>NC_091991.1:161885359-163085359 GCF_044704955.1 Pristiophorus japonicus | reverse complement strand
GTAAAAGGTGCAGAATTTGCTGTGATCACAGAAGGAGAGAACTGATTTTTAGCTTCGACAAAGAAACTGCTACCTTCATTTTCATTTTTTTTTTTAACAACACTAGGGAGAAGTTAGCAGCATTCTCATAAATTAGGTGGAGATTCAAAGGTATACCAGGAAACAAGTGAAATTAATCTTATGAGAATGTTTTCACTGCAGAGTGTAGTAATTCAAAGAGTGAACTTCAAGTCACAATGCATTGAAACATAGAAACATAGAAAATAGGTGCAGGAGTAGGCCATTCGGCCCTTCGAGCCTGCACCACCATTCAATATGATCATGGCTGATCATGCAACTTGGTCACATATATAATATAAAAATAACATAAAACTAAAACTTAACATTCAGAGATTGCTAAACTACAGGGTATATTCTACAGGCCAAATACCCTTAGAATAAGGCGCCTGAAATTACATCATGGGGTATGAGCGGACGGACACTTAACATCCTTGTCTGAAATTCCTTCCTCCTCTATTTTAATGGAGATGTATAAAAGAAGCAACACTTCCATTACAATAACAAAAAGGAATTTTAAACAAGTGTGACCGCTAGAATCATAGAATGGTTACAGCAAGAAGGAGGCCATTCAGCCCATCGAGCCCGTGCCGGCTCTTTGCAAGAGCACTTCAGCCAGTCCCACTCTCCCGCCCTTTCCCACAATGTAATTTCAATGCAACACTTTGACAAAAACTAATAGGCAGTGAGTTTACAAATGATGAAAAAACATATAAATTGTACCTACACTATAGTTCCCTCCCTAGCTCCTTCCCCAAAGCTACGCACCCATACAGGAACACAGCTCCACAAGCGTATGCATCCATTCTTTGGCACTTTGTCTCCAAGATGAGTGGGCAAGATAGGGGAAACAACGAGAAATTAATCGCAAGGTTCTGAAGAACCAGCGAAAGGGCAAACCAAAATTAGAAATCCGCAAGATTCTGAAGGACCAAGAAAGACAGCGACGGCACAATGTTGTTTGACACGTGTCAGCTGTGGCTCAGTGGGTAGCATCCTCACCTCTGAGTCAGAAGGTTGTGGGTTCAAGTCCCATTTCAGATGAGACATTAAATCGAGGCCCTGCCTGCCCTCTCAGGTGGATGTAAAAGATCCCATGGCACAATTTCAAAGAAGAGCAGAGGAGTTTATTCCTGGTGTCCTGGCCAATATTTATTGGCCAATCAACATAACAAAAATAGATTATCTGGTCATTATCACATTGCTGTTTGTGGGATCTTTCTGTGCACAACTTGGCTGCCGCCTTTCCTACATTACAACAGTGACTATACTCTGAAAGTACCTCACTGGCTATGAAGTGCTTTGAGGTGAAAGGCGCTATAGAAATGCAAGTCTTTCTTTACATGTCCCATAGAGGAAAATGGCACTTGTTTCTTAAACTGGACCTTTCACAATCCTTTTTATCCAACTCTCTTCACATCCATTTAAACTGTGAAGAAATATGACAGCATTAATAACAGAAGGAAAGTCAGTGGCTGCTTTTAAGCACCCATTTACTGACAGACTCTTGTTGACCATCAACACCCATGGCAAAATACAACCCCCCCTCCCACACTCCTTGTATCTCAACAGTTCTGTAATTGCAATTTCATATTCACTAAAAATAGGACCGTACATCATTGCATTAAATAAAACCAAAAACATTTAATACAGCCTGCTTGAGAACTTTCTTTATCTAACCTCAAAAAGTTAACTTAAGATCCCCATGGGCACAAAGATAAATAAATAATTTTTCATTTTCATGATTTCTACATAACATTAGTCAACCGTAGCCCGATTGAATGTGACAAGTGCTGTGCCATAATTCTTGGATGCAATCAGTGGATCCCTGGATAATGACTACAGTGCAATACACGACAAATGGTCTCGTTTGACCGTCAGCCTTCCCCCAAAGGCTCCCCCATCCCAGATAGATAGGTCTTTTTTCTTATACACAGCGCTCCCACTTTCGGTTAAGCCAGCTGAGATCACTCTCAATTGTTGAGGTCAATCAGATACTTAACTCGAGGAGAACAACCTTCGAGAACTGGATAGATTCCTGCTGAAAAATAAATTACTTTGTTTCAAGGCTATTTAAAGATAAAAACATAAATCCACCTTTTATTCCTGGCAATAACTATAATGTACATTCTTTCCAGCTTTAGATTGTCAAGCACCCTGTCTAAGTGATGGGAAACAATGTTTTTGAACGAGTAGAGATTGAGGCCTGCAGTTTCTAACTGATGTGCCAGCTACGAATTAAAATGTGAAATGAATGGATTATGGATACAAATGTGTCTGCTGTCAGTAATAAAACACAGTGGCCATGAGTCGGGGTCTGTTCTGCCGCTAGGTAGTCTTGATCTAGAAGTACGAACTTCTGGATTAGTTTAGTTTGATGGCATTCCCCAGGTGGAGCACACAGGGCTTGGTTACTCAATTGGAATAGGCCCAAATCCATCAATCAATACCGAAGGGACTTCCAATATCAGTATCGAAATCAATAGCGAAGTTATGAATGCGAAGAAAGTTAGGCCTCAAAAGACCAATTTTGGTTGACCAGCTCCTTCTCCACCTCTCCTGCCCCTGGGGCCTCGGTACTTTCTCAACAGAGCGTGAGCATTGTGCTGGGAGCAACATTAAACACTTCAAATGAGTTAACTTCGTATTGCTGTGCAAGGTTAGCTCATTTAGGCACACACGCACAAAGCACTTGATGAGCTGTTTTACATGACTACACAGTGAGTTTTTTGGTATATTGTATATCGTCGTGCTATGTGCTTCTGGCTCAGAAGATTTTATTGGCAATCGCTATTGGTGGGGCAGAAGCCATGGCTGAGCATGGGTGCACAGCTGAACACAATGTCCCAAGGACAAATATACCATAAATTCTTCACACAGATTTGATGGGGAATGTCTGGTGGTGGAAACTGGACAAGGAGAACTATTAAATCAAACTAAAAATCCCCATTGATCCAAAAACTGGGGAATTTGGACACGCATAGTTAAAAAAAGACAAAATATTCTCTAATTTTGATTCAGACCCATATGGATTTTCAAAATGATGATTCCAGCAAAATTTTAGCGCAACTGTAACCCCGAGCTTCCAGTCACTCTCCATTTTAATTCTCCGACCCACTCCCACTCTGACCTCTCTGTCCTTGGCCTCCTACACTGTTCAAATGAAGCTCAAGGGAAGTTCATCTTTCGATTAGGCACTTAATAACCTTCCAGATTCAACATCGAGTTCAACAATTTCACATCATAGCCCCTGCCATAGCCATTTTTTCAGACAGCAGATGCTGGTAATGGTTCTGTTGTTGCCATTTACAGCTCCTCTAGACCCATCTTCTGTTTTTTAACTTGTCTCATTACCATCCCATTTTGCCTTGCACCATCATCTGTTTTACCATTTAATCACTCCTGCCTTCCACCCTATTACAGACCTTCCCTTTTGTTCTTTCCTCCTGTCCCCAATATTTCCCTTCCTATCTCTCTGCTTGCTTAAAAACTATTACATCTCTAACTTCTCCCAATACTGCCGAAAGGTCATCGACCCGAAATATTAAATCTGTTTCTCTCTCCACAGATGCTGCCTGACCTGTTGAGTATTTCCTGCATTTTCTGTTTATATTTCAGATTGCCAGCATCCTGGCCAATATTTATCTCAATCAACGTCACAAAAACAATATTCTGGTCATTATCACATTGCTGTTTGTGGGAGCTTGCTGTGTGCAAATTGGCTGCCGCGTTTCCCACATTACAACAGTGACTACACTCCACAAGTACTTCATCGACTGTAAAGGGTTTTGAGACGTCCGGTGGGCGTGAAAGATGCTATATAAATGCAAGTCTTTCTTTTATCCGCAGTATTTTGCTTTTGTGTTACCGTGTTATTTGATAAACTACACCTGATGCTACAAACTCTGCATTTTCCTGAAGCACTTTTACGGTTCTTCCTCATTTTAATTGTTGATCAATTCCAGTGTCCTGAACTGCTCAAGTGGTTTGAGCCATTTGGTTCAGACAAGTAAAACTGTACAACCTGTCAAATTAGACCATGGCAAAACCTCATAGTCAAAAGACCTCACTAAATCCAGAAAGTTAGTTAATTGAAAAAGAGGTAGTACGATTTCAATATTGCAACTGCTGTGATCTTTGAATGAATTGATGTGGACTTCAAAATACATCAAATGTCATGATAAGGCCCCCACCTGCAGATAGAATGGAGTGCAACTCAATCATGAAAGATCTGCCTGGAAGGCATAATCTTAATGGGTTTCAGCAGTTCTCAGATAGGCTGTATCTCACCTCACAGATGGAAAGAAGAATGTGCCACTGTTCTTCAGTCAGCAGACTCCCAGCTGGGTGAAAAGCATTCTCAACCTTAAAGTCATGAAGCCAGCGACTTGCATATCTCTTCTTTCACACAGTTGAAGGAGACTACATGGAGGGGAGAGCCTTCCTACCCCGACCTAACCAGGGGGGAAATATTTAGGAACTGTTAGTAAAATTTTAACTTGCAAGGTTTGCAAGACTTGAATATGCAAAAAAAAAATCAATGCGCAAGTTTTTTCACAGGAGTGTATTGATTAAAGCTACCTGATTCCTTGCAGTCATCTTATTTCAATATTGTTGTGTAATTGTCTTCGACAGTTTCGGTCCCAGAATGATGTCACACAACAGAGTTTAAAGCCGAAATGGTATTTAGCCAAATGTTTCCTTCGATGAAGATATGCTTCAAATCAAAGCTTGCGCAGAGACCCAAGGGAAAGTGACTGAAGAATGGGACTGTTAGCACATTGGCTGTTGAAAAATATATAGCTGGCTGTATTGAAGCAGAGTTGGCTTGAACATTTGCCTGAAAGCTATATCATAAAAAAAGACCCCTCACCAAACTGGTTGCTGACTTGCTGAATGAAGACTAAGTAGTGATGATGCCTCTTCTCCTTTAACACGGAAATAAATAGCAATGCCAATCAAACCCTCTCTAGTACCGTTCCTTCCACGGGAGTACTTGTACTGAAATAGCAGAAAAATTGGGTCTCAGATCCTTAAAGATCCAAAACATGGATACAAACCAAATAAAGCAGTTCAAGCCAAATTAGCTTTGATTAACAAAGACTGGTAGATAAAAGCCACGCTCCTACTTTACAGCAAATTATAAAACTAACTTATGTATAAATAATCCGCCTCCGATCATATCAATTTTTTTTGTTTCAAAATTTATACTTTATTCATATAAAAATTTTCACGATACATTGGAAAACAGTTCAGTACATTTGGATGTGGTCAGCAATTCTATACAATACATTTGGATGCTGACAGCAGTTCCATTCAATGAATTTGGTTACATTACATTTCAGGGTACAGTTCACTACAATCCAGGATACATTATAATACATGTAGCACTTTACAGATGAAAGCAGTGCATGGAACAGATGAGAATACATTTACATTTCTTTGCTTTCTTAGAAAACAGGTGGTAAATATACAGTACTTGTTATTTACTCAAGAAGTCAAGTCATTATTGGCGATTGTCCTCAGGACAATATTTGAACCTTTCAAAAAATGACTCAACAGGAGGAGGGGAAAGTAGACAACATAAAAAATAGAAATTAATAAATGATTGAGATGCAGTTTTTGTACACTGCTTTGAACAAACAGGAAATCAGATCAATATCAAATTTGTTTTTTTTTGGGTGCAGCAAACACAGCCAGAAATACTCAGCTGATAACTGTTGAATACAGATACTCTGTCACAACGATGACACGAATCATGTACATCTACTTTACTACAATAGGCACGGTCAAATTAAAGACGATGGCCCCAGCTTCTCCTTGCGCATATAGTAAATCCCATATTTGGGGTCTGTCAACGTACACATTGACAAGCCATCTGCTCCGTTACTGAACTCCCAATTACTGCCGCAGAGTTGGGCTATTTGCCCAACAAATGCCCAGCAATTATGTATGGAAATTTTACGGCTGGTGGAAACAGGCGCAGGACCCATTTCCACAGCGTAAAGGGGTACCTGAAATGGAAAAAACGCTTAAAAAATACATGACACCCAGGAACATTAAAAGCTTTAATGGGAAGCAATCCATGTGTACGTTAATGCTGCAGGGTTTTTAAAAAAAATAATGTTTACATTTTATAAGTTCCTGCACAGTATTTGTTAAAACTTGTATTTATATAGCACCTTTAACGTAGTGAAACGTCCCAAGGTGCTTCACAGGAGTATTAGGAGACCAAATATTTGACACCGAACTACATGAGGAGAAATTAGGGCAGGTGACCAAAAGCTTGGTCAAAGAGGTAGGTTTTAAGGAGCATCTTAAAAGAAGGAAAGAGAGGTGGAGCGGTTTAGGCAGGGAATTCCAGAGCTTAGGGCCTAGGCAAAATAAGGCACGGCCACCAATGGTTGAGCGATTATAATCAGGGATGCTCAAGAGGGCAGAATTAGAGGAGTGCAGATATCTCGGGAGCTTGTGGGGCTGGAGGAGATTACAGAGATAGGGAGAGGTAAGGCCATGGAGGGATTTGAAAACAAGGATGAGAAGTTTGAAATCGAGGCGTTGCTTAACCGGGAGCCATGTAGGACAATGAGCACAGAGGTGATGGGTGAACAGGACTTGGTGCGAGTTAGGACATGGGCTGCCGAGTTTTGGATCACCTCATGTTTATGTAGGGTAGAATGTGGGAGGCCAGTCAGGAGTGTGTTGAATAGCCAATTCTAGAGGTAACAAAGGCAGTAAGAAGTGGGAATTATGAGTAATGAATTGGATTCCCATGATAAAAGCTAAAACTGTATGGGCCAAATATTGCGTACGGAAGCGCCCTTCTGAGTATTACGCACTTACCTGCTGGCGGCAAGGCTGCGAAAATGTGCATGCTGATACTGCGAGGCGGAGGGCAGTGTAATGGTCCACAGATCCCGGGGGCGCAGGTGGTGCGGAGTAGTATCTGGGATCACATGGGCCGGTCCTCCATCAATAAGCGGAATTCAATTTTAATCATTTCCAAAGGGAATCCCTTAATGAGATGTAATGGAATCCCGAAATCTAATCTAATTACAATTTACAGAATTGAAATTTTATTCGTAATTACCTTAATTCCACCAACCTCACTAAAAATTTAATTTTTTGATCATTTTAGACATCTGGGCCAATATTTGCAGAAACTCATTTGATATCATATATGTATAATTTACGATATAATAATGTCTAATTAATGCCTGAGGTATCCCCTTATGCTGATGCAAACAGGCCCTGTGTCTGTTTGCATCAACCATAACATTTCCATGCGCAATTGCTGGCCAGCTTTTGGGCAAATAGTCTAACTCTGCGCCAGCGACTGCTTTTTCTTGGCCCGTGCAAATGGCCTGTCAATGCGTACGTTGGCAAACCCCAAGTTCCGGATTTCACGCATGCACCAACACATGCAAAAATTCCCGAACTTGCGGTGGATTTCAAAGGAGGTATGGCGACGTACTCAGAGTACTCTGAGAGTATACCGCCATACCGACCGCAAAATCCGAGTATGTGTATTTTAAAGGCTGCAGTAATTTAAATGAAAGAAAGACAATCTGTTTTCTGATTGGAGGACCAGGCCCACGTGATCCCAGGTACGTTTCCACACCAGCTGCGTCCCCGGGATCTGTGGGCCATTACGTGGGCCTCCAGCACACATCGTCAGAGCACAAGTTTACACAGGAGAGCCACCTTCAGGTAGGTGCATATTCTTTCCGCAGGTCTGTGGTGTACTCCGGAGGTATACTGCCAACTGCAATGTTTGGCACAATGACTTACCAATGGGTGAAAACTGTTACACAACTAACTCCACATAGTAAGTACTTCTATTGAACAGAAACCAAAAATTTCAAATCCATTTTCCATCTATGGATGAGGAAGGCACTAGATCTTAAAACCCTCTCCATCCCCACCCCCATCTCAACATCCAATTGTCTTCAATGATTCCAACGTTTTTGCCTCACTGCTCTATTGTGTAAGTCTATTCCACAAATTTCAACAATTTCTTGAAAGCAGCCCAAAATTTACATTTTACATAGAATTTACAAGACAAAAAACAGGCCATTTGGCCCAACAGGTCCATGCTGGAATTTATGCTCCACACGAGCCTCCTCCCACCATCTCATCACATCAGCATGTCCTTCTATTCCTTTCTCCCTCATACACTTATCTAGCTTCCCCTTAAATGCATCTGCATTTGCCTCAACTATTCCATGTGGTAGCGAGTTCCACATTCTCTAGGTAAAGAAGTTTCTCTTGAATTCCTTATTAGAGAGTATCTTATAGTTATCGCCCCTAGTTTTGGACTTTCCACAAGTGGAAACATCTATTTCTACCCTATCAAGCCCCTTCATACTTTTAAAAACCTTCATACTATTAGATCACCCCTCAGCCTTCTCTTTTCTAGAGAAAAGGACCCCAAATGTTCAATCTTTCTTGCTAGTTATAACCTCTATAGTTATGGAAGCAGAAGTGATTCTAATATTACTGTGAGCAATGCTGAAAAAGGTCTCCCTTTATACCTAAAGCACTGGCCTACCTCTCTCTGCTGTCCAGTATTTTCTGTTTCTATTTCAGACTTCCAGTATTTACAGTTTTTCTTTTTGTCAGAACATCTTTTTATCCAATAGGACTTGGGATTATACTGACTGGATAAAACAGGTTAACTTTGCACTTGCAACACTTTGCACTACACAAAGTACAAACACGTCTTTAAAAAATCTTAATCTGGAGCTGTTGTGGTCATCATCATCTGAAATGATTATCAGAGCTTTCATATTGACCCTCTCACTGAAAAATACAGGACACATTTAATTAGGGGATTGATGGTCTATTCAGGATCATACTAGTGAAAAACAACAAGACCTCACTCGATCATAAAAGCATCTGAGATTTTTCTGTCTGTTTCAGTCAGAGGATAACAAGAAGGCTTCATACATTTCCAGTAATTCATACATGTGTTTGTACTTGTCAATGTGCAGATCTGCAGTTTCCTAGCAAACTACATTTATCAAAACACATTCTGTATAGCAAGCTATTCTGATGGAATCAACATCTTCATGAAGTCTCAAAACTGAAAGTCAGGCACAACAGGACAAACCAATTGGTTAAAATACTGAAGAATTTTCAAGGATACTTTCGCGACATTGTTTTTTAAAAAAAATTATAAAGCTCGTGTCTCCCTTTCAAAAATAACAATTTACATATTTCTATAAATGCCTTACACATGCTCTACTTAGCTTTTAGTCAACACAAGCAGATTTTGCATCAAACAGCAGCCCAAAGAGACAGATCGAGTAACTGAAGTATTAATCTTTTACAAAGCATTCATGGATTAAGCATAACACAAAGCTTCAGGAAGAAAAATAGGTAACAGGCTTGTACTGAAGGCACAAAAGGAATTCCACAGCTGGCATAAACAAATCAATGGAGATTCTCAACAGAACTTCTCAATTATGCGCCTTATTCTTCACATATTAGCATTGTTAAGAGTTGAAGAAAGAGTTGCTGAACCTTAACCTTTAGTTTTCCTTTAGGACATATTGGTAGATGTTATCGCAAGGTTATAGATTATAGGAATGGAATATGTTTGAGTTCAAAGCCCTTTACTCCAAAACACACACTATTATATTCTATTTTCCAAAGGAGTTTGTAAAACAAATGCCACGAATGCAACTGCCTACATAGGAAATTATACTTCATATTTCCAAATATTTACAAGCCAAAGTATAAAATATCCTGCTAGAGAGAAGGATTCATGCTGTTCCAATGCAGTGGAACTGTACTGGACCACTGTTAATATGTTCACATCTTAAAATACAAATTTCTTAACTATATCAAAGAACTTTAAAAGAAAGACTTGCATTTATATAGCACCTTTCCATGAATTCCCAAAGTGCTTTCAGGCAATTAGTTACTTTTAAAGTGTTGTCGCTGTTGTTTTGCGGGGAAAAGTGGCAGTGAATCTGCACACAGCAAAGTCCCACAAACAGCAATGAAATGAATGACCAGTTAAATCATTTTTGGTACATTGGTTTAAGGATGAATGTGGAGCAGGACACACAGACAATTCACTGCTCACCTTTGAAAAATTGCTATCGGATCTTTCACGTGTACCTGAAAAATTCAGATGGGGATCCAGTTTAAATTTTCACCTGAAAGGCAGCCCCTCTGATACTACAGCACTCCCTCAGCACTGCACTGGACTGCCACCTAGATTATGTTTCTCAAATCAATCGTGGATTTTGAAACCACAAACATCTGACTCCGAGCTGAGAGTGCGACCAATTGATCAAGCGGACACTTAAATGATCGTGAATTGAAAGATTTCTTCTTAGAATTTTGTGTCACATCAATGTGCTGTTTTTAGTTGTACAGGATGTGGAATTATGTATTTACTGTCACAAGACTGTAACTCACAACAACAGCTGAGCTGTTCAACTCATACTCTGAAAGATGCAGTCTGTGCTCTGATGAAAGCTGCTATATTACAGAATATACCTGAAGAACATACTGTATTCAGAAAGCCACATTCCTATGCAGATTTCCTAACGTTTTCTAACCTTCCTCTTGCTTTGGGTATCCCTGTACCATGCACAGTCCTGGGGGGGTGGGGGGGGGTGAACAATACTCTGCACCCAGCCCCCTACCAATGCTGCTCTGTAATGCACTACTAAAAGATGAAGGAAAGCTACCTGGGATGCCTGGTCCTCTGATTTTCTCTTCTAACGTTTGAGGAAGTGTTTGGTATCCAGCCAATGCCTCCCGGTGAGGTTAGTGACTCAACAGTAGAGGCTGAAAGGCTATCGCCAACCCATATCCCATCACTCTGCACTGCTGTGATAGTCCAACCCATACCTTAGTACTCTGCTCTGCTGCAGGAACCCAGTCCACATCCCATCACTCTGCACTGCTACCAATAATAGATTAAATATTACATGTTAACAAGATATTAAACAACTTCTTGAAGCTTCTAACTTAAGTTTCGGATGAATAATTTCAATAATGTATTTGCAACAAACTGCAATAAAGGACTCACAATCTGCTTTCAACTCAACTTGCAATGTAACTTCTGCTCAGTACGTGGTTTATATTCCAGCAGTATGTTCATCATGGGTTTTAGTAGATTGGTATCTATTAACTGTTAGAAAAGGGAAACTCTTGTACATTTATTGATGGCTCTCCGTTGCCACTTGTTATCTTGCTCCAGGAGTTTCGGTTCGAGGCAATGTGATACAAAGTATATTTACCTCTGCCCGCTGTGGTATGAGGAATGGGGACTTGATTGCCTGTAGGGTTCCTCATCCCTTATATCCAGAGGCTCAACCAAAGAATTGAGGGAGGCAATCCAGGATATGGAGCATGGGGATGGGCACATAGAAGAGTGAACATAATCCATGCCAAAAAACAACAGGGGGTGGGGGGAGGGGGCATGGCCTTCAATGCCTGTACTCGTGATAATATCAATAGAGCGGGAACTTTGTGATATTGTATGCGTGGAGTTCTACAGAAAATGTCTGCTCCTGGGCTGCTCTAAACAGAGATTATGAAGCATATAGCAGAATAATAAGAGGTGACTAGGGAAAGTGTAAGACACATTGGGGATGATTCTGAAATCTGCCACTTCAAGCGGGGAGCAGTGTTCACAGAATTACCTCTATACTTCCCTTTGAGATTTAGGATTACGGGCTAGTTCTGCCTATTCTTTCTTCTCAACGTCTTGGCACTAAAAATGACAAGATACTTGTTTTGCAGTGTTTATGCAGCAACACCATACCCACTGCTCGAACAAGCCAGAGCCAAACTCAGACCATGTTTCATATTTCAGTTGAGGTGAAAGGTCGGTGACCATTTAGTCTATGGATCCAATCGAGCAAAGCTATTTTATATCAGAAAGGATATGCAGCTCGCTCGGTCACTTGTCGTTTTGACCTTCTGCCTCACAGCCGTGTCCGCAGGAAGTTCCTTAATATCACTTTGCATAGTGGAACGAAAATTGAGTCAGGCAAACCTGGGACTGAGTCTTGTGTTGATGGAGAAATGAAAGACTTTCGATCCTAACCATTGGTATACCAGGCTACTTTAGAGAATCAAAATCCTTGTGACTCTGAAATACATAAAGCCTTTGTGACCAATCTCTCAAGTGACCCTCAAACAGTAAAGCATCTTGGCACAGCAGGAACAGTTTAGGCATGTGAAGAAAAGCAAATGAAACTCCCTCAGTGGTAGCGGTCCCTTCAGTCGGTTCTGGCTAATGGTCCACACAAACAAAATAGCACTACACAAAACATCATCTGTACTGAATCATAATTGACAGTTACGGTGCAGGAGAGAGAGGAGCTAAAGGCCGAGAAGAAACCCAAAGATTTTGAAAAGAGCTCAACCTATTGACATTGAATAATTGGAGTCAGAGTAAACACTACAAAATGCTGAATACATTAAGTCAAGCATTTCTGGAAATTGGATAGCCCCTACCCTCCCTTCCCGCCTTATAGTTAAAAGGACAAAACTGTAGCTAAAGTTCTACTGTCACATTCACATTGACCGAAAGTGGTTTCGGATGTGAACTGATGTGGAAGTAGCAATATAACTCAAGCCAAGTGGTGCAAGGCTCCCTCCAGTAGGCCATCTCATCCCATTGAGCTTCACATTGGATGGGGGTGGAACTGCAGTCCACTGTAGATCCTGGTCACTTCATAACCTTGGCATTGATTCTTTTTTTTTAACGTCAATGAGAAAATTGACACTGTTGCCTGCTGAGAAATTGGCCGCCAGAGGAGCAGACCTCTGTGAGCGCATGCAGTGGGGTAATCTAACTCTGCCCTGCGATACAGGATGGTTCCATTTGATCTGGGCTGGTGTGATTAGTTGGCAGTAGAAAGTTAAAGAATAAACGAAACAGATAAATATGAAATAATCGGCCAATTGTTTACAATTGTCCATCTGGGGGAAGGGTGAAATTCGTTTTAATCAAAAGTGGGAGATCTTTGCTTTTTTCTCTCTCGACAAGCCACTAACAAAACCACATTCGCAGAAAGCACAGAATTTAAAGTCACACATTCCCACAGCTTTATTAGTTGGCCATTTATTACAGAGAAATAGAGGCATTCTCCTGTTTTCCATTAAAAGAGGAATTTCAACCCCATGGTCAGGATCGACGCAATCTATTATTTATGTGGTTTTGGAGGTTTCAGTCCAAACTGCAGCCAAGCTGATCGCAGGAGGATATTTGGATGAAGTAATAGTTCGCCGGACCAAGGACATTTTCTTTTGCATTGTCAAATGAGAAACCAGGATGCTTATAACTTTGAACATCCTAGCCATTATTGCTGTCTGTTTTATCTTGCTGTAGGGCAACCAAGGCCCATTTCTGGCCCCAAGTAGATAGACTACAGCCAAAGAGGCAGGCAATGCTCAGGGAAATGTCCGCAACACAGAAATTAGGCAAAAAATGGCTCAAGTGTGACGAGACGAACAAAACAATAAGTGGCTCACGAGTTTGCAAGTAGCATGAAGTTTTGCCGTTACGAGCGATGGCATAAAGAGCTGAAAGTATAATATTCGGAAATATTAAAGGACTATAACGCCAAATTAAAAAATCTCGCTATTCAACAGAATAATATTCAGTGACAAAGAATTAACTTTTGTGTTTGGTGTAAAACCAGGTGGACTTTAAGTTATTCATGATGGCCCTGAAATTCCGCTCAGCAGCGTAGCCAAGGAGCATGCCAGCGACCTCCGATTGAAACCCGCAATTGCCTGGTGCAAGGCCCCAAACGAAAACCTGCTCTGAAATGCTGCGGAGTTGAGCGCAGCGCGGTGGCCCACGGATCCCAGGGGCGCACCGCTGTGCGATCATGTGGGGCGGTGCTCCTTTCACTAGCCAATCAGGAAACAGAATTCTCCAATGCCCGGCATCAATCAAATTTTAAACGATGTGAATATTTATTTGACAAATGCAGTCGTTGGCTTTAAAAAGCACAGGGAATAATTTGGAATAAATACAGTTATTTACTGGAAGACTCTGCAAGGTGAAAAAAAAGATTAACACATCCCATCTCAATCCGAGCCTCAACAACTGCCTGGTAGGTTGATACACAGTGCTTTTATGTGTTTGTTTTAAATTATTTATACATTTCTCTCTTCCCCCACCCCCACCCCCACAAACCCCCGCCCTGCTTTACGCTTTTACTCTATGCAAACAGGCTCCTGCGCCTGTTTGCACAAGCCGTAAAATTTTCCAGTGCCATTGCTGCAATTATCCAAACTTCTCACCAGCAGTGAGGATTTGACAGTTGCAGTGGATGATTTGTCTAGTTGGAACTTGACAGATCACAAGTTCGGGAGTTGGCACTCATGCTTACACACAACATCCCCAGCATCGAAGCACTGACCACACTCAACCAACTCCGTTGGGCGGGCTACATTGTCCGCATGCCTGACACAAGACTCCCAAAGCAAGCGCTTTACTTGGAACTCCTACATGGCAAGTGAGCCCCAGGTGGGCAGAGGAAACATTTCAAGAACACCCTCAAAGCCTCCTTGAAAAAATGCAACATCCCCACCGACACCTGGGAGGCCTGGCCAGAGACCGCGTAAAATGGAGGAAGAGCATCTGGGAGGGCGCTGAGCGCGTGAAGTCTCGTCGCCGAGAGCATGCAGAAAACAAGCGCAGGCAGCGGAAGGAGTGTGCGACAAACCAGTCCCACCCACTCTTTCCTTCAACCACCGTCTGTCCCACCTGTGACGGAGACTGTAATTCCCGTATTGGACTGTTCAGTCACCTGAAAACTCACTTTTAGAGTGGAAGCAAGTCTTCCTCGATTCTGAGGGATTGCCTATGGTGATGATGATGATTACTTGGTATGCAGTCATCCTCGACTCTGCGGGACTGCCTAAGAAGAAGAAGGTGCTGTCATACCGACTGCAAATTCTGCCTCAATAGATGTGATGTAGAGAGCAGGCGAACAATGCTAATGAGCAGAGTGGACAATTAGGGCAAATGTCCTGAAGCCAGTAAAGCACAGACTGAACTCTAGGGGAATTTTTATACAGTTTATAAAAAGGGGATGAAAAATCATGCCATGAATCTTTACAGCAAAGCAACAGAGTGACGCCCCCAAGCACAGAATTATGAAACATCGCTCTGGTGAAATGAAAGACTCCTTGCTGATGGTTTACGTCAGTTCATGTACTTCTTAATTTACAAATTGCAGATCTCGATCGAGGACCTCATTAGACTGCTAATTAAGCGGCAAATGCCCAAGTACTGTCGGTCTGTTAATCTGACAGTGGAGCTAATCAGACGTTCCTTTAATACTGAAAATGCTGGAAACATGTAGCAGATCAGTCAGCTGAAGTGGAGAGTACAGCTGGATCAACGTTTTGAAACCGCCCATTCTTCACAGACGATGGTTAGCCTGCTGTGTATTACCAGCATTTGCAAGTTTATAAACATTCTTTTGGTACTATTTAGGGACTGAAACGTGCATAAAAATACCGGGCGATTTTAGGCCAGTTATACATTTGGCACGAGTGCAAAGTATTTTTTTGGCTTTGTAGCACAGCAGAATCTGGGGTATAATTTTCATATAAAGTTGTTCAAAATAAGTATTTCTGTTTTTTTAAATGCGAGATTGGCTCAGGCAAGTTCTCTTACAAAAGCAAAATACTGCGGAGGCTGGGAATCTGAAATAAAAACAGAAAATGCTGGAAACACTCAGCAGGTCAGGCAGCATGTGTGGAGTGAGAGACAGAGTTAACGTTTCAGATCAATGACCTTCCGCCTGACCTGCTGAGCATTTCCTGCAAGTTCTTTTACATCCCATTTATATTGAAAGACTGTCTACCATGAGGAAGGGTGCTCTAATACTGGCTCCTGTGCTGCTAAATCTGCCCGATTTAGGTGGCACAAATCCCAAGAGCAATTTTGAATGCACCCATGTGAGTGGAATAAATGCCAGAACCCGCCCCGGTGTTGAGAGTCGGGGTGGGGGGGATGGGGGAGGGGGGGGAATGGGGGAGGGGTGGGGATGGGGGAGGGGGGGGGGGTCTTTACAGGCCAGCAATGGCGAGAGGTCAACCTGTCCATGGGCAGACCCAAACTGGCAGGGCTGCTGCAGTGCTGCTGCTATTTTCTGCCTCCAGTACCCAGCAGTCAGAATCACCTGGTGGAAGTCCTTCCCAAAGGAGGGTGAGCACTTCTGATTTTTTTCCCAAAAATATACTTTATTCATGTAAAATTTTCACAATACATTGGAAAATAGCTCAGTACCTTGCGGTCAGCAATTCCTTACAATCCGTTTGGATGCTGACAGCAGTTCCATACAATGCACGAGCGTGCATTTCATTTCAATGTACAGTTTAGTACAATCCGTAAATCCCGTTACATGTAGTACTGAGCAAATAAGGGTATTACATGGAGCAGATAAGAACAGGTTTACATTACCTTCCAGGATACATTTCAATGCTGATGACGAATCACGTTACATGTCGCACTATGCAGATGAAAGCAGTACACGGAACGGATGAAAGTTACTAAACAGTGCAGAGACTTTCATTATACATGGCACAACACGGGTGTTTTTCAGTACATGGTGCTCTATGTATACAAGCAGATTAACAAGTACAGCCCGAGGGAGGTCTGATTCCAGCCCCTGGGTTTACCGTGGCGGAAGGGCCTTAGACTGTGGCTCTTCCCCACCGTGCCTTTGCGGCGACTGCACCAACCTTTAGTGCGTCCCTCAGCACGTACTCCTGGATCTTGGATTGCGCCAGTCTGCAACACGCAGACGTGGACATCTCCTTGCTCTGGAAGACCAGCAAGTTTCGGGAAGGCCAAAGTGTGTCTTTCACCGAGTTGATGGCCCTCCAGCAGCAGGTGAGGTCTGTCTCGGTGTGTGTCCCTGGGAACAGCCCGTAGAGCACAGAGTCCTGTGTTATGGAGCTGCTTGGGATGAACCTCGACAGCAACCACTGCATCTCCTTCCAGACCTGCCTTGCAAAGGGGCAGTCCCAAAGGAGATGGATGACAGTCTCGTCCGCACCACAGCCAACTCGGGGGCAGAGTGCAGTGTCTCTGAAACCCCGGCTGTGCATGAAGGATCTGATGGGTAGGGCCCTTCTCACCACCAACCAAGCTATGACTTGGTGCTTGTGTGAAAGCTCTGGCGATGAGGCATTCTGCCAAACGAGTTCAACAGTCGCTCGGGGAACTGCCCGACAGGATCCATCATCTCCTTCTTTTGTAGGGCATCCAGGACCTTGCGTGCCAACCACTGCTTTATGGCCTTGTGGTCAAAGGTGTTTTCTTGAAAAACTTTTCCACGAAGGACAGGTGGTGAGACATGGTCCAACTGGTTGGAGCGTTCCGCGGCAGCCTGGCCAGACCCATCCTTCGCAACACCGGGGACCGATAGAATCTCAGCACGTACTGACACTCGGTGTTTGCGTACGAAGGGTCTATACACAGCTTGATACAGCCGCACACAAAATTGGCCATCAGGATGAGGGCCACATTCGGAACGTCCTTTTCCCCCTTGTCCAGAGATTTGTACGTCGTGTCTCTGCGGACACGGTCCATTTTTGATCTCCAGACGAAATGGAAGACGGCTTGGGTGACTGCCACGGCACAGGAGCGGGGTATGGGCCAGACCTGTGCCACGTACAACAACACCGAGAGCACGTCACTCCTGATGACCAGGTTCTTTCCTGCAATGGAGAGGGAGCACAGCTTCCACCATCGCAGTTTATGTTTGGCTTTAGCGATACGGTCTTTCCAGTTTTTGGCACATGCCCCGTCCGCTCCGAACCATATTCCCAAAACCTTCAGGTAATCTGACTTAACGGTGAAGGGAATAAAGGATCGGTCGGCCCAGGTTCCAAAGCACATGGCCTCGCTTTTGCTGCGATTAATGGGTGAAACCGTACTGTACAGGATTTGCTTCTATAGAAACCTTGCCGTTGAAAGCAACACCGTGAAGTAAACGGGGTGTTGTATCACTTTGGCTTTGCGCTGGTTGCGGTACTAGTACAAAGCAAGCATTAAAAAGTTCCCCAGTGCTCCAATTTCTTAAATGTCCATTTTAACAATTTTTTTTAACGGTTTGCAAAGAGACAAGTGTATCATTAATTATCCTTTGTAACATCTAACTGCCATTCAGATGCTGGTTCATTGTAGCTCTGTGCATTTCCCATATATGGGCAGAAACAGGCTTTGCCTGCCCAGAATGCTGGCAGTATGACTCGGGTCTGTGCATAACAGTCTGAAACTTGTCGTGTGATTGCTCCCTGAGAAAGACAGTCAGGTGCAATGTATATTGTACAAACATAAAGAGGCATTTCTACTATTTCCAGTGTAAACATAAACTGTTTTAAGATATTTAGCTGTATAAATTCTTTTTGTATGCAAGTGTTGCTGTCAAATTGATCCCATCTTCTTTGTACATTTAAGCTCAGATTTTCCTGATCTAAATGGTGCCCAACCTCTCGCTGATCAGCCAGGAGCACAGCAAGTTATGGAGTGAAAATACTGCAATTAAAATTCAGTTAAAATTTGTCAGCATGGCTCAGTGGGCAGCACACTCGCCTGAGTTGTGGGTTTGAGTCCCACTCCAGGGACTGGAGCACATAAATCTAGGCAGACACTACAGTGCAGTGCTGAGGCAGTGCTGCATTGTCGGAGGTGCCATCTTTCGGATGAGATGTTAAACCAAGTCTGCTCTCTCAATTGGACATAAAAGATCCCATGGCACTATTTCGAAGAAGAGCAGGTATCCTGGCCAATATTTATCCCTCAATCAACATAACACAACAAAAACAGATTATCTGGTCATTATCACGTTGCTGTTTGTGGGAGCTTACCGCGTGCAAATTGCGCAAATTGACTGCCACGTTTCCCACATTACAACAGTGACTAAACTTCAAAAAATACTTAATTGACTGTAAAGTGCTTTGGGGCGTCCGGTGGTGCTGTATAAATGCAAGTCTTTCTTCCCCCCCCCCCGCCCCGCCATATCATTTTGATCCATTTTGCTATTTTTTTATATTCTTTGGCAAATTAAGTACAATTCCTTATATGAAGGGACAGTTATGTGGAACTCTCTGATGCTGCAGTCACACCACAACTGTAGTGAAGCAGTTTGGGGCTTTGCATTAATGCTGCAAATATCCTTAGATCCTGAGATAGGCAACCCGCTTCGGACCTTCACACCTGCTTTGCACTCCACGGGGGTGATTTGAACTTTGTGTGGTATCGAGCTGGCTGCCCATTATATCCCCGCCGGATGTTTCCATCCGCTGACTTCAGCCGCAAGGTAAATCGGGCGTGGTGCACAGAATCATAGAAAATTCAAATGCTGCATAGCCTGAAGCCCCAAATCATCAGGGACTCTTAGTTACAACTGCAATTAATTCAACATTTGCATTAGGACATGTACAATAAATATTGTGTAACTCTCAGACATCTCCTCCAATCTCCCTCTCCATAATGCTCATTACAGATCTCCCTTTGAGGCTTGAATAAAAACAGAAAATGCTGGAAATCTCAGCGGGTCAGGCAGCACCTGTGGAGCGAAAGCAGAGTTAACGTTTCGGGTCGATGACCCTTTGAGGCTGAGATGGGTTACTATGGCACAGGGAGAGAGGATGTAATTGAGGCACTTGTATGATTTGGGATTGAATTATCAACTCCAATTTTTTCAGCCACAGGTGTGGAGAAATGGGCCACAGGTGCTGGTCTATTTTACCTCACCCACATGGCCATTGTTCATATAGGAGACTAGACAGTAACTGCCAGTGAGCTATTCAACTGGGCATCTAATTGGATGTCGCCCGTTTCACATCATCGCCAGACTTAAAACTAGTCCCCACAAGTTTAGCACTGTGCAAAGCCATGGCTGGTCTGCACGGCTCCAAACTCATTCTGTGAATGCATCTTAAATCGCATAAACATCTCCAGTTGAAGTACTGCAATTGACAAAAGGAAAGGGTTGTATAAAAAGACAAGCAATTAAAAAAGCACTAAGATCATTTAATTATGGTGCCATCGAGATGAGTTAAGCAGAGAATGTTGGGCTGGGATTGTGGCTTTAAATTTCAGCCCAGCCGTGGTACAAACTTACAGGTATTCAGAACAAGGAAGTGCCTGCTGTGAGAGGGCATTGTTTTCCAACCCTTTGGTACCTAGCCAGCAGTGAGAAGGATGCAATTACTTACTGCCTGTTTATCAGTTTGGATCTATGGACAAAACGCTGGATTTAGAACCAAGCACAGTGATCTCACTGAGGCCCATACTGTAAAGATGGCAATCTGTGCTGAATTCTTACATTTGAGTTTTTAAAATATATTTATAAATGCATTTTTAAAGTTGCATGTTCAGCCATGAACTCATTGAATGGCGGTGCAGGCTAGAAGGGCCGAATGGCGTACTCCTGCACCTATTTTCTATGTTTCTATGTTTCTATTGCAATTTATGTTCTTTCCCTTTGAGGTTGATAAGCCAGGCAGGAATTTTATCCCCCGATGTAAAAAACAAACGAGAGCACGAGAGGGCAATAAATAAGGCCGTGTGAACATTTACTGCACGTTCGCTTTATGTCAATGGGAGAACAGCAACAGATGCATTGCAAAGAGGATTAACACGTGGTCGCTGTGTACCTCTGCCCCATGCAGCTCTGCAAAAGCCAAATACTTCCAAGTTGATTGACATCTTCAGAGTCTGCAGTTCGACTGAAGGAACACGATTTTCCATTTTAGAAAGAAAACGACTTTCTTTTCATGACCACCGGACGTCCCAAAGCACTTTACAGCCAATGAAGCATTTTTTTGGAAGTGTAGTTATTGTTATAATGTAGGAAACGTGGCAGCCAATTTGCGCACAGCAAGCTCCCACAAACAGCAATGTGATAATGACCAGTTATCAGTGTCACAGTGTCAACTGTGGCTGAGTGGGTATCACACTCGTCTCTGAGTTCAAGCCCCGCTCCGGGGACTTAAGCACATAAATCTAGGCTGACACTCCAGTGCAATGCTGAGGGAGCGCTGCACTGTCAGAGGTACCGTCTTTCATATGAGACGATAAACCGAGGCCCCGTCTGCTCTCTCAAGTGGATGTAAAAGATCCCATAGCACTAAGACCCGATGGCACTATTTCGAAGAAGAGCAGGGGAGTTATCCCCGGTGTCCTGGTCAATATTTATCCCTCAATCAACATAACAAAAACAGATTATCTGGTCATTATCACGTCTCTGTTTGTGGGAGCTTGCTGTGCGCAAATTGGCTGCTGCGTTTCCCACATTACAATAGTGACTACACTTCAAAAAGTACTTCATTGGACGTAAAGCGCTTTGAAATGTCCGATGGTCTTTCTTTTTTTCTTTAGATAATGATGTTGATTGTGGAATAAATATTGGACAGGACACTGGGGCTAACTCCTCTGCTCTTCTTTGAAATAGTGCCATGAGATCTTTTACGTCCACCTGAGAGGGCAGACGGGGCCTCGGTTTAATGTCTCATCCAAAAGATGGCACATCCAACAGTGCAGCACTCCCCCAGTACTGCACTGGAGTGTCAGTCTATATTTTTGTGCTCAAGTCTCTGGAGTGGGACAACCTTCTGACTCAGATGTGAGTGTGCTACCCACTGAGCCACAGCTGTCAAAGTACAGCCAGTACTGATACCGTTAATTCCAGTCAGCCTCTGGGTCTAACGCTAGTTGCGCTCTCATTAGAAACTATCCTACCTTTTAAATTAGCTGCAGAAACTCATGCACTGAGGGTGGTGACAGTTTTATCCTGTGCCCAGGTGAAGTGGTTGTACCGTGGAAAAGAAGAATATTGAACACAGTGGTACGTCATAAAATTCTACAGTTCTCCACATTTTATTAATTTGTGAAAGTCACAAATATTCAGACACTCGTACAGATTGTCAGCAAACTGCTCATCCTAGGATGGTATACAATGCTGGTTTCAGCTTATGGGCGAGCCAAAAAATGACCCCAAATTTAGCAACAGAGAAGGACCTGAATCTCTTGCTCAGGAAGCGTTGCAGTGTGGGCTTGTTTAAAATCGGTCTGTCATTAACAGCAAGCATCAGGTGTTTTTTTTTAATGCAGACCAGCTCATTATAGTCACATAAGTGCTCTGTAACATCTCTAAAGTTGTTATTAAATACCATCTGCCGGCATTATTTAAAAGTTCTTTAAATACTGAACAAGCGCATAATATTGTGTAGGGGGTGGGGAGGGGAGGAGAGAAAGAACCCACAAGGAAGACATTCCCCCCCCCCACCCCCCCCACTTCTTCCCACAAACTCAATTACACCCATTGTTCCCTGCAAGCCCCCAGGTAATTATAGTAACTTGTAGCACATTTTCATCAGCTTGCAAATACTGTCATTGACTGTAAATTGCTGCCTTTAATTATTAATAAGCCCCTCTTGACAAATCTCGATTAAGTCTGCCAATGAAGACCAGGCGTTCATCATTAACTTTTTAATCCCAGGAAAATCTCATTAAATTGAAGATTAATTCTCATTGATCTTAAAGGAATATCACTGCAGTGTTAAGGCAGAGCCTATAGGCTTTGCAGAAAATCGGTAACCTTGAGCCTGCTCTGCAATAAGTACTGTTAGCCCTGGGGCCTGAAAGATAATAGCTAGAATTAGCAGCAAGAGAAGATCTTTAAGTGAGACTTCCATGTGAGTTGCCATGATTGCAGTCAGCTCAAAAATACTGTAATATCTCCACCACCTCAAATAGCATATTAGCAAAGTGGGGGGAAAAAAACGTTTGTAAGATTTCTACCATGAACCCTTCGAAGACTAAACAAGGCTCCGATAAAAGAGGCAGCTGCTAGGGAACTAATTACAACTTGTTTTGAAATTCCTTTGCTAACCATGTCACCGAACACACACTGCGCTCTGTCACAACCAAACACTTGGAATATATTTTCCAGTTATGAATCGGAATTGCATGACGAACAGAAAGGCTTCAGAAGAAACTCTTTCATCTTTCGTGCTAAATGTTACCATTATCCATCAATCAGATTGCTGAAAAGCCGACTCGCGTCGAAGCACAAAACACAGTGATGGCGAGAAGAAAATACTTAAATTCACTTATTAGAAAATTATTTATACAACCCACAGAATATATAAAAAAACAACAGAAAATTGGCAATCTGAAATGAAAACAGAAAATGTTGGAAATGCACAGCAGGTCAATAAGAAAAAAGACTTGTATTTATATCGTGCCTTTCAGGACATCCCAATGAAGTACTTTTGAAGTGTAGTCACTGTTTTAATGTAGGACATGTGGCAGCCAATTTATGCACAGCAAGCACCCACAAACAGCAATGTGATAATGACCAGATAATATGTTTTTTGTTTTAAAAGTGATGTTGATTGAGGGATAAATATTGGGCCCAGGACACCGGGGATAATTCCCCTGCTCTTCTTCGAAATAGTTCCGTGGGATCTTTTGAGAGAGCAGACGGGACCTCGGTTTAACGTCTCATCTGAAAGACCGCACCTCTGACAGTGCAGCACTCCCTCAGCACTGCACTGGGAGTGTCAGCCTGGATTTGTGTGCTCAAGTCTCTGGAGTGGGACTTGACCCCACGACCTTCTGACTTGGAGCATCTGAAAGAAAAGGATAGCTTAGTATTAAACTGAGTTTTGATAAACAGTTCACACAAAATGTTCAGCTGTTTTAGTGTTTCTACCAGTTTTTTCACTTTGCATAACTCTTTGTGCAGAGAGAAGCGAGTATACGTGGGTACGTTGCAGAGAAGCCAAGAGGCTATTCTAAAAAGTAGGGAAATGAGGTTTAAATAATTGTCAAAATCATCCATGGCAATCAAGTCGAGGATGTCAGCACACGGCAGCCGTCAAAGTGAAGGGGAACAGAGGCGCGTTGATGACACTGGAACTGGGCGAGCTCCGGGAAGCAGCTCTCGCCCGTCACAACAAAGACAAAGAGGAGAGTCGGCTGGAAGCCCATGTGGAAGCTGAAATGGCGGCCGAGGCCATTTAAAAGACCAGCTGCCAGCTGAGACACAGCGAGGGAAATGCAGCGAGAGGAACCAAGCGATGGCAGGGATGTTGGCGGCAGCCAGCTAGACGTGCCGAGGGTGACAGCAGAGATGCTGTTGGAGTCTGGCCAGAGAGGAAAGGGCAAGTGGAGCAGTTGAGTGACAGCAGAGATGACTGTGGATGCCAACTGGACAGGCAGGCCGACAGAAGAGATGGCAGTGGAGGCCAGCGACGGCAGCCAAGTGACAGCAGAGACCGAGCTGGGGGCCAACGACAGCAGTGAGGCAACAGCAGAGGTGGAGCAGAAGGCCAGCCGGAGAAGCAGGAAGATAACAGAGATGGTGGTGGAAGACAGCTAGAGAGGCCATACGGCAACAGAGTTGGTGGTAAAGGCCAAACCAGAGAGGCCAGATGGAAACAGCGATGGTTGCAGAGGCCGACTAATAAGCTTATCACAACAAAGATGAGGCAGGCTAAAGGGGCCACATGACTACAGAGCTGGTAAGAAAGGGCAACGAGAGAAGCAAAGTCCTGAGAATGGGGAGGCGGAGGAAAGTAACTACAGAAGGTGGGTGATTACAGAGTTGAGGCTAGGGATGAAGGAAATTAGTAAGTGCAGCTACTAAACAAGAAAGTCGAAGAAGGTAAATGGTGTAAAAGTGACAGTTCGTCAATCCCACCGATCGATAATGTTTACCATTACTAATGTGTATTTAAAAACATGTTTAAAGATTTGAGGGCATGTTCCGCACACAGCGAACAATAGACAATCGAGCCTCAAATTTAGCTCTGGGCTTGCTTGGGGAGGGTGCAGTGCAGGGCGGGAGCAAGCCCCACCCCCTGAGGAAAGTCCAGCGTGAGGCTCGCGCCAGTTCAGCTACCGGGCCTTGTCTGAATAGTGCACCACTGTCGCTCGCCTGGAATCAGTGGGAATGAGGCCACAGTCAGTGGGTGGGAGCGGGAAATCCAACAGGAGGCAGACGCCACCCGGAACCCAAGAGAACGATCCATGACATGAAGTAAATGCTGGGAGGGAGGGCTTCCATAGAGTTGCTGGTGGTGGGAGTGAGAGAGAGAGAGAGAGGGAGAGAGGGAGAGGGAGAGGGAGAGGGAGAGAGGGAGAGGGAGAGGGAGAGAGGGAGAGAGAGAGGGAGAGAGAGAGGGAGCGAGAGAGAGAGGGAGGGGGAGAGGGAGAGGGAGAGAGAGAGGGAGAGGGAGAGGGAGAGGGAGAGGGAGAGAGAGAGAGAGAGAGAGGGAGGGAGAGGGAGAGAGAGAGAGAGAGAGGGAGGGAGAGGGAGAGAGAGAGAGAGAGAGAGGGAGGGAGAGGGAGAGGGAGAGAGAGAGGGAGAGGGAGAGAGAGAGAGGGAGAGAGAGAGACAGAGAGAGAGAGGGAGAGGGAGAGAGAGAGAGAGAGAGGGAGAGAGAGGGAGAGGGAGAGGTAGAGAGAGAGAGAGAGAGGGAAGGCCAGGTTTAGGAATCACAACAACTTGCAATTATATAGCGCCTTTAACATAATAAAACGTCTTAAGGTGCTTCACAGGAATATTACAAGACAAAAAAATTGACACCGAGCCACATTAGGAGAAATTAGGGCAGGTGACCAAAAGCTTTGTCAAAGAGTAGGTTTTAAGAAGCGTCTTAAAGGAGGAAAGAGAGAGGCGGAGAGGTTTAGGCAGGGAGTGTCAGAGCTTAGGACCGAGGCAACAAAAGGCATGGCCACCAATAGTTGAGCGATTATAATCAGGGATTATAATAACACAATGTTCATCAACGGTGAATCGAACCACCGTTCAGCAATATCCAGTGAGCATCTTGTGCATGTGTGCTAGTGAGAATGTGCAGTTAGAATTGACTGAATGATCAATTAATCCCAAGGATTACTTGTGGGCCCTTGGAGGAGCTTAGTGCCAATTTCCTTCCAGCTAACTATGAAATGCTTCGGGAGACTTTATCACATCAAATCTGTTGTTGTTGGGGGTGATTTTGGAGTAAATTGTCACACGGTATATACGGAGGGGACTGCTAACTTTATGGTTTTTAATTGAAAATATCGATCAATATCAATTTCTTTCTGATTTAATTTAAATCTAAATCCGTTTATTTGGGGAAAAAAAATTTTTATTACACATTTTAAACTTGAATATTAGTTTTGTTTTTATAATAATGTTTCTCTCAATATAAGCGTGCAAAGCCACAGACAGAATGAATCATTCAGTGGCAGATAAAATTGGAGGGGGTTGAAAGAAAGACTAGTGGAGCACCTTATCACAACCCGCAGAATTATCTGTAAGCACTTCACATACAAAGGATTACTTTGAAGTTCGATGCAAAAATTTTGTATGCAGCAAGATTCCACAAAGAGCAATGAGATGAATGACCAATTAATCTGTTTTTGGAATGTTGGCCAGAACACCAGAGAACTCGCTGCGCTTCTTTATGTAGTCTCGTGGAATTTTTAATGTCCACCTGACAGGCAGGTTAGGCCTTATCAGAAGGACAGCACCTCCAACAATACAGCACTCCCTGAATACTGCACTGAAGCACGAGCCGAGATTATATACCACTAGAGTTATGACTCAATAGACAGGTGTGCTACCAATTGTGGCAAGTTGACACATTAATGAGGAGAAGTGCATGAAATAGTTGTATTGAGATCAGTCCGCCATTGGCAGACATTCTAACCGCACATTCCCACTAACACACCTGCACAAGATATTCACTTGATATTGCTGAACTGTGGTTTGATTCACCATTGAAGAACGTTGTGTTATTATACCTGTACATTTTGTTCAGTTAGACAAGGCGATTACTATGGAATAGTCTATCCAATATTTTATTCAATGCGCTGCTCACATCATACACAGGAAATACTGCAGTATAGATGAAGTAATTCATCATTTATTCGCTTTCTCTTCAATAAGCTGCTTCAACAATGTGGGGAACACATTGACTCATATGCAATGTTCCTCACGTGGGCCAGGTCACTTGTTTTGTGTTCAACATAAACCTTTGCCTAGATTTGAATGCAGTTTGAGACATTGTCATGGCAACCAAAACTGTTCATGAGCAAACAAGCACATGGCCTAGCAAGCAAAATCGGATGAAAGGTTATAAATGAGCACTCGGAGGTTCAGCCTGTGGTAAGTTGGCCTATGGTTTATCATTGAACGGGCTTTCTATTCGTCCATAATATATTGGCTTTCTAATACACCGAGGGAACTTAAGAGTTAGGAACTTTATATGTGCTGTTGTGTCCCAGCAGCCCTTTCAGTGGCCACAGCTAGCAAATTAGACAGCTGTCACTGGAATGAAATATGCTCAGTTACAAGATCACCTCATTTTTCGGTTCATGTCACCTACAATGCAAAAAACCACAGATTTTACAGAATATTATCAAGAATCAAATGTATGTCTATGGGACTGTTGTAGTTGCAACGGTATCGCTGGTTGGATGGCGGGAGAAGGGGGGCTGCTGAGGCGATCCCAACAGAGCAGAAAACATTGTTGTGCTAAATGTTACCAAGTGGCAAGTGTGTACTTAAAACCTTCACACAAGATGCCAGTTGGAGGCTGGTAGCAAAAGTTCCTAAAATAATGAAATTCAGGGAGCAAGAACATTTTATCTGATCCATCAGATGGGTAACATTCTCAATGACACGGCCTGTTACTACATTTACTGGTTGTGAGCAAATATTAATCTCAAAAGACCAACTGCTTACAAACACCTGTACCATCCAGTTGATGGGAAATGGGGAAAAGTTGCCAAAATTTAGGCACCACATCATTTTTTGGTTGGTGTAGGTCAGTTCTGAATTTATCTTGCTCATATAGGGAGTCAAGGGTTATGGGGAGCGGATGGGGAAGTGGAGTTGAGGCCAAGATCAGATCAGCCATAATCTTATTGAATGGCGGAGCAGGCTCGAGGGGTCAAATGGCGTACTCCTGCTCCTATTTCTTATGTTCTTATGTTCTGTTCTTATATTGATTAGCCTAGGCCTATATTCTCAAGAGTTTAGAAGAATAAAAGGTGATCTCATTGAACCATACAGAATTCCTACAGGGTTTGACAGGGTAGATGCAGGGAGGATGTTTCCCTTGGCTGCGGAGTCTAGAACCAGGGGTCACAGTCTCAGAGTAAGGGGTCGGCCATTTAGGACTGAGATGAGGAGAAACTTCTTCATTCAGAGGGTGGTGAATCTTTGGAATTCTCTACCACAGAGGGCTGTGGAGGCTCAGTCGTTGAGTATATTCAAGACAGAGATCGATAGATTTGGATGTTAAGGGAATCAAGGGATATGGGGATAGTGCAGGAAAGTGGAGTTGAGGTAGAAGATCAGCTGTGATCTCATTGAATGGCGGAGCAGGCTCGAGGGGCCGTTTGGCCTACTCCTGCTCCTAATTCTTATGTTCATGTTCTTATATTATAGGCTGGATTTTAACCGGGAATGGGAATTAGGCGGGCATGGGGTCAGGGCGATTTTAACTCCCGGCCTTCATCTGCATACCGACAGTTAGCTGCCTGGCCAAAATTGGGTGAGAAGAGGCAGCTGACCAGTGGGTGGGAGCGGAATTTCAGGCGGCAGGACACCCCCGGGTGGCACCAAAGGAACGGTTACTGGCTACAAGGTCGCTGGCAACCAGGTAAGATGCAGGGAAGGTTTTTGGAAAGGTCACACATCCGGGAAAAGGTGGTTGAGCGGGGAGTGGTGTGTGGGGGGTGGGGGGGGGGGGAGGAGGGAGAAGTAGTGGGCCCAGAGCGGGGTGGGAAGGCCTAAATCTTTCTTATGGGGCCTGAAGAAGCACTCTTGCTCTTCCTGGCCTCAAAAGAAAAAGCAACAAAAACAAACCGGAATAAAAAAGGTAGGTGAGGGGTTGCTCGGGCTGTCTGCACCTGGCGTGGAAAACTGAACAGCTTTCCCGTTCAGGCCGCCAGTTAAAATTGCAGTCGGAGCCCGATGATGATTTGCACATGTAATGACCGCCTCCGCCAGCCTCACGGGCAGGAACCTGCCGCCCACTCAGAAGAGGAGGTTAAAATAGGACAGGGGGAACACTGCGGGGTGTCGGCGGGTAAGTCTCCCGGCCGATTTTAACGGCCCACCCGCCCGGTTTCCACCAGTAGGGTGGGGTTTTTAGTCAAGCATTTCCGACAATGGAAAAGGGATCTGTGATTTTCCTTAGTGAAAGTATTTAGAAAGGGGCCGACCTAACACATGTATTCTCAAACTGTCACCGTTCAGAACATTAATGCACTGCCGCCGATTGCTGACGAGAGCAAACTCAAAATGTATCTAAGTAAAACAATGTGCTCCAAATGCACTGTTACCCTTGATTCACTTTTTGACTGATGCCAATTGATAGCAGAACTCACATATGCCTCAAAATCCTATGCTTTTTCAGTGGAGAAACCTATTAAAACATATTTATCTGTCTCAACAGTTAGAAATTTGGCTTGGCCAGACTTTGTCATCACAGCATTTGCATTGTGGCTGAAAATACTGATAGCAGCTGGCAGTTATCAGGAATTCAGTCCTGTTGAAATGAACAGAGGGAGAAACAATTGTACTTGCAGCAGATCTGGAATTGGATGAAATTGGGTCTTATTGGGATTGCCGATGAGTGGAGCAGCCTATACTGCTTCATTTAATTGAAAACTGGTTAGCATTTAATGGATTTTGTTCATCAATTTTTCAAACCCATTATTTAACCAGCTTCAGCACAGTGCAGATTAGCCACTGGACTCTGAAAACTGCGTTGGAATGGCATTGTCTGGTGAGCTAGATTACTCCCAACATTTATACGCAAGAAGCAGAAAGTCTTTGTGGCAGGTCTAAACAAGATGTGCTACCGACCAGAATGAAATTCACTGATGGTCAGTAAAACAATCAGAATTCAAAACCCAGCAGCTAAGGAAAACGCTTCACTTAATAAAATTCTGGTGTTATGAGTTTGGAATCATTTTTTAAAAAATATTCGCTCATGGGATGTGGGCGTCGCTGGCAAGGCCAGCATTTATTTATTTATTTATTTTTTTAATTTTTCGTTGACAATCTTTCCAATTCTTTGTCAAATCACAAACGCCAGAGGTCACCTTGCACACATCAAGGATCACTCTGCGCCAATGCTCTTAGCCAAAAGGCCGAGAGCCACTGCACCGTTCCTGGAAGTACTGCAATACCAGGTTCGTGCCATGGAGGTGGATGGGTCAAGCCACCCCACCCACCTCATATTTTTATTGCCCAGCCCTAATTGCCCTTGAGAAGGTGGTGGTGAGCCGCCTTCTTAAACTGCTGCAGTCCGTGTGGTGAAGGTACTCCACATTGTCATAGTGGTTTGGTACAACTGAGTGGCTTGCTGGGCCATTTCAGAGGGCAGTTAAGAGTCACACATGGGCCAGACTGGGTAAGGGCAGCAGATTTTCTTCCCTAAAGTACATTAGTGACCTGATGGGTTTTTATGACAATCCGGTAGTTTCATGGTCACCATTACTGATACTTGGGTGGGGTTTTTAGTCATGCATTTCCGACAACGGAAAAGGGATCTGAAATTCTTCTTAGTGAAAGTGCTTAGAAAGGGGCCGATCTAACACATGTATTCACAAACTGTCACAGTTCCGAACAATAATGCACTGCTGCCGATTGCTGACGAGAGCAAACTCAAAATGTATCTAAGTAAAACAATGTGCTTCAATTGCACATTTGCCCTTGATTCACTTTTTGACTGATGCCAATTGATAGTAGAACTCACATACAGCCGATGCCTCAACATCCAATTTTTTTATTCCAGATTTATTTAATCAACTGAATTTAAATTCCCCAGCTGCCATTTGAACTCTCATCTCTTTAGTCCAGGCCTCTGGATTACTAGTCCAGTAACATAACCACTTTGCTACCGTACCCCCCTTCTTAAGCACAAACAATCTGAGTAAAACAATTGATTGGTAATCTTGGAGATATCAAAAGCCAACGTTAGGATAGTCATTTACAGACAGAAATACTCAAATTAAAAGCTTTCCTTCCAAGAAATATAGATATTACATTGTTTCTTTTTAATTGAATTGAATGACATTAGTTGAATAACATTAAATGATTTAAATTAAGAAAGCATTGCTGGTTAGATTCCAGAAGAGTAAACACAGTCAAGCTGACATTTACCGGACGTGCTTTATCACATGGGAAAATCTTGTACGTCTTCGAGCAGTACAATCTTGTACATAGTAAATCAATTATCTACTGGACATCTGAAAGGGAGCTTCCTTTATAATTATGCAGCGATCTCCTCTGACAGGAAGTAGCTGATATCGAACAATTACCACCCACCAACATTCTGACAGTATGTATATATAGCTCCAGTGCGAAGATTTTAGACTATTACCTCAAGTAACTAACTTCAAGAATGTTTCTAAATCTGCAAAGTTAACTATTTCAGTGAGGCTGGCATTTGTTTTCAATTACTCTGTGACTATTCCTCCGTCAAGCGCCTCGGGATGGGAACGGCGCTACATAAATGCAAGTTGCTGTTGTTGATTGCACTTGCAACCTTTATACTTTTATTCAATTTTAGATTTTCTGATTTTATGTGAGTGGAAATTACTCTTCTAACTTTAATAATGCCGCTTACATGCTGCACCTGAGTGCTTCCCATCAAACCATAAATGATGCTGGTATTCCACACTGACACTGTCTCCAGTGTTGGCTGATTTCGCTCTTAAGGTGGACAACAGACATCTACACGGATTAGCACAAGGTAATTCGAAAAGCAGCAGGAGACCTCTCACTGAATCAGCTCGGCTGCAGAAGAATTGCAAGATTTCCAGAGGCGGCCATGCAGCAGTAAAACTCACTGACTTCTTGGGAAGAATGAATAACCACCCCCAGATGCAAATATCAGAGCACTGCCCTTTGAGTGGCCAAGAGTTGAAATTAGGAGGAGAATAAAACGATGATGGTGGAATTTTTTTTTTTGGTCCAGCTTATTTTTCACCTTCCTCAATCTACTGGTCAGGTGGGCAGAGCAGTGGCAAATGGAATTTAATTCAGAGAAGTGTGAGGTGATGCACTTTGGGAGGGCTAATAAGGAAAGGGTATACACATTAAGCGGTAGGCCACTTAATAGTGTAGATGAACAAAGGGACCTTGGAGTGCTTGTCCACAGATCCCTGAAAGTAGCAGGCCAGGCAGATAAGGTAGTTAAGATGGCATACGGAATGCTTGCCTTTATTGGCCGAGGCATAGAATATAAGAGCAGGGATTATAGGAAGGACGTGATTGCACTAGAGAGGGTGCAAAGGAGATTTACTAGGATGCTGCCTGGAATGGAGAACCTTTGGTATAAGGACAGATTGGATAGGCTGGGTTTGTTCTTATTGGAACAGAGGAGGTTAAGAGACCTCATTGAGGTGTATAAAATATTGAGGGGCCTGGAGTGGATAGTAAGGGTCTATTTCCATTGGTGGAGGGGTCTATTATGAGGGGGCATAGTTTTAAGGTGGTTGGTGGAAGGTTTAGAGGAGATTTGAGGGAGGGGTTCTTTACGCAGAGGGTGTGGGGATCTGGAACTCGCTGCCTGGAAGAGTGGTGGATGCAGAAACCCTCACCACTTTTAAGAAATGGTTGGATGAGCTCTTAAAGTGCAATAACCTGCAGGGTTGCGAACCTAGAGCTGGTAATTGGGATTAAACTGGGTGACTTTTGTTTGACGGCGCAGATATAATGGTAAGTACTGCAGGGAATAGAATACGGCCAGGGTGATCTCCTGGACTAGTTTCAATCGCCTGGATGGGTCGGAGAGGAATTTCCCCAGATTTTTTCTCCCTAAATTGGCCTGGGTTTTTATCTGGTTTTTGCCTCTCCTGGGAGATCACATGGCTCCGGTTGGGGTGGAGTGTAGAATGTTTCACTATAAGGGATGTCGCAGTTGTGTGAGGCGGACAGGTTGGGCTGGGTACTCTTTGCCATTCCGTCATTGTTCATAGGTTTATATGTAACCTTTAGGGCTGCTGACCAAGGGCCATGCGAATTGGGAACACAGTCTAAGGATAAGGTGTAAGCCATTTAGGACCGAGATGAGGACTAACTTCTTCACTCAGAGAGTTGTTAACCTGTGGAATTCTCTACCGCAGAGAGTTGTTGATGCCAGTTCGTTAGATATATTCAAGAGGGAGTTCGATATGGCCCTTACGGCTAAAGGGATCAAGGGGTATGGAGAGAAAGCAGGAAAGGGGTACTGAGGTGAATGATCAGCCATGATCTTATTGAATGGTGGTGCAGGCTCTAAGGGCCAAGTGGCCTACTCCTGCACCTATTTTCTATGTTTCTATGTTGTCGGCTGACGCGGACACGATGGGCCGAAATGGCCTCCTTCTGCGCTGTAAATTTCTATGTTTCTCACTCAACAAAGATTCCAGAATCATTCCGACTACTTTACTGAGCAGATGGACGTTCCAGCACTTATGACAGGTTTCATTATGTTCGGAGTGTAATGCAGAGTGGTCAACTACTTGGCAAACAATGAAACAAGAGATGTGTGTAAATATACATGAAAACTCAGACTCCCCAAGTCTCAGCAAACGAGAATTCTTATTAATACACAGAATTTGTAAAAAGCCATTGGGCAATTCCTTCCAAGAGACCTCCTGCTGCCTCCTTCAATATTTAGCCATTTTCTGCCATCATTCAACTGATTTAAAAATAGAGTAAAGTGGCCACATTTGGTTCATCCACAGAGACCCGGGAACATAAATCTAGGTCTCACAACTATAAGATAGTCACTAATAAATCCCTTAGCAGAGGGGTCAACAACCAGGGGGCGTAGATTTAAAATAATTGGTAGAAGGGTTAGAGGGGAGTTGAGGAGAAATGTTTTCACCCAGAGGGTGGTGGGGATCTGGAACTCACTGCCTGAAAGGGTGGTAGAGGCAGATACACTCATCACATTTAAAAAGTACTTGGGTGTGCACTTGAAATGCTGTAACCTACAAGGCTACGGACCTAGAGCTGGAAAGTGGGATTAGGCTGGATAGCTCTTTTTCGGCTGGCACAGACATGATGGCCTCCGTCTGTGCGGTAAATTTCTCTGATTCTATGAATAAATCCAATAAGGAATACAGGAGAAACCTCTTTACCCAGGGAGCGGTTAGAATGTGGAGCTTGCTCCCACAGGGAGCAGTTGTGGTGAATAGCATAAATACATTGAAGGGAGGCTAGATAAGCACATGAAGAGGAAAGGAATGGAAGGTTATGCTGATGGGGTGAGATGAATTAGGGTGGGAGGGGACTCGTGTGGAGACATTATCGCTGGCATAGACCAGTTGGGCCGAATGGCCTGTTTCTGCGCTGTAATCTATGTGTAATTCTATGAACCAAGAATTTAGGCTGCTTGAATGCTGTAGGAAGGGCAATATCCTCAGTGGGCCTGACCCCTCCCACGGAGAGTTAAAAACAACAGTCCTGGCAATCTCATCTTCAGAGCTGGAGCAAGGGGTTAATCACCCCAAAATTCTGAAAAATAAAACCCTTTCAATCCTCTCCCAAGATTCCGGCAGATTGTCCACTTACGGTGAAGGATTCATATAACTGGGGGCAAAAGTTGAAAATGGCAAAGTCTGGAGTAAGGAGGAAAATCTGGAGGAACACGGCCCTCCCCAGACAGGATACCGGGCTGGAGCTGCCGGTTTTGCGGGGGCGCGGAGCCGCACTGCCTGGGAGCGTCGAGCCGGTGTGCAACACCGCCGGTTTCGACTGCGTGGTGAAATTTGTTGCGCGCTGAGCCTATAGCGCCCTGTAGCGTGCCGTGGTGGGACTGCCTGGAAAATCAGGCGGGCAGTGCTGTCCCGGTAGTGGCGAGTGATGGAATTGGTGAACGAGGTAAGTTGGATTATTTTGTTTAGTTTTATTTTTGCGACGTCGCTTATTGTGGGGTGTTTAAGGTATTGGGAATGTCAGTCGTGTGTTTAGGCGCGATTTCTTTTGGCCACAGAATCCTCTCTTGGGGCAACCCGAGGCCGGCTCTTTAGCAACGGATTTTCAGTTGCTCAGCTGGCCTTGCGCCCTAAAAGAGGTGTGCAAAGCCTCCCCTCGCGCTCCGCCCCACACTCAGGGCCCAGCTGACGAATTTTGCTGACTGAGGCGCAAACTGTTCCCGGGCCCAAAATTTACCGCCCTGCTGCCATTACCGAAATGAGCAGAACTGAAAATCCAGTCCATGTGCAGCAAGATAGCAGGGAAAGGTACAGCATCAACAGTGGAAAAGGCAACTGGCTGGGTTTCTGTGGCGATAAGGGAGTGAGAGACAGGATAGGTAAGTGGCTATCCTCAGGGTGAATTTGCCTGCCACACTTGTCTTTATTTCCTCTAAAGCTGAAGTTTTGTGCTGATCATTAACATAGGAGGGATTAAATTCTCCACCCAAAAAACAAAGACAATTTTCTGTTATTTTGTGATGAATGTAAATGTTTGAAACCATGTGAAATTTTTAAACCGTACAAGAAGAAGAAAATAATTAGCCTGCCGCTAAAATGCAAAAGATTGAATGATTTTCAGGTCAGTGATTATCAGTGAAGGACTGAGAAATTCACATTGAATTTTACAGCACAGAAACAGGCCATTCAGTCCAACAGGTCCGTGCCGGTGTTTAAGCTCCACCCCTCTTCATCGCACTGTATCAGCATAACCTTCCATTTATTTTTTCCTCATGTGCTTGCCTTTAAATGCATCTGTGCTATTCATCTCATCCACTCATTGTGGTAGCAAGTTCCACATTCTAACCACTCTCTTGAGTAAAGATTGCCACTCTCTGGGTAATGGTGCAGTCACCCGTTATGTGGGCAAATGTGGCAGCCATGAATTACAATGTAAAAGAAGAAGTTCTCTGCATTTCTAACCGCTGCAGTTCTCTCCTTCCTGTTACCACAAGCAGAGAATTGTCCCAAGTGCTGGTTGGTGCGTGCACATACCGATGCCTTGATTTTAACCCATCGGGTCCAGCAAGAATGGTGTGTGCGAGGGGTTAAGATCAGGTCGAGTGCACTTAACAGCCCGAGGTCACTCCATTACCACCCGGTGACATCGTATCTTCACCGACTTTCAAACCGGCCATGGCTCTCGCTGCAGGCAGGTGGAGCCGACTTTAAATTCAAAAGCCGCGGCCCAGTGACGTAATTTTAATGTCCAGGTGGGGTGAGGGTGGGGGGGGGGACGGGGGGCGTGAACATCTGGACAGTCGGACCACGGTGGGAGGCGCTGACTGGCCAGAGGAGGCAGAGGCACGCTATAAAAAAAAAGTTTGTCAGAACTCCTTGTGGGACAGGAGGAGCAGAAATGCTGCACCTCCCCAGGCCCTGCAAGGAGTCCTTGGCCATCCTAAGCCACGGCTTTCACTCCTTCTCCCTTATCATGGTGGAACCATGCCCCCCTACCCATCCCTGATCACCTCTGCAACACCCCTACCTTCCCCACCCCGCATCCTCGATTGCAAAGCTCCTCCAGTACCACCCTCCCCCACATCCCATTGGCTGCCGGTGGCCATTCCCATGGGTACCCAGTTGTGGCTTCCTGCTGGCAAATACCTGCTGCCACCTGCTGGCCAGGTAGTGTATTTCGGTGCGGTGACCCCGACCTGCAAGGACCATCAGCAGGTCAGCGCACCACTTCAAGATACAGCGTGTGCTGGAGAGCGACGGCTGTGAATTGGACGTCACCAAGGTCCAGGTCGGTGATTGGAGCGTGGGCAGGTACAGCAGAAACGGCGAGGTCGGGGCACAGGAGCAGTGAGTGATCGTGGAATGACGTGATTGGGGCCCAGGAGAGGCGTGAGTTCGGGGCCCAGAAGAGGCAAGGGCCCAGGGGCAGCATGGGCCAGCCCACACTGCGATATGTGTGCGCGCTAGGTCTGTGCAGCAGAACTGGTCTCCAGTCGTCTTGGTTAATCCTTGCCACTGGATTAACATAGAAACATAGAAAATAGGTGCAGGAGTAGGCCATTCGGCCCTTCGAGCCTGCACCACCATTCAATAAGATCATGGCTGATAATTTCCTCAGTAACCCTTTCCTGCTTTCTCTCCATACTCCTTGATCCCCTTAGCCGTAAGGGCCATATCTAACTCCCTCTTGAATATATCCAATGATGTGGCATCAACAACTCTCTGTGGCAGGGAATTCCATAGGTTAACAACTCTCTGAGTGAAGAAGTTTCTCCTCATCTCAGTACTAAATGGCCTACCCCTTATCCTAAGACTATGTCCCCTGGTTCTGGACTTCCCCAACATCGGGAACATTCTTCCTGCATCTAACCTGTCCCGTCCCGTCAGAATCTTATACGTTTCTATGAGATCCCCTCTCATCCTTCTGAACTCCAGTGAATAAAGACCCAATTGATCCAGTCTCTCCTCATATGACAGTCCAGCCATCCCTGGAATCAGTCTGGTGAACCTTCGCTGCACTCCCTCAATAGCAAGAACGTCCTTCCTCAGATTAGACCACCAAAACTGAACACAATATTCCAGGTGGGGCCTCACCAAGGCCCTGTGCAACTGCAGTAAGACCTCCCTGCTCCTATACTCAAATCCCCTAGCTATGAAGGCCAACATACCATTTGCCTTCTTCACCCCCTGCTGTACCTGCATGCCCACTTTCAGTGACTGATGAACCATGACACCTAGATCTCGTTGCACCTTTTCCTAATCTGCTGCCATTCAGATAATATTCTGCCTTCGTGTTTTTGCCCCCAAAATGGATAACCTCACATTTATCCACATTATACTGCATCTGCCATGCATTTGCCCACTCACCTTACCTGTCCAAATCACCCTGCAGCCTCTTAGCGTACTCCTCATAGCTCACACCGCCACCCAATTTAGTGTCATCTGCAAACTTGGAAATATTACACTCAATTCCTTCATCTAAATTGTTAATGTATATTGTAAAGAGCTGGAGTCCCAGCACTGAGCCCTGCGGCACCCCACTAGTCACTGCCTGCCATTCTGAAAAGGACCAGTTATCTCGACTCTCTGCTTCCTGTCTGCCAACTAGTTCTCTATCCATGTCAGTACATTACCCCCAATACCATGTGCTTTGATTTTGCACACCAATTTCTTGTGCGGGACCTTGTCAAAAGCCTTTTGAAAGTCCAAATACACATCCACTGGTTCTCCCTTGTCCACTCTGCTAGTTACATCCTCAAAAAATTCCAGAAGATTCGTCAAGCATGATTTCCCTTTCATAGATCCATGCTGACTTGGTCCGATCCTGTCACTGCTTTCCAAATGTGCTGCTATTTCATCCTTCATGATTGATTCCAACATTTTCCCCACTACTGATGTCAGGCTAACAGGTCTATAATTACCCACTTTCTCTCTCCCTCCTTTTTAAAAAAGTGGTGTTACATTAGCTACCCTCCAGTCCATAGGAACTGATCCAGAGTCAATAGACTGTTGGAAAATGATCACCAATGCATCCACTATTTCTGGGACCATTTCCTTAAGTACTCTAGGATGCAGACTATCAGGCCCCGGGGATTTACCGGCCTTCAATCCCATCAATTTCCCGAACACAATTTCTCGCCTAATAAGGATAGCCTTCAGTTCCTCCTTCTCACTAGACCTACTGTCCCCTAGTACAATCGGAAGGTTATTTGTGTCTTGCTTCGTGAAGACAGAACCGAAGTATTTATTCAGTTGGTCTGCCATTTCTTTGTTCCCCATTATAACTTCACCTGAATCCGACTGCAAGGGTCTTACGTTTGAGTTCACTAACCTTTTTCTCTTCACATATTTATAGAAGCTTTTGCAGTCAGTTTTTATGTTCCCTGCAAGCTTCCTCTCGTACTCTATTTTCCCCCTCTTAATTAAACCCTTAGTCTTCCTCTGTTGAATTCTAAATTTCTCCCAGTCCTTAGGTTTGTTGCTTTTTCTAGCCAAATTATATGCCTCTTCCTTGGCTTTAACACTATCCTTAATTTCCCTTGTTAGCCACGGTTGAGCCACCTTCCCAGTTTTATTTTTACTCCAGACAGGGATGTACAATTGCTGAAGTTCATCCATGTGATCTTTAAATGTTTGCCATTGCTTATCCACCGTCAACCCTTTAAGTATCCTTTGCCAGTCTATTCTAGCCAATTCACGCATCATACCGTTGAAGTTACCTTTCCTTAAGTACAGGACCCTAGTTTCCGAATTAACTGTGTCACTCTCCATCTTAATAAAGAATTCTACCATATTATGGTCACTTTTCCCCAAGAGGCCTCGCACAACAAGATTGCTAATTAGTCCCTTCTCATTACACATCACCCAGTCTAGGATGGCCAGCTCTCTAGTTGGTTCCTCGACATATTGGTCTAGAAACCATCCCTAATACACTCCAGGAAATCCTCCTCCACCGCATTGCTACCAGTTTGGTTAGCCCAATCAATATGATAACTGCTGTATCTTTATTGCACACATCCCTTATTTCTTGTTTGATGCTGTCCCCAACCTCACTACTACTGTTTGGTGGTCTGTACACAACTCCCACTAGCTTTTTCTGCCCTTTGGAATTCTGCAGCTCCAGCCATACCGATTCCACATCATCCAAGCTTATGTCCCTCCTTACCATTGCATTAATTTCCTCTTTAACCAGCAGCGCCACCCCGCCTCCTTTTCCTTTCTGTCTATCCTTCCTAAATGCTAAATACCCCTGGATGTTGAATTCCCAGCCTTGGTCACCCTGGAGCCATGTCTCCGTGATGCTAATTACATCATACCCGTTAACTGCTATCTGCGCAGTTAATTCGTCCACCTTATTCCGAATACTCCTCACATTGAGGCACAGAGCCTTCAGGCTTGTCTTTTTAACACACTTTGCCCCTTTAGAATTATGCTGTAATGTGGCCCTTTTTGTCTTTTGCTTTGGGTTTCTCTGCCCTCCATTTTTACTATTCTCCTTTCTGTCTTTTGCTTCTGACTCCATTTTATTTCCCTCTGTCTCCCTGCATAGGTTCCCATCCCTCTGCCATATTAGTTTAACTCCTCCCCAACAGCACTAGCAAACACTCCCCCTCGGACATTGGTTCCGGTCCTGCCCAGATGCGGACCGTCCGGTTTGTACTGGTCCCACCTCCTCCAGAACCGGTTCCAATGCCCCAGGAATTTGAATCCCTCCCTTTTGCACCACTGTTCAAGCCATGTATTCATCTGAGCTATCCTGCGATTCCTACTCTGACTAGCACATGGCACTGGTAACAATCCTGAGATTACTACTTTTGAGATCCTACTTTTTAATTTAACTCCTAGCTCCCTAAATTCATCTCGGAGTACCTCATCCCGTTTTTTACCAATATCGTTGGTACCTTTATGCACCATGACAACTGGCTGTTCACCCTCCCTTTTCAGAATGTCCTGCACCCGCTCTGAGACATCCTTGACCCTTGCACTAGGGAGGCAACATACCATCCTGGAGTCTCGGTTGCGGCCGCAGAAACGCCTATCTATTCCCCTTACAATTGAATCCCCTATCACTATCGCTCTCCCACTCTGCCCTCCTGTGCAGCAGAGCCAGCCATGGCCTAGCTTTGTCAAGCCCGTGTGGTGGCTGGTGTGCAATGGCCACCACACATTAAAAAAATCCACGCACAGGCATCTTCCACCCTTCAACATGTAGTTCGGGACCTGGAATATCGGGTCTTTCATTGAAACACCTGTGAACTCATCCCTTTTTGGCGTGGAAGCAGGTCTTCTTCGCTTCGAAGGACTGCCTATGATGTATCTGGCCTGGGTCAGCCTGGAATCCAGGTACGTTTATGTACATGAGGCCCGGGCATTAAATGGGGCCTCCATGTTCCCGGACTCTCCGGGTTCGCCACCCATTTCGGGGCCAATGAAATCATGGCCAGCATTCCAGCAAACACTAGGAAACGGCTACAATGCCTGCAGAGATGGAAGTCAGTGGATGGGTGGTGTGGCGATGCCAAGATTCATCAGGGGGTAGAGAGAGACTCATCATTCAGGGTGCAGTAAATCTGTAAAATACACAGGACCGGAGATTATAACAGTGCCAGGGACGTCAGACAGCTGACCATTCCTGGCACTAGCATTTCAAAAGTCCAATATCAAATTCAAGCTGACAACGCAAGCTACGAGACTGGTACCTACTGAGAATGACAGGAGAACAAAGTCATAATGCCACTGAAACGAGGAAAAATGAATCCTGCAAAGTTCTTCGGCAGTCACACTGAAATTTCAATTAAATGTTGTGCTTACCCTACAGTGGGTGTAAAGCTGAGGCAGTGTGGGTCTCACTCCTGGGAGGTACTCTCAAAGATTGGGTCCATATGATTTTGCACCCAAATTAAAATAAACAGTTTGCATTGATGCAATGCCAAAAACAGTTTGCGTTGATTGTGGTACAACCAGCCGAAGAGTAGAAAAAAAGTGGTGGCAAAATAAAGTTCCCAGATATCTTGTGGGAAGGGTGAGAGGTGGTGGGGGGAGGTGTGATTTTTCATCCTACTCTCCTGGCAGAAACCCGGGTGGGTGTGCAGTTAAAATGCACCGGGTTACTTACCTGCCGCAAAGCCGCCCGTTCCAATTTTAAGCAACATTTTTAGACAGGCTCCCAAGCCACCCAAAGCCAGCAGGGTCCCAATTCACACATTCTCAGAAAAACTCCAGGATGCTGGGCTGCGTAGGAAGTATGCTCACCTCTGAATTAGAAGGTGGTAGGCTCAGGCCCCACAAGAGTACATAATCTCGGCTTATACTTCAATGCCGTACCAAGGGAGTTGCTGCATTGTTGGAGGTGCCATCTTTTACATCGGATATACGACACAGAAACTGGCCATTCGGCCCAACCAGTCCATGCCGGCGTTTATGCTCCACTCGAGCCACCTCCCGTCTTTCCACCTCTAAATCTATTCGCATCTATTTGGGCGCGATATCTTCCTGCTGAAGTTGATGTAAAAGATGCGGTGGCACTATTCGAAGAAGAGCAAGGAACTCTCCTGCTGCCCTGGCCAACATTCCTCCCGCAGGTAACACCAACAAAAGTGGACTACCTGGTCGTTCATTAGTTTGCTGGTAATGGGATCTTGCTGTGTGCAAATGCCCACTGCATTTGCCTGTTTCATAACAGTGACTGCACTTCCAAAGAATCAATTCAAGTTCCTTTCTCTTTCCTTCCCCCCTCCCCCCCCATCTTGTTTTTCATCTCTGAATCCCTGGAATGTGGAACGTTGACTACAAGAAGATTTATCAAGCAAATCAATTTCCTCTGCTAGTGAACCTAAAACGTCTGTCACTTGCACACCACCTTATTCTGAAGCCTGACTGTGTCCTATCATCGACTTCTCCAGCTCTGCCATTTTGGAACGATTAAAACCCACATCATCCTCAGATGATTAATAGTAGCTTTGGTCTCAAGCTGCATGCTGACACAAATTGTTCTAATATGGAGAGTAATATTTAGATTATGAACCACAGCATAATTTAAATGCAATTGACATCTGTTTAACATTGGGATCAGTAATAAAGGCAGAAAAAGTGTGTGAAGAAGGTGGGAGGGCCGGTGGGGGACAGGGCGGGGGGGGGGGGCGCACGGTGAAGGAGGGAGAAAATTCTTCTGCTCTAAGTAAATGGACATCAACCTCAGGCCCAAAGCTCGATGATATATCATTAAATACTTTCATTATACTGTTCCTCCACCACCAGATCAAAATGTATTTCTTCTCGCTCCTGTGGAAATACTTGGTCCACTTTCATATTCAGCTGGGTATCAGTCTCCAAGCCCCTCACAGTGCGAATGTGTGATGCAGCTGTTGAAATTCTGGAGGCTGGTCACAGCCTGCCAACTTACAAGGGTTTCAGTCAGCGCGGAGCAAAGAGCCCAGCAGCAATTAAACTCTGGTTCCTTCAAGCAACAGGAAATCTTTTACTTCTAATTACTTAAATCTGTCCACTCGACCCAAAGAACCAAACATTTCACATCTCTGCGCTGAGGCACCCAGCTGGGGGTCCTGGGCCATGGTCGCAATGACTCATCATCCTTTTAATATCCATGCGTCAAAATGTAAATCAGCATCGGATCCCACAATAAAAAAAATGCAATTAGAATGGATTCTATGGTGCGGGGGGGGGGGGAATAAATGGGCTTGAACAAAGAGGCCTGGACGCGCTAATGAGTGAGGCAACTTGAAGGTGATCTTTGACATGCAAAAGCAGTTCCACAGTCACAGTATTAAACTAAACAAAAGAGTTTGTGCAGTTTAGCTTAAAAATGGAAATCAGCCCTAATTATAATTCAAACAATTACAACACAATAATTAAGAATTAATTAGACTGTTGAACTGGAGGGCATACTCAGCTATTGTGGGTTACCGAGAGACACAACACCTAGCTGATCTGTCACAGGGCTGACAGGAAACCAGTGCAACTGGGCTAGAGGACAAGAGCTGGAGAATTGATAAATTCTCAGGCCTGCTACAAACAATGCTTCTGAAGGGCACTGCATCCCTGCTCCCAAAAAAACACACCGCCTCCGAGTTAAATTTGAACCCAATTGATGTCGCAGTCATACACCAACAGAATTCTTTATGGGTATGGTGCACCAACAGATTGCTCTGCACATCTATCTTCTGTTAATGCGGCAAATTGGATATCAGGGGTCGGTCATGTTTTCCACAAACTTAGTTTAGAAAATTATTATTTGTTGTAAAATACTAATGATGGTCTTCTCACAAAATAGATAGACTTCTTCCATCCAATAACATTTTGGGATGTAGTAAATGAGTAATTTGAAATATGACATGTGGTAAGTCTAGCGTTTTTAGGAGGAACAGGAGACTCTGGACCTAAGGTTCCCAAAGCTCACCACCACTAGGATTTTCCTCGCGTCATGTCTGGGTTTAATTGCCAAGATTGATTGGCAAGATTAGTGAACAACTCCATTATCATTGTGTCAGGTGACTATCAGGATGGTAGTAGGTGAACTGGATGCAGTGAGGATGTTTCCACTCGTGGGGGAATCTAGAACTATGGGGCATAGTTTAAGAATAAGGGGTCACCCATTTAGAACTGAGAGGAGGAGGAATTTCTTCTCTCAGAGGGTCGTAAATCTGTGGAATTCTCTGCCCCAGAGAGCTGTGGAGGCTGGGTCATTGAATATATTTAAGGTAGACAGATTTTTGAACGATAAGAGAGTGAAGAGTTATGGGGAGCGGGCAGGGAAGTGGAACTGAGCCCAAGATCAGATCAGCCTTTATCTTATTGAATGGCGGAGCAGGCTTGAGGGGCCAATTGGCCTACTCCTGCTCCTATTTCTTATGTTCTTGTGGTCTTTTACTGTCTAGTGATTCCTAGGTAATTGTAGAACACTTGACTCTCACACCTTGGCTCCAAGCCCCAATCCCAGCTTTCGTGCACATGGAATGCAGCTGTCCCCCAGTGGGGCAGATTTTATTCAGCTCTTGGTCGGGCTGCTCAATGGAGAGCTTTGGGTTAGCAGGAGTGGGTCATGGAGAGGAAAGAGGGATAAAGGAAAAGAAGGAAGTAGGAAATATTTACAGGTGGCGGTGGGGGAGCATCTTTTGGCCAATAAAATGTGTTTCTTAATGGCCAACATGGAATGGCAATAGTGGTGGTTCTTTCTGAAGCCTGCATCCCACAGCATGTCACCACCATGACTGAGGGAGGGGGATTTATTTTAAAAGGGAAACAAATCATAGCAAAATTCGAAAATGAAGTGTACATTCAGCAACGACAGGCTGATGTCAGCATTAAATTGCCATTTATGTGCATATAATGGCATGAGATTAAGGATGCTTGCTCTTATTACGATGTCATAAAATTAACAAGACCTTGGCGATCCTTTCACCTTCTGGTACAGATTGTACATAAAGTTCTGAAATAATGCGTCGATTTGAATCAGAATGTTGGGATCAGACCAAGGTCATTTTTTGGTTCGTAAATAAAGTACAGCAAGTTCCAGAATTTTCCGTGGAATTGGGTGTTTTTAAAACTATTATTGAGCTAAAAAATGTTCGTTGTTCAGTGACGCCTCAAGCGTTCACTACTGAGATGCCGCTGGTTATCTGTAAATTTGTCTACGTAACTTTTTAAAAACTGAAGCTGAAGTAACGTCTTACCTACATGTGTAGGATTCACGGAAGTGTTGGAAACGTTTTGATGTGGAAAAAACATTCACTTCTGATAACAGTTAAAAGACATGCTACAAGTCCCTCCCTCAGGTAAACGGACAAAAACTTGGCATAAACAAGAATGACTTGCAACAATGCACAGTGTATGGGTTTTCCTATTGGATATGGGGAGGGGCAAAATACTAATGAGATCTATGCACCTTCAAAGGCCCATTTCTTTACTGCAGAGGAGAAGAATAAACCACAGGTAGCCGACTTTAAGTGATTTAACGTTTCCCTCATGTGCTTACTTTTTAAAAGAAACTGTAATGGGGAGGGGAAGGTGCCAAAAAATTAGTGTTTATTGGACTCAACTCCTGTGGGACTAAAGTCCTGAGGTGGACAGAAGTTCAATTCTGAAGAGAGAAAAACTGTTCCATCGCACATCGTTGAGGGCAAGTTTTTTTATTTGTAGTTTCAAGCTGGCTTTCCAGCTCTCGGAGTGAAACATGGGGCGCAAGGTCCCTCTACTTTAACCTCATGCTGCTGGATTGCTGATCTGAGACATGCCATGCTGGGGTGGAGAGGAGGACAGGAGGTGAGGGAAGAGAATGGAATCCATCGGATGAGTTGGCAAGGGGCCATTCCTAACAACTAGCTCAAGAGAGACAGAAGCCCAGCAGGGCATCTGCCCCCTCAGGTGTTGCTTGCTATGTCTGTAATGCACTTATGAATGACTCCACAAGGCAATGTGTTATACTCAAACTGTAGTGACCTTGGTCCTTTATTTGTAACTTCAGAGTGAGGCACAAGCATGGTGGGCAGTCTTTTATACTGGGCCCTGCACACCTATGCAGGTGACCCTCAGATCTCCCAACGCAGTGCCCTCTGGTGGACAGCCTCTGCCACAGGGGCAGGAAATCCTGGTCTCCACCTGTTGCGCCCTCTAGTGGTGCCAGCATAGTATATACACAGTGTAAACTTTATTGATAGTTCATCAGGTAACAAGTCTCCATCTTATGCAACTATATAAGAACATAAGAACATAAGAATTAGGAACAGGAGTAGGCCATCTAGCCCCTCGAGCCTGCTCCGCCATTCAATAAGATCATGGCTGATCTGGTCGTGGACTCAGCTCCACTTACCCGCCCTCTCCCTGTAATCCTTAATTCCCTTATTGGTTAAAAATCTATCTATCTTTGACTTGAAAACATTCAATGAGCTAGCCTCAACTGCTTCCTTGGGCAGAGAATTCCACAGATTCACAACCCTCTGGGAGAAGAAATTCTTTCTCAACTCGGTTTTAAATTGGCTCCTCCGTATTTTGAGGCTGTGCCCCCTAGTTCTAGTCTCCCCTACCAATGGAAACAACCTCTCTGCCTCTATCTTGTCTATCCCTTTCATGATTTTAAATGTTTCTATAAGATCACCCCTCATCCTTCTGAACTCTAAGGAGTAAAGACCCAGTCTACTCAATCTATCATCATAAGGTAACACCCGCATCTCCGGAATCAGCCTAGTGAATCGTCTCTGTACCCCTTCCAAGCTAGTATATCCTTCCTTAAGTAAGGTGACCAAAACTGCACGCAGTACTCCAGGTGCGGCCTTACCAATACCTTATACAGTTGCAGCAAGACCTCCCTGCTTTTGTACTCCATCCCTCTCGCAATGAAGGCCAACATTCCATTTGCCTTCCTGATTACCTGCTGCACCTGCAAACTAACCTTTTGTGATTCATGCACAAGGATCCCCAGGTCCCTCTGCACCACAGCATGTTGTAATTTCTCCCCATTCAAATAATATTCCCTTTTACTGTTTTTTTTCCCAAGGTGGATGACCTCACATTTTCCGACATTGTATTCCATCTGCCAAACCTTAGCCCATTCGCTTAACCTATCCAAATCTCCTTGCAGCCTCTCTGAGTCCTCTACACAACCCGCTTTCCCACTAATCTTAGTGTCATCTGCAAATTTTGTTGCACTACACTCTGTCCCCTCTTCCAGGTCATCTATGTATATTGTAAACAGTTGTGGTCCCAGCACTGATCCCTGTGGCACACCACTAACCACTGATTTCCAACCGGAAAAGGACCCATTTATCCCGACTCTCTGCCTTCTGTTCGCCAGCCAATTCTCTATCCATGCTAATACATTTCCTCTGACTCCGCGTACCTTTATCTTCTGCAGTAACCTTTTGTGTGGCACCTTATCGAATGCCTTTTGGAAATCTAAATACACCACATCCATCGGTACACCTCTATCCGCCATGTTCGTTATATCCTCAAAGAATTCCAGTAAGTTAGTTAAACATGATTTCCCTTTCATGAATCCATGCTGCGTCTGTGACTATACAGTGACTACACAGAGAGTATATCTATAGTCTGCATATATAGCATTGCTCATGCCCAGGAAAATCTGATTGGAAGTGGAGTAGAGGGAAAGAAAATGAGAAGGGGAAAAAAAAAACGGAGAAAGAAAAAGAAATGAAATAAAACTGGGCACACTCCATCTTAGTTCCTTGCATTTGGCGCAAATTCCATTTGTCAATGTGCATCTAATGCTTGAACCTGTGCAAGAGGAGAACAATGGGGCTCAGGGTTCTCTGATGTCCTGGGTCACAGGTATAACAGCTAAACACCTCCACCTTTTCTTCTTTCTTCCCCTCCCCCTTTCAGTGCGTGTTAAAAATCTGTTCTTTCCGAACACTCTCCAGTGCTGTCGAAGGGTCATCGACCTGAAATGTTAACTCTGCTTCCTCTCCACAGATGCTGCCCGACCCGTTGAGATTTCCAGCATCTTCTGGTTTTATTACAGATTCCAGCATCCACAATATTTTGCTTTTGGAAAGGTTTTGGAAGCATTAGCACAACAGTATCTGCACATATTTCAACAGATTAGGAATAGCCCTCATTGTAGACTGTCAGGAGCAATTTATTTTAATAACTTGTGTTTGGGGGAATTATTGCTGCTGTTAATTTCTTAATTTGGTCTGTAAAACATTTTACTGCCATAGTTTGACAAGAGAGAAATCTGAAAATGATTCCCTTATTACTGTCTGACCTTTTTCCTTCCAAAGCGCGCAGTCCATTAACATTTCCTGCCATAATTAAACTCACTCCTTATCGGATCCTAAGGGATGGTCATTATTTTTGTTTATGTCTGGATGTATCTGTCACTATTTTATCGTTAGTTTCCCTTAAACTGTAGGAACAACTTGCAAGTATGTCATTCCAGCATAAATCAAACTCAAAACAAAATCTATTCTCATTCAGCATTTGAAAAACTATCTTATTTAAAGGGGACGTATAACCTACTAAATGATCCCAGAATCCCAAGTGGTTTAAAAGGGAGCCAACTGCACACAGCCAGTGCGCCCATCATTCTGCCCCGACACCTTGCATTAAAACCATTGGTCGACAACAGCCTGGGGCCAGAATTTTGGCCTTGGCTTTCCGATCAGAATGCTGATGGTAACCCACTCATTTTAAATAGACTATCATCGTCGTTATGATTGGAAAACCTATACGTTTGTGCCGAGCCCCCTCTGTGTAACATGATCGGGTGTTGGCTCCAATGGGGAGTGCTTGCTCATCATTCATCTTCTCCATTGCAGGCCGCTGGAGCAGAGCCTCGTGCCGCCACCGAACATCTGCTTTCTGGCTGCTTTGAAGCCTCTGGTCTCTGTGGGTGAAGGCAGAGACCGAAAAGGTTTGACTTTTGGCCCGTGCCGAGGCTGCCGTCAGCGTGAGTAACAATAGCAGCCCTACAATTGTCTTCAGTGTCCCTGGATTAGAATAAGTGGAGGGCAGGGGGAGAATGAATCACCCAGGCTTCCCACTTAAGGTTTTTCCCACATTACAACAGTGATTACACTCCATAAATACTTCAGTGACTGTAAAGCACTGCCGGTGGTCGTGAAAAGCACTATATAAATGTAAGTATTTCTTTCTCTGTGGAAAGTGCACGTGCTGGTTCCATGCGAGGACAAGTTGAGTCTCGACCATAGTCCAATAATCCTCATTGCCTACAAGCTTGCACATGAACATGGCTGAGGTACTCAAAGGCTGCCAGTGCTTCATGGAACCTTGAGGAAGAGAGAGAATAAAAGTAAGGTAAAAAGGCGTTCCTAACCTGTGTATTCGAGGGACTTGACCATGCCAGAGATTGAACACTTGGTTTTGCCTCATACCAATACAGTCTCTAGTAAATTAAAAAGCCCACCCCATGGACATTTTCTCACTCATTACCACAAGATCCTGATTGAGCCGAGTATAATTGTAACTAACTGATAACAAATTGACTTTAAATTTGTTAGGAGCAGTGGTCTGTGGGCTCCAGTCAGCATGTTTACACAGAAACATGGGAATTAAACAAACAGTCTAAACATGGGGCTGTAAGTAAGTTCACCAGGAATTTTACAACACTGTGACAGTAAATCACAGCCATTATATGGCTCTCACCATAATAATCCAGATTTGTAACTCAGCCCCAGAGAGGGACCCAGTCAAAAGTTAGATCCTCCAATGCCCTTAAAGCAACCTTCAGCACCTCCACTGAATCAGAATTAGACACTGAGTAATCTCTATGCACTGCAAGTGACAAAACTGAGATGAATTTGCATCGCATGTCCATGCCCCAGCTGGGCTGCAGTTTTAATTTGAGTACGATCTAAAGAATTGACAGTAAGACACATTCCTGCACGAGCTCCCACTGACAAACAGCAGCAGCAAGAAAGGGTAGAACAAATTTATCTAGCAACTTTTATTGCATTAAGTTGGAACAAAAACGCAACTGCCCTTCACTGGCATGGAATGCACCAGTGTTATACAAAAAAATATACAAATCTTGTATAACATCAACGCGCCTTGAGACCTCGTATAAACCCAGAATCAATCCTCAAACTACGATTATTTGCCTCTTTGACACTTCATTCTTGAGTCTGAACTTGATCCAGACCTGCAGCCCCACTGTAACTGGGGTTAAGTGTTGGATGTGCTATGAGAGAATTCCCAGGCATAAAGACTTGGGACTGCTGTTTAATGCTGGGAATGTTCACACCAAGAGTTCATCCGCTGTATCTGCTTCCACTTTGAATCTCACTTGTGCAAACATGGAGAAACAGTCCCTAATGACCAACAAAACACAGTCTGTCTCTGTCCATTTCTCCAAGGCTTTTTATACCATTAACTGCCTCTTAAGACCAACAGTACACGCTCTCTTAATCCCAAACCCCAGGAGAGGAATTACAGAGATTTTCTTTTCTTTATCCAGCATTTAGCTCTTGTGCAGGAATCTTCAGTTTCCTGTTGGAAAAGCTACTAGTGAGTGCTTGGTATTAACGGTCATTATCTTGGTTTTAAGTATTCCAAGGAGAAACAAACAACTGGGATTTGAGTTGTGTTTTTAAAGGGGCCTTTCTTCTCTTACTGTCTTTGGAATGTTTAAATATTAGAAGCACTGTATTGCTCTTATTACTAAATGAATGCCAACATAGCACTTAACGGGTTGTTTTAATTAGAGACACTATTTAATTTTTCTGTAAAGATAAAAAAATAAACCTGTTTTAACTATCAAACCATCAAAATTAATTATAATTAACCTAATCACGCTTTTTTTTGGAAAACATATTTTGATTTAAACAGGAAATAGTGAGGTTAGAGTTTCGTTGAGCTCAATAGAGAGCAGAGTTAACATATGCTATTAAAATGACAAGATTGCTTAAGCTCTCTTGAAAAATGACTGACTGATGTTTATTTAAATGGAGCCAAATTTCAGGCTTTATAGCTCCATTTAACCTGCTTTCCCACATTATCAACATTTACAATTTGAAGACTTGATTTCAAATCAATAGAAATACAGATGTAAAATTAATAAGTGAATATTGATGGTAAGACTTTCTCTTTATTAGTATTCAGTATCACACAATAATTTAATTTTAAGTTCCCGAATACAAGAAAAAAATGATCCAACACTACTGGACAACCTAATGGATTAAGCTAAGTTTTTTTGCCTTTGGATCTCATTTTAAATTCAGCTCAAACTATTGGAAGGAAAGTTTCTCTGTTGGCTGTAAGGTTCCTAAGCAGGAAGGTCTTTGTGTGGTCACAATCCCATTCTCAGTGCATGTGAATCCACGGCATTATTTGTCACTCGCTCTCTCGGAAAGGATTGCTGGAAATGGAACTGCTGCACTGACAGTGCTATGTCCTTCTGAGACTGGTGTTATGGTTTACAAATTTACACCTATTTAATGTTTAGCTGAAAGAAATGTTCAGTTTTCAAAACATATACCTTAAAATCTTCAAAAAGTGATCTAATGTAAAGATGGAATTCTAAATTGTTTTAAGATGGCTTAGAGACAGAATCATCAAGGGAATATAGCAGGAAATTGGAGTTGGTGGACAATCAGCCACGGCTTATTGAATGGCGGAGCAGGTTTGAGGGGCCGAATGGCCAGCTCCTGCACCTCTTATGTTCGTATTAAACGTATTCTCGAAATTCTTTTCTAAACCTTGTAATCTTGCTGTATCTGGAATTTGGTTCATGTGTTCAATCGGCTTAAAAATTTGTCACCCTGCGAGAATGTGAAAGTCACTGGGACACCATTAAGGTTAGACGTGGAGCCCCAGTTTGAGGCACTTGCTTCAGGGCCACTGATACAGTCAGCTTCTCCCTGCCCTGCCAAGGAAAATAACTCTGTAAACAGGAGCTGGTGCGACTTTCAAAAATGAGGCAGGAATGTTTCAGAATATGTATTCCAAAACGTGTCGGAATTCCAATGTGTCGGAAATCACTCCTGTTTAAATAGCCCCCAGTTCATGTTGGATAAAGTTCCTGTCATCACTCCTGGTCCAGATGACAGGTATTCTAGCAATAACCCAGGTTAGCTCGCAAGGTGTGACCTTAGGCGAATCGAGGCTCCACATTCTGACCTCATCTAAAATAGAGTTGGAACTCAAGCCAAGCCGAGCATAGTTTTGGTTTGACGATCTCCTGAGCACAGGTTTTCAAGCTGTGATCACCCGATCCGACTACTTTTTTGGACATTGGAAAAGTGTTCCCTGGCAGTATGTCAATATTTCCGGGTACCTTCTGTATGTCAGTATTTGCAGGGTGTCCCTACACAGAAAAAAACTTTAAAAATCTACACATGTAAATCTAGTTTGGTTTTCAGTGACGAAATGGAACTCGGAAGATGCTTTCACTTCGCTCCTGAGCTAAGGCAGCAACCAGCGATTTTAGTGGATAGGGTTTTTGAATTTTCCTGCATTCAGAAGTTGTTCCTCACTGTTAATCGCTAATTCTATAGGAAACAATAAACAACCAGAAATAACTGTAATTGGCTTCACATGCTTCAGTGGTGTAACATTAATAAGTATGCTTTTAATTGTGGTGAGATTAAAGTAAAATTAAACAATTTGGGTGCAGAATATAACCATATGTAACTTGAGTTAAAATTACAAATATACCTACCCAATAGGAACACCAGAGTTAAATTACTGTCCAGTGCCCTGATTAACACATTCTGATATATGACCTGACACCTCACACATTGTTCGCAGCTCCATCAAGATTACATGAATCACCTTACCCTTTCTATTGCACTTCCCTCACCACAGTGCTATTTAGTTGGCTCCCAGAGATGGTATTGTCAGGAGAGATTACAATAATTAGTCAGGAGAAATGAATACTGTAACCAAAAACAAGATACAATTTACAGGAGGTGCAATAGTGTGGTGGAGTGTTAGTACCTGTGATTCCCCCATTTGACAAGCTCCCAATCTTAGCCCATACCATTGTTAGATTCAAACAAGTGCAAACAGGCCTTTCCCACCACAGGCAAGGGTGGAAGAACTCAAAACTCCTCCGCACTTACGTGAAGCCGGTTACAGAGCAGCACTAGGAACTACAGTAGCATAGTGGTTATGTTACTGGACTAGTAATCCAGAGGCCTGGACTAATGATCCGGCGACGTGAGTTCAAATCCCACCACAGCAGCTGGGGAATTTAAATTCAGTTATTAAATAAATCTGGAATTAAAAAGCTAGTGTCAGTAATGGTGACCATGAAACTACTGGATTGTTAAAAACCCATCTGGTTCACTAATGTCCCTTTAGGGAAGGGAATCTGCTGTCGTTATCTGGTCTGGCCTATGCGTGACTCCAGACCCACAGCAATGTGGTTGACTCTTAAATGGCCTAGCAAGCCACTCTGTAACAGCAACCTCAGCATTGTGGAGTACCTTCACCACAAGGACTGCAGTGGTGGGGTAATCAGGGATGGTCAATAAATGCCAGCTTTGCCAGTGATGCCCACATCCCATGAACAATTAAAAAAACTAAGTCCACATAATGGCATAGGGTCAGAATACCTTGGTGAGGGGAAAATGGCAAAATACTGCACTAGAAAAATAGCAAAGGGTACAATTACACAATGATCGTCACGCTCCCCATCAGTCTCTGTAGCATGGAATGTTCCAAAGTAGTACTTTAGGATTCTACAATTGTATTTTGAGGGACCAGAGGCAAGAGTAAAATAGATCTAGATTTGGTGAAAGGGTTTGGGTCTAATGTGAAATTTTGCTATGTTAATTAACTAACATGTAAAATCATGATACTATTATACTTTCAAAAGATAATCTAAAACAATGATGTGGCTACCATCGATCCGGGGGGAACATATAAATCATTGAGGAGTGAGGCTACTATTCCGAGGTTAGTCCCACAGGATAGCGGTGTGGCCAAACCAGGCCTTTGGCTTTATCAGGGCCTTGATTCCAGGGGAGCATTCAATTGCCTGGGGTCTGAATCATCCATTGAATATCACTTGGCCATATCATCTGATCCTCTATTCAGGGAGGGAGTTGGAGTCATTGATGTGTAGAAGTATCTATCCAGAACTGCATGGTGTTACCTGAGGTCCAAGGTATCTTCTCAAGGGCAATTGTGGATGGGCAATAAATGCTGGCCTTGCCAGCGATGCCCGCATCCCAGGAACTAATTTTTAAAAAAGGAACCAGGGCTTTGAGTTAACTAGGCACAAACTAGGGCTTTAAATCACTATCCAGGGATGCAGTCAGTGTCTGTTCTTATTGGAACATCCAGGGAACAGAGCGAGCATCAAGTTACATCATCATCATCATCATCATAGGCAGTCCCTTGGAATCGAGGAAGACTTGCTTCCACTCTTAGAATAGAAACATAGAAAATAGGTGCAGGAGTAGGCCATTCGGCCCTTCGAGCCTGCACCACCATTCAATAAGATCATGGCTGATCCTTCACCTCAGTACCCCTTTCCCGCTTTCTCTCCATACCCTTGATCCCTTTAGCTGTAAGGGCCATATCTAACTCCCTCTTGAATACATCCAATGAACTGGCATTAACAACTCTCTGCGGCAGAGAATTCCACAGATTAACAACTCTCTGAGTGAAGAAGTTTCTCCTCATCTCAGTCCTAAATGGCCTATCCCTTATCCTAAGCCTGTGTCCCCTGGTTCTGGACTTCCTCAACATCGGAACATTCTTCCCGTATCTAACTTGTCCCGTCCCATCAGAATTTTATACGTTTCTACGAGATCCCCTCTCATCCTTCTAAACTCCAGTGTATAAAGGCCCAGTTAATCCAGTCTCTCCTCATATGTCAGTCCAGCCATCCCTGGAATCAGTCTGGTGAACCTTTGCTGCACTTCCTCAATAGCAAGAACGTCCTTCCTCAGATTAGGAGACCAAAACTGAACACAATATTCCAGGTGAGGCCTCACCAAGGCCCTGTACAATTGCAGTAAGACCTCCCTGCTACTATACTCAAATCCCCTAGCTATGAAGGCCAACATGCCATTTGCTTTCTTCACCACCTGCTGTACCTGCATGCCAACTTTCAATGACTGATGAACCATGAGACACAGGTCTTGTTGCACCTCCCCTTTTCCTAATCTGCCGCCATTCAGATAATATTCTGCCTTCGTGTTTTTGCCACCAAAATGGATAACCTCACATTTATCCACATTATACTGCATCTGCCATGCATTTGCCCACTCACCTAACCTGTCCAAGTCACCCTGCAGCCTCTTAGCATCCTCCTCACAGCTCACACCGCCACCCAGTTTAGTGTCATCTGCAAACTTGGAGATATTACACTCAATTCCTTCATCCAAATCATTGATGTATATTGTAAAGAGCTGGGGTCCCAGCACTGAGCCCTGTGGCACTCCACTAGTCACTGCCTCCCATTCCGAAAAGGACCCGTTTATCCCGACTCTCTGCTTCCTGTCTGCCAACCAATTCTCTATCCACGCCAGTACATTATCCCCAATACCATGTGCTTGGATTTTGCACACCAATCTCTTATGTGGGACCTTGCCTTTTGAAAGTTCAAATACACCACATCCACTGCTTCTCCCTTGTCCGCTCTACTAGTTACATCCTCAAAAAATTCCAGAAGATTTGTTAAGCATGATTTCCCTTTCATAAATCCATGCTGACCTGGACCGATCCCATCACTGCTTTCCAAAAGCGCTGCTATTTCATCCTTAATAATTGATTCCAACATTTTCCCCACTACTGATGTCAGGCTAACTGGTCTATAATTACCCATTTTCTCTCTCCCTCCTTTTTTAAAAAGTGGTGTTACATTAGCTACCCTCCAGTCCATAGGAACTGATCCAGAGTCGATAGACTGTTGGAAAATGATCACCAATGCATCCACTATTTCTAGGGCCACTTCCTTAAGTACTCTGGGATGCAGACAATCAGGCCCCCGGATTTATTGGCCTTCAATCCCATCAATTTCCCCAACACAATTTCCCGCCTAATTAGGATATCCTTCAATTCCTCCTTCTCACTAGACCCTTGGTCCCCTAGTACATCCAGAAGGTTATTTGTATCTTCCTTCGTGAAGACAGAACCAAAGTATTTGTTCAATTGGTCTGCCATTTCTTTGTTCCCCATTATAAATTCACCGACTGCAAGGGGCCTACGTTTGTCTTCACTACTCTTTTTCTCTTCATATAGCTATAGAAGTTTTTGCAGTCAGTTTTTATGTTCCCGGCAAGCTTCCTCTCGTACTCTATTTTCCCCCTCCTAATTAAACCCTTTGTCCTTAGCTCTTAGGTGATTGAACAGTCCAATACAAGAGCCACAGTCCCTGTCACAGGTGGGACAGACAGTCGTTGAAGGAAAGGATGGGTGGGACAGATTTGCCGCACGCTCTTTCTGCTGCCTGCATTTTTCTGCATGCTCTTGGCGACAAGACTCGAGGTGCCCGGATGCACTTCCTCTACTTAGGGCGATCTTTGGCCAGGACTCCCAGGTGTTGGTGGGGATGTTGCACTTTATCAGGGAGACTTTGAGGGTGTCCTTGTAACATTTCCTCTACCCACCTTTGGCTCGTTTGCCTCGAAGGAGTTCCGAGTAGAGCGCTTGCTTTGGGAGTCTTGTGTCTGGCATGCGAACTATGTGAACAAGTTACATCTAAACAGTGAGAACAGTCTCCAGCAAAGTTGTAAGTTGCAGAGTTGGAGCCTTTGGAAACTGCTCTCAATGTAATCAAGGAATATGGGGATACTGCAGGACAGTTATTGATTGGCGGAGCAGGCTCAAGGGACCTAATTCTTATGTTCGATATGATGTGATCTGCATCTAAGGTATTTACTGTGTTTTGATAGTCAGCATTAGGCGCTGTAGATTTTATTAGATGGCACCAGGGTTAGGAGTGTGGAGACTGGAAGTACATAGTCACAAAAGTAGCCCTTTCATTGCAACAAAGGGTAAGAGGTGATCGAATCGAGATGTTCAAAATCATGAAGGGCTTTGATGAAGTAAATGGGGAAAAATCTACTTCTGCCGCTCAGTAACCAGAGGGCATAAACTCAAGATCATAACCAAAAGAACAAAGGGAGTGGATAGGAGATTTTTGTAACAAACACAGGATTGTTATTGTACTGCATTACATACCAGAGGCAGTGGTGAAAGTTGAATTTAAAATAACTTTTAAAGGCAAGTGGATAAGTAAATATTTAAAAACGGATGTGGAAATGGATGGGGAATGGGACTAAGAGTACTGGGCTAAATCCTCTCCTGCGCTGTAAAATTCTAGGATTCTCTGACTCGTACTGGCTCAAGCAGGAGAGAAAGATTGAGGCTTGCCCTCGACTCCAGATTTAACTAATTTGGTTGGTTTCATTAATGAAATGATGTGAATAACAATATGAGATTCACTGGAAACGTCTGACTCTTAAAAAAATAAAACATGAAGACGAAGACCAGAGAGATTAGAGCAAAGCCATGTGGAGTGTCTGGGACTAGATGAGAATTAGGTGCCAAACAACATCACACATTGGAAACCAAAACTGAGGCCTGTTTTACAAACATTACCTTCTGGCTAATGCAAGTGAATAAGAGTTCCTTATATTCTCGTTTTGTAAAAAAAATGTCACCTTACAAAAAAAAATCCAGTTCATCCAAATGAATTATTACACATGAAAAGCTAAGGTTAACTCTCATGTAAGTCAATCCTTTAGAAAATTAGACACAGTGCATAGTGAAATTAATGAAATCCGATAAATGAAATAGCCAGTGATTCAATTATTATTTCAGGCACAGTTTGCTTGATCACATTGTTTAACAATATAAACCTGAGGTGCCAGTGGAAGCGAGATCATCGAAGACCAGTTTTAAACCACCTACCCTCAGATTAGGAATTATAAAAGTCGTGTCTCCACAACACAAATAAGGGATCCAGCCATACCAGGCCAAGAAGGTTCTCATACTTGCTTACTCAGACACTGGGAGCTGGTCCTAAAATTATATTTAACATCAAGTACGGTAATAATGTGGGCTGTTGACACACATAAAAGAATCATTCACTCTACACTGACAACGCTATAGGAAGCAGAGTTGGAAATCAGCATCAAGTAAATCCAAAGAAAATGTCCCTTTTTGTAAAGTGTTTGTTGGAGAATCATGTAATACATTTGAATTAGCAAACTATACAGATCATGAGTTCAAAAGGTGTTGCACTGTGTGGGTATCTTGACAAATACCAGACTATTGATGGCTTTTACTGTGATGTAAATCACGATCATTAATGTCAAGTTTGACAGAATAAAGGAAATCATAATCCTGAAGATACTTGTATTCTGGTTGGAACACATTTATTAAAAGCTTGTGACCCCAAAATTGTTTCCTGACCGTTGATGAAATCTGAATTGACTGCAGTCTCCGCCTCTTCAGGCTCCAGTGACCTGAAACTGACTGCATTCTCCCTATTAAAATTCAATTCCTAAACCACCTTCCAGTGTTCACGTGGAGTGTACATACTTTTAAACAAACAAAATAAATTCAATCAGTGCGCAGAGTTCAATCAGTTTGTGAGTGTAGATAACAACAGCTTACATTTATATATTCAAATCCCTCCATGGCCTTGTCCCTCCATCTCTCTCATTTCCTCCAACCCTCCGAGATCTCGGCATCCTTTCTGGCCTCTTGCGCATCTCCGATTTTAATCGCTCCACCGTCGATGGCCGTGCCTTCAGCTACCCAGACCCCAAGCTCTGGAATTCCCTCCTTAAATATATAATGTATAACCTATAATGTAAGAAATGTCATAAGGTGTTTAACAAATGGAAAATTGGCACTGATCTTGATAGGAGAGAAGAAGAGGAGGGATTGAGAGCTTGGTCAAGGAGATGGGTTTATAAAAGGTGGAGAGATTTAGATAGGGAGTTCCAAAGAATAGGAATGAAGTGGTTGAACTCTCTCCCACCAATGGTGGGCGAATGGAGTTAGGAGGGGATGCACAAGTTAGAATCAGAGGAGCAAAGGATTCACAAGGAAACATGGGGTTGGAGGAGATTTCAGAGATAGTGTGGGTGGAGCAAAGCCATAAAGGGACTTCTAGATGAGGCCAAGAGAGATATTGGTTTTCATTGATCAGATAAGTGCATTCTACAACTTGGCTGATCACCATAAGATCAGTGCTTAAATTGTAATTTTGAGTTGCTTGTGGAGTAATTTTACTGTAAAAGGACATTATTTAATTCATAGTTTATATGGTTAGTGAAATGGACTGCCCCAAGATAAGTGTTTATTATAAATAAGTATCACTGTACTGTGAAGTAAATTGACCTGCTCAGGGGCTAATTAATAGCCACGATAAAGTTTAGTGCATAGGCACTTTGGGCGGGGGGGTGACAGGAGCTGTCAAAAGTTGGGGCGAATCAGGAAAGCAAGCTAGAGCTCGTATACCACTGAGCTACAGAAATTTTCAGCACAGGTCGTCATTCAGCCTATCCTGTCTGTACCAGCTATTTACAGGAGCGAATACTATCGTTGGTAAATGTGTTTTTAGCAATCTAGCACAGCAATGTATTGATTACTGTGCTAGATAGAAGACAGATTTTTGAACGATAAGGAAGTCAAGGGTTATGGGAGCGGGCGGGGAAGTGGAGTTGAGGCCAAGATCAGATCAGCCATGCTCTTATTGAATGGCAGAGCAGGCTCGAGGGGCCAAATGGCCTACTCCTGCTCCCATTTCTTATGTTCTTATTAGGAATGCGGTAAAAGTCTTTCAACCACTGTAAACTTGAGGTTTGAGCGGCAGTGGGGGGGCATCAACTTCTAGTAATGGTTTAATGGCTCGGGAAACAACCGGAGGAGCGAGACGAAAGAAAAATTAACAACTCTTATCTGGTAATTCTATTTGAATGCCTTGAATCTAAATTGTTTTGTAAGTAAAAAGCTCATGGGGTGTGTATCATCAATAGACTTTTAATGAATAGTATCTGGATTCCATCCAGTTCATCATGTAATATTGACGCTTTTAACATTGCAATTTAGTGACCAGCTGATTTAATCTAGAACTGCTTAATATCTTTGAAAACCACATCTGCCAAAATATTTTGTTAAATATAATTTTGCATACAAAATCTTGAGACAGCTAAGTGGAGCTTTAATAGAGGTTATTTTTAAAAATGAGAGGAATTTTGATGGAGTGAATTGGGAAAGGTCATTTCCTCTTGTTGGGAAGGTTGTTATGAGGAGCGATCAATTTAAAATGATCACAGTGAGAGTGAGAAGATATTAGGAGAAAGTTCTTTGCATAAAGGGTTGCTAGAGCCAACAATGCTTTGCCCCAGGGCATGATTGAGTCTTTTAAAGGAAAATAGGTTAAATATTTGAAGCAGGCCAATGGAATTAGCTTTAGATTGCTGTTGCAAAGAGCTGGTGCAGACACAATAGGTTGACTGGCCTCCTTACAGTGTCAGCTGTGGCTCAGTGGGTAGCACTCTTGCCTCTGAGCTAGAAGGCTATGGGTTCAAGTCTCACTCCTGGGACTTGAACACAAACAAAAAGGTAGGCTGACACTCCAGTGCAGTGCTGAGGGAGTGCTGCACTGTCGGAGGTGTTGTCTTTTGGATGAGATGCTAAACCTAGGCCCCGTCTTCCCTCTCAGTTGGACATAAAAGATCCCATGGCACTATTTTGAAGAAGAGCAGGAGTGTTACCCTGGTGTCTTGGCCAATATTTATCCCTCAATAAATATAACAAAAAAATTATCTGGTCATGATCACATTGCTGTTTGTGGGAGCTTGCTGTGTGCAAATTGGCTACCGCGTTTCCTATAGTACTCCAGAAGTACTTCATTGGCTGTAAAGCACTTTGAGACGTCCAGTGGTTGTGAAAGGCGCTATATAAATGCAAATCTTTCTGTGCTATGGAATTCTATGATTATCTTCATCTGGCAACTCAAATATACAATTTGTACTTCAATGTTTTTCGATTTGCTACACATTACAAGTGAAATACGCCAGAAATAGTATTCCAATTTCAGGTCAGTTTGATTCAGCAATCCCCCCTCCTCCTCGCCGCCCCCCCCCACCCCACCTCACACACACTCATTATTTAGAAAAATAATTACCCTTAATTATATCAAAACAAGAATGGTGGAAGCAAACTTTTGTTTCCCTTCTTTTCAGCTCAGGGAGCTGAAACCTTCCCCGAGCCGGCGTGCGAGTAATTCAAACCAGACAGGCAACCGCCATCTGTCTCCTGTCAAGAAGAGATGAAAGAGAAGACGGCCCAATGTTGACACGGAACTGCAGAGAAGGATGGCCTGTAGGATCTACCTGACCCATATTTCAGGCCGCAAAGTCATCCAACATGCTTGTGCGTTTATTGCAAATGTTCATTGCTGATGATTTTACAACCTGCCCAAATCAAACTCGCTAATCTTTCTTGGCTGTGAACTGTGTATTATCCAAATGACACCATTGGGCCTCAGATAAACCAGCACTCCAAGGCAAGCGTCTCCCTGGCTGATGTTTAACTTTTATGATGAACCCTGAATTATTGAAAGGATCTAATCACCTGCTTGAGAAGAAGAAAAGATACAAATGAATGAATCCTTTGACTTTAAAGATCAATGGATATTAGTTTGATTAAACAAACTTCTTAATCCAGGGACGCTCTTTCAGACACCTAGTCAATACATGAACAGAAGCCTCATTGAACACCTTTCACTTTCGCAGAAGAACCACTGCACATTCCCAGTATTTTTCATTTACTAAGAAAGACTTGAAGCCTTCAAGGTTTATTCTTCAGGTTAAGGTCTTTATTAGAGATCTATTTGATACATTCATGTCTGAAAACTTTGTCTGACTTGAAGATAGTTTTATAGTACTATGACTGACAAATTTAACCCACAATCAGAACTCATGCCACAATCAGAACTGCATAAAGCCATTTTCATTAGCAATCAGTAACTTTTTTTCCGAATTAAGTTTTAAAAGTCTCACCTCACCATATATTGAGGAAAATATTCCCCTAAATTGTGCCATTGACATCTTCTTTCAAAGGAATCAGCGCGAATTAATCTTTCAGCCTTTTTCCCCCAAAGTAACCAGGTGGGACAGAAGCGTTTTGACTGTTGCTCTAACAGGCAGCAACTCGAGTAATCTGCCGTGCGCGAGCCTGAACCGCGAGAGCCAGTGGTGCATGAGCAGCACAGACAAAGCTCTGCTCTGGTTCTACCTACAACCTACACTTCCACATTTTCAGCTGGGTCTGCTAAATAGTGGGAATCCTGGTCAATTCCCCTCCTTAATCTGGCAACGAGGGGTGAAATTGGTCTCGGGCGGGTGGTCAATTGATCGGAGAGGGTGTAAACAGGCGGTTGATTCACTATTGCCTGTTTCGCACTACCGCTCACCAATCTCACCCCTACTGTCTGGAACTCACTCCCTAAATCACTCTGTCCATTTCTCTTTCCTTTAAAGTCGTCCTCAAAGCCCATTGACCAAGCTTTTGGTCATCTCTCCCAACACTGCATGCGCCCATCCTTGATCCATGTTTCCTCCCCCTGTAAAGCCCCTTTTGAGGTTTCCTACGGTAAATGCACAATGTAATCCAAGTTGTTGTATGGGAGACTCCCCAAGAATAGTTCCCCAAGACTGGGGCAGACAAAACTTAACTCAGCTTTCGTTGCCAACATAAATCCCTCCATTTATCTTAGCAACAGGAGCCAACATGCATATTCAGCAGCAAAACACTCGGGGGCTGAAATTGCCTCTCCCGGTAAGGCCTCTGGCCGGCGGAAAGCGGCGGCTCAAAATGGTCTCAGACTCTCCGTGGGGAGAAATTGCCCTACCTCAGGAGCGGAGCGGTGTCTGGGACCGCTCCGCCCGTTTTCCCTCCACACACGTGCACACGCCGAACCCTTTCCGACTGGCGGGGACTCCCCTTGCAAAATTGCCTTCGCGAAATTGCCCCTTACCCGAAATTGCCCTGCGGTAGAGGCCCCGTTGCTGTCGGTGCACTCTGTGCGTGAAATGGCGGCATGGCCACCCTTAAAGGGGAGGGCGCACTGCCGTGGCCACCATGTTTTTTTTTTGTCGGCCGACTGCCAGGTTGGCCCAACAATTATACCCCCGTGTTCGGCTGGGCTGCCAGCAGGCAGCTTGGTTACCCCCTCTTGGGTGCCAGGCCGCTGGCCCAGCCAAAACCCTTCCTGGTGGCTCGTCCTGGTATCTGCAGAGTGCGCAGTGGCTCTCCCCTTTAACTGAAGGGGAGAGACATTGTGACACGTCATCGCGGCGCTGATGACTGATCGGGACGGCAGACCTGCTGCGAGGTCACTTCCGCCCCGCACGCGAAAGGAACACCGCACCACGGAGATAAAATAAACAAAGTGCCGAATTTCTCCGCCCCATGGACTGGGGCAAAGAATAACTAAAAAGAAAACGGTGGATGCGCCCCATTTCGGGCGGAAGGCAATTTCTGCCCCTCATACTTATCGGGCTAATAATCCAGAGAACGAGAGTTCAAATCCCACCATGGCAGTTTGGGAATTTGAATTCAGTTAAAAAAAATATCTGGAATAAATGCTGGTATCCCTACAGGTGACCATGAAGCCGTCGGATTGTCGTAAAAATCCAATTGGTTGACTAATGTTCTTCAGGGAAGCAAGCTTGCCGTCTTTACTCAGTCTGGTCTTTATGTGACGCCAGTCTCACACCAACGTGGGTGACTGTTAACTGCCCTGTGAAGTGGCCAAGTAAGCCACTCAAGTTGTACACGGGCAATTAGGAATGGGCAATAAATGCTGGCCTTGCCAATGATGTCCACATCCCGAGAATGAAACAAAATGATGAACGGTCATCGACCTGAAAGTTTCTCTCACCTCAGATGCTGCCTGAACTGCCGTGTTTTTCCAGCATTCTCTGGTTTTAGTTCATTTTATCGGAGACCATTCAAACAAATAAACGTGTACAACTTTCTATTGATACAGTACAAGCATTCTGGTGTTAATCTTTCACCGTAAATAATTTGTTTACAAGGACAATTCAGTCTCTCCCCTCCATTTGCTCACCTTCAGTCTGCACTCCCAGGGATGTTCAAGCAGCAAGTGGAACATTTCATTAAACTTTTATGTTTGCTGCACATTTTTTTAGTTATCATCTCATTCTCTAAGGATTTCTTTAACTTTCTTCCAACATGATGAGCCCAACACAATCTTCCATTGTTTGTTTTTTTTGTCTGCAAGATCATTTTTCAAACAATCTTTCTCTAAGTTCCTATTGCCAAAACCCAAAACAGAATTCTGAAATCAGTGACATAGTTACATGACTGACAGGCGATTAAGGGGCCTAAATTTGGCTGGATTTGCAGCCCATAATTGGAATTAGTGGGTTGAGTTGCGCTGACGCAGATTTACCCTCTTTTGCCGAAAATAATGGTGGGGGCGGTAACCGAGCCTTCTATCGGTATTCGCGCGGTGCTCATACCGCCATATTGCAGAGTCCGTCCCCTTCTCTTAAAGGAGAGGGTAGGCTGCGATCTGACCAGCACCTTCAGTGCCGCCCACTGGGCCACCAGGGAGGGTGTCGGCTGGGCCAGTGGCCTGGCACACAAGAGAGGATGCTGGACTGCCTGTTGGCGGCTCGGCTGAACTAGCGGCCGCCATTTTCGGGCCGACTGAAAAGTCGGCCGACATCTGCCCTTTAAGGGCGGCTGGAACGCCACAGCTTCGAGAAGCTGTCGGTGGCATCGCCTCACGTAGACCTCGCTCCCGCGGGGTGCAAAGAGATCGGCGCGGGGTGATAAGGGGTCGGTGCGCACGGCGATGATGTCGTCGCCGGGGCGCAGAGCAAACCCCTTTTCGCCAGCAGAGCCCTGGGGTCAATTCCGGGGGGAGCACTGTGTGTGCAGCACCTGGGGAAAAACCCTTTTGCACACCCTTATCGCCGGCACTAACAGACCCTGTGCAAAGGGGCAATTTTGGTCCCCAAAAGCAGCCAGTAAAAAAAAATACAAATAGAATCACAGACTGTTACAGCATAGAACCATTTGGTCCGTCAAATCTGTACTGGTGTCTTTCTCCACAGAAATCCAATTCTACTCCCCTGCTCACTCATCAGAAATACCCTTTCTCTTTCTCAAGCAACGAATTCCCTCATAAAAAGCATTTATGGACTCGGCTTCAATAACGGTTTGAAGTGGAGAATTCCAAACTGCTAGAGAAATCTTTTCAACCCTCCCCTAGCACCATAACATAAAGTATCACAATAATGGCTTTAAGAACCATATGGAAAAGAGCAAAGAGACACATACAAATGTTCAACTATTGGCAAACACAGCTTTAATCCAACCATACATAGTTAATTATAACAGCTACAGATCATCACCCAACACAAAGATTTAGACGACTCATTTCCAGTCGTATAATTTGCAAACCATAGCAATTCCTCTTTACATGTTAAAACCAGCCACCCCCAGAGGAATACGCTTTTAATCACATCCACCATTCTGAAAACATCCTCTTTACTCAACAAATAATAAGTAAGCTCCGCCCTTTATGTTTCTAGCACCTCCCCAGCTCCAGGTGCACAGCTCTCCAAACATTCCAAACACAAGTCGAGAACAGCCGGCGAGTGCAGCTTTCAGTTTTGTCGAGCATTTTACAAGAAAGAATGAAGCACCTGAGGCTGCATGGCGGATTCCAGCTTCCAAAATTGTGAAATATTCAATTTGGATCATATTGCGTTTGGATGGAACTAGTTCTGTGTTGTCCCAGATGCATCAAGGAATTGAAGAGACAGGCCCAGAAATCATGCCATGGGACACCAGAAGACAGGCACACCACATTTCTGAATCGCATCGTTCTCCTATTTTAGCCCAGAAATTGACCCGTTTAAAATAAATGGATTAACGCCACCACTAAAACAGCAGAGAGAAAAATTTCAAACGCAACATTTTTCCACGAATATCCCATGGTATAATTTCAATGCCAGAGAAAGACTTGAGGGTCAACTGAAAAGAAAATCAGCTCGGGTGCAGAACAGGCGGTGGAATCTTGGCAGGCGTAGATTCCCGCCCAAGTTCTGGCTGCAGATGTCTCCGCTGCCCCCTCTCCGCCCTTGGCCACGACTGGAATTTCAAGGTCTGGGTGCTGCGGACTTCAACCACATTACTTGGAACATTCGATCAGCATGTTTCAGCACCACAGCCCACAACCCAGACCTTGAAATCCCAGTCAAGGCCAGGGGCGGAGAAGGGGCAGCTTAGCCACCTGCAGCCAGAACTTGACTGCCAAGATTCCACCACCTTTTTTCAAAGCAGCAGTTTTCTGGGGGGGGGGGGGGGGGGGAACTATCCATAAATGGATCTTCCACCGATGCCACCATTCAAGGGGGCATATCAGGGAGAGTTCCTGGGCTACCCAAGGAATCCTGTCCTTTATACCCTTAAAAAGGACCTTGGCGGAACTAGGAGGCAGGCGGGTTCCTTTTGACACTGCAGGCTACAAAAAAGTACATTTTCTTTGACCCCCGGGGGATGTAAGTCGGTGAGCCGCCCTGCCCAATAAGGTCAGATCATGGTGGGCACTCCTGATGCGGCCTTGCTGGTGCCAGCTGCCGAACCTGGCTATGCAAATGACCCACCATCCCTGGGATTTGGGATGGGGTGGGGGAATCACTGGGGCAAGCAGGGAGGGTGGGTGGTGCTAAGCCACCATTCCTGTGCCAGTGCCGTGCACCCCCCAGGAATCGCCAAGGCAGCCGTGTCGTCTGCATCCTATGATCTGCTGCTATTGCGTCATGAATTATTCCGAGAAATTCTCTGCGTTTTGCTGCTTTATTATTTCTGGCAGCAGGGTATAATCGGAAACAGTCGTCAGGAACAGTCTGGCAGCAAATGGCGAGCTTGCTAACCTCTTGTAAAGATGAAGGAAGGAGCAGCACCTGCTACAAGCAAGATAAACACTGGCTTTAAACCTCAAACCACCATCAGAAATATCCAGCCAAACGCCAGCTATAATTACATCCTTATCCGAATGTTTACATTCTGACTCACAGCATGGAGCCTCCACCTCTTGTAGTGTTAATGCGAGACCTGACCCTTGCAGTCAGTCACTATTCAACACAGCTTGAATTTTTTAATAGTTTGAATCATGATAAACACACGACTCGTTTGGCAAGAAATATTATGCCTGGATTAGGATTTTCATAAACTGCTTATAAGTTTTTTTTTAAGTGAATCTGCAACCAAGAGTTGCACGCTGTTATATGCAATAAGTCAGTACCGACATAAAAATTGCCTACAAAGACAGACAGTTTATGAGCATTAAACCTGCTTATAATCTTAGACAACTATGCAATCATTTACTAAAGGAGCAAAACTAAGACTTGCTCGCTATTTATGTTCATCTTGAAATTGGCATCTATATCCTAAAGATGACACAAACAGTGAAGTCCTTTATATTGACGGCAGCACTTTTAACAATTGCAGTCCTGCGTTTGCAGTTAAACGTCGCACCAACCAAAAACATCGAGTACGTGGATTCAACTGTACATGTCCCTCAAGCTAGTTATCCAGGAGACAGAAGACCGTACTTAAAATGTTTAATTGCCCAAAACGCTGGAATTCGACAGTCGCTTGTTTATGTTGGATTCCAGAAGCCTGCTGACCATGAGTTGGACCCGGTCATTCACACAACTATTACCAGTTCCCTCATCCCAGCAAAAGACGTCGCCCCAGGTTTCTGTGGGGGCTGGCTCAAAGATACCAGTCACCCACAACACAGACAAATCAAGCATTTAGTATTGCGGGTATGGGTGGGGTAGTGGTTATGCTACTAGACTAGTAATCCCGAGGCCTGGAATCTAGTGCATGATAATTCAACTCCCACTATGGCAATCTGAAAATTGGAATTCAGTTTTTAAAAAATAGTCGTAAAAAAAAAACTGGTTCGCTGATGTCCGTTCGGGAAAGAAACCTGCCGGTCTGGCCTATATTTGACTTCTGTCCTATGCAATGTGGTTGACTCTTAACTGCCCACTGAAGTGGCATAGCAAGTCACTCAGCTGTATCAAACAGGGCAACTAGGGATGGGCAATAAACGCCGATCTTGCCAGCAGGTGCCCACATCTCAAGAATTAATATATATATTTTTTTTTAATTTAAAAATAAAACCAGTTTACAATAAATTAACCCACACCATGGGGCCCAAGTTTCCCCAGAGTTGCTCATTTTTTTGGAGCAACTTGATTTTTCTGGACTGTTTTTAGTTGCAATTCTGGCCTTTTAATTTGCGTCAGTGTAAGTGAGTTAGTTAGGTTTTTTTCAGTTCAGTTTTTTTTTAAAAAAGGGGACGTTCCCAGCCACTTACCCCTGTTTTAGGCGTTTGGTCAGCAAATAGTTGCTCCAAACTAACTTAGACCAGCATACGTTGCCACTTCTGTCTGCACAGAAAAACCTTACCTAGAGTTAAGGAATTGGCGCAAGTAACTACATTTAAAGCACCACCAAGCACCAAACAAAGCACAAAAATAAACAATTAATTAACAAATAAAATAGAAGGAACCCTGCACCTAAAGCACCAAAATCAATCAGTAAATAACAAATAAAAAATAGAAGTCCTACATTAGGGAACGCAGCGGGCTGCCGATGAGGGAGCCCATTCAGACAGGGCTAGGGACGGTGTGCTTCAGACCTCTCCCACAGCCTGCAGCACGTACTCACAGATTCGGATTGCCAGGAGCTACTGCACATGCGTTCTGACTCTCGCGCGCATGTGCAGAGGTCCTGGCACTGTTTTCAGCGCCGGGACCTGGCTCCGCCCTCAATCCATCATGCCACGCTGCGCTACGACCGAAGAGAGGCTGGGGAGCGGCCAGAATACCGCCGTCTTTTTTCAACGCGCTTAGAGGCGGACAAAAACGGTGCACCTCAGGTGAAGGCACCAGAAAAACAGGTTAGGGAAACTCTAGCCCCCGCTTTGACTCAGTATCTGAGTTCACTGTGTGGTATGTAACGGAGCCATACAGGCAAAGAAGTCGTAGGTTCAATTCCTGGTCTGTGCTGGGTCAGCTGAACGCAGCGTTGAGGGCACTAGGATTGGGCTCAGCGTCTGTAGGCTATGGACATGAGTGATCACCTTCAGGAAAGGAGGGATGCAAGAGGGGAGGGGGTGAGGGAGAATGATTATTTTTCAATATTTAATTGGGGAAAACAGGTTCTATTTCGTTCAGGTTTTGTATCCGGATCAGGGAACCTATATAAGAGGAAAAAGTGAAAAGGAGAATCATTCGATTCATTAAAATCCTACTTCTGACTTTTATTAGAACTGTTGAGGATGTGTTAAAACTGTAGAAGATGCTCGTCTGATTCAGGCAGATCTTAATGTGATGGAAGATTGGGCTCAAGACCGGAAAATGATGTATAACTTAGATAAGTGTAGTGTTATGCTTGTGGGCAGGGCAAATCTCAGCATTCATATCCCTCAGGAAAAGGCATTAAAGATGGTGGAGATAGAAAGAGGTTTGGGTATTCTAGTGCATACATCCTTAAAGGTACACGAGCAATGCCGTTCAGCGATAGCTAGAGCAAATAGGATGTTGGGGTGTATCCATAGGACAACTGAGTGTAAGATGAGACGTACTGTTTTGTCCTTGTACAAGACCTTAGTCAGGCTGCACTTGAAATACTGTGTCCAGTTTTGCTCTCCTCACATGGTGGGTAATATTGAAGCGCTAGAAAGGGTGCAGAAGAGGGCCACTAAACTAATTCCAAGTCTAAAGTATCTTCATTATCAAGATAGGCTAAAAGAGTTGGGACTCTGCCTTAGAGCAGGGTAGACTTAGGGGTATCTGATTGAGGTTTATCGGATAATGAAGAGAATAGATGGTGTCCAGCTGACAGTTTATTTCAATTAAATAGGTTAGGTAGGACCAGGGGTCATAAATTTAAGTTGTATAGGGCTAGCTCTAGGTTAGACAAGGTAGTTCTTTTCCCAGAGAATACTAGACCTCTGGAACAAGCTGCCATTTCGTGTGGCGGACGCAGACTCACTGAATTCCTTCAAGCAAAAGCTGGATTTGTTTCTGGCTGGAGTGGAGATTGCCTCTTACAGAAGGTAGGTACTGCAGGGAATTCAAGGCCAGAGTGATCTCTTGGACTAGTTTTGATCGCTTAGATGGGTAGGAGAGAAATTTCCCAGATTTTTTTCCCCCAAATTGGCCTGGATTTTTAATGTTATTTTTCCTCTCCTAGGAGATCACATGGTTTCAAGCGGGGTGGAGTGTATAAGTTATGATACACAAGGTATCGCAATTCTGTGAGACAGGCTCAATGGACCAGATGGTCTTTACCTGTCCATCATTGTTCATAAGGGATAAGGGGTAAGCCATTTAGGACTGAGATGAGGAGAAACTTCTTCACCCAGAGAGTGGTGAACCTGTGGAATTCTCTACCACAGAAAGTTGTTGAGGCCAATTCACTAAATATATTCAAAAAGGAGTTAGATGTAGTCCTTACTACTAGGGGGATCAAGGGGTATGGCGAGAAACCAGGAATGGGGTACTGAAGTTGCATGTTCAGCCATGAACTCATTGAATGGCGGTGCAGGCTCGAAGGGCCGAATGGCCTACTCCTGCACCTATTTTCTATATGTTCTATATTTGCGGTTACGTGTTTATGGGATGCGCACAGTTCCAGAAATAAAGCAGCAGGTCCTTGGAACTCACTTTTTCTCTCTCAGCGTTGGCATTTCCAAGGCTGAGGTTATTGCGGGGCAACAGTTCTCTTATCTAGGTTTGTGTAAATTACAGTTCCAGGCCCTTTCGTCTTGGTGACCTCCTCGGCTCATCACAAAACGCAGCTTTTCCAAACTGCATTTGCACTGTGCTTCCCCCCGCCAAACCCAATCTAAATTAACTCTTTTCAGTGCTGCATTCTAGTTCTCCGAGCGCTCCTCTATCGCCGCCCAATTACTCCTCTCCAGGCAGGTTCAGACAATCGGAACTAGACTGCCTTGATCTGAAACCTTTCCTAACTTGTTAAACATCTAGACGGTGGAACAAGCGACTGCTTCAAAATAATCACTATTTGAACTTGCTGCCTTTAAGGGGAAGCTAGATAAGTGCGTGCTGGAGAAAGGAACAGAAGGATTCGGTAAATAGGGTTCGGTGAAGAAGGGTGGGAAAAGGCTCGTGTGCAGCATATAGACCAGTTGGACTGAATGGCCTGTTTATGTGCTGTGCCCTCGATGGTATTCTACGTTGATTAAAACTTGCAGTGTATTTGGAGAATTCTCTCACCAACAAATGAACTGCTGTCACTGGAGCCCCTTGGTGCCAGTGTAAAAATTACAGTCAGGTTGCAGTTCTCTTTTGTTTGGTCGGGAGATACTGCAAATGAAGAAATCCCCCTGTGGTCCTCTGCATTTCCCTGATGCTACTTTACAATATTCAGCAGGGTTTGAAGAGATGCAGCACACTGATTATTTGAAACACAAATATGCAGAATAACGCAGAGTTTCGGCTAACAGGGATCCTCTAGGATGCAAGCTTTTTGGTTTCATGTTTGAAATAATCGTCTTACAGTCTGGGGCCCCCAGGTTTGTCCGAAGAACTCTCATTTCACGATTAAGTGGGCCCTTGGAGACGACACCACCCCCACCCTCCCCAAACTCTCTCATACTTAATGTCGATTCAATATTAGAATTTAAAGAACATTTTATTCACATTATAATGCAAAACGATTTCAGTAGATCCAAAATTCAATACACAGTTACTGTTCTTTAAAAAGAGACACAGTTGATGCTGTAATTTTCCACATTATTCTTCCGCACTGCAATCAGATAAATGACTTTACAGAGGCAACGGAATCATATTCCATGCATTAACATTTAATCCTCCACCATGCATTGTATTTTTAGTTCCTCAGATAGTATTGTGCATCTGTAAATAGATTACTGCAAGAAAAGATAAGGAAACTACTGTAGGATGCTTTTAAAAAAGATTAAAAGCCAATTTTAATTATATCGCTTTAATTGCCGCCCAGAATAGCCTAACGCCACGCTATCATTCGGTCTTCAAATCCACAACACTTTCAATTAGCACCACCCAAGGTTTGATTGGACACAACTAATGCCAGGCAACCCACTAACACTGTTCTTCACAGAGCCTTTCATGAACCTTAGAACTTGTGCAAAAACATTTCTGGTAATGTCTATTCTGATTATTCCTGATAAGAGCACTGTGGCAGGAGTGAACCTTTTGATAAGTAACTTTTAAGTAGATGATGATTTAGAAACAGTAATATTTGAGTATTAGGCACCTCAGATTCATCATTCTGGCAATAAAAGAAAAATTGCGCTGTCCCTTCCCCTCCCCACCCCCCGACAAGACTCGGAGCAATGAAAGCAATATTACCATGACAGCACCAAACTGCCTCAGAAACCTGCAGGAAGCCCGCAGTTTGAGCAAAAGGAGACTAGCTCCTCTGTACTTTAAATTTACACTTAGGATTTCTCACTTGCTACGTCTTTCTTCATTCGGGACTGATGAGTGGGGGTTGGGGAAACGAGACGGGAGCTGGAATATTCTTAGGGACTGTCACCGACGCCACTCCAATGCTTCCCCGACTGACAGCAGACAGACTTGCCGGGAGGACAATGTCAGGGTCTCCCCGAGGGGAAGCACCAAGTGTGACCCAGCTGAGAACTGGCGAAACTCAGCAAATTAAGTTCAGGGCGAGATCGCTACAGCTCACTAGACAGTGTCATGTTATCAAGAACCAAACTAATTTGACTGGACAATCTCAAAAGCATTGAGGTATCTCACCATCTCGTTACTTTCAACCGGTTGGGCCCACTTTCAAAATGTGACCTTAATATCTTATGGAATCTTGGAAGAAACACACCGAACATTTAAAATTAAAATTCCTCCTACTCAGATCAAGGAGAGCCCTGTTTTTGATTTCCATGGATGGAACCCAGTGCTTTTGCTCCCATATTTATACCCGATAAGTGTTTCCATCTGCTTGCTTATAGTTGGAGACTGCTGATGCATAGCTAAAATGACAGACCTGCCTCTCAAATTATGTTTGTGACTTCCTGTCCGTTTTATCTTGGGTTAGCGAGGGGTCCATCGAAGAAACGTCAGAGGAGTTACTTAAGCAATCTGCCCCTGAGCAGTTATGTGGGATCGGCTTAACCTTTGTCATGCTAAGACCTTCTGCAATTTATGTAGGAAAGAAAGGGATAACGCATCGTTTATGGGAAGGCAAAAAAAATGGGAGAACCAACAACAAAAAGTACCTCAATAGTTAACATGTAAAAATCCAGCAAACTTTTTACTAATTTATCAAAATCACAGCTCGAATTCATTCTCCGTTCTGCGGATATATTGCTTCATTAAGTGTGCTTGATTAATGGCTTCAAATTCTGTGGAAATCAAAAAAGCAGAGCCCCAGGACAAAACACCGCCAGAACATGATGATATCATCCTGCCCATAATGCATGGCAGACAGGCAGTGGAATTGTGCCCCTATGGTGCAAAAATTAAAACTGTACTAATTACAATTTTCCCACAGTATGTGGCCCAGAACACTTGGCAAAGTGTGAATTACCATTCCTACTATTTTTTTTAAACAAGGTTAAGCTCTCCGTTAGGAGGAGCAAAGTGTGCATTTGATTCCCAGGATTCCAAGCCCCATTAGGCTGCCTTTCACCCTAAAACAAAATGAAATGAATAGATACTTCACGTCAAAGATTTGATTTCTACAGTTGGGCCTAGCATCTGTGGCTTTTAATTTACTGCCATTCTGGTTTTAGGAATATCAAATATCAGAATCATCATAACAGGTAATGCATCTTCTAAACTAAAGATGGCCGATTTACTTGCTAGATGAAGAGGGGAGTAGAGTCCAGTGTGACTAAAAATAATAAGTAGCAAATACTTTTACGTATACACATACAGACTTAATGATAGACCAATATATTTGTTGTGACTGGCTGGTGGATTGGGTTAGACAAGTGAACTTTCACCTCTGGACTGGAATCTCACACTGATGGGATTCGGGACTCCGCTGTCTGCTGCCTACGAGGGCCCTATGTTTGGGCAGCCTCAGTTCAGTTCTTAGGGGCCCCTCTTAATGAGATTGTTAATTTAATGCTGCTAATTTGGCACTAAATTGGCCGTCACTGTCAGAGAGTCTAGTGACTGGCTGATGTCGGAGATGGTAAAATGCCATTTATGGAGTGGAGGGGAGGGGGAGGGGTTGCTTTCCTGAGGTCGGGAGAGATTAAAGGATGCTAAACTGCAGCGTTTATACCAACACCAGGTCCCATTCGGTAGCACTGATATCCCTCACCATGATGGCCATAAATTGACAATAGTGTTTAGAACCAGTCTAGTCTCTTCCATCTTTAAGCCACTGAAAGAAGGCGTTACCAATACAAAATGCATGGTTTTTGGAAGTCATGGTGGCACAGCATACTGGAGCACCCGCAGTTAGCACCTTGGCCTGCTGAATCACCAAGCTCTGGCGTGCCATTTTGGAGATGTTCCCAGCTACTCTCAGACATCTGCCAGATCACGAATCACTGGCACAGATGGGAGCTGGCCACAAGCTTGCTGCAGTTGATGCATCGCCCAGGAAGAACTCCTAATTACACTCATTCAGAGAAGGAATGGCTATGCATTGAAAAGGTAGGACATCAGACAGCAAAACTAATAGAGTCAAAAAAAAAACACTTACATAAGAACATAAGAAATAAGAGCAGGAGCAGGCCAAACGGCCCCTCGAGCCTGCTTCACTATTTAATAGGATCATGGCTGATCCAATCATGGACTCAGGTCCACTTCCCTGCCCGCTCCCCATAACCCCTTAATTCCTTATTGGTTAAGAAGCTGTCTATCTCTGTCTTAAATTTATTCAATGTCCCGGCTTACACATTTAAAATAAATTGTAGAATAGTACAGTTTAGTTTGAATGAGGCTAATAAGTAGCACCAATAATCTACTGGAAATAACCTGAAAGCATATTTGAATATGATGCCAAATATATCATGGCAAGGAGAGCAGAGGCTAATTCACGACATTTGAATGCTGAATATTTTTAGCTGCAGGCTTGGTAGCAATTATGCTGATGGTGAATATGTTTCAGTATTTGTTTTGTCTACAATAGAGAACATTCTTTCTCCTGGTTCATTGTATGACAGCCACAAAGATCGGTTTCAGATGTTCAGCAAGATTTTTTTCTCTCTCTTGTTAACTGTCCCAATGGCAGAACAGCACGATTTACACATATGGTGAAAAATGAGGCTCGCACACGTTCCCGAATGCCAGATGTGAAAAGCTCCGTTTGCTTGTGACTTCATCCTGCTCTTTAAATTTATGCCCACTCAGCTTCTGCACCATTTCGAGCTGCTTTGCAGACAGACCGACGGTGGGAGAGCTCAAGGAAAGCCAAGGGTGACCAGTTGCGGATGACCAAGGTTCAGCTGCAGGGGAAACCAGTGGGGCTGGCATCACAATCTCAAGTCGCTCTGCTCTCCAAAGCTGAAGCTCAACACCAGAGGAAATCGGTTTTACCTACCTGAAACCCTGAACTCCCAATTGGGATCAAAATTCAATTCCCTGCAGCAACCCTTGGTACCAAAATACATAGCATGCACATCGCAGGCACAGGTCATTCGGCCCAACTGGTCTATGCCAGTGTTTATGCTTCACACGAGCCTCCTCCCAACCTTGCTTTATTTCACCCCATCAGCACACCCTTCCACCCTTTCTCATTCATGTGCTTTCCTAGCGTCCGCTCGAATGCATTAAATAAGATAGAACATGCTCCTTAAAGTGAACTATATCCCCAAAGTTTCAGTCTCAAACACAACCTTCTCAGAGTAGCTGAACCCTGTGCTGTGGAAAAAAAATCTATATACTGGATTTTTTTTTTTAGCTGTTATCATTGCTTTTCCTTCCTGCCCTCCCTTGTGGTAGAATATCGTATAGAAAGCTGACACATCTGCTTTACAGCTGTACTATGTAATCTTCCATGGAACTTTGGCTCAAAGTTTCCTTTCCTTTTTTGTTAAGAGCTGAAAAGTATAGAGTGCAGCTAGAGCATAAACTGGACTTAGTGAGGTCATTCCATCCAGAATGCACCGCACACGAGAACTTTCAGGGATAGATTACTTAGCCTGTAATCATTTTGATTTTAACGTGCTACTTTTACAGTTTTGGGTTTTTAACACTAGAGGCTGTTCAGAAAAGGTTGATTCCGGAGATGAGGGGGTTGACTTATGAGGATAAATTGAGTAGGTTGGGCCTGTACACATTGGAGTTCAGAAGAATGAGAGGTGATCCTATTGAAACTTATCAGATAATGAGGGGGGCACGACAAGGTGGATGCAGAGAGGATACTTCCAATAATAGGGGAAACTAAAACTTGGGGACATAGGGCCCAAATTTCCCCATGAGTTGCACTGTTTTTTTTGGTGTAACTTGATTTTTCTGGTGTATCTTTTTAGTTGCAAATATGGCCATTGAATTTGCGCCAGTGTAAGTCAGTTAGTTAGGTTTTTTGTTAGGTCAGTTTTTTTTTCAAAAGGGGACGTTCCCAGCCACTTATACCATTTATGCCAATGTGGCCAGAAAAAAGCTGTACTAAGCTAACTTAGGGCAGCGTATGTGTCCACTTTTGTCTGCACAGAAAGACCTTGATTACAGTTAAGGAATTGGTGCAAGTAACTACATTTAAAGCACCACTAAGCACCAAACAAAGCACAAAAAGTACTAAGTCATTAATTAACAAATAAAATAGAAGGAACCCTGCCCCTAAAGCACCAAGACCAAAGTAATAAGTAATCAATAACAATTAAAAAAAATAGAAACAACCCTGCACCTAAAGCACCAAAATCAATCAGTAAATAACAAATAAAAAATAGAACTCCTACCTAAGGAACGCAGCAGGCCGCCGATGAGGGAGCCCATTCAGCCAGGGCTAGGGACAGCATGCTTCAGCCCCTCCCACACAGCCTGCAGCGCGGGTTTGCCGAAACGGCCTGCCAGGAGCTAGTGCACATGCGCGCAGACTCCAGCGCGCATGTGCAGAGGTCCCGGCACTGTTTTCAGCGTCGGAACCTAGCTCCGCCCCTCTCTCTTCATTGTACGTCACGCCAGCTCCACAGACGGCCTGAGAATCGGCCATGATCGCAGGGAGTTTTTTCGGCGCTGCTTCTGAGGTAAATTGTTGGTGGGCGGGCTCGGAGGTGCGTGGAAAAAAACCGGAGGGCCAAATTTGGGCCCATAGTCTTAGAATAAGGGGCAGCCCATTTAAAACTGAGATGAGGATAAATTTCTTCTCTCGGAGGGCTGTAAATCTATGGAATTCTCTGCCCCAGAGAGCTGTGGAGGCTGGGCCATTGAATATATTGAAGGCGGAGATAGACAGATTTTTGAGCGATAAGGGAGTAAAGGGTTATGGGGAGCGGGCAGGGAAGTGGAACTGAGTCCATGGTCAGATCTTAATGAATGACGGAGCAGGCTCGAGGGGCCAAATGGCCTCCTCTTGCTCCTATTTATGTTCCTATATTTTGTTTGGGTCCAGTGTCACTGATACATTCCCGTAAGCGGACCTCGTGTCCCTTATGAAAGGGAGTGTGCCTTTACGTAAATGCAGTGGCACCCAGGGATCAAACAGATAATTCTCATCACTAGATCTAGCACATGCCGTCACTGAATCTCCTTAACTGTAATAGGTGGAAAAATAAACTCCATCAGACGATGGCTTAGCCTGCAAACTATAAGACAGGCATATTGAACAAATGCATGTAAATGAATTATACTCAGTAAAAGCAATAACATTTACAATAGGTTCAAACTTTACTCTTCTTGCATTGTCGAAAGTAACGATTGTGTTTCCCCCTGTGCTAACCCCAACGTACAAGTGACCTTTGAAATTCAGTAACTTACTTATGTGGCCATGCATTACCATGGAGTCTCTGACCAGCCTCATCCCTTGGATGGCCTCAGACTGACTTGGCAACTGATCCAATACAGCCCAAGATGTTGTTCCAAATTCCTTTGAATATTTCCCAAAACCAAAAAGAATTAATTCTCATAACCAAATTAGATGGTCAGCCACTCAAAAGATATGTGCTGGTCAGAGAAATCTGTTGCATCCTTTGAAGGTCAAGATCTGTGATTGGAGGAAGTGATCACTTTCCACACAGTTATCAGGGATGTTGATGTGGACAGTATAGAGTTAAAGGTTCTGTATTTAATAGACATCAGCATATTAATATCTATAGAATAGCTCATCAGGTTATCACGTGTATCACCTGCAGCTTAAAGAGCAAGTTAAGTGCACATAATTTTAACCCTCTGTGTACTGTGCCAGCAAAAAAGAATCTGAGAAATAATCTGTCCTGGCTCAGTGGGTAGCACTCTTGCCTTGGAGTCAGAAAGTTGTGGGTTCAAGTCCCACTCCAGAGACTTGAGCACATAAATCTAGACTGACACTCCAGTGCAGTACTGAGGGAGTGCAGCACTGTCGGAGATGCCGTCTCTTGAATGAGACGTTAAACCGAGGTGCCGTCTGCCCTCTCAGGTGGAAATAAAATAGCCCATTGCACTATTGGAAACAGAGCAAGGGAGTTATCCCCAGTGTCCTGGGCAATATTTGTGCCTTAACCAACACACTGAAAACAGATTATCTGGTCATTGTCACATTGCTGTTTGTGGGAGCTTGCTGTGTGCAATTTGGCTTCTATACTTCATACATTACAAGAGTGACTACAAATGTGCTTCATTGGCTGTAAAGCACTTTGGGACATCCTGAGGTCGTGAAAGGTGCTATATAAATGCAAGTTCATTCTTTTTCTTTTTTAAAATGCTTTATTTGTCACATTGAAGCACAATAATTAAAACTATGGTGCACAATCTTGTTCCAAATGCTTTACATTTCTGAAAATTATTTCCAAGTATACCATGAGATGGCAATGAAATAGAAAGACTTGCATTTATATAGCGTCTTTCACGATCACTGGACGTCTCAAAGCACTTTACAGCCAATGAAGTACTTTTGAAGTGTAGTCACTGTTGCAATGTGGGAAACATGGCAGCCAGCCAATTTGCGCACAGCAAACTCCCACAAACAGCAATGTGACAATGCCCAGATCATCTGTTTTTTTGTTATGTTGATTGAGGAATAAATATTGGCCAGGACACGAGGGATAATTCACCTGCTCTTCGAAATAGTGCCATGGGATCTTTTACGTCCACCTGAGAGAGCAGACGGAACCTCGGTTTAATGTCACATCCGAAAGATGGCACCTCCGACAGTGCAGCACTCCCTCAGCACTGCACTCGAGTGCCAGCCTAGACTTATGTGTTCATGTGTCCAGAGTGGGACTTAAACCCACAACCTTCTGACTCAACACAATTTGTATTTATATAGCGCCTTCAATGTAGTAAAACATCCCAAGACGCTTCACAGGGGTGTTAGAAGACAAAAAAAAATTGACACCGAGCCACATAAGAAGAAATTACAGCAGATGACTGGAGGCTTGGTCAAAGAGGCTGGTTTTAAGGAACATCTTAAAGGGGGAAAGAGAGGTAGCGAGGCAGAAAGGTTTAGGGAGGGAGTTCCAGAGCTTACGGCCCAAACAGCTGAAGGCACGGCCACCGATGGTTGAGAAGAGACGAGTGTGCTACCCACTGAGCCACAGCTGGGCATATATTTATAGCGTGTGAGAATATGTTTGCAATGTAACTCCGCATGCTGATGTATACTGTGAATATCATACATCCAACTTCATTCATGTTCTGAAGTCCAGATGTTGTATTGTAAATGCAACGTAACTAATAGTATTGGAATAGTCACACGTGTCCAACAGGAACTAATAAAAAGTTAAAACAGATTTCCTGTAAATTCTTTCTTCATTACCTTCAAAATAAAAATGATAATAATTGACTCAACTAAATACACATTGCTACCACATTTAAATCCCTCGAGAGCCAAGCAATATTTGAGCTCCATTTATTTACTTTGAACTCTGTGGTACGCATTGGATTACAGCGGATTGCTTGATACTGAAGGATAACGTTTCAAAATCATAACAGAAGCAGTTAGAATTTTAACAGCAAGACACCTCAAACTGATCACAGCCTCCAGGTTGTCCCCTGCCTTTATTTTGTCATTTTGCAGATTAACGGTTGTACTTGTAGCCAGATTTAACCTTCTCTGCGTGAGAGCATGAGTCTTGTAGAAGACCCCTCGAAGACCCTGCGATACTGATGCAGCATTGCTCAAGTCATCGTACCAAGCTGCTGAATATCCTGGTTCTGCTTTTAAAGGGATTAAAATAATGTAGGCAGCTGCATCCTGTAAATTCACAATTTTTCCACAAATCAAAAGCAGCACTTAAAACTTTTCATTTACTGCGATGAAAAATAAATATGCGTGTTTTGTTTAAAAACTAATTGATGTCACTTTCGGCAAAAGGAAATCCTGTAAACCATTCCGGATGTGCCCATCCAGATGCAAATTAGATTTTTCCACTGTGCGCAAACCATCCATTTGTAAGTAGACAGTGCTGTAAACACTCCCTACTGCTGTGTACACAAATCTTCTTCATTAGGGGACTTTTAACCTGATCATGAGTTTGAAGAGTTTACATTGGCAGCGATCAAACCAAACTGCTGGGAAGCAGATCTGCAGCGCTGATGGGCGCATCTTTTTGTCTTGTCTTAGCCAAGGGTTATTCTCTTCCCCTTCAAATGGAGCTTCTACCCAACCCCTCCCCCCCACCCCCCAACCCGGCCACCCCCACCTCCCCTCAGATCTCCAATGTTTTGCATCATTCGCCAGCTGCTTGAAGATGTGCAACGTTAACGTCCCAAAGCACCACACTATGTCTTCCCACTGTCTTCAACCTGATGTCAATGTAGATTATCTACAGTAGGGTTTCATTTAAATGGGGCTCTCCGGCAATGTAACAGGAGAGTTTCCCCACATGGAATATAATTAAAATGGTACAGGTACTCCAGATAGATTGGCAAAGCAAATGGAAACACATGATTTCCGGGATGGCAGAACTGATATATGAAGAAAGACTGGATCGACTAGGCTTATTTTCACTGGAATTTAGAAGAATGAGAGGGGATCTCATAGAAACATATAACATTCTGATGGGATTGGACAGGTTAGATGCGGGAAGAATGTTCCCGATGTTGGGGAAGTCCAGAATCAGGGGTCACAGTCTAAGGATAAGGGGTAGGCCATTTAGGACCGAGATGAGGAGCAACTTCTTCACTCAGAGAATTGTGAACCTGTGGAATTTTCTACCACAGAAAGTTGTTGAAGCCAGTTCGTTAGATATATTCAAAAGGGAGTTAGATGTGGCCCTTACGGCTAAAGGGATCAAGGGATATGGAGAGAAAGCAGGAATGGGGTACTGAAGTTGCATGATCAGCCATGATTATATTGAATGGTGGTGCAGGCTTGAAGGGCCAAATGGCCTACTCCTGCACCTATTTTCTATGTTTCTATGTCAGGTCCCATGTATATAACACTTATAATGTGGGTGAAACATCCCAAGTAACATGTAAATAAGGACAGTAACGGGCCAAGGATGGAACCTTGGGGTGAGTGTATGTGTACAGGGGGGAGGGGAAGTCATTATTGAATAAGTGCTGGCAAGGAAGGGAGGGAGGAAGGGAGGAAGGGAAGATTTTTTTTCCAGGTGGATGTTATAACAGAAGATTTGAAGGGAAGAGAAATGGTACCTGTGCAGATGGGAGCAAACCTGCTTCAGTCTGAAATCGCAGGTTTATCGGTTTCCTGCAAATCAGTTCGCAGTTGGGAAAGAGCTGCTGAGCAGAGGTCAGGAGATGAAGAAGTCCAACATCGCCTTCAGTGCAGTTCAGCCAGTGCAGCATTTGGTCGCCTGACAAAGAGTGTGTTTGAAGATCAGGCCCTCAAACTCAGCACCAAGCTCATGGTCTACAGGGCAGTAGTGATACCCGCCTTCCTATATGCTTCAGAGACATGGACTATGTACAGCCGGCACCTCAAAGCACCAACGCTGTCTCCACAAGATCCTGCAAATCCATTGGCAGGATAGGCGCACCAATGTCAGTGTTCTCGTTCAAGCCAATATCCCCAGCATCGAAGCATTGACCACGCTCGATCAGCTCCAATGGATGGGTCACATTGTCCATATGCTCGATACTAGACTCCCAAAACAAGCGCTCTACTCAGACACGGCAAGCGAGTCCCAGGTTGGCAGAAAAAATGCTTCAAGGACACCCTCAAAGCCTCCTTGCAAAAGCGCAACATCCCCACCGACACCTAGAAATTCCAGGCCCAGACCGCTCAAAGTAGAGGAGAAGCATCCGGGAAGGCATCGAATACCTCGAGTCTCTTCGCCGGGAACAAGCGGATGCCAAGCGCAAATAGCGGAAGCAGTGCACGACAACCCAAGCACCCCACCCACCCGTCCCTCCAACCACCATCTGCCCCACCTGTGACAGAGACTGTAGGTCCCGCACTGGACTCATCAGTCACCTGAGAACTCATTAGTGTGGAAGCAAGTCATCCTCGACTCCGGGGGACTGCCGAAAGAGAGCTTTCCCCAAGTGGAAACCATTTTAAAGGGTCAAAGTGTCATTTTCAGTCTAGCTAGTGAGAATCATCTGAGCTGCTCTTGCAAATCTCCCAGCAATCAGCTCACGAAGGAGGGGGCCTGGGAGAGGGTAGCTCGCTCACCACGACTCCTGACTGGTGGAACAATGCATGACTTGGGAAATAGGTCCAAGACGGGAGAGGCTTGAAGCCATAAAATAATTTAAAACACTCTGCAGAGCTTTGTGAAAAATCCTGAAAGAAATAGGTTTGGAAGCTTCCCAACTGACGTCAGTAATATCCTGTTCACTCAGGAGCAACTCAGCAGAAATATTATGGGGTGCAATATCACATTTTAGCTACAATAGGTTTTCCAAAATGGTATCTGCTTATAAATAATATGGTATATTTTTGAAATAAAAATGATAGCCCTCAGCTCGTAGGACACAAAACATTCAAAAAATGTTGAAGAAACAAATGTAATCAATTATGCACAAGATAGATGTGTGGAGCTTTGCCGTGTAACATGGCAAAAAGTATAATCCGAGCCATTTAACACAAGTTATGTACCAAAACAATTTATTACCAGCAACAGTAATAATGGATATAATTAAAAATTGGGTTTGTACAATCTAGCTCTATTTACATGTCAAATATTCATTGAAATAGAGTCAATCCTAGCAATGGACACATGCTCAATCTCCACTACTTTAATTTTAAATATCTCCGAACAACAGCAAAATAAAGTTTTTTTTTCTCCCCCTGTCTACAGAGAGTGATTGATTGAGGATTCATTCGAAGGGTGGTTTATTTGTATTTTGTGCAGCGCAAGGCTTGTGGTTCTAATTAGAATCAATTTATACCTTCCTTTGTTCCCCCAATTCAGCAAATGAACAATCTGCGAGTGTGTGATAGATTTCCCTAATACCGTCCCCAATGCTATCGGTCCCACACGCTTATTGTGCTGCACCTGGCTGTCTAGGGCAGGCACTACGCTTCATTCCAGGTTTTTAAAAATGTGATCCGATCTAATCATTATCCTCAGATACCGCTTCCCACCATCAATCAGCACTGTCTCCCCCCCCCATTCCATACAATAACACAGAAATAGAGATAAAAAGAGACTGCCGGCTTGAAAGACAGCAAAACAACAATATCGCTCAGTCCAAAGAGTGGACGCCACAGTTTATCCTTATCCACAGTTTTGACGCCAAGCAGATTAACAATAGATGCCAGCCTGCCACAGGCCCGCTTGAGGAGGAAGGGGAGCTACATGTATCTAGACGCACCCGAGCCACATTTGATGCTCCCTCAATTTAGGATTTAAGGTCATTGGCAAAAGAATCAGAGGAGAATTTAAAAAAAATTATTATTTTTTTAAAAACACAGCGCCGTGCAACGACCTGGAACGCACTGCCTGAAAGGGCGGTGGAAGCAGATTCAATAGTAACTTTCAAAGGGGAATTGGATAAATACGTGAAAAGGAAAATTTGCAGGACTATGGGGAAAGAGCGGGGGAGTGGGACTAATTGGAGAGCTCTTTCAAAGAGCTGGCACAGGCACGATGGGCCGAATGGCCACCTTCTGTGCTGTATGATTCTATGATTAATAGCATGCATTATATGCATGTGCACAATATGGACTGTTTATCTCAACTGATCACACAATTGGCGGCAACTTGCGATATTCTTATTGTACTTAGTGATGCTTTGAGGTGATCCGCCTGATGTGCTGTTCATGGTGTAAAACCCAACCTTTCAACTAGTCAGATAATCGCCATTGTGAACTATCCTACAAAGTCAGGATGACAAGTCTCCAACCTATTTCTACAATTGTCATTTGTGTTTTTTTTAAGTTGCACCATTTTACAATTTAGTGCCCTGTATTTATAGGACAAAAAAGCATGCCCGAAGCTTATACACCAAGTCTTACAGTAACTACCTTTTTCCAAAGCTCAAGTTTCATGTATAATATTACACAGCTTCTAAAGCACTGGTCCCAGTCAGAAACAAACCATTTTAGAAATGTTCCTAAACATTCCTTAAAACAGTGCACGTAGCTTGTCCCCAGATAATGACAAGATCCGCTGAGCCTAGTTCAAAGCTCAAAGTGAATGGACTAACATAAATGTTGCTGCAAACTCGAGGGGTTTCAAATTATTGTGGTCAAACCACAGATGCCATGTCCAAAACTACCTAACAGCCCAGGGTCCCCCTCCCACATGTTCAGCAATCCCGTAATAAAGTATGGCGAGCCCAAAGAATTTGCTCCGAGAATCCACGTCGGTAGCAGGCAAACTGCTGACTTTGCAGAAATGGACCACAACATCGTTGGTTGAATGGATTTGCTGCCCCATGTTGCCTTCCGCTTCCTAATCACGCTTCTCAACCCTGGGTTCCAGAAGCCAAACTTCTGATAAAGGTTGTCCTATAGGCGCTGGCTACCCGAGATTCCAATTTTCAGCGCAGATGCATTTTGGTCATAAAATTGAACCAGCAAAGTGTGCTGCTACTGTCCGGACCCAAGAGTGCCAGGATTTCATTGCCGGAGCCACTTACGTAGCCTTGAGTCGCTGTAGTAGGCCACACACTGGCAGGGTCTAGTGCCAGTGGTAGAGACACATTTCCAGCCTCAGAGATCAGGACCTTTTAATGTGGTCAGAAGGTCCTAACTAGATATAAACATCCTGGGGGGTTGGTGGCGGTTTGTTTAGGTTGGAAAAGTAACCTTGCCATGCAATCATCAGCCTGCCTCCTGGACTCCAATAACCTCCCCCCCCCCCCCCCCCGCACCCCCCATTTAGTGGGGGTTCAGGTACAAGTCACAGTGCCATATTTCTGTTTCAAAAACAATAAAAATAAAATAAAGACTTGCATTTACATAGCGCCTTTCACAACCACCGGATGTCTCAAAGCTCTTTACAGCCAATGAAGTACTTTTAAAGTGTAGTCACTGTTGTAATGTAGGAAACGTGGCAGCCAATTTGCACACAGCAAGCTCCCACAAACAGCGATGCGATAATGACCAGATAATCTGTTTTTTTGTTATGTTGATTGAGGGATAAATATTGGCCAGGACACCGGGGATAACTCCCTTGCTCTTCTTCGAAATAGTGCCATGGGATCTTTTACATCCACCTGAGCGCACAGACAGGGCCTCGGTTTAACGTCTCATCCGAAATGTGGCACCTCCAACAGTGCAGCACTCCCTCAGTACTGCACTGGAGTGTCAGCCTAGATTTTTGTGAACCCACAGGGGCTGAAATTGCAGTCGGAGGCTTCCCGCGGGCAATTGCCTCCGACCTGAAACATTTCTACAAATCTACCTAGTGGTCCCGGCGCGTGGGATTCCGGTGGGGAGGCCTTCTCTTCCCGTGCTGTGAAGCGCGCTCCCGTCCTTGAGGTTCCCACGCAGAAGATGCAGTCACGTGTGACTGCTCAGCCAATCAGGTACAGTATGCCACAGCTCTCACATTAACAATGAGAACTCCGTATCTGCCAGTTCTCATTGCTATTAAATGAAAAAAAAAACACACTAAACACATAATAAAAAATAAAAAACACACCTCACATAATTAAAATTAAAGTTAATAAATATCTTAGAGAATTTTTTTTTTCCTGAGTTAAAATTTTTTTTAAAATTATGGTTAAAAATAAATGTAACATAGTGGGCAGGGTTTTAAAAAATTTTATTTTTAAATTTAATTTTATTATATTTTTGTATATTTTTAAACTCTTACATTTGTAAAAGTAGGCTATATGTCTGCTTTTATCAGGCGCAAGAGTTTTGAGGACATTTGCTGGGCAAGATATGGGTAAATCCCGCAATCTTGCCCTTGCAAATGTCCTCGCTCCTGATATGCGCATTGTGAGCTGAAAACCGGCTTTTGCGATGCCTTCCCAGGTCCGTAGACACTCCGTACGGACCCAGGGAGGCCGGGATTTCTGCACCACAATCTTCTGACTCAGAGGCGAGGGTGCTACCAGCTGAGTCACTGGTTGACACACAAGATTGAAGTTCTCACAGCAATAGACAATGTAAAAGTTAACCCAGGATTTGCTAAGATTCATCAGCAAGCTACTTAAGCAGCCTCATTGTACTTGAGTCCTACTTGATTTGGTGTGTGTATTCACGTCTATAACAAGCCCAAGGTTTTCTGATGGTAATATGGAGAATAACCACTTAACGTGAATGGGATAAAACATTGGTGTTATTATTGGAAAATCTAGGACTGAAAGTCTTCCAATGAATTTCACACATACTTCCTATAACATTTTCCCTTGTCACACCATTTCTGTTACCCTATGTGTCAGACTTGAATTGTTCTGTTAAGGTTGAAATGTCCTATTTAGTGCACTGAGCTCGGAGAGTCTGCTACCTGTGTCTCCAGCTTAGAATGAGAATATTTGTTCTCTCATACTTTGCTGTGATTTTATGACTCCTCCCACATCACTCACTCCCAACCTGGTCTTCCCAAATGCCTCTCCCAAGTATGTTTTAACACCTCACCTTCCCCCCATAAATCCAGACTTTAGCAACAATTTGCATTTATATAGTGCCTTTAACTTAGTAAAACATCCCAAGTCACTTCACGGGAGCAGTATCAAACAACATTAGACACCGAACCACATAAGGACATATTAGGGCAGATACTTGGTCAAAGAGGTAGGTTATAAGAAGCTTCTTAAAGGAGGAGAGAGAGGTAGAGAGGTGGCCAAGTTTAGGGAGAGAATTCCAGAGTTTAGGGCCCAGGCAGCTGAAGGCATGGCCACCAATGGTGGAGCGATTTAAAATCAGGGATGCTCAAGAGGCCAGAATTGGAGGAGCGCAGAAAATTCTGAGTGTTGTAGGGCTGGAGGAGATTACAGAGAGATAGGGAGGGGCGAGGCCATGGAGGGATTTGAAAACAAGGGTGAGAATTTTAAAAATCGAGGCTTCAGATTCTGATGCAAAATACTTCAGGATTATCAGGTTCTTTTCAAACTCCTTCTACACTTATTTCTTGCTGGGTTTTTTTTCTCCTGAGCCAACTGATCAACTTAAACAAAAAACAATGGATGAAAATTATACCCCACGTGAAAATAAATACAGCCCGCAAGCTTGCCCGGCGCCCACAATGAGTATTAAACAAATAAATGGTTGTGCGACAGATATTAACTGATTCAACAACCCTGGGAGTTTGAATTTATGGGATGGCTGCCTGGTTTCCCCCCCTCGGAGAGTCTTTAACTCTGTAAATATAGAATTAAATTAAACCACGTGAAAATAATTAATCAATTGAGCCCAATCGACTGAGTCGTGCATAAAATTAAATAAATAAATGGCCCTGCCAGCGGGAATCAATTGATTTATCAAGTCTTGCTGATTTAATATATCTGCTAGCTGTACAGTACTCCTCACGCCATGTGTGAGCGGACGTGGAATGAATGAATTAAATCAGTAAAGCCACTTGACCCGCTGGCCAAAACGTAAATAATTTTGCCGTTACATGCTGCGCACTTTTTCTGTTTACCCCCCCTGTCCGTGCACCCCCCCCCCAACCCGCCAAGCTCCAGTTCCTGCACGGTTTTATTTATTTTTAAAAACTTGCCCATTCCCATTTCCAGTTCTCGCTGTGTTGCCTATTCCTTCCCACTCTTTTTTTCAGTCGCCATTCCATGCTCCGTTTCATTTCCAATGCCCGGCTTCTGTTTCTTAATGCTTAATATGTTCTATTTTTTTCCTTCTATCCCTGTTGCTGTTTTAAAAACGTCCTCTTTCAAAGATTTTTTAGGAAAAAAAACATTTCCCCCACATTTTTTAAATATAAACATTCCCATCTTTCAAAACCTTTTTTTTTTACCAAAAGTCTCTTTCTCACTGTCCTTTTAATTTTCTCCCCCCCCACCCCCGTTTACCACTTTCTTCCTCCAGCCACCAACCCAACTTTATATCAAATTCCGCAGACCCAACTCCTCACTACTCCAATTTCCCCAATTACACATTAACCTGTGGCTTCCTCTGCTCCTGATCTACCCTTCCCCCTCTCCCTTCCCCCAACAATTAACAGTCATCCAGAAATCCTCAATACTTTTCTTCCCAATACGCATGACCCCCACAACACCTCACTTTCCCAATCCCTTTAATTATTCCCACACCCCTCGAAACCCTTGCAAACCAAATTATAGAATGGTACAACGAAGGTGGCCATTCAGCCCATCGTCCCTGTGCGGCTCTTTGAAGGAGCTATCCAATTAGTCCCACTGCCCCGCTCTTTCCCCATAGCTCTGTCATTTTTTTCCATTCAACTATTTATCTAGTTCCCTTTTAAAAGTTACTATTGAATCAGTTTCCACCATCCTTTTAGGCAGTGTGTTCCAGATCGCAACAACTCGCTGCGCAAAAAAGATTTGCACATCGTCGCTGATTCTTTTGGCAATCACCTTAAATCTGCGTCCTCTGGTTACCGACCTTTCTGCCAATGGGAACAGTTTCTCCCTAGTTACTCTACAAAATAACCTACTCCCACAAAACACAGTAACCAGTGCCACAACACATCTAGTTTGTTATCAAGCAACACAACCTTCATTCCTTGCAAATGCTGATGTATATAGACTTCAGGCACCAAATTCAGGGACAGCGTAGGTTAGGTGGAGTTCCCTCTACCTTGTAGCAAAAATGCACCCTAACCGCTCCCCCCGGTGCTCCCCCCCCCCCCCCCCCCCCCGGTGCTCCCCCCTGTGCTCCAGTATGTAATTTCAATTCAACACATCAGTCATCCCTTGTGACTTCTAATGACTTTTAGCCAACTCAATGCTGCACCAAATTATTGGGGGCGGGGGCGGGGAGGGGGGGGGGGGATCGCTGTGGATTACTTGCCGAGTTGGAATTGGCAGGAGATCAATCAAAGCCGTTTAATAAAAGTCTACAGCTGGCAAATAAGGAAGATTTACATCCGACAATCTGGGCTTCATTTAAACCTAGATTCCATAGGTAAAAATGATGCAATGGGTTAGAGCCCCGCCCCACCCACCCACCGAATTATGGGATGTGAATTTTTATCCAGAGAGGATGAAAGTTCCCCTTCCCTCCAAATTCACTGGATTTATCCTTTTTTTTATAAATACATTTTGGTTAAGCACATGTGCTCAACACATGTCTTTTCAACATGTTTGTGATGACAAGGTTCCACTGCAGCAGGCAAAATGTCAAGAGGCACACAATATTTAGAAAAGATGCCTAGATACATGACGTACTTCGCATTATCACTTTCCAAAATAAGCCTGCCAACTGAATGGGATGGCACATTGCCCTTCACATCCTCACAAAAGAACATTATTTAAAATGTGCATCAATTGGACCCACATAACTACTTGAAAAGAAAAATAATCCATGAATCACTGCAGCAATCACATGACTAAAACAGCCCAACCTTATGGAACTACGCACTCCGACTGGAGAGCGTTTTTTATAGAAAGACTGAATGTGATTATATATATTTTTTGAACTGTGCAATTTATAAATAGGACCGCAAAATTTCAACAGAGCAAGCTGCCTAGTGTGGAACTGTACAAGAAAAAAAAGAAAAAAAAACTTGTATTTACATAGTGCCTTTCACGACCACCGGACGGCACAAAGCACTTTACAGCCAATGAAGTACTTATTTAAGTATGTCACTGAATGCGATGTACAAAACATGGCAGCCAATTTTGTGCACAGCAAGATCCCACAAACAGCAATGTGATAATGACCAGATAATTTGTTTTAGTGATGTTGATTGAGGGATAAATATTGGCCCGGACACTCCCCTGCTTTTCTTCGAAAGAGTGTTATGGGATCTTATATATCCACCGAAGAGAGCAGTTTAACATCTCATCCAAAAGATGGCACCTGCGACAGTGCAGCATTCCCTCAGCACTGCACTGGAATGTCAGCCTAGGTTTATGTGCTCAAGTCCCTGGAGTGGGACTTGAACCCACTGACTCAGAGGGGAGGGTGCTACCAACAAATAAACAACAACAACTTGTATTTATATAGCACCTTTAACTTAGTAAAATAACCCAAGGCGCTTCACAGGAGTGTTACAAGACAAAAAATAATATTTTGTCACCGAGCCGCATAAGATGAAATTACAGCAGATGACCAAAGAGGTAGGTTTTAAGGAACGTCTTAAAAGAGGAAAGAGAGCCAGAGAGGCGGAGGGAGTTCTAGAGCTTAGGGCCCAAGCAGCTGAAGGCAAGGTCATCAATGTTTGAGCAGGGATGCTCAAGAGGGCAGAATTTGAGGAGTACAGATATATCTGCGAGGCTGGAGGAGATTACAGAGATAGGGAGGGGCGAGGCTATGGAGGGATTTGTAAACAAGGATGAGAATTTTGAAATTGAGGCATTGCTTAACCGGGAGCCAACATAGGTTAGTGAGCACAGGGGTGATGGGTGAACATGACTTGGTGTGAGTTAGGACACAGGGCAGCCGAGTTTTGGATGAATTCAAGTTTATGTAGAGTAGAATGTGGCAGGCCAGCCAGGAGTGCGTTGGAGTAGTCAAGTCTAGAGGTAACAAAGGCATGGATATAAACATATAAACAAGTGTTTATATAGCCCCTTTAACCCAGTAAAACATCCCAAGATACTTCACAGGAACATTAGCGGACAAAAATTGATGCCGAAGCAAAGAAAGAGACATTATGAGAAGTAATCAAAAGCTTGGTCAAAGAGGTAGGTTCTAAGGAGTGTCTTAAAGAAGGACAGAGAGGTGGAGAGGTAGAGGTTTAGGAGGGAATTCCAAAGCTTGGGACCTAGACAGCTGAAGGCACAGTTGCCAATGGTGGGGCGAAGGAAGTCGAGGATGTGCAAGAGGCCAGAGTTAGAGGAACGCAGAGTTCTCAGAGGGTTGGAGCAGGTTACAGAGTTAGGGAGGGACACACTGGAAAGTTGTGGCACTATGGGTGCTACGTTTGACGTCAGCACCCTGGTCTAGGGAAGAGGTAGAGGAAAAACAGATCATCCAGGATTCCTGCTCCTGAATGCTATTCACGAGCTCCTTCTCAAAGGTGTTGCTGTGCAGATGTCTGATGAAAACAGGAATGGCCATGCATGTAATGATTTCCATGATCAAATATTCAGCTGATGTTCAGTACCTAAATAAATACAAGTAGAATGTCGGCTTGGGCGAGAAATTCAAAGGAGACTGGCACCTTAGGCGCATAGAATCATAGAATGGCTACAGTACGGAAAAAGGCCATTTGGCCATCGAGCCCGTGCCGGCTCTCTGCAAGAGCGCTTCAGCTAGTCCCACTCCCCCGCCCTTTCCCCGTAGCCCTGCAAATTTTTTTTCAGGTACTTATCCATCCAATTCCCTTTTGAAAGCCGCAATTGAGTCTGCCTCCACCACCTTTTCAGGCAGTGCATTCCAAATACTAACCCTTCACTTTTTCTTATGTCGTCTTTGGTGCTTTTGCCAATCACCTTAAATCTGTGTCCTCTGGTTTTCGACCCTTCCACCAATGGGAACAGTTTCTCTCTATCTACTCTGTCCAGACCCCTCATGATTTTGAACACCTCTATCAAATCTCCTCTCAACCTTCTCTGCTCCAAGGAGAACAACCCCAGACTTGGAAATATATGCCAGCACGAGGAAGAGGAGGAAAATAAGTGCCCAAAATAATGAAATAAATTAAATTTACAGGATTTCCATGAGGATTTGTAAAACTGTACCTCAATTCTTAAATGGAGAATGAAGTCTACCTTTTGAAAATTACACCCCACTTGGCAAAACAATGATTAGCATTGTGTGTATCAGCCGTGGCTCAGTAGTCAGCATGCTTGCCACAGAGTCAGAAGGTTGTGGGTTCAAATCCAACTCCAGAGACTTGAGCACAAAATCTAAACTAACACTTGAGTGCTGTACTGTCAGAGATGCTGTCTTTCAGATGAGATGTTAAACTGAGGCTCTGTCTGCTTTCTCAAGTGGATGTAAAAGCTCCCATGGCATGATTTCAAGAAGAGCAGTGGGAGTTTACCCAGTATCCTTTCAATCAACAACACTAAAAACAGATTATCTGGTCAGAATCACTTTGCTGTTTGTGGGAGCTTGCTGTGTGCAAATTGGCTACCATGTTTCCTACAATACAACGGTGACTGTACTTCAAGCACTTTGGGACATTCTGAGGCTGTGAAAGGTGCTATATAAATACAAGTACTTTTTTTTGTATTTCTGTTTGTTTGGACTATTTTGGTCCAGTTAAATTCTGTCTACGACATGGTAAAGTGGTTGGGTAATGCAGGGTGCACCAAAACAAGAGCGGCCTCACAACTACAAATCGCCATAGGTCAAGCTCTGCTTGATCCAGGAGAAAGGGAGGAGCACAAAATGATTCAATTGACACCACTCTCAGGCATCTTGTGGCAGCCTGTTAAAGGCAGTACTGACAGGGGTCCCGGAGCAGGTCACTGGAGTAATGGTATACAGGAGTAGACATGCGTAAATGGGGTGACATTTTTCCCAGCAATAATTTTGGGAAAAAAATCATGTATAAAATGCAATTTCCCATTTGTACTCACACTCACTGATTTGCTACAATATTGGCATGGAGACTTTCACCTTCAAATGGCAAGAGCTAAAAAAAAAACACGAAGTAATTTGTTTTAAAGAAAAATTACAAACTTACAATAAAGCTTTCTTTGCGTTTTTCCTCTCCCCTCATTTTTAAGTTCTCATATTCTCTTTAGGTCACAAAAGACACATTCCTTGGTTGAGCCCCATTCTTAGCTATTATCAGTACTGCTTTTACACAACCACTAGGAAATGCAAGAGAGTGGCCTGGAGCGAGTCACCTTCCGGTGATAAGCCGCCTGGTTTCTGCTCTCCACCGCTCCCTCCAAAAAATAGTGGGGACTTGTAAAACGAGAACAGCAATAATCATGGGTGATTTTAACCTCCATATTGATTGGACAAATCAAATTGGTCAGGGTAGCCTTGAGGAAAAGTTCATAGAGTGCATATGGCAGATGGAGTATAATGTTGGAAAGTGTGAGATCATGCACTTTGGCAGAAAAAAATCAAAAAGCAAGTTATTATTTAAATGGAGAAAGATTGTAAAGTGCTGCAGTACAGCGGGACCTGGGGCTACTTGTGCATGAAACACAAAAAGTTAGTATGCAGGTACAGCAAGACCAATGGAATTTTGGTCTTTATTGCAAAGGGGATGGAGTATAAAAGCAGGGAAGTCTTGCTACAGTTGTACAGGGTATTGGTGAGGCCACACCTGGAATACTGCGTGCAGTTTTGGTTTCCATAATTATGAAAGGATAGACTTGCTTTGGAGGCAGTTCAGAGAAGGTTCACTAAGTTGATTCCAGAGCTGAGGGGGTTGACTTATGAGGAAAGGTTGAGTAGGTTGGGCCTCATTGGAATTCAGAAGAATGAGAGGTGATCTTATCGAAACGTATAAGATCATGAGGGGGCTTGACAAGGTGGATGTAGAGAGGATATTTCCGCTGATAGGGGAGACTAGGTCTAGAGGGCATAATCTTAGAATAATGGGCCGCCCATTTAAAACTGAGATAAGGAGAAATTTCTTCTCTCAGAGGGTTGTGGATCTGTGGAATTCGCTGCCTCAGAGAGCTGTGGAAGCTGGGACACTGAATAAATTTAAGACAGAAATAGACAGTTTCTTAAACGATAAGGGGATAAGGGGTTATGGAGAGCGGGCAGGGAAGGGGACCTGAGTCCATGATCGGATCAGCCATGATCGTATTAAATGGTGGAACAGACTCGAGGGGCCATATGGCCTTCTCCTGCTTCTATTTCTTATATTCTTATGTTCTTATAAGGGCGGGTTCCTTGAGCAGTATGTAACGGAACCAACCAGGGGGCAGGCTATCTTAGATCTGGTCCTGTGTAATGAAACAGGATTAATAAACAATCTCCTAGTAAAGGATCCCCTTGGAATGGGTGATCATAGCATGGTTGAATTTCAAATTCAGATGGAGGGCAAGAAAGTTGGATCTCAAACCAGCGTACTAAGCTTAAATAAAGGAGACTATAAAGGTATGAGGGCAGAGTTGGCTAAATAAAGCGCAGGACGGTTGATGAACAATGGTGCACATTTAAGGAGATATTTCACAACTCCCAAGAAAAATATATTCCAGTGAGGAGGAAAGGGTGTAAAAGGAAAAGATAGCCATCCGTGGCTAACTAAAGAAATAAAGGACGGTATCCAATTAAAAACAAGGGCATTCAAAGTGACCAAAACTAGTGGGAGGACAGAAGACTGGGAAACTTTTAAAAGCCAGAAAAGAATGACTAAAAAAATGATTAAGAAAGGGAAGATAGACTATGAAAGTAAACTAGCATGAAATATAAAAACAGATAGCAAGAGTTTCTGTAGGTATATAAAAAGGAAAAGAGTGGCTAAAGTGAATGTTGGTCCCTTAGAGGACGAGACCGGGGAATTAGTGATGGGGAACATGGAGATGGCAGAAACTCTGAACAAATATTTTGTATCAGTCTTTACGGTAGAGGACACTAAAAATATCCTACCAGTGGATATTCAAGGGGCTATAAGAGGGAGGAACTTAGCACAATTACAATCACTAAGGAGATGGTACTCAGTAAGATAATGGGACTAAAGGCGGATAAATCCCCTGGACCTGATGGCATGCATCCTATGGTCTTGAGAAGTAGCGGCAGGGATATTGAATGCTTTATTTGTAATTTACCAAAATTCCCTGGATTCTGGGGAGGTCCCAACAGATTGGAAAACTGCAAATGTGACGCCCCTATTTAAAAAAGGAGACCAACAAAAAGCAGGAAACTATAGACCAGTTAGCCTAACATCTGTGGTTGGGAAAATATTGAAGTCCATTATTAAAGAAGCAGTAGCAGGACATTTGGAAAAACATAATTCAGTCAGGCAGAGTCAGCATGGATTTATGAAGGGGAAGTCATGTTTGACAAATTTGCTGGAATTCTTTGAGGATGTAACGAACATGGTGGATATAGGAGAACCAGATGATATAGTATATTTGGACTTCCAGAAAGCATTTGACAAGGTGCCACATAAAAGGTTACTGCACAAGATAAAAGTTCACGGGGTTGGGGGTAATATATTAGCATGGATAGAGAATTGGCTGACTAACAGAAAACAGAGAGTCGGGATAAATAGTTCATTCTCGGGTCGGCAATCTGTAACTAGTGGGGTGCCACAGGGATCAGTGCTGGGAGCCCAACTATTTACAATCTATATATATTAATGACTTGGAAGAATGGACTGATTGTAACGTGGCCAAGTTTGCTGACGATACAAAGATAGGAAAAAAAGCAATGTGTGAGGAGGACACAAAAAACTTGCAAAAGGACATAGACAGGCTAAGTGAGTGGGCAAAAATTTGGCAGATGGAGTATAATGTCGGAAAGTGTGAGGTTATGCACTTTGGCAGAAAAAAAAATCAAAGAGCAAATTATTATTTAAATGGAGAAAAATTGCAAAGTGCTGCAGTACAGCGGGACCTGGGGGTACTTGTGCATGAAACACAAAAGTTTAGTATGTAGGTACAGCAAGTGATCAGGAAGGCCAATGGAATCTTGTCCTTTATTGCAAAGGGGGTGGAGTATAAAAACAGGGAAGTCTTGCTACAGTTATACAAGGTATTGGTGAGGCCACACCTGGAATACTGTGTACAGTTTTGGTTTCCATATTTAAGAAAGGATATACTTGCTTCGGTGGCAGTTCAGAGAAGGTTCACTGGGTTGATTCCAGAGATGAGGGGGTTGACTTATGAGGAAAGGTTTAGATTGGGCCTCTACTCATTGGCATTCAGAAGAATGAGAGGTGATCTTATCGAAATGTATATGATTATGAGGGGGTTTGACAAGGTGGATGCAGAGAGGATGTTTCCACTGATAGGGGAGACTAGAACTAGGATGCATAATCTTAGAATAAGGGGCCGCTCATTTAAAACTTAGATGAGGGGTTGTAAATCTGTGGAATTCACTACCTCAGAGAGCTGTGGAAGCTGGGTCATTGAATAAATTTAAGAGATAGACAGTTTCTTAACCAATAAGGGAATAAAGGGATGGGGAGCGGGCAGGGAAGTGGACCTGAGGTCATGATCGGATCAGCCATGATCGTATTGAATGGCGGAGCAGGCTCGAGGGGCCGTATGACCTATTCCTGCTCCTATTTCTTATGTTCTCCTGAAAGTAGAGCCAAGCTCCAGAATTTAAGAAAAGCTCCCGCACTGCGAGTCGCACTCTTGTGCCTCTTCCTCACCCGTCTTTATCCTGCTTCATACTAACTTCTGATGTGTTGTTAGGAGTCCCTGAATCACTTTTGGATTTAAAAAAATGACAATTCCACTTTCCTGCCTTAAATACTCAATTACTCCCCAACCACGAAAAGGAAGGAATTACATTTATATATTGTATGTGTATTTTCATGACTTCACGACGTCCCAAAGCGCTTTACAGCCAATGAAGTACTTTTTGAAGTGTAGTCACTGTTGTAATTTAGGAAACTCGGCAGCCAATTTTTACACAGCAAGCTCCCACAAACAGTAATGTTTTCCAGCGTGGATCTTGGCTACTCTGGCCCCTGACCACAGATCCTGGCTACTTTGAGCACATAAATCTAGGCTGACACTCCAGTGCAGTACTGAGGGAGTGCTGCACTGTCGGAGGTGCCGTCTTTCGGATGAGACGTTAAACCGAGGCCTCATCTGTTCTCTAAGGTGGACATACAAGATCCTATGACATTATTTCGAAGAACAGGGGAGTTATACCCAGTGACCTGGCCAATATTTATCCCTCAATCAGCATAACAAAAAAAACAGCTTATCTGATCATTATCATATTGCTGTTTGTGGGAGCTTGCTGTGCGCAAGTTGGCTGCCATTTTTCCTACATTACAACAGTGACTACACTCCAAAAGTACTTCATTGGCTGTAAAGAGCTTTGAGACGTCCAGTGGTCATGAAAGGCGCTATAGAAATCCAAGTATTTCTTTTTTACTCCGGCCCCTGACCACTGAATCCGGTTTCAACTACTGCGAGCTTATTCTCCAAAGTTACAAACCCCACAACAGATTTTCCTTTGTCACTCTTGCTGAGTCGAAAAGCCCAACAGTTATTGGCAGCAGACTGAATAACCCAATGGCTTAGGAACTCCTGCTTAACAGCCCATTGACAGGTAATAGTAATGAGTGACGATGTTAACAAGTGAGACTGCACTTTCACACACTCAATCCATTTCATCAGCCCCGACTTTATGCTCTCTGCTTCAGATCCAGCACAACATTCCACTCAATCTATACAGGAATCCAGGAGAAATAACTGCATGGCGATCATTAGTCCCATCAATCTATCAATAATGCAACCATTTCAATCCATAATAAGCCTTGAAGAAATCCCTGCAATAAGAGAAATTGCCTCATAAATTATAATATTGGTTTCTCAATATTGTATTTCAACCAAAAAAAAAAATCTTCTTTTGTACGACTCCTACAACTCGCTATCACCATTAAATGGTATGATTTCATTTAATTTTTACATTTTAACATAAGTTAACTGCTCTCATTCCTGCTGTGTGTTCCATTTCATCATTTTTATTTAAAAGGGAAGATGGAGATCCTGGCAACTGCTCTTAAATTTAACATTGCTTAATTCAAATTATCTGATTGCTTTAAGCATTAAATTCCCACTTTGTATTAATTACGTTGCTCAATTTAAATTATTAGACAATTTCAGTTTTATCACCACAAAAAGCAACTTTGAATTATCAGTAGGCTGCATCAGATCGTCTATTACTGCCATTATATTTGAATATAAAGATTTACAAAAAGTTACAGATTTCTCGGTACCTCGAATGAATAAAACCCAACTCACTAAAGCGAGAAATCTTGTAAATCCCACCATGATTGATATCTTGGACTTGCTTACACCCCTAAGTCTTGTATTTTGAACTTGCCAACATCATGATGAGCAAACAACTTTCAGTTCATGTATCCAGTTTGACCGGAGTACAAATACACAAATCGCTAAAAGTTACGACACAGGTTAACAAGGCCGTTAAAAAAGCAAACCAAGCACTAGGGTTCATTTCTAGAGGGACAGATTTGAAAAAGTAGGGAAGTTATGCTAAACCTGTATTAAATCTTGGTTAGACCACACTTGGAGTACTGCGCACAGTTCTGGTCGCCATATTATAAAACAGATATCCAGGCACTGCAGAGAAGATTTACAAGGATGATACCAGAAAAGCGAGGGTATACATATCAGTAAAGGATGAACAGGCTGGGTCTCTTTTCTCTTGAAAAAAGGCTGAGGGGTGACCTAATAGTGGTCTCTAAAATTATGAAAGGTTTTGATCGAGTGGATACAGAATGTTTCCACTTGTGCGGAAGAGCATAACTAGAGGCCATCAATATAAGATAGGCACCAAGAAATCCAATAGGGAATTCAGAAGAAACTTCTTCACCCAAAGAGTGGTGAGAATGTGGAACTCGCTACCACAGGGAGTGGTTGAAGCGAATATTATATTTGCATTTAAGGGGAGGCTAGACAAACATATGAGGGAGGAGGGAATAGAGGGTTATGCTGATAGATTTAGATGAGGAAAGATGGGAGGAGGCTCGAGTGGAGCATAAACGCCGGCATGGACTGGTTGGGCCGAATGGTCTGTTTCTGTTCTGTATATCCTGTGTAATCCTATGGAAATGACCCTCAACTTACAGCTAAATCTGAAATCATTAAAATCACAGAAGCAAACTTGACTCGATGAGCGCCTGTTGTCATTGACCCTCTGGATGCCAGGGGTTTTGGTGAGCAGGCGATTCAAACATACTACGAGAATCTAGAACTGGCTCATTCGGCCTTCCCGTGTGGGTGAAGCCTTGCTAACCCTGAGCCACAACATACCCATCTCACATGCCATTTTTATTGCAGCAGAACACCAAGTTGGGATTATCCCGCTAACATTTGCAAATAGCGCATTTTAATAAAAATTAATTATGCATCATTTGTGGTTTAACACTTGTTGAATCATTATGGCGTGTCCCAACAATTAGGTGTATTGGGTTTGCACACACCTGTGGCCACCTTTTGTTTTCTTTTTCCTCCTTCCTCTGAAGGCAATGAATGATGCCGGTGCTCCTCAGATGCCAACAGCCCTCCCTGCCCCTCCGCCAAACAGCAATTCTTCGTCCATGAGCCTAGATAGCAAGTGTGGGCAAGCTAATCCTAACACTCATCTCAGTGTCAGCTGTGGCTCAGTGGGTAGCCCTCTTGCCTGTGAGTCAGAAGGTTCTGGGTTCTGGGTTCAAGTCCCACTCCAGGGACTTGAGCACAAAGAAAAAATCTAGGCTGATACTCCATCTTTCGGATGAGATGTTAAACTGCTCTCTCAAGAGGATGTAAAAGATCCCATGGCACTATTTTGAAGAAGAGCAGGGGAGTTACTCCCGGTGTCCTTGCCAATATTTATCCCTGAATCAACATAACCGAAACAGATTATCTGGTCATTATCACATTGCTGTTTGTGAGAGCTTGCTGTGTGTAAATTGGCTGCTGTGTTTCCCACATTACAACAGTGAGTACACACCCAAAGGAATCCATTGGCTGTAAAGCGCTTTGAGACGTTCGGTGGTCGTGAAAGGCGCTAAATAATTCCAAGTCTTTCTTTCTATAGCTGCACTCAACCCGGTGTTCACGCCATGTGACTATACGGGCACGCTCCAGCAGGGGTCGCTGCTTAACATTCAGGAGGAGCAACACCGGCTTGTTCTTTTTTCCCCCCTGCCTGCTTCACAACGTTGAGGCGAAGGCAGTGGCCCCAACATCCCCTCAGCTCAGACTAGCTAACTCAAGAAAGGTCAGTAAGTTTATAAAAGAGGACCTTCTTCGCCTGGATCTTTGGCTCATTTGGTCTAATCCTTCCTGAGTACCAACCTTGGCACTTGGGTGCTTCTTTAGCAGCTCTCCTAATGTGGAGTTTAAAAAGAGACAATTTTACTGATTGGGAGAATAGCCAGACCAGTCTTATTCCAGGCCTCTTCCAGCGCTGTTCCATGGCTGACCACTAGGGGATGCACAGAAGCAGAATGGTGACATCTCAATTTTTCTTCGTCCCCTCTACACAAGGATTCAAGTACCTGGCTCCCACTTGGGGCTTGGCAGTGATACCTCAGTGCTCGGAGCTCAGAGCTCAGAAGCTTAGAACATGGGGGAAGAGCCATTTTTCTAAATTGCATTATGCACATGTTTATCTCAAATTTGTATTTCCAATTAAATTCAAATTTATATAAACCTTTTCATTTGGTGGACTGAATGAATGCCAAGTGCCTTTCTATCAGACTTGCTATACAAAAAAATAGGCTGTTAATGCTCTGCACTTCTAAATATACAATAAAGTCCTGAACACAGCACTGTACGATCAAAGGAAAGGCCTTTCAAAAACATTATCTATTTGATTTATGTCGATATCTAACCCTTGCTGACTCAGTGTTAGAGATCACATTGTAAATTGCACGCCAAAATTCTACATTTAATAACACAAGAGCAGTTTGTGTTTAACTATATTGATATGAAGTGCCAATTAGAATTCCTGTAAGAACGTATTGACATTTCAAACACCTTGAAAGTAATTTTTATGAACATTATAGTGCCAAAGCTGTTAAGGAGCATTTGTGTCAGTGTCCTGAGTGTTGAATTTGTAAGGATGGCTAATGCCATGTTCTAACAAATTCAATTATGTCAAAAGTTCACTTCACAATTCTTCCGTCTTCCCGGGCAAGATTTATCTGCCTGTAGAACTGCAGCTGGATGCAAATGGTGAATGAAAAAAACCCACTTAATGACACCTTTTAAACGACGCTCACAAAAGATGCTGAAAATTCGATACGCCTCATTTTAATTAAAGTGAAAATTCTATCAAAACAGAGGCAAGGGAGTTTGCTAAAATTGACTGAATGATATGTGAAGGCAGAGTTTTGGAAAAAAAAATTATCAGGCTGTGTTTTCTTAAAATTGGGAACATTTCCCTCCGAAAGGCATGCCCCGAATAAGTTTTCAACGGCATAGTTTTATAATAAAACACCCTTTCATTTTCACAGGCAAGTTTTGCAAAATAACAAGAGCTTTTGTTAGCAATCAGCAACGAGAGAATTTATCTGCCGACTCTTGATACAAATCACCAGTCAAGTTCTTAAAACATTAACTCCAAATTTCAGGGGAAGCAGCCCACATGTCTGCTATTCACAATATCTCTCCCATTACTTTTCTCAAATCGCCCCCTGTTCAATAATCTCTTGCTTTATCACACACGTGCGAAAGATTGGTTTTCCATTACAAAATAGAAAGAAATCTTAATACAGTAACAATCAGGAGGAAGAAAGCAGATCAAATCATTTTGTATCAGACATTACGCCATCTGCAGTACAAACTTTTACCTCAGAACACATCACATGGGCTTTAAGAATAGTCTATCCCTATCTTTTGCATATCCACAAAATCCCATTACAAGATGACATAGATCCTTTAAAACATAATGAAACTGTGTGTATGTGGGGATGGAGGTATATATTTATTAACAGACATTTATGCTTTTCAATCGCTCCTTCTAACTGAGTTTTTAAAAACTTCCATGAAAGTTACAATTTTATAATTATGAGGAAAGTAATTGCGACTGAACTGTGGCAATTAAGTAGGAATGTCACTGGTCAGAACACATTTGCTAAGTGATTGGTATCTCAGGAACTCAAAAGTAATCATTTTATATGGACATGAAAAGGTTAGGCTGTAAAGTGTAATACCCATACTTTTCCTTTTAAATCAAAATGCCAGTGAGACCACCTATTCTCTGAGGCTTGTATTAACTCTTTGGGCAATTAATTTTCTCTGTCATTTTAAGACTGCAGCTCTGACATTTTGACAGCGGATAATGAGAAGAGGTTTCTGCGTTTTTCCAGAAATAAATGGGCTTTATTGGAAATCATATCTGAATGATTAGTAGCCTCAGAATATCACAAATAATAGACATAAACGTTTCAGTTTATTACATAGGATATACGGCACAGAAACAGGCCATTTGGCCCAACCAGTCCATGCCATTTATATTTTTTTACAAAATCTTTGAATATGGGAAAAGGATTTCAAAAATAAAATAAATGTAGGCTGTAATTCTTTAAAATGTATTTTCTGATTACCATGATCCATACTTCTGTATACGTTAATATTTATCAAAAGTATGCAAAAAAGCTGCTGTCCCACAGAAATGTGCATTTTCTGAAAGCCATTTATTACATAGTCAAGGTGATATATTTTCTGTCTGTTTAATATATAATATAAACTAAGCACAGTATCTCCCAGTATTAATTGCAACTGTGAATCACCTTGCAGATAAACTTGCAGTGATAATTTCATGGTCCTCAAACCTTCAGCGTAGACACCACCATATATATTGTACAAATGGAGACTGGTGGCCACTGTAACACCTGCCGCCAGCAATAATATACACCCACAATGGGAAAATAATGGCCCATGAATACACTGTAAAAACTGGTATACAGGAGAACGGCTTCAAGATTGTAACCTGAGCTGAGATGATGGTTACAAAAACACTTGTGCTTTTCTCTCACAGTTCATGACTCCAACTCGATGAGATTACTACCTTGCAGTCCTTCCAAAGTATAACATCATTTTCTACACAAAACACGGACATTCGTAATGCTCTGACCAACCCTTACTGTTGCAGACTCGGTGATGACATTTGTGGTCCGGGAATTTGGAAAATTCTCTTATGCAGTCTAGTCACACTTGAACATTTATATCATTGCACGTTACAGCAGACTTTTACTGTAGCACGTTCTAAACTATAATACCATCACCTCCAATTTGACAAAGCTTGCTATGATACAGAACTAATTCGGAAACTTCTTGTCTAACATAGAGACACATCTTGCTAGAACACAATTTTGCATGACCACAAAGATAGCATTGTATAGAGAGTCGACTGTAAAACCAGTCAAGACTCCAGCAGCATTGTTAGCTACTGTTCTGAGTATGAATAATATAAAGGATCTGGTATTATTTTGCTGCTGCTCTCAGTGCTGACACATCTTCCATTCCCTCAGAGTTATATCCCACTGAATCGCACTGGTGGAGCTCTAGGTATCCCTACTGCCTTATCCGTATATTGCATCTAATAAGAGATTTTTTTTTCTTATTCATACGGCAGCATATTGACTTTCTGAATAGATCCATTCTCAAACTCCAAATAATCATTATTTTACTCAACATGTGTGCTGTGCCCCCTAAATATAAACTGCGTGAATTCTGAACTGTTTTGTACAACATCAATGTCGAAGGGCAGGAATTGGTTAAGGAGGATGTTCCTTAACGAGGATTTTCGAAAGTTATCACTCTTAAATTAAAACCTTTTGCTCATTACCGTTGAAACAAAATATTCAAGGGCAGCTTCCGATTATGTTTTCGATTTTGTATATTTTAAATGCAACTTTAAATAGAAAAGAATAGCTAGTCCTGTAACATTATCACTCCTCTTCAATCAGAATATACTTGTTAGAATTAAGGCATTCTGCCTGCTAAACCTCACAGATAGATCACAGAGTATGAAAGTAACGAATTCTTGTTTTGAGGTTAAAACATAATGCTGTGTAGTCCTGACCCTGAACATTCCTGAGAGATTGATTTTATTTTTAGCTGCAATGATAGGTCCAATTACTAATGCGTGTAGGTGCTACTCAGAATGTCAATTATGAGACTTGTCTCTGTCTTATTTTTAAGTTGGCAAAACAGGAAAGAATTCTATTCAACAGAGAAAGCATTTGCATCCATATTAATAAGGCTGTCCCAGAGAGCAATACTGCTGCTTGGCAAAGTAAATATTTTATATTTCATAACTCTTAAATAGGTTGCAGTAGATTAATTTCACATATGCCTGGTTCCTGCTTAAATCAAAGCAAGATTGAAGTGCTAAGTTTTACTGTGTGTTTTGAAAATAAAAATATTTTCTTCATATACAAATTTTTTTTTAAAAAAAGGTTAAATGTCACATTTGTGCCAATACTATACAAAGCAGAATGTCACGAATTAATATTCACCCAATTACATTTCACAATTTCTACCAACCATGAGTTTAAAACAAATTTAAAATCCCCCTCCCAAGTTTATCCTGTCTGTGGATTACTACCTTGGCAATGATGTTTCGCAATCTGTAGAAAAGAGATAAAATGTTTCTTCAGGCAAAACAAATTTACCTAAAAAGCAGAATCTCGTGTCTCACAGATACACACATAGAAATATAGGTGAAACAGCAAAGAACTCTATTTAACTCAGAAAGCATTTGCACCCAGATTAATAAGGCTGTCTCAGGGAGCAAGGCTGCTGTTTTTGGCAAAATAAATATTTTAGATTTCGTAACTACTAGGAGGGTTAATTTCATAGATGTGTGGTGCCTGTTGAAATCAAGGCAGGATTGGACTGCTAAGTTTATATATATAATATATAGATTTACTAATCCTTTTAACTGCGATTAACATTATTCAGGGGTGGGGGAGAGCTCACTATCTGGAAACTGGTGTGAGAGCTGTCTGGGTGGGGTGATAGGCTTGGGATTCAGTACCTGTACCAGTCCAGTCCCCTGTCGTAGTTTCTGTCGAAGAAATGCGGCTCAGCCCCCACGGCTCTGACGTCCGGGTGAATGCGCAGAAACTCCAGCAAAGCCCTGGTGCCCCCTTTTTTCACCCCGATGATGACGGCCTGGGGAATCTTTTTGCTGCCGTAATTGTTGAAGACCGAGATATTCCAGCCGGCGAGGGCGCTCAGTCCGGCGGCGTCCTCGGCGATAGGGTCGGGCTCGGCGCTCGGGTATCGCCCCGCACCATCTTCCAGCCGGGGCGGACTGTCGCGGCGCTGGGGGGACGCGGGAAGGGAGCTCGGCATGGTCTCGGAGCAGCCCGTCAGACAGTAGACAAAATAGGTGAGGACTATGATCATGGTCAGAAGCAGCGGCGCCTTGGACTGAGCCCTCCAATACCCGAGGTGAAAGCAGGCACTCCAGCTACAACATCCCATGGGTCGGCTTCCAGCTCAGAAAAACGGGACCAAACTTTGGAAACATGCTTTTTTTAATTCTTTCTTTTTAAAAAAAAAGCTTCGAAAATTGCCTTCAAAACTTGTGTCTCAGTCTTATCCATGCAACAGGGCTGGGACCTTTCAAGCAGTGGGGACCCTTCAATATCTCCAAACATCAGCTTTGCTCTGTCACCCCTCATTTATATTTCTGAAGGGATGTGCAGAGGTTTTGATCTAACGCTTTCCCCATCTCTCTCTCTCTCTCTCTCTCTGCTCCGAACTGCTTATTTTGCCTCTCAGATTGCAACCTGCCTGATTCCAACATGATGATCATTTTAACTCGCTCCAACTTCGCTGTGCAAAGAGATCCTCCCCCTCAGCCTGGCCATTGGGCGATATTTAAATAGCCTGGAAATATATTCAAATCCCTCCAAAAGCACCCTGGCACCTGCTCAAACCAGAGAGATACCCTCAGTACAACATATGGACAATGGCAATTGCGTAACCGGCAGTCACATGCTGAATAAAGGACACACTATCTGTGCATTTATGTAGAATTTTTTAAAAATAGTAACTTCTCACTGTAATTCTTTCAGCACCTCCATACTTCATTGACTCGAAGCTGCAGTTATACTGCATGGGACTGCTCTGAGACTGGTCGGAATTTGCATGTGTAGTAGTTGGATGTGAGTTATTCAACTCTTGCAGATTTTATTTTAGTGATCATAGACTCATAGAATCATAAAAGTTTACATCACGCAAGGAGGCCATTTTGGCCCATCGTGCCTGCGCCGGCCAACAAGAGGCTATCCAGCCTAAACCCACTTTCCAGCTCTAGGTCTGTAATCCTGCAGGTTACGGCACTTCAAGTGCACATCCAAGTACTTTTTAAATGTGGTAAGGGTTTCTGCCTCTACCACAAGAAATTTCCCCTCAAATCCCCTCTAAACCTTCTATCAATTACTTTAAATTTATGCCCCCTGGTTGTTGACCCCTCTGCTAAGGGAAATAGGTCCTTTCTATCAACTATATCCAGGCCCCTCATAATTTTATACACCTCAATGAGGTCACCTCTCAGTCTCCTCTGTTCCAAGGAAAACAAACCCAGCCTATCCAATCTGTCCTCATAGCTTAGATTCTCCACTCCCGGCAACATCCTTGTAAATCTCCTCTGTATCCTCTCTAGTGCAATCACGTCTTTCCTGTAATGCGGTGACCAGAACTGCACACAGTACTTTGGTGATACCAAAGCCAGTTATGTGTCCCAGTGCATCCTTGTGATAATGCACAATCATTCATGTGCATATCATGTAATGTAGGTTAGAAATCTGTTTGAGATGGCAGAGAAGGCACATGCAATCCATTTTGGAATAAAACAACCCCGGACTCCCATGAGTCGAAACGGCCGGAAAGTTAGTTCTGGGACTCCTGACATCATCCAGTGTCTTGCTGTATTCTGGCAGGCTGGAGTTATACTGCACTGTGAAACAGATGTGAACTACCGACTGGTGCCTGCCTCTCTTCCGGCGCTACATTCGCGCCTGGGTGTCCCTGGAAATGGAGCACGCGGTGTCCACCGGTACGCTGGAGGCCATCTGCCACTGGTGGACACCGGAGGGACTAGAGTGCATCATCACCCCAGGAAATGGAATTCTAATTGAACTTGTTAAGTTTCCTTTTAATGTTGGTTAAGTTACAGTCTTTATTGGTTGCGTCCCTTTAAGAAGGGGGCAAATGCTTACCTCTAAGCTGCTGATGGCAATTGCTATCATCCTGTTCAATAAGAATAGTGAACAACCGACTGGAAGGGGCTTCACGCCTCTCATAAAAGTCAAGTTTGAGAAAAGTCTATTCGGCTCATTAAAGCTCGTGCTTTATCAGATCAGGAGGCCGCTTTCGATCGTCTTCTTGACGACATCAGCTGGCAAGTTCTCGGTGAACTCGCGAACACAGAAAGACCACGTGTAAGTTTTCATCAGCTCCCCATCTCTCAACTATCGGCCCCATCCCACCAACACCGGCCAAAAAGTAAAGACTAGGTGAGCCTGGTCCTGAAACTCATGTGAACATCCTGGGGGAGCATAGCCAGAACACTTTGCACTGCAACAGTGGCCCTAGTCCACTCTGCTGCGGAATACTGCTCTGCCCCCTGGTCCTGCAGTCGCACACACAGATCATGGGCGTGCAGCTAAACGCCATCATGAGGACCGTGTCAGAGACACTCCAGTCCACTCCAACTGAGTGGCTCCCGGTGCTCATACAATCATAGAAATTTACAGCACGGAAGGAGGCCATTTTGGCCCATCGTGTCCGCACCGGCCGACCAAGAGCTATCCAGCTCAATCCCACTTTCCAGCTCTTGGTCCGTAGCCCTGTAGGTCACGGCACTTTAAGGGCACATCCAAGTGCACATTTAAGTGCTGTCCCACGTTGCCCTGCCTGCCGTTCGCTGCGACACCACCGTGCTCAGTGAGATGGAAAATATCACGAGCAACATCAACCTTCCCATTCACCAAGACTTGGAAAACCCACCACAATAGCGCCTTAAACCACGCCGGCCATTCTGGGAAACGGCAGCCAATATTCCTGCAGCTGGTATCCACCCACTATCCAGGTGGACGGAATCGTGGGACGTAGGCAACGTATAAAGAACCAACACATCATCACTGACCCAACAGCAGAGGTCCCTGGCTCTGACCACCCTCGAAGACAGTGGACACGCTCAACCCAATCCGCATGGACCACGGACGATGTGACCCCCTGCCCCACAAGCGGAAGATGAGGGACGGCCCGAAGTTCGACTGTGGTCCTGAGTCCCAGACCATGGAATCCGTCACATCAACCTGCTCACTGGAGGCACCTCATTTCTCCACTCGGAGGCCTTCAAATGGATAGCCAAACTAGACATCCCATTATAAGCTTCTCCCATCATACGAAACAACATTAAAGCTCATTTCTCTTGTATGCTTACTCTCCCGCCATGCCATCCAAATATATTTGAAAGCACCCCACAGATTTTACCTCTACTAAATAATCTATTCCAAACATTTACCACTCTTTGAGTAAAATACTTCCTGCCATATGTTTTAAATTGACTTTTCACTATTTTTCCGGCTTACTTTGAAGTCATATTCCACGTTTGCCTCAGCAATCTATCCCAATTAATATTTTATATGCATCAATGAGAATAATCTTAACCACTTTCTCTCAGCTGATAGCCTGAACTTCTCCAATCTTTTCATCATAACTCAACCCCTGGCACTTCAGATTGGCCTTGATGCTTTTCTCTGCACCTATCCATTGCTTAAATATCTGCGTCAGATCCAAGCACAGATTTCAAGTGAGGTCTGAGTACTGTAAATGCCCCAGCATATCACCATGGCTTGCACACCACTATTCTAGCTGTATATCTCACCATAGAACGTTACAGTACAAAAGGAAGCCATCTAACACATGTGGGTCAATATTACCATGATGGGCAGGAGAGCATCAGGGAGTTGGTGGGGAGGGGGGGTGGTGGGGGGTTGTTAGAAATTAAAAATCAGGGAATGCGTCCCCAACCTGCCACGTAGGCACCTGCCGGCATTTTTACAATGGCAAATTGCATGGTGTGCATGTGTCCTATCGTGGAGGGGCAGGACACTTCATTTTCCTCTTTAAATTGGGCTCCCACAGCAGTTGGAAGCTTGATCTAAATTTAACAGCTGCCAGCTGAGTTTCCCAGGGCTCGGGAAACCCGGCAGCGAAACAGAGGCGGGAGCAGACAGCTCCAATGGGTAAGTGCCTTTCATAACACTCCTGCAGGCCAGGAGGAGCAGGAGTGCTACACCCGACCCCTCAAGCAAACCTTCAGGCTCCCTTCTGGCAATTGCGGCCTCTCCTTACTGCCACGATCAGAGATCCACCGCCCTCCAACCTCTGGCCTGCCCTGTGTTTGGCCGACTCTTCCCCCCCCAACCACCCCCCCACGCCACCCCGGATCTTTCCCTCCATTCCTCATCATTGCGAGGATCTGGCCCCCACCCCACCTCACCAAGCCCCGATCACTCTCGATTGCTGGGGACCAATATTTATGGGGAGCAAGGGAGCATGGTAGGGGCAGCCGGCTAGCCTGTCAAATTTGTTAAATTTGGCAGGACTTCCGTGTGCACAGTGTAATGTATGCACCTGTGAATATGTAGAGCTGCTCCTCAAATTCTGGTTGCACTTCAGTCTCACACTCCTGATCTTTGGGCACCCTGTGCGGAGGGGAGTGGGTAGGTCCGAGGGCCTCCACGTAGGACTGCTCCTAGACACGGCCATGGGGGCCATCAGCCGGTCCAGGCAGCAGGCGGTCGACGGGGTCGTTCAGCCCGACTGCCCGCCTCTCTTCCGCGGTTACATCCGAGCCAGGGTGTCCCTGGAAATGGAGCACGCGGTGTCCACCGGTACACTCGCGGCCTTTCGCGAGAGGTGGGCGCCGAAGGGACTGGAGTGTATCATCACCCCCGGCAACCAAATTTTAATTTGATTTGAAGTCTAAATGTTCATTTGTTTAATTTGCGGGTTTTAGTGCTCCCCCTCCTTTTTAGTCAGGGGGCACTTGCATAATTTGTGTTTTTAGTGCCCTAACAAAAAACCCCCCCCAAAAAAAGGAGGCACTTGAAAAGTTTTTGGAGTGTTCCCCCCCCCCCCCCCCTTTAATCAGGGGGCACTTGATTTTCTGTTTACAACCAAAAAGAGTTGTAGAGCTTTTGAGTTGGGAGTGGCTTAGCCAGTCACGTGATATTCACAAGACTCAATAAAACCCCAGCCAATTGGGTTCGGGGGATCCACGATGAGGCAGGTGGTTGTGAGCCTGGTGGATGAACTGGTAATGTGTAGTGTGATTGTTAAACCTTTTGCTAATAAACCAACTAGTTCTTAATAGCAACGTGTTGCTATGAATTCTTAAGCAAAGAACCTATGAAGCAAATCAGATCAGCCATGATCTTATTGAATGGCGCAGCAGGCTCAATGGGCCAAATGGCCTACTCCTGCTCCTATTTCTTAAGCTCTTATGTTCAAATACATTACACATGGGATTTCCAGATTTGTCCTTCCCACCACACTCTCCCACTCCCTCCCCACCTCCCCATAAATATCGAGGCCCATGTCTGTGCCAGCATTATGGTGGAGTAATCAAAAACTAGCCCCTCTCTGCTTTTACTGTAGAACCTTGTATCGACTGATTCAAATATCTATCCAACTTTCCCTTAAAGGATGTAATGGTCTCAGCCTCAACTATTCCCTGTGGCAAAGCATTTCATGCTCTGTGTAAGGAAATTTCATGGCACTTTTTGAAGAAGTGCAGGGGAGTTCTCCCCAGTCTCCTGGCCAGCATTTATCCCTCAATCAACATCACTAAAACAGATTATCTGGTCAGTTATCTATTTGCTGTTTGTGGAAACATGCTGTGTGCAAATTGGCTGCCGCGTTTCCTCCATTACAACAGCAACAACACTTCAAAAGTACTTCATTAGCTATCAAGTGCTTTGGGGAGTCCTGAGGTCAGGAAAGAGACTATATAAATGCAAATTATGTCTTTAATGACGCCTTTTGCAGTTGCCCTCACTGTTTTCCAAATCTCCCACTTTTGTGTTGTCAACTAATTGCGTTTAAATACTGAGAACAAAAGTGTACATAGCACTAATCCTTAGAGTACACAGGAACAAGAGAACACCATTCAGCCCCTTGATCTATTTCCAACCCTACTCCAGTACAAGCAACACATATTTACCCAAAGTCTTTGGGGTTGAAATTGGGTTTAGTACGCCGCCTGTTACCGCGCGCGGCGGGTGGCTAACGGGCAGCAAAGTTCGACCATTGTCGGTAAGCGGCGTCGACGCCTCGACCTCAATTGAGTCAGCTCTTTGGCAGAGGCGCCAAGAGGCAAAGCTGTGCCGGCTAACGCCCCCCCCCGCGTGGTGACATCATCCAGCATACAACGCCTCACTGACGCGTCTGTCGCGATATTTGCTTTGTACGGCTGCCACACAAACAGGCGGCTACACAGCCTGAAAAAGTGGTCGTAAAAGAGCGGATCTCGGGCGGAAATCGTCCAGAAAGGAAGGTAAGTTTTTCTCTTTATTTATTTCTGCCTGTTTTCATTAGTTTTATGAGTGGGGAAGTATTTGTATGAATCGGAGAAGTTTAATTATTTTTTTTTTCTTCCCATTTTTTTTCTAGCATGGCAGCAGCCTCCCATCGGGAAATTCAATCGGCCTCCCGAGCTCCCGCCCGAGGACGAGTGTGTAACCCCACTTTTTAGCGCTGCTCTCTCATCTTTGTGCATAAAAACTGAATTTAGGACTTTGAGGCTGCACCTAACGCCCGGCCTAAAATCAGCACCCAGCCAGTGACACCGCCTCAAAAATAGCGGGAACGAATTTTGACCCCTTTGTTTCCTATCCATCAACTAACTTTTTTATTCATGCTGCTACATTTCCTCATGCCATATGCCTGAATATTTCTGACAAGCCGTTTGTGTCATCATCATCATCATCATAGGCAGTCCCTCGAATCGAGGATGACTTGCTTCCACATCAAAAGGTTCACAGGTGTTTCAATGAAGGACCTAAAATTCCAGGTCCCGAATTACATGCTGATGGGTGGAAGATGCCTGTGCGTGGATTTTTTTTTAACGTGCGGTGGCCGTTGCACACCAGCCGCCACACGGGCTTGACAGAGCTCGGGCTTGGTCCAGTGGCAAGGATTGCTCAAGACGACTGGAGACCAGCTCTGCTGCACAAACCTAGTGCGCTCACATATCACAGTGTGGGCTGGCCTGTGCTGCCCCTGGGCCCTCGCCTCTCCTGGGCTCCAATCATGTCCCTCTACAATCTCTCATCGCTCCTTCGCCCCGACCTCGCCGCTCCTGCTGTACCTGCCCACGCTCCAATCACCGACCTGGATCTTGGTGATGTCCCTCTTTACTGCCGTTGCTCTCCTGCTCCAGCACGTGCTGCCCCCTGGAGTGGAATGCCACCACACTGCTCCTTCCACTCCCCGGCCTGCTCCGATGGTGCTCGCAGCTCGATGGTAATACTGTAACGAATACCTTCTGAAAATCTATATTATGTTACATCTACTGCATCCCCTTATTTATACAAATTGGTCACTTCTTTCAAAAAATTTTCTTAAATTGTAAACTCGACTTGCCTTTATTAAATCCATGCTACATTTCTGATTGCTACCTTGAGCTTGAATTATGGATTCTATGAGTTTGCCCACAACTGACATGAGACCGCTTGGTCTATAGTTACTCAGTTGATCCTTCCCTCTCTTCTTGAACAACGATGTTACAATGGATATTCTCCGGTCCCAATGCACAAATCGCATATTTAGAGAGGATTGAATATTTTATAGGCTGAGCTGCTGCTATTCTTTAAACACCAGAGGTACAAGTCATCAGGACGCAGTGACCTATCCGTGTTGAGTTCTATTCCTTTTGTTTAAAAGCTTCACCTCACCGTCTGAACAAATAAAAGCTAACTATTACTGTCACTTCTGGGGGGAAGCAACAGAACTTCACCCCCTCCCCCAGTCTCTCAGAGTTAAAAGGTCTACTTCATCATGAAAACAACGTGATAAATTTGACAAGCAAGACACTCGATGTAAATTGTACCAACATACCATCTCATCACAAGATGTCATGATCATAAGAATGACACATGGATTTTCCAACTCTTTACTTCTCAAATAATAGGGTTTGACAAACATTGTTTTGAGGGGAGACATGCCATTTAACTTTTCTCTTGCTTCTAATCATTTTGTCACAGTCAAAGTGAACTGAATGTGAAGCGATTATTCGCATTTTCAATGCAGAAAGAAATGGAGCCTTAAACAGAAATGTAGATAAAATCTCACTTTACACACATGGTCGACCATTAATTTCCAGGCTGTTGTTGCAATCTCACAGAAAATATCCCACATATTGGTGCTTCTATATATTATCAATGTATGCATTAATGTGCACGTTTGTGATATAACATTATGATTTTCTTTTTAGAATTCAAATTCTATAAGATTTAGTGACTTCCAGGAAAGCAGCAATTTTAGTGATACGTTCATCCTCCCCAAGATCTTTCATTGGTAAGAGAGAAAGTTGTTGGGAGTCAGTCCACACAGTTCAATATCTCATCAAAATTCACTCTGCACATTGGCAGTGTAGTGCTTCCAATTAAGGATGTGTGTGGGCGATCTTAGTATGATCTTACTGTATGGCACACAATGGGGCACAGACCTAGAAGTAGAGGGTGGAGTACTGAGTTTGATGTGTTACGACATTTTTATGAGCAGGAACAGGATGTGCTTCACACTCATGGTGAGTGCCGTGTGATATTCCTTATGTTAGAGTATTTTAGTGCTGTTGAAAATATGTTCTTTAATGGTAAAGCATATTAGGACCTGGTAGACCTGAATTAGCTTACTCTGTTTCCAATTGTAGATCCATTCACATACAGAAGAATAGTTGTGATTGGTTTGTCTTGGTGATGAGGCATTGCTTTTTAAGTAGGTCTAGATCGTTTTGCTCGCCAACTCACTGAAGCGAGGCCATTCCTCGGCCGGCGAGCTGAGAAACAAAGCAACTATTCACCTCGTGATTATCACCAAATATGTTTCACTCCTCACAATCTGTAATATCTTGTTACTTCTATCTCTGCTCGCCTGCTGCCTTGCAACATGTGCCATCTGTTGCAGGTGCTCCCTCTCAATCTTGACATGCTATCTGTACCACAGCTATCCAATTCTATCCAATTTCTCCCCTTCCCTTCTCTCCTGACATTGTGCATTCTGTGCTAAGGTAGGTTTCCATAGCTTTCTGTCCCAAGTAGCCTTTATTCACACGTGAGGCTTGACGGTGAGTGGGCAACTGGTGTTTTGACTGTGTGGGGCCGAGCCAGATAATGTCCTCACTTAACATCAACTCATGTACACTCGCTCAGCAGGGCTATTTGGGCAGTGAGCAATATTGGAGCCTGATCACTTTCTTCCTGGGCCCAATTGTAGCATTCAACAACAACAACAACTTGCATTTATATCGCGCCTTTAATGTAGTAAAACATCCCAAGGCGCTTCACAGGAGTGTTATAAGACAAAACAAATACATTTGACATTCCTAACATGAAGTCAGGGGACATCAGCTACTAGCTCAGGCCAAGGATTGAACCTGGCATTGCTCTGGACTATAGTGATCAACTCCTCATTGGATAAGCTCACAAAACCATAAACAAGCTCCAAACTCTATTTTACTCCTTTATTGGGATTACTTCCCCATTTAAAATTCAGGTGAGTAGCTCTTCACGATGAGTTTTTAACAACTGTGATTCTTGAAGTCTTGAGCCATTTTTGCAACATATTCCAGGTCACTTTTTACAGGTGGAAAGTTGCTTGCACCTCTGTTGCGGTGTTAACCCGGGTGGAGCGGTAAATTTTGCGGCGGGAAATGGTTTGGGTCTCTAGCCGCAAAATTCATCAGCTGGACCCTGAGTGTGGGGCGGAGCGCGAGGGGAGGCGTTCCACACTTCTTTTAGGCTGCTAGGCCGGCTGAGCAAATGAAAATCCCGAGCTAAACAGTTGGCCTCGGAGCGCCTTAAGAGAGGCTTCCGGGAAAAAAAATCTGAAAAAAAAAAGCATCAAAAACATTCCCAATACTTTCCTGACACCACATCCACATGAATCGCAGAAACCAAAAAAATAAAAAACTTACCACTCTTACCTTAAGATACACCTTCCCTCCTTCACTGCGGCCACGACTGCTGGAACCGGCAGCTTTCACAGGCGGTCCCACTACGGGGCGCTACGGATCGGGCGAGTTGCTCTACACAGACGTCAGTAGCACAGTTCTAATCAACGGGTGGGAAACTGAAAGCTTTCCGATCAGGTCTGGAGTCAGGCAAGGCTGTCCCCTCTACTCTGTCTTGTTTGTGTGCTGTACCGCGCCCTTTGCTGAGAGCATCAGGAAGGATGCGGGCATTAGCGGGGGGGTGACAATCCCAGGCAGCGGAGGCGCTCAGGTCAAGACCTCCCTGTACATGGACGACGTCACCGTCTTTTGCTCGGATCCGCAGTCGGTCCGCGGATTGCTCACAATCTGTGACCAGTTTAAACTGGCCTCGGGAGCGAAGGTAAATCGCAGCAAAAGCGAGGCCATGTTCTTTGGAAGCTGGTCCGACCGATCCTTTATTCCCTTCACCGTGAAGTCAGATTACCTGAAGGTTTTGGGAATATGGTTCGGAGCGGACGGGGCGTGCGTCAAAAACTGGAAGGAGTGTATCGCTAAAGCGAACCATAAACTGGGATGGGGGAAGCTGCGCTCACTCTCCATTGCAGGAAAGAACCTGGTCATCAGGAGTGAGGTGCTCTCGCTGTTGTTGTACGTGGCGCAGGTCTGGCCCATACCCCACTCCTGTGCCGCGGTAGTCACCTGAGCCGTCTTCCACTTCATCTGGAGATCGAAAATGGACCGTGTCCACAGAGACACAATGTACAAATCTCTGGACAAGGAGGGAAAGGACGTTCCGAACGTGGCCCTCATCCTAATGGCCACTTTTGTGTGCGGCTGTATCAAATTGTGTATAGACCCTTCGTACGCAAACACCAAGTGTCAGTACGTGCTGAGATTCTATCTGTCCCCGGTGTTGCGAAGGATGGGTCTGGCCAGGCTGCCGCGGAACGCTCCGAGCAGTTGGACCATGTCTCACCACCTGTCCTTCGTGGAAAAGTTTTTCAAGAAAAACACCTTTGACCACAAAGCCATAAAGCAGTGGTCGGCATGCAAGGTCCTAGACACCCTACAAAAGAAGGAGATGATGGTTCCAGTCGGACTGTTCCCCGAGCAGACTGTCGAACTCGTTTGGCAGAACGTCTCATCGCCAGAGCTTTCACACAAGCACCAAGACGTAGCTTGGTTGGCGATGAGAAGGGTCCTACCCGTCAGATCCTTCATGCACAGCCGGGGTTTCAGAGACACGGCACTCTGCCCCCGAGTTGGCTGTGCAGGCGAGACTGTCATCCATCTCCTTTGGGACTGACCCTTTGCAAGGCAGGTCTGGAAGGAGATGCAGTGGTTGCTGTCGAGGTTCATCCCAAGCAGCTCCGTAACACAGGACTCTGTGCTCTACGGACTGTTCCCAGGGACACACACCGAGACAGACATCACCTGCTGCTGGAGGGCCATCAACTTGGTGAAAGACGCACTTTGGTCTTCCCGAAACTTGCTGGTCTTCCAGAGCAAGGAGATATCCACGGCAGAGTGTTGCAGACTGGCACAATCCAAGGTCCAGGAGTATGTGCTGAAGGACGCACTAAAGATTGGTGCAGTCGCCGCAAAGGCACGGTGGGGAAGAGCCACAGTCTAAGGCCCTTCCGCCACGGTAAACCCAGGGGCTGGAATCAGACCTCCCTCGGGCTGTACTTGTTAATCTGCTTGCATATATAGAGCACCATGTACTGAAAAACACCCGTGTTGTGCCATGTATAATGAAAGTCTCTGCACTGTTTAGTAACTTGTAAAGAAATGTAAATGTATTCTCATCCGTTCCGTGTACTGCTTTCATCTGCATAGTGCTACATGTAACGTGATTCGCGATCGGTATTGAAATGTATCCTGGAATGTAATGTAAACCTGTTCTTATCTGCTCCATGTAATACCCTCGTTTGCACAGTACTACATGTAATGTGATTTACGGATTGTACTAAACTGTACCTTGAAATGAAATGCACGCTCGTGCATTTTATGGAACTGCTGTCAGCATCCAAACGGATTGTATGGAATTGCTGACCGCAAGGTACGGAGCTATTTTCCAGTGTATTGTGAAAATTTTATGTGAATAAAGTATATTGTTTGGGGAAAAAAAAAGGATCGGGCGAATTTCAAATTTCGAGCCGGTGTCGCAACCAAAGGCGTTGCATACCGGCTCGCCTCTCCTGGGCGGTACTGCTCCACGCACCCGCAAACCCGGCACTGAATGCCCCGGCAGGGCTTGGAAGCTGGTCACCTGCCCGGAAATGCTTTTCGCCGCCATTACCGCCCCTCCGGGGTGAAAACAGGGTTTGGCAACGGACCAAAAATCCAGCCCAACAAGCGAATCAATTATTCACATTCATCTCAGTAAACTCTGTGACTCAATTGGAAGTGAATTGCTGCTCATAGTTTAATTCAAACTTGCTTCAAACTGAGTTGGCGCTGTTTATAAGAACATAAGAAATAGGAGCTGGAGTAGGCCATTTGGCCCCTCGAGCCTGCTCTGCCATTCAATAACATCATGGCTGATCTTTTGCCTCAACTCCACCTTCCCGCATTATCCGCATATCCCTTCATTCGCTTAATTTCCCCAAAATTTATCGATCTCTGTCTTAAATATATTTCTGCAGCCATCAATTAAGATTGGTTAGAAATGAGCAGTAGGTATACTGGAATTTTAACGGAGGCTGTATTGTCTTTAAGTTGAAAGGCTGTGCAAGTGGGGGCAGACCTTGGTTATACTGGCAGACCACAGCAGAGAGCGACAACTCCTCTGGGAGTCCCTACTGCAGAGATCCCAATTTCAGTTGAGCTGTAGTGGAGGCACGGAGGGGATATGAGCCGCTTCCTGAGGAGGAACAGGGGCGTGAAAGTGAGACCAGCACACTGTTCTCACACCGCTCTTAGTAAGAAAGAAAGAAAGAACCGACATTTTATGTAGTGCCTTATTACGTCCTCAGGACGGTCCAAGTGAGGGATGGATAACAGTTATTAAAAGTTACTGAGCAGAGGAACACGCAATTGCTTTGTACTGCTACGCATTCCACTCAAATTTAATCACTGAAATCAGTAGCTTGAGGCTACATGCACTTTGTGAGATAATCACGAGAATCTGAAGTGAATGAGCACTTACAGTGCTTGCACTGTCCTCTTTTCTGCTCCGATGAGTTCATGCACCATTGTTATTGAATAACCAGCTCAGTACATATGTCTTGTTTATTTTTGTACCAGGTAATGGCAGGAAGTTCGCATGAGCATGTTTACATTTACCTGACACGAGTCTCCTGCATTTTAGCTGCTAGATTTTCTATGAAAAGTCAGGACATTTAAGGATTAAACTCCGTATACCCTGTATAACTATTCTTACCTGCAAATTACATTTTCAGTCTGTGTTGAGTTAGCTAGTCTCAGCCAAGGCAGCAGTTGGTCTTAGCATCCCTAGCTTAAGGTAGAGAGTAAGAAGAGAGGCTAAACAAGCTTCTTGTGTCAGGGTTGAGATGAGACGTTAAACCGAGGCCCCGTCTGCTCTCTCAGGTGTAAAAGATCCCATGGTCCTATTTCAAAGAAGAGCAGGGGAGTTATCCCCGGTGTCCTGGCCAATATTTATCCCTCAATCAACATAACAAAAAAACAGATTATCTGGTCATTATCACATCGCTGTTTGTGGGAGCTTGCTGTGCGCAAATTGGCTGCCGCATTTTCTACATTACAACAGTGACTACACTCCAAAAAATACTTCATTGGCTGTAAAGCGCTTTGAAATGTCCGGTGTTCGTGAAAGGTTCCTTCCTTCCTCTTCTTTCCTTTCTTTGTAGAACGTGTATGTGTGTGTGAGTGTGTGAGCAATGGGTGGGGACAGGACTAGGCTCAGCTGTGATGCCCTCATGGTTGAATATTCTGCCGCTGTTCATTGCCTAGGCTGACATGCCAAGAATGACAACTTGTGTGAGGTACCGCGCAGGTGCCATATTCGAGTTGGAGTCTTTGCTGTCAGGGACGGAAAGGAAAGGGGAAGAAAATGGGAGCAGAAAAAAAAACACTTTGGTTTAATTGCACAGAGGAATTATGAAATAAAATGTGTAAATAATTAAATTCGGTCTCACCTGTGAACATCATAACTGTCTTATAAGATCCTAAAGCACTGTTTTTTTCCCTGCCTTCAGACTGACCTGTTCCTGATTTAAACTTGCCACTTTTGTAAGCAAAGTTTTATTCCTTCGGCTCACAGTGCGTTCCTGATCTTAGCTGAGCCAGCAGGTGAAACAGTGAGTGGAGGAATAGCACTTCTCTGAAGAGAGGAAGAGAAAGCTGGAGGCTAAATGGGATCGAAATAGCCAGGAATAAGTTGAAAGAGACATACGGCTGGAAATTGGTTTGCACCTGAAAACAGGAGCAGGGATCGTAGTACGGGATCTACCCGTGCCCATTCAAAGTAATGAAGGCAGCACGCTAACTCCGTGATGCCTGCTGATTAGCATGATTGTGGCGTTCAGCCCAGCGCTGAATGTGCTGCTGAGTGGCTGAACGCTCAGCAAGGGGCTCAAGTTCATATGAGGCTAGCTCCAATTAAAGTTAGCCTGCACTTCTTAAAGGCAGTCTGCTCCTCTTAAAGCGGAGGTGCATTCTGCCTGCAGCAGGTCATTCAACTGGATGGGAAACAGAGTCAGAGCAATAAAATGGACTAGCGATGTCACAACAGGAGAGAGAATGTGCTTGGTTGGTTTTTACAGAACTAATTATGATTTCAGACAAATGCTCGGCTTAAATGTTTTTTTATTTGACAAAACCTTATTGCGCATTGGCTCAGATAGCTGCACCGCTACACACTGGTGATTCCTTCACATCAAAGGGTATAATTACACTTAACTTCAATCAACTTAAACTTTAACTGTCACCAAGATGATGCCCACCATTGATGTATGACCTGCATACCCAGCAGTGTGTCAGCTTTGTAAATACCACCAACGTTCTTTCAGGCAAAGCACTCATTGATGAGCTCCTGATGTAAGAGTTTTGCAGCTATCATGACACCACGGGCCCTTTCATGTGGTCTACAGGGGGGGGCGGGGGTGGGGGCATGGCTTCAGCGTCAGCCTGATTGTCTGGGCCCCGCTCAGCGTCCACCTCCTCGTCCTCCTCTTCCTCTCTCTGGTGAGGTGGACTATCAGACTCATCAGGCAATTCTTGTCCCCTCCTGATAGCCAAATTGTGCAGCACGGAGCACACCACCACGAATTGAGCTACCTGCTCAGGGTGGTATTAGAGCTCACCTCCTGAATGTTCCAGGCATCTAAAGCGCTGCTTAAGCACTCCAATGGCTTTCTCCACGATATTGCAAGTGGCTCTGTGGCTCTCATTGTATCGCTTCTCGGCTTCGGTGTGGGTGTCACACAGGGCGGTCATCAGCCAGGTGGTGAGGCCATATCCTTTGTCACCAATCATCCAGCATTGACCTTGTGGCTGATTGTTAAACAAGTCAGATACAGTGCTCTCACACAGGATGTGAGCATCATGGATGCTGCCCAGATATTTAGCATTCACTACCATAATAATTTGCTGGTGGTCGACAACGAGTTGCACATTCAGGGAGTGGAATCCCTTGCGGTTCCTGAAAACCTCATCATCCTGAAAAGGTGCCCGCATCGCGATGTGCACACAGTCTATTGCTCCCTGTACCTTGGATATGTTAGCAATTCGGTAGAATCCTAAAGCCCTCTCAGTCTGAGCCTCCCTGGTCATAGGGAAGCTGATAAAGTCCATCCTGCGTGCGTACAGGGCTTCACTGACCGGTCTAATGCAGCAATGTGTGGCATGCTGAGACAGACCGCAAATGTCGCCAACTGAGGCCTGAAAAGAATCTGATGCGTAGAACGACAGTGCCGTGGTGACTTTGACCTCGACGGACAGTGCAGTACTGATGGTGCTGGCAGACTGCAGATCTCCCCTTATGAGCTGACATACCTCAATGATAACCTCTTTGTGGAAGCACAGTCTCCGAAGGCAGGTGGTGTCGGGCAAGTTGAGGTAAGACTGCTTCTCCCTGTACTTAGTAGAATGATCAGCCATGATCTTATTGAATGGTGGTGCAGGCTCGAAGGGCCGAATGGCCTACTCCTGCACCTATTTTCTATGTTTCTATTATCTATGTTTCTATCAGTCTGGCACGTCTTACATTGCGCACATAATGCAGTAGAGCGTATCTTCGGCCATCTCGAGTCTGCAGCATGTAACTGGTCATCAAGAGAGGGTGAGAAAGAACAGGCCCCATTGCAATAGCTCTGTTTTCCACCGATTGGTCACGAAGAATGAATGTCCCGATGAAGACACCTATTCAATTCCAATCGTTCACAGTATGATAAAAATATTTGTTCAGATGTTCACATCACCTCCAAAGACCTCCAGAGCACATCCAAACTACCCCCGAGGTTGAAGCACAGCAGCCTTTTAAATGATGTGACGTGATTTAGTACATGGCGTCCATACTACTGTGAGTAGTTCAGGTTAGTTCCACTTTTTCCAAGCGGTTTTTTGGGCAAGCGATATTGTGGGCGAGATGTGTGCGAGGTGGTGAAAGTGATACTGGGCGATCTCCTGGGCGTTAGTTTTGGCAAATGTGATCTTTACGACAAAAAAAAGTGGGCGGTCGGTATTATTGAATCTCGGCATTAATTATGTGCGGAAACTAACGCTGGGCGTTATGGGCATTGTATTCACCCATTCTGATGATTCCGCCCCAAAAAGGTGGGCAGGCAGTATTATTTTTTTCCCAGCGTTATGCACATGGGGAAAGTAATGCTCGGTGATAAGTGTCCGAAAAATGTGCATTAATTTCCATTTTGTGGCTAAATGGGCGATATCTTGGCGTTATACGTCATTTCAGCGTTAAAATGGATGTTAAGTGGGCGTTAAGCATGCAAAAAAAGTGGAAAATCTAGCCCTATATCCCACCAGCTGCACCACTAGCCTCAGACACTGCTCAATTCACCACACCCCATCACTCACCTACCAACAATCTCTAGCAAACACGACTCATACCTCACGTTGATAGCTTCACCTCACCTTCACACATTTACCACTGCTGCAAGCCTCACACCCATATCTCATAGCTTGTGCACACTGTCAGCTATTCAACACTGACAGGCATATCACCCAAACACACTGCACCACACTCACTGACACACTTCCCTTTCGTTTGCAGGACAAGGTGGCTCACAACTAGAGGACACAGGTCCTAACTGGTGGGGGATAGGCGGCCTGCATAACCTGACCCCGATGGAGGATTAGGTGCCGACCATTGTCGAGCCCGTGGCCAGTGGCAGGGCTGAAAGAATACACGATGAGGATATCCTCGTACGTGATCCTCCTTCTCACATCCCACTTCCCTCTCATCGCACAATCTGCTGCACATCACGCACATGGTGTACGCTTGCAGCTCTTGCTTCCCCCACATTCCCTTCTGCCTCCTCCTCCTCATCAGCTGGTCGCACTATACCTGTTGGCAAGGGCTGCGTCATCATGATGACGAGGTTAATGGAGCAAGCAGCAGACCGCGACGAATCTAGTGACGCACTCTGGCGACTACTGCAAGGCTCCTCCAGAGCGGTCCAGGCAGCAGAAGCATTGTTTAAGGACACCAATGGTCCGCTCTATCAGATTCCATGTGGCAGCATGGCTTTTGTTATATGCATTACCCAGGTGGCGGAATGGAATGGAACTGAATATCAGGCGTTGGGTATAATGGGCGGCAGATCCGATAACGCCTGCTTTGCACCACCCGCAAAGACAAATTTCTACCCCGCCATGTCAGCTTCAGAACAGCAACAGCAGTGACCCAGGAGCCAGTCAGCTATCTGCTCCTTTGGTAACAAACCATGCATGGTGTGGGAAGACTGAAACACGGTAGAGGCAAAAAAAACGAGAAATACTTTAAAAAGAGTCTTACTTCATGAAAGAAGAATTAAAATGGGGTGCAATAAAAAAGTAAATTGGCAATCCACCGTCAATAAAAGTGAACTCCAAAGTTGTTTCAAAGTCCAAAATGATCCAAATGAGCCCAATTTAGATGTTTCTGAAAATGATGAGCATGCGAAGCATCTAATTACATACCAAGTTTTACTGGCTCTTCAAAACGTTTCAGTGTGAGGAATAATGGCATGCTCAGCTGCTTAAGCAACTCAAAATGCTTCAAGATTTAAGAGAGTTTACTGAGATATAAATTGTCCTCCTCCTCCCGACAGAGAGTCGGGATAAATGGTTCATTCTCTGGTTGGCAACCATTAGTGGGGTGTCGCAGGGATCAGTGCTGGGACCCCAACTATTTACAATCTATATGAACGACTTGGAAGAAGGGACTGAGTGTAACGTAGCCAAGTATGCTGAAAATACAAAGATGGGAGGAAAAGCAATGTGTGAGGGGGACACAAAAAATCTGTAAAAGGACATAGACAGGCTAAGTGAGTGAGCAAAAATTTGGCAGATGGAGTATAATGTTGGAAAGTGTGAGGTCATGCACTTTGGCAGAAAAAAAATCAAAGAGCAAGTTATTATTTAAATGGAGAAAAATTGCAAAATGCCGCAGTACAGCGGGACCTGGGGGTACTTGTGCATGAAACGCAAAAGGATAGTATGCAGGTACAGCAAGTGATCAGGCTTGGCCTTTATTGCAAAGGGGATGGAGCATAAAAGCAGGGAAGTCTTGCTACAGCTATACGGGGTATTGGTAAGGCCACACCTGGAATACTGCGTGCAGTTTTGGTTTCCATATTTACGAAAGGATATACTTGCTTTGGAGGCAGTTCAGAAATGGTTCACTAGGTTGATTCCGGGGATGAGGGGGTTGACTTATGAGGAAAGGTTGAGTAGGTTGGGCCTCTACTCATTGGAATTCAGAAGAATGAGAGGTGATCTTATCGAAACGTATAAGATTATGAGGGGGCTTGACAAGGTGGTTGCAGAGAGGATGTTTCCACTGATGGGGGAGACTAGAACTAGAGGGCATGATCTTAGAATAAGGGGCCGCCCATTTAAAACAGAGATGAGGAAAAATTTCTTCTCTCAGAGGGTTGTAAATCTGTGGAATTCGCTGCCTCAGAGAGCTGTGGAAGCTGGGACATTGAATAAATTTAACACAGAAATAGACAGTTTCTTAAACGATAAGGGGATAAGGGGTTATGGGGAGCTGGCGGGTAAGTGGAGCTGAGTCCATGATCGGATCAGCCATGATCTTATTGAATGGCGGAGCAGGCTCGAGGGGCCGTATGGCCTACTCCTGTTCCTATTTCTTATGTTCTTATATTCTTATGTTCCTCACGCTGAAATAGTTGCTTACATTGGGCGTTTACTACTCAGGGCCTACATATTTAGATAAGGGAAGGACGGATCTTTCTCTTGGTTAAAGAGATAATGTCATAAACCATGTATATGGATATTGAACAGTTCCTAAACCCTGAGAATTAACATTTATAATATACACTGAATATTGAAGCCATTAGCGTTTATAATATACACACAGGCCTAGAAATTGGCCTCCTGAGCACCTCCCATTATCGCCTCCGAGGGGCAATAACGGGGCGCTAACGGCTACCCGACCGGGCGCGGCGCGAAGAACGCCTCCCGCTAAATTTGGCGGGAGGTTTGCGGTGGCGCTAGCACATTGCGTCACGATCTGCTACGCCCGGAGATTGTGACAGATTTGCCGTGCGCATCGCCTTGGTAACGCCCCGAACCCGAACTTCGGTTCTGCCCCCTGCAGCATCGCCAGGCAAATACACCAACAGCTGCAGGAGGCATTGTTCGGGAGGCTGGGCACTTCGGGGGCGAAAGTTAAAAGGGAGGTGGCTGAGGTAAGTGTAAAACTTCTAAAATAATAATTTTCAATTTTTTTGTTTCCTCTTTGGCAGCGATCAATCAGCTCGGCACTCTGCTGGAGTGCGTGGGGCTGATCGGGCTGGATCGCGTCTGCCGTCGGGGACCAGTAAACTGATCCCAATACAGAGCCTGCAGCGATGGCCCTTCCCTTTGAGGGAGAGAAGGAGCCTTGGATCGCGGCAGCGCTGCACGGGACATTGTGCAGCGCTGCTCCACTCCCGGCCCGCCTGCGTCCTTCAGCGCTCCAGGAAGGAAGAGGAGCACTCCCCTTCCTTTCTGGTGCGCTAACACCGAATTTAAAGAAAGCTGAAAAACATTAACGCCCTGGTGCTAATTGTTCCAGCTTTCAAAAGTTAATGCTCCAAACGGGCGATGCTGAATTTCTCCCCGAGAATATTGAAGCTATTAGTGTTTGTAGTATGCACAGAATATTCTCTTCGGCAGTCCCTCAGAGTCGAGGATGATTTGTTTCCACACTAATATGAGTTCTCAGGTGACTGATCAGTCCAATGCGGGACCTACAATCTCTGTCACAGGTGGGTGAAGCCATTAGCATTTACAATATACGCAGAATATTGAAGACAAGAACACTACAATACAAAACCGTGCAGTTCCTTTAATGCAAGACTCGCTCACCCAATTAACTTTCATCACATTACATGGGAGTCACAACATTTAAAAAAAGTGGTAACACACTCCACAACAAGCGCTAACGTTACCTCAGAGCTTCCTCCAGAATCATCCCCCTCACCTCATAATCGGCCCATTTGAAAAGAGCAGTTGTGTGTGCATTACACAAGGATATAGCTAACTACAGGCAGTAACACAATCTGCACGTTCTGATGATTTGATAAAACCGCTCTAGCTTCTATCTTGTGGCTCCTTGCACCATCAGGATTGTTGGATTGTGTTGCTGCTGTGCAGCATCCTCCAACAGCTGTTGTTTGGAGTGTATAGATATATATATATATACGTGCATATATGTGCAATTTTTTTTTTTCCGAAAATGATCTTTTCTTATCTCTACGAGCCAGGTGCGCTGAGTATGACTGGGAGCTTGAAGCGATATGGTGTGAGACAAAAGGGTTTTGCAGCTGACTGCAAACATTTGACCTGAAGCGGTGTCAGCTTCACATGACAGGGACTGAAGTGCTAAAAGTTTTTTTATTCCAGAGTGATTTACCTGTTTATGTAATACTTCTTCCATGTGGTATTCTATAGAGGGTAATGGATACCTACGAGTGAATTACAAGGCAAGTAATCCAATCAGGGAACTGCGGAAACATCATAAACCACGAGAGTAAAGTTTATGCTCGTCACCTGAACCTTGAGATTGGATTAATGCCTAACATCCACTTCTAGGCATCTGTTATTGTTTATGATGTGCACCAGATAGGGATTTCTCATTGCAACTTGCTTTCTATATCTTGCAGTTGTTGCTTTAATGAACGTGGAAATTATCCATTTGGTGGAACGAGAAGTGAAACAAAGAGTATTATTAATTTTATAGCACGTGATCTAAAGACACGTTGGATCACAAGACAGAACCCCTTCTTTACTGTTCTGTTCCTACCTCCCTGGTAGATTACAGGGATGATAGGTGATCATTTTCTCCAGTATTGCTGTAGCTGAGATTGTTTAACGGCACAAACTAGGATTGACCCCATGATCCTGCTGGCCTGCACGACTCAGTACAACACATCAGGCAGCTAAGGACATAGGGCCAGACTTTCCACTATTGTGCAGATCACCCAAAAATGGGTGTTATTTCCAGCGTTGGTGGTAAATATGGGATTTGAGATCGCCGGATTATCGGGCATTTTCAAAACCCCAACTTTCCATTTTATAAAATGGCCGTTACCGCGAGCGATCTGAAATGGGCGTTAGCATTAAATCTTTTGACCTTCTGCCGTAAAGTGTCGCCGTCCATTGCAACCCCATGGCAACGGTCATTTCCCGGGTTTCAGGAGGTCATGGGTCATCAATACATGCGCAGACAAGGAGAGAGAGGGGGAGCAGAGAGGAACTGAAACTGTATGTAGGCGTGTTGCCTGCTTGTTTGGCTGTAGGAGGGAGATTTACCAGCGGCAACATGAATTCAGAGCACAAATAACATTGTGTGCATGGAGATTTTGGAAAAAAAAATTACAATGAAAGGCATGGAGGAGGCGACACAACCCGCTGTGGAGACTGAGGACACTGGCGAAAGCAGTAATGTGGGAGGGGAACTATTGGGAGGATAAAAACGAGCTTGGAGATTCTCGGATGAGGCAAATGCCTCCCTCCTGCAAGAGGTGGAGTCACGCTGGGGTCAATTGACCCAGGGTGTGCGTGGGAAGCCCACCCCAAAGGTCTACCAGAAGATATGGGCCGACATAGCCAAGGTGGTCTCGTCGGTGATGAACGAGGTGCGTGAGGGCAGCCAGTGCCGCAAGCGCTGGAACGACCTTGTCGGATCTGCCAGAGTATTACATTTATTTACATGTACTTATATATTTATATAGTTTGAATTGTAAGTGTAATGATTGACCGAAAGGAATTTCACTCCCTGAATGTCCAGCTGGTTGTCGACCACCAGTAAATTATACTGACAGTAAATGCAAAATCTCCGGGCAGCATCCATGATGCTCACATCCTGTGTGAACGCAGTATCTGACTTGTTTAACAATCAGCCACAAGGTCAATGCTGGATGCTTGGGGAGAAAGGATATGGCTTCGCCAGCCCCCTGCATAACACCCACACCGAGGCCGAGAGGCGATACAACGAGAGCCACAGAGCCACACGCAATATCATCGAGAATACCATTGGCGTGCTTATGCAGCGCTTTAGATGCCTGGACCACTCAGGAGGCAAGTTACAATACCGCCCTGAGCAGGTAGCTCAATTTGTGGTAGCTGCATCTGCACAACTTGGCTATCAGGAGGGGACAAGAATTGCCAAAAGAGACTGCCCGTCCACCTCAGGAGAGGTAGAGGAGGACGAGAAGGTGGATGCTGACAATCAGGCTGATGATGAAACCATGCCCCGCCTCCTTCTAGACCACAGGAAAGGGCCCATGGTGGTTACACAGCTGCAAGACTCTTACGTCAACAGCTCATAAATGAACGCTTTACTTGAAATAACATTGGTCATATTTACAAAGCTGCAACACTGCTGTGTCTGCAGCTCATGCATGAATGGTGTGCATTACCTTGGTGACAGTTAAAGTTAAGTTGATTCAAGTGACATTGAATTATCCCCTTTCATGTTAAGGAATCACCAGTGTGTAACGGTGCTGCTATTTGAGACAATGTGCAACAAGGTTATATTAAATAGAGAACATTTATATAAAATCATAATTATAATTGTAAAAAACACTCCACCCCATCCCCACCGCACCACACAACAAAGTTATGACTTTTCCAACAACACTTCATAAACATAGAACACAAATGCAAAAAAACAAAGTATCCCCCCTCCCCCCTTCCCTCAAACCTCCCGACAAAATAGCAGCAACAACATAAAAATATTGTGACCAAGACAGCACTGCGGCCATGGACCTCACTTTCCTTTCCACCCCCCCCCCCCACTTCTCCTCCCCACCTCTACCCCTTCCCCTCCTGGTGCCAAGCCGACTGGCCGAGGAGCTCCTCAGACGCTGCTTCATTGGGGGGGATGATGGCAGAACCACTGGTTGGATGGATACGGAAGAGGACGGTTCTGAGGTGGGAACATGCTCCGAGCCAGAAGCAAGATCTTCCTCCTGGCTCTCATGTGTCGTTGGCAATGGGGGGCGCACATTCCCGGACCACTGGGAGGCCTCTGCCATTAGTGTGAACCAACCTCTGCATGGTCGGCTCCGTCCTGAAGACACCTCGGGTGCCCTGCAGCAAGGTGCTTGGGCCCGGTACCTCCATAGTGTAGGAGGGAATAGCCGCAGGAGCACTAGCTGTAATCGGTGTCGAATGCATTATGGAGCTTAGCGATGCAGGCTCCTCGAAGTCCGCACTCTCATCCATGGAGAAGGCACCCAGCAGCTCCAGGGGTGAGAATCGGGGGGCCTCAGCACCAGATGCACGATCGTCTGCCGACTCAGGCCCCGCACCCCCACCTTCTGGGCTTGGTGGTGTTACGTGGGGCCGTGCTGCTGGCTGAGCTACAAAACATAAATGAGGCTATTAGAAAAGGGGGTGCTAGGGTCACAAGGTGATTCAAACGTTACACACAGCATATGCACGACAAAAGCACCATCGCTATCAAAATCATCACAGACACCACATTTCATGACCATGTCCAAATTCTGCATTGCAATGATTCTCATGAGGTCATCATTATTTAGAGAACGCTTTTATCAATCATCTATCATATATTATTGATCGAATATGAGTGGGTGTGGCATCTATTGCCTTTACATCACGCAATGGTGTATACTTTACTCACGTGGCATCACATCAAGTTCTGCAGCTGCATGCGTGGCCGACCGGGGGTGGGTCTCCACGAGTGAGAGCACCCGCTCCTCAATGTCGGTGAGCTCGATGATGACTGGTGGCCCGCCACTCGTTCGCCTCTGCTCGGCTCTATTCTTGGAAAGCTTCTTCTGTTAAAGGTAACAACATCTTGACAGGGCATGAGATCATTGCATGAGATCATTGCTAAGTACTGCCACAGATACTGATACAACAGATAGTAGACAGATGTAATCATGATTATTATGATAATTATCATTCTTTACCCAAAGATGCACACCGTAAACGGTATGAGTGCAAGACATCACATCTGATTTTAATCAATCATTACACTTACAATTCAAACTATATAAATATATAAGTACATGTAAATAAATGTAATACTCTGGCGGATCCGACAAGGTCGTTCCAGCGCTTGCGGCACTGGTTTCCCTCACGCACGTTGTTGGTCACTGACGAGACCACCTCGGCTATGTCGGCCTATATCTTCTGGTAGACCTTTGGGTGGGCTTCCCACGCCCTTCCTGGGTCAATTGACCCCAGCGTGACTCCACCTCCTGTAGGAGTGAGGCATTTGCCTCGTCCAAGAATCTCCGAGCTCGTTTGCATCCTTCCAATTGTTCCTCTCCCACCTCACTGCTTTCGTCAGTATCCTCAGTCTCCACAGCATGCTATGTCGCCTCCTCCATCCCTTCTATTTTAAATATTTTTTTTCACCAAAAACTTGGTGGGAACAACGTTCTTTCTGCTCAGCAGTCTTTTTGCTGCTGGTAAATCTCCCTCCTACCTCCCAAAACAGCCAAACAAGCACACAACACACCCACACATGCTTTCAGTTCCTCTCTGTTCCCCCTTTCTCTCTCTCCTCTTCTGCGCATGTATTGATGACCTCTGACCTCCTGAAATGCGGGAAACGACTGTTGCCATGCCATTGCTATGGACGTCAACACTTTATGGCAAAAGGTCAAAAAATTTATAGCTATGCCCATTTAAGATCGCTCTTGGTAACCCCCATTTAAAAGAATGGAAAGTTGGGGTTTTGAAAATGGGCGATAATCCGGGGATCTCAAAATCCATATTTACCGCTAATGCTTGAAATAACGTCCATTTTTGGGCCATCTGCACAAAAGTGGAAAGTCTAGCCCATAGGGACATAGGACATAGGGACATAGGCACATAGGACATAGAGGATATAAGGACGTAGGTACATAGGGACATAGGACATAAGGTCATCAGACATAGGACAAGGACATAGAGACAAAGAGACATGGGGAGATAGGACATAGGACATGGGGACATGGAGACATCATCATCATCATCATCATAGCAGTCCCTCGGAATCGAGGAAGACTTGCTTCCACTCCTGAAGTGAGTTCTTTGGTGGCTGAACAGTCCAATACGAGAGCCACAGACTCTGTCACAGGTGGGACAGATAGTCGTTGAAGGAAGGGGTGGGTGGGACTGGTTTTCCGCATGCTCTTTCCGCTGCCTGCGCTTGATTTCTGCATGCTCTCGGCGTTGAGACTATAGATGCTCAGCCCCCTCTCGGATGCACTTCCTCCACTTAGGGCGGTCTTGGGCCAGGGACTCCCAGGTGTCGGTGGGGATGTTGCACTTTATCAGGGAGTCTTTGAGGATGTCCTTGTAACGTTTCTGCTGCCCACCTTTGGCTCGTTTGCCGTGAAGGAGCTCCGAGTAGTGTACTTGCTTTGGGACATAGGGCCATAGGGACGTGGGAACATAGGGCATAGGGACATAGAGAAATAGGACATAGGAACATAGGCACATAGGGGCATGGGGACATAGGAACATGGGGTCATAGGCACATAGGGCATAGGACATAGAGAAATAGGACATAGGGACATAGGCCTAAGGACATAGGAACATAGAACATAGGAACATAGGGACATCAGAACAGGAGTAGGCCATTCAGTCCCTCGATCCTGTTCTGCCATTCAATGAGATCATGGCTGATCTGTGCAGAGAGCAAAATTCACCAGAACCCCCCCTGCCCCCCATGTGTTTGGGCTCATTTGAAAGGAAATTTAATTTGGGACCATCTACCGAAAAGTTTGGAACGCTAAAGTACTTATGGAAGAAACTACGAACTTTAATAGAATTATGAACTTTTACAAGACAAATTCAAGCCTGTGGGCGGACCTAGGGAACAAAAGAAGCCCACTTGATTATTGGAACTGTCTGGGTGAGAGGACTAAGTTAACCTGTCTGGAAGAATGAGTATTTAGAAATCTTCCTCCACTAGAGACATGACCATCACAGTATCACTCAGAGATAGCTCCCCATCAACATGGGTCTGGACAAACCATTTCAGTATACACATCACAAAGAGGCCCAATCCAGCCTGTATGCGAAAGACTAAGCACAAAAGGACATTGCAATTACCAAACTAATATTTCCATCAGGAAACAGTTTTAGAACATCAACCCAACCAAGACATATCAACTTTAATGAGCCTGACAAATTATGACAAAGAAGAACCAAGCCCGCCAAAATGTACAAAGGATTGTGAACAGATTGGGCGGCAAGATTAGAACACTGAAATCGTATAACTGGCCACTGTTTTCAACAGAGGTTAGACGAGAGAGAGAGAGGAGAGAGAGGTGGTTGCTACTATCTCATCAAGACAAGGAGAGAAACCAACGCGACAGTTGTAAAACTAACTTCTCCAGCCTCGAAGTCTTGAAGTCCTGAAGGAAGGAAGAACATCACTATCTACCATTAACTATCCAAAGGATTGGTAAGCATAAGACCCTGCTTGCCCTGGAGTCTAACCTAGCTAGAATTAGGTATTGGGAGGTGGGAGGTATAATTTTACTGCAACCCCCTTTGAATGTGTAGTGCATGGTTCTTTATTAGAATGATTTTTAAGTTTGACCTTGTACCTTTCCTTGTATTGTTCTTTATTAGAGTGATTATAAATTTGACCTTGTACCTTTCCTTGTACTGTCCTTTATTAGAGTGATTGTAAGTCTGGTCATGTATTTTCTTATTAGAGTAATAAGCCTGTATTACTTTGACTGTAATAAAAGCAAAGTTCTTTGCATCAAACCAGCGTCCTCTGCACTTTTGTCACACCCCCCAAATAAATCCAGAGTACAGAACCCAAGGGAGGGGGAGCGATTCGAAACCGCTCAAGTTGGTCAGAAGGGAACCTGACCCTCTCATAGAAACTCACACACCCTACACCCGCGCCCCTCCTTACATCTGCAACCTAACTCCATATACCTGCCTTTGCCCCATATCCCTTAATACCTTTGGTTAACAAAAATCTAGCTACATCATTTCTAGCTTTAGGTCTAGTTTATTTATATTAAAAGGAAACTCGTGTGCTCCACTTCCTCTTGGGGCAGGTACCAGGGGCACGTTGGTCAGCGCTACGCGGCTGCTCCATGTAATGCTGATGCGTTTTAACGCCCCTCGGCTTTGATTAAAGGGGCGGGCCACTGCGCACTCTGAAGTAAATCTGGCTACGGTGAGGCCATCCCTGGCGTCCCAGGCAGCAATATGGTCGGGTGCTGATGCCCTCTGTCCTGTGCAGCATCAGTTGATTGTGGAGAAGGTGGGTGTTGTTGTTGGTGCTGCTGGTGTGCCCGGTGCTGCTGATGTTGGGGCTGATGGTAGTGAGATTCTCAGGACCAAGGTGAGATAGCTTCAAGGGCACCGATGCTAATGTAATAGATGGCAGGTGAACTTGAGATGACCGAAGCGATGTGTAAATGGTGAGAGAAGTTGTTCCAATGAGGGGACACTAGATAGAGAGATTGCCCCAAAGACTTGCAACCTGCACAATTGTCAATGTGCCTTCCAAATGCAGTAAGCAAGAGGTTCTGATCTTGGAATGTGAGCAGCTGTGAGATGGGAGCTTTTATCGCACACTTGCAGCTGTCAGGTAATAAAATGAATTCATGTTGACACAACTCCCGACGTTCTTATCAGACATGATCCCCGAGCAGCAGCAACCCCGTAGAAAACCTGGTAAAATGGTAAGTTGACCAAAAATTATGTTTATTCACCTTTTAACAAGGCCTTAATCACCTAAATTGCCTCCCCCGCCACTGCATGTTGGGTCTGTTCAGCGTTGACAGATCCAACACTTGGTAAAGCAGTGTGGCGGCGGGTTGACAAAAGGGGCAAAATTTTGGCCCCGGTTACTGTCCAGTTAGAGCACTAAAAAAGTCTGAGCAGCCAAAAGTAACAGAATTGGAGCCATAGTATTTTCAGCAAAGTACATTCCTAGGTTTCTATGAGCTGTGCCAAAAATGGTGAAAGAATGCTACACCACACACACCAGAATAAATGTAAAAAGGTCGCATTCATTGAACATTTCTATTTTTAGTCAGTATCCCATGTACCCGGGATTTTTCCAGATTCTGGTTAACTGTATTATAATATATGGATCAGGCTCAATTGGCAGCACTCTCGCCTCTAAGTCAGAAGGTTGTTAGTTCAATCACTACTATGGACTTGAATACTTAATGTGAGGTGATACCTCAGTGCTGTACTGAGGGAGAGCTGCATTGTCAGAGGTGCCACCATTCTAATGAGGCTTTGGGGAGAAATTGGGCTACTTTGTGTGCCTCGCGTTTGTGCCCCCGGGGGTGCTAACGGGGCGCAAATGAGTTTGTGACCGGGTGCGGCGCTAAATTCGGCGGGAGTTTAATGGCGGCACTATGGCTTTGCGCCCCGAGCTCCTGCACTCGGAGATTGTGACGCCATTGCCATGCACATCGCCCCCTTAGCGCTCCGGCACCTAAATTGGGTTTCGCCCCCTGCAGCTACACCGGGCGATAACGGCGATAACTTCAGGGGACGCATATTGGGCGGCCGGCTGCTACCGGGGCAATGATTAAAGGGGAGGTGGTCGACTGCTGAAAAAATACCTCACCTTTTCATTGCCGCTCCTGATGCGGTTTCTACGCTGGGCCGTGGCTGCGATCGCTCAGCCCGGCACTCTGCTGTAGTGTCGGGTTGATCGCGCGGCACCTCCATTCCTCAGCGGTGCAGGTAGGTGCCTTCTCCTTTTGCAGAGTCGGCAGCGTGGGCCCTTCCCTTTAAGTGAGGGAAGTGCTCCTCGGACGTGGCAGCGCTACGTGGCCAAGTGCGTAGTATTGCTGAGGAGCGGGCCCCGTTACTGCCCCAAGAAGGATGTTGAGCGCTTGATTTAGCTCTCCACTTCCTTCTGGGGAGCGGTAACCCGAACTTATCGAGAGGGACGAGACTTCAGCGCCTGGCGCGAAGCCTCACGCCTCCCAAGTGTTACCGCCCCCAAACGGGACAATACCGAATTTCTAGGCCTTTCCATCTCCAAGTTCCGTCTGCCTGCTCAGGTGGAAGTAGAAGATCCCACAGCACTATCCGAGGAAGGCCAAGGTCTTAGTTATCAGTCCTCCCTCAATCAACACCATTAAATGCAGATTACCTGGTCGTCCATTGATTTACTGGTTGTGGGAGCTTGCTGTGCACAAATTCACTGTCACATTTGCTGACATAACAACAGCAACAGCAATTCATTGCTTGTAAAGTCCTGAGGGCATGATAAGGCACTGGATAAATACAAGTTATTTCATTTTCACTGCAGGTGACACACAAAGTCTGGACTGTGAATAACAGCCAGTCAGATGATATATTTGTGCTCCATCCGCTTTGCAGTGAAGGCCAAGATTCCATTGGCCTTCCTGATCACTTGCTGTACCTGCATACTAACCTTTTGTGTATACTGGACAGCTCTGTTAAAGAGCCAGCACAGGCACGATGGGCCGAATGGCCTCCTTCTGTGCTGTATTATTCTACGATGCATGTATTTCAGCACGCTTTTGCTCCCGGGGATTCTTTCAGTCTGGTTAAGTATGTGGGCACATCACTGTGAGCCACACTTCTTAACAGAAATCAGGAGGTGATGGAAGGGGAGAGGTTGGGGAGTGGGACCGGCTGAGGTGCTCTTGCAGAGAGCCGGCACGAGCTCGATGGACCGAATGGCCTCCTCCTGTTCTGCAACCATCCTGTGATTCTAGGTGCTTTGAAAGGTCTCGTCTCGCTGTCGACTGCTATGAGTCTTGACTGTTGAAGTCAACAGTTCATGGACCGGTTGGGGGGCGGGGGAGGGGTGGTGGGGGAGGTTTTTCTGAAGTGGGCCAATCAGCTTATACACTGCGTTCTGGAAGAGTCAGCAATGGGATGTTACTGTGATTGTGTACAGCGTGTTTGCTGGGCTGGAGTTGGGGGTGGTGTGTACGGATCCAGGTCGGTGATTGGAGCGTGGGCAGGTACAGCAGGAGCGGCGAGGTCGGGGCGCAGGAGAGGCGTGAGTTTAGGTCCCAGAAGAGGCGAGGGCCCAGGGGCAGCACAGGCCAGCCCACACTGCGATATGTGTGCGCGCACTGGGTCCGTGCAGCAGAGCTGATCTCCAGTCGTCTTGGTTAACCCTTGCCACTGGACCAAGACCTAGCTCTGTCAAGCCCGTGTGGTGGCTGGTGTGCAACGGCCACCATACTTAAAAAAAATCCACACACAGGCATCTTCTACCCTTCAACATGTAGTTCGGAATCTGGAATATTAGGTCCTTCATTGAATCATCTGTGAACTTATCCTTTTTTGGCGTGGAAGCAAGTCATCCTCGTTTCGATGATGATGATGATGATACTGTAGAGTGGTCAGCACCTGTTTGGTCACCCCACAGCACTTCAGCCTTTATATGAGAAAAGAGGAGGAAACAAAACGAGAGGAAGCTCGAAAAAAAAAACTGAGAATTGGGCTTTTGTGCACATACACAGGATGCATTAGAATTTGCTCCTGAACTAAGACCTACGCTGGGAAAGGCCAGCTTTCAAGCTTTGTAAAGCAAATGAAGGAGTTAATTTTTTTTTTTAAGATAAAAAACTAAATGCAAATCCTTTTCTAATGCAAAATGTAATCATTCCTATTGGCAATGTGTTCACTCACAGTGAAAGGGATGTAGCTCAGAAGATTCTTTAGTAATGATGGTCTATGAATGATTATGGCTATAACATGTGGATTGCTGACTGTGGGCGTGTCTTGCGCAACTATTTGTATTTTTCAAGCTAATATTTGTCCATCTGAGGTGCTGAATCAAGGTCAGTGGGTGTGCACTGCCAATGCAGATGCATTATAAAAATAGCAAGATTCTGAACAATCCGAGATCATTTATTTTGGCTTTATCGTTCAGAGAAGATGTTTTTAAAGAAGTGAGGTATTTCGGTTTAAGAGATAAGCCAATCTCCAACATTTGTCCTTCAGACTGATGTTCAGATCCGTGCTGAGATAAGCTCCCTGTTGACTCCATTCAGATGGAAGAACAGCAATTGCTGCCTTGTGGAAACAAGCAGCTACCCACATTGCACAGGTGAATGCAGGCTATGTGTTTACTCACCTGTGCACTTTGTCATTGCATCATGTCCTTGGGAGCACACTTTATTTTGCAGCGCAGGTATAGAAATACTGTCCCTGGTTACTGAGTCAATATGATTCTATAGGCTGAGTGTAGCCAGATTGGCCATGATCCACCTGTAGGACTCTTCACTTGCCCCAAGTCTTCTAAAATGCCATGGCTTATAATTCCCAAACGCTGCGTTGTGGAGAGTGGCAAATTAAATGGTCTCTAGGAAAACAACAATAACGTATTTATATAGTGCCTTTAATGTAGTGAAATGTCCCAAGGTGCATCACAGGAGTATTATGAGCTAAAAAATTTGGCACCGAGCCACATAAGTAGAAGTTAGTCAAAGAGGTATGTTTTAAGGAGCATCTTGAAGGAGGAAAGAGAGGTAGAAAAGTTTAGGCAGGGAGTTCCAGAGCTTGAGGTCTAGACAACAGAAGGCACGGCCATCAATGGCTGAGTGATTCTAATCGGGGATGCTCAAGAGGGCAGAATTAGAGGAGTGCAGACATCTCGGGCGGTTGTAGGGCTGAAGGAGATTACAGAGATAGGGAGGGGCAAGGCCATGGAGAGATCTGTAAACAAGGATGAGAATTTTGAAATCGAGCCGTTGCTTAACTGGAAGCCAATGTAGAGCAGCGAGCACAGGGGTGATGGGTGAGCGGGAATTGGTGCGAGTTAGGACACGGGCTGCCGAGTTTTGGATCACCTCTAGTTTATGTAGGGTAGAATGTGGGAGGCCAGCCAGGAGTGCGTTGGAATAGTTAAGTCTAGAAATAACAAAGGCATGGATGAGGGCTTCAGCAGACAATGAGCTGAGGCAGGGGTGGAGACAGGCGATGTTATGGAGGTTGAAATAGACGATCTTAGTTATGCTGCGGATATGTTGTCGAAAGCTCATTTCAGGGTCAATTATGACACCAAGGTTGCGAACAGTCTGGTTCAGCCTCAGACAGAAGTTGGGGAGAGAGATGGAGTCAGTGGCTAGGGAACGGAGTTTGTGGCGGGACTGAAAACAATGGCTATGGTCTTCACCAATATTCAATTGGAGAAAATTTCTGCTCATCCAGAACTGGATATCGGACAAGCAGTCTGACAGTTTAGAGACCGTGGAGGGGACGAGAGAAGTGGTGGTGAGGTAGAGCCGGGTGTTGTCAGCGTACATGTGGAAACTGACACTGTGTTTTTGGAAGATATCGCCAAGGGGCAACATGTAGATGAGAAATAAGAGGGGGTCAAGGATAGATCCTTGAGGGACACCAAAGGTAACGATGCGGGGGCGGGAAGAGAAGCCATTGCAGCTGATTCTCTGGCTAGATAAGAATGGAACCAGGCGAGTGCAGTCCCACCCTGCTGGACAACGGTGGAGAGGCGTTGGAGAAGGATAGATTGATCAACCATGTCAAAGGCTGCAGACAAGCTAAGAAGAACGAGGAGGGATAGTTTGCCTTTGTCACAGTCGCAAAGGATGTCATTTGTGACTTTGATGAGAGCCGTTTCGGTACTGTGGCAGGCGCAGAAACCGATTGGAGGAATTCAAACATGGAATTGTGGGAAAGATGGGCATGGATTTTGGAGACGACAACACATTCAAGAACTTTGGAGAGGAAAGGGAGGTTAGAGATGGGGCGTTAGTTTGCAAGGACGGAGGGGGTCAAGGGTTGGTTTTTTGAGGAGAGGGGTGATGACGGAAGATTTGAGGGAGAGGGGACAGTACCTGAGGAGAGAGAACCGTTAACAATATCAGCTAACATGGGAGCCAGAAAAGGAAGTTGGGTGGTCAGCAGTTTTGTGGGAATAGGGTCGAGGGAGCAGGAAATGGGTCTCATGGACAGGATGAGCTTGGAAAGGTCATGAGGGGAGATCGGAGAGAAACTGGAGAAAGATGGGAAGTCAGGGCTTGGGCAGGGGAGATCCTTAGAGGAAGCTTGGCCCGGTGGGCTAGGGGAAGGAAGGGAAGAGGCAGAGGCAGCTGAACAGGTGGTCTCAATCTTAGAGGCAAAGAAGTCGATGAGCTCCTCGCACTTATTGTCGGAGGTGAGGGTGGAGACTGGGGACAGGGGTTTAAAAAGACGGTTAGTAGCGGGGAATAGAAACCGGGGTTATCTTTACATTCCAGAATGATTCTGGAATAGTGAGCAATTTTGGTGGGACCCGATAGTGCTTTATGTGGTGCAGCTAGATCTGGCGGTGAATGGCTAAACCAGTTGTCCACCATATCAGTTCAAGTCTGCGTCCCTTGGACTTGAGGGAGTGAACTTCAGGGCTGTACCAGGGGGAATGGATAGAGTGAGAGAGACTAACTGTTTTAACAGGGACTAAGGCATCATAGGTGGTGGTGAGGGTGTGATTGAGCAGATCGGTGGCTGCAGAAATGTCATGGTGAATGGAAGGCCAAATGCTGGACAGTTGGGAGTTGATACGTGCAGTTGTAAGAGAGACGGGAGAGAGTTTTTTCCAGGGGCGGACACAGAAGGAGATAGGGTTGTGGGGGGCGGGGTGTGGAAAGTGGGTGTGGGCGGAGAGCAATACAAGGAAGTGGTCAGAGATGGCCTTATTTGCAATTGACACGATAGGAGTAGCCAAGCCACGAGAAATGGCAAGCCTGAGGGGCTGGCCGTGAATATGGGTTGGGGAGTTTACATGGAGGGAGAAATTAAGGAAGATAGGAGGTTAGTGAACTCAGAGGAGAGAGAGCATGATGAATTGAGATGGAGGTTGAAATCACCGAGGATGGGGAAGAGTGACCATAATATGGTAGAATTCTTTATTAAGATGGAGAGCGACACAGTTAATTCAGAGACTAGGGTCCTGAACTTAAGGAAAGGTAACTTCGATGGTATGAGACGTGAATTGGCTAGAATAGACTGGCGAAAGATACTTAAAGGGTTGACGGTGGATAGGCAATGGCAAAAATTTAAAGATCACATGGATGAACTTCAACAATTGTACATTCCTGTTTGGAGTAAAAATAAAACGGGGAAGGTGGCTCAACTGTGGCTAGCAAGTGAAATTAAGGATAGTGTTAAATCCAAGGAAGAGGCATATAAATTGGCCAGAAAAAGCAGCAAACCTGAGGACTGGGATAATTTTATAATACAGCAGAGGAGGACAAAGTGTTTAACTAGGAGGGGGAAAATAGAGTATGAGAGGAAGCTTGCTGGGAACATAAAAACTGACTGCAAAAGCTTCTATAGATATGTGAAGAGAAAAAGATTAGTGAAAACAAATGTAGGTCCCTTGCAGTCAGATTCAGGTGAATTTATAATGGGGAACAAAGAAATAGCGGACCAGTTAAACAAATACTTTGGTTCTGTCTTCACGAAGGAAGACACAAATAACCTTCCGGAAATGCTAGGGGACCGAGGATCTAGTGAGAAGGAGGAACTGAAGGAAATCCTTATTATGCGGGAAAATGTGTTAGGGAAATTGATGGAATTGAAGTCGATAAATCCCCAGGGCCTGATGGTCTGCATCCCAGATTACTTAAGGAAGTAGCCCTAGAAGTAGTGGATGCATTGGTGATCATTTTCCAACAGTCTATCGACTCTGGATCAGTTCCTATGGAGGGTAGCTAATGTAACATCACTTTTTAAGAAAGGAGGGAGAGAGAAAATGAGTATTATAGACCAGTTAGAATGACATCGGTAGTGGGGAAAATGTTGGAATCAATTATTAAAGATGAAATAGCAGCACATTTGGAAAGCAGTGACAGGATCGGTCCAAGTCAGCATGGATTTATGAAAGGGAAATCCTGCTTGACAAATCTTCTAGAATTTTTTGAGGATGTAACTGGTAGAGTGGACAAGGGAGAACCAATGGATGTGGTGTATTTGGATTTTCAAAAGGCTTTTGACAAGGTCCCACACAAGAGATTGGTGTGCAAAATTAAAGCACATGGTATTGGGGGTAGTGTACTGATGTGGATAGAGAACTAGTTGGCAAACAGGAAGCAGAGAGTCGGGATAAACGAGTCCTTTTCAGAATGGCAGGCAGCGACTAGTGAGGTGCCGCAGGGCTCAGTGCTGGGACCCCAGCTATTTACAATATACATTAATGATTTGGATGAGGGAATTGAGTGTAATATCTCCAAATTTGCAGATGACACTAAACTGGGTGGCGGTGTGAGCTGTGAGGAGGACGCTAAGAGGCTGCAGGGTGACTTGGACAGGTTAGGTGAGTGGGCAAACACGTGGCAGATGCAGTATAATGTGGATAAATGTGAGGTTATCCACTTTGGTGGCAAAAACACGAAAGCAGAATATTATCTGATAGGCGGCAAATTAGGAAAAGGGGAGGTGCAACGAGACCTGGGTGTCATGGTACATCAGTCATTGAAAGCTGGCATGCAGGTACAGCAGGCGGTGAAGAAGGCAAATGGTATGTTGGCCTTCATAGCTAGGGGATTTGTGTATAGGAGCAGGGAGGTCTTACTGCAATTGTACAGGGCCTTAGTGAGGCCTCACCTGGAATATTGTGTTCAGTTTTGGTGGTCTAATCTGAGGAAGGATGTTCTTGCTATTGAGGGAGTGCAGCGAAGGTTCACCAGACTGATTCTCGGGATGGCAGGACTGACATATGAGGAGAGACTGGATCGATTGAGCCTGTATTCACTGGAATTTAGAAGGATGAGAGGGGAACTCATAGAAACATATAAAATTCTGACGGGACTGGACAGATTAGATGCAGGAAGAATGTTCCCGATGATGGGGAAGTCCAGAACCAGGGGACATAATCTAAGGATAAGGAGTAAGCCATTTAGGACTGAGATGAGGAGAAACTTCTTCACTCAGAGAGTTGTTAACCTATGGAATTCCCTGCCGCAGTGAGTTGTTGATGCCAGTTAATTGCCTATATTCAAGAGAGAGTTAGAGGGCCTTACGGCTAAAGGGATCAAGGGGTATGGAGAGAAAGCGGGAAAGGGGTACTGAGGTGAATGATCAGCCATGATCTTGTTGAATGGTGGTGCAGACTCGAAGGGCCAAATGGCCTACTCCTGCACCTATTTTCTATGTTTCTATGAGAAGTCGTTCGGTGCAGAGGCAGAGGGAGGAAAAACGTAATTGTTGATTTCAAAAATATTTTCCATCAATTTTCATGTACCATTTTTGAAAACAATCCACATTGTGGAACAATCCTTTATAGTTTTGCGGCTTCATGCCATGCAGTGCGAGTAGAATTTGTGCAAATTATGCCCCATCCTCAGAAGTAACAATAAGGCAACTAACCTTTTAAACAGAGACAAACAAATATTGACGATTTTGACCGTTAATTAATTGATGACTGTTTCAGCTTCGGTTTTAAATGACAAATATGCACCTGATTTCAGCCTGGCAAATGTTTAATAATAGAAGAGGAATGTTTACTTTGAAAGCTACAATGAGGGCCGGGGGAGGCGGGGGGTGGGGGGTCGGGGGGAATCACTCCTCTAAAGCGCTCAAGCAGCTGTCATTCGACAATGAATTGATGGGAGTGGACAGGGAGCCTTTGGTGATTACTGTACAGCACCATGTACTACAACACTGGGCATAAATCAATGGGGAATCAATGTGAAACAGCCTTCATTCTCATTAACACCATGTACCACTGGACCTTATTCAAAGGAGGGCACCAGTCAGCTGGAGTTGTGAAGCTTGGCCTTTCCTCAATCCCCTTTTATATTAATGAGGCAGCATCCCTTCTCTTATTCTACACAAGGTGGCCTTTACAACGAGCCAAACCGCAAGCCTACAGGCCTACTTCCTCACTGACAGAGCCTCGTTGTATGCTATAAAGCTTCTCTATTGACATTTTGATCCCCAAATCTCCCACCTTCCCCCCACTCCCCCATCCCTTCTCCCCACCCCCACCCCCATCACCTCACTTGTTTAATTCCCTCATTTAGTTAGAAGGGCAAGTGAGCAGAGTGTGGGCTTGTGCTATCACAGAAACGCAGTACAGAGCTCACCAGGAGGGATAACTGCTGCAGGATATGTGGGATCAAATGTCAGTTTCCTCTTGGCTTTGAACAGCCTGGCTTGGGCGTAACAACATGAATCAAGTAAGTGGCAGGCGGTAGATGGTTTCCGATTGTAAATGCATTTTTAAATAAGTGAGATAAAATCATAATTATGTTGGAGAAACAGCAGGCTATCTCTAACACATCACCGGTTGTTGATTAATAATATTAGTATCTGAATATCTGATACCTTAGGATTATTCATTTTTTCCTGGCAGTGCATATCAGTGGTGCTATTGAAATATGTTGCTATGCGTTAACTCTACGTTTAGCTATTTATTTCTGCAAACTTTACTTTCTAACCATGCAAGTTCTCAGAATCTACATAATGCATAGGAAGTAAATTGCCGATTAAAAACTGTGTGTTGTGAAAGAAGTTATTGAAGTACTGTATTCAGAATTCACCACTGATTTAAAACAAATGAAAACAACGCCCTCTGTAGGGCTCCCTGACAGACATTGCCATCAAAATAATCCAATCGACATTTTCCTTCTGTTAAATTACTGCACAGTCGAGGCATTAGTGCAGTATATTGAATACGTTGAGGTGTCTGTAAATTATTCATGTTTTATCAGCCTGTGTTGTTAATACTGTTAATAGTGGAACAATTTGTATGTATTTAACACTGCACTCTCACTCTCTGAGCTGGAAGGCTGTGGATTCATAGCTACACTCCAGAGACTTGAGCACAAAATGTAGGCTGACAATCCAGTGCAGTACTGAGGGAGCGCTGCACTGTTGGAGGTTGAGACATTAAACCAAGGCCCCGTCCGCCCTCTTAGGTGGATGTAAAAGATCCCATGGCACCTTTTCGAAGAAGAGCAGGAGAGTTCTCCCCAGTGTCCTGGCCAAACGTGGACCACTTTCAATATCTTGGGGGAGCCTATTATCAGCAAGGGCAGACTTTGACGACGAGATCCAACACCGCCTCCAGTGCGCCAACGCAACCTTCGGCCGCCTGAGGAAGAGAGTTTTTGAAGATCAGGCCCTCAAATCTGGCATCAAGCTCATGGTCTACAGGGCTACAGTGATACCCGCCCTCCTGCATGGCTCAGAGACCGTGGACCACATACAGTAGATACCTCAAGTCTCTGGAGAAATACCACCAACGATGTCTTCGCAAGATCCTGCAAATCCGCTGGGAGGACAGACGCACCAACGTCAGTGTTCTCGATCAGGGAGGAAGAGCATCCTCGAGTCTCGTCGCCGAGAGCATGCAGAAAGCAAGTGCAGGCAGCGGAAAGAGCGTGCGGCAAACCAGACTCCCCACCCACCCTTTCCTTCAACTGTCTGTCCCACCTGTGACAGAGACTGTAATTCCTGTATTGGACGGTTCAGTCACCTAAGAACTAATTTTTAGCGTGGAAGCAAGTCTTCCTCGATTTCGAAGGACTGCCTATGATGATGATGATGATCTACCCCTGAACCAAGATTACTAAAAGTAGTTTATTCGGTCATTATCTCATTGCTGTTTGTGAGAGCTTGATCTGTATAAATTGGCTGTCTTGTTCCCTACATTACAACAGAGACAACACTTCAAAAAGTACTTACTTGGCTGTAAAGTGTATGGGATGTCCTGAGGTTGTGAAAGGCGCTATATAAATGTAAATCTTTCTTTCATGCTGCAATGTAAACAGCCTTTTACCGTAGCTGTGTCAGAAGTAGGGACACTGCAATTGACTGATTCCCAATTATTATACAGCTGCCCCTATTTGAAGTTGTGAATATAGTCCTTGACTCTGATGTCCTCTGCATTCAGATTGCTGGCCAAGGCTCTGTGTGAAGACTCACACAGAAACAATCCCCATCTGGGGTTGAGGTACCAGAAGGTGACTAGGACCCTATGAGATAGGCCAGGATGGGAAGGGAGAAAATAGAAGAGAAGAATAGAAAAACATTTAAAGTTTTAATTCGCCCTGGATTTCCTGCCCGGTATTTATAGTGATTGTAAAGCAGCTCACGTTCGAAATTATAACCAGCAGACTAAAGCATTCAAATAACCAGCTGGTGCTGTTTTAGGCCAGAAATGTGGATACTGGTGCTGTGAAGAACAAGGCAGAACGTGAGCTGAGCAGTTAAGTGGGGATCCAATTGCAACAAGTGAAATATGATTTTAACATGATTGAAAAAATGATTTACTCAGAGCAGGACTCCAGTGCAAAGAAAGAAAGACTTGCATTTTTGTTGGGATTTTTTGGCCCCATTTCCATAGAAAGAATTTTTTGTTTTTAATTACTTTAAAAGTTCAGGTTTATGATTTAAAGCACAGCATTTTCATGCAAGTAAATAAAAGATGTCTGAAATGATAGTTAAAACACTAATGGGTTAGCTTTGATCTTGTTTCCTCATAGACTGTAAATAGCAAAAATATTGTTAGTGTATCTCAGCAGTCATTAATCACCACACACTACTGTACCCCCCTGAGATGTCTGCACTCCTCTAATTCTGCCCTCTTGAGCATCCCTGATTATAATCGCCCAACCATTGGTGGCTGTGCCTTCTGTTGCCTAGGCCCCAAGATCTGGAAGTTCCTGCCTAAACCTCTCCGCCTCTCTTTCCTCCTTCAAGATGCTCCTTAAAACCTACCTCTTTGACCAAGCTTTTGGTCACCTGCCCTAATTTCTCCTTATGTGGCTTGGTGTCAATTTTATTTTACCTCATTATACGCCTATGAAGCGCCTCGGGACGTTTCACTACGTTAAAGGCGCTATATAAATACAAGTTGTTGTTGTTGTAATTGAAAGTGTTTGATCGTGTTATGAACAGTGAGAAATATAAGATAGAGACAGGGACACTCAGGTGACTTGGGAAGCTTTTTTGAAATAGGATGTTGCGCTGGCATGCAGATTTTTGAAGCAGAAAACTGAAAAGCAGTAGGGTCCAGAAAAAGGCTTCGAGAAGGATAATTCTAAACTATTTTGTTTAAGTCAAACAAGATGACCCACTGATGTGGGGAAGTGTAGCATTTTCATTATTTTAGTATTATGCATAGCAATAGTACCAAGTGAATCTGATCATAACTATTGCTGCGTATGTACGCTTGCTGTGAAATAAAGCAGCTTAACAATTTATATTGAGCCGCGCCTCACCAAGTGTTTGCCTTGAACACCTTCGGAGAGAGTAATGAAATAAACATGCAAAAGGCACGAATTTTCTGTTCCGATCACAAGGGGATTCTTTTGTTGCATGCCTGGTTTACACTCATCATCATCATCATAGGCAGTCCCTCGGGATCGAGGAAGACTTGCTTCCACTCTTAGCATGAGTTCTTAGGTGGCTGAACAGTCCAATACGAGAACCACAGTCTCTGTCGCAGGTGGGACAGATAGTCATTGAGGGAAAGGGTGGGCAGGGAGCCTGGTTTGCCGCACGCTCCTTCCGCTGCCTGCGCTTGATTTCTGCATGCTCTCGGCGACGATACTCGAGGAGCTCAGCGCCCTCCCGAATGCACTTCCTCCACTGAAGGCGGTCTATGGCCAAGGACTCCCAGGTGTCGGTGGGGATGTCGCACTTTATCAGGGAGACTTTGAGGGTGTCCTTGTAACGTTTCCTCTGCCTGCCTTTGGCTCGTTTGCCGTGGACGAGTTCTGAGTAGAGCGCTTGCTTTGGGAGTCTCGTATCTGGCATACGAACCATGTGGCCTGCCCTGCGGAGCTGATCAAGTGTGGTCAGTGCTTCAATGCTGGGGATGTTGGCCTGGACGAGGACGCTAATGTATGTGCGTCTGTCCTCCCAGGGGATTTGCAGGATTTGCGGAGACATCCCTAGTGGTATTTCTCCAGCGACTTGAGGTGTCTACTATACATGGTCCACGTCTCTGTTGTACAGGTAGATACAGGGCAGTGTGAGTCAACTCCCATAACTGCAAGATGCTTGGATCACTTACAGGAGCAACCGACCCCACTGAACCGGTATCCAAACCAAAGACTTTAACCAATCAGGCTGAGCTTCAGTGGCATTAATATAGGCGATCGCATTACAAGTTTGGGAGAAGCGTTAGCCATTGCAGTACTGCCAGTTAAACGGTAACTGTGCTACAGGAATAGCCAGACGCATTTAAGGTTAAAGAATAGCTGTTCCTAATTAGCTAACTATAATTGTTAAAGTTTGACTGAAGATACAATCATTCTTAATTAGTGTTCCCCCCTCCCCCTCCCCCCCTCCCCCACTCGCCCCTTCTTCCTCTCCTCCCTCCACACCTCTCCCCTCCCCTCCCCTCCCCCTCCCCTCACCCGCTCCCCCTCCCCTTCCCTCACCTCGCCCCCTCCTCTCCACTTGCCCCCTCCCCTCCCCTCTCCCCTACAGCAGACCCAAATTTCTAACAGACTGTTAGCATTCAGAGCAGTCATGCGACTGTATAAATAAAATGCACAATGATCACTGGGGAATTACAATTAGGTTAATGACTGAGTGCCGTTTGAGTGTATCATAGTGACTCTCATACACACTACATTGTCACTAGACGTATTTAGCACATTAGTGCTGTTACATTGTCGGGAAGTACTTTGCTGTGAGGTTACAGAGTTACAAATATTCTCAGGCAACCCACGTTTGGAAGGACAATACCTTTCATCTAACTTCAGGCTGTTTTTACCAAAATTACTTACAAAACATTCACAATTATGCTTTATGAAATGTTAGGGTGAAAACACTTAGTTGGCCGGGTCAAAGTATCACCCACCATTACATGTTACTAAGGCCATATCTATCGATTAGTCAAGTTATCACACACTTTGCATCAAACAAGGAATAGAATACTCCAGTAGTTTAAAATAATTCGAGTTATATTCTAAATGTGCGTTGTCTCGCGTTACACATTTCACACCTGGTTAACAAGTGAATGGCATTTTAAAATGTGCTCTCGTAAATGTCCCCAGTATATCCCAGGGTGTCCATTAGTGTGCAACTTCTAACATCCTAGAGAGCCTGCGAGTATCCTGAGTCTACAACCTAAAATACACTCTGACTCGCTCGCATCAGTCTCTCGGGATCTCTTGTATTGCAAATATTGATATTTGGAATCCCTCCAAGTGACACATAGGGAGCAGGAAAATGCACTTCTGCTGTGTTATTACAGGACATCCTGGCTTTATAGATTCAGCCGCAGGATTTAACAAAAAACTAAAGCTTGTTGTAATTACAGGGGTTCAAGGAGATTTAAAAAAAACAACAGCCACCATATCTTTTATGCAAAAAAAACCAAGAATAAAAACAAAATGGAATGTGGTGCCCCGCTGACATTGCCGTGGTCCCTGAAGAATCAGCTCACGTCAAGCAATGTATTCTCCGACAGAGCTGTTAGTGTAAGCAGAGGAACAGCAGAAATCCTTGAGTATCCTTTATAGAAACAAACTGTAAGGAGCCGCAGCATAAAAAGCCCTCTGCTGCTTTGCGCTACATCCTGGTGATGTCTTGTCTATCTTGAGTCATTTGCTGTGGTGTCTCCTCTAACCTCGTATCTGGTTACCTGGTACTGTCGCTGCATTAAACATTGATGCCTGGGGTTTTAACACAGATACAGCTGTTGAATTGGAACTTAATAATACATGCAATTAAGTGGGTGGTAATATGATTTAGGGACCTGCAATTAAATGGGAGGTTATGTAATGCCTTCAAATATTATGTCAGTTTACCATGGCTCAGTGGCAGCACTCTCACCTCTGAGCCAGCAGATTGTGGGTTCAAGCCTTGTTCCAGAGAATTTGAGCACATAATCCAGGCTGACACATCAGTGCAGCACTGAGGGTCTGCTCAGGTACATGGACTGTTGGAGATGCCGTCTTTCAGATGTCTGCCCTTTCAGGTGGATGTAAACGATCCTGTAGCATATTCGAATAAGAGCAGGGGAGTTCTCCCCACTGTCCTGGGCCAATATTTATTCCTCATCCGTCATCACTAAAACAGATTATCTGGTCATTATCACATTGCTGTGTGCAAATTGGCTGCCACACTTCCCTACAATATAACATGACTACAATTCAAAAGTACTGTATTTCATTGGTTATAAGGCACTTTGGGATGGCCTGAGGTTGTGAAAGGCGCTATATAAATGCAAGTTCTCTCTTTACCTTTAGGTATTCTTACCAGGTTCATGAAAAGACTTTAACCAATCAGGCTGAGCTTCACTGGCATTAATACTGGCGGTTGCATTACAAGTTTGGGAGAAGCGTTAGCCAGTACAGTACTGTACTGCCAGTTAAACGGTTACTATGATTCAGGAATAGCCAGACGCATTTACAGTTAAAGAATAGCTGTTCCTAATACTGAGCACTAGCTAACTATAATTGTTAAAGTTTGACTGAAGATACAATTATTCTTAATTAGTGTTCCCATGCTATAATTAGCAATGTAGCACTAAAAATAAAGGCCTATTTTACAGCGTCACGTGATAAGACCATTTGGTTCCAGGTACTTGAACAAAGTCGCATGGAGCCTTAGAGCAGTGTTTTGCCACCTTTGAGACATTGGGGGAATTCTAACGCCCCAATAAACAGCTCGGGTGAGTTGTGAAAATAATAAAACCTATTAAATTTGGCAGGCCCTGAGGGAAACCCCAAATTGCACCCCCATCCCCACCCCTGACCCCGGCACCCACTCCGCCTCCGAGATAAGATTCAATATAACTCAGAGGGCGCTCTCTCTCTCGCTCACTTTCTTTCTCTCGCAGACTGTTAAGATACTGAGTGAAACTGATTTAGGCACATTTAATGCAATTTCAAGTGGATAAGCACTAGACCTGTGAAATGCCTTGGGACTTTTTTTTTACATTAAAGGTGCTATATAAAGAATTCTAATATATGTATTATATATATATTAGGATTCTTCTTTCACTGACTGGAGCTGGCCATGATTCACAAGCAACTCGTCCTTATATAGGAATATAGGACGAAAAAGACCAAGGGCCATCTCGTTCACCGTCTACCACCCTGGGAGTTGCATGATACAACGATAATGGAGTTGTTGCCTAATCACAGCAATCACTCTCGATCAATGCGCCTACAACAGACCCAGACACCAGGCGAGGAAAACCCCGAGTGGTGGAGAGCTTTGGGAACCATAGGTCTAAAGTCACCTGTTTATCCTAAACATATAACACTTACCACACATCATATCCCAAATTACGCAGTGACTGCTGCCTACGAACCGGAAGCGTGGGTCGGGGGCTGATTGTGGGTCGGGGGGAGATCCGGGGTCGGGGGAGGGGGGAGATCATGGGTCGGGGGGAGATCGGGGGTCGGGGGGAGATCGGGGGTCGGGGGGGGAGATTGTGGGTTGGGGGGAGATGGGAGATCGTGGGTCGGTGGGGGGGGCGGGGAGACCGTGGGTCGGGAGGAGATGGGAGATCGTGGGTCGGGGGAGGGGTGGTTGGAGCGTGGGTCGGGGGGAGATTGGGGGTCGGGGGGAGAGCGTGGGTCGGGGGGAGATCGGGGGTCGGGGGGAGTTGGAGCATGGGTCGGGGGGAGATTGGGGGTCAGGGAAGAACGTGGGTCCGGGGGAGATTGGGGGTTGGGGAGGGAACGTGGGTCAGGGGGAGATCGTGGGTCGCGGGGGGGGGGGTTGGAGCGTGGGTTGGGGGGGGGGAGATCGTGGGTTGGTGGGGGGGGGGGGGAGACCGTGGGTCGGGAGGAGATGGGAGATCGTGGGTCGGGGGAGGGGTGGTTGGAGCGTGGGTCGGGGGGAGATTGGGGGTCGGGGGGAGAGCGTGGGTCGGGGGGAGATCGGGGGTCGGGGGGAGTTGGAGCATGGGTCGGGGGGAGATTGGGGGTCAGGGAAGAACGTGGGTCCGGGGGAGATTGGGGGTTGGGGAGGGAACGTGGGTCAGGGGGAGATCGTGGGTCGCGGGGGGGGGGGGTTGGAGCGTGGGTTGGGGGGGGGGGGGAAGCAGGTAAGTTTGTGGGGCCAGGGGGATTCTCTCATGTTCCTCCTGGTGCACAAGCAGTGCTGGAATGGCACTTCCTGCTTTCTCTGGCCTTTCTTGCCTCCCTTCAGCTGCCGAGTTTCCTGAAACTCTTTTAGAGTCTACCTGCAAAACATAAAACATTTATCCGTGCCACCTGACCTGGATGACACACCAGACATTTACAAGGCCCTTTTTTTTTTTGTGTTTTTTTTGTTTTTTTTTTGGGGCGCTAAAATCACATTTTTCCAAGTGCCCCCTATAAAAGGGGAGGGGGACACTAAAAGCACCGGCAATTAAAACAAATTAAACTTTAAAACGTAAAATCAAATTAAAATTTGGTTGCCGGGCGTGATGATGCACTCCAGTCCCTCCGGTGCCCACCTCTCGCGGAAGGCCGCGAGCGTACCGGTGGACACCGCGTGCTCCATCTCCAGGGACACCCTGGCTCGGATGTAAGAGCGGAAGAGAGGCAGGCAGTCAGGTTGAACGACCCCCTCGACCGCCCGCTGCCTGGACCGGCTGATGGCACCCTTGGCCGTGCCCAGGAGCAGTCCTACGAGGAGGCCTTCGGACCTACCCGCTCCCCTCCGCACAGGGTGCCCAAAGATCAGGAGAGTGGGACTGAAGTGCAGCCAGAATTTCAGGAGCAGCCCCTTCAAATAATAAAACCCGAGTTTCCTGAACCCTGGGAAACCCGGCCCACAGCTGTTAAATCTGAATGGCTGTTAAATCTGATTAACATATTTAAAGTACTGACCTGCCTCTGGAGAGCAGGTTAATCGCCCACCCCCCAACTTACCTCCGTTAAAACCGGAAGTGCCGAGTTCGAGGTGGGTTGTGTTCAGGTTTCAGATTTTGGACATTTTAACCTACTCCCCATCCCGTTGTGGGTTTGAAGTTACCCGCATTGCTTCTGCAGATTAGTTTTGAATTTACCCCCCTTCAAGCACAGGCCACGTTCCGGATAAGGTGAAATAGATTGTCATGGCCGACCATTGGCACTCAAATAGGAAAATTCAAAATGAGAATTAATGATAAAATCAGGCTGTCAACAGGCCAATCAGCAATAGCATCAACCGGATGGGAGAAATGGTGCTCAGTGGGTACCACACTCTTGCCTCTGAGTCAGAAAATTGTGAGTTCAAGTCCCACTCCAGCGGCTTGAGCACATAATCTAGCCTGACACTCCCTGTACAGTGCTGCACTATCGGGTGAGATGTTAAACCGAGGCCCCATCTGCTTTCTCAGGTGGACGTAAAAAAAATCCCATGGCACTATTTTGAAGAAGAGTAGGAGAGTTATCCCCGGTGTCCTGGCCAATATTTATCCCTCAATCAACATAACAAAAAACAGATTATCTGGTCATTGTCACATTGCTGTTTGTGGGAGCTTGCTTGTCCGCAAGTTGGCTGCTGCGTTTCCCACAATAAAACAGTGACTACACTCTAAAAATACTTCATTGGCTGTAAAGTGCTTTGAGACGTCCAATGGTCGTGAAAGGCTCTATATAAATGCAAGTCTTTCTTTTTCTTGTATCAGAGCTACAGGACCCAGATAAGAGGATTCAGCAGTGTTTCTTTCTGTGTAAAGGTCGGCATTTTATTCTTATATATTAGAGTGTGCAGGTGCCTTTATGTTTACTCGAAAATAGCCATTTTGATCGCTTGAAGTTACAGTTTCTTTCCCATCTTTCATCATTACTGGTATGATTCTGAGTTAGTTCGTAACAGTTGTAAGGTCAGTTCTTATTGATTGATTGATGGCGGCCTGGGGGTAGAGGTTGTCAGAGTCTCGGGAGGAGAAACGCTCATTAAAAGCAACCATTAATGCAGGGCAGGCGTTCCTTTAACAGCTGTTGCGTCATACATGTGGAAACATGTTTTTAATTCCACTGATCATCTATCCTCTGGTGTTGTAAAAACATGTTAAACAAAGTAAATAAAAAATGGAGAGCCTTTAGGTGTAAATACGATGGCAGAGTTTGGGCGCATTGGGTAAAATGAATCCATCCTTTTGACTAATTGCAGCTGGCATGATGCAGCACACTGTGGAGATGCTGTTGCCTGTTAGTGAGTCAAAATGCAACCAGCACAGAGACATATCGATGTTGCAGTGCCCACTCTCACACCTAGTGAAAACATAGTTCCAAGATGTTGTTTACTTATTATCTGTCCTTCTGCAATTGCACATTAAGTGCCCAGCCCTACCCTGGCAGCAATAGTTTAACTTCAGGTCAGAAGTACATGCATGCAGCAACAATGTGGATTTGACTCGTATTTCTCTTACACATGCCATACATTTAAACGGCATTCCATAGCGATACCGCAAAGCCACCGCCTGTAATATATGCCTCATTTTATTGTGCTGGTAAAAAGCCTAACAGTAACCAAAGCAGTTATTTTTCAAAGTGAACTAATCCCAGTCTAAAAAGCAATGCATTATAATGAGGGGTTATATGTTAAGCAGAGCAGGGCTGTGCAGTTCCACAATGACCCCACGGAAGAATCCCTGGAAGCGGACAATAGAAGGTTTAAGGGCATTGGGTTACATGCGGGTAGCATCTGAGCCTTTTGAACTCCGTATAAAGTTAGCATTATATCTGAGGGTGAACAAAGAAGCCATCACTTTTTTTTCAGGGAGATCAGTGGCTGGGAGGCATCAGAAAAATTCATTGCACAATAACACCAGGATTGTGTGTTCCAGCAGATTTATCACACTATCACTTTGCACATTAAAGAGACTTTAGCCCTTTCTACACTTACACCCAAGTTGTAATTCAAAACTATATAAAACAAAATACAAAGCATAAGCCTTTCAAGATTGTCCATTTAAGCATGCTATTAACCAAAGTTGCCTTAATGCCACTGAATCATCAAGAGTTTTTTTATTTGTATGCCTAAAATGTCTGCCAGTAAAATGGCTCAGTTTTTGAATATTGAAAGAGTAAGACTATAAAAGCCTGCCGTGTTGCTAGCCGTAATTAGATTTTTAAACTGTGATTTTTATTCACACAGTATGTGAACCTCGCTTACATAGAGCAAGGCTCACCCGCTTTATGTTAAAATGTGATCTATTTTAATGGATGTGGAAAATAAGCCCCGTTCCTCAGTGTGTAAATATAGCTGCTTTTATACAAGGTGGGATGGCCGGACGGGCTTTGCGTAGCTGAAGCAACCTGAAGGCAAGCCTGCCAGGATTGGTCAAACAGGAAGCTCAGAAATGTGAGGTTACAACAAAAACTTGCATTTATATAGTGCCTTTAGCGTATTAAAACGCCCCAATGTGCTTCACAGGAGCGTTATCAAACTAAATTTGACACCGAGCCCCATTAGGCGACATTAGGACAACTGCTTGGTCACAGAGATATGTTTTAAGGAGCGTCTTAAAGGAGGAGAGAGCGGCAGGGAGGCGAAGAGATTTAGGGAGGGAAGTCCAAAGCTGAGAGCCTTGGCAGCTGAAGGCATGGCGGCCGATGGAATGATTAAAATTGGGGATGCGCAAGAGGTCAGAATCGGAGGAGTGCAGAGATCTCGGAGGGTTGTAGGGTTGGTGGAGATTACAGGGATAGGGAGGGGTGAGGCCATGCATTAGAAGCCGGTGGTGCGAGGATGGATCTTGCTCGCTGCAAAGGCAGCTTATTTTAGCACTCCATTTCACTCCCCTGCCCCCCCCCACCCCCCCTGGCTATCCTGACTGCAACAGCCCATGCTGAGGTACAGTTCGATTAGCGGCAACAGGCTATTGGCACCTTGTCAAAGTGTCCGTTCTTTAGTGCACACCTCGATAGTGAATGTTTACAGCTCATTTTACCATTTCAGTCTATCACAACTGAGCCAGATCTTCCTCATACCGAACCTGCACACACAAACGCATCCCAGTCCCTGAGTAACAATCACAAGCAGAGAGCCTGGTTAATTATTTCCTTCCAAGCCCATTAACACTGCCACCTCAACTGAGAAGGATAGATATAGGTATACATATGCATAAAAGGAGCCTTGTGTCTACTGCTTTATCCAGGACAGCATAGACAGCTCGACACCAAACATAGAACCTTCATACAGGTGCAAAACTATAGGCCAGAACAAAGATTTCTACAAAAGTACCTGCTGTTCCCGGAGTTTCGGAGACTTCTGGTCCTGGGCCTCTACGCGAAGGCCTGGGTGGAGGCCCAGCAGCGTATGCACTTCGTACGCATCAATGGGATCACGTGGGCCAGCCCAACCTATCAGAGTAGGGGTATTCCCATTAAATCACATATTTAAAATTAATCAAGATGGAATTGAATTAATTATTTAAAACAAAATTTCATGTTTTGAAAAATAAATGTACATAGTTTAAACGGTCTAAAAATAAACTTACCTTGTTTAACAGGATTTTAAATGTTTAAATTATTGAAAAAAGCGGATTATTCAGTGCTTTAAAAGCCTTACGCTGATAAAAGCTGGCCTAACTTCTGCTTTTATCAGACATAAGCATTTCTCGAGCATTCGCTGGGCAGGAGTTGGCCAAATAGCCCAAGTCTCCGCCCGCGGAGGCCATTTGCTTTTGGAAGCGGATTCTTGACAGATGGCAAGTTCCGTGTTTTAGCACATGCGCTGCGCATGCCTGAACTCGGAACTTGCGCGGCCCCTATGGGCGCCTGTGCACCTCCCACACGCCCCTGGAGGCCGCGAATTCAGGGCCATTTTTTCTTTTTAAACACAGAAAGAAAGCCAGTCTGGAGCCTGAAATTTCAAAATACATTTTCCAATCTTCAAAGTTCCCTCACCAGTTAAACTCTGATGCACACGAGACCGTGCTTGCTAACAGCAATTAGGCCTTAAAGTCATCAGCATCTTCGAAGCAAAATAATTAATTGTGCGTTACATGGTGTAACGTTCCCATCCTTATTAAACAGAACATCACCTGCAGCACCACAGATCAGAAAGAATGACAGAAAATGCTGGAAATACACAGTTAGCCATTTGTAAAGAGAAAAGGCAAGTTATGATGCGTACGCTTCAGCAGAACTTGAAAGATTATTAATGCTTTTCTAGTGAATTCAGTTTCATGATGAGGTGTCATTCAGCCAACCAACATACATTTCTTTAGCTTCACAACTATCATAATCTCCATGTACATGTTTCAATGTTCCTAGTTGTGTGTTTACAATCCCATCAAAGTGACTGTTGCCGAAGCAGAACTGAATCTCATTCACACTTTACACCTAATTACTGCATCAAACATAGGTAACAATCAAAACAGAGCACTCGTAAAAATGACACAGGCAAAACACAGCAGAGATGGATATCGGAAATATAAAGAGAAAATGCTGGAAATGCTCAGCAGGTCGGGCAGCATCTGAGGCAGAGTTAATGTTTCAGGTCGGTGACCTTTCGTCAGAATCGGAAAAAGTGAGAGATGTAACAGGTTTTAAGCAAGTACAGGGGCAGGGAAAGGAGGGCGGGGGGGGGGGGGGGGGTGGGGGAGAGGGGCGGGGGCAGAGGAGGGAACAGAACGAAAGGGAAGGTCTGTGATAGGGTGGATGGCACGACTGTTTAAATGACAAAAGGGATGATGGTGCAAGGGAAAAGGGGATGGCAATGGGACAAGTAAAGAAACCAAAGATGGGCCTAGAGCAGCTGTAAATGGCAACACCAGAATCATTACCAGCAACTGCTGTCTGAAAAAATGGGAGCCATGGTTACGATCTGAAATTGTTGAACTCGATGTTGAGTCTGGAAGGTTATAAAGTGCCTCATCAAAAGATGAGTTGCTGTTCCTCACGCCTCAGTTGAGCTTCATTGGAACAGTGCAGGAGGCCGAGGTCAGATTGGGATGGAGAACTAAAATAGCAAGCAGCTGGAAGTGCAGGGTCATGCTCGCAGACTGAACGGAGGTGTTCAGCGAACTGATCGTCCAAACTGCATTTGGTCTTCCCAATGTAGGGGAGGTCGCAGCTTGAGCAACGAATACAGTATAATAAGCTGAAAGAAGTACAAGTAAATCGTTGTTTCACCTGCAAGGAGTGTTTGAGGCACTGGTCGGTGGGAAGGGAGGAAATGAAAGGGCAGGTGCTATATCTCCTACGCTTGCACAGTAAGGTGCCATGCAGGGAGGGTGGGCGTCGGGGGTGATTGAAGAGTGGGCCAAGGTGGAGCAAACAGAATGCGCTCTTTGCAATGCTGGAAGGGGAGGGGAGAGGAAGATGTGTTTGATGGTGGCATCGTGCTGGAGATGGTGGAAGATAATCTGTTGACTCTGGAGGCTGGTGGGATGGAAGATGAGGACAAGGGGAACCCGAGCATGGTTCTGGGTGAGAGCAGAAGTGCGGGAAATGAAACAGGTCGAAGGCTCTGTCAACCATGCTGGAGGGGAAACGTCAGTTGAGGAGAAAGAAAGACACATCGGAAGCACTGGTATGGAAGGTGGCATCGTCAGAAGAGATGCGACAGAGACAGACAAACTGGGAGAATGGAATCAAGTCCTTACAGGAAGCGGGGTGGGAGAAAGTATAATCAAGGTAGCTGTGGGAGTCAGTGGGCTTAGAGTAGATAATGGTTGATATCCAAAGGAGATGGAGATAGAAAATTCGAGGAAGGGAAGGGAAGAGTCAGAGATGAACCATGTGAAGGCAGGGAGGGGTGGCAATTTAAAATAAAGTTGATGACATTTTCCAGTTTGAAGTGAGAGCAGGAAACATAGAAACATAGAAAATAGGTGCAGGAGTAGGCCAATGCACCACCATTCAATATGATCATGGCTGATCATGCAACTTCAGTACCCCATTCCTGCTTTCTCTCCATACCCCTTGACCCCTTTAGCCGTAAGGGCCATATCTAACTCCCTTTTGAATATATCTAACGAACTGACCTCAACAACTTTCTGTGGTAGAGAATTCCACAGGTTCACAATTCTCTGAGTGAAGAAGCTTCTCCTCATCTCGGTCCTAAATGGCCTACCACTTATCCTTAGACTGTGACCCCTGATTCTGGACTTCCCCAACATCGGGAACATTCTTCCTGCATCTAACCTGTCCAATCCCGTCAGAATGTTATATGTTTCTATGAGATCCCCCCTCATTCTTCTAAATTCCAGCGAAAATAAGCTTAGTCGATCCAGTCTTTCATCATAGGTCCCAGGAATCAGTCTGGTGAACCTTCGCTGCATTCCCTCAATAGCAAGAATGTCCTTCCTCAGATTAGGAGACCAAAACTGTACACAAGGTGTGGCCTCACCAAGGCCCTGTACAACTGCAGTAAGACCTCCCTGTTCCTATACACAAATCCTCTCGCTATGAAGGCCAACATACCATTTGCCTTCTTCACCGCCTGCTGTACCTGTATGCCAACTTTCAATGACTGATGTACTATGACATCCAGATCTCGTTGCACCTCCCCTTTTCCTAATCTGCCGCCATTCAGATAATATTCTGCCTCCCTGTTTTTGCCACCAAAGTGGATAACCTCACATATATCTACATTATACTGCATCTGCCATGCATTTGCCCACTCACCTAACCTATCCAAGTCACCCTGCAGCCTCTTAGCATCCACCTCACAGCTCACACTGCCACCCAGCTTAGTGTCATCTGCAAACTTGGAGACTTTACATTCAATTCCTTCATCTAAATCATTAATGTATATTGTAAATAGCTGGGGTCCCAGCACTGAACCTTGCTGTACCCCACTAGTCACTACCTGCCATTCTGAAAAGGACCCATTTATTTCTACTCTTTGCTTCCTGTCTGCCAAGCAGTTCTCTATCCACGTCAATACATTACCCCCAATACCATGTGCTTTAAATTTGCACACTAATCTCTTGTGTGGGACCTTGTCAAAGGCCTTTTGAAAGTCCAAATACACCACATCCACTGGTTCTCCCTTGTCCACTCTACTAGTTACATTCTCAAAAAATTCTAGAAGATTTGTCAAGCATGATTTCCCTTTCATAACTCCAAGCTGACTTTGACCGATCCTGTCACTGCTTTCCAAATGCTCTGCTATTTGATCTTTAATAATTGATTCCAACATTTTCCCCACTACCGATGTCAGGCTAGTCGGTCTATAATTCCCTGTTTTCTCTCTCCCACCTTTTTTTAAAAGTGCTGTTACATTAGCTACCCTCCAATCCATAGGAACTGATCCAGAGTCTATAGAATGTTGGAAAATGACCACCAATGCATCCACTATTTCTAGGGCCACTTCCTGAAGTACTCTGGGATGCAGACTATCAGGCCATGGGGGTTTATCGGCCATCAATCCCATCAATTTCCCTAACACAATTTCCTGACTAACAAGGATTTCCTTCAGTTCCTCCTTCTCACTAGACCCTCGGTCCCTTAGTATTTCCAGAAAGTTATTTGTGTCTTCCTGGCACTGATACAGTCATCAATGTACTGGAAAAAGAATGTACCCTTAAAAATTACCTTGGACTAAACCTCAGCCTCAAAAACTGCTTAACTTCAAATTAATTTGATAAATTATGAGCAATTGAGCTGAACAGGGGAAGCACATTAATTCACATTCACTGGGAACTGATTGGGACACTCTGCTCTGCAGACCTTAACAACCATCAAATAATGAAAAGATTTAACAATCTGAGAGTTAAACTCAAGTCACAGAGGTGTTCAGAGAGATTTAAGTGTCCTCATACAGAAAACACAGAAAATTAGCATGCAGGTACAGCAAGCAATTAGGAAGGCAATTGGCAAGTTAGCCTTTATTTCAAGGGGGTTGGAGTACAAGAGTAAGGGAAGTCTTACTACAATTGTACAGCGCTTTGGTGAGACCTCACCTGAAGTACTGTATGCAGTGCCGGCTTTCCTATTAGGCAAATCCCGCCGGGAACCGGATCCTGGGCCAGAAGAGAACTAGTGGATAAGTGTAACAGTTATTTTTCAGATTTCCTTGTGGCCCAGCATGGATGCCCCTACAGGCCTCACAAGGTAGCCTTGAGCCTCCCTTGTATCCGTGCTACCCCAGCCCCCCCGATCATGACAAGACAAACCCTATCCCCAATCGCAACAAGATCCCGCCCGCTTACTGACATCATTCCCAAACTGGCCCAATCACTGACAGACCGCCCTCCCCCCGCCACCGCCGCCCAATCACTGACAGACCCCCCCCACCACCCAATCACTGACAGAGCCCCCCCTCGCCCAATCACTGACAGTCCCCCCCCGCCACCCAATCACTGACAGAGCCCCCCCTCGCCCAATCACTGACAGACCCCTGCCCCCACCCCCCCACCAAATCACTGACAGACCTCTGCCCAATCACTGACAAATCCCCCCCCCCACCCAATCACTGACAGAGCCCCCCCTCGCCCAATCACTGACAGTCCCCCACCGCCACCCAATCACTGACAGAGCCCCCCCTCGCCCAATCACTGACAGACCCCTGCCCCCACCCCCCACCCAATCACTGACAGACCTCTGCCCAATCACTGACAAATCCCCCCCCCCCCGCCCAATCACTGACAGACCCCTGCCCCTCGTGGCCCAATCATTGACAGACCCGCCTCCCCCGGCCCAATCGCTGACAGACCCCCACACCTCGGCCCAATCGCTGACAGACCCCCACACCTCGGCCCAATCACTAACAGACTCCCTCTGCCCCCCTCCCCCTGGCCCAATCACTGACAGACCCCCCTCCCCCGGCCCAATCACTGACAGACCCTGCACCTCAGCCCAATCACTGACAGACCCCCACACCTCGGCCCAATCGCTGACAGATTCCCACACCTCGGCCCAATCACTAACAGACTCCCTCTCCCCCCTCCCCCTGGCCCAATCACTGACAGACCCCCCTTCCCCGGCCCAATCACTGACAGACCCCCCTCCCCCGGCCCAATCACTGACAGACCCCCCTCCTCCGGCCCAATCACTGACAGACCCCGCACCTCAGCCCAATCACTAAGAGATACCCCCGCACACAGCCACCCCCCCCAGCACAATCACTGACAGAGCCCCCCCCCAACCCCTGAGGCCCAATCACTGACAGACGCCCTCCCCCCCTCCCACTCCCCCGCGGCTCAATCACTGCCATTGAGATCGACTGGGCCTCCACGTCCCCGGTCTTGCCGGGTTCTTCGGCTAATCACAGTCTCCCCGCCTTCCCATAAATAGTGGGGCCATTGCGTTTGGCAGGAGGTGGCTCACTGGTCACAGAGTATTCGGCCTCTGCCATGCTCTGGTAGCCACGGTGTTGATATAGCTCATCCAACCATTGCCTGGCGCTTCTGCAGCGCGAATGTTACCTGCCATTTGTCTGCCACGCCTGGACTTCTTGCGGCTGGTATGGGCTGATTCATTATTGGAAAAGTTGTGAAGGGAGCCGAACACTCCGGCAAACCGCTCACTCCTGACCTAATAACAGAGGAAGGTCATTGATGAAGCCACTGAAGATGGGTTGGCCGACATTTAAATCTACTATGAAAGTTCAAGCTTAAATGGTGTGGGGAATGTTTAATATGCGTGGTTAAGTTGTAGGTATTTTCAAACAGTGCATGGATTTTTTTTCCAATAGATCTTCTGCATCTTATAAATATGATTTAATGAGGTCTGGTTGGTATTACATTGTCAATCTTCCATCTGAATTGTATTGAAAATAATGTCTGAAAAGTAACTAAGAACAGAAATATCTAATTATGTTTCCAGAGAATAGGCTATAGTTTTCAATACCCGGTGCATATAACCTTCATCACAGCGAGCCTGAGACAGTCTATCAAACCTTGCATTATCAAAACAAAACACAATTACTTCTGAGTTGACAGTGGCATATTAAGCAAGCTCCATCTTTCAACACACGGATATAATAAGCTGTGTGGGTGTACTTTTCTCTGGTTGGTTTGTGTATGGCTGGTCATGTATTCAGATCACGTTTGAGGGAAGAGGGAAGAAAGACAAAAAATATTTTCTTGTTTTTTTTATTGTTCTTGGGATGTGGGCAATACTGGCAAAGCTGCATTTATCACCAATTCTTAGCTGCTCTGAGGGCATTAATAGTCAACCAATAGTTATGGGTGCAGTAGCGTAGTGGTTATATTACTGGACTAGTAATCTTGAGGCCTCCATTAAAGATCTGGAGACAGGACTTCAAATCTCCCCATGGCAGCTGGGGAAATTAAATTCAATTAACTAAATAAATCATCTGGAATAAAAAGCTAGTGTCAATAATGGTAACCATACTACCAGATTGTTGTAAGAACCCATCTGGTTCAAGAAAATTTGCCGTCCTTACCTGATCTGGCCTATATGTGACTCCAGACACACAGCAATGTGGTTGATTCTTAACTGCTCTCTGAAATGATGGCTCACCACCACCTTCTCGAGGGCAATTAGGGATGGGCAATAAATGCTGGCCTTGCCAGCGATGCCCACATCCCATGAGTGTTTTAAAGTGTGGGACTGGAGACATGTGTAGGCTGGACCAGGTAAGGGTAGGTGTGATTGGTTCCCTTCACTGATGGGCATAGTAAACCAGTTGGGTTTTTAAAGACAGTCTCGCAACTCCCATGGCCATTCTTTTGGTGCTAGTCCATAAATTACCAAATGTATTGAATTCAATTTCGCAACTTGCCATGATAGGATTTCACCTCTGGACTCCTCATCCAGTACCACAACCACTATGTGACCATACCCATATTTTCTTGTTCCACAAAGCCCCCTCATTGGCAGTAACACTGATGTTTAGAATTGGTAGGAGGTTTTTAAAAAAGACCAATGAATAGAAATTAAGGAATCATCACCATCATAGGCAGTCCCTCGTATCGAGGATGACCTGCTTCCACTCCAAAAAGGGATGAGTTCACAGGTGTTTCAATGAATGACCTGATATTCCAGGTCCCAAACTGCATGTTGAAGGGTGGAAGATGTCTGTGCGTGGATTTTTTTAACGTTGCACACCAGCCGTTGCACACCAGCCACCACACGGGCTTCACAGAGCTAGGTCTTGGTCCATTGCAAGGATTAACCAAGACGACTGGAGACCAGCTTTGCTGCACGGACCTAGTGCGCACATGTATCGCAGTGTGGGCTGGCCCGTGCTGCCCCTGGACCCTCGCCTCTTCTGGGCCCCGAACGCTCTCCTCTCCTGGGCCCCGATCACATCCCTCTACAAACTCTTGCCGCTCCTTCGCCCCGACCTCACTGCTCCTGCTGTACCTGCCCGCGCTGCAATCAGCCGTCGCCCTCCTGCAGCAGCACGCGCTGCTCCCTTCAGTGGCATGCTGTCGCACGCTGCTCCTTCTAATGGCCCCAGCCTGCTGATGGTCTTGCAGGCCGGGACCGCGCCTTAAGTTAAGGAATGTGACAATTAGGAACACAAGACCAGGAGTTGGCCATTTAGCCCTTGAGCCTGTTCCGCCATTCAACAACAGAAACTTGTATTTATACTGCGTTTTAAACTTAGTAAAACATCCCAAGGCGCTTCAATGAGATCATCGCTGATCTGTGACCTAACTCCATAAATCCCGCCTTTACGCCATATCCTTTAATACATTTGGTTAACAAAAATTAATCTCAGATTTAAAATTAACAATTGATTTAAAAAAAATTTCATTCCTGGGATGTGGGCGTCGCTGGCAAAGCCGGCATTTATTGTGATATGTGCGCGCACTATGTCTGTGCAACAGAGCAGGTCTCCAGTTGTCCTGGTTCAATCCTTGCCACTGGATAAAGCCCTAGCTCTGTCAAGCCCGTGTGGCGGCTGATGTACAACGGTTACCACATGTTTAAAAAAATCCACACACAGGCATCTTCCACCCCTTCAACTGGAGTTCAGGACTGGAACATCGGGTCCTTCATTGAAACATCTGTGAATTCTTGTGGAAGCAAGTCATCCTCGTTCGAGGGACCGCCTATAAATGAATGAATGTTACAGAGAACGGGTTATTCTTACCTGCACCTCATGTTTTATTCAAGTTACTAGAAGAAGCAAAATTGCACAGGACACCATGATAAGCAACACGGTACAAATGCGTTCTTTTTGTTGGGTAATTAGTCCAACTTTAGCAGACATAGAAATGATTCAGATACATAGCGGTAGATTATTAACATGCCACCAGAGATTGCCGACATTGGCATTCGAAACTGCCCGAACTTCATTTCTGTTGATATTAATGGAAGTGGAAATCGGTCTTTTTCTATAACAGGCGGCTGATCCACACCATCCGGGGAAATGGAGTGAAGTGATTCACCGATTGCATTTGCCTTATAAGTTACACATCAATACTGCGGCATGTGGGGGCACAAAGCCGCCAGTTATGCTGGGATCGCGGCAGCTGTGGAACTCTTCCACTGATGTCACCAATGTTCACGGGGTCAGAGAGCAGGGCCTGCAGGATGAGCCTTTCGGAGTTGGGGGGGGGGGGTGAATCAGTGGCAGCCCCCCCCCTCCCCGCCAATGACCCCAGAACTACGAGGAGTAACTGGCTGACCCAAGGCAGATGCTGGCTCCCCTTGAGTGAGGGGGGGGGGGGTGGGGGGGGGTGGGCGAGGTTGTGCAAAAGCACTTCTGACTGTCAAATATTTTCAATATGATAAATTATTATTAGCAGCTCAAGTGAGTCTGACCAGTCTTTACCTGAATGACTGATCAGGTATGTGCACACACATACAAAGTTAACCTGCAGCTCAGGATTGCACTGTGGAACACAGGGACCACAGGCTTTTAAATTTTGTGTTTGTGCTCATTAAGGTGAAGATGACAGGTCTTGGGAATGCAATGTTTTTGCACTTTCCACTTTCCACTAAATGCTGATGGCATTGACTGCCTCCGGCAACACTCATTTAACAAAATACCTGATGTACTGATAGATTAAAAAGACTGACCAAGCATACTTCATGGAGATCTGTGCGACTGGGGCTCTTCCAATCCTAGCCCTTGTAACCCTCATACTGAGATTCATTGATGGAGTCAGGCAGTCAATAGTGGCTCTGGTTAATTCCAGTTGCTATACTGTAATGCTATCTTGTTTTACCCATTAAGAATATTCAAATATATCACTGGTATATTCCATGAGCAGTGTACTGATACTGACACCAGTATATCCTTTGATAGTATCATTACACTGGCCTTGCTAGGGCTCCTGAAAGTAACGGTGATATATTCCAACAATGCAGGGGGAAATTTTAACCCCCAGAAACGGGTGGGTTTGGGTCGCATGGGATGTTCAAAATCTCAACCCAACCCACCTCGAACTCGCCCACTTACGGTTGTAACGGAGGTGTGGTGGTGGGGGGGGGGCCCGCTCACTTAAATGAGGCGGGTCGCTCATTTAAATATTTTAATGAGGCCACGTGCCTCAGATTTGACCTCTCTTCAAGCTTTAAACCCCACAGCTGGCTGGGTTTCCCGGTTCTTGGGAAACCTGGCAGCTAAAGGGAAGTGAAGATTGCTGCATGGAACAGGTAAGTGCTTTACCAGACTGATTGTGGGCCAACAGGAGCAAGAATACTTCCTCCTGGCCCGCCAAGCGAATCCGATTCCCCCCCCCCCCCACCGCCCCCCGCGATTGGACCCCACCTGTAATTGGATCACCTGCGACTATCGACCCCGCCCCCCCACCCCCCCCCACCCCATCTCTACCCCAATCTCTCTCTGACTTCCCGCGATCATATCCCGACCCTACAAACCACATCTTACCCACCCCCCTCTCCCGGTGACCTCTACCCTGAGCAGCAGGAAAGCTATCTGCTCCTGGGCCATGTCCACTGCTGCGGTGCTCCCCACCCGACAGGGAGACAAGGCTGTAACATGCGTGCCACACAACTGCCAGGCAATGGCTAGCTCCAACAAGAGAGAGTAATTTAAACAGCCACCTCTTGACACTCGACGGCATTGCTATTGTCGAATCCCCCACCATCAACATCCTGGCGGGGGGCTCACCATCGGCCAGAAACTTAACTGGATCAGTCACATAAATACTGCGGCGCCAACCTGGAGTGAAGCTGCAACACAGAACTACATGCAAGCTAAACAGCCGATGAGAGAGTGTGGTGGAGGTGCGGCAAATGTTTTGTGGCGGAGGAGCGGCGAGAGATCGTGGCAGAGGTGCGGCAAATGTTTGGTGCGGAGGTGCGGTGAGAGATCGTGGCACAGGTATGGCGAATGTTTTGTGGTGGAGAAGCAGCGAGAGATCGTAGCAGAGGAGTGACGAAGGTTTTTGGCAGAGGAGCGGTGAGAGATCGTGGCGGAGCTGCGGCAAATGGGGTACGGGGCTCAGATATGTGTGCGCACTAGGTCCGTGCAGCAGAGCAGGTCTCCAGTCGTCCTGGTTTACCCTTGCCACTGGATAAAGGCCTAGCTCTGTCAAGCCTGTGTGGTGGCTGATGTGCAACGGTCACCACACGTTAAAAAAATCCACGCACAGGCATCTTCCATCCCTCGAGTTCAGGACTGGAATATCGGGTTCTTCATTGAAAAAATGCGAACTCATTCCGTTTGGTGTGGAAGCAAGTCATCCTCGTTCGAAGGACCGCTATGATGATGACATGTCAGGAGTGTGACAGAATATTCTCCACTTGCCTGGATGAGTGCAGCTCCAACAACACTCAAGAAGCTCGACACAATCCAGGACAAAGCAGCCCGCTTGATTGGCACCCCATCCACCACCTTCAACATTCACTCCCTCCACCACCGGTGCACCTGGGCTGCAGTGTGTACCATCTACAAGATGCACTGCAGTAACTCACCAAGGCTTCTTCGACAACACTTCCCAAACCCGTGACCTCTATCGCCTAGAAGGACAAGGGCAGGAGGTGCATGGGAACACTACCATCTCTGTCATGTATGTAACCTCAATGTAACACCACCATATTACTGTATACACTCAACCTAGATGCACACCTTTACCACAAGGGGTGAACTTGTAGGAGACACTTCTTACCTGGTCACACAGGTATAAAAAGGGAGGTCCCACGCAGGGTCGTCGTCTTTGGAGTCCTGTGAATAACGAGTTAAGGTCACTGAGTGACCATGTCCCCAGAATGTGCCTTGTGTGGTTTCATACTGTAGAGTAAGGAATTTACATTGGCGACGAGAAACGGGAATTCACGACCCATGAGAATGGCCACTGGTAGCACAGAGGAACGGTACTGTGTTGGGGAAGACTGGGACGATTTTGTCGAGCGGCTTTAGCAAAGCTTCGTTACGAAAGAATGGCTGGGGGATGCAGCGGCCAACAAGCGAAAGGCTCATCTTTTGACCAGCTGCGGAAGAAAGATTTACGCGCTCATGAAGGACTTACTAGCACCCGAAAAGCCGGCGGACAAAACCTTTGAAGATCTTAGAAAATTGATCGGGGAGCGCCTCAAACCGGCGAGTAGCATACATCTGGCCCGACACAGATTCTACACCCACCGACGTCGTGAAGGACAGAGCATACCGGACTTCATAGCGGACCTCCGGCGTTTGGCCAGCCTCTGTAAGTTCACAGACGCCTGCAGGGAGGAGATGCTAAGGGACTTCTTTATCGAGGGCATTGGTCATGCGAGAATTTTCCGCAAATTAATTGAGACCAAGGATTTGACCTTGGAAGCGGCGGCGTTGTTAGCTCAAACTTTCATGGTGGGGGAGGAAGAGACGAAAATAATATACGCGCGCAATTCTGCCTCTAACGCGGCGAGGGATCAGGGAGTCAACATCATCAATGCGACTCAGAGCCCCGCAGGCAGGCAGGGGCAGTCCGACACTCCCCAGACAGCAATAGACCCCAGAGTAGGACTTCAACAGAGACAATGGCAGGCTGAACAGATATTCACGCCATCACAGTGGACCATGCGGCCCGGGATGGGGTTATTGACACCCACTAATAGGCTTCTTAAGAGCAGTCAAAGGGACAGTCAGCACGGAATGCCTGGCCATAGTGTGTTCTTAGCTCCTGAGGTTGAGTTTCTGGGCAGGAGGGTTGCTGCAGATGGGAGTCGGCCCACCAAATCCAAAACAGAGGCGATTCGACGAGCACCCAGGCCCGGCAACACATCGGAGTTGTGTTCAGTCCTGGGACTGTTGAACTATTTCGGGAACTTTCTGCCGAACTTGAGCATGTTGTTGGAGCTGCTACACGTGCTCCTGCGTAAGGGTTGCGATTGCTTTTGGGGGGACTGTCAGGAATGGGCTTTTGATTGGGCACGAAACCTACTTTGTTCAAATAAGTTGTTGACCCTGTACGACCCCTGTAAAAAATTGGTTCTGACATGTGATGCATTGTCCCATGGGGTTGGGTGCGTGTTGCAGCAGGGCAATGCTGAGGGTCAACTACAACCTGTGGCTTATGCCTCCAGGTCGCTCTCTCAAGCAGAACAGGGATATGGGATGGTTGAGAAGGAAGCGCTTGCATATGTCTATGGTGTAAAAAAAATGCATCAATACCTCTTTGGTAGGAAGTTTGAATTAGAGATGGACCACAAGCCATTAACATCCCTATTGTCAGCCAGCTCCCACGCTGGCTGCTTATGACTACTCCATCCGGCACCGGCCCGGCACTGAAAATTGCGCTGATGCGCTCAGCAGGCTTCCACTGGCCACCACTGAGGGGACAGCAGAGCAAAGCGCCGAGATGGTCATGGCTGTCGATGCCTTTGACAGCGCAGGCTCCCCAATCACAGACCGCCAGATCAAAATCTGGACAAACAGAGATCCCCTCCTATTCTTGATTAAGAAATGTGTCCTGACTGGGGATTGGACTCCCGCACACGGAGCATGCCCTGAAGAGGTCAGACTGTTCCACAGACGGATGGGTGAGCTCTCCATCCAGGCCGACTACCTACTATGGGGAAGCCGGGTAGTTATGCCCCAGAAGGGCAGGGAGGCATTCATCAGGGAACTCCACAGCGAGCACCCAGGCATTGTGCTGATGAAGGCCATTGCCCGGTCACACATTTGGTGGCCTGGAATTGATTCAGATCTGGAACACTGTGTTCGCAGGTGCACGATGTGTGCCCAGCTGGGTAATGCCCCCAGGGAGGCCATGGTCACTCATTCATGTTGACTACACGGGCCCGTTCATGGGTAAGATGTTCCTTATTGTGGTAGATGCATACTCGAAATGGATCGAGTGCATCATTCTGAATTCATGCATGTCATCCACCACCGTGGAAAGCCTACGTGCGATCTTTGCAACCCATGGCTTGCCAGACATCCTGGTTGGTGATAATGGCCCATGTTTCACAAGCTACGAATTCTGAGAGTTTAAGTCGGGCAATGGCATCAACCACGTCAGGACTGCGCTGTTCAAGCCGGCCTCCAATGATCAGGCAGAACGTGCAGTCCAAATCATTAAGCAAGGTATGCTCAGGATTCAAGGACCCTCCCTACAATGCCGCTTATCGTGTCTCCTGCTGGCTTATAGATCTCAACTGCACTCGCTCACGGGGATCCCGCCCGCAGAGCTACTAATGAAACGGACACTCAAAGCTCGGTTGTCCCTCATTCACCCAGTCCCCACCGACATAGTTGAGGGCAAGCGCAAGTCACAAAACGAGTACCATGACCATAATTCGAGGGGGAGATGTATAGAAATAAATGATCCTGTATTCGTCCTCAATCACGCCATGGGGCCCAAATGGCTTGAGGGCACTGTAATTGACAAAGAGGGGAATAGGGTCATTGTGGTAAAACTCAACAATGGTCAGATATGCCGTAAGCATCTGGACCAAGTAAAAAAAAGGTTCAGCATCGACACGGAGGAACCTGAAGAAGACCATGAGATGGAGCTCACAACACCACCAGTGAACGAGCAACAAGAGCAATCAGAAGAATGCACAGTCCCTGTGGTCAGCCCGGACAGGCCGGAATCACCACAGGTGACAGACACTCACGTCAGTGTCCAACAACCAGAGCCCCAACTGCGGTGCTCCACGAGGGAGCGTAGACAACCTGAAAGACTAAACCTGTGATCCAAATAAGACTTTGGGGTGGAGGGGGGGGGGGGGGGAGAGGTGATGTCATGTATGTAACCACAATGTAACACCACTGTATTACTGTATACACTCAACCCTAGATGCACAACTTGACCACAAGGGGTGAACTTGTGGGAGACACTCCTTACCTGATCACACAGGTATAAAAAGGGAGGTCCCACGCAGGGTCATCACTTGGAGTCATGTGAATAAAGAGTTAAGGTCACAGAGTGAACTTGTCCCCAGAATGTGCCTCATGTGGTTTCATGCTGTAGAGTAAGGACTTTACAATCTCCAAGTTCCCCTGCAAATCACACACCATCCTGACTTGGAAATATATCGCCGTTCCTTCATCGTCGCCGGGTCAAAATCCTGGAACTCCCTCCCTAACAGCACTGTGGGAATGCCTTCACCACACGGACTGCAGTGGTTCAGGAAGGCGGCTCACCACCGCCTTCTCAAGGGCAATTAGGGCTGAGCAATAAATGCCGGCTTTGCCACTGATGCCCACATCCCATGAACAAATTTTAAAAACTACTCCTTGTGGTAACAACTTAAGAACATAAGAACATAAGAATTAGGAACAGGAGTCGGCCATCTAGCCCCTCGAGCCTGCTCCGCCATTCAATAAGATCATGGCTGATCTGGTCTTGGACTCAGCTCCACTTACCCGCCCTCTCCCCGTAACCCTTAATTCCCTTATTGCTTAAAAATCTATCTATCTTTGACTTGAAAACATTCAATGAGCCAGCCTCAACTGCTTCCTTGGGCAGAGTATTCCACAGATTCACAACCCTCTGGGAGAAGAAATTCCTTCTCAACTCGGTTTTAAATTGGCTCCTCCGTATTTTGAGGCTGTGCCCCCTAGTTCTAGTCTCCCCCACCAATGGAAACAACCTCTCTGCCTCTATCTTGTCTATCCCTTTCATGATTTTAAATGTTTCTATAAGATCACCCCTCATCCTTCTGAACTCCAAGGAGTAAAGACCCAGTCTACTCAATCTATCATCATAAGGTAACCCCCTCATTTCTCGAATCAGCCTAGTGAATCGTCTCTGTACCCCTTCCAAAGCTAGTATATCCTTCCTTAAGTAAGGTGACCAAATCTGCACGCAGTACTCCAGATGCGGCCTTACCAATACCTTATACAGTTGCAGCAAGACCTCCCTGCTTTTGTACTCCATCCCTTTCGCAATGAAGGCCAACATTCCATTTGCCTTCCTGATTACCTGCTGCACCTGCAAACTAACCTTTTGGGATTCATGCACAAGGACCCCCAGGTCCTTCTGCACTACAGCATGTTGTAATTTCTCCCCATTCAAATAATATTCCCTTTTACTGTTTTTTTTCCCAAGGTGGATGACCTCACACTTTCCGACATTGTATTCCATCTGCCAAACCTTAGCCCATTCGCTTAACCTATCCAAATCTCCTTGCAGCCTCTCTGAGTCCTCTACACAACCCGCTTTCCCACTAATCTTAGTGTCATCTGCAAATTTTGTTGTACTACACTCTGTCCCCTCCTCTAGGTCATCTATGTATATTGTAAACAGTTGTGGTCCCAGCACTGATCCCTGTGGCACACCACTAACCACTGATTTCCAACCGGAAAAGGACCCATTTATCCCGACTCTCTGCCTTCTGTTCGCCAGCCAATTCTCTATCCATGCTAATACATTTCCTCTGACTCCGCGTACCTTTATCTTCTGCAGTAACCTTTTGTGTGGCACCTTATCGAATGCCTTTTGGAAATCTAAATACACCACATCCATCGGTACACCTCTATCCACCATGCTCGTTATATCTTCAAATAATTCCAGTAAGTTAGTTAAACATGATTTCCCTTTCATGAATCCATGCTGCGTCTGCTTGATTGCACTATTCCTATCCAGATGTCCCGCTATTTCTTCCTTAATGATAGTTTCAAGCATTTTCCCCACTACAGATGTTAAAATAACTGGCCTATAGTTACCTGCCTTTTGCCTGCCCCCTTTTTTAAACAGAGGCGCTACATTAGCTGCTCTCCAATCCGCTGGTACCTCCCCAGAGTCCAGAGAATTTTGGTAGATTATAACAAATGCATCTGCTATAACTTCCGCCATCTCTTTTAATACCCTGGGATGCATTTCATCAGGACCAGGGGACTTGTCTACCTTCAGTCTCATTAGTCTGTCCAGCACTACCTCCCTAGTGATAGTGATCATCTCAAGATCCTCCCTTCCCACATTCCTATGACCAGCAATTTTTGGCATGGTTTTTGTGTCTTCCACTGTGAAGACGGAAGCAAAATAATTGTTTAAGGTCTCAGCCATTTCCACATTTCCCATTATTAAATCCCACTTTTCATCTTCTAAGGGACCAACATTTACTTTAGTCACTCTTTTCCGTTTTATATATCTGTAAAAGCTTTTACTATCTGTTTTTATGTTTTGCGCAAGTTTACCTTCGTAATCTATCTTCCCTTTCTTTATTGCTTTTTTAGTCATTCTTTGCTGTTGCTTAAAATCTTCCCAATCCTCTAGTTTCCCACTAACCTTGGCCACCTTATACGCATTGGTCTTTGATTTGATACTTTCCTTTATTTCCTTGGTTATCCATGGCTGGTTATCTCTTCTCTTGCCGCCCTTCTTTTTCACTGGAATATATTTTTGTTGCGCATTATGAAAGAGCTCCTTAAAAGTCCTCCACTGTTCCTCAATTGTGCCACCGTTTAGTCCTTGTTTCCAGTCTACTTTAGCCAACTCTGCCCTCATCCCACTGTAGTCCCCTTTGTTTAAGCATAGTACGCTCGTTTCTGACACAACTTCCTCATCCTCAATCTGTATTACAAATTCAACCATATTGTGATCACTCATTCCGAGAGGATCTTTTACGAGGAGATCGTTTATTTTTCCTGTCTCGTTACACAGGACCAGATCTAAAATGGCTTGCTCCCTTGTAGGCTCTGTTACATACTGTTCTAAGAAACAATCTGTATGCATTCTATGAATTCCTCCTCCAGGCTACCCCCTGCGATTTGATTTGACCAATCGATATGTAGGTTAAAATCCCCCATAACTACTGCTGTTCCTTTTTCACATGCCTCCATTATTCCCTTGATTATTGCCCGCCCCACCATGAAGTTATTATTTGGGGGCCTATAAACTACGCCGACCAGTGACTTTTTCCCCTTACTATCTCTAATCTCCACCCACAATGATTCAACATTTTGTTCATTGGAGCCAATATTATCCCTCACAACTGCACTGATATCATCCCTTATTAACAGAGCTACCCCACCTCCCTTCCCTTCCTGCCTATCTTTCCGAATCGTCAGATACCCCTGTACGTTTAATTCCCATTCTAACCACTCTCTGGGCAAATAAGTTTCTCCTGAATTCTCCATCGGATTTATTAGTGACTATCTTATATTTATGTTTCCTAGTTTCGGTTTCTCGCACAAGTGGAAACACATTTTGTACATCTATCTTATCAAATCTTTTCATAATCTTAAAGACCTCTATCAGGTCACCCCTCAGCCTTCTCCTTTCTGGAGAATAATAACAGTTTATAATCGAGGTGATTTCCATTTATTATTATTTTTTTTTCCCCCTTCAATTTTTCTCCACTCCTCTCCTCTCCCCCGAAGGCTTGAGCTAGGTATTGTTCTGCAGACACCAGTTGCTCTCTGGTACCTCAGTCGAGGAGCTATTCTATATGTGTGAGCCCTGAGAGTGTCCGCCACTGTAATGTCTTTGCTTCATGGGTTCTTTGCTTAAGAATTCATAGCAACAGATTACTATTAAGAACTAGTTGGGTTATTACCAAATGTTTAACAATCACACTAGACATTACCAGTTCATCCACCCGGCTCACAACTACCTGCCTCATCGTGAATCCCCTGAACCCAACTGACTGGGGTTTTATTGAGTTTGTGAACATCACGTGACTGGCTAAGCCACTCACAACTCTTGTGAGCATACTCACAGGTACATACATTACAGCCACCAATCTAATTGGCCACAGAGATCCTCACAACTCAAGCTTATCCTGCCTTGACCTTGATATCCATACATGCACATGCAGCACAAGCCAGCGGATAGAAAGCAGAAACCAAGGTTAATATTTTTCCCATCTCTAGGTCATTGGCTCAGGAAGGTTATGGGTTCAAGTTAGTTAGTTAGTTAGTTAGTTATTTCTTTCTCTCTTTCTCTCTCACTAGGCACTGAACCATCAGGACCATATATTCAACAGAGAAAGTCAGATGTATTTGTATCAAAAGCTGTTCACCTCAAAGACAAATGTAATGGTTCCCTTGAAGACCCCAAACCTTTTACACTATGATATTCCTTTTCTGCTAATAAAGTATAGGAAAAAAAACAAATTGTATTAGTAGCCTTTCAAACTCTGAAATTCTTTTTAACTGAATCATCATATGAGATAATGAGGGTATGATTTCCTCAGAAAGAACGAACTTGAACCCATAACCTTCTGACTCAGAGGCAAGTGTTGCTACCAACTGAGCCACAGCTGACACATGCTGAGACATATCGCCCAAGAGCTTTGACCCCTAGTTTACGGCGAGTCAGTTGATCCCTGTGAAAGTGGGAAGTGTGGTGCAACTGGCATCCTGAGCCAGTGACCTAGAGAGAGGAAAAATAGTGACCTTGGTTTCGACTTCTGCTTTCTATTCACTGGCTTGTGCTGCATGTGCATGTATGGATATCAAGGTCAAGACAGGATAAGCCTGAGTTGTGATGATCTCCGTGGCCAATTAGATTGGTGGCTATAATGTATGCACCTGTGAGTATGCTCAAATAATATGAGTTGCAGGAAGGTTTCCACAACAGGCTGTTTCTGCTAGTAATTTATTTAATACAATATCTAGTTTAAATTTGATCAACATTAATGTAATAGTTCGTATCTATATGCAGATATACGAGTACTAGGTTGTAAATGAAAAAAGTACATTATTGCTATGAACTCCAGTGGGAATTCAGCAAATACCTGTACCAGATCATTGTCACAGTGACGTGTACAATTTTAGAACATTCATTCATAGGATTTGGGCGTCGCTGGTGTTATGGATGTAAAATTTATAAGTGTATAAGACTTGCCACCAGGAGGCGCACCTGTTGGAGACCCAAGGGTCACCTGCACACCCCGTGCAAGCAAGTATAAAAGGTTGTCTGCCATGCTGCTTAAGCACTCCGGAGTTTGATTAAAGAGACTAAGGTCACATCAGTTTGTGCTTACAGTATTCAGTCTTGTGGAGTTATTCTGAACATTACAGCTGGCAAAGCCGACATTTATTGTCCATCCCTAATAGCCCTTGAGAAGGTGGTTGTGGGCCACCTTCTTGAACTGCTGCAGTCCGTGTGGTGAAGGTACTCCCATAGTGCTGTTCGGGAGGGAGTTTCGGGATTTTGACCCAGCGACGAAGGAACAGAGATATATTTCCAAGTCAGGATGGTGTGTGACGGAGGAGAACATGGAGGAGATGGTGCTCCCATGCGACTGCCTAGGTGGTAGAGGATGCAGTTTTGGCAGGTGCTGCCAAAAAAGCCTTGGTGAGATGCTGCAGTGAATCTTGTACACACTGCAGCCAAGATGCACCAGTAGTGTAGGGAGTGAATGTTAAGGTGGTGGATGGGGTGCCAATCAAGCAGGATGCTTTATCCTAGGTGGTGTCGAGCTTCTTGACTGTTGTTGGAGCTGCACTCATCCAGGCAAGTGGAAAGTATTCCACCACACTTGTGACTTGTGCCTTGTAGATGGTGGCTATTTAGCTTCATGTGTTAGCTGTGTTGCAGTTTCACCCCAGGTTGGCACCTCATTTTTAGGTACGCCTGGTGGCACCCCTGGCATGCTCTTCTACACTCCTCTTTAAGCAAGGGTTGCTCCCCTGGATTGATGGTAATGGTAGAGTGAGGGATTTGCCAGGCTGTGAGGTTACAGATTGTGGTGGAATAAACTTCTGCTGCTGTTGACGGCCCACAGAACCTCACTAATGCCCAATTTTAAGCTGCTAGATCTATTCTGAATCTATCCCATTTAGCACGGTGGTAGTGCCACACAACACGATGGAGGGTGTCCTCGGTGTGAAGATGGGACTTCATCTATTCAAGGACAAGCACTCCTACTAATACTGTCATGGACAGATGCATCTGCGACAGGTAGATTAGTGAGGAGGAGGTCAAGTAGATATTTCCCTTGTGTTGGTTCTCTCATAAGCCCAATCTTGCAGTTATGTCCTTCAGAACTCAACCAATAATAGTGCTACTGAGCCACTGATGGTGATAGACTTTGAAGTCCCCCACCCAGAGTACATTCTGTGCCCTTGCTACCCTCAATGCTTCTTCTTTCCATGTTCAACATGGAGGAGTACAGATTCATCAGCTGCGGGAAGTGCTAATCGGCAGGAGGTTTCCTTGCCCAATGCTTGACTTGAAGCCATTAGACTTCATGGGGTTCAGAGTCAATGTTGAGGACTCCCAGGGCCACCCCCGCCCAACTGTTTACCACTGTGCCATGACATCTGGCAGGTCTGTCCTGCTGGTTGGACAGGACATATCCAGTGATTGTGATGGAGGTGTCTGGGACATTGGCTGAAAGGTATGATTCTGTGAGTATGACTATGTCAGGCTGTTGCTTGACAAGTCTGTGGAACTACTCTCCCAATTTTGGCACAAGACCCCAGATGTTAGAATGGAAGACTTTGCAGGGTTGACTGGGCTGAGTGTGCCTTTGTTGTGTCTGGTGCCTAGGTCGATGTTGGGTGGTCCATCCGGTTTTATTCTTAGTATATTTCTTTGTAACAGTCTGGTACAACTGAGTGGCTTGCTAGGCCATTTCAGAGAGCAGTTAAGAACCATGAATTGTGGTGCTGGTGTAACTAATGTGAAAAATGAAATTGATGTTTGTGTAAGTAAGATTAAGAACAAGCTTGTTATGTTTGATGATTATGACAGAGAGTTTGAAATGCCTAATGTAACCATGTCTGGTGAGACCATGATACAAAAAAGTGATGCAAATGCTGTAATTAACAATGTAAAGGCAGTCAATAATGTAGACTCGACTGTGTATGATCAAAGCCAAGGTGTCATTTATACAGGTAGGACACTGTTAAAAGACACTGAGTTCTACAGGAACCATGCAAATGCTAGAGGAATCCCCCCGTGGAAGACCCCCAGGTCCAGCTGGCTACCAGGCCATGTAACCTGGACCTTTGCAACAAAGGTGATGTCACAGGAAGGGCCCACACACACCCAGTGGGAGCAGACCCACTACAGGGACAGTGGTCAATGGGCAACACAGCCACCACCACTAGCAACCTGCCCCAGACCAGCCCTATACCCCCTGGCCACCAGGGCTAATACCAGGAGCGAGAGGCCAATACCCTCCAGCTTTCTTGGGAAACCCTGGGATGACCAGACTCTCATCCCAATTGGAGGACAAGGAGCCCACACAGTCCTGTGGCTCTGCCCACCACCACACAATTACCCACATCACAGAGTATGCATCCTACCCACTGCTGCAATGGCTACCCCACTGAGGGATCCCACAACAGTGACACCACATGGTCTATGTGTGAGGGGGGGGGGAAATGTATGAGGCCAGCCTCAAGTACAGGGATCACACCTGGCACCCATACAACCCTCACCACAGCTTCCCATAGCCCCCAACTGATCACTTCCCCAGGTCATGGCAATAAGGTCTTGAAAAATGCTTAGGGGGGAGTGTTGTTATGTATGCATGCTTGTATTGTTGTATGATGTCTGTAACACTGAATGTACCTTTACACTGTACACACCTTACCTGTATACCAGAAGGTGCTGCTGCTGGAGACCTAAGGGTTACCTGCACACTGCAGGTAACCCAGTATAAAAGGGAGCTCACCTCTAAGTATCCTCACTCGAGGAGCTGCAAATAAAGAACTACAGTCTACACAGTTTAAGTACCATACCCTGCCTCGTGGAGTCATTACCAAAGGTGCCTTCATACACAGTAACATTGGTGTGGGCCAGGAGTCACATATAAACACAAGAGATTAATGTGCAAAGTTAAAGCACATGGGATTGGGGATAGTGTGCTGACGTGGATTGAGAAATGGTTGTCAGACAGGAAGCAAAGAGTAGGAGTAAATGGGTACTTTTCAGAATGGCAGGCAGTGACTAGTGGGGTACCGCAAGGTTCTGTGCTGGGGCCCCAGCTGTTTACATTGTCCATTAATGATTTAGACGAAGGGATTAAATGTAGTATCTCCAAATTTGCGGATGACACTAAGTTGGGTGGCAGTGTGAGCTGCGAGGAGGATGCTATGAGGCTGCAGAGTGACTTGGATAGGTTAGGTGAGTGGGCAAATGAATGGCAGATGAAGTATAATGTGGATAAATGTGAGGTTATCCACTTTGGTGGTAAAAACAGAGAGACAGACTATTATCTGAATGGTGACAGATTAGGAAAAGGGTAGGTGCAACGAGACCTGGGTGTCATGGTACATCAGTCATTGAAGGTTGGCATGCAGGTACAGCAGGCGGTTAAGAAAGCAAATGGCATGTTGGCCTTCATAGCAAGGGGATTTGAATACAGGGGCAGGGAGGTGTTGCTACAGTTGTACAGGGCCTTGGTGAGGCCACACCTGGAGTATTGTGTACAGTTTTGGTCTCCTAACTTGAGGAAGGACATTCTTGCTATTGAGGGAGTGCAGCGAAGATTCACCAGACTGATTCCCGGGATGGTGGGACTGACCTATCAAGAAAGACTGGATCAACTGGGCTTATATTCACTGGAGTTCAGAAGAATGAGAGGGGACCTCATAGAAACGTTTAAAATTCTGACGGATTTAGACAAGTTAGATGCAGGAAGAATGTTCCCAATGTTGGGGAAGTCCAGAACCAGGGGTCACAGTCTGAGGATAAGGGGTAAGCCATTTAGGACCGAGATGAGGAGAAACTTCTTCACCCAGAGAGTGGTGAACCTGTGGAATTCTCTACCACAGAAAGTTGTTGAGGCCAATTCACTAAATATATTCAAAAGGGAGTTAGATGAAGTCCTTACTACTCGGGGGATCAAGGGGTATGGCGAGAAAGCAGGAAGGGGGTACTGAAGTTGCATGTTCACCCATGAACTCATTGAATGGCGGTGCAGGCTCGAAGGGCCGAATGGCCTACTCCTGCACCTATTTTCTATGTTTCTATGTTTCTATGTTTCTATAGACCAGACCAAATTTCCTTCCCTAAAGGACGTCAGTGAACCAAATGGGTTTACTAGTGCAGGAACATAATCACTATGCTACTGTACCCCGTTGAGGTGAATGGTATGGATGCATTTAAGGGGAAGCTAGTTAAACACATGAGGGAGAAAGGAATAGAAGGATGTGCTGATGGGGTTCGATGGAAGATGGGTGGGAGGAGGCTGGTGTGGAGCATAAACACTGGCATGGAGCAGTTGGGCTGAATGGCCTGTTTCTGTGCTGTACGTTCTATGTAATTCTATATGTAACTCTATGTAAATATTAGTCTAATGTGACAATATGTAATATATTCCATTACAATTCAACTTTTCATAAACCACCTGCTGGCCCTTTCTTCTACTTCAGTGAGGAGGTATTTAGATGAAAGGTGGGTGACAAGAGAAATGCCTTCCCTTTTTGCTTAAAGAATTAGTCTTTGTGTCTTGGTTTAAATGATGTAATGTATCACGCAGCACCTGGGGTGGACAGAGACAGAGGAACATCAATAAGAAAAGATGCCTCATTCTCTCAGATGTCAGGCCAGACTTTCCAATGTACCTGGAGGCCAGGTAAAAGGTGACTGTCTTCAGGGCTGCTGTGAACATTAATCCAGTGCATGCACTTTCACTACCCAGCACTTGTTTGGTCTCTCAATTCTTTTCTTAAGTCTGCAGTAGCTCATCTTAATAGGCTTTGTATTCATTTCATGTGAGAAAATTGTTTGTGTTTTAATCAATACCGTTGCAGCATTTAAAATTAATATAATCTTAGAGCTTCAATATTACAGATAGGAATTTAATTAAATTTAAAAACACAACCTAATCGGAAAACGTTACTACATGGATTCGATGGGCAGCTGACGAGTGTTTTGGTACAGTACAACTATCGAGCTGGCCAGAGCAAAGACAACAAGTAGATAATAGACCAAGCGTTATGCAGCTTATAGATAACTAAAGGTGGATACTTTATCCTGATATGGTCCGTAGATCAACAAAAAAGGTTAGATTACACTGCAGGTCCTTGTTTGATAAATCTGCTACAATTAGCGCTACCTAGCAACCTGCATCAAGTAGCAAGTGAGTGAAGTTTGAACATCTCCCAGCTTGAAAATAACAGGGAGTTACAAGACTGCTGACATCAGTTCCATCTTGAAATTTGTGTAGCTTCGAACTCATGCTCCCATTTGTTTTATTTAATATAGTTCCCACAACAAAAATGTAGCTCTTACGTAAATGAAAAAATGTTATTCTCATATGGTATAGTACACATGGTGATATAAGCAACTAGCAGAAAGAAAGAAAGACAGAAAGAAAGACTTGCATTTATATAGCGCCTTTCACGACAACCAGACGTCTCAAAGCGCTTTGCAGCCAATGGGGTACTTTTGGAGTGTAGTCACTGTTGTAATGTGGGAAACGTGGCAGCCAATTTGTGCACAGCAAGCTCCCACAAACAGCAATGTGATAATGACCAGATAATCTGTTTTTGTTAGGTTGAGGGATAAATATTGGCCAGGACACCAGGAATAACTCCCCTACTCTTCTTTGAAATAGTGCCACGGGATATTTTACGTCCACCTGAGAGAGCAGAAGGGGCTTCGGGTTAACGCCTCATCCGGAGGACGGCACCTCCACCAGTGCAGCACTCCCTCAGCACTGCACTGGGAGAAGCTACAAGGTGTATTTCTTGGCGTAAGCAAGCTGCAAGTTATCAGTCACATGACTAATAGAAGGGCCAACACAAAGCTCTTTTGCGAAGCTGTTGTACTGAAAATTATGCTTTGTCGCAAAATATTTTTAATCTCACAGTAGCACAAGACAAGCAGTACAACTTTGCTGAACTCACATTGATTCACAAGAGCCGATTTTAACGCCGGCCGCGAATCAGGCAGGCGGAACGAGCATGAAAACCCCCCCCCCCACCGAGTGTGAGGCAATGTCATGGGAGGGGCTTCATGTCTCTACGATTGCTGGGTGTGCCCAACTGATCGCATCAGGGAACGGGCAGCTAGCCCGCTTTATGCGCCCAATTTCCAGTAGGCCTCCCGAGGCCTTTTCTGAGCGAGAATGTATCTCTTAAAGCGAGGTTGCATTTCCTGAAGACAGACTGCATTTCAAGACTGTGCACAATTCTGCTGGGACTGAAGGGTCAGAGGGCTGTCCCCCCTCCCCACCCACCCCCCAGATTTTTTGATGTCTTCCTGGAGGTTCCTGTGGAGGAGGTCAGGGCTTGGAGAGAGGTAGGACCCCCCAGTACCAGCATGCCAATATCTTTATCCAGCTGACCTGGACAGGGGTGGCTGACAGGGTCAGTGCGGAAGCATTGACATCAGTGTAGGAAGAAGTTCAATGGCCTCAAAGAGCAGCAAGGATGACTACAGCTCTTCATCTCTCCAGTTCGCTTAACAGCCCCTTGACAACACTGGCCTTGCTAGGACTCCTGACAGTAACATTGGTGCACTCCAGCAATGCTGTCTCTGGTACTGAACTGGTACTGGTAAACATCTTGGGCCACATGTCTCAGTTCCATATTAGGCACTGAACCATCAGGACTTCCCTTCCCCCACCATTCTCAACAATTCCCTTACTTCCTTCACATCCTTCCGAATACAATCACAAGGGCACCTTATGACACCTCCCTTCCTCGTGCAAAGCACACTCACCTCTCTCTTTGCACCCTTCATACCACACATACCATACATCCCACATCCTAGCACTTACACAACCCCCGAGCCCTGCCGCCACACCTTTCTTACTTCACTTGGCTTTACATTCGGCACCTCCCCAGTCTCGCTCCACCTTGCTTCCCCACCTCTGAACACGTACACTATATGCACAAGCCCTACACATCTCCACTTACCTTTTCAACAGCCACTGACTAACTGTCACTCTCTCAGCTGGACAACACAGCACATAATGCAAGGGAGAGGAGCAAGGATGGAGCGTCCAAGAGCAAACAGAGCAAGAAGCCCTGGAGATTAGTGGCTCGGGCGAAGCCATGTGCAGCGGGGAAGGCGAGCCTGGTGGATTATCTGAGCAGGGTGCCTGCGTATTAATTGTAACCCTTCACTCTCCTCAGCAAATATTCAGCAAGCTTCACAACTTCAAGCTTCTCAAGATTCTCATTTGCTGTTGTCCAGCTTCTCAGTGGTCTCTCCTAACTCTTGTCCCTTTTCTCTTTCCTCTCGGTCCTTCTCAGCAGCAAGAGCTTCCTGAAGAAGACAACTCGGAGGAGGACAATCCTCCTGAGGGTGCATCTTCACGCGCTCCATCCATCTTAAGCACCAGTGGAGATATTAACACTCCATGTGGGATGGTTAATGAGGCAAAGGAGTCTGAGGGGCCAAATTTCGGCCTGAGTTGCTCCTGATTTTTTGGAGCAACTGGCTTAGAATGGAGTATCTTAGAAATTTAAATTCTCGGCATTTAGTTTGCTCCAGTTCTAGTCAGTTAGAACAGTTTCACTTTGGAACAGAATTTTTTTTTCAAAAGGGGGCGTGTCCGGCCACTTAAGCCTGTTTTCAAAGTTTAGGCAGTGAAAACTTACTCCAAACTAACTTAGAATGGAGTAAGTGAAGATTTTTGTACGTTCGAAAAAACCTTGTCTACACTTTAGAAAATCAGGCGTAGATTACAAATTAGGTGTAGGGAATGGAGGGGGGTGGGGGGTTTAAAGGGAAGTTTACAAACATTAAACACTTCAGTTTTACAAATAAAGAGCCATTATCAATAATAAATGATAAATACATCAATAAATCAACCAATAAATCAATCCAAAAAAATTAATAAAAAAATATATTTTTTTTAAAATCAATAAATAAAACATTTTCTACTTACTGACTGCAGCACGGGAGTCCTTCAACAGCATGCTGGGATGCACCCCCAGTGTGTCTCTGTCAGTGTCTCTATCTCTCTGTCTGTCTGTGTGTGTATCTCTCATTCTCTCTGTCTGTCAGTGTCTGTGTTTCTGACAGCGAGGGGAGGGGGAGAAGGTGGGTGGAAGGGGGAGTGGGGTTGAGGGGGTGGGGTGGAGGGGGAGGAGGGAGGAGGAGGGGGGGTGGGGGGTGGAGGGGGAGGAGGAGGGGGAGGGGGAGGGGGGAGGAGGAGGGGGTGGGGGTGAGGTGGAGGGGGGGAGTTGGAATGGGGTGGGGGGAGGTGGAGGGGGGAGCAGGAGGGGCAGGAGGGGGGTGGGGGGGGAAGAGGTGGGGTGGGGGGTAGGTGGAGGGGGGTGGGGGGGGAGGAGGAGGGGGAGGTGGAGGGGGGTAGTGTGGAGAGGAGGGGGAGGGGGGAGGGGGAAAAGGAAGAGAGGATGGAGGGAGGGGGGAGAAGGGAGAGAGGAGGGAGGGAGGGAAGGAAGGGAGAGAAGGAGGCTGAACGGCCGGTTCCAAGACTTCGGGCTAGATTTACAGGTATTACAGGTAGGTGGCGTCGGGTGTCGGGACGGGGGGGGGGGCGTCGCAGAGGTCCGGGGAGGGGGGTGGAGAGAGAGAGCCGCGGAGGTCCGGGGGGGCAGTCGCGGAGGTCACGGGGGGTGGGAAGAGAGAGAGTCGTGGGGTTGGGGGGGGGGGGGAGCAGTGGTGGGGTCGGGGGGGGAGCGGAGGTCGGGTCGCCGGGGGAGTGGGGCGGGGGGAAGTAGAGGTTGGGTGGGAGGAGCCTTATGCATGCAGCCCCAGCGAGGCCACACAGTTTTGGGCGCCTGGAGCTACTGCACATGCGTGCCCACTGTAGTGCGCATGTGCAGAGGTCCCGGCACCGTTTTCAGCGCAGGGACCTAGCTCCGCCCCCCACAGCTCGTGCTGCGCCGCGCCCGGCTCCAGAGGACCTGCAGGGAGCCAGAGAATAAGTACGTTTTTTTTCGGCGCACTTTGTGGCGCGAAAAACGGGTGTCCAGGTTCGGGCTGCGCCGTTTTAGGCATGGCCCGAAACTTGGGCCCTGAATGTGGTGAAATGCCAAGCACCAGTGAGCAGCAGCAAGTACTGGTGACAGGGGAAGCTCAGAAAACAGCAAGGTTCTTTTTCAGCTCTGCAGAGCTGGACAGAGATGAGGACTTCAGGGTCTCAGCCATAAAAAAAGAAAAAGCAGTTGTATGAGGTACTGGAAGGCCTGTCAAGGAATTTGAGCACTGTGGCTAAGAGTGTGGAGGCGTCCTCATGCAGCCTGTAGCTCTCTGATTCTGAAGTTTGTTGGTTCAAGTCCTGCTTCAGAGACTGGAACATAAAATCTAGGCTGACATTTTAGTGAAGGAGTGCTGCACTGTCGGAGATGCTGTCTTTCAGATGAGACATTGAACCAATAGATGTCTGCTCTCTCAGATGGATGTAAAAGATCCCATGGCACTATTTTGAAGAAGTTCTTCCCAGTAACCTAGCCAACATTTATGCCTCAACCAACATTACTAAAAGCAGATTATCTGGTCATTATCACATTACTACTTGTGGGACCTTTCTGTGCACAAATTGGCTGTCGTGTTTCCTATATTACAACAGTGACTACACTTCAAAGGAACGTAATTGGCTGCGCAGTGCTTTGCGATGTCCTAAGGTCTTCAAAAGCGCGATATAAATCCAAGGGGGAAAAATTTTGGTACCGCGAGGACGAGACTCAAGCAGAGTGCCGGGCTGAACGATCGAGGCATGGACCCCGTGTCGAAAGCACCAAGGGGCCCCAGGAAAAAGTGTCATCATTTTTTTCTAAATGCATTACACCTTCCCTTTAAGTTGAGCCCCACGAGCGGCCGGCCGCCCAGGATGTGTCCCTGAAGCTGTCGCAGTGTCAGGGGGTGATATCCAATTTAGGGTTTGGGGCACTGCGTGTGGCGATGACGTCATCATTGCCGGTGCAGCGGAGATGGGTGCTACGAGTTACCGCTGCCACTAAACCCCCCCCGAATTTAGCAGGAGTCGTTAGCGGTGCCGCGCCCAGGCGAAAAGTCACTTGTGCCCCATTGGTAACGGGAGGCATAAACAACCTGAATTTCTAGTCCCAAGTCTTTTTTGCTTTCTGTGTGGTGGCATCTCGCAGGCCATCAGTACTCTACAGTCCACCTTGAAGAGTGGGCTGGCCACCTCCAGGGATGTTGCAGCCAGGCCCACACAAAGGGAATCAGTGTCACCGGCCTTTGTAGCTTTAGTGGAAGCTCAAATGGCTGCCATACAAACCGTGGGCTGAAACTTGTGCTCTGCCTTGCAGGGTTAGACGTCCGCTTGGGACAGATTGGTGGAGCAAATGGATAGATGTTTTTCCAGAAATCAGCCATCTGCCCTCTCGCAGATCAGTGCAAGTGATAAGTCCGAGCCCCACTGACATGGCAGTGGCACAAGGCAAGCAGTGCATATTGTCCTCTTTTTGGATGACAGCACGTCTGCTCCTTTGCCACCCCCGCAACTAATACCCGCCATGGTGCCCACAAGTCAGCTGGGCCAGACTGCTCCGACAGCAGTCGAGGTGCAGCAATCTGTAGTCAGGCCCTCACAGGCTCGAGCACCTTGAGGTTACTGGCCACCAGCATCTCAAGGGTCCACACTTGAGCAACAGCAGATGTCCACTAGCTTTTCTGAGGCCCTGGAGCACATTATAGGAGTAGTCGAATTAGGAAACCTTCTTATATGAAAGGCACCATGGGTTGACACTTAGGCGAGAAATGAATGGAAGGCAATTCTTGTTTTGGGAACTAAATTAATCACATTTGACACTTTGATCCCCAGTGTGCTGTCCAATTCTGCATTGTTAATATGTCATTGATATAGAATCTGGCTGAATGGTTATAATGTGGTTACACGCCGCCCAATCTTTTCCACAACCACAATTTGAGGCCACATTTTATTGATTGGCTACGTAGCGCTTGCAGTGTGACCTCAAATTGCGCAAAGCTAAATTTTGCAACCTCGGAGTAGAATTCCTGATGGTCTACCGTAATTTAAGCGGAAGATCAGCGGAAACTCCGTGTATGCCATTTCTCCAGGGTTTTCCCAAATCTTCCACCAAATTTAAGGTGGATGATCGGGAGAGCCCCTGCGGAAATGAATGTCTTCAGTGTTAAAGATGGTTCATCGGAGCAACTGGCTTATTTTTCGAGTCAGAAAGTACCAATGACAATCAGCTCTTTTCGGTTATTGGAAACTTGCACCTGGAATTGCTGCGGAGGTTCTTCTGATCTGTGTTAATAGAATCGGCACATCGGGATTGTGCTGACCCTTTGAAACAGCTCTCCAACTTGTCCCACTCCCTGGTTTTTCCCCATAGCCCTGCAAATTTCTCCTTTTCAAGTAGTTATCCAATTCCCTTTTGAAAATTACTATTGAATCTGCTTCTACCTCCCTTTCAGGCAGGGCATTTCAGATCATAACAACTCACTGTGCAAACAAAAAAAATTATTCTAATTTCTCCCCTGGATTTTTTCCCAATTATCTTAAATCTGTGTCCTCTAGTTAATGACCCTCCTGCCACTGGAAACAGTTTCTCCCTATCTGCTCTATCAATGTTGAACACCTCTATTAAATCTCCCCTTAACCTTCTCTGCTCTAAGGAGAACAATCCCAGCTTCTCTAGATTCTCCACATAACTGAAGTCCTTCATTCCTGCTACCACTCTAGTAAATCTCCTCTGGACTCCCTCCAAGGCCTTGACATCCTTCCTTAAAGTGTGGCGCTTAGAATTGGATACAATACTGCAGCTGAGATCTAATCGGTGGTTTATTAAGGTTTACCATAACCATCTTGCTTTTGTAATCTATTATTAAGTAAACATCGTGGGCTGCCTTGACCTGTCTGAGAACACCACCGCAGATCAGGGTTATAAATAGAGCTGGGGCGCCAGGCCCTGGAATATCGTGAGCCGCCCCGACCTGTCTGAGAACACCACCGCAGATCAGGGCTATAAATAGAGCTGGGGCGCCAGGCCCTGGAATATTGTGGGCCGCCCCGACCTGTCTGAGAACACCACCGCAGATCAGGGTTATAAATAGAGCTGGAGCGCCGGGCCCTGGAATATTGTGGGCTGCCCCGACCTGTGTGAGAACACCACTGCAGATCAGGGCTATAAATAGAGCTGGAGCGCCGGGCCCTGGAATATTGTGGGCCGCCCCGACCTGTCTGAGAACACCACCGCAGGTTGGGGCTATAAATAGAGCTGGAGCGCCGGGCCCTGGAATATCGTGGGCCCCCCGACCTGTGTGAGAACACCACCACAGGTTGGGGCTATATATAGAGCTGGAGTGCCGGGGCCCTGGAACATTGTGGCAGAGGTGCAGCGAATGCGGGTACGGGGCCCAGATGAGCTGAGGGCCCATGGGAAGCACGGGTCAGCCCACACTGCGATATGTGTGCGTACTAGGCCTGTGCAGCAGAGCAGGTCTTCAGTCGTCCTGGTTCAACCCTTGCCACTGGATAAAGGCCTAGCTCTGTCAAGCCCGTGTGGTGGCTGATGTGCAACGGTCACCACATGTTAAAAAAATTCACGCACAGGCATCTTCCACCCCCTCAACTGGAGTTCAGGACTAGAACATCGGGTCCTTCATTGAAACATCTGTGAACTCTCGTGGAAGCAAGTCATCCTCGTTCGAGGGACCTATGATGATAAAGCCAACGATCCCGTATGCTTTTTAACAGCCTTATCAACTTGTCCTGCCACCTTCAAAGACTTGTGTATGTAGATCGCTCTGTTCCTGTGCACCTTTTAAAATTGTACTATTTAATTTATATTGCCTCTCCTCAATTTTCCTTCCAAAATGCATCACTTCACACGTTGCTGCTATGTGTCTGCCCATTACACCAGTCTGTCTATGTCCTCCTGAGGTCTGGAACTATTCTCCTCGCTGTTTACTACATCTCCAAGCTTTGTGTCATATGCAAACTTTGTAATTATGCTCCTATGCCCAAGTCCAGGTCATTGATGTATATCAGAAAGAGCAGTGGTCCCAATACCAACCTCTGGGAGACACCTCTGTATACCTCAGGCAAGACTGCATTTATTTCTCTTCCTTAGTTGCCCTGAGAAGATGGTGCTGGGCCTTGGCCTTGAAGCCCTGCAGTACGTGTGGTGTTGTTGCTGTCACAACGGTGCTGGGTAGGGAATTCCAGGATTTCAAAAACTTACCCTTTTGATAGCAGTCTCAAGGCCTAGTTTTACTGATCAGGTAATGTCAGTTGCCTCAGGGCAAACCAATCTTGCAGTGGGAGCCTCAAATAGGCATTTACATATGCAAAAGAGCTAATGCCCATTTTAGGGGTGGCCCATGGATGCCTATTTATTTCCTTCACCAATATGGTGACTGGCGCACTTCCGGCCAGAAATGCGCATGTGCTTCCTGCCCGCCATATCGGGGGCTTAGTAGCCAGGTTAGTGCGTGAAAAATGTATAGGCCTATGTCTGAAAATCCTAGTGTCTGCCTTCCAATAGTTCCCCCAGTGTTCTTCTACTTTTCCTTTCTTACATTTTTGATCGGCTTATTTATTAAAAAGAAATACTTGTGTATGATATAAAGCCAAGATGTTAGAACTTAGCTGAATGGCAATTTATGATTGAATTGAAGCCTCTGCATATAATGAAGACCAAAGAGAAGGATATTATTTGGCCCATTGAATCTATGAGTTCTGCAACTTCAATATTTGCTGCCTTGTGTTTCTATTTTATATTGCAAGGACAGTAACGTACAAGTCCAACACAGCTGAAAGGTATATGATTAATATTTAGGAAATCATTTTGAAATAAAAGGAAAGAACCACATCAGAAAACCCTTTAAAGGTGAATGTTCTTTAACATGATGCCAATGGAAGGAATGAAGTAATTCCGGGACCTTTCATCTCATGGAAATTGATAGCTCTGGTCAGTGGATGTCAGACACAGTAGGTTGTTTAACTAACTGTATCTGCACTGCCTGTGGCTATGTATAAATCGGTGACATTAAATAGCTCCCTAGGTTTCTGCTAACTGACTTAAAAGAGAGTGCAACTTTGCTATGATCACTTGTAATTAAATATGTCTCTCAAAAGGTTCCCAAACTTTCATTTTAAATGTGGACATGTTGAAAGCTTATTGGGACTCCTTAAAATTAGGTGATAGACAGAATTACTTCCAGTTGTCCCCAACTTACTGCCTTTTCATTTTATTTATGCTTCGCCCCAGTATATAAACCAATAAATAAGAAATAAGTAGTACCTTATTCTCATCCTTGTTTACAAATCCCTCCATGGCCTCGCCCCTCCCTAGCTCTATAATCTCCTTCAGCCTCACAACCCCCACCGCCCTCACCCCCCCCCATCCCCCCCCCCTGAGATATCTGCACTCCTCAAATTCTGCCTTCTTAAGCATCCCTCATTATAATCGCTCAACCATCGGTGGCTGTGCCTTTAGCTGCCTAGGCCCTAAGCTCTGGAACTCTCTCCCTAAACCTCTCCGCCTCTACCTCTCTTTCCTCCTTTAAGACGCTCTTTAAAACCTACCTCTTTGGTCATCTGTCGTAATTTCTTCTTATGTGGCTCAGTGTCAAATTTTTGTCTTATAACATTCCTGTGTAGTGCCTTGAGACGTTTTACCACGTTAAAGGCACTATATAAATAAAGTTGTTGTTGTTGTACATGGGGGACATAGTCTCAGAATAAGGGGCTGCTGATTTCAAACTGAGATGAGGTGGAATTTCTTCTCTTAGAGGGTTGTACATCTATGGAATTCTCTGCCCCAGAGAGCTGTGGAGGCTGGGTCATTGAATATATTTAAGGCGGAGATTGCCAGATTTTTGAGCGATAAGGGAATAAAGGGTTATGGGGAACGGGCAGGGAAGTGGAGCTGAGTCCGTGATCAGATCAGCCATGATCTTATTAAATGGTGGAGCAGGCTCAAGGGGCCAGGTGACCTATTCCTGCTCCTATTTCTTATGTTCTTATGTACCTGTATTAAAGGGAAAAGGGCTGCTCGGATTCATCAGAAACCTCCTTAACTAAAATTCTCTAGCTTTTAGCTTTTGGCTGGCCCTCGAGTCCTTGAAATTGTTCCTGCTATCTCCAGTTTCTAAAATGAACTGTTTGAAACATTATTCACAATCATTAATTGTTGTGGTGAAGGTTTGTTTAGGTCAAGTTGAGTCAATGCTGCTGGAGCTGGAAGTTGCTCATAACCCATCTATAAGTTTGTAAAGATCAATACAATGATTTTATTAACTGTTGCTATAACTAAGTTAGTGCCCTTGAATTAAGAGGTGTTCATCTTAATGGTCACCAAGGCATCCTGGCACGAAGGAACTCTGAATCGAATAGAAAATCACACAATTTAATCAATCTAATATTAATCGAAATTCAGTAAAATCTCAGTTGTTATTTGTCAATCCAATAACATTCAGAAAATACAAAACAAATTAGAAACATAGACGTATCAACTAATAGAATCTACGAGTCCTATATGAGCATTGAAACGTCCCACCAAGAAATGAAAGTTTTTAACAGTATAGCTAAACAAAAAACTTAAGGGAAAGATCATCAATAGTCCGGCACGGGCTCGACAGGCCGAATGGCCTCTTTCTGTGCTGAAACCATTCTATAATTCTATGAACTGATTTGGATTTTGGCTGTAAAGGAAGGAAATTATCCACTGACAATTTTAGTGAAAAAGCAATCGTGAGTCTTTAAATTGGCTGCACTTTGAAGAAGGACATCACAGGGGAAGATTTATTGTCAATCGTGAACTAGTGGGTCATAGTCTCAGGATAAGGGGTCGGCCATTTAAGACTGAGATGAGGAGAAATTTCACTCAGAGGGGTGTGAATCTTTGGAATTCTATGCCCCAAAAGGCTGTTTATGTTGAGTCAATGACTGAGATCAATAGATCTTTGGGATCGGACGGGAAAGGGGAGTTGATGTAGAAGATCAACCATGATCTTATTGAATGGCAGAGCAGGCTCAAGAGGCCATATGGCCTACTCCTGATCCTATTTCTTATGTTACATATAAGCCATACTAGGTGCTCAGAATCGACCATTGACAGGAAAATACATAAAAATAAATACCATGTAAAATTTTTAATTTTAAGTGTTTAATCAATTTGTGATAATGAAGCTGTGGTTCGGCAGTAAGAGGCAACTAAAGGCAGCAGTTTCATTGAAAGATAATTGTTCCTCCGTGAAGTAGGCTATCGTCAATCACAATTAATGAGTTCTCGCATGTCTATCATACAACAAGCTGACTTTACATTGCGCCTTTAATGTCAAAAAACATTCCAAGGATCTTCACAGAAGTGTAATCAGTCAAAAATGGATGCCAAGCCAAGGAAAGAGATATTCGGAAGGATGGCTAAAAGGTTGGACAAAGAGATGGGTTTTAAATAGGGTCTTAAAGGAAGAGAGGGAGGTGGAGAGGCCAAGGGGTATTAGAGAGGGAATTCCAGATGTGAGGGCAAGATGGCTGAATGTGAAGTGAGAGGGGTTGCACAAGACGGCAGAATCTTGTTGTGTGCGTGGTGCGTATGGGCTGCATAGCGGGTCGGGATCGCGATGTTCTGCTCAGCTCATTCTTCAGGGCAACTTTAACTTAATGGCCCCATTTAAAGCAGTCATGCGCGCTTCCCGGCCCAATTAAATGGAACGGGTGTGATGATGACTCGTTTCCAACACCAAAATTTAAAGCAGCATTGCACACAACTCATTTGAAGGTTGCTAGAGGAGTGTGAGAGCTGAAATACAAGTGGGCTGACTACTGTTCAAAACTACCAATGATGGATCGTCAAAGGCAGAAGGCTGCACCACGATTTTCTGACGCACCTCTGCATATTCTGGTGGAGGCAGTGAGTGCATGCAGGGAGGTCCTGTTCCCTGCAGATAGGCACAGGAGACCTCCCAAAGTCACCGAAAGGGCCTGGCTGGATGTAGCAGAGGGGATCAGCAGCAGGGATGTGGTCAGGAGGAGCTGGATCCAGTGAAGGAAACGATTCAATGATCTCAGGAGTTCAGGAAAGGTGAGTGCAATGCTACACACACCTTCATCCTGATGTGCCTGTCACCACATCCCCATCACTCTGCCTTCCCAAGCCTACTCCTGTACATCATTCCTCACACCAACATACCTTGCACATCCACCCATCCCTCTCTAAGTACATAGTCGCATCCCCATCTCACTAATCACCTCTGACACTCACCCTCATTCTAATGCAACCATAGCAAGTAACACTGCAGAAGGAGGCCATTTGGCAATGTCACCCCACTCCCTCAGTCACTCACTACAGATGTCACCCACACATTCCTTACACTCATTCCATCACTCTTACTCCAACTTCTCTTCTTTCCCTCCTTGCAGGAGAAAAGACCCCAGAACACGTGGGAGAAGCAGAGAACCGGAGGTGGCCCTCCAGTATTCACCCATCAACACCAGAAGAAGAGGAGATCCTGGAGATACCATGAGTTGCGCAACTGCTGATGGTGGGAGATGGAGAGAGGGGGACATCCCAGCAACCTGGTGATAGAATTACATCTCATGCAGCCACATGGCACACAGCAGTCAATCATTTGGTGACTGATGTCAGCAGCCAGTGAAATGCCATCATGTGCATAATGGTAACATTACCCAGTCTTATTATAACATCTCTAATTCATCTCTTTACTCTCACACAGGTCCATCAAGTGCCCAGACGACGACTCCTCAGAGGAACCTTCAGCCCCTGAGGGTGCACCATCAGCAGACCAAAACACAGCCAGCATAGAGCAAGGGACAAAGTGGCACCACCCATGAGTTAAGTTTCTTGTCAAAGCCAGGATGTCAATGCAATCGTCCACAATAAGTTCATGGATGGCAAGGGCCTTGTTCACGAGTGAACGGACATTCTTGAGGGAAATGCAGAGAGGGGCGATGATTGTTGTGTCCAAGGGGGCAGGGGTGGGCAGGGTGAGCGGGACGAGAAGGAGGTTGGCGAGATTAGCCTCTGGTGGACACTCTAGGGGGCAAGGTCTGCCCGAGAGTACGGAGATGGGCCAGTTGGGGTTCCTGCTCATAAGGAGGCTATGAGGGGGTCTTAATGGGGCCTTTATAGAGTGGCGTGGAAGGCACAGAGTGTAGCTGTAATATACTGATGGAAACCTTAGATTCATGAGCCTCTTACAACAGTGTAAATAATGAACATATCACTAGCTCTATAACAACTTGAGATTCCTACTCAGAGGCATCAAGCAAAATGGCAGAGAAACTGAGGGCAGTTTACAATGTTTCCAGCATAACGCATAACAATTAACTGTTTCTTATTTCAAATCAATGCACTTGTTATTGATCAGTTATGAATATTTCAGTTGGATGAGCAGATTAGATGGTTCTCAATAACACTGAGCCTCAATGCTCGTTAGTCACACACCGATCGTAAATCGCTTCAAACAGATCAACAAATGAACATTATTCCGTCTCAGCTCGACATGACCTCCTTATCAAAATCTTTCCAAAATTAAAAATTGCTTCTCATAAACCAAAATCAAATAGCAATAATGCAGTCAAACAGCAAGGAACTGCAGACAGACAGTTTGACATAAGGACAGCCTGATGGTCTCATCCTTCAGTCAAGATGACATTCCTCAATTATTTCTACACATCCATTATTACGGAGGACTACAGAGTATACATGCTCTATCCACAATACACACGAGCGGTCCATGGCTGCATTGACGGATAGCTTATTAAACAATTTCACATAATTTAGTCAGTAAGACAACATATTATAATCAGAGCTCACTATAATTTGGTTGGACATGTTTGTTTGCTTGGGGAGATATGTTGCTGTAGTTACAACAGATTTCAATTAAAAACTGCTGCTCTTAATGGCAATTTAATTGCATTCTTCCAATAGAGATGTGGTTGTAAACTGATTGACTTGGGGAAAATGAATCACAACATATGTTGCAGATTTATCAGTAATACTTTAATATTTCATTACAAAGAGAGTTAACTTATTATTTTTGTTAAAACTGGGGGAAAGGTAAAACTAGCACTCTATCATATTCAACATCCAAGAGGGTAGATTGTTGTAGAATAATAGATTGATTCAATTATAAAACAGGTTATGGTTAAACCTGTACTCGGTAGAAGTACTGTTTGGATATTGGGTTGCTTTTATCACTGTTTCTAACCCCACTCGACCATATCCAAGGCATTCACTACCACATGCTGCTTTTAATTGGAGAAGGGGGAGGTTACATCAACAGGAGAAATGATCAGGAACAGCTAGTTTCTGGGAGCGTTTTGATGAAGGGAAATGCTTCACCTAATTGAGCCACATCACATAGATTCCCGAGATTGGTAATATGCTTTGTTTTTTTTTTCAGTTCAAAGTCAAAAACAGCATGCAGGCCTTAAGGAACCGTCAAATATCTACACGGCCTGATTGGTCACTGGAAGCCGCATTACTACTTCTGTGAGCTTTTAGCTTGCTGCTAATGATAAAGTAATAAGAATAAGAATTAGGAGCAGAAGTAGGCCATTTGGTCCCTCAAGCCTGCTCCGTCATTCAATAAGATCATGGCTGATCTTCTACTTCACCAACACTTTCCTGCACAATCCCCATAATCCCTTGATTCCCTTAATATTGAAAAATCTATCGATCTCTGTCTTGAATATACTCAATGACTGAGCATCCACAGCCCTCTGGGATAGAGAATTCCAAAGATTCACCACCCTCTGAGTGAAGAAATTTCTCCTCATCTCAGTCCTAAATGACCTACCCCTTATCCTGAGACTGTGACCCCTGGTTCTAGACTCCCCAGACAGGGGAAACATCCTCCCTGCATACTGACATGCTTTAGTTTACCTTTCTTTCTCGCACCAGCTCCTCTCAAGATATTAATGGGACCTTCTCTCTGACTCTTAAGGAAAGATGGAAATTAGTGGAGGAAGACAGGGTATGACTATTGGTCCATCGTTTGGTTTACCTTATACAGTGGCTGAGACTGTGACATAGGAATATAGGGCTCAAGTTTCGAGCCGCGCCTAGAACGGCGCAGTCCCGACCTGGACGCCCGTTTTTCGCACTACAAAGTGCGCCTAAAAAAACCCTCCGTATTCTCCAACTCCCTGCAGGTCCTCTGGCCCTCGGCGCAGCGCAGCAGGAGCTGTAGGGGGCGGAGCCAGGTCCCTGCGCTGAAAACAGTGCCGGGACCTCTGCACATGTGCGCTACAGTGGGCACGCAAGTGCAGTAGCTCCAGGCGCCCGAAACTGTGTGGGAGGGGCCTGAAGCACGCAGCCCCTAGCCCTGGTCGAATGGCCTCACTGGGGCTGCGTGAATAAGGCTCCTCCCACGGCCAGCTCCTGCTTCCTCCCCCGACCAGACCCGACACCCGCTTCCCGCCCCCCGCCCCTGCCTCCGGACCGGACCCGACACCCACTCCCCGCCGCCCCCCCCCCGCCCCCTGACCGGACCCAACACCCGCTCCCCCCCCCCGCCCCGCCGCTCCCGGACCGGACCCGACACCCACTCCCCCCCCGCCCCCGAACCGGGACCGGACCCAACACCCGCTCCCCCCACCCGCCTCCGGGCTGGATCCGACCTGACCTCCCTCCCCCCGACCTGACCTCCCTCTCCCTCCCTCCCTCCCCCCCCCAGAACCGAACCGACTGCCCTCCCACCACCTCCCCGACCCGACCCAACGCCACCTACCTGTAAATCTGGTGCTGGGGACGGGCCCTGCCCGAAGTCTCGGGCCCGGCCCGTTCAGCCTCCCTCCCCCTTCTCCTTCCCCCCCCCCCATCTCCTTTCTCCCCTTCTCCCCCCCTCTCCCCCCCCACCTCCCCTCCCCTTCTCCCCCATCCCTCCCCCTTCTCCCCATCCCTCCCCCTTCTCCCCATCCCTCCCCTTCTCCCCCTTCCCTCCCCCTTCTCCCCCATCCCTCCCCCTTCCCTCCCTCTGCTCCCCCCCTCTCTCCCTCTACCCACTTCCTTCCCCTCCCCTCGCTGTCAGAAACACAGACACTGACAGACAGAGAATGAGAGACACACACAGACAGACAGACAGAGAGATAGAGACACTGACAGAGACACACTGAGAGGGGCATCCCAGCACGCTGTTGGAGGGCTCCCGGTGCTGCAGTCGGTAAGTAGAAAATGTTTTATTTATTGATTTAAAAAAAAAATTATTTCTTATTAATTTTTTTTTGATTGATTTATTGGTTGATTTATTGATGTATTTATCATTTATTATTGATGATGGCTCTTTATTTGTAAAACTGAAGTGTTTAATGTTTGTAAACTTCCCTTTAAACACTCCCCCCACCATTCCCTATGCCTGATTTGTAACCTACGCCTGATTTTCTAAAGTGTAGACAAGGTTTTTTCGAGCGTACAAAAATCTTCACTTACTCCATTCTAAGTTAGTTTGGAGTAAGTTTTCACTCACGAAACTTTGAAATCAGGCGTAAGTGGCCGGACACGCCCCCTTTTGAAAAAAAATTCTGTTCCAAAGTGAAACTGTTCTAACTGACTAGAACTGGAGCAAACTAAATGACGAGAATTCCGATTTCTAAGATACTCCGTTCTACACCAGTTGCTCCTAAAAATCAGGAGCAAATCATGTGGAAACTTGGGGCCATAATCAACAGGTGCCTGTTGCTATCCTCACTGCTGTGAGATTTTCCAAGAAGTAAATTTTTGAGCCTACTTATCCTAAAAGACAAGAGTCAATTCCAGTCTGTCAGCAACAGCCTGGGAAAATAATGTGAACATATTTAAATACTGTGACAACTCCCAGGAAGAGAAATTCAGAAATAAACCTGGAGCAGATTTTATGACGGCACCATTGTCACAAAACCCACTACTTCCCATTACAAAGCTACAGCCTTTAATGACCACTTAATCTCCAGTATCCATTAACGCCTCAGGAATTGTCACCAGATTTGTGAGGCATGATCATTGAAATAGTTATTTGCCTCCAAGATCTGTAAATATTTTTAATTTAAAAATTCTAACCATTATAGATAATCAATTATGATTGGATTCCACTACTGAGGTTATTATTGGACACCAAGGGCTAAATTATGAGGAGAGATCGCACAAACTAGGGTCAAATTCCCTGGAATTTAGAAGGTTAAGGGGTGATTTAATCAAAGTTTTCAAGATATTAAGGGGAACAGATGGGGTAGATGGAGAGAAACTATTTCTGCTGGTTGATGTGTCTAGGACTAGGAGGCATGGTCTAAAATTTAGAGCCAGGCCTTTCAGGAGTGAAATTAGGAAACACTTCTACACACAAAGGGTGGTAGAAGTTTGGAACTCTTTTCCGCAAATGGCAATTGATGCTAAATCAATTGTTCATTTTAAATCGGAGATTGATAGATTTTTGTTAACCAGAGCTATTAAGGGATATGGGGCAAAGGTGGGTATATGGAGTTAGGTCACAGATCAGGGACTGCAGGGAGGATGAGCAAACTGACCACAGCACCGTGGTACAGGGGGCTATTCAAGTGGAGCGAGTAAAAAAAAATGTAGTGGTAGTGATAGGGGACAGTATCATTAGGGGGATAGATGTGGTACTCTGCAGCTGAGAGCGTGAGTCCCGAAGGCTGTGTTGCCTGCCCGGTGCCAGGGTTAAGGACATCTCCTCAGGGCTGGAGAGGAACTTGGAGTGGGAGGGGCAAGATCCAGTTGTCGTAGTCCACGTGGATACCAACGACATAGATAGGACAAAGAACAGGTTCTGCTGAGAGAGTATGAGCAGCTAGGGGCCAAATTAAAAAGCACAACCACAAAGCTATTAAGGGGTATGGGGCAAAGGCGGGTATATGGAGTTAGGTCACAGATCAGAGACTGCAGGGAAGATGAGCAAACTGACCACAGTGCCGAGGTCTCTGGATTACTACCCGAGCCACGAGCAAATTTGCATAGGGTAAATAAGATCAGAAAGTTAAACACGTGGCTCAAAGAAATGGGTTTTGGCTAGTGGGGCAGTGGCACCAGTACTGGGGTAAGAGGGAGCTGTTCCATTGGGACGGGCTCCACTTAGACCGTGCTGGGACTAGGGTCCTGGTGAATCAAGTAACTCGGGCTGTAGAGAGGGCTTTAAACTAATTAGTGGGGGGGAGGATTCAGGTGAGCGAAAATTAAAAAAGTCAAAGAACAAGGAGAAGGCAATAGATCAGGGTAGCACCGGGGGAAATAAAAACCTGAGCGTGACAGGAAGGGACAGAGTGTATAAACATAAAGTTGAATCAGAAAGTGGGGTCAAAGCAGGAAAAAATGGTAAAAAAAAACTAATTTAAAAGCTCTTTATCTGAATGCGCATAGCATTCGTGATAAAATAGATGATTTGATGGCACAAATAGATACAAATGGGTATGATCTGATAGCCGTTACAGAGACATGGTTGCAAGGTGACCAGGACTGGGGTATTTGATAATTCAGAAGGACAGACAAAAAAGAAAAGGAGGTGGGGTAGCACTGTTAATAAAGGATGGGATCAGTGCGTTAGTGAGAAATGATATTGGCTCAGAAGATCAAGATGTTGAATCAGTTTGGATGGAGATAAGGAATAATAAGTGGAAAATGTTGCTGGTGGGCATAGTCTATAGGCCCCCTAACAGTAGCTACACTGTTGGACGAAGTATAAATCAAGAAATAATGGAGGATTGTAATAAGGGAACAGCAATAATCATGGGGGATTTTAACCTTCATATTGATTGGACCAAGCAAATTGGCCAGGGCAGCCTTGAGGAAGAGTTCATAGAGTGTTCCAGGATAGTTTCCTTGAACAGTACATTGCAGAACCAACCAGGGAGCAGGCTATCTTAGATCTGGTACTGTGTAATGAGACAGGATTAATAAATGATCTCCTAGTAAACGATCCACTAGGAATGAGTGACCATAACATGGTTGAATTTCAAATTCAGTTGGAGGGTGAAAAAGTTGGTTCTCAAAAGCTTAAATAAAGGAGACTACAAAGGTATGAGGGCAGAGTTGGCTAAAGTGGACTGGGAAAATAGACTAAAGTATGGAACGGTTGATGAGCAATGGCAGACATTTAAGGAGCTATTTCATAACTCGCAACAAAAATATATTCCAATGAGAAGGAAAGACTGTAAGAGAAGGGATAACCATCCGTGCCAACTAAGGAAATAAGGGATGGTATCAAATTGAAAACAAGGGCATACAATGTGGCCAAGACTAGTAGGGGGCCAAAGGATTGGGAAACTTTTAAAAGCCAGCAAAGAATGACTTAAAAAATGATAAAAAGAGGGAAGAAAGATTATGAAAGTAAACTAGCATGAAATATAAAAACAGATCCTAAGAGTTTCTACAGGTAAAGGAAAAGAGTGGTTAAAGTAAATGTTGGTCCCCTAGAGGATGAGACTGGGAAATTAATAATGGAGAACAGGGAAATTGCAGAGACATTGAACAAATATTTTGTATCGGTCTTCATGGTAGAAGACACTAAAAACATTCTAATAATAGATAATCAAGGGGCTATAGGGAGGGAGGAACTTAATGCAATCACTATCACTAATGAAATAGGATTCGGTAAAATAATGGGTTTAAAGGCGGACAAGTCCCCTGGACCTGATGGCTTACATCCTAGGGTCTTAAAAGAGGTGGCTGCAGAAATAGTGGATGCATTAGTTGTAATCTACCAAAATTCCCTGGATTCTGAGGTGGTCCTAGCGGATTGGAAAACCGCTATTTAAAGCCCCTATTTAAAAAAGGAGGCAAACAAAAAGCAGGAAACTATAGACCAGATGGCCTAACATCTGTCGTTGGGAAAATGCTGGAGTCCATTATTAAGGAAGCAACAGCGGGACATTTGGAAAAGCATAATTCAATCAAGCAGAGTCAGCATGCTTTTATGAAAGGGAAATCGTGTTTGATAAATTTGCTGGAGTTCTTTGAGGATGTAATGAGCAGGGTGGATAAGGGGACACCAGTGGATGTGGTGTATTTGGATTTCCAGAAGGCATTCAATAAGGTGCCACGTAAAAGGTTACTGCACAAGATAAAAGCTCACGGGGTTGGGGGTAATATATTAGCATGGATAGAGGATGGCTAACTAACAGAAAACAGAGAGTCGGGATAAATGGGTCATTTTCCAGTTGGCAAACTATTTACAATCTATATTAATGACTTGGATGAAGGGACCGAGTGCAATGTAGCCAAGTTTGCTGATGATACAAAGATGGGTGAGAAAGCAAATTGTGAGAAGGACACAAAAAATCTGCAAAGGGATATAGTCAGGCTAAGTGAGTGAGCAAAAATTTGGCAGATGGAGTATAATGTGGGAAAATGTGAGGTTATCCACTTTGGCAGAAAAAATAGAAAAGCAAATTACAATTTAAATGGAGAAAAATTGCAAAATACAGAGGGACCTGGAGGTCCTTGTGCATGAAACACAAAAAGTTAGTATGCAGATACAGCAAGTAATCAGGAAGGCAAATGGAATGTTAGCCTTTATTGCAAGTGGTATAGAATATAAAAGCAGAGAAGTCCTGCTACAACTGTACAGGGTATTGGTAAGGCCACACCTAGAGTACGGCATACTGTTTTGCTCTCCGTATTTAAGGAAGGATATACTGGCATTGGAGGCTGTTCAGAGAAGGTTCACTAGGTTGATTACGGAGATGAGGGGGTTGACTTATGAAGATAGGTTGAGTAGGTTGGGCCTATACACATTGGAGTTCAGAAAAATGAGAGGTGATCTTGTCAAAACATAAGATAATGAGGGGGCTCAACAAGGTGGATGCGGAAAGGATATTTCCATTCATAGGGGAAACTAAAACTAGAGGACATAGTCTCAGAATAAGAGGCCGCTCATTTAAAACTGAGATGAGGAGGAATTTCTTCTCTCAGACGGTTGTAAATCTATGGAATTCTCTGCCCCAGAGAGCTGTGGAGGCTGAGTCACTAAATATATTTAAGGTGGAGATAGACTGATTTTTGAGAGATAAGGGAGTAAAGGGTTATGGGGAGCAGGTGGGGCAGTGGAGCTGAGTCCATGGTGGAACAGGCTCGATGGACCAAATGGCCTACTCCTGTTCCTATTTCTTATGTTCTTATGTATCACACTTAATATTGACTTTTATTTTTTGGAGCGTGAATATGTTTCATATTTTATCTCCTTCCATTTTGTCAGGCCACTCATTGAACGACAGAGGGCTGAATGGCCTGCTCCTATTCCTATGGTCCTATGTTGACCCTTAATACCCTAGGTTTTGTTTTCACATCTTCTTAAAAAATACTTCAGAGTTTCACTAACCATCTGGATATATCCTCTGTTTATAAAATGTTATGAAAATGTATGTCAAAGCCTGATTACTCTCTTCATTCCTGGACAATTCCACGTGTTCTATCAGGTCTAAGTAACATCCAGTTCCATCAATTTCATTAGAATTGTTCCTTTACAGATATTTATGTCTGTTGTAGGATTTGATCATCCTGCTTACAGGATCTGGAGTCCGTTCTTCCAAGTTTCTGGCCCTATGTTAATAATAAACCACGATTATCCTTTACAGTACCAAATTGCTGTTTAATCTTTCACTTATTGTACATGAAATTAAAACATTTTTTACAAATTCCTTTGATGTCTCTTGCAATTGACTTCCCTCTTTTTCTCTTTTATCTGTTGTTTTCAGTCTGTAATTCTTGATTTATTTTTGTGTTTAACTTGTCTTTATCCCTTTCAGTTCTTTCCCTATTTAAAAACTGTCGCATTTTCACATATACTTCTCTTGATCTGACAATTCAACAAAATTATATATGAATTGCTTGCTTACTAGAGCGTATTTTAACTTCAAATCTTTTGTTTTTCCTTTCAGCATGTTATTTTCCCTCTATGTTATCACCTAACAAAGCTTTGCCAATTAATTCTGCCTAATAGTTGGTTGACATTTGGGTGCCCGACTTTAGAAAGCATGTCAAGGTCATGGAGAGGGTACAGAACAGATTTTCTAAGATGATACCAAGAATAAGGGAAGACAAAAGAGACGAGGGGCTGAATTTGGTCAAGGCCTCCACCCACCCAAGTGCCGCCCAAAGTGCCGCCCATGGCCACCGAGGTACCGGACAGTACTTACGGCGGGGTTTTCATCGCCGATGTCCCTCGAAGGTCGGCTGACAGCAAATGAACGACGTACGCCACCAATCTGGGTGGCAGCGGGCGGGAGGTCTCATTCTCGGCGGCAGAGGCGCTTGCCGCCCAAGCACCGCCGAGAATGGAGTCGAACAGCTGAAAATAAAAATCATGATGAAAAAATTCAGGGGATCCCATCCAGGTAAGTCGCCGTGGAAAAAAAAAAATGTTCACTAACCTTTTTTTCAGGATCTTCATACTTACCATCGGGGACAGACCAGCCTCCAGCCAACGCTCCACCCCCGTTCTGGCGCCAAGTCCCGCTCTCATGAATACGGGAGTTCGGCGGGCGGGAGGTCAGTTGTGCGACTTGCCTGCCCGCTGAGGTCAGCGGGCGCTTCCCGGCGACTCTCCTCTCCTGCCCGCTCCAGACCACCCCGAAAGTGGTACTGGGCGGATCTTGCGGAGGAATGTCGGCAGCAGTGGGCGATAAGTTGATCAATTTCGGTCCCTAGGGCTCACCAGAACTGAGAAAGTTAAGAGGAAATCTGATCGAAGTGTTCAAGCTATTAAGAGTTTTGATGAAGTAAATAGGGAAAACTATCTGCCACTAGTTGGTGAGCCAGTAACTAGAGGGCAGAAATATAAGATCATGACCAAAAGAATGAAGTGAGAATTTTTTTTTAAACTGATTCTTGTCAGGGCATGAAATGCCAAACCAGAAACAGTGGTGGAAGCAGAATCCATAATAGTTTTTAAAAGGGAAGTGGGTAAATATTTGTAAAATGATTTTAAAAGATATAAAGGATCGGGGAACAGGATTAAGTAGATAGCTCTTTCAGGCTTGATGGGCCAAATGGCTTACTCCTGCTCCTAATTTTTATTCTTATTACTTTATCATTAGCAGCAAGCTAAAAGTTCACAGAAGTAGTCACATAGTTTCCAGCTTTATAAATAAAGTAATCTGCTTTACTTTATTATGCTACTTCTAATTACATCACAAATCATGAGTCTTTCACACACTCCCATATCCCACTGGCTCACAATGATCCCTTGGACCAGGGTTTAACATCAAATTTGATGAAGTGAATTTCCTGTTGGCTTGTCCATGTGTGAAACAATCTACTTTAAAGTACAAAACTCATTTGAAAAAATGCAAATATTTTTAATTTTAAAATTCTAACCACTTATCCTAATTTGAAACACTGAATTATGATTATTGTGGACAGATCTCAATCTGTCATTATTTCATTACAAACTACCATCTGTTAGCAGTTTATTAAAAACTTCAAATCGGATGGTGGTAGAGTCAGAATGCTGTACTGTTAGCTCTTGGTCCAAATTAAAGGCCAGATTTGAAAGATGGGATAAATGTTTATTCTCTTTGATTGATATTGTAAGACAACGAGCTCTGTCAATCACACCAGATACATTTCATAGAAAATACAAGATAATTTCAGTGGACAGAACTACCTATAATCTGCACTATTTACGAAGCTTACTTAGAAAAATGTGTGTAATTAAAAATGACATTCTGGCCCATTGTGTGTGCTGGGCGACACAGCTCTAGTTGTTTTTGGATCAAGGAAAGTGTGTGAATAGTGCCAAAGTAAATATAGAATGCATCTGGTCCATGCTGCAACAGTCTGTTGGATTGTTTGAAAAAGTTTAAAGGCAAAGGTAATGACTGATTAGTGAATCAGGTTTTTCAGAGCTTGTGCTGGTCTGTGTGAACTTATGGCATGTTTGTTTGTGTCCAGTACAATTCCTCCAAGTCTTTCCCTGTCCCCAGCAACCACAGGAATAACTGATGAGACAAGTACTTCTTTACAGGTACTTTTGGCCCCATCTAGCAGTGCACCGTCTAATACTTTAGTTAGCTGATCTCACCCAGTGCCCCAGTAAAGGTCTCAGTGCACTAGATTAGGCAGGGGAATAGTCAAAGAAGGGTTCTCACTCCCGATTCCTATCTAGTGGTCCCTGCTGGAACCGTCTACATGTGGATATCAGGTGAGGTTAGATTCTCCTCCATCTGACATTACCAATCCTTCTGCCTGTTCTTTGATCTGACAGTGGTTCTTACTCTGGTCAGGAGAAAGAAAACATTTTCAACACCATCAAAATGTAGTTATTGTGCTGCTAATTAGTCACTCGAACTATTGGCCAAAAATAAATGAGAAGTAAGGGAATGGAAGGGAAAGGAAATGAAGGAAGTCGAAAGTGCTTTAAAACCAATGAATCACTTTTCAAATGTAGTTACTCTTGTTTTTTAGGTAAACATGGCAGTCAAATTATGCACAGCGAGATCCCACGGACAGCGACCAGTTAATCTGGTGGTGTTGGCTGAGGGATAAATATTGACCAGAACATCAGGAGAAGTGCCCTGCTCGTTTTTGAGTGGTGCTTTGGGATATTTTATATCCACCCGAGCAGCCAACAAGGGCCTCTGCTTCAAGTCTCATCTGATAAAACAGTATCACTGACAATGCAGCACTCCCTCTGTACTGCGTGGAGTGTCGGCCTTGATTATGTGCTTGAATTCTGGAGTGGGACTTGAACCCACAACCTTCTTGACTCACAGGCAAGAGTGCTACCCATTGAGGCAATGCTGGCTGTCCAGGTGTGGTAGTGCCATATTCATTGACGTAATTGGGTCAGGTTGGCCAGTTTTTGATGCCCCACTGGCCACTCCCGAAACTCTCTGTCAAGGCTCGCAAAGGAATAGTGGTTACTTAGAAGGGGGTCCCAGAGGATGAGCAAAACCATACCACTATTAGGGGTCAATGCCTTCAAGAGAGGAGGGGTGGGGAGAAATGTGATGAGAAGTTAAGTAGAATGTTCCATTCCCAGCATTGGCATTCCACAAAACATCAAGGTAAATTAACTTAAAAACATGTGACTTCTTCTAAAGAAACACATTTCACCATATACCCCATCTTGTAAATCTCGGTCCAACGAACTTCACTCTCATTTAAATTGCAGCTCATGTGCATTTAGTTAGACGTGAGAAATGTATTATCCATCTGTAATTTGGAGATTTCTACACTGACAAGTACATCTGTTGGACACTACATTAGGAATGTCTCAACAACAAAAAAGCCTAAAGGATTATATTAGTTCTATTGTTGCCATTTCAACAGTTCCTTTTGATGCTTTGACATTACATCATACATCTCTCAAGTTCTTGCCATTTCCATATTTCAGGTTGTATTACATTGGTATTTTTCCATTCATCCGTTTGAAAATTAACATTTGATATTCAGCTGATTCTATTGCTCATGAAGTAAAATAAGGGATGCTTAACACAGCTTATTTAGAAAAATTGTCTTATATTTCTCATGTATATATTTCAATGAATTGGTGAATTAGGTCTTGAAAATTCAAACTAATTTTGAAATGGATTTGAAAAAATGCACAAGCCTTTCCTGTACCTCATAAGTGAGAAATAAAATATAGTGCATCTTTAATGGCTTGCAATTATGTAATAAGAGACAGGATTTGAAAGGGATGGCATAAGTGCACATAAAAAGTATTTATGGTATGTCCTGGCTCATATTCAGTCTGGTTTTACTTTGAAAGCAATATTTTATCCCCGCACGCCCTTGCATTACCAATCCTACTGCGCATCCTTTGATCTGACAAGGGCTCTTACTCTGGATCTTTGGGACCAGAGAAAGGAAATAGTGTCCAACGGCTCCAAGATTTACAGTAATGGTGCACCAAATTAATTAATTGAACTGACAGCCAAAATAAATGAAAATAATTACTACAAAAAACCATCTAACCAACCATTCCATGCATGATAGTGTCATATTAATTGAAGTAATTAGATCAGCCATTCTGTGAGTAACTGGCCTGAAGGGCATCCTGCTAATCGAGCTCGCTTGTGTCCTAAATCGCACCAAGTCCCGCTCACCCATCATCATCATCATAGGCAGTCACTCGGAATCGAGGAAGCCTTGCTTCCACTCTTAAAATGAGTCCTTAGGTGGCTGAACAGTCCAATATGAGAACCACAGTCCCTGTCACAGGTGGGACAGATAGTCGTTGAGGGAAAGGGTGGATGGGACAGGTTTGACGCACGCTCTTTCCGCTGCCTGCGCTTGATTTCTGCATGCTCTCCTCGATGAGCCTCAAGCTGCTCAGCGCCCTCCTGGATGCACTTCCTCCACTTAGGGCGGTCTTTGACCAGGGACTCCCAGGTGTCAATGGGGATGTTGCACTTTTTCAGGGAGGCTTTGAGGGTGTCCCTGTTACGTTTCATCTGCCCACCTTTGGCTCGTTTGCCGTGAAGGAGTTCCGAGTATAGCGCTTGCTTTGGGAGTCTCGTGTCTGGCATGCGAACGATATGGCCTGCTCAGCGGAGCTGATCGAGTGTGGTCAGTGCTTCAATGCTGGGGATTTTGGCCTGATCGAGGCTGCTGATGTTGGTGCGTCTATCCTCCCAGGGGCTTGAGGTGTCTACTGTACATGGTCCATGTCATCATCATCATCATAGGCAGTCCCGCGGAATCGAGGAAGACTTGCTTCCACTCCTGAAGTGAGTTCTTTGGTGGCTGAACAGTCCCATACGAGAGACACAGACTCTGTCACAGGTGGGACAGATAGTCGTTGAGGGAAGGGGTGGGTGGGACTGGTTTTCCGCATGCTCTTTCCGCTGCCTGCACTTGATTTCTGCATGCTCTCCTCGATGAGACTCAAGCTGCTCAGCGCTCTCCCGGATGCACTTCCTCTACTTAGGGCAGTCTTTGGCCAGGGACTCCCAGGTGTCAGTGGGGATGTCACACTTTATCAGGGAGGCTTTGAGGGTGTCTTTGTAACATTTCCGCTGCCCACCTTTGGCTCGTTTGCCGTGAAAGAGCTTTGAGTAGAGCACTTGCTTTGGGAGTCTCGTGTCTGGCATGTGAACTATGTGGCCTGCCCAGCAGAGCTGATCGAGTGTGGCCAGTGCTTCAATGCTGGGGATGTTAGCCTGGATGAGGATGCTGGTGTTGGTGCGTCTATCCTCCCAGGGGATTTGTAGGATCTTGCAGAGACATCGTTGGTGATATTTTTCCAGTGACTTGAGGTGTCTACTGTACATGGTCCATGTCTCTGAGCCACACAGGAGGGCGGGTATTACTACAGCCCTTTAGACCATGAGCTTGGTGGCAGTTTTGAGGGCCCGGTCTTTAAACACTCTTTTCCTCAGGCGGCCGAAGGCTGCACTGGTGCACTGGAGGCAGTGTTGGATCTCGTCATCGATGCCTGCTCTTGTTGATAGGAGGCTCCCGAGATATGGGAAGTGGTCCATGGTGTACAGGGCTGCATCGTGGATCTTGATAACTGGGGGGTAGTGCTGTGTGGCAAGGACAGGCTGGTGGAGGATCTTTGTCTTACAGATGTTTAGCATAAGTCCCATGCTTTCATACGCCTCAGTAAATACGTCGACTATGTCCTGGAGTTCAGCCTCTATGTGTGCAGAGGCAGGCGTTGTCCGCGTACTATAGCTCGATGACAGAGGTTGGGGTGGTCTTGGACCTGGCCCGGAGATGGCGCAGGTTGAACAGGTTCCCACTGGTTCTGTAGTTTAGTTCCATGTACCCCTGTGCTCGCTGACCTACTTTGGCTTCTGGTTAAGCAATGCCTCAATTTCAAAATTCTCATCCTTGTTTTCAAATTCCTCCATGGCCTTCGATTCTCCCTATCTCTGTAATCTCCTCCAGCCCCACAACCCCCTCCCTCCCCCCCCACCCCGCCCCCGAGATGTCTGCGCTCTTCTAACTGTGCCCTCTTGAGCATCCCTGATTATAATTGCTCAACCATCGCTGGCCGTGCCTTCTATTGCCTAGGCCCTAAGCTCTGGAACTCCCTGCCTAAACCTCTCCTCCTCTCTACCTCTCTTTCCTCCTTCAAGACGCTCCTTAAAACCTACCTCTTTGACCAAGCTTTTGGTCACCTGCCCTAATTTCTCCTATGCGGCTCGGTGTCAAATGTTTTGTCCGATAATACGCCTGTGAAGCGCCTTGGGACGTTTCACTACTTTAAAGGCGCTATATAAATACAAGTTGTTGTTATTTTGATAGCAAATAATGTTCAAGATTTTGGGGTCAATATAGAAAATGCGTTTTACAATCCTTGCCTTTTCAGTGCACATGTAGAATTATACACATTTTTTCACATCAATATTTTAAACTATTAAATTAATTTGCCACAGGAAGTAACAATTCAAAGATCCACAAAATGGATGAATTCAGTCATCGTCACGTTTAACATAAAAATACAATGCTAATTGTCACTGAGGATGAGCTGAAAACTTTGATTTGATTGTTTTTTTGTTGAAAAGAGCTAAACTGGTGTGACAGATTGTAGGCAGCTTTCTCAACTTGGCTAGAGTTTTCCATTCTGCCCCAGAAGGCAGTTTGGCAGTTGGTAACATCAAGTCACAAGGTTGCGGATTCATGCACCACATTAGGCTTGAGCACGTAATCTAGGCCGAGCGCTGCAATGTTGCGAGGTAGTCGTTTAGAGTACAACAACAACTCACATTTATATCGCACCTTCAACACAGTAATACATCCCAAGGTGCTTCACAGGAGCATTATTAGACAAAGTGTGACATTGATTCGATTAGATTAGAAGTTAGACTGAGATTCTAATACAAAAGCAAAATACTGCGGATGCTGGAAATCTGAAATCAAAACAAAAAATGCTGGAAATCTCAGCGGGTCAGGCAGCATCTGTGGAGAGAGAAACTGACTGAGATTCTAGCTGCCTCTTCCAGAAGATTAGGATATTGTCCTGTGAATGTTCCCGCCTCAACCAACACCACCAAATACAGATTAATTGCTCATTCATCTCGTTTGTTTTATGTGAGATCTTGTTGTGCCAGAATTGCCTGCCACCGTTGCCTACATAACAACAGTAACTGCACTTCAAAAGCTTCTAACGAAAGGTCATTGACCTGAACCGTTAACTCTGTTTCTCTCTCCACAGATGCTGCCTGACCTGCTGAGTATTTCTAGCATTTTCTGCTTTTACTTCAGTTTTCCAGCATCCGCAGTATTTTGCTTTGGCTTCAGAAGAAATTCATTGACTGTGAAGCATTTTGGGACGTCCTGAGGACATCAACAGCACTATCGAAATGAAAGTTCATTCTTTTTTTTTCTGCCCAGGACCAATTTATTTTTTAGGCTTTGGCGCCCTTACCAAAATAGCTTACATGCTTACACGTGGCCGCAATGTGTTTAGCCTTCTGTCGCTGGTTCTCCATGGTTTCTTTTCTTCCTGCATCGGATTCATTGTGACCTGTTGTACGATCTCCCTATCATTGCCCTGTATCGATGTACAAGTTCCACATTTTAGTGCCATTTTTGTGATCGTTTCTTATTCATTTCGATGAACTCACTGAGTGATACGAGTGAGGCTGGGGTATTTCAACACGTTGTATAAAGAGGAATTAGCCAGCGTGTAGGAACTTACAATAGCGTATTTATTCAAGAATTCGCTTGGTGTATTCCAGTAATGCTAGCAAAGCATTCTTGACACTTTTAACAATAGGGCGTTGGAAAAATGTGGAGAGAATTCATGGGGGTAGCTTTAACTCACCCTGGCCGTTGGGACGGGCGCAGGCATGCAGTTAGACTTCCCGCCTCAATCCTGCTTGATTGCTGTCCACCGCCATCTTAATCGGGTGGCCTCCGGGACATGTGATTCCGGCCTCCTTAAAGTCCTCCAGCTGCTGCTTCCTGCTTGTTTCGGGCAGACAGCTGGCCAGCGGAATGCAATTGCAGCCTGAGAACGAAAATAGCCCGGGCCTCAAACAGACAACGCCCCCTGTTCACCCATAACCCGCTCCCAGTTAAAATCCCCCGCCATATTGGAAAGGTCAGCTGTGGGGGGAAAAAAAGATGTAACTTATACTGCGTGCAGAAAGGCAACGAACTGAGAGTATTTGTAAGAGTCTGGCTTATAGGCGCCCATCATCCATCTCTTAATTTCATACTGCGACCGTTCCATCAGTTCTTAATGATCTCTTTTTGATGAACATTCGCACAGTCCTCGGAAAGCCACAGCCAACGTCTTTGGTCAACCTCCCAGCTCAGTCTTGAGCTTTAGCAGGGATTCCATTATCTCAGGCCTTCTTCCCATCAGACGACCAACTTTTGTGTTTTCCTTTAATCTTGCAGCCTCGAATCTAAGTCTCAAAACCAGTGTAATGTAGGTACCTAACCAGTCTAAACCTGGAGATTAAACTTCACCCCTTGAAAGGGCAGTTGTTGCAAACATAGTGTAACAGAGTACTTCACCTCCTCTGATGCATGTTAATATGCCCCACAATGGTGTTAGGCACAAGTAAAGTCTTTCATCCACAAAACTGAAAACACAGAATTCCTGATTAAACTTGTCTACATGTGGTCTAATGGAATCTTTTCTGCTGTGACCACAAAGTTCAAATGTTGGAACAAGTGCTTTGGAAAGTATGAGTATCTGTGCCGAGATCTCACTGTTAATGGCAGCGGGAGCAGAGATCTGATGGACCAATTATGTTAAGCCCTTGAGTGCTCCATTAGTTGCCCTAGAAGCAGACCTGACAGTGTGTAAAGAAATGTTATTGTTTGAATGCTTAAAAAAAAACCTCTCTTTCCACATTGCCATTTAACCCCTTGCGCACTCAAGATTTCCATGTCAAAATAATACAAGATTAAAGCATTTCAATTGATTGTGAATTATACAATGCTTGTATTTCCCATTCTATGACATGGAAAGTCTTGTTGATGGACATTCCACAATACAGGACTAACACTGATATGAAATGGACATTCTGTTTTATTATTGGTGGTTTAAAACAGATTTGGAACCAGAGTTTATGTTACATACTGACATCTAACCTGTCAAGGGCCTTCTCTTTATCAACGAAAACTGCTCCCATTGCGGTGTACAATGTATGTAACAGAACTGAATGACTTCATGAATTCTTGGTATCATGGAAAAGAAAGAAGACTTGGATTTATATAGCGCTTTTCACAACCACCGGACGTCTCAAAGCACTTTACAGCCAATGAAGTACTTTTTGGAGTGTAGTCACTGTTGTAATGTGGGAAATGTGACAGCGAATTTGCGCACAGCAAACTCCCACAAACAGCAATGTGATAATGACCAGATACTTTGTTTTTTTGTTATGTTGATTGAGGGATAAATATTGGCCAGGACACCGGGGATAACTCCTCTGCTCTTCTTCGAAATAGTGCCATGGATCTTTTATGTCCATTTGAGAGAGAAGACGGGGCCACAGTTTAATGTCTCATCCAAAAGACGGCACCTCCGACAGTGCAGCACTCCCTCAGCATTGCACTGGGGCCATGGTGGCAGCGGTGAGCTGTGGCCTGGAGCAGCAAGGTACAGCGTGAGCTGGTGCAGGAGGGTGATGACAGCGAAGAGAGCAACTGGATTGGATGTCATCAAGGTCCAGGTCGCTGATTGGAGCGTGGGCAGGAACAGCAGGAGCGGCGAGTGATTGTGGAGCGACACGATCGGGGCCCAGGAGAGGCATGAGTGTGGGGCCAGAAGAGGCGAGGGCCCAGCTGCAGCACGGGCCAGCCCAGACTGTGATTGTGTGCGCACTGGATCCATGCAGCAGAGCTGGTCTCCAGTCATCTTGGTTAATCTTTGCCACTGGACCAAGACCTCACTCTGTCAAGCCTGTGTGGTGGCTGGTATGGAACGGCCACCACACGTTAAAAAAATCCACGCACAGGCATCTTCCACCCTTCAGGATGTAGTTCGGGACCTGGAATATTAGGTCCTTCTTTGAACCACCTGTGAACTCATCCCTTTTTGGCATGGAAGCAAGTCATCCTCGATATGAGGAACCGCCTATGATGGAGTGTCAGCCTAGATCTATGTGCTCAAGTTTCTGGAGTGGGACTTAAACCCACAACCTTCTGACTCAGAGGCGAGGGTGCTACCCACTGACCCACAGCTGACACTGCAGTGAAAGCCAATCATGAAGTGAAAACCAACTTGTTGCTCTCAGTTATAGAGAATAACTTTGGATCATTCTTTGCCAGAACTTTAGCTTGGCCTTTTACCCTGTTGAATAATGCTGGCCTTGCTAGTGATGCCCCTATCCCAAGAATGAACAAAAAATAAATAAAAGGAAGCTTCAGAAATTACCCACAACAAACTCTGTTATGTTTGTAATGCTGCATTCACGATTGTGTATTTATTATATCAAGCCTTGCACTGTGAACATTTTAACAGAATAACCCTGGCGCTGAGTTTGCACTGTACGTTCAATAGTACAAATCTTACTTTGTCGGTCCATTAGGGTAAAATTCCTAACATACATACACTTACAGAATGCTGTGAGCTCAGGAGCACCAGGATAACACTTTATTTACAGGACTGTTTTGACTGTCATGAAGCGTGTCACGTGACCAGGTCGCTGCCGTCACTACCCCATTCATATTTCTCTTCCTCCCAATCCCCTATATAAAAAAACGCGACACCAATACACAGAAATAAAGTTAAACATATGAAAACACCTACAAAGCCGAGCTGCAAGATTTAGGCTGACCCTTGTCCACAGCTCACGAATCACATTCAGCTACCGGCACTGCGACTGAATGAATCGCCACATGCTCTAAAGCATCCCCACACACTAATGATTATCAGAGTAAAGTAGTCCCTCAAATTCTTTAGGTTTTTCTCTAAGTCAATCTTTAAGAACAAAAAAACCCAGAATTATTTACCAATTATATAAATCTAACAGCCCCTGTTCTTGATAGTAGAAAAATCTCTTCGTAAGGCATACACAACAGGACTTGCAAAATCCACTATGAATTTATTCAGTATAAAATTCAACTCATAACTTACTGGAGGCATTTCCATTTAGAAAGGTTAATTTCCGATACACCCAGATAATTGCTGACAATATAAAACAAAGGAACATTTTAGCTTAATCTTTGGTCTTGTTGCTTAGTATGTCTAATCACCTCTTTTCTGAAGTTCTGAGATGCTTGTTATCAGAAGGTCTACTTTTAATAATTGTAAGTGGACAAAAGTTTCTCCTGTGCTTATTTAATGAAACATTCACTTTACGCAGAACACTCTTCTCTGCTACCCCTGACCCTGGGCCCACTTGACTAATTTGAATGTGATTAACTAATTGTGCAGTTGTTCACATTACGGTATAACCCTGTACTTAACCCTTTGATCCCTGTATTCCAATTCCAATTGATTTTTGGAAAATACTGCACCAGATCATCACTTTAATTATCCTAATCAACACAGTCACTACTGGTCAGAAAAGCATCATTACACTCAACAAATGGGCATTACTGATAATAGGCACAGTAATGAGCGAGCTAGTGCTCCTACAAGTAATGAGACCCATTTCAACATCTTTAAAGGAAATACGAATTTTGAATTTGATATCATTGATAATTGTTTGTGTCTTAGTCTTAGCCTTTTGCTCGTGTCATTGTCAATGACTATCACCGGGAAACTCTACTTTTCCTGTCGGACATTTCTCATCCTACTGTCATAGTGGGTCATGTAATGTATGTACCTTTGAGGATGCTCACAGATTTGTAGAGCTGTAAAAAACAAGGGGACACTTGATTGAAAGTTTTTGGAGTGTGACCCTCCCTTTAATCAGGGGACACTTGATTAATGTCCACAACTAAAATAGTTGTAGAGCTGTTGCATTGTGAGTGGCTTAGCCAAACACGTGATGTTCACAAGACTCAATAAAACCCCAGTCAGTTGGGTCTAGGTCATCCACGATGAAGTATGCTTAGTGGATGAACTGGCAATGTGTAGTGTGACTGTTAAACCTTTATTAATAAACCAACTAGTTCTTAATATGTTGCTATGAATTCTTAAGCAAAGAATCCATGAAGTAAATACATTACAGGTCGTGAAGCAAAGGAGAATGTTGAGAAAGAGGTAAGTGTACCTACCCCGGTCCATATGCACATGATCTGCCAATGAGGAAAAATAAATTCTCACCCTTTTTTGTTTTGTTTTGTCCTCCCTCCCCCAAAGGCAACAACTTACTCATAGCTCCACAGGTGCGCGCGGCCTTTCAGTACCTCACCTACGTGGCCGTTCGTTGCGCGACTGCCTTACAGAGAAGTGTCTTATTTTGCTCCACAGTAGCTGTCCCCCATGATAGCTGAGTGACAATGCTGATGGTGGCCATGGAGAAATCTGCAAGACACAACCACTTACCTTGCTGAAAGAACGTTGCAAATTGTAAATAAAAGGATTTGTCACAACACTATAATTTGGAATGGAGAAAGAGTTTATTTGCATCTCTCTCTTTGGCCTTTCTGGCTGGAATGTTGAAATAAGATTTCTAAAAGCAGATTATATGAGAATGAGATATCCATGTATCTTCTGCAACTGAGAATTACACTAATCATGGAAAAAAGACAGCAGAACATAATTTTGAGTCACAGATGGTAAAGTTCTTGCAGCATTACATTTTTTCAAATGACTGACTGACACTTCAGTGTGTGGCAAGATTTAATGAAATACGATTAGAATGTAAAGGAGAACGAGAAATTAACTTTCAAGAAATCTATTTCCTGTAATAAGTCTTCTGTATACTTTGTTATGTGGTCTGTAATTCTAGATTTACCATTTTGTTTTTTCTAGTAGATTACTTAAGAAATAAAATGAGTGCCTCATTAAGTAAGGGCTTAAGAACAATAGGATTTTTAGAAGATGCAAGACTCTTAAATCAAACAACTGCATCGCTTTCTGAGAGATCTCAATCCCACGAGTCCCTTCTTCCTCTCCAGAAATATATCTAATTGCCTCCTGAATCCATTTATACTGTCTGCTTCAATGGCCATCCTGGTAACTTATTCCACAACTCTATTACGCTTGTGTGATAAAGTTTCACTTGGCTTCCTTTCTTACTCCTAACTTCTTAATGTTTAACTTGTGTCCCCTGGTATTTCAAACTTTCCCAGCAGTGCACGATTTGCCTGCATCACTCTCATAACATTATAAATTTCAATTAGGGCACCTCAAAGCCTCCTCTTCACTAAAGAGAACAAGCCCAACCGATCTGTCCTTATAAATTAAATTCCTGGAATATTTTTTGCTGGTTTGCCTCTGTGCCTTCTCGGAGGCAATAAACAGCGCCTTCATGTGATTAGGTGCCCAGAGCTGCCACAGTACTCCAAATAGCATCCAGTCAATGCCTTATACAACATGTCATTGTTTTTTCATTTATTTTCGGTGCATTTTATTGTCTCACTCAAAATATGTAATTTTCCAAAATTAGTACTTCAGATATTGACTTGAAAATATCATTTGGATTACACTTTAATTTATTTTATAAATGTAACGATTTCTGACTGAGAAAAAAAAAAGCTGGCAACAGTCGCTGTGAATTCCCTGAAGCAATTGCGGACAGTTTTCCAGCAGTTATCTAAATTTACTTTTTTATATTTCTACACCTCACCTCCGATTGGATAAAATGGGGTAGAAATTGGACCTCATTGCACTAATTTCCTGGGTGGAAAACGAGGGTAAAAAGGACCAATTTTGCGGGGCCTTGTCTTGTGCCTGAAATGGGGTCAGCCGATTTTTCAGGCATTCCTGGCTGCTGCCTAAAACAGGGGTTAGACCCCTTGCATATGCTATTGAGGGACCTAACGCCTGTTTTAGGATCCTTTCCAAACATTGAACTGAGGTACCAGGCTTTCCCACAGTGGATGGGGTCTAACAAATGGCCGCCAACATAAAGTTATTTTTTTAAACTCCTCCTGGCTCCAGAATCCTTAGTAGGGTTGCCAATTCTGGTTGGCCATATTTCTGGAGGTTTTATCAAATGACTTTCTGCTTCCAAGGCTCCTGCCCACTCAAGCAGCCTTTTTTTCCCCCCATCGCTAATATTCTTATAACTAATAAAGAAAAGACTTCAAAGAAAATGGAGAGGGGATAAACTTTTTTCAAGACCCTTCGATTTTTCTCCTGGGTTTCTCGGAGCAGTGCCCTGGAGACTAATCGTTAGTTTCTGGAGATTCGTGGACAAGCCTGGAGGGTTGGTAACCCTACTCCTAAGGGCCACTGATAGCCCCGTTCACCCTGTCCTCTTCTCCTCCCCTCTCCCGGAACTTACTGGAGGGCAAAATTGGATGGATCGAAATGGACAAGGTGCCTCTGGAAGCTCCGGCAGCTCTCCCAATTATTACAATGATGCCTGAGCACAACAACAACTTGCATTTATATAGCACCTTTAATGTAGTAAAACATCCCAAGGTGCTTCACAGGAGCATTATGGAACAAAATTTGATACAGAGCCACATAGGAGTTATTAGGGCAAATGTTCAGAGAGCATCTTAAAGGAGGTTAGCGAGGTGGTGAGGTTTAGGGAGGGAATTCCAGGCCTCAGCAGCTGCAAGCATGGCCACCAATGGTGGAGTGATTAAAATTGTGAATGTGCAAGAGGCCAGAATTGGGGGAGCGCAGATATCTCGAAGGGTTGTGGGGCAGGAGAAGATTACAGAGATAGGGAGCGGTGAGGCCATGGAGGTATTTGAAAACAAAGATGAGAATTTTAAAATTGAGGCCTTGTTGGACCGGGAGCCAATGTAGGTCAGTGAGCATAAGGGATGGGTGAACTGGACTCGGTGCAAGTTAGGACACAGTTTTGGATGAACTTATGTTTATGGAGGCTGGAAGATGGGAGGCAGGCCAGTAGTCAAGTCTAGAGGTAACAAAGGCATAGATGAGGGTTTTGTAATATAGAGCGCCACCTAATGGACTACTGTGGTAATGCAAATGCTGCTGTAAATACAATAAAAGTCACGTGATGTGCTAGAGCCATCTTGTAAAGTCTGTGTTTGTGATGTCATAAAGAATATATCACATGGGCGACTGAGAATAGGAGAATCGGATTTCCTAGCTGAAATTTTTGTTGGTGAATGATCCAGCCAACCAACAGAGCGACTTTGAGAGGTTCTTTGTTTTGCAGCACAGCTAAAAATCCAAGGTAAATTACAAGCACACTTGGTTGAATTGCCAGAGTCCAGATGGCTGTGCCTATGGGAATAATAGGGCGCTTGTGACCGGGAGACTTTTGGGAGCATATGTGGAGCAGCTAGAAATGTTTTTCACTGAGAATAGTATCGTCAAAGTCCCCATATGATGAAAACTGTAACCGGGTGGTGTTAGAAACAAAACGGGCTATTTTCCTGACTGAAGCAGGCCCCGAGGTGTATGAAACTCTGAAAAAGGTGCTTATTCCCATCAAGCTGAAGGGCACGCCACTGAAGGCGATTCTAACCAAGTCAGAACACCACTACAGTCCTGAGCCCCTGGAATTTGCTTAAAGTTATCGTTTTGGAATACAGGACCAATTCATTGGTGAAAGTATCAGTGAGAACATTGTAGCTTTAAAAATACTATCCATTTACTGTCATTTCAGAAACTTTCAGGACCAAGCATTGCGTGATCGCTTTGTGGGATGAAAAATGAAGCAATCAAGAAAGTTGTTGATAACCCCTAACTTGACTTTTGATTTAGCTTGTCAGATACCTATGTCAATGGATATGGCCAACCAATACTCCCGAGAATTTCGCACCATTTCCAGTCATCAGACAGCCGAAGTGAATCACCTGCAGGTTAAAAGTAAACGGCAGTTGGGCCCCAAATCCTCAGCAACTAGCCAAGGTAACAGTGCATTTAAGTCGTGCTATTGGTGTCTGGGACAACACATTGCTCAAAGCTGTCCATATGTAAAGGCTGAGTGTTTCTTCTGCAAGAAAACTGGGCATCTTGAGAAGACATGCAGACTGGAGAGTAAACCGATGTTCAATGCTAAAAGTAGAAATCACCAGAGTATACATAGCATTGAAGAGAAGCAACAGGATGAGGAGGTTCTGGAGATACATGTCATCAGGAGCACGAGGGTATCTAACAGCGATTTGCAAAGTATCATCGTCCAAGTAGACGTTGCAGGAACCAGGATACCCATGGAAATCGACACTGGTGAGCATAGTACTAGAATCACTCTATCTTGACAAGTTGAGTGATTTTCCACTGGAGAAGTCAAAGATAGAACTGCGAGGCTACTCAGGAGAGCAAATTTATATAATAGGACGTGTCACCGTACCGGTGAAATACAAGGATCAGTTTCAGAGCTTGCCTCTCTTTGTAGTGGCAGGAGACAAGCCTGACTTAATAGGTAGAAATTGGTTGGGATCACTGAAGCTGGATTGGAATGGGATCTTTTGTGTTGAAATGAGATTTTCATCAAAAGCTGATGTCATCAAGCAATATTCCAAGATGTTCCACGAAACGGGCAGTCCGATCCAAAGCTTCAAGGCCTGTGTCAGAGTACAGAAGGACTCTGACACAGTGAGACCAGTTTACTGCAAACCACGTCCCGTACCACACACATTCAAGGAGAAAGTTGAACAAGAACTCAAAAGATAGAGACTGAGAACATTATCTCTAAGGTAGATCTAAGTAATTGGGCCACATCCATTGTTGTTATACCTAAGTCAGATGGTAATACTGATGCTATGTCCAGGTTGCCATCCCCATCACAAGTTACACACAATAGGGAAGAAGTGTTCTACTTTTCATACATTGATGAGCTGCCAGTCACAGCTGAAGAGATTGCTAGAGCAACCAAACATGACCCAGTTATGTCAAAGATGTATGATTACATAGCAAATGGCTGGCCAAATGAGGCATCAGAGAAAGATGTTCATCCTAATTTCGTAGGAATGAATTATCAGTGGATAAAGATTGTATCATGTGGGGTGCAAGAGTAGTTATCCCAAATAAGTTCCGGTCCAAATTATTTGGAGATCTTCATGACCAGCACCTGGGAATGTGCTGACCACGAGTTTTGCACACAGTTACTTATGGTGGTCAGGTCTAGATAAAGATATAGAGTACATCATTAGTCAGTGTACAACATGTCAATCGGTAAACAAGATACCACCATCATCAGTACCATTACAGCCATGGAAATGGCCTCCCAGGGTGTGGCAAAGGCTATATTAGATTTTGCTGAGCTAGAAGGACAACAATTGTTCATTGTGATTGATAGCCATTCGAAGTAGGTAGAGGTGTTTCCGATGTGGAAAATAACAACAAATATAACACTAGACAATTTGTGAAGATTGTTTTCTTCATATGGCCTCCCGGAAGAAATGGTGTCTGATAATAGACTGCAATTTTGTTCAGAAGAATTTGCACAGTTCACGAGCAGAAAAGGTGTGAAACATATCAAGGTTCCATCGTACCACCCTGCTTCAAATGGTGCAGCAGAGCGCACAGTACAAATTGTAAAACGTGCCCTCATCAAGCAAATGTTGGATCCAAATCCAAAGAAACAACAGTTGTCGTTGGACCACAAACTGGCAAATTTTCTAATGACTTATCATAACACTCCTCATACAATTAGCAGAGTTGTTTCTCAAACGAGAGCCACAAACCAGATTCTCATTGTTAAAACCAAACTTGGCATAGTCCGTAGTAGAGAAACAATTAAGACAGCAAGAGAATCATGATGGAGGTAGAGTAAGAGAGAAAAGTGTTAAATTGAATCAGAAGGTGAGAGAGAAGAACCATCACCATAAATGGTTAAAGTGATTACCAGGAAGAGTAGTGAAGATATGTGGCCCTCGCACATATTTGATCAAGATGTTTGATCATGGAAAGGTTAGATTTGTTCACATTGATTATATTTTACCTACAGATGTGGAAGGGGTTGACAGTTAGGAGGATTCAATTATTTCTGATGAGTCAGATAGTCTTGTTGCAAGTAGAGTATCAGTAGCAAATCCTACATCAGATATACTAGAAACAAGTCCAAGAGAAAGTCAGAATTTAAATCTGAGTCTGAGTCAGGCAGACAAACAGTCTGAAGTTGTAAAGAGTCCAAATGTAAATCAAGGGCATCCCTTGGAGAAAAATTCTCCTCAGGCTCAGCCTAGAATGAGTCTAAGTTCGACACCAAGTTTGGAAAGTTCTGCTCAAGAGTGAAAGTATCCTCTTCGAAACAGAAAACAAGTGGTTAAGTTTGATTTGTAAATATGGCAAAATAAGTCCATGGGCTAGAACCTCCACTTTTTTTGCATGCTTAATGGCCACTTTGCCACTAAAATGTCGTATAATGCCTGTATATCACCCATTTAACCAAAAAATGTAAACTGACGCTCATTTTTCGGAAAATTATCGCCGAGCGTTACTTTGTCCATGTGCTTAACGCCGGGAAAAAATAATACTGCCCGCCCACTTTTTTGGGGCAGAATCATCAGAATGGGCGAATACAACGCCCATAATATTGTCCAGCGTTAATTTCCGCACTGATTGAACACCGAGATTCAATAATACCGCCCGCCCACTTTTTTTTGTCGTAAAGAGCATATTTACCAAAACTAGCGGTCATGAGATCGCCCAGCATCACTTTCACCACTTCGCACATATATCGGCCACAATATCGCTCACCAGAACTAACTGGAACAAATCACAGCGTTATGGACGCTATGTTCTACATCACATGTCGCATCCTTTAAAAGGCTGCTGTGCTTCAACCTCGGGAGAGTTCGAATGTACTCTGAAGGTCATTGGAGTTGATGTGAACATCTGTACAAACATCTTGACCATACTGTGACCGATTGGAATGTAATAGGTGTCTTCGTTGGGACATTCATTGTTTGTGACCAATCGGTGGAAAACAGAGAGCTTCTGCAATGGGGCCTGTCCTTTCTCACCCTCTCTTGATGGCCAATTACATGCTGCAGACTCGAGATCGCTGAAGGTATGCTCCACAGCGTTAGGTGCCCAATGTAAGACGTGCCAGACTGATGAGGAGGACCAGACGTTACACCCCCCGCAAGTACAGGGAGAAGCAGTCTTACCTCAACTTGCCCGACACCACCTGCCTTCGGAGACTGCACTTCCACAAAAAGATTATCACTAAGGTATGCCAGCTGGTAAGGGGAGATCTGCAGCCTGCCAGCACCATCACTACTGCACTGTTTGTCGAGGTCAAAGTCACCGCGGCACTGTCGTTCTATGCCTCAGGTTCTTTTCAGGCCACAGCTGGCGACATTTGTGGACTTTCTCAGCATGCCACACATTGCTGCATTAGACAGGTCACTGAAGCCCTGTACACATGCAGGAGGAACTTGATCAGCTTCCTTATGACCAAAGAGGTACAGAGTGAGAGGGCTCTAGGATTCTCCAGAATTGAAAACTACCCCAAGGTGCAGGGAGCAATAGACTGTACGCACATCATGATGCGGGCACCTTTTCAGGATGCTGAGGTTTTCAGGAACTGCAAGGAACTCCACTCCCTGAATGTCCAACTCGTTGTCGACCATCAGCAAATTATTATGGCAGTGAATGCTAAATTTCCGGACAGCATCCATGATGCTCACATCCTGTGTGAGAGCACTGTATCTGACTTGTTTAACAATCAGCCACAAAATCAATGCTGGATGCTTGATGACAAAGGATATGGCCTCACCACCTGGCTGGTGACCCCCCTGCATGACACCCACACCGAAGCTGAGAGGCGATACAACGAGAGCCACAGAGCCACTCGCAATATCATGGAGAAAACCATTGGAGAGCTTAAGCAGCGCTTTAGATGCCTGGACCACTCAGGAGGCGAGCTCCAATACCACCCTGAGCAGGTAGCTCAATTTGTGGTGGTGTGCTCCATGCTGCACAACTTGGCTATCAGGAGGGGACAAGAATTGCCTGATGAGTCTGATAGTCCACCTCACCACAGAGAGGAAGAGGAGGACGAGGAGGCGGACGCTGACGTCGGGCCAGACAATCAGGCTGACGCTGAAGCCATGAGCCCGCCCCCTGTAGACTGCATGAAAGGGCCCGTGGTGGCATTATAGCTGCAAGAGCCTTAGATCAGGAGTTCATCAATGATCACTTTACCTGAAAGAACGGTGGTTTTATTTACAAGACTGACACACTGCTGGGTGTGCAGGTCATACATCAATGGTGGGCATCACCTTGAGTTAAGTTGATTGAAGTTAAGTGTCATTATACCCTTTGATGTTAAGGAATCACTAGCGTGTAACGGTGCAGCTATCTGAGCCAATGTGCAACAAGGTTTTGTTAAATAAAAAACATTTAAACCGAACATTTGTCTGAAATCACCAGTATTTCTGTAAAAACTAACCCTCCCCTTCCCCCCCCCCCCCCCGCTTCTCCTCCCCACCTCTACCCCTTTCTCTTCCCCACCTGGCCGAGGAGCTCCTCAGGCGATGCTTCATTGGGTGGGGGTTGACAGCCGAAACGCTGCTTGGACAGATACAGGAAAGGACGTTCCTGAGGGGAACGTGCTCCGAGCCAGAAGCAAGATGTTGCTGCTGGCTCTCATGTGTGGTTGGCAATAGGGGTGCGGCACCTTGGGGTGCAGTGACGCGCTTCGGGACCGCTGGGAACCCTCTGCCACCAGTGTTCCTGGCTATCAGCTCCAGGGCCTCCACCATCCCTTCTATGTGATATATTATCTTATTTGTTGAATAAAAACTCGGTGCCAACTATGTTCTGGGTGCTTAGTAGGCGTTTTGCTGCTGGTGAATCTCCCTCGTGCCTCCCACAACAGCCAAACAAGCACACACCACAGCCGCACATGCCTTCAGTCCCTCTCAGCTCCTTCTCTCTCTGTCTCTTCTTCTGCGCATGTCATGATGACGCCTGACCTCCTGAATCGTGGGAATCGATCGTTGCCATGCTGTTGCTAAGGACGGTGACACTTTACGGCAGAAGGTCAGCGAGATTTAACGCTACCGCCCATTTCCTATCGCTCATGGTAACGCCCATTTAAAAAAATGGAGACTAGGTGCTGTAAGAATGGGCGAGAAGCCGGCAATCTGAAAACCCCTTTTTTACCGCCCAAGTCGGAAATAACGCCCATTTCTGGGTGATAAGCACAAAAGTGGAGGTTCTAGCCCTGTGTCTTTTGTTGTGTATAAGCATGCAAGATATGTATGATGATTATTTTGTTGAGATTAATTCTCCATTAAGGAGGGAGAAGTGTAATATCGAGCTCCACTCTATCGACTCTGGATCAGTTCCCATGGACTGGAGGGTAGCTAATGTAACACCACTTTTTAAAAAAGAAGGGAGAGAGAAAATGGGTAATTATAGACCGGTTAGCCTGACATCAGTAGTGGAGAAAATGTTGGAATCGATCATGAAGGATGAAATAGCAGCGCATTTGGAAAGCGGTGACAGGATCGGACCAAGTCAACATGGATTTATGAAAGGGAAATCATGCTTGACGAATCTTCTGGAATTTTTTGAGGATGTAACTAGCAGAGTGGACAAGGGAGAACCAGTGAATGTGGTGTATTTGGACTTTCAGAAGGCTTTTGACAAGGTCCCGCACAAGAGATTGTTGTGCAAAATCAAAGCACATGGTACTGACGTGGATAGGGAACTGGTTGGCAGACAGGAAGCAGAGAGTCGGGATAAACGGGTTCTTTTCAGAATGGCAGGCAGTGACTAGTGGAGTGCCGCAGGGCTCAGTGCTGGGGCCCCAGCTCTTTACATTAACGATTTGGATGAAGGGATAGAGTGTAATATCTCCAAGTTTGTAGATGACACTAAACTGGGTGGCGGTGTGAGCTGTGAGGAGGATGCTAAGAGACTGCTGGGTGACTTGGACAGGTTAGGTGAGTGGGCAAATGCATGGCAGATGCAGTATAATGTGGATAAATGTGAGGTTATCCATTTTGGGGGCAAAAACACGAAGACAGAATATTATCTGAATGGCGGCAGATTAGGAAAAGGGGAGGTGCAACGAGACCTGGGTGTCATGGTACATCAGTCACTGAAAGTGGCCACTCAGGTACAGCAGGCGGTAAAGAAGGCAAATGGTATGTTGGCCTTCATAGCTAGGGGATTTGAATATAGAAGCAGGGAGGTCTTATTACAGTTGTACAGGGCCTTAGTGAGGCCTCACCTGGAATATTGTGTTCAGTTTTGGTCTCCTAGTCTGAAGGACGTTCTTGCTATTGAGGGAGTGCAGCGAAGGTTCACCAGACTGATTCCAGGGATGGCTGGGCTGTCATATGAGGAGAGACTGGACCAACTGGGCCTTTATTCACTGGAGTTTAGAAGGATGAGAGGGGATCTCATAAAAACATAGATTCTGACGGGACTGGACAGGTTAGATGTGGGAAGAATATTTCCGATGTTGGGGAAGTCCAGAACCAGGGGACATAGTCTTAGGATAAGGGGTAGGCCATTTAGGACTGAGATGAGGAGAAACTTCTTCACTCAGAGAGTTGTTAACCTGTGGAATTCCCTGCCGCAGAGAGTTGTTGATGCCAGTTCACTGGATATATTCAAGAGAGAGTTAGATATGGCTCTTACGGTTAAGTGGATCAAGGGGTATGGAGAGAAAGCAGGAACGGGGTACTGAAGGAATGATCAGCCATGATCTTATTGAAGGCGGTGCAGGCTCGAAGGGCCGAATGGCCTACTCCTGCACCTATTTTCTATGTTTCTATGTTTCTATTTCTGTGGTAATGCAAATGCTGCTGTAAATACAATAAAAGTCACATGATGTATTGGAGCCATCTTGGCATAAAGAATATATTATAGGTTTCAGCAGCAGTTGAGCTGAGGCAGAGTCAGAGTCGGGTGATGTTATGGAATTGGAAGTAGGCGGCCTTGGTGATGGCCCAGGTATGTGGTCGGAAGCTCATCTCAGGGTCAAGTACAACATTCAGTTATGAAGAGTCTGAGGCCTAGTTTCAGGCAAGCCTCGGACCTTCCAGTTTGTAATGAGCCTGAAAATGGTTCATAATTAATTTCTACACTGATATTTATCTAGCCTGATTGTATAATGCATGAGTTTGTTATTACAGTTCAATCCGTTCATTAAATAAATATTGTATTGAGTGGAACTCATGAATTTTTTTGTTTGTATATTTTAAAAAATATTTTCAGTTGTGGGCTCTGCTTGTATTCCAGGAATTATGTGTATGAAAGGGCAATAGAGCTTCTGTAATGTTCCTGCACTCTAGAAGTAGGCTGTTCTAGTGCTGGAGTTACCAGTCCACTTACAGATTTATCTAGAAAAGATTATGGGGCTGAAATTGCTCCTTTTTATAGCTTCGTTAGCACCCCTGGAGGACGCTAATGGGACGCAATGAAGTTTTTGCCCAGGTGAGGGGGGTGAATGCGCCTCCTGGGAAATTGCCCCGGAGATTTGGGGTCGCTGTGCCGGTAGTGCCACGCACAGTGATTAGTGCCCCGGGCCGGTATACACACGGTATCGCCGTGCGCACCGACCACTCACCGTACCGCGGGGGAAATTGCCCCCATGGGCCGCAAGAATGGCACCGGCGGATGTCACCGCCAGCTTCGCGGGGCATGAAGCTGGTGGACATCCGCCGCCGGGGCCCCTAGTGGTGGCCACCAAAGCTCCTGCAGAGTGCACAGCGTCCCTCCCTTTAATTGAAGGGGAGGGGTGTTGTAGCACGTCTGGAACATCTGCGTAGCTCTGCACTCCCTCCCCAGAAGCACCTCTCCAAGTACCCGGAATGCCGGAGACAGCACTCTGCTTCCTTGGAGGAGCACACGTGTCTAATTCGGCGTTGGGGGCGGGACCTCCGGGCCGGGCGATGTTGTGCAGCGCACAGCAGACCACGACGATTCTGGAGACCCTGGCTTGTGCGTACTGAAGGGCTCTTCCAGATCTGTCAAAGCATCTGAAGTGCATTTTCAGCATGCCTATTGTTTGCTCTATGACACATCTAGTGAACATGTGGCTCTCATTATATCTTTCCTCAGCCTCAGTACTTGGCCTCCAAGTGTATCATGAACCACACCTTCAGTGGATAGCCCTTACCTCCAAGCAGCCAGCCGGAAAGTCTGTTTGGTGGTGCGAAGAGCTGTGGGAGGGTGGACTGGCGCAACATGAAAGAATCTTGACAACTGCTCGGGAATTTGGCACACACTTGCACGATGATCTTCCGACGGTTGCAGACCAGCTGTACATTGAGGGAGTGGATGCCCTTGCGGTTCAGGCCGCTGTATTTATTGTGCTCTCCATGCTCCAGATTAATGACCTCGATCAATGGCCACTGAACTTTCACCTCTGCTACACAGACGTGGTTCCCGAGCTGCGTGATTCCCGTGGTCATGCAGTGAAATCCAAACCGTCTGGTTTAAAACACGATCACAGGTCTGACAACAGGTAATAATGATCTAAATTAGGTCACCCGCGTCTGCCGTTCGGGTCGCTGCCATGCTGGCAAAAGCGCCCGAGTTGAAGGCGCGAGGAGGCGGGATGTTGGTGGGTCCCCGACGCGCACCAATTTATTTCCACTTTTACTCCCGACCGGCTCCAATCCCACACGCATAGCAGCATGAAAATTCACGCCAGAAGGATGTGGGTTCAAGCCCAACTCCAGAGACTTGAGCAAAGGAACCAGGTTGATACCTTAGTGTTGTACTGTGGGAGTGCCACACTGTTGGAGATGCCATGTTTTGGATGAGACATTAGACCAAATCCCCGTCTGCCCTCATGGCATTAGTCGAAGAAGAGACAAAGGGATCTATTTTGATTTTGGGGTAAAATGTCCCCTCGATTTTGAGGCTCTGATTTCATTTGAATCTAGCAGATGCGGGGCGCTGAACAGGCATCCCAGTGCAGTTCTCCAGATTGACGGCACAAGATCTTGCCTGGGTATCTGGCAGCAAGGCGAGTTACAGGGGCCAGGGGGCGGTGGGGAGTCGAGTTTGCAGAGTTTGGGAGCCTCTGCGGCCCACAAAAATTATTTAACACTTACCTTGAGCAGCCCACTTGGGTTCCATCGCCTATGAACCTGGTTGGAGCAGTTTTGACTTAAAATGATATTGGGGGCCTATTTATGGTCTTAGGACCCTGACTTCTATATTAAATGGTCTCTATCGCCAGAAAGAGGTTTTGCTGTGCGCAAATTGTCTGGCACTTTTCTCTACATTACAATGGTGACTACACATCAGAAGTACTTGATTGCCTGTAAAGTGCTTTGAGACGTCGTGAGGTTGTGAAAGGCATTATATAAATACAAGTTTTTTCCTATCCTTCATTGAGACTCAAAAGTGAGGAATGGTTACTTGGACAAAGAACCATAGGGCAACGTATACAACCCTTGCAACATCATTAATGAGAAGAGGATTAAGAGAGGGGAAAAGAAAGTCATATTTAAATGGTTTGGCATTAATGACTACCTCCCACAGGAATAGATTTAGCATCAGGTTGGAAAATGAAATGGCCTGCACCACAGACTTTCCATCGTAATTAGCATTCCATCACCAGCGAACCACAAATGCTATTGTTCTTGTAAACGAAGTCTAACCATTCCTCCTGACCCACAGACTGGAACACCTCACCACTGCACTGAACTAGTGAGACTCATCTGATGAGACCAAAAAAGTTAGTGAAAGCTAAATCATTTGCTGTTCATTTAGTGAGTGTGAAATAATCTATTTCTAACAGCTGTTTTTATTTAATTTTAATGTGCAGAGTCCTCGTATTACTCCCATGCCATTCCCTGCTATAATTGTTATTGTACATTACGAGCGAGCAACAAAAATAATGTTTTCCATTATGAATAAGAATTCTTTCGGGACTAATGTGAAGATGAATGAAGATGGATGAAGATGGATGAAGTTATTATCTATCTAACACCCTTTAATATCATCCAGATGCAAGTTGATTTTGTAATATTAATTCGTGCGCACTCTAGAGTATTGTAATGACACATTGATAGTAAAGAGCACTCCAATACAAGAGAGGAACAATTGCAACCTATTTCAGAGAGGAAGGATGTTCTGATCAGTTACAGGTCTCTGCAGACAATACTTTATATAGCTCTGCCTACGTAAAACAAAATGGCTCTGAGCACTTTACATTGAGGGATTTGGACATTAAGAAGTAAGTAATGAATATGGGGAAGGGGGAAACTGAACCCATGATAGGACTCATTTCCTTGACCCTCATCTTTGGGGAAGTGCCCAGTCCTGGATTGTTGGGTCTCCAGGGCGCTATTTAAGATTACCGGACGATTTTTTAAGCCGAGATAGCACCAAAAAAAAATCTGAAATTTCGCCATTTTTCCGTTTTAATTTGGCGCTAGCTTCTGGGGTGGAGCTAATTGATAGCATCGAAAAACGGAGGCCCCGTTCTGTGCATGCCCAAGCATTTAGGTTTCCAGGGTAACGTGTAATTGTACAGCTTTACTCTGTAGCTAACTCGTGCTGATTTTTCCTGTGCTGACCTGCTGAGATTTCCAGCATTTTCCGTTTTTATTCCAGAATCCAATATTTTGCTTTAGTATCCATCCTCTACCTGCCCTTTTGATGCTGAAACTCCCCGTCCCAGCCAACAGCTCGCAAATGGCTGCCGCTGCCACCCCTACCCTGGCCGAATGACCCGCTGCCACCCCTACCCTGGCCAAATGACCCACTGCTGCCACCCCTACCCTGGCCGAATGACCCACTGCTGCCACCCCTACACTGGCCGAATGGCCCGCTGCTGCCACCCCTACCCTGGCCGAATGACCCGCTGCCACCCCTACCCTGGCCAAATGACCCAATGCTGCCACCCCTACCCTGACCGAATGGCCCGCTGCTGCCACCCCTACCCTGGCCGAATGACCCGCTGCTGCCACCCCTACCCTGGCCGAATGACCCACTGCTGCCACCCCTACCCTGGCCGAATGTCCCGCTGCTGCCACCCCTACCCTGGCCAAATGGCCCGCTGCTGCCACCCCTACCCTGGCCGAATGGCCCGCTGCTGCCACCCCTATCCCTGGCCGAATGACCCCCCTCATTGTCGCCCCTATCCCTGACCGAATGGCCTCCCGCCACAGCCGCCCCATCCCTGGCTGAATGACCCCCCCCCCATTGTCGCCCCATCCCTGGCTGAATGAAACCCCTCCCCCCCCATTGTCGCCTCTATCCCTGGCCGAATGGCTTGCTACTGCCACCCCTATCCTTGACCGAATGGCCTCCCCATTGTCACCCCTATCCCTGGCCGAATGGCTCCCCCCCCATTGTCGCCCCTATCAAGGGTCCCCGCTGCCGCCCCTCTCCTCGGCTTGGCTTCTACCCCTCCCCCGGGCTTCTTTGGAAGCTGAGCGCCGAGCTCCTGTGTCCGGCCGAGGGAGCGATCCCATTGGCCGGCGCGCCGACCCTGTGTGCCTCGAGCCCGCCCAGAGCAGCGGAGGAGACAGGACATTGGGTGGTGGTTCTGGTGGGACTTAAGCACATCCCTCTCGCAATTTTACTTTTTGACTGGAATAAAGTTTCTCTTTCCCCTCCACACATTTTAAGTAGTTTATATACATTATATGTATTGTTCCTTCCCTACAAAAGCTACCAGTTAGCGAGTCGGTAGCATCGATTTTGATGGGACACCCATCTGGTAAGGTAAGGTTTTTCACGGCGGTCCTCAGCGCCATTATGAAAAAATAATTTTTGGCGAAACTCGCAAAAACGGCCAAAAATGCCACTACGGGTGGGGTTGACCCCGAGTTATGTCAAAAAAATGTTAACTAAAACAATCGGTCGTTACCTGTTAAGGATGGCATTATACCCTCGGCGAAACTTACAAAATTAAGTTACCTCCAAAAATCACTGATACCGCCAAAAATTTGGCAAATTTTGGGCCGCCACTCTTTTAATCTCACCCATGACATCTGGGCCTTTCCTGGGAGGCAGCAGTGAGGTGGGAGAGGGGGCGGGCGGGGGAGTTTGGACTGCAGTAGACATAATCCAGTTGGAGGCATTTTCCTGTTTCCGATGGATCATCGGTTGGGCGTCCCAGTGCAGAGATATGTAGAAAACAAGGCAATGTGACTGTCTTCAGACCCCTGCCAACCAGCGTGTCTGTGTGGACCTGGGAACAAGTTAAAGTCTTTGTTTTTTAACCACACCCCTGCCCCAGGATGACTCAGTCAGTTGGGATCTTCTGGCTGCCGATGCAGATTGTCATACGATTGACATCATTTGCCCAAATAAATCTGCAAAGAAACATTGGCATAGTCTTCATTTCCCAGGGTTCTCCCTTCTAGGACAGCCTTCCATTGAACCAATGGGCACGACAAGGACCAATATACCAACGGCAGCACAAATAGGCCAAGTGAGGGTCGAATTGTTTCTTGATCTGAACAAAACAGTCTCTCAAGTAGTGGATGTGCTTCATATGTTTGACTTCTTGATGGATGTGTTGAAATTGCTATTGTGTCCAAAGAAATTAGGTAAACTGTGGATTGCGTGAGCAAAAATGTCAATCAACAAGGAGTTAAAAAATCATTGACACACTAATTGTTTAACATAAAAGTTTAAAGTTCATTCTAACCTTGTTTTAACTGTATCAAAACCCACACTGTGACCGGAGTTAAGCAATAAAGATTCATGATGGATAACCCCAACAACAGCTGTATTGTTTGATTTCTATCAGCAAAACTGGAATATCATTCAGTAAAACAGATGTTTTCTTCACACTTCATTACCACATCAAAGGCCGAATGTTTTCTGTTCTCAGACTAATTGAACCAGCATTAGATCTGCAGGTGGGATGAAATGATCTGATATTCCTCTGACCTTTCTGCTCCCTCAACTATCTGACTCTTAACTGAGAGCCACATTACACGGTTTGAGTAACAATGAGCAGAGTGTTAGCACTAACCACCAAACAAATGTCAACTTAAACTTTGGAGTTCAGAATCTTATTTGAAGAATTTCCTTTGCACATTTTCCATTGTAAAAAATGTGCGCAAGATGTCTGCTGTAACTTTCTAATAGAATATCACACCTTAGTGAAACATTAATAAGTTATGTTAGGATTCATATGTTTCTCTTCTAACTCTACTCCAAATGGCATTTGGTGAATTACAAGGCACTTGTACAATAGAAAAGTTCACACTTTTAAACTTTTGACTGAACCCAGATATCATAGAATGATACATAGAATTAAACAGCACAGAAAGAGGCCATCCGGCCCATCGTGGCCGAGTTGGATATATATGTATTTCCTACATTACAACAGTGACTACACTCCAAAGTACTTCATTGGCTGTAAAGTGCCGGTTACACACCCCGCCGGTTACACACCCTGTCGGTTACACACCCGCCGATTAAACACCCGCTCGTTACACACCCTGCCCGTTACACACCCCGCCCATTACACCTGTTACACACCCCGCCCGTTACACACCCCACCCATTACACCCATTACACACCCTGCCTGTTACACACCCGCCCATTACACACCCACCCATTACACAATCGCCCGTTACACACCCCTCCCTTTACACCCATTACACACCCCGTTATACACCCCACCTGTTACACACCCCGCCCGTTAAACACCACGTTATACACGCCATCCGTTACACACCCTGCCCGTTACACACCCCGCCTGTTACACACCCCGCCCATTACACCTGTTACACACCCTGCCCTTTACACACCCTGCCCGTTACGCAACCGCCTGTTACACACCCGCCGGTTACACACCTGCCCGTTACACACCCCTCCCTTTACACCCATTACACACCCCGTTACACACCCCACCCATTACACCTGTTACACACCCCGTTATACACCCCACCTGTTACACACCCCGCTCGTTACACCCATTATACATCCCGTTATACACACCATGCCAGCTACACACCCCGCCTGTTACACCCGTTACACACCCCATTACACACCCCGCCCGTTACATACCCCGCCCCATTGACTTCAGTGGAAAAGATTCAGGCAGTGTGTTTATTGGGTGGCTGTTCCACTATTGCCAGTTTTCCACCACCGCTGTAAGTGAAGATCGGCCCCTGTCTCACTTTAGGCACCCATTCAGCATCAAGTGCTCCCAGGTTAGATAATAGTGCAGCCAGCTGCTGAGTAAAACTCCTCCTGCTCTGGCTCACCATTGTGCTTCAGCCCCAGCATTAATACAAAGCCCCTACTGCACCAATGCAACATTTCCCTTTTGCCACACCAGCCATCCTTTGCCCTCTCCATGTGAGGCTGACATTATTTTTTCAGTTTAGCAGTTAGATGTTTTGTGCTATGAGGCCTTGTCCACTACAAACTGTCAAAATTAATTTCATGTTTGAACCTTACAACTGCAAAGTAATTCCTGAATTGTCACCACGAGTAAACACTTTCTACATCAGCAATATACCCAAAATGCCTTCTGTTGCCTGGGCCCTAAGGTCTGGAATTCCCTGCCTAAACCTCTATTTCCTCCTTTAAGACACTCCTTAAAACCTACCTCTTTGACCAAGCTTTTGGTTATCTGCCCTAATTTCTGCTTATGTGGCTCGGGGTCAATGTTTTTTGCTTTATAACACTCCCGTGAAGCGTCTCAGGACATTTTACTGCATTAAATACAAAAAAAAGATAGCGCCTTTAATGACCACCGGACGTCTTAAAAGACTTTACAGCCAATGAAGTACTTTTAGAGTGTAGTCACTGTTGTAATGTGGGAAATGCAGCAGCCAATTTGCACACAGCATGCTCCCTCATATAGCAATATGACAATGACCAGATAATCTGCTTTTTGTTATTTTGATTGAGGGATACATATTGGCCAGGACACCGGGGATAACTCCCCTGCTCTTCTCCAAAATAGTGCCATGGGATCTTTTACATCCACCTGAGAGAGGAAACAGGACCTCAATTTAACATCTCATCCAAACAACAACACCTCCAACAGTGCAGCACTCCCCCTATACTGCACTGGAGTGTCAGCCTAGAATTATGTACTCAAGTCACTGGCATGGTACTTGAACCTACAACCTTCAAACTCAGAGGCGAGAGTGCTACCCCTGAGCCACAACTGACACAGTAACAAGTGATTTTTGTTGAGATGCACTGTTGTGATAAAGAACACACACAATACATTTCCCACAAGGGCCACAGAGGTTGGCCATGTAGCTTTTATACATTTTTCTTCCTTTCCACTATATATCTCGTTTCCAGCACCCTTTTGTTACGTTTCTCTTTCTATCTTCGCACCTGAACCTGAACCAGTTGTTGAAATGTGTGCTTGATTTCTCTATCCTTGTCTTGCTGGAACAAGAGAAAGCTCGAGATAGCTGTGAAGGCAAGATTATCCCAGTACTGATAATGGTAGTAAATGTCTCTATTAAAACCATAAGGCTTTACTTTATGTTGTGAATGCTAAGATAGTTTTATTAGTGAAATAAAACAAGAGAAATGCTGGGAATTACTTGTGAAGTTCCACCAGGCGTGTAATTGCCTACAAAACAGTGACCACACTTCAAAAAGCATTTCATTGGATGTGAGGTGCTGTGAGGCGTCTTATGGAAGTGATAAATGTAATAGAGTTTTTTGAAGTACCTAATTGGATAGATCATGGTAGCTGCAGTAGATAGAGTGTGTATAGATCTTTAGAAGGCATTTGATGAGTTGTCTCACAACAGAAGTTTTAGGAAAAAAATCAGGCATATTTGTAGCAACTGCTGACTACAGGTGAGATTACAGCCAGTGACAAAGTAAAAAATACAATGGCCCAAAAATTGCGGCGGATGTCTCCGACCGTGATAATTTCTACGAAAGTACCTGGTGGTCCTGGAGGTTTGGTGACTTGCAGTCCTGGGGCTCTATGCGAAGGCCAGTGTAGGCGCCCGCGTATCCCAGGATCGTAAGGGTTTCGTACGGATCTCTGGGATCACGTGGGCCGGCCCAACCAATCAGAGTAGGGGGATCCCCATTCATACTTTTGGCAATTCGGTATGTACGGAGTTGCCGTAAGTATGAATGAGAATGCCCCCCAAAACATACAATGAAAATAAATTAAAATATCACATTATATATTTAAAATTAATTCAAATGCAATTCACTTAAATATTTTATACAAATTTTTTTTTAAAGAATTTAAATTTTTTTTAACAGGGCTATAAATAAACTTATCTTAATGGATAGGGGTTTTTAATATATAAACGAGTGATAACAATTAATTTTTCTATTTGTTAAAACTCTAACACTGATAAAAACAGGATTTGCGGCCAAATAGCCCAATTCTCCGCCCGGGGAGGCCCTTTTCTGCTGGATGCGCGCAATCTGTCAAGAGATTTTTTGACAGATCGCAAGTGGGGGGTTTAGGCACATGCACTTCGCATACTTAAACCCAGAACTTGCAGGGACCCCATGGGCACGTGTACACTGCGTACGTGGGGAGCGCGATTTCAGGCCCATTTCCAAAAATTGTATTCACAAGATACACATGCTTCTCGTGCTTAATGTTCACATTGACCAAATGCTTGTTCCAGGCATCTGTTTCATCCATATTGCCACTAAGGGATTTTCCCTGTATTGACTTATGTACAACAGTCATATGCACAGTTGCCTAATATCTAGGTTTTAGGAAACAACATATATTTATATCTTAATAAACATTCTTAATGGGTATATCAGTCATTGTGAAAAGCTTTGCAAAATATTTATCCAACTTCTAGAAAGACTGGTCTCAGAGTTAATGCCACTCATATAGGCTCTGTTATATCTTCAGGACAACTCACAAACACACACATAGCCTTAAGATGGCAGAACACTCCGGAACTCTAGTCAGGTGACCTGTTCTCTCTTTATTTGTACACAGCACTGGCTGCAGTGCCACAGTAGTCCACAGGTGGCGCTATATATATATATATAATACTTCTCCCTCCTTAATGAAGAAATAATTATAACAAAATAATCATCATACATAACTTGCATGGTTATACATAACAAAAGATATGGATTTATTTTGCCATATTTACAAATCAAGCTTAACCACTTGTTTTCTGTTTCGAAGAGGATTCTTTCACTCTCGAACAGAACCTTCCAAACATGGTGTTGAATTTAAACTCATTTGAGGCTGATCCTGAGGAAAGTTTTCCTCCAAGGGATGCCCTTGATTTCCATTTGAACTCTCTCTAACTTCAAACTGTTTGTCTGCCTGACTTGGACTCAGACTTAAATTCTGACTTTCTCTTGGATTTGTTTCCAGTATATTAGATGTAGGATATACTACTGGTACTCTACTTGTATCGAAACTATCTGATGAGTCAGAAATAATTAAATCATTCCCACCTTCAACTACTTTCACGTCTGTAGGTAAAATATGATCAATGTGAACAAACCTAACCTGTCCATGATCAAACATCTTGACCAAATATGTGCGAGGACCACATATCTTTACCACTCTTCCTGGTAACCACTTTAATCATTTATGGTGATGGTTCTTCACTCTTACCTTCTGATAATTCTTGATGACATCATCCTTTGATGCAAATCTCATTTCAACACGAAAAATCTCACTCCAATCCAGCTTGGTGGTAAAAACAGAGAGACAGACTATTATCTGAATGGTGACAGATTAGGAAAAGGGGAGGTGCAAAGAGACCTGGGTGTCATGGTACATCAGTCATTGAAGGTTGGCATGCAGATGCAGCAGGCGGTTAAGAAAGCAAATGGCATGTTGGCCTTCATAGCAAGGGGATTTGAGTACAGGGGCAGGGAGGTGTTGCTACAGTTGTACAGGGCATTGGTGAGGTCACACCTGGAGTATTGTGTACAGTTTTGGTCTCCTAACCTGAGGAAGGACATTCTTGCTATTGAGGGAGTGCAGCGAAGGTTCACCAGACTGATTCCCAGGATGGCGGGACTGACCTATCAAGAAAGACTGGATCAACTGGGCTTGTATTCACTGGAGTTCAGAAGAATGAGAGGGGACCTCATAGAAACATTTAAAATTCTGACGGGGTTAGACAGGTTAGATGCAGGAAGAATGTTCCCAATGTTGGGGAAGTCCAGAACCAGAGGTCACAGTCTAAGGATAAGGGGTAAGCCATTTAGGACCGAGATGCGGAGGAACTTCTTCACCCAGAGAGTGATGAACCTGTGGAATTCTCTACCACAGAAAGTTGTTGAGGCCAATTCACTAAATATATTCAAAAAGGAGTTAGATGAGGACCTTACTACTAGGGGGATCAAGGGGTATGGCGAGAAAGCAGGAATGGGGTACTGAAGTTGAATGTTCAGCCATGAACTCATTGAATGGCAGTGCAGGCTAGAAGGGCCGAATGGCCTGCTCCTGCACCTATTTTCTATGTTTCTATGTTTCTATGTTTCAGTGATCCCAACCAATTTCATCCTAGTAAGGCAGGCTTGGCTCCTGCCACTACTAATAGAGGCAAGCTCTGAAATTGATCCTTGTATTTCACCGGTATGGTGATATGACCTACCACAGGAATGTTCTCTCCTGAGTAGCCTCGCAGCTCTGTCTTGGATTTCTCCAATGGGAAATCACGCAATTTGTCAAGGTATAGCGATTCCGGTACTACACTCACGGATGTGCCAGTGTTGATTTCCATGGGTATCTTGGTTCCTGCAACATCTATGTGGATGATGAGACTTTTTGAATCGCTGTTAGTTAACCTCGTGCTCCTGATGATGTGTAACTTTAAAACCTCCTCGTCCTGTTGTTTTTCTTCCATGTCTCTGGGGATTTTTACTTATAGCTTTGAAAGCTGGTTTACCCTTCAGTTGGCATGCCTTTGCAAGATGATCAGTTTTCCTGCAGATGAAACACTCTGCCTTCACATATGGACAACTTTGAGCAATGTGTTGTCCCAGGCACCGATAGCAGGACTTCAATGCTCTGTTACCATTGCAAGTTTCGGAGACCTTGGGACCCAACTGCCTTTTACTTTAAAACCTGCAGGCCTCGGTTGTCTGATGACTGGAAATAGTATGAAATTCTCGGGAATATTGGTCAGCCATGTTCATTGACAGCTGTCTGACAAGCTAAATCAAAAGTCAAATTAGCAGTTGTCAATAACTTTCTTCTGATCGCATCATTTTTCATCCCACAAACAAAGCGGTCACACAATGCTCGGTCCTGAAAGTTTCCAAAATTACAGTGAATAGATAGCGTTTTTAATGCTACAATGTACTCACTGATATTTTTTTCAGTTAACTCATCTCGGATTCCGAAACGATAACTTTCAGTAATTTCCAGGGGCTCAGGGCTGTAGTGCTGGAATCTGCTTAAGAGTTGTGTCCTTTGGCTTGACAGGCACAAGCAAGTTTTTCAGGGTTTCATAAACCTCGGGCCCTGCTTCAGTTAAGAAAATCGCCCGCTGTCTTTCCAACACCTCCTGGTTATGGTTTTCATCATTGGGATTTCGATTATATTATTGGCAGTGAAAAACATTTCTAGCTGCTCCACATATGCTCCAAAACTTTCACGGTCATGTTGAAACTTCCCCCAAATGCCCTATTATTCCCACAGGCGCTGCCATCTGGACTCTGGCAGTTCAAACAAGTGTGCTTGTAATTTACCTTGGATTTGTAGCTGTTGATCAAAACAAAGAAACTCTCAAAGTCTCTCTGTCGGTTGGCTGAATCCTCCACCAACAAAAATTGCAGCTTTTTTCTCCTGATTATCCCATCCTCATCGCCATTGTTATATCTTCAGTACAACTCACAAACACACACACAGCCTTAAGGTGGCAGAACACTCCAGAACTCTAGTCAGGTGACCTGTTCCCTCTTTATTTGTACACAACACTAGCTGCAGTGCCACAGTAGTCCACAGGTGGAGCTATATATATTACAGGCTCAGACGTGGACCATATATGGTAGACACCTCAAAGCGCTGGAGAAGTACCATTAGCGCTGCCTCCGCAAGATCCTGCAAATCCACTGGGAGAATAGACGCACCAACATCAGTGTTCTCGCTCAGGCCAACATCTCCAGCATCGAAGAACTGACCATACACGACCAGCTCCATTGGGCGGGCCATATTGTCCTCATGCCCGACACGAGATTTCCAAAGCAAGCGCTCTACTCAGAACTCCTACACGGCAAGCGAGCTCCCAGGTGGGCAGAAGAAACGTTTCAAGGACACCCTCAAAGCCTTCTTGATAAAGTGCAACATCCTCACCGGCACCTGGGAATCCCTGGCCCGAGACCACCCTAAGTGGAGGATGAGCATCCGGAAGGGCGCTGAGCACCTCGAGTCTCATCGCCGAGAGCGTGCAGAAACCAAGCGCAGACAGCGGAAGGAGTGTGCGGCAAACCAGACTCCCCACCCACCCTTTCCTTCAACGACTGTCTGTCCCACCTGTGACAGAGACTGTAATTCCCACATTGGACTGTACAGCCACCTGAGAACTCACTTTTAGAGTGGAAGCAATGTCCCTTGATTTCGAGGGACTGCCTATGATGATGATGATCGTATTTGTAATAATTAGGGCTTGTTTTATTGTCACACTTAGTTGTTATTCAATCAATTATAGTGCCAAATTGTGTCAACTGAGAGTACACTTGGTAAAATACAATGCTACAATGTGCGCCAGCATAATTCAGTTAATTATAATTTTTTTAGATTTGTTTTTTTTTAGGTCATAGGGGGGCGTAACCTGACACCCGTGCCAATTCTGGCCATTTAAGCAAGTTTGGCCAGCTCCGATTTACTCCAACTCTTCTTAGGATGGCGTATGTGGCCTCTGGAAAAACCTTCTGGTGAGTTAAGAAAATCAGCGCAGTTAAGTAAATCAGCACAGCAGATGCAGTTCCAGGGCAGCAGCAAAGAGGTGAGAGAGAGGGAGGGGGAAGCCTTTCGAGGAAGCGGAGCTGAGTCCATGATCAGATCAGCCATGATCTTATTGAATGGCGGAGCAGGTTCAAGGGGCCAAATGGCCTACTCCTGCTCCTATTCCTTATGTTCTTATGATCCGGAAACTGATTGAGACGCACCCTGTTCACAGCAAGATCAGACAATTACTGTTTCTCTTGCTCCCACACCACTTCCCTATTAATCCAGAATTTAAAATGGACATATGATGGTGTATAACCAGGTATACATTAGACTCCACCCCTGGATTTCTGTCTCCTCCCCTGCACAACTCCCATATGGTACGTCTTTTTCAACCGCCGGAAGTCCCGTGGTTTTTGGGTGCTCCGTGTCGGCGGCGGCGAGGTGGTGCGGGAGCGAAGTGGAACAGCGGTGTGCAGCAGAGGAGGCCTATCAACTCGGGAATCTTTGGCTCCCAAGTTGTGCGTACACGGCTGTCAAGCTCCGCCCCCCCGAGAGGCACCGACGAGAGGCCAAAGACTGCCAGCCTGAGATCGCTGTGGGGGGGGGGGGAGGGGAAGAGTGAGATCGCTGTGGGGGGTGGGGGGGAGTGAGATCGCTGTGTGTGGGGGGGAGGGGAGGGGAAGAGTGAGATCGCTGTGGGGGGGGGGGGGGGAAGTGAGATCGCTGTGGGGGGGGGGGAGGGGAAGAGTGAGATCGCTGTGGGGGGTGGGGGGGAGTGAGATCGCTGTGTGTGGGGGGGAGGGGAGGGGAAGAGTGAGATCGCTGTGGGGGGGGGGGGGGGAAGTGAGATCGCTGTGGGGGGGGGGGGGGAGAGTGAGATCGCTGTGTGTGGGGGGGAGGGGAGGGGAAGAGTGAGATCGCTGTGGGGGGGGGAGGAAGTGAGATCGCTGTGGGGGGGGGAGAGTGAGATCGCTGTGTGTGGGGGAGAGGGGAAGAGTAAGATCGCTGTGGGGGGGGGAGTGAGATCGCTGTGGGGGGGGGAGAGTGAGATCGCTGTGGGGGGGGGAGTGAGATCACTGTGGGGGTGGGGAGTGAGATCGCTGTGGGGAGGGGAGTGGGGGAGAGTGAGATCGCTGTGGGGAGGGGGGGGGGGGAGAGTGAGATCACTGTGGGGGGGGAGAGTGAGATCGCTGTGGGGAGGGGGGGGGTGAGGGAGAGTGAGATCGCTGTGGGGGTGGGGGGGAGTGAGATCGCTGTGGGGGGGTGGGAGTGAGATCGCTGTGGGGAGGGGGGTGGGGGAGAGTGAGATCGCTGTGGGGGCGGGGGAGAGTGAGATCGCTGTGGGGAGGGGGGGGAGAGTGAGATCGCTGTGGGGAGGGGAGGAGTGAGATCGCTGTGGAGGGGGGGTGGAGTGAGATCGCTGTGGGGGGGGGGGAAGAGTGAGATCGCTGTGTGTGGGGGGGGGTGGGAGGGGAAGAGTGAGATCGCTGTGGGGGGGGGGAGTGAGATCGCTGTGGGTGGGGGAGTGAGATCGCTGTGGGGAGGGGGGGGTGGGGGAGAGTGAGATCGCTGTGGGGAGGGGTGGGAGAGTGAGATCGCTGTGGGGAGAGGGGGGGAGAGTGAGATCACTGTGGGGGGGGGGAGAGTGAGATCGCTGTGGGGAGGGGGGGTGGGGGAGAGTGAGATTGCTGTGGGGGGGGGGAGAGTGAGATCGCTGTGGGGAGAGGGGGGGGGGAGTGAGATCACTGTGGGGAGGGAGGGAGAGTGAGATCGCTGTGGGGAGGGGGGGGTGGGGGAGAGTGAGATCGCTGTGAGGAGGGGAGGGGGGAAGAGTGAGATCGCTGTGGGGAGGGGGGGGTGGTGGGGGTGAGTGAGATCGCTGTGAGGAGGGGGGGGAGAGTGAGATCGCTGTGGGGAGGGGGGGGGTGGGGGAGAGTGAGATCGCTGTGAGGAGGGGAGGGGGGAGAGTGAGATCGCTGTACCTGGGCGGTAAATGGCCGATTTGAGAGGAAACTTTAGCCCATAGAAGGTACAACATAAAAGAAACGGTCCATTCAACCCAATCTTTCTGTATCAGTGTTGACCTGCCACATGAGCAAATCATTAGCTCCCTTCAAACCCTTTTCCTGCATCCACCCATCCAATCTAACCTTGAACATCGATACAGTTTCTGCCTCAAAGGTATAAAAAGTAATCAAAAAGGCAAACGGAATGTTGGCCTTTATCTCAAAGTGGTTGGAATATAAAAATGAGGAAGTGATGCTTTAGTTGTACAGAGCCTTGGTCAGACCCCATCTGGAATATTGCATTCAGTTCTGGGCACCGCATCTCAGGAAGGATATAATGGCCTTGGAGAGAGTGCAGAGCAGATTCACCAGAGTGATGCAAGGCTTAAAGAGTTAAGTTATGAGGACAGATTGCATAAACATGGCTTGTATTCCCTTGAGTTTAGAAGGTTGAGGGATAACAAAAAGTCTGCTTTCTGCACCATTGTATCCTAACTATATCTCCATGCAACTCCCTGTCATTGAAATAGAGTTGCACAATATAATTTATATTATGGATTTAATACCATTCTACATTAATGACTTTGAAAGGGAAAATGCTTTCAGTTGATGGTCACTTCTGCAGAAAGTTACAAGAGAATTGAATGTTCACAAGCTGTGCCCGCTGTCTCCAACATTGTTGATCAGTACTACTGTAATATTCTGCTGTGCATATTCAAGTGCTATTCCAAGGCAGGTTACTGACAGCAGAAACTGTTTCTAAGCATTTATGTGAGCAACAAGAATTTAGTGAATTTACCTTTGGAACATTTTGTGCAGCGCTTAACATGGAAACCTTAATTGGAGTTTAATTTGTTTGTGCTTCTGGTCTGTAATTTGATTGAAGGAGAGCTCAATCTTTTTAAAAGATAATGATAAATTTGCATAGTTAACACACTGGCAGAATCCTTGACCCAGTCTCGGAGCTCTGTGCATCCGAGTTGTGGAATGGTTCGGTCCTGTGCATCTCTCCAGATATGGGTGAGGCAGGTTGACCTTTTGGAATCCTGCTCTATGCAAAATTGCTAAGCATAGGGTAGTACTGTAACGGAGGAGGTATGGTGAGGAGTTAGGGCTCTCTTTAGAAAGATTTACTGCAGTTCTCAAGCCTATTATAATGTTGCAGTTTTCAATGAGGGCTGACATTTTGCTAATCTTTTGTTTGCCTATTAACTTCCGTGCAGACAGGTTTTCCTATAGTCACGGTCCCAGGTGTGGCACATTATGCAGTGCACCAGACTGCAAAAAAGTATTTTGCAACCCAGTACGCTAGTTAATATGTCCCACCTGTGTCCATCTTCACCAGAAAAAACTACACACCAATTAAGTCAGACCAAAGAAGTAAAAACGTCACCACCCATGCATTGAAAAGTATGGGGATGATGCCAGCTGGACAATGCAGCTCCGGGCAGAGGATTACTAATGAAATGAAACATCTTTACAACAGGATTGAGTTTCCATTTAAATTTATTAAACTCTATTCATTGATTTTGATTTAAATGTTTATTAGAATTTATGGCGGCTTGAAAGCTGCTTGGAGTTGTACTAATGAGGTCACAGAAGAGTAAGGAAATATCTTGCATCCTTAGAGAATCGGTTATGTACATTTGTCTGTATTTGTTTACACATTTTCATTAAGTTGCTCTCTTCCAATATTTTATGACAGAAGCGTCCTACAGTAATTTGTGAACTGAACACAATTTGAGGTATTAGGGTGAGGGAGCGATTTCCAGAACTCACATTAATGAATCCAAAAGCTCCATCCCATTATTATGCCAATCTTTTTGAGGAATATAAAATTCTGTCTCCTCCCCCCATCTTTGGAACTGTGGTGACTCACGCAGTTACAGAAGCGGGACCAATTAAATCTGCTGTTTCTCATTCCAGTAGGTCTATGTAGGAGATTGAAAAAGAGTTCTGGATTTAGAATCATAAAATGGTTACAGCACAGAAGGAGGCCATTCAGCCCGTCGAGCCCTTGCCGGCTCTCTGCAAGAGCACTTCAGCCAGTCCCACTCCCCCGCCCTTTCCCGTAGCCCTGCAATTTTTTTTCTTTCAGGTAATTATCCAATCGTGAAAGCCACGATTGAGTCTGCCTCCACCACCCTATCAGACAGTGCATTCCAGATCCTAATCACTCGCTGCATAAAAAGGTTTCCCCTCATGTTGCCATTGGTTCCTTTGCCAATCACCTGAGTTTTTCGCCCAAAACTGGGCGTTATTTCCGGCATGGGCGGTAAAAAAGAGTTCTCAGATCGCCGGCTTCTTGCTCATTCTCAAAATAACTAGTTTACATTTTTGAAAATGGGTGTTACCGCACGCGATATCAAATGGGCAGTAGCGTTAAATTTTTCTGATCTTCTGCCGTAAAGTGTGGCATGGCAACTCTCGATTCCTGCGATTCAGGAGGTCAAGGGGTCATCATGACATGCACAGAAGAGGAGGCAGAGAGAGAGGAAGCTCAGAGGCATTGAAAGCCTGTGTGGCTGTGGTGTGTGTTTGTTTGACTGTTGTGGGAGGAATGACAGAGATTCACCAGCAGCAAAAAGCCCACTAAGCACCAAGAATATAGTTCTCACCGAGTTTTTGTCCAACAAATAACATATAAAATGGAAGGGATGGAGGAGGCCCTGGAGCTGGTAGCCAGGAACACTGGTGGCAGAGGGCTCCCAGTGGTCCCAGAGCACCGCACTGCACCCCAAGGTGACGCACCCCCATTGCCAACGTGAGAGCCAGCAGCAACATCTTCCTTATGCCTCGGAGCACACTCCCACCTCGGGACCGTTCTCCCTTGTATCTGTCCAAGCAGCACTTCGGCCATCACCCCCCACAATGAAGCATCGCCTGAGGAGCTCCTCGGCCAGGCAGCATGGAGTCAGGAGGGGAAGGGGAAGGGGGTAGAGGTGTGGAGGAGAAGCGGGGGCGGGGGGGGGGAGGGGGTGGTGGGGGGAAGGGTTGGTTTGTACAGAAATACAGACGATTTCAGACTAATGTTCGGTTTAAATGTTTTTTTTATTTAACAAAACCTTGCTCAGATAGCTGCACCATTACACACTGGTGATTCCTTAACATCTAAGGCTATAATCACACTTAACTTTAATCAACTTAAACTTTAAGTGTCACCAAGGTGATGCCCACCATTGATGAATGACCTGCACACCCAGCAGTGTGTCAGCCTTGTAAATACCATCGTTCTTTCGGGCAAAGTGCTCATTGATAAGCTCCTGATGTAAGGCTCTTGCAGCTATCATGCCACCATGGGCCCTTTCATGCGGTCTACAGGGGGGCGGGGGCATGGCTTCAGCATCAGCCTGATTGTCTGGCCCGATGTCAGCGTCCGCCTCCTCGTCCTCTCTCTGGTGAGGTGGACTGTCAGACTCATCAGGCAATTCTTGTTCCTTCCTGATAGCCAAGTTGTGTAGCATGGAGCAGACCACCACAAATTGAGCTACCTGCTCAGGGTGGTATTGGAGCTCGCCTCCTGAGTGGTCCAGGCATCTGAAGCGTTGCTTCAGCACTCCAATGGTTTTCTCTGCGATATTGTGAGTTGCTCTGTGGCTCTTGGTATATCGCCTCTCGACCTCGGTGTGGGTGTCACGCAATGGGGTCATCAGCCAGATGGCAAAGCAATATCCTTTGTCCCCAAGCATCCAGCATTGACCTTGTGGCTCATTGTTAACCAAGTCAGATACAATGCTCTCACGCAGGATATGCGCATCATGGATGCTGCCCGAAAATTGAGCATTCACAGCCAGTATAATTTACTGGTGGTCAACAACCAGCTGGACATTCAGGGAGTGGAATCCCTTGCGGTTCCTGAAAACCTCAGCATCCTGAAAAGGTGCCCGCATCGCGATGTGCCTATTGCTCCCTGCACCTTGGGGAAGTTTGCAATTCTGGAAAAATCCTCGAGCCCTCTCACTCTGTGATGGGGAAGCTGATCAAGTTCCTCCTTCATGCATACAGGGCTTCAGTGACCTGTCTAATGATGCGATGTGTGGCATGCTGAGAAAGTCCGCAAATGTCGCCAGCCGTGGCCTGAAAAGAACCCGAGGCATAGAACGACAGTGCCGCAGTAACTTTGACCTCGACGGACAGTGCAGTTCTGATGGTGCTGGCAGGCTGCAGAACTGCCCTTATCAGCTGGCATACCTCAGTGATAACCCCTTAGTGGAAGTGTAGTCTCCGAAGGCAGGTGGTGTCGGGTAAGTTGAAGTAAGAATGTTTCTCCTTGTACTTGCAGGGGATGTAACGTCTGGTCCTCCTCATCGGTCTGTCACTTCGTACATTGGGCACATAATGCAGTGCAGCGTTCCTTCGGCGATGTCGAGTTTGCTGCATGTATTTGGTCACCAAGAGAGGGTGAAAAAGGACAGGCCCCATTGCAGTAGTTCTCTGTTTTCCACCGATTGCACACAAACAAGGAATGTCCCGATGAACACACCTCTTCAATTCCAATCGGTCACAGTGTGGTCAAGATGTTTTTAAAGATGTTTACGTCAACTCCAATGACCTGAAGAGTCCTCCGAACTCTTCCGAGGTTGAAGCACAGCAGCCTTTTAAAGGACGCGACGTGATCTATAACATTGCGTCCATAACGCTGTGATTCGTTCCGGTTAGTTCCATTTTTTGTGGGCGGTTTTTTGAGCGAGTGATATTGTGGGTGAAATGTGTGCGAGATGGTGAAATTGACGATGGGCGATCTCCATGGCCGCTAATTTGGGTAAATATGCTCTTTACGACAAAAAACAGTTGCCGGGCGTTAATAATGAATCTCGGTGTTAATTCCATGCAGAAAGTAACACTGGGCGATATTATGGGCGTTGAATTCGTCCATCCTGCTGGTTCCGCCCCAAAATAGTGGGCGGGCGATAATATTTTTTCTCGGCGTTAAGCACATGGGGAAAGTAACGCTCAGCATTAAGTTTCCGAAAAATGCCCACCAGTTTCCATTTTGTGCCAAAATGGACGCTATATGGGCATTATACGTCATTTCAGCGGTAAAATGGGCGTTAAGCAGGCAAAAAAAGTGGAGGTTCTAGCCCATGAAATTTTTTAATAGAATGTATACAACATCAGGTTAATCGTCATCTTCTTTGTATTAAAGTCAACTTGCTCACTGATTGAAACACAGCAATACCTTTTCATTGATGTCTGAGCTGAACAGTTCAGACAGTGCAAAGCTGTGTAAAAATGAATTACATGATCCTGTATGCCACACATCGCGTTTAAACACTGTAGCCAATATCCTTTTTGATGGTGTCCACTAGCTTTAGTTGAAACTTTGTCTGAGCTCTACAATCACTCTACATGACAGTTTTACTTTGGCATTCATCAATATATTTCTTTGACAGAATGCGCAGCTCAGTACTGGATGTACATTCCTGAGGACAATTCACGGTGTTCACTAATACCGAATGCACACCCGATATTGGGCCTCAGGCCTCATTTACATGACTCGGATTTGAATTTCGGGTCGCTGTGTCGCGAAAGGGATGGAAGCGATCCTGCTCCTCCTGGCTCCATATCCAGGGAAGTCTTTTTTTTTAAACTTACCTTTTTGGAACAATCTCGAGCGTTCCCTTAGGTTAGGCCGCAGGTAGACTTGGTTTTCCTGAACGCAGCCAACCTGGCACCAGCAGCGTTCAGAGCAGACCGATTTTGGGAAGGGATCCAGAAACAGGCACTAGGCTCCTTATCTGCAAAGAGCCTAATACCTCTTTCAGGCGCGGATCTTGGATACTGTTTTTGCCTTCACCAATATGGCGGTAGGCGCACTTCCAGTGCAGAATGTGCGAGCGCACGCCGCCTAGGTAGCTGTTTTATGCCTGTAAAACGAGCGTGACATCAAACAATCTGTGTGCTATCCATTCCAAGCCCAGGCTTTTCGGAGATGCTGAGGCCTTAATGTTAAATATTTAACCAAGACATTAAAAGATGCAAAAGGCAATTCAATGAATAAAGGCAATCACCTTATTGTGAAATATCCAACTTTTAGAATTTTTTATTTTCTTATTTTGGACATTAGAAACCAGTTACTGATGAGAAAATATATTTGGAAAGCATTTGGAGTAATTTGTGGGAATTCAACAACAACAACTTATATAGCGCCTTTAATGTAGTAAAACATCCCAAGGTGCTTCACACAAGTATTATAAGACAAAATAATTCACACCAAGCCACACAAAGAGAAATTAGGGCAAGTGACCAAAAGCTTGGTCAAAGAGGTATGTTTTAAGGAGCGTCTTAAAGGAGGAAAGAGAGGTAGAGAGGCAGCGAAGTTTAGGCAGGGAATTCCAGAGCTTAGGGCATAGGCAATAGAAGGCACAGCCACCAATGGTGGAGCGATTATAAACAGGGATGCTAATGAAGGCAGAATTTGAGGATCGCAGACATCTCGGGGGGGTTGTAGGGTTGGAGGAGATTACAGAGATGGGGAGGGACGAGGCTATGGAGAGATTTGAAAACAAGGATGAGAATTTTGAAATCAAGGTGTTGCTTAACCGGGAGCCATGTAGGTCAGCAAGTACAGGTGTGATGGGTGAGTGGACTTGGTGCAAGTTAGGACACGGGCAGTCAATTTTTGGATCGCCTCAAGTTTATGTAGTGTAGAATGTGGGAGGCCAGCCAGGAATGCATAAGACCGGCCTAAGTGGAGGAAGTGCATCCGGGAGGGCGTTGAGCACCTCGAGTCTCGTCATCGAGAGCATACAGAAACCAAGCGCAGACAGCAGAAGAGGCATGCGGCAAACCAGACTCCCCACCCACCCTTTCCTTCAACCACTGTCTGTCCCACCTGTGACAAAGACTGTAATTCCCGTATTGGACTGTACAGTCACCTGAGAACTCACTTTTAGAGTGGAAGCAATCTTCCTCGATTTTGAGGGGCGGCCTATGATGATGATGATGGAATAGTCAAATCTAGAAGTAACAAAGGCATGGATGAGGGTTTCAGTAGCGGATGAGCTGAGGCAGGGGCGGAGACCGGCGATGTTACGGAGGTGGAAATAGGCGGTCTTAATTATGCTGTGGATATGTGGTCGGAAGCTCATTTCAGGATCAAGGTTGCGAACAATGTGCGATTCAGTGGCTAGATTGCATAATCAGAGTGATGAGTTTACATAGACAAAATCTATTCTAAATATGGACATAGGAATTATTAAATGGGAAACAGTGACACAAAAAGTGTGACTAAAATGTTACAATTGGAAGTCAAGTTGTGCAGATTGCAAATGCACACAGCTGTAAAAAAATTTAATATATTACCGATGTTTTTCAGTGAATTTAAAAGGATTGTCCAAGGGAGGAAAGAGAAAGAGAAAAGTTTTACTCTAGATTGTATTATCAGTCGAATGAGTGTTCTTGGTTTTAATTAGGTGCCATCACAGTACAATCAGGTGTCTTCTGACTGCAAGCTGTGAAAAACAAAGAATGTGTTTTATAATTTGCTTATCCCTCAGTTCTTATAACTTTAAGAAGCCACCCTGAAGGTTGCAGGAACATTCTAAAATTCAGGAACACCTCTAAAAGCAGGCTAACAGGACGAGATTCATATATATTCGCAAAGTTTGGCCAGTTCATAAAACTCCACTTTTTGACACATTAGACAGAATTCCTTCAGCATGAGGAGCATTGATAGATACAGCCATTATTAGCTTGGCTGCTATGTGCCTTTTGTTTCCCTGACAATGTACCCATTATTATTCAGAATCTTCACGACCGTTTATTTTATTCCATTGGAGCCACTTCACCCTTTAATTTAATAAAGACTTTGCTTTAATGGGGATCATATACAGTGAGTTACAAGGACACTTAGCCAAGACTAGACAAAAGTTTTGTTCCAATGGAATGTTCAGTGGCAATGTGCTGACGTACAACATACTCTGCTTCAAACTGGTAAAAATAACCTCATGTTCACAGCTGCTCTGTGTAGATAGGTGCTTCCCCACAAGGTGAGAGAGAAAACTGAAGGCTAAGTCATGCCCGGCCATTCTTCCCAGCAGCTTGTTGATGTGCAGAAGCTTGGGAGATGGGAATACCAATGCTTATAGACAGCTGAACAGAATAAAAAGTGTAAATTTAAATACATTTTATATAAAATACAGCATAAGCTTTGAACATGTTTGTTATAATGAAATCAGAGCGTCTAGTATTTTGATCCTGTTACCAGTGCGAGTTTCATATACTAAACAGTGAACTATAATTGTATTTTTAGTACAATATTACCACCAAGTGGCTATTAACAGTATTGCTACCATTTTAGTAATATTATTATGGCCCACATATTGCAGTAAAAATAATGGTGAGGCTCACCGTTATTGAGGAGTAAAACGGACAGCATCTTTCGGCGTCCGCACATGCGCAGTTCCTATGGAGTGGAGGGTAGCCAATGTAACCCCACTTTTTAAAAAAGGAGGGAGAGAGAAAACAGGGAATTATAGACCAGTCAGCCTGACATCGATAGTGGGTAAAATGATGGAATCAATTATTAAGGATGTCATAGCAGCGCATTTGGAAAGAGGTGACATGATAGGTCCAAGTCAGCATGGATTTGTGAAAGGGAAATCATGCTTGACAAACCTTCTGGAATTTTTTGAGGATGTTTCCAGTAGAGTGGACAAGGGAGAACCAGTTGATGTGGTGTATTTGGACTTTCAGAAGGCTTTCGACAAGGTCCCATACAAGAGATTAAAAGTTAAAGCACATGGGATTGGGGGTAGTGTGCTGACGTGGATTGAGAACTGGTTGTCAGACAGGAAGCAAAGAGTAGGAGTAAATGGGTACTTTTCAGAATGGCAGGCAGTGACTAGTGGGGTACCGCAAGGTTCTGTGCTGGGGCCCCAGCTGTTTATATTGTACATTAATGATTTAGACGAGGGGATTAAATGTATTATTTGCAAATTTGCGGATGACACTAAGTTGGGTGGCAGTGTGAGCTGCGAGGAGGATGCTATGAGGCTGCAGAGTGACTTAGATAGGTTAGGTGAGTGGGCAAATGCATGGCAGATGAAGTATAATGTGGATAAATGTGAGGTTATCCACTTTGGTGGTAAAAACAGAGAGACAGACTATTATCTGAATGATGACAGATTAGGAAAAGGGGAGATGCAAAGAGACCTGGGTGTCATGGGTACATCAGTCATTGAAGGTTGGCATGCAGGTACAGCAGGCGGTTAAGAAAGCAAATGGCATGTTGGCCTTCATATCGAGGGGATTTGAGTGTTAGGGAGGTATTACTACAGTTGTACAGGGCCTTGGTGAGGCCACACCTGGAGTATTGTGTACAGTTTTGGTCTCCTAACTTGAGGAAGGATATTCTTGCTATTGAGTGAGTGCAGCGAAGGTTCACCAGACTGATTCCCGGGATGGCGGGACTGACATATGAAGAAAGACTGGATCGTTGGGCTTGTATTCACTGGGGTTCAGAAGAATGAGAGGGGATCTCATAGAAACGTTTAAAATTCTGATGGATTTAGACAGGTTAGATGCAGGAAGAACGTTCCCAATGTTAGGGAAGTCCAGAACCAGGGGTCACAGTCTATGGATAAGGAGTAAGCCATTTAGGACCGAGATGAGGAGAAACTTCTTCACCCAGAGAGTGGTGAACCTGTGGAATTCTCTACTACAGAAAGTTGTTGAGGCCCATTCACTAAATATATTCAAAAAGGAGTTAGATGTAATCCTTACTACCAGGGGGATCAAGGGGTATGGTGAGAAAGCAGGAATGGGTACTGAAGTTGCATGTTCAGCCATGAACTCGTTGAATGGAGGTGCAGGCTCGAAGGGCTGAATAGAAACATAGAAACATAGAAAATAGGTGCAGGAGCAGGCCATTCAGCCCTTCTAGCCTGCACCGCCATTCAATGAGTTCATGGCTGAACATGAAACTTCAGTACCCCCTTCCCGCTTTCTTGCCATAACCCTTGATCCCCCGAGTAGTAAGGACTTCATCTAACTCCCTTTTGAATATATTTAGTGAATTGGCCTCAACTACTTTCTGTGGTAGAGAATTCCACAGGTTCACCACTCTCTAGGTGAAGAAGTTTCTCCTCATCTCGGTCCTAAATGGCTTACCCCTTATCCTCAGACTGTGACCCCTGGTTCTGGACTTCCCCAACATTGGGAACATTCTTCCTGCATCTAACCTGTCTAAACCCGTCAGAATTTTAAACGTTTCTATGAGGTCCCCTCTCATTCTTCTGAACTCCAGTGAATACAAGCCCAGTTGATCCAGTCTTTCTTGATAGGTCAGTCCCGCCATCCCGGGAATCAGTCTGGTGAATCTTCGCTGCACTCCCTCAATAGCAAGAATGTCCTTCCTCAAGTTAGGAGACCAAAACTGTACACAATACTCCAGGTGTGGCCTCACCAAGGCCCTGTACAACTGTAGCAACACCTCCCTGCCCCTGTATTCAAATCCCCTCGCTATGAAGGCCAACATGCCATTTGCTTTCTTAACCGCCTGCTGTACCTGCATGCTAACCTTCAATGACTGATGTACCATGACACCCAGGTCTCGTTGCACCTTCCCTTTTCCTAATCTGTCACCATTCAGATAATAGTCTGTCTCTCTGTTTTTACCACCAAAGTGGATAACCTCACATTTATCCACATTATACTTCATCTGCCATGCATTTGCCCACTCACCTAACCTATCCAAGTCACTCTGCAGCCTAATAGCATCCTCCTCGCAGCTCACACTGCCACCCAACTTAGTGTCATCCGCAAATTTGGAGATACTGCATTTAATCCCCTCGTCTAAATCATTAATGTACAATGTAAACAGCTGGGGCCCCAGCACAGAACCTTGCGGCACCCCACTAGTCACTGCCTGCCATTCTGAAAGGTACCCGTTTACTCCTACTCTTTTTTTCCTGTCTGACAACCAGTTCTCAATCCACGTCAGCACACTACCCCCAATCCCATGTGCTTTAACTTTGCACATTAATCTCTTGTGTGGGACCTTGTCGAAAGCCTTCTGAAAGTCCAAATATACCACATCAACTGGTTCTCCTTTGTCCACTTTACTGGAAACATCCTCAAAAAATTCCAGAAGATTTGTCAAGCATGATTTCCCTTTCACAAATCCATGCTGACTTGGACCTATCATGTCACCATTATCCAGATGCACTGCTATGACATCTTTAATAATTGATTCCATCATTTTACCCACTACTGAGGTCAGGCTGACCGGTCTATAATTCCCTGTTTTCTCTCTCCCTCCTTTTTTAAAAAGTGGGGTTACATTGGCTACCCTCCACTCCATAGGAACTGATCCAGAGTCAATGGAATGTTGGAAAATGACTGTCAATGCATCCGCTATTTCCAAGGCCACCTCCTTAAGTACTCTGGGATGCAGTCCATCAGGCCCTGGGGATTTATCGGCCTTCAATCCCATCAATTTCCCCAACACAATTTCCCGACTAATAAAGATTTCCCTCAGTTCCCCTCCTTACTAGACCCTCTGACCCCTTTTATATCCGGAAGGTTGTTTGTATCCTCCTTAGTGAATACCGAACCAAAGTACTTGTTCAATTGGTCTGCCATTTCTTTGTTCCCCGTTATGACTTCCCCTGATTCTGACTGCAGGGGACCTACGTTTGCCTACTCCTGCACCTATTTTCTATGTTTCTATGTTTCTAAATACAGCAATCAGGAATTTGCTGTCCGAGTTATCCAGAAGCTTCACTCTAACAGTATCTCGCACAGAGACTTGGCCATCAAACACATGAAGGGCGTGAAGTTGTGGTATTTACCCACTAGATACCCAATAAACACACCAGAAAAAGTTAGGGCTTATCCATTCAAGTGCAAGTGAACTTTTAACGATGTGCTATGTCTTAATGACTGCCAAACGACCATTCTGGCACTGAAAATGTACTTTTACAAGTGTGGAGTCTTATTCCTTCAGATTGTAATTACTGTTGGAGATATGAAAAAAATTAAAATAAAAATGTTTTAAATTGCGTTTTCTTTTAGTCTATTTTATCCCTCTCTCTTAATCCGATCTTTCTTTACATCTCTTTATTTTGCTTTCTGTACATGATTTTACATTGCATTCACTATTCTAACCGACACTTCCTGGTTTCAACACTACATGACTCAGTAAGGATTCTTCAATCTGATTGGTTAAGGAGATAAACAGTTCGCACACTCCTAAATACAGTGTAGAGGGCACCGCACTGTTTCGGCTCTCTAATATCAGCAAGTCGCAATGCTAAAGCACATAGAAAGTGACCGCAAAATCTAGGCAAATGTTGATTTAAGCCAGCCTTCCAGGCTTATGAGTCCTAAACTCAGACTCACTCATTCCTCAAAAAAAGGACTATCTTTATGTTGTCAAATTTAACCTGAAAGGTAACTGTTTGTTCATGATCTCTTCCAGCTCCCTTCCTAGTAACTGTAATTGGGCTACAATTTAGGTGCATAGTTACAAAATGGTATTTCCAAAGATACTTACATCTTTTTTTGAAAAAAATCCTGCATAGTTTTTGTGTTCTTTCACCTTTATGGGCTGCTGTTCACTGGAAGAAAATGACAATAGTTAAATGTGATTGGGGCAGGGCTACAGGATAATGTCCAGTGACAGATGGACTATCGAACCATTTGCTGTGCACTGCATTCGAGGCAATCTACAATAACAGCAAATTGCATTTATATAGCGCCTTTAACATAGTAAAATGTCCCAAAGCACTTCACAGGAGTGTTATCAAACAAATTTTGACACAAGCCACATGAGAATATATGAGAGCAAATGACCAAAAGCTCGGTAAAGAGAGAGGTTTTAAAGGAGGAGAGTGAGGTACAGGTTTAGGAAGGGAATTCCAGAGCTTAGGGCCCAGGCAGCTGAAGGCACAGCCACCAAGGGTGAAAATTGGGAATGCTCAAGAGGCCAGAATTGGAGGAGCGCCGAGATTTTGGGGGGTTGTAGGGCTGGAGGAGGTTACAGAGATAGGGAGGTGGGAGGCCATGAAGGGATTTGAAAACAAGGATGAGAATTTTTAAATTGACCAGGAGTCAATGTAGGTCGATGAGCATAGGGGTGGTGGGTGAACTGGACTTGGTTATAGCTAGGATACAGGCAGCAGTTTGGATGAGCTCAAGTTTACTGAGGGTGCAAGGAGAGGCCGGCCAGCAGAGCATCTAGTGAGATATTTGTCTGTGTTGGCATCTGGCCTATGGCATCCAATTTCCAGGCATCTGTTGGGTCCAAAATTTCAAAGTTCCCAACCGTCTAACACATTTGACCCTTCAGAGTTATCTAATAGTTCATCACGGTCCTTGTCCATTTTCTCCAGTCTTTGAGCAGTGTGTTGCAGTTCCTTAGTAATATAAGGAGGCTCTTTTTCAACTGGACAATTGCATTTTAAATTATTTTCAGATTTTGACCCTCCCAAAATTAAATCGAGTTTTATTTGGATCTTTCCTACATAATTATCTATAAATTCATTTTTATGACTGTGGTGTCCTTACTCCTTACTTATAGAGTCACACGAGGTATGTACTGCAGACAAGGTCACTACGTGACCTGAACCTTTATTCCCAGGACCAAGAAGTGCTGACCCTGCGTGGGGCCTCCCTTTATATACCTGGATGACCAGGTAAGGCGCGTCTCCCACAAGTTCACCCCCTGTGGTCAAGGTGTGCATTTCTCAGGTGTATACAGTGTACAGTGTTGTTACATAAAGGTTACAGTTATGTGAAGGTTACAAACATGACATCACCTCCCCCCCAACGTCTTTGGGTTAAAGATTGAGTCTTTCAGGCGGTCGACACTCTCTCGTGGAGCGCCGCAGTTGGGGCTCTGGTGGTTGGGCCTTGTCATGCGTCTCTGTTGCCTGAGGTGATTCCGGCCTGTCCGGGCTGGCCGCAAGGACTATGCATGCTGGTGAATGTCCTTGTTGCTCGTTCACTGGCAGTGGTGTGGGTAACATCCCATGATCTTCCTCAGGTTCCTCAGTGTCCATGCTGAACCTTCTCTTTACTTGGTCCAGATGTTTGGGGCATATCTGCCCATTGTTAAGTCTGACCACTATGACCCTATTCCCCTCTTTGCCAATTAGCATACCCTCAAGCCACAAAGCATGATTGAGAATGAATACAGGGTCATCGATTTCTATGCATCTCCCCACTGAGTTGTGATCATGGCACTCGATTTGGGACTGACATTTACCCTCAACAATGTCCGACAGGACTGGATGAATGAGGGACAGCCGCGTTTTAAGCGTGCGTTTCATGAGTAGTTCCGCAGGCAGGACTCCCGTGAGCGAATGCGGGCGGGACCTATAGACCAGCAGGAGGCGCGATAGGCGGTACTGAAGGGAGGGTCCTTGAATCTGAAGCATGCTCTGTTTTATGATTTGAACCGCCCGTTCCGCCTGGCCATTGGAAGCCGGCTTGAACGGTGCTGTCCTGACATGTTTGATACCATTACCAGACATAAACTCCTGGAATTCATAGCTAGTGAAGCGCGGGCCATTGTCGCTAACCAGGATGTCCGGCAAGCTATGGGTCGCAAAGACCGTATGCAGACTCTCCACAGTGGTGGATGTCGTGCACGAATTCAATATGATACACTTGATCCATTTTGAGTATGCATTGACAACAATCAGGAACATTTTTCCCATGAACGAGCCCGCGTAGTCTATGTGAATACGTGACCATGGCCTAGTGGGCCAGGGCCACGGGCTGAGTGGGGCCTCCCTGGGGACATTTCCCAGCTGAGCACACATCGTGCACCTGCGAACACAGTGTTCCAGGTCTGAGTCAATTTCCGGACACCATACATGTGACCGGGCAATGGCCTTCATTAGCACGATGCCTGGGTGCTCGCTGTGGAGTTCCCTGATGAATGCTTCCCTTTCTTTCTGGGGCATGACTACCCGGCTGCCCCATAGCAGGCAGTCGGCTTGGATGGAGAGCTCGTCCATCCATCTGTGAAACGGTCTGACCTCCTCGGGGCACGCTCCGTGTGCAGGCGCCCAATCCCCAGTTAGGACACATTTCTTTATCAAGGATAGGAGGGGATTTCTGATGGTCCAGATTTTGATCAGGCAGGCTGTGATGGGGGAGCCTGCGGTGTTGAAAGCCTCAATGGCCATGACCATCTCCGCGCTTTGCTCCGATGCCCCCTCAGTGGGAGCCTGCTGAGTGCGTCAGCGCAATTTTCGGTGCCTGACCGGTGCCGTATGGTGTAGTCATACGCAGCCAGCGTGAGGGCCCACCGCTGTATGCGAGCTGACGCATTGGCATTGACTGCCTTGCTGTCAGACAACAGGGATGTTAACGGCTTGTGGTCCGTTTCTAACTCGAACCTTCTGCCAAAAAGGTACTGGTGCATCTTTTCCACCCCGTAGACACATGCGAGTGCTTCCTTCTCAACCTTCCCATATCCCCGTTCTGCCTGGGAGAGCGACCTGGAGGCATAAGCCACAGGTTGGAGTTGGCCCTCATCATTACTCTGCTGCAACACGCACCCAACCCCATAGGATGATGCATCACACGTTAAAAACAGTTTCTTACAGGGGTTGTACAAGGTCAACAGCTTGTTAGAACAAAGCAGGTTCCTCGCCCGATTGAAAGCCCGTTCTTGACAGTCCCCCCAAAACCATTCGCAATCCTTACGCAGGAGCACGTGTAGCGGCTCCAACAATGTGCTTAAGTTCGGCAGAAAGTTCCCGAAGTAGTTCAAGAGTCCCAGGAATGACCGCAACGCCGATGGGTTTGTGGGCCTGGGTGCACGACGGATTGCCTCCATTTTGGATTCGGTAGGCCGGATCCCGTCTGCAACAACCCTCCTGCCCAAAAACTCAACCTCTGGGGCCAAAAACATGCACTTGGACTTCTTTAGTCGCAAGCCTACCTGGTCCAGTCGGCGTAGCACCTCCTCCAGGTTGTGGAGGTGTTCCTCGGTGTCTCGACCCGTGATTAGGATGTCATCTTGGAATACGATTGTTCCAAGGATGGATTTAAGCAAGCTTTCCATGTTCCTCTGGAAGATAACGGCCGCTGAGCAAATGCCAAACGGACACCTGTTGTAAACAAATAGCCCCTTGTGCGTTGTGATGGTGGTCAGAAGCTTGGATTCTTCAACCAGTTCCTGAGTCATGTAGACTGAAGTGAGGTCCAACTTGGTGAGCAGCTTGCCACCTGCCAGCGTGGCAAAAAGATCCTCCGCTCTCGGAAGCGGGTATTGGTCCTGTAGTGACACTCGGTTGATGGTGGCCTTGTAGTCGCCACAAATCCTGACCGAGCCATCCGCTTTAAGGACAGGGATGATGGGACTTGCCCAGTCACTGAATTAAACAGGCGAAATTATGCCCTCTCTTAGCAGCCTGTCCAACTCACTCTCAATTCTCTCATGCATCACATACGGCACGGTTCTGGCTTTGCGGTCACTGGTCTGGCGCCTGGGGTGATGCATATTACTACTTTGGTGCCCTTAAAAGTCCCGACACCTGGTTGAAAAAGTGACTTGAATTTCTGTAGGACCTGTGAGCAGGAACTTCGCTCCACAGATGAAATGGCGTGCACATCCCCCCATTTCCACTTCATCTCGGCCAACCAGCTCCTCCCCAAGAGCGCAGGACCATTCCCCGGGACAATCCAGAGTGGCAGCCGGTTCTCCGATCCATTGTGTGTGACCACCAAGTTTGCACTGCCTAGTACTGGGATGATTTCTCTGGTGTACATCCTTAACTGCATGTCAATGCGTTCCAGTTTGGGCCTGTTAGCTTTGAGTGGTCATAGTTTTTCAAATTGTTGGGCACTCATAAGTGATTGGCTGGCTCCTGTGTCCAGCTCCATGCGTACCGGGATGCCATTTAATAGGACTTTCATCATCATAGGTGGCGTTTTGGTACACGAGCTGTGAATGTCTGCCACATGAACCCGCTGGACTTCAGCGTCGATAGCTTTGCCCCAAGCATCAACCTGCCTTGCAGACCCCTCGTCTGGTTCCTCTGCCTCGTAAACCAACCTCGCTATGGGCTTTCTGCACATTCTGGCCAAATGTCCACTGAAGTTACAGTTTCTACAGATAAATTGTTGGAACCTACAGGTTTTCGCAGCATGTCTGCCACCGCACCTCCAGCATGAGCTGAGATTGTTGTGAACAAAGGAACTGTTACCAGGCATTCCTCTCTAATTGTCTCTTTGATTACTCCTGAGCACTCTGTTGGTGAGTGTCAATGGTTCCATCCTGGGACACATTGTCCCTTGTGATGGCGTGAATTGCCAATCCCCCTGCCATTGTCTCTGTTGCTGGCCCACTCTAGAGTCTGTTGCTGCCTGGGCGTTGTCGAATTGCCCTTGCCTGCCTGCGGGGTTCTGAGTCGCGTTTACAATGTTAACTCCCTGGTCCATCGCCACATTGGAATCAGGGCTGCGCATGTAAATTATCTTGCTCTCCTCTTCCCCTGCCATGAAGGTCTGAGCTATCAATGCTGCCCTTTCCAAAGTCAAGTCCTTGGTCTCAATAAGCTTCCTGAAAATCCCGGCATGACCAATGCCCTCAATGAAGAAATCCCTTAACATCTCCCCCCTGCCGGCGTCTGTGAACTTACAGAGGCTGGCGAATCGCTGAAGGTCCGCAATGAAGTCCGATATGCTTTGTCCCTCCCGATGCCGGTGTGTATAGAACTGGTGCCGGGCCATGTGTATACTGCTCGCTGGTTTGAGATGCTCACTAATCAGTGTGCTGAGCTCTTCAAAGGACTTGTCCGCCGGCTTCTCGGGTGCGAGCAGGTCTTTCATCAGCGCATACGTCTTGGATCCGCAGCTGGTCAGTAGATGCGCCCTCCACTTGTCAGCCGCTTCCTCTCCCAGCCAGTCCTTCGTGACAAAGCTCTGCTGGAACCCCTCAATGAAATCGTCCCAGTCCTCACCAACACAGTACCGTTCCTCTGTGCTACTGGTGGCCATCCTCGTGGGTCGTTGATTCCCGTTTCTCGTCGCCAAATGTGGTGTCCTTACACCTTACTATCACACGAGGTATGTACTGCAGACAAGGTCCCCACTGGACCTGAACCTTTATTCCCAGGACCAAGAAGTGCTGACACTGCATGGGACCTCCCTTTATATACCTGGATGACCAGGTGAGGAGTGTCTCCCACAAGTTCACCACTTGTGGTCAAAATGTGCATTTCTCAGGTGTATAAAGTGTACAATGTTGTTACATAAAGGTTACAGTTATGTGAAGGTTACAAACATGACAATGACGATAACTATGACCTTGCAGCACCCTCTAGTGGTCAATTGCACCATCACAAAATTACCCAAAACGCTTCATAGTCAATGAATTACGTTTGAAGTACAATCTGTTTTAGGGTGTTGGTTGAAGGATAAATGTTAGCCAGGCACGGAGAGAACTCCCCAGCAATCTTGAATAGTGCCATAGAATCTTTTACATCCACCTGAGATGGCGGACAGGACCTTGGTTTAACGTGTCAGACAGTAGCAGATCAACCATTGACTCTAATGCAAAGAAGAATCGGGGAAGGTGTGTAACGTGTAGGTCATCCTCTACCACCCTGAACGGTGTTGGGAGAGGTGATCTTCTAAATTGTGATTGTAAAGGGTTTAGAAAAAGTTATCCCCAAATATTATTTTCAATTACACTGCAGAAGTAGAATTGGGGCATACCAGTTCAAACTAGTAAACGGTCATTTTAGAAATGCTATCAGGAAATATTTCTTCATACAAAGAGTGATCAACACAGGAGGTAAACTTTCTGATAGAGTAGTGGAGGTAAAAACCGTAGAATTATTTAAGACACAATTGGATTCTACATGGGCGCTGGGGATTTGGATCCCTAGACGGATGATCTGAGATAGCCAAATGGCTTCCTTATCCATCATTATCTTGTGGGCTACTTTTTGAATAATAGCTTGGAAAACTATTTTATTTTTTTTAATCAAAAGTACAGGCAACTCTCGATTATTCGGGTCCCTCGGGGATTGGGCTATGCCAGGTAAACGATTTCTCCGTTAGAGCGTGTTGACATTAGAAAGTTAAAACTTCAATGAATAAATACTGTGCAATCAGCTACAAACAGTAACAAGGCAGTTCGGTATGGACATTACCAGCATGCATGCAGGTGGCCGAAAGGACTCTGAACGCACCGGCTTGATGCCTTCCTGGGCCTAAAGGACTCCGACATCAGCGGCGACCGCAAGAGACCGCGGCTGCAGCAGCACGCACACACACGGAATTTTAAATGCCGTTACAACGGTTTCCTGTTGCATCCGTGTGCGGATAATTGCCTGTACTATCTTTGTGATACTGCCTTCACCATGAAAGGTGAGCGTTCATTCATGTGGTCTCTTGCAGGACGCTTCGTAATAATTCCAATGGGGCTACAATTCAGGTGCATATTTTGGAAAAGTGCATTTATCTGGACCAGTCAATGGTTGACCTGCTGTTGTCTGTTTTGCACCCCTGCCAAAGTTGTATTCACCCTCCTTTTCGCTAGGCTGAAAATTCCAGATTTCTCCAACTTTTCCTCATAACTCGGACCCGGAAACTGGGGATCAGCCTAGTAGTTCTTCTATGCATTGGCTCTCCATCACTTCAATGTCTCTCTTATTTCTTGGTGACCCAGAACTGGATACACTATTCAAGGTGTACTGTGAGCAGAGCACTATGGAGTTTGATCATTATCTCCTCCAATTTGCACTTTACTGTTACGGGTATGTAGTTCAACATCCTTTTGGCTTTTGACGATTGCTGTACTGCAATAGTTGGATATGCTTAGCTTTGAGTATATGAAGACTCTTGCATCATTTTAGCGTTGTCCTTAGCTGTTTCAATACTATTCCTGGAGTACACATTTATCTTTTCTTCCTATTTATGACACTTTACACTTCTCTGCATTAAATTTCATCTGCCATTGTTTTAACAAACTTTATCCAATACATTTTGAGATTGAGCTTCATCCTCAGATTTCACTGCCACTTCTAGTATAATCATACTAGTACTGCACAGAAAGGGGCTATTTGGCCCATTGAGTCTGCCTCGACTCTTCTGAAGAGCAATCCAGTTAGTCCCACCCCCCACCCTTTCCCCATATCCCTGTACTTTTTCTCCTTCAAGTATTTATCCAATTCTCTTTTGAAGGCTACTATTGAATCTGTTTCCACCACCCTATCAGGCAGTGCATTTCAATTCCTAACCACTCGTTGCAGAGAAAAGTTTGCCCTCATTTCACCTCTGCTTCTTTTGCCAATCACCTTAAATCTGCACCCTCTGGTTATCGACCCTGCAGCCACTGGCAACAATTTCTCTTTATTTACTCCATCTAAACCCTTCATGATTTCATACACCTCTATCAAATCTCCCCTAGCCTTCCCTGCTCTGAGGAGAACTATCCAAGCTTCTCCAGTCTATTCACATACCTGTAATCTCTCATCCCTGGAACCATTCCAATAAATTTCTTCTGTAGTCTCTCCAAATCATTTGCAAACTTGGCTACTTTGAATTGAGTTTCTGAATCCAGGTCATTTATGTAAATTAGAAACAGTACTGATCCCCAGCACCAAGCCTTGAGACACCCCAGTAATTACTTGTCACATTATGACATAATTCCTCTAACAAGTTTCCTCTCCTTCAATTATTTGCAGTTTACCCTGAATCTCCACAGCTTTGAATTTAATTAATAGCATTTTGTATAAAACTTTATTGGAAGCCTTTTGGAAGTCAAGATACACCACGTTACATCACAGACCACTTGAGTAGTCATTGCCTCAAAGTCATTAAGGTTGGTCAGGCAGGATCTTCCTCTTCTGAATCCACGCTGACTACTGTTAACTAGGTTATTATTGTACAGATGATCCTCAAGTTTAATGGATAACTAATACCATTATTCTACATGGAATGGAAGATGAATAGGTCTGTAGCTGTTTCGTTATGCTTTTTGACTATGGGCACCAGTTTAAACTATTTCTTTTCTAGTGTCCATTGATTCCCCATAACAATTACCAGTACCTCACAGATATCATCCCTAATCTCTCTCAGGCTTCAGACACTGGCAAGATCATATTTATTGCCCATCTGTACTTGCTCTGAGAAGGTGATGGTGGACCTTCTCCTTGAATCGCTGCAGTCTTTGTGGTGATGATGCTTCCACAATGGTGCTAGGTAAGGAATTCCAGTGTATGGATCCAGCAGCAACAAAGGAGCAGCAATATAGATCCAAGTCAGACTGGTGCGCAACTTGGAGGTGATGGTGTTCCCACAACATTGCTGTGGTTGAGATTGCATGGAAGGAAGGTGTAGTCAATGTAATCTTGAGGAGTTGCGGAAGTGTAGGTTGTACATACTGCAGCTACATTTCACTGCTGATGGAATGGGTAGTGGCAGGGACTCCGATCAAGCAAACTGCTCTTTCTTTCTGTTAATCCATTTAGCGTCAGGTTTGCTTAGTTTGAGCTTTTTGATTTTAAGAATACATTTATCCTACATGCTCAATATTGTACACGTATTATTTTTCAAATATTTCCATTTCTCTTCTATTGAAGCGTTGTTGAATAACCTTACCCAACTTCCTTGTTTTAGTTGCTCTATCAAATTTAGCCTTAGCTCATGTCTGAGTCATGGGTTCAAGCCCCAGTTCAGAGATTTGAGCATGTGGGCTGACAATTCAGTGCAGTACTGTCAGAGGTGCTGCCTTTCAGATGAAACATTAAGGGCTAAGGTCATCTCAAATTCAGATTTCCAACTGAAATTTTATGACAATTGGTGACCAGTTAAAATTACAGTATTCATAATCTAAATTAAAGCGGATATTGGAACTTTCAAAGCTTGCTTTGTGTTAAATGAAAGAAACAGGTTTAGATCAAGCACATGTATAGTTAAACAGCAGGACTGAATGTATTCAAATTGCACTATATTAAAAATAAAACTTTTTGGCATTAGCTTACTTCAAATAAGGGAAGAAGTAATAGCTGTAGGCTGGCAAACAGCTACCAACATTAATGCATACAGCCTGCACTGCAAACACCTCACAATAGGTGTCAGCCTTGACACAACAGTAGTAATCTTGGCTGGGTCAGGTTATGTGTTCAAGGCCCATGGAATGTGTTGATAAACCAAATCTACCATCTCAGGGGGATGTAAAAGATCCATGCACTATTGGAAGAGAAGAAGAAGAGTTTTTCCGATGCTCTGGCCAACATTGAACCCTCAATCATTATTACTAAAACTGATCACTGGTCATTTATCTCAATGCTGTTTCCTGGACCCTGCACATACCTACAAAACACTAACTATGCTTCAAAAATAATGAATTGAGCGTAAAGCATTTTGGGATGCCTTGAGCATGTGAAAGGTGCAAGAAAAATGCATTTTCTTTTTCTAGTGAACTTAGTACAGATGTAACAAACACTACACCAGTACAACCTTCTCCCCTCAAATAGCAATTGAAAACTGGCCAGTATTAAAAATCCAAAATTTATCTGGCATTGTGAGTGTTAACAGAAGTCTGGTCTGAAATCAAACCTACAATAAATAGGATTCACAATGTGAAGACATTATACTGACATCCAATGTTCCCCGTAACATTTATTTTGAGCGGCACAGCCCCTTTAACGGCCAATTCAAACATCCGCACATGCACGTTTTTTTCAATTTAAAAGCCGGCTCACTGGCTGCGGAGGACATAAGAACATAAGAATTAGGAACAGGAGTAGGCCATCTAGCCCCTCGAGCCTGCTCTGCCATTCAACAAGATCATGGCTGATCTGGCCGTGGATTCCACTTACCCGCCCGCTCCCCGTAACCCTTAATTCCCTTATTAGTTAAAAATCTAATTATCTGTGATTTGAATACATTCAATGAGCTAGCCTCAACTGCTTCCTTGGGCAGAGAATTGCAGAGATTCACAACCCTCTGGGAGAAGAAATTCCTTCTCAACTCAGTTTTAAATTGGCTCCCCTGTATTTTGAGGCTGTGCCCCCTAGATCTAGTCTCCCCGACCAGTGGAAACACCCTCTCTGCCTCTATTTTGTCTATCCCTTTCATTATTTTAAATGTTTCTATAAGATACCCCCTCATCCTTCTGAACTCCAACGAGTAAAGTCCCAGTCTACTCAATCTATCATAAGGTAACCCCCTCATCTCCGGAATCAGCCTAGTGAATCGTCTCTGTACCCCCTTCCAAAGCTAGTATATCCTTCCTTAAGTAAAGTGACCAAAACTACACGCAGTACTCCAGGTACGGCTTCACCAATACCCTGTACAGTTGCAGCAGGATCTCCCTGCTTTTGTACTCCATCCCTCTCGCAATGAAGGCCAACATTCCATTCGCCTTCCTGATTACCTACTGCACATGCAAAATAACTTTTTGGGATTCATGCACAAGGACCCCCAGGTCCCTCTGCACCGCAGCATGTTGTAATTTCTCCCCATTCAAATAATATTCCCTTTTATTGTTTCCCCCCCCCCCCCCCCCCCCCCAAGGTGGATGACCTCACACTTTCCAACATTGTATTCCATCTGCCAAACCTTAGCCCATTCGCATAAACTATCTAAATCTCTCTACAGCCTCTGTGTCCTCTACACAACCCACTTTCCCATTAATCTTTGTGTCATCTGCAAATTTTGTTACACTACACCCTGTCCCCTCTTCCAGGTCATCTATGTATATTGTAAACAGTTGTGGTCCCAGCACCGATCCCTGTGGCACACCACTAACCACCGATTTCCAACCCGAAAAGGACCCATTTATCCTGACTCTGCTTTCTGTTAGCCCCTGGAGCAAAGCTGACATTCTCATTTTGTGTCTGTGCACTTGAGTTTTGAATGCTCCACAAGAATCAAAATAAACATTTACAGAATGAATAATCTTTTGCTTGCCATTACTATGTATGCTCATTTTCCATTTTAGCTCCTGTAACTTTAGAACGGTATGGGATGTTGAAAGGAAAAGTAAACAAAAGTACATACTTGCATTATAACTCTTTTCCCTGCAGAGTAGTCAGTTTTAAATTGACATGTTTCATTCCATACATGTCCATCCTTGTTGTCCCCCTCTCAATTTTGTCTCCTCTTATCCTGAAGAGGACTCAGTGCCACAAGTGCAAGCAGTACACTAGTACCTCACCACACGTTATTTTTCACGAGGACTCAGACAATGCGCACTGACATACTTCATCCTCGCCAATGGTCCAAGCAGACGAAAATTAGCATAGACTAGGCACCGTGATGCTACAACTCTTTTAGGGAGTACAAAATAAACATTAGATCGAGTGCCCCTCCCGATCTGGGGGACACTCCAGGCACTTATAACTGCCCTCTTTTTTTGGGGGGTTTTTGTGTTTTTTTTTCCTTTCGTGATTTTTTTTGGGGCATTAAAATCATAATTTACAAGTGCCCCCTATAAAAGGGGAGGGGGACACTAAAACCCGGCAATTAAAACAAATTAAACTTTAAAACATATCAAGTCAAATTAAAATTTGGTTGCCGGGGGTGATGATGCACTCCAGTCCCTCCGGCACCGTGATGCTACATATGGCTCAATAGCATACCAGGTGGTGCATTTACACACTTAACCATCTATAAGGGTTACACATTTCGTGACCAAGGCACAGCAAACAGCTGGGACCCAACATCTTCTCGAGCTCCACGAGCCTACAATCGACAACAGCAGCAACTGGCTGGATGGGTGATTGTATGTCTTCGATCCATCTCTCGGAAGTATTGTTCTGCAATTTTTAGTTGGTTTTTGTGTAATAAACTAACAGTTGGGTTTAAGCTTAAACTTTGCGTTACATGGAGCCCTTCCTGTAATTCCCGAGGTCTATGAACCAGAGTGGAAAACGAACACCCTACACATCAGGCAAGTTCATTTCCTCATGCCTACGTTACTTAATCATTTTTTTCCATTCACATTAAAGTCACTCCAAGTTAAAGAAAAGAAAGCAAAGCTGTTGGTGAAATAAATGAACTGCAAGATTCAAAATATTTTTTAATTTAGAAAAATCTACAGTACATATATTGTACATTTAAAATCCAAAGAGAAACATTTCATCCAAGCAAAGTGTATAATGCTAAAAGAACCAGTGAACAGGTAAACCTCAATCTTAAATTTTATTCTTCACTTGCTCCACCGCCAACACCCACCCCCACCCAATTTTTAAAAAATAAGTCTCAGAATATTAACCGGCTACTTATTCTCCACACCTTAAAGTAACATAGTTGAGGAAGGAGGGGTGGGGGTGGCACGAAGAGAAGAAAGAATCTAGTGGGCATGACCAACAGCAACCACAAATGACATCTGGTAACTAAGGGCTCAATTTCCCCCAACCCCTTTTTTTGGCGCACTTACCCTAGATGCGCCCAAAATGGAAAAAATGTGCCCCCACCCTCGCCACTCTGCTGTGTGTCCCGGGTCCTGGCGCGGCGTATAAAGTGCAGTATGGGGCGGAGCTACAGCCCTGCGCCGAAAACAGTGCCGACAGCTGCCCGAATGCGCAGTGGTGTCGCGTCCGATGTGTGCATATGCTCAGTAGCGCCGAAACTTAGCGCACGGCCATTTTTAAAGGTAATCGCAATTGGTTTTGTTTTCATGCCAGGAGAGCTCTGAACTGAATTAACTGCTGAATATAAGCAGCAGTGTCCTGCCTGTGTTGGTTCCTCAAATTAAGTGCTGCATGCCTGGAAAAGTGACAGAAGGTGCTGTTTGTATGCTAAGTAAGGACTGTGTTTGGGATCATTGTGTTTTGAAAAATCACCGTGTGTCTAAGTGCAGTGGAAAAGTGTATCAGAGCATTGCAAAAGTGCTGAGTGTCTCAGAGCAGCAACGTACACCAAGAACAAAGAATTTCTTGCATAACGAAATCGAAACTAGTTACTGTCATTGAGAACAGACGGCAGCACCTGGATACCAGCAGAGGTCACACAAAAGGGATGAAGAAACGCTGGAACCAAGTTGCAGAAGAATTCTGCACATCGGTGAACACCAAGAGATCTGGAAGCCAGTGTAAAAAGTGTCAGGACCTTGGTCAAGTAGTCAGTGTAATATTTCCATTTATTCAATGCAATTTCAATTGTAAATGTGACCAGCTGCATATGTTCCACCCAGCAGAAAGATACCCTCTCTAAAATGCTGCATTTTCATCTTTGCAGAAGAAACTATCCCACAACAAAAGGGAAACAACTCGAATAGGAGGAGGACCGGCAAGTCTGCACCCACTGACACCCTTGGAAGAGAGGGTCGCTGCTTTGATGGGTCCTGCCTGGAGAAAAACAATCAGCACTGCACAAGCTGGGCCCACACGCGAAGGGTAAGTCATGAGAATTCATCGTAGCCCTTCAAATCAACCTACTCATGCAACCCATCCTGCCCCCTCCTCTACTGCTGACCATTTGACTGTTCTGTTATATTTTGCAGAACTTGAGGACAATCCCGATGATCCAAATCATGATTCAGACGTGGAGGAGCCTGATGAGACGATCAACCCTCCAGACCAACATGGGCGTGAGGGGCACTTTGAGTGGATGGGGGAGGGGTTTGATGATAGGAGTGTTCTACTGAATCTTGGAGGTCAACATATCTGACTTGCCAGGCCCTTCTGTGATTAGCGGTTCGAAATTATAAGGTTTCCAGCGTCCGAGGGTGCGGGTTCCAGTGGTAGTGGCGTTATGCCACAGCATTGCACACCCATGGCCCCACCGTCCAAGGTTGCAGGTCTCAGTGGTGTTGGAAATCAGCAGGGAACACCCAGGGTCCCACCGTCCCACCGTCCCAGCCTATGCCTCCCACTGCGATGCTGTGAGCCAAATCTAGGGGCAGGGGAAGGAAGGAGAAATCGACCACGCTCTCCTGAGATGCAGGATGCAACAGATGTGGTTCAGATCATAGCATTGACCTTACCCGATCACTCCTGGACACCATAACTGGGGTGAGTGAGGACGTAGCGGGACTGGTGGGAGAAGTTAACATTAATGGCACGGGAAATGGAAACCATATCCGCTAACATCAGTGAGGGAATAGTGTCCCATCAGTGAGGGAATGGTGGCCATGAGGGATGGAATATCAGGAGGTAGTGGAAAGGACAACAGTTGCAATGACCAAGGCCATGAGGGAGGGAATGTTTCAGACTGGTGAGACACTGTCAGGGTGCATGAGACCATGCGTGAGTTAGCTGCTGCAATACGGGAACGTGCCCAGACCCCGCGCCCATTGACAGAATCAACTGCCACTCCAAACTCTGAACAGCCCAAAGCCACGCCCTCCAACGCTGCCTGGGCTCTCCAACTTGGCACGTGACGCTGACGCCCCCCCCACCCCTCAAGGAGGTGTCCAGTGGCCGAGATGTTTGAAAGAAGAATCTTGGTGTGTACCCCAGAAACACTGCACCATCGCCTGCGGGCAGGGGTGGTGGAGAATCCAAGACCAAACGCAGCGGGCGGCCTTAGACTAAGGGGGATGAGAGATGGGTGCAGCCTTTCTTTGCTGCTGCTATTTGTTTTTTATTATCACTTCACTCACTGTTCTAACTGTTCTTACATTTGATTTTTTTTGTAAGTTATGTAAGTTTACAAGTTTGTACGTAATCTTAGAGTAAAGTTTGATAAAATTATTCTTGTATTACACTAAAGTTAAGTGCATTGCAAAGTTTTGAATAAAATATATTTTACATTAAAACTGAATCATGTTCCATTAACACAACGCAAGATTAGGTAGAGCTCCAAAAAACAAACATGTCCATTTGGGATAGTTGTCACTGAGTCCTCAGGAATCAGCAAAGCGTTCACGGATGAACTACTGGCGCAAGGCTCGAGCAATTGTTAAGGGGACACGATTGCCCCCCTCCTCCGACATCCTGCTCCGGCCTAAGACACTTGCATGGTTTCCTCATCATCATCATCCTCCACCTGCTAGCCACCTGTATCTTCCACATCATCATCAGCCACTCTCACCTCAGGTGGGTCTTCTTCCACTAGCAGGTGCGACTGCCTCATGATGGCTAAGTTATGCAGCAGACAGTGAACTGACCAACAATCTCGGGGGAGTATTGCAAGTAACCTCCAGAATGGTCCAGGCATCGGAAACGCTGTTTCACGATCCTCTCTATGATGCTGCGCGTCGTAAGAGCCTGAGGCCGGAGCAGGACATCGGAGGAGGGCGGGCCATCGTGCCCCCTTAACGATTGCTCAAGCCTTGCGCCAGTAGCTCATCCGCGAATGCTTTGCTGATGCCCGAGGGCTCAGCGACAGCTATCCCGCATGGACGTGTTTATTTTTTGGAGCTGTTCCTAATCTTGTGTTGTGTTAATGATCCTCTCTATGATGCTGCGCGTCACAATTTGCAACTTGTATTCACGGTCAGCTTCCGTCCGGGTTACGCATAGGGGCGACATGAGCCAGGTGGTGAGGCCGTATCCAGTAGCCAGTTCTTCCCTTCTGGCTGCTGCTCAAACATTTCTGATATAAAGCTGTCGCGTAAGATGAACGCATCATGGATGCTACCAGGGTATCTTGCATCGACTGACATGATGCGATGCATGTCGTCACACATGAGCTTCACATTAATGGAGCGGAAGCCTTCTCTATTCCTGTACATCTCGGCATCCTCCAAAGGTGCTCGCAAGGCAATGTGGGTACAATCAATGGAGCCCTGTACCTTTGGGAAGCCAGCAATCCTTGAGAACCCCACAGTCCGCTCATACATTGCTTGGCCAGTCATTGGGAACTTGATGAAGTCATTCCTCCACGCACACAGTACAGCCGTGACTTGGTGAATGGAAACATGTATTGCACGTTGAGATATGGCACACACATCTCCAGTTGTAGATTGAAACGATCCGGAGGCATAGAAGGAAAGTGCAGCAGTAACCTTCACTTCAACTGACAAAGCAGTTCAACTGACAAAGCAGTCCACCTGCTGCTTCTTGGCTGTAGGTCTGGTCTCAGCAAGTCACAGATCTCACGGACAACTTCTGTGCGGAAACGCAGCCTTCTGACACACTTTCCATCACTCAGGTCCAGGTACGAACACCTGACTCGAAATTGCAGAGGTGGGTAAGGCCTCCTGCCCAGCAGCCTACGGGCTCTGATGTTCCTGATGTGATGAGCTCTAATCAATTGTCTCCTACATAGCACAATGACAATGATGCAGAACGCTCGCAAAAGGTATGGCATTGTGAGTATTGCTCCCATAAAGTTAAACTTTCAAAGGTCAAAGTAGGCAGCACAGCACAGGTTTGCAGTTCTCTCTCTCTCTCTCCAGATGGACCACACCCAAAGGTCCTTTGTCCTCTCCTTGGGTCTTGTAACCCCCCCCCCCCCCCCCCCCCCCCCCAGGTCTATGACCTGCCTCCCTCCTCCGCCCCCCTCCCCAGCCTCCCTGTTGATTTAAAGGGCAGTATCTCTCTCTCTCTCCTTCCTCCCCACCCCCACCGATGCCACGTTCGGTCGCTCTGCTTCGCCCCCCCACCCCCCAACCGATGCTGCGTTCAGTTGCTCTGCTTCCACACACCCCCGTTCATTTGCAGCCGCCCCTAGCTCTGGATGACTGGACTCCAGGTGCTCTTCTTGCCAAATGGCCTCACGCACAGGTCTTCCCGGGCCAACTTTAAAGATTAAGGTAGGATTTACTTAATTTCTATTAGTATTTTAATTGTTTGAGCTTTTCCTTGCAATGTTTGGTGCTTGGTTGTTTAGTTTCAGGTCCTCTCCGGTTCCCTTCCCTCCCCTCCCCTATCCCTGGCCTAATGTCCGCCGATGTACTAATGTGCGCCGCTTTCTTAACTGCCTGCAAGGTTTTTCAGAACTGGCCACATACGCTGACCCAAGTTGATTTGGAGTAAGTTTTAGCTGGCCAAAGTGACATAAATGACCAAAACTGGAACACCCCCTTTTGAAAAAAAAACCAAAAAAAAATCGTACCCAACGGATTTACTCTGGAGCAAGTTTATTGGGGAAAGTGACTTTTTTTAAACTTACGCCAGAAAAACCAACTTACTCCAAAAAAATTGGAGCAAGCCGTGGCCAAAATTGAGCCCCAAGAGCGGGCATAGTGATACAAACTGAGAGCTGAGGTCAGAGGTGAAAAGTCACTGCCTAATGCACTGGTGCCATTGCAATTAGTTCCCTACTTCATTATCAGCACTGACACCAACATTGGTCACAATGCCAAGATTTATAGTGGACCATAATTCCCTGTCAGCCATGGTGATTCTCCCCCATTAGTTTTCTTCTTTACTACAAAATATATTTTTTACACAGTACTTACAATAATTTAATACAATATATAAATGTATAGCTAAAGCAATGCTGGTTTTGCATCGTATTGCAAAATTTATCAGAGATACTATTTAGTTAAGATAACAAGTACAGTTTTTGCTTCAACTGATAAGTTCAAAACTAAAATGTTGCCTTAAGATACATGTGAACAAAACATAATTTTAACAAAAGATCAAGACTGATTTCTGTTGCAAATTCCAGAGAAAAATGTGCCATTCCAAAAGATTTCCTACCCCCACATTGTGTTTTGCTTGGCACTTTCAAAAATGATTAGATTATAACATTTAAAAATCATGCCCCACTTAACACAGCAAGTATTTTTGTCAGTGTAATCATGCAAGTATCTATTTCCTGGACATTCAAGGAAGAGTTTATCCAGAAAACTTCATGTAATGACTAACCACCAAAAAAATACCAACAGAGTTCTTTGTTGCTATTTCCTAGAGGAAATAGTAATTCTGTACTTTATATTTTTAGTTACAGGGCATTTTAAAAACATTATAATCTCCAATTGATGCAAAAAACCAGTTCCATGCTCGTCTTATTTTTCCACAAGTGGTCCATTGACTGCAAATGAAAAAAAGACAATTTATATTTTGCACATCAACACATTTATTATTTTTGGTCTTTTGATAACTGGTTCATTTGAAAGTATTTAAAATCTATTTAAAAAGTCCAATAAAAGTAGTCCAATAAAATCCAGTCAATTTGAAATGAAAAGGAACAATTTGCTTAGCAGTTTTACATTATTTTTATCTGCATCTACACCATATGCAGATAGCTTTAGAAATAACGACTAGAACAAGTCTACTGAATTACTGTATTTACTAGTCAAAACAATGACTATACATAAACAGAAAAAATCTCAATGAATCAGGCTTCACAGGTTTAAGTATTTCCAGACATTTGAAAAATACTAGCAGTACTATTTAAAATTAAATAACAATGAAATTAAGTCAAAATGCAAAAGGTTAAAAATTGGCACATCAACTTTGATACCATCCCCTTATCAAATACCTTAATGCAGTTAAAGCTACAATACTCTTAAATTAAACTTATAAATTTAAGACTACTACAGAAATGCTAACACTGAACTATTGGTGATGAGAGTTTTGCTCAAAATGCTTTTTGTTGTAAACCCCGTAGTCAGTCAGTTGCACCAAAACATTTGCTGGAGTTCATCCAAATGTGTTTAATTTGAACTAGCTTTTGATTTACCTTTAGACCATCTTGCGGGGCATCAGAGATCCCCTCTTAGTCACCTCCTTTCAAGCCTGAAAAGCCAGATTCCTCCAGTCTATCTTTATAACTCAGTCCTCACTAGGGCTCAGTTGTCTAACTCTCTCCGGGACCATTTCCAGGGCTTTAAATGCCTTCCTGTTGTCTCGTCACCAAAGCTGGGGTAGAACTCTGTAGGTGTAATATGACTAATGCACTGTATAGTTTAAACAATAACCTCCTCTGACTTCCACTCTTGTTTTGGCTATCTATTTGCTTTTATACTCCAGTATTCTAATTGCTTTGTTGCTTGTTGCCCTGCTCTGATTTGCTATTAAGCCATCATCATCATAGGGAGTCCCTCGGAATCGAGGAAAACTTGCTTCCACTTCTGAAGTGAGTTCTTTGGTGGCTGAACAGTCCAATACGAGAGCCACAGACTCGGTCACAGGTGGGACAGATAGTCGTTGAAGGAAGGGATGGGTGGGGCTGGTTTGCCGCACGCTCTTTCCGCTGCCTGCGCTTGATTTCTGCATGCTCTCGGTGATGAGACTCGAGGTGCTCAACACCCTCCTCCTGGATGCACTCTCTCCAATTAGAGCGGTCTTTGGCCAAGGACTCCCAGGTGTCAGTGGGGATGTTGCAATTTATCAGGGAGGCTTTGAGAATGTCCTTGTAACGTTTCCGCTGCCCACCTTTGGCTCGTTTGCCGTGAAGGAGCTCCAAGTAGAGCACTTGCTTTGGGAGTCTCGTGTCTGGCATGCGAACTATGTGGCCTGCCCAGCGAAGCTAAGAGTGTGGTCAGTGCTTCAATGCAGGGGATGTTAGCCTGGACGAGGACACCGATGTTAGTGCGCCTGTCCTCCCAGGGGATTTGTAGGATCTTGCGGAGACATCGTTGCTGATACATCTCCAGCGACTTGAGATGTCTTCTACATCGCCCATGCCTCTGAGCCATACAGGAGCGCGGGTATTACTACAGCCCTGCAAGACCATGAACTTGGTGATAGGTTTGAGGGTCGGGTCTTCGAACTCTTTTCCTCAGGCGGCCGAAGGTTGCACTGGAGGCAGTGTTGAATCTCTGGATCAATGTCTGCTTTTGTTGATAAGAGGCTCCTGAGGTATGGGAAATGGTCCACGTTGTCAAGTGCCGCACCATGGATCTTGATGATTGGGGGCAGTGCTGTACAGCGGGGACAGGCTGGTGAAGGACCTTTGTCTTACAGATGTTTAGCGTAAGGCCCATGCTTTCGTATGCCTCAGTAAATAGGTCGACTATATCCTGGAGTTCAGCTATTAAGAACCAAGTCTATTAATACCCAAAGATCTCGCTCAGCTTTATCCTTAGTTATTCTGAAAATACTTAAGCTGCTCAGTTTGCAGTAATTTGTACCTGTCCATATTAAATTCCATCTGCCATAGCTGCACATTTTATAAATCACGTGTTCCTTTATCAGATTCAACTGCGAGTTACATTTGATAAATGTAACAAGCATTTTTACTGGCAGAAAATCAAGCGGAATTGATTGCATGTTGAAATGTCAACATTAACAGCAGCAGCAAATAAACTTACTACCAAAAGCAGCATCCCAATTTGCTTCAACTTAAATGTGCAGGAAAAAAAGGATATTACAAGTCCAAAAATTATTTTTAAAGCCAAATTCGACTTTATTGGAGATGGGAAGAGATGCTGCAAAATCTAGATTGCAAACAGTTCTGATTCAGTTGATACAGGGATTTTATTAAGCACCATCATTTCTGATTTATCTTATTGCTCCTTACTGTAGGTTTCAGCTTCAAAGCTGGTTGAGGTGAACTGGATTTAAATTTATAAAACTAACCTGAAACGGGTATGTAAAATAAATGGAGAGAAAAAAAACAAAACCATACTAGTGAGAAATTACTGTTCTTCAGCCATATATTGAGCTGTTGCAAGTTGAATTGGCCACAATGCACTTACCACTAGGGACAAATTTCAACGAGCTGCTGAATATTCAGAAACGTGACTGGCCTCGCTTGGGCCCGTCATCGAGAAACTCGTGACCAAGACCATTCCCACACTTTCCACAAGAAACCTGGAATAGAAATTTGAAAATTAACATTTTCTACTTGGGCACCTTTTTCAAAATGATCACAACCATTACATGCAGACTTGCCAGAAGATGGGAGGTTCTCCAAAGATGACAAATTTTGTTACAAGCAGTCCTGGAGTTTTGTAATTGAGCAGGAAAGCGCCGTTCATTAATATGTGTGTTTTATTGCGAATTCTGTGATGTCAGAAAGTTCACGTAGTTCATTACTCACTGGCTAGTGGTTGTATATTTTTAAATAATACATGCTCTTTCCCCGCCCTCCATGCCCTCTTCACCCCTCATCTTTTATAGCGGTCAACTAGATAAGGTGCAAACCAGATCAGGAATTGGTCAAAAGCGGTCAGGCTTCCCATCCAAAAAGCAGAAAGTTATTTTAAGAGTTAAAAGGAGAGTCACATTGCACTGGCCATATATCACCGCTGATTATGGCCCAGACTAGGTAATATCAAATACTAACAGATATATTATCAGATATACGTGAAATAATCTTAAATATTCCATTTAATACCACATTGACATCCTACCTTTAGAGCATTTTTGCTTTCCATTTTTTTAGATAAACTATCTGGATGAATGGTTTCAGTAAAAGCAGGCCATGGTGAGGAATGGTCATATTTTGATTTACTTGAAAACAATTCATGCCCACACTTTGAACAGATGTATATACCTGCATTGAAAAGAAACAATGTTTAAAGGAGACTAACATTCTGCCAACAGAATTGAAAATGAACAAGCTGCACAATAACATTTAGAGCAATTGCAGAATACATGTCCCCATATCACTAAATAAATCTCTTGTAAGGTAAAATCACATTGGCAGTTTTCCCTACATCCCAATGAACACATACATTTTTACACCTGAAATATAAAATCTAATATATTGAAGTGAGTGTCATGAAATGAAATCAGCAAACACCAGTCTTCAGCTTACTCCAAAATAACTGAGAGCTACGTGACATTATTTTAAATGCCCCGTCAGTCGTGGATCAGTGGGTAGCACTCTTGTCTCGGAGCACATAAATCTAGTCTGTCACCCCACGGCATTACTGAGTTCGCTGCACTGTCGGAGGTGCTATCGGAGGAAACGTGAAACCGAGGCCCCGTCTGTCCTCTCGGCGGATGTGTTAGATCGCATGGCACTATTTCGAAGAGGAGTAGGGGAGTTATCCCCAGTGTCCTGGCCAATATTTATCTCAATTAACATCACTAAAAAGATTATCTGTCCATCATCACATTGCTGTTTGTGGGAGCTTGCTGTGCACAAATCGGCTAGCTCATTTCCTGCATTACAACAGTGACTACACTCCAAAAATAGCTTTGGGACGTCCCATGGTGATAAAAAGCGCTTTATAACCAAGTCTTTTTTTATTTGAACTACTCTGATTTACTGCAAACCCTCTTTCGGTCCCACAGTAACAGGTCAGCACAGATTTATCAATTTAAAACAAATCACTAAGTTATTGGCACAGTTTTGTGTCAAGGGTGAAACCAAATAATGCAGGAATAGATATCACAACCGTGGCTAAACTGTGAACTTTTCTCTGCTACTAAGCTCGGCGCGGCACTCGGTCCCACAGACTGAACTCTCTCTCGGTCCCACAGACTGAACTCTCTCTCGGTCCCACAGACTGAACTCTCTCTCTCTCGGTCCCACATATCTCTCGGTCCCACAGACTGAACTCTCTCTCTCTCTCGGTCCCACATATCTCTCGGTCCCACAGGTAATGAACTCTCTCTCTCTCGGTCCCACATATCGAACTCTCTCTCTCGGTCCCACATATCTCTCGGTCCCACATTTCGAACTCTCTCTCTCGGTCCCACATTTCGAACCCTCTCTCTCGGTCCCACATATCTCTCGGTCCCACAGACTGAACCCTCTCTCTCGGTCCCACATATCTCTCGGTCCCACAGACTGAACCCTCTCTCTCGGTCCCACATATCTCTCGGTCCCACATATCGAACTCTCTCTCTCGGTTTCACAGACGAATTTCAGGTGCAGAGCTGCTGCGCACTTTCTCCAAACTCGCCATTTTACCGCCAACTAAATCCCAAAGCATAGGGGGAGGGGGCGGGTGTGGGAGAAACACTCGCTCATCCCATCCCACTACCCCAGACTGACCGCTTTCAAAGTAATCCTTGTAAATCTCTCCGCCGAAGAAGGAACAGAACGCCATTTGCTGTCTCTGCGCTGACCCGCGGACGTTGGAAGCTCCGCTCGAGCCGGCGACAACCGTTGGAGCGCGCGCATGTGCGAGTCTCCGAGCTGCTGCGGGGGCGGGGGCGGGGCCAGGTGCTGGCGGGGGCGGGGCTAAAGCCTGGCCGCGCTGGCCAGCAAGCTGGGCCCCCGGACCCACCCTCCCGGGCCAGCTGCAGTCACGGCCTGGATCCGGCGAGGCCGCCACCGCGCGGCGGAAGCGAGCCAAGCAGCTGATCAATTAGGGAAAAAAGGAGCTCTTCGCAAGTTTATTCCCCCCCCCCACCCCCTTCAAAATATTTCTTTTCGGGGTGAGAGAAAGGCAGCATTTATGGCCCATACAACAACTTGTATTTATATCGTGCCTTTAACATAGTAAAACGTCCCAAGCCGCGTCACGGGAGCGTTATCAAACATGTTTTGACACCGAGTCACATAAGGAGACATTAGCGCAGGTGACCAAAAGCTTGGTCAAAGAGGTAGGTTTTAAGGAGCGTCTTAACAGAGAATAGAGGGGAGGAGAAGTTTTGGGAAGGAATTCCAGAACTTGTGGCCTAGGCAACAGCAGGCCGTCAATGGTGGAGTGATTAAAATCGGTGATGTGCAAGAGGCCAGAATTAAACAGCAGATATCTCGGAGGATTGTAGGCAATGTTCCCTTTAATTTTTTTCTGTGCGCGGTTCCTTTAAATTTGCTGCGCAGGTGGGTATTCTCTCCGGTGACAGCAGCTGGTGAGCGGCCAGCACAGGACCTCACGATCGGTACACAGCTGCACACCTTAGGGGGAACGTTGGTTGTAGGGCTGGACAGATTAACATAGTAAAAACATCCCAAGGTGCTTCACAGAAGCATTATCAAACAAAGCTTGAAAGAAAATTTGACACCAAGCCACATAAGGAGATATTAGAACAAAAACTTGGTCAAAGAGATCATAAGAACATAAGAAATAGAAGCAGGAGTAGGCCATTTAGTCCTCGAGCTTGCTCTGCCATCCAATAAGATCATGGCTGATGTGATCTTGGCCTCAACTCCACTTTCCTGCCCACTCCCCATAACACTTGACTCCCCTGTCGTTCAAAAATCTGTCAATCTCCACCTTAAATATATTCAATGACCCAGCCTCCACAGCTCTCTGAGATAGAGAATTCCAAAGATTCACGACCCTCTGAGAGGAGAAATTCCTCCTCATCTCTGTTTTAAATGGACGACCCCCTATTCTGAAACTATGCCCCCTAGTTCTAGATGCCCCCATGAGGGGAAACAACCTCTCTGCATCTACCCTATCAAGACCCTCAGAATCATATATGTCTCATAAGATCACCTCTCATTCTTCTGAACTCCAATGAGTATAGGCCCAACCTGCTCAACCTTTCCTCATAAGACAACCCCTTCATTTTATAAATTAACCTCGTGAGCCTTCACTGAACTGCTTCCAATGCAAATATAAAGCAGCGTGGAGGCCCCGACCTGCGAGAAACCACCAGCCACAGGTCGGGGCCATAAAAGGAGTGGAGGTGCAGCGGCCCAGGAGCAGCGTGGAGATATGCCAGTTCAGGGAGCAGCGCGAGCTGGTGCAGGAGGGCCCCGACTTGGAGAAGGGCGACTGGATTGGATGTCGCCAAAATCCAGGTCGCTGATTGGAGCGTGGGCAGGTACAGGAGGAGAGGCGGCAAGCAGCAGAGGAGTGGCCAGGTCGAGGCGAAGGAGCGGCGAGAGATTGTAGAGCGACATGATCGCGGCCCAGGAGAGGCGTGAGTTCAGGACCCGGAAGAGGCGAGGGCCTAGGGGCAGCACAAGCCAGCCCACATTGTGATATGTGTGCACACTAGGTCCATACAGCAGAGCTGGTCTCCAGTCGTCTAGGTTAATCCTTGTCAAGCCCGTGTGGTGGCTGGTGTGCAACGGCCACCCCACGTTAAAAAAATCCACGCACAGGCATCTTCCACCCTTCAACATGTAGTTCTGGACCTGGAATGTCAGGTCCTTCATTGAAACACCTGTGAACTCATCCCTTTTTGGTGTGGAAGCAAATTATCCTCGCTACGAGGGACCGTCTAAGATCCCTCCTTAAATAAGGAGACCAAAATTGTACGCAGTACTCCAGGTGTGGTCTCACCAACACCCTGTACAGTTGCAGCAAGACTTACCTACTTTCATACTCCATCCTCCTAGCAATAAGGTCGGTTTTAAGGAGCATCGTAAAGGAGAAGGAAGAGGTTTAGGGTGGGAATTTCAAAATTTAGGGCCTATGCAGATGAAGGCACGGCCTCCAATGGTGGATCAATTAAAACTGGGGATACGCAAGATAATTGGTGGAGATTAGAGAACTTGGAGGGTTGTGGGGCTGGAGGAGATTACAGAGATACGGAAGGGCGAGGCCATGGAGGGATTTGTAAACAGGGATGAGAATTTTAAAATCGAGGTGTTACTGGTCCGGGAGCCAATGTACCAGCGAGGACAGGGGTGATGGGTGATCGGGACTTTGTGCGAGTTAAAATACAGACAGCAGAGTTTTTTGATGAGCTCAAGTTTTTGGAGGGAGGGAAAGGGGAGACCGGCCAGAAGATCATTGGAATAGTCAGGTCTAGAGGTAACAAAGGCATGGGTGAGAGTTTCAGCAGCAGATCAGCTGAGGCAAGGTCAGAGATGGGCAATGTTACAGAGGTGGAAGTAGGTGAATTTGGTGATGGAGCTGATATGTGGTCAGAAGCTCGTCCCAGGGTTAAATAGGATGCCAAGGTTGTGATTGGTTTGGTTCAGCCTCAAACAGTGGCCAGAGAGAGGGATGGAGTCGGTGGCTAGGGAATGGAGTTTGTTGCAGGAACCAAAGACATTGGCTTCAGTCTTCCCAATAGTTTGTGGATGTTGGATAAACAGTCTGACAATTTAGAGACCATGGAGGGGTTGGGGGAAGTGGTGGTGGGGGAGAGCTGGGTGTCACCAGCGTACATGTGGAAACTGACACTGCGTTTCAGATTATGTCACCGAGGGGCAGCATGTAGATGAGAAATAGGAGGATAGATCCTTGGGGGACACCAGAAGTAATGATGTGGGAGCAGGAAGAGAAGCCATTGCAGGTGACTCTCTGACTAAGAATGGAACCAAGTGAGTGCAGTCCCACCCAGCTGGATGACGGAGGAGAGGCGGTGGAGGAGGATGGTGAGGTCAACCATGTCAACGGCTGCAGACAGGTCAAAAAAGACAAGGAGTAATAGTTTACCAATATCACAGTGATACAAGATGTAATTTGTGACTACGATAAGAGCAATTTCGGTACTGTGGCGGGGCAGAAACCTGATTAGAGAGATTCAAACATGGAACAGAGGGGTCAAGGGTTGTTTTTTTGAGGGGAGAGCTGATGACAGCAGATTTGAAGAGGAGGAGAGACAGTACCTGAGGAGAGGGAACATGTCAGCTAATAAGGTTGCCTTGAGGAAACTAAGAGCCAATCATATGGTGTGAGACTGGAGTCACATGTAGGCCAGTAAAGGAGGCAAACAAACTTCCTTCTGAAATAGTGAACCAGTTGGATTTTTAACAACAACATGAGAGCTTTCAAGGTGTGAGCCCACAACTTGCCATGTTAGGATCTGAACTTATGACCTCAGGGTTGCTAGTCTAATATCATAATCAGTAGGCTACTGCACCCTTAACTGTACTGAATATGGCAAATTAAATTAATTACAGTTAGAATCATAGAATAATACAGCGCAGAATGAGGTCATTCTGCACATCATGCCTGCGCCGGCTCTTTGCTAGAGCTATCCAATTAATGCCACTCCCCCGCTCTTTCCCCATAGCCCTGTAAATGTTTTCCCTTCAGGTATATATCCAATTCCCTTTTGAATGTTACTATTGAATCTGCTTCCACCATCCTTTCAGGCAGCGCATTCTAGATCATAATGACTCACTGAGTAAAAAAATGTTTCCTCATGTCACCTCTGGTTCTTTTACCAATTATCTTAAATCTGTGTCCTCTGGTTACTGATCCTTCTTCCACTGGACACAGTTTCTCCTTATTTACTCTAACAAAACCGTTCATGATTTTGAACACCTCTAGCAAATCTCCTCTTAACCTTCTCTGCTCTTAAGAGAGTAAACCCAGCTTCTCCAGTCTCTCCACATAACTGAAACCCTCATTCCTGGTACCATTCTGGTAAATCTCTTCTGCAAACTGTCTAAGGCCTTGACATCCTTCCTAAAGTGTGGTGCCCAGAATACTCCAGCTGAGTCCTAACCAGCGTTTGATAAAGGTTTAGTATAATTTCCTTGCTTTTGGTACTCTATTCCTCTATTAATAAAGCCAAGAATCAGATATGCTTTTTAACAGCTTTCTCAACTTGTCCTGCCATTTTCAAAGATTTGTTCCAGCAGCCCCTTTAAAATTGTACCATTTAGTTCATGTTGTCTCTCCTCATTCTTCCTAGCAAAATGTATAACTTCATATTTCTCTGCGTTAACTTTCATCTGTCATGTGTCTGCCCATTTCACCAGTCAGCCTATGCAGGAAGCAAAGGGCAATGGTTGGTGGGTGTTTTTGTGATTGGAAGGCTGTATCCTGTGGGGTTCCACAGGGCTCAGTACTGGTTCCTTTGCTTTTTGTGGTATATATCAATGACTTGGACTTGAATGTTGGGGGTATGATTAAGAAGTTTGCAGATGACACTAAAGTAGGTTGTGTGGTTGATAATGAAGAAGAAAGCTGCGGACTGCAGAAAGATATCAATGTACTGGGGATGGGGGGTAGGCCATTTGGGACCGGGATGGGGAGAGGCTTCGTCACCCGGGGAGTGGTGGACCTGTGGGGTTCTCTGCCACAGAGAGTTGTTGAGGCCAGTTCACTGAGTGTATTCAAGAAGGAGTTAGATGTAGTCCTTACTACTGGGGGGATCAAGGGGTATGGCGAGAAAGCAGGAATGGGGTACTGAAGTTGCATGTTCAGCCATGAACTCATTGAATGGCGGTGCAGGCTCGAAGGGCCGAATGGCCTACTCCTGCACCTATTTTCTATGTTTCTATGTTTCTATGTACTGGTCAGGTGGGCAGAACAGTGGCAAATGCAATTCAATCCGGATAAGTGTGAGGTAATGCATTTGGGGTGGTCTAACAAGGCAAGGGAATACACATTAAATGGTACAACACTGAAAAGTGTAGAGGAACAAAGGGAACTTGGAGTTCAGGTCCGCAGATCCCTGAAGGTAGCAGGCCAGGTAGATAAGATGGTTAAGAAGGCATATAGAATACTTGCCTTTATTAGTCGAGGCATGGAATGCAAGAGCAAGGAGGTTATGCTTGAACTAAATAAAACACCGCTTAGGCCGCAGCTGGAGTACTGTGTGTAGTTCTGGTCACCACATTACAGAAATGATGTGATTCCATGGAAAGGGTGCAGAGGAGATTTACAAGAATGTTGCTTGGACTGAACAATTTTAGCTATGAGGAAAGATTGAAAATGCTGGGTCTGTTTTCTTTGGAATAGGGGAGGCTGAGGGGAGACCTTATTGAGGTGAAAAAAATTATGAGGGGCCTAGATAGAGTGGATAGGAAGGACCTGTTTCCCTTGGCAGAGGGGTCAACACTAGGGGACAAAGATTTAAAGTAATTGGGGTCAGGTTTAGAGGAGATATGAGGGGAAATATCTTCACCCAGAGGGTGGTGGGGGTCTGAAACTCACTGCCTGAAAGGGTAATAGAGGCAGACAGCCTCACCACGTTTAAAAGATACTTGAATGTGCACTTAAAGTGCCGTAACCAAAGGGCTACGGACCAAGAGCTGGAAAGTGGGATTAGGCTGGATAGCTCTTGGTCGGCTGGCGTGGACACGATAGGCCGAAATGCTGTAAATTTGTATGATTCTATGATTCTCTGTCTTCCTGAAGTCTGTTACTTTCATCCTCATTGTTTATTACATTTCTGAGTTTCATATCATCTGCAAACTTTGAAATTATGTCTTGAATTCCCAAGTCCAGGTCATTAATATACATCAAAAAAACCAGTGGTCCTAATACCGACCCCTGGGGAACTTCCACTGTATACTTCCCTCTAGTCTGAAACATAAGCATACACCACTACTCTCTGCTTTCTGTCCTTTAGCCAATGTTGTATCCATGCTGCTATTTTCCCTTTCGATGCTGGTACTTCTACCTGCCCAAACAAAAAGAAAATATTTTTCTGAAATCTTTTTGATAATGACAGTTCATAACTATACCAGTATTTGTAGAAGCAGTCATAAATTTATGTGGAAATTGATGACACTGGTGTGGATCTTGCTGTATATGTGAGATCACATTAGTTTCCTCCCTGGATTTACTGTAGATTCAGCAATACAGTATTTTTTTAAGTTTTGAAGAAAATAAAAAGAACAGTCACCCTATCTAGTTCGTTATTCATTAGTTCAGAGCACAAGATAGTTTGTGCCAATGATTTAAAAAAAACTGGAAATACAAGTAATGGGGAATGAACCGGAGCAGATAAGAGAAGTAAAAGTAGGGGAGCATCTAGGCAATAGTGACCATAATATAATACGCTTTAAGATGATAATAGAGAAGGACATAAGTATGACGAAAACCAAGTTAATATATTGGTGAAAAACTAATTTTGAGGGGCTGAGACTAGAACTTGGGAAGATAAAATGCGCAACAATATTGGCAAACAATGATGTAGAACAACAATGGGAAACATTTTAAAATGGTGTTCAACAGAGTGGAAGAAAAATATATTCCGCTAATAGGAAAGAAAAAGCTTAACACTGATGAGACACCATGGATGAATAGAGACATAAGGGAACAATTGAGGGTAAGGAAAGAGGCATACATTAAGTACATCGACTGCAGAGCGTATAAGAGAGAATACAAAGGGATTAGGAGAGAAGTCAAAAAACAATTCGGAAGGCAAAGAGGAACTATGAAATTAAATTTATCAAGGAACATAAAATAAAATAGATTGGAGAAAAGCTGATTTTGATATTTTACAGACACATCAATAAAAGAGGGAAGGTTGGGATGGGAATAGGACCAATAAGAGATAGAGAGGACAATACCACAGGTAACAATGGGGAGATGGCAGAAATATTAAATCATTATCTCGCTTCAGTATTTACCAGCGAGATAGAACATTGTTGTGTATGGAGAACGAGTCAGACTGAACAATGTGAGCTCAAAGTAAAGTGTGACCTTAGTCTTTTATTGGAGGTCTCCAGAGTGCCTCTCCAACCTGTGAAGCCTCCTTAAATACCTGTGCTCCCAAGGGATTATAGGATCCCTTAGGACTCCAGGGGATGAGGCCTCTGGTGACTGTACAGAGTAAATACAAGTCCACATATATAACAACACTACCCCCCCCCCCCCCCCAAAGTCAATAGTGCAACTATTTACAATGTGAGTTGATCTGGGGCCCTTCTTGCCCTGGTTGATCGTCTCGGTGTAAAAGCTGATGTTGTTGAATCATTTGTTGGTCCCTCGTTGGGCTGCTGTGCAGCTGGCCTTGCTGGGTTGCCTGGTGTGTTGGGCCCTGCAAGACTGCTGTGGATGGTGGGTTCTGCTTTGTGGTCAACCGTGGTGTCAGTTGCCACTGGTGTGTGTGTTGGGGGATCAAAAAAGGTAGGGTCCAAGGTGGGTGCTCAGGATAGTCCGTGAATCTGAGTTTGATTTGGTCCAAGTATTTCTGGTAAATGAGTCCATTTGAAAGTTTGACCCGAAACACCCTGCTCCCCTCTTTGGCCACGACAGTGCCGGGAAGCCACTTGGGACCATGTCCATAATTTAATACAAATACAGGATCATTGATTTCAATCTCGCGTGACATATTTGCGCTATCATGGTATGCACTTTGTTGAAGCCGCCTGCTCTCTACCCTTTCATGTAGATCAAGGTGAACTAACGAGAGCCTTGTCTTAAGTGCTCTTTTCATGAGCAGTTCAGCAAGTGGGGTCTTGTGCGGTAGGTAAGCAGGACTCAGGATAGGCGAGTCTGCAGTGAGCCTTCAGTTACCCTCTTCAAGCCTTGCTTGATGGTTTGCACTGCTCTCTCTGCCTGACCATTGGACGCTGGTTTAAACGGGGCAGATGTGACATGTTTGATCCCGTTACAGGTCATGAATTCTTTGAACTCAGCACTGGTAAAACATGACCTATTGTCGCTCACCAGGACATCGGGTAAGCCGTGAGTGGCAAACATGGCCCGCAGGCTTTCAGTAGTGGCAGCGAACGTGCTAGCCGACATTATCTCACATTCAATCCACTTGGAGTACACGTCTGGAACCACAAGGAACATTTTACCCAAGAATGGGCCTGCATAGTCGACGTGTACCCTGGACCACGGTTTGGAGGACCAAGACCATAAACTTAACGGCGCCTCCCTGGGTACATTGCTTAACTGCGAGCATGTATTACATCTGTGAACGCAGGACTCTAAGTCCGCATCGATACTGGGCCACCACACGTGGGATCTGGCTATCGCTTTCATCATTATGATGCCTGGGTGGGTACTGTGGAGGTCACTGATGAAGGTGTCTCTGCCCTTCTTGGGGACTACTACTCGATTGCCCCACAGAAGGCAGTCTGCCTGTATAGACGTTTCATCTTTGCACCGCTGGAACAGCTTTATCTCTTCCTGCATTTCCACTGAGACACTGGACCAGCTCCCGAGAAGCACACAGCTTTTGACGAGAGATAATAAGGGGTCCTGGCTTGTCCAGGTTTTGATCTGCCGGGCAGTGACGGGTGATTGTTCAGTCTCAAATGCTTCCATAACCATGGCTAGATCTGTGGGCTGTGCCATTTTCACCCCCGTGGTGGGCAATGGCAGTCTACTGAGGGCATCGGCGCAGTTTTCTGTGCCTGGCCTGTGGCGGATGGCGTAGTTGTATCCGGACAACGTGAGCGCCCATCTCTGGATGCGGGCCAATGCGTTGGTATTTATCCCTTTACTCTCAGAAAACAGGGATATAAGTGGCTTATGGTCAGTTTCCAATTCGAATTTTAGCTCAAACAGGTATTGATGCATTTTCTTTATGCGATAGACACATACTAATGCTTCATTTTCAATCATGCTATAGGCTCTCTCAGCCCTTAGACAGACTCCTGGATGCATAAGCAACCGGTGGCAGTTTCCCAAAATCATTAGCTTGTTGCAATACACACCCGATGCCATATGACGACGCATCACATGCTAGTACCAAACGCTTACATGGATCATACAACACAAGCAATTTGTTTGATCATAACAATTTTCTCGCTTTTACAAAGGCATTTTCTTGGCTTTTGTCCCAAACCCATTCGCCCCCTTTTCATAGTAAGACATGTAGTGGTTCTAGCAGGGTGCTGAGACCCGGTAAGAAGTTACCAAAGTAGTTCAAGAGTCCCAGAAACGACTGCAGCTCCGGCACGTTCTGTGGCCTCGGTGCGTTCTCGATTGCCTCCGTCTTCGCATTGGTGGGCCTGATACCGTCCGCCGCAATCCTCCTTCCCAAGAACTCCACTTCAGGCGCCAGGAAAACGCACTTCGAGCATTTTAACCTGAGCCCCACGCAGTTGAGTCGACTAAGAACCTCCTCCAGGTTCTGCAGAGGCTCGACTGTGTTCCGACCTGTGGCCAAGATGTCGTCCTGGAAGACCACGGTGTGCAGGACAGACTTCAGTAAACTTTCCATGTTTCTCTGGAATATCGCTGCTGCTGATCGGATTCCAAATGGGCACCTGTTATAAACAAAAAGACCTTCGTGCGTGTTGATGCAGATGAGGGCCTTCGATGATTCTTCCAGTTCCTGCGTCATGTAGGCTGAAGTCAGATCCAGCTTCATGAACGTCTTTCCTCCCGCCAGCGTTGCAAAGAGGTCATCGGCTTTTGGTAGTGGGTATTGGTCCTGTAGGGAGAAACGATTGATAGTTACTTTGTAATCGCCACAGATTCTGACGGTGCCGTCTCCCTTGAGTTCTGGGACAATAGGACTGGCCCACTCGCTGAACTCGATTGGTGAAATGATGCCCTCTCGTTGCAGCTGGTCTAGCTCGATCTCTACCCTTTCTCTCATCATGTACGATACTGCCTTCGCCTTGTGATGGATGGGTTGCGCCCCCGGAATTAGGTGGATCTGCATTTTTCCTCCTTGGAATTTCCCAATGCCTGGTTCGAACAGTGAAGGAAATTTGTTTAAGACCTGGGCACACGAAGTGTCGTCAGCGGGCGACAGCGCTCGGACGTCGTCCCAGTTCCAGCGTACCTTGCCAAGCCAGCTCCTGTCGATCAGCGTGGGACCATTGCCTGGTACCACCCAGAGTGGTAGCTTGTGCACCGCTCCATCGTAGACCTTTACGGTAGCACTGCCGATTACAGGAATCAGTTCTTTAGTGTAAGTTCTTAGTTTCATGCGAACTGGAGTTAAGACTGGCCTTGAGGCCTTGTTGCACAACAACCTTTTGAAAGTCTTTTTGCCCATGATGGACTGGCTCGCGCCCGTGTCCAGCTCCATTGACACCGGGAGTTCATTTAGTTCAACATTCAGCATTATCGGGGGACAATTCGTGGTGAATGTGTGCACCCCATGTACCTCTGCCTCCTCTGTCTGAGGCTCTGGTTTGTCGTGATCCTCCGTGGATCTGTCCTCCTCTGCAACATGGTGATTTGCAGGTTCAACAGGCTTTGCAGCTCGCCTGCACACTCGTTGGAGGTGTTCCATTGTTCCACAGCCCTTGCAAACGTATTCTTTGAAGCGGCATGAATGGAAACGATCAACCCCGCAGCGCCAACAAGGTGTTAATGGCCTAGCATTCATCACCCTTGATGGTGGATTCTGAGTCATCTGCGGACGTGCAGCTGCAAGTATGTGTGACCTGCCCTGTACGTTACGATTCAAAAACAACATCACTTTGTTCACCGTACTTGTAGCAGTACTTGTATGCTGAGAGATTTGCTTCGTATTGTCACTGGTGGCAATGAACGCCTGGGCCATCACTATGGCCTTACTCAAGGTTGGGGTCTCTATAGTCAAAAGTTTGTGAAGTATGGTTTTGTGGTCAATGCCAAGTACGAAAAAGTCTCTGAGCATGTGCTCCATATGTTCTTCAAATTTGCAATGTCCCGCAAGGCGTCTTAGTTCGGCGACATAACTCGATAACTCGCCAATTCCTGGCCTTCAGACCTTTTGTAGGTGTAGAACCGGTACCTCGCCATCAGAACGCTTTCCTTCGGGTTCAAATTCTCTCGGACCAGTGTACACAAATCATCGTACGATTTCTCCATGGGTTTCGCTGTAGTGAGCAGATTCTTCATGAGGCCATACGTTGGTGCCCCACAGACGGTGAGGAGGATCGCCCTTTGTTTGGCAGCGCTCTCTTCCCCATTTTGCTCATTGGCCACGAAGTATTGGTTGAGTCGCTCCACAAATGTTTCCCTATCATCTCCCTCCAAGAATTTCTGCAGGATGTCTACTGTTCTCTGCATCTTTGGGTTCGCTATCTGTATCTCATCGCCAATTGTTGTGTATGGAGAAAGAGTCAGATTGAACACTGTGAGCTCAAACTAAAGTATGACCTTAGTGTTTTATTGCAGATGTCCAGAGTGCCTCTCCAATCTGTGAAGCCTCCTTAAATACCTTTGCTCCCAAGGGATTATGGGATCCCTTAGGACTCCAGGGGATGAGCCCTCTGGTGGCTGTACAGAGTAAATACAAGTCCACATATATAACAGACATGATATTAGATGATGAGATGAGTAATGCGATAAGTGCATTTAAAATAAAAAAGGGGATATATTAAATAAACTAATCAAATCAAACTGGATAAAACCCTTGGTCCGGATGGATTACATGCACACATTTTAAAAGAATCTAGGGAAGAGATAGCAGAGGCTTTATATATTTAATAATTCATTAGAAAAAGGTGTAGTGCCAGACAGCAAATGTAATACCTATGTTTAAGAGTGGGAATAGAACATATCCAGGGAATAATAAACCAGTCAGCTTACCATCGGAGAATCCCTACTAAAGGAGAGAATAGAAGACCATCTAGAAACAAAAAGTATAATAATGAATAGTCAGCATGGATTTTTTGAAGAGGTAACAGAGGGAGTAGACAATGGTAATGCAGTAGATGTAATTTATCTAGATTTTCAAAAGGCCTTCGATAAGGTACCCCATAATAGACTAATGAATAAGGTCCGAGAATGCAGAATCGGGGACAAGTAGCCGAATGGATAGCTAGCTGGCTTCAAGACAGAAAGCAGAGAGCAGGGGTAAAAGTTACTATTCACAATGGCAGAAGGTGGGTAGAGGTGTTTCACAAGGATCAGTGCTGGGACCACTGCTATTCACAATTTACATTAACGATTTAGACTTTGAAATCAAAAACACAATTTCTGAATTTGCGGAAGATACTAAATTGGGGCGATAGTCAATACTGAGGAGGATTGCAACAAATTACACGAGGACATTAATAAACTTGCAGAATGGGAAATAATTGGCAAATGAAGTTCAACATAGATAAATGTGAGGTAGTATATTTTGGTAGGACGAATAGAGAGGTCACTTGTTACTCAGAAGGTGCGAGTCTGGGTGGGGTAGAGGAACAAATGGATCTCAGAGTACAAATACACAAATCACTAAAAGTAGCGACGCAGGTTAGCAAGACCATAAAAAAGCAAACCAAGCACTAGGGTTTATTTCTAGAGGGATAGAACTGAAAGGTAGGGAAGTTATACTAAACCTGTATCGAACCTTGGTTAGACCACACTTGGAGTACTGCGTACAGTTCTGGTCGCAATATTATAAAAAGGATATAGAGAAGATTTACGAGGACGATACCAGAAACGCGAGGGTATACAGATCATGAATGGATAAACAGGCTGGGTCTCGTTTCTCTTGAAAAAAGAGGGATGACCTAATAAAGGTCTTTAAAATTATGAAAGGTTTTGATAGAGTGGCTACAGAGAGAATGTTTCCACTTGTGGGGAAGAAAAGAGAATAACTAGAGGACATCAATGTAAGATAGTCACCAGGAAATCCAATAGGGAATTCAGAAAAAACTTTTTTACCCAAAGAGTGGTGAGAATGTGGAACTCGCTACCACAGGGAGTGATTGAAGTGAATTGTATCGATGCATTTAAGGGGAGGCTAGACAAACATATGAGGGAGAAGGGAATAGAGGGTTATGTGGATAGATTTAGATGAGGAAAGACGGGAGGAGGCTCGAGTGGAGCAGAAATTCCAGCATGGACTGGTTGGGCCGAATGGCCTGTTTCTGTGCCGTATGTCCTGTGTAATCCTATGTACACAGAATACTTGTCAAATCTGCAAAGCAGAATGACAATTTAGTGTCTGTTAAAGAACCCCCTGCTCTTGTTTACATAATGCCATGGGATTTTTTTACATTTTTTTAAAAACAGCATCTTCTTGTTCAGTTCTCATTGACCAAGCTTTTGTTCACTCCTCCTTCCTTGGTTCAGCGTCCATTTTTTAATGACACCTTTGTGAAGCAGCAAGAACCATTTTTTGACATTAATTGCGCTGTTATTGGCATTGTTGTTCCTAAAGAGCGAAAAGATATTAACAACTGGAGACCAGTCACAGTTGGTCCCGATTTCCTTCAACATCCGAGTGAAAGGAGTTACAGCAGCTGTATCACCTAACCCCCATCAGAAAGTGTTTGTTTCCGACTTACCCCGCAGTTAAAGTGAAAAGAATACCATCCTTGATATCATCACATGAGGTTCAATCAATACAAATTGTGATGCTTGTGATTTTTGTTTTGACGTTGTGTGGCAGATTTTCTTGCTCCTGATCCTCCCAGCATAAATGGACCAGTACATGTTTGAGATGTGCCCAACTTGCTGCACCAAAAGAAGTGCTTTCTCCAGTGAAGCATACACAGCGCCTTTAAGAGCTGGGTTGCATGCTGCGGTCTCGTAGGGTTTTCGGACAGCTGATTGGTGGAGATACAAATCCTGAGCCCATGGTGACAGCTGGATGCGGCCTACAATTGGACTGTGGTTTCTCAAGAGCAGGAGCACATGCCAGGCATCTGGCGTTGCCCCTCAAAGTGCTACTCAAGTGGCAGATTGGATGCCCTTTATCCTCTGCCCAAGTCATTCCAAGGCCATTGGCCAATATTCTTTTGTGGAATATCTCAAAGTCTCACAGATACATTAGAAATTCAAAGGCCAAAGGGCTGTGCTTTTTGAAGTCTTGATGTGAATTTAAAAAGCTAATTTAAAAAGCTTGTTCAGAGTCATAAACCCCCACTATGTTCAAAAATGGTTTATATGCACAGTGCAATTAATCCTCCGGTTTCTTCGAAATTAGGCCATTCATTGGGCTCTCGACTGTTGAATTTGCTGTTTCAATTAATAGATTTTAAAAGGAAAAAATTAAGCTAGCTAGATTGGAACATTGACACTCTTTAATATGTAGAAATGCCAGCCAGGAACCTTAATCAAGATGTCTTTTAGAGTTCATTGGTGAAAGAGGCATGAAATATAAATCAGTGGAGTGATCTGATATTAATTTAAAATGAACCCACATAGCAGGAGGCTCGGTAAAGTGCTTGCTGAAATAATGTTGACATTTCGAGGCCAGTTCTTTGTGCCTTATAGATTTTGCTACCTAATCAACTTAATGCATCATCTCAATCAATAACTAAAGAAAGTTAAATGTGTTTGTGGCTTTCAAAAAATAAAAACAACATTGGCAACCCACTGCAGCAATGGATAGATGTAGCATCAGTATATGGATGTTAGAGGCTAGTAATTACTGTTGGTGATAATAGCAGGCTTGCGTTGGTTTGGCTTTTATCTCTCTGCTATTTTAACATACGTTAATTCCTCCAATAAATTATCAGGCAAGGAAATGTCATATGATCACATTATGTGTTCTTCCACTATTATTGCTAACAGTAATTTCGAGCTTTAGGTCTCTGTATTATATACATTACATATTCTCCAAATGTATGAGGTAATACCCCAAACCAAACCTCCCTATGGTGATATAGCTAAGACCATAAACTCATCATGGGGGCAGGGGTGAGAAGGAGAAGATGTCCACTGTACACGAGCTGTAACATCGTAAATGTGTTTATAAAGAACATTCTGCTACACCTAACATACAGAGGAAACATTCCTCCCAGGTGTGGGAAATTTCTTATTAGGTTTTGTGCTACCAACATGCCAACTTTCATATTAATATACTCACTAACATGTCTTTTATACCACTAGACTTATATCTGAAAACTAAAGAAGTAATGGACTCATATTTATCAGAGTTGAATGAAGCCATTTTCATCCTGGACCATCGACCTTCAAACTCGCATCCATTGATGTTGCGTCTGCAAGTTTAAAAATGAATGAAGTGCCTCTAAGAAGACAATGCAGCCACCTGAGGTGGTGGTCTGAGCACTTATTAAGTGAGAAAGTTACTTCAACAACACTAGCTGACTTATCAACTTTCTACTTGACGCGAAAGGAAAATAAATATGCTGCCTTAAATTCGCGAGATCCAGTTTCATAGATTCTTTGCTTAAGAATTCATAGCAACACATTGCTATTAAGAACTAGTTGGTTTATTAGCAAGGGAATGTCATATGACCACATTATGTGTCCATTCACACTACACATTACCAGTTCATCCACGAGGCTCACAACCACCTGCCTCATCATGGATCCCCTGAACCCAACTGGCTGGAGTTTTATTGAGTCTTGTGAATGTGACGTGACTGGCTAAGCCACTCACAATTCAACAGCTCTACAAACATATGAGCATACTCACAGGTGTATAGTTCAAGTAAATATTCTGAATATTTGTCCTTGCATTGGTGTACTTTTGGCTTTCTCCGATGCTTACATTCAGTCACACTCGATAAAGCTGATCTCATTCATTGGACAATCATAGTTTTATGCTCTGTTTAAGCAACATTACCGGTTCAATTATTTTACCCTGTCACAATGGACAAACATACTTTGTCCAATCAGTGTGATAACAGAAAAGCTTGCTCCACAAACTGCTGCTGTTGTATTTCTCGGTCTAAAGGAGCTGGAGGTGTTGGTGCACAGAGGACATGCTGGGTAAGAACAAAATCTGGGTAAGATCAGCCATGATCTCATTGAATGGCGAAGCAGGCTCGAGGGGCCAAATGGCCTATTCCTGCTCCTATTTCTTATGTTATAAAATAGGAAGATGACATTTGAATCTTGCCAAAAAAAATCCCCTCTATATAGATATGAAATGCATAACAGCCGCACATTTGTGACTCTCACCAAAAAGGAGTTGTGCAACAGTGTATGGGCTTGGTCACACCAAGTTATCTAATATAATTCCCTTCGTTTTCACGTACTGGCACATAAAAAGATTGTCCATAGAATTTGGTTTTTAGGACACTAGACTGAAGCTTAAAATCTGGCAGCAGCCCTTAAAGGGTTAGAGCACACCATTCAAGAGGAAGTTGGGATGGATCTGCAAAAGAGAATAATTATTCACAATGGCACAACAGGGATATGGGTAACACTGCTCCCTCTGATACTGAAGAGATGGCAGTCCTGCTGCAGGAGGTTAAAAGGAAGGTGGGCCTATTTGAGACCGTATGACAATCTCCAGTGATGTTTTAATAATGCAAGGAGGAGAATTTAAAAAAAGATTATTTTAAAAACATGTGGAACTCCTGTACCGGGTAAGACACAAGTTCCAAAAATACTTTAAAATGTCTTTGGGGTCTCTGAATTTATTTAGTAAAACTACCAGTAGTCATTGCATTCTCTCCTGCGTTTGGTTCAAATGGTGAGTGAAGTGGATCAGGAGCTGATTTAAGTTCCTTATTTAAATAACATTTAAGCTATTATATAGTGTCAGTTGTGGTACAGTGGGTAGCACACTAGTCTCTTAGTCAGATGGTTGTGGGTTCAAGTCCCACTCCAGGAACTTGAGCACAAAAGATAAATCTAGGCTGACACTCCAGTGCTGCACTGTCAGAGGTGCCACCTTTTGGGTGAGACATTAAACCGAGGCCCCGTCTGCTCTCTCAAGTGGACGTGAAAGATCCCATAGAAACATAGAAAATAGGTGCAGGAATAAGCCATTTGGCCCTTCGAGCCTGCACCACCATTCAATATGATCATGGCTGATCATGCACTTCAGTACCCCATTCCTGCTTTCTCTCCATACCCCTTTAGCCGTAAGGGCCACATCTAACTCCCTTTTGAATACATCTAACGAACTGGCCTCAACAACTTTCGGTAGAGAATTCCACACGCTCACAACTCTGAGCGAAGAAGTTTCTCCTCATTTCGGTCCTAAATGGCTTACCTCTTATCCTTAGACTGTGACCCCTGGTTCTGGACTTCCCCAACATCGGGAACATTCTTCCTGCATCTAACCTGTCCAATCCTATATTGTTTTTATATGTTTCTATGAGATCCCCTCTCATTCTTTTAAATTCCAGTAAATATAAGCCTAGTCGATCCAGTCTTTCTTCAGATGTCAGTCCTGCCATCCCGGGAATCAGTCTGGTGTACCTTCGCTGCACTCCCTCAATAGCAAGAATGTCCTTCCTCAGATTAGGAGACCAAAACTGCACACACTACTCAAGGTGTGGTCTCACCAAGGCCCTGTACAACTGTAGTAAGACCTCCCTGCTCCTATACTCAAATCCTCTCGCTATGAAGGCCAACATGCCATTTGCCTTCTTCACCGCCTGCTGTACCTGTTTGCCAACTTTCAATGACTGATGTACCATGACACCCAGGTCTCGTTGCACTCTGGGTGTCCCATGGCACAATTTCGAAAGGATGTTATTCCGGTTACCTGGCCAATATTTATTCCTCAATCAAAAAAATAGATTATCTGGTCATGATCACATTGCTGTTTGTGGGAGCTTGCTTGTGCGTAAATTAGCTGCCTCCTTTCCCACGTTATAACAGTGACTACACTCTAAAAGTACTTCATTGGCTGTAAAGCGCTTTGTGATGTCTTGTGGTCATGAAAGGCGCGATATAAATCCAAGTCTTTCTGTCTTTCTTTCGTGTTAGGATTATTAGTTTTGTTATTTGTGCTGCATTTGCCCAAAGTGCAGCAAATATAGCGTAAAATTGCATTTTAGGGAAAATATTGCCTATATATATTTTATTTATTGGAATTCTGTGGTGACTTTCTGTAGTCAGCAAATATCAGATTGGAGCACTTTCCACTGTTTGGCGTACAATATCAATGTAAAGCACGAATAACTCGGAGGCAATTTATAATATAAAGCTCCTTCTATTCTGTCTCCACAGATGTCTTAACCTCAATCTGAGGTTATTGCCCCGAGTGAACCAGTATAACATCTTCATTTCTACGCCTATTATCCTTGTGCCCTCACAGAACAAGCTTGCGAATCACTGACTAAGCCCACCCTGTCCAATATGCGCCAGCAACAGACGAGGTTGGTGACCACCAGCACATGTTCAAAAGGTTACCTCTTAGTGTTTCTGGCTAGATTTCAGTGTGGGAGCCTCCTTTTAATATTTAGAACATGTAAAGCAATAGCAAAACTATAGCAATTGGATAAGTAGCAAATATTATTTAAAGACTATTCTCCCAAGTAATATTAAACTAATGTTAAAGTACTTCTTGTCGAACAGAACGGAAAGGAATATTGAAAACTATGAAGCTGCTTGGTGAAGAACTGAGGAAAATTACAGTGACTTAACTCTGTACAGTGTTCAAATGATTTAAATAAAAACAATCCTTTATGGAAATAAAAACATGAAAATAAATAAACCCCATATTCTTGATCTATGATGATTAAACAGGCTTTCAAAACCTGGGAGAGCTCATAGAGTGATCCCTTGCATTTGGGTGAAACGATGATTAAATATTTCAGTGGATAAGGACTGGAAACCATCACACTGACCAATTGTGTTACTGTACACTGGATATATATTAATGGTTATTATGGTATTTTAACCATAGCGTGACTTGTTAAGCAGCTGGTTGGGCATTTGGTCAGTGACTTAATTATCAGAGTTTTCTGTTCAACAACCAAAAGCACAGGAATATCTACAAAATCAGATCATTGACAGCACTTAAAAGAAGAAATGAGGAACTAAATGGCATAGTACGTTAGCAGCATTCCTTTCACTTCAGTGGCCTACGTTTGAATTCAGCATGCATTGATGGGATAAAAGTCCTTTATCTCTGTTGGTGGTTGATGAATCCTATTTATTTGTACCTGTTGAGTTCGGAAAGTACAGTACAGGACGGGAAAAGATTCTACAGTCCATCCACGAGTCACAAAAACAAATGCTTCAAACACATGCTCCCGTAATTCCTCCTTAAATATTCCCACACTATCTGCCTTCACTGCTTCTCTGGGCAGACTGTTCTACATCTTCACCGCCTTCTCAGTGTCAGCCTTGGTTCAGTTGGTAGCACTCTCGCTTCTGCATCAAAAGGTTTCCACGGTCGAGTCCCACTCCAGAGACTTGAGCACATAATTTAGACTGACACTTCAGTGCAGTACTGAGGGACTGCTGCACCATCGGAGGTGAGATGTTAAACCGTGGCCCCATCTGCACTCTCAGCTAAATGTAAAAGATCCCATGGCACGATTCAATCTCTGTCTCCTGGCCAATACTTATCCCTCAACCAACGTGACTAAAACAGATTATCCGGTCATTACCTCATTGCAGTTTGTGGGACCATACTGTATGTAAATTGGCTGCTGCATTTTCCTACATTACAACAGTGGCTATACTTCAAAAGTACTCCATTGGTTGTAAATCGCTTTGGGACATCCTGAGGTTAGAAAAGATTCCTTCTTACTCTGGGGAAAGTAATTGGGGTAGAAGTTGCCATGTGTTGCACCAATTTTACAGCATGTAACAGCTGCAAAAGCATACCTGTGTAGCAGTGGGATGGCCTGCACCTAATCTGCACAGATGTCAATCCCACTTCTAAATTTGTGGGGAACATATTTTAGACGTCTTGGATGGATGCCTCAAACAGGCATTAGGCCCCTTAAATATATTAAGGAGGGGCCTAATTCCTGTTTAATGACCCCTGTATATCGGGAACGCTAGCATAATGCCGATGTTATTGGGTTAGTAATCCAGAGGCCTGGACTAATGATCCAGAGACATGTTCAAATCCCACCATGGCAACTGGGGAATTTAAATTCAGTAAATGAAATAAATCTGGAATTAAAACGCTAGTGTCAATAATGGTGACCGTGAAACTACTGGATTGTCATCAAAAGCCCATCTGGTTCATCAATGTCCTTACCCAGTCTGGCCTATACGTGACTCAAGACCCGCACCAATGTGGTTGACTCTTAACTGCCCTCTGAAATGGCCTAGCAAGCCACTCAGTTGTATCAAACCACCAGGAAAACATTCACGCATGGACTGCAGTGATTCAAGTGATGGCTCATACCACCAAGGGCAATTAGGGATGAGCAATAAATGCTGGCCTTGCCAGCGACGCCCACATCCTGTGAATTCATTAAAAAAATTATAAGATTAGTTATCAATGAACAGGACAAGCATTGGGCTCAGAATTCTTCAGTGGCCCCCACATCTACCAACAAAAGTTGTTTGTTTAAAAAAAAGGAGTGTTCCTTTGGGATTGTTCAATGGCCCCACCATTTTATTTTTCACCTGCTTGTTCCACATATATTTATAGAAACACTTTTTTAAATTATTCCGTTATGCTAATCTGATTTTCTGTTTTAGCTCTCCTACCATCTTATTAACCTATTTTTTATATTATTCCTGCTCCAGTAGCCACATCAACGTTAGCATAGTAAAACATCCCCAGGCACTTCATGGGACGTAATCAGAAACAAATTGATACCGAGCCAAAGAAGGAGACTTTAGGACAGGTGACCAAAAGTTTGGTCAAAGAGGTAGGTTACAAGGATAGTGTTCAAGGAGGAGAGAGAGGTGGAGAGGTTTAGGGAGAGAAACAGACTATTTTTTTGCCTTTACTCCCTGCGTTATTTCCATATATTGATAATATATAATATATATATTAAACCTAATTCATGTACACATGCATATGTGTGTGAAAAGCATTCTGTCAGTGTTAGGTAAACAATGAGGGTATAGGATGAGGGCAATACAGAAAGGATTTGAACTATGCATTACTAATTATTTGCATTGGGAAAAAATGCAGCTGAAAATCATTAATAATTTAATGGTTTACATTATATTACTGTCTTCTTTTTGTTTGCTGAATTGCTAACTTCTGTGGGGCAATTGATCAATCAACTCTTTGTATTCATGCAGATAGAAATAGTATCTCCCATGCAGAAAGTGGCCCAGAAATTCAGTGGAGACATGCCCGACATAACCAGGTGCCTACCTAAGCCTCCAATATGGCAGGCAGGAAGCACGCGCTCATTACTAGTCTGATTGGCTAAAATAACCACTAGCTGTGCTAATGTATTCAAAAATAAGCAGGAAACGCTACAATTCAGGAGCTAACCAATAATTTCTTTAAAGCAGCTACAACAACAAACTGCATTTATATAGCGCCTTTAACGTAGTAAAATGTCACAAGGTGCTTTGCAGAAGCATTATCAAACAAACTCTGACACTGAGCCACATAAGATATTAGGGCATATGACCAAAAGCTTGGTCGAAGAGGTAGGTTTTAAGGAGTGCCTTAAAGGAGGAAAGGGAGGCGGAGAGGTTTAGGGAGAAAATTCCAGAGCTTAGGACCTAGACAGCTGAAGCCACAGCCACCTATAGTGGGGCGATTAAAATCGAGAATGCACAAGAGGCCAGAATTGGAGGAGGGCAGATATCTCGGGGGATTGTGGGGCTGGAGGAGATTACAGAGATAGGGAGGGGCGAGGTCATGGAGGGATTTGAAGACAAGGATGAGAATTAAAAATTCGAGGCATTGTTCAACCAGAAGCCAATGTAGGTGAGCGAGCACAGGATTATGGGTGAGCGGGACTTGGTGCGAGTTAGGACATGGGCAACAGAGGTTTGGATGAGTTTAAGTTTATGAATGGCGGAAGATGGGACAATCTAGAAACATCAACTGACACCAAATAAACCAATTTAATTACAAACTATTTTTTACAATTTCTTTGAGCGCCCATATTGTTTCTTTAGGAGGCCAACTACAACACTTTTTGAAATGTAATCACAGTTATAATGTATAAATGCAGCAGCCGATTTGTGCTCAGTAAGATCCCACAAACAGCAATGAGATAATGACCAGAAAATCTGTTTTTAAGTGATGTTAGTTGAGGGATAAATATGGGTCCAGGACACGGGGGGGAATTCCCCTGCTCTTCTTCGAAATAGTGCCGTGGGATCTTTTATGAGGCGGATAGGGCCTCGGTTTAACATCTCATCTGAAAGACGGAAAACTTCACTGTGAGAAATGTCATAGGTGATCCCCTAATAATAGATGTACATGTTGTTTTCCTGTACCATACGGTGAAAAAAATCCTAAAACAAACGAATGTTGTAGCAATTCATTTCGCCCAATCGATCACTATAACTGCCGATCATTATTATCAGTTTCCTATATGTACTGCAGCACAAAGTGGCACTTTTTCCATCAGCACTTTAAATATCAGCTATTAATTTCAGGTGCGCCAAATGTTGCTGCATACTTTTGCTGCCGCATTTTAGTCCCAAACTGGTGCTTTGAACAAAACGTTCCTCAGCTGCTTAAAATGCTGGTGAGCTACGTTCTTCAATAGCTGAGCAGTACTGACCAGCTGTTTAAATATCTGTCTCATGTACAACATAAAACTGCAAAATCCTTTCATCTCTCTGTTCATTCTCCAGGGTGAAGTTAACATCTCGGGGTAAACGTTCTGAGTTGATATCAGCAGCAAGCCACCTTGCCTGCTGCCAGCACACAGTGGTAAACTGCAGAAGGCACTTCTGCCACATTCCGATGCATCATCAGAATCGAGGAAGACTTGCTTCCACTCCAAAACTGAGTTCTCAGATGACTGAACAGTCCAATACGGGGAATTACAGTCTCTGTCGCAGGTGGGACAGACAGTGGTTGAAGGAAAGGGTGGGTGGTTTTCTGCACGCTCCTTCCGCTGCCTGCGCTTGTTTTCTGCATGCTCTCGGCGACGAGACTCGAGGTGCTCAGTGCCCTCCCGGATACTCTTCCTCGACTTGGGGCGGTCTTTGGCCAGGGATTCCCAGGTGTCAGTGAGGATGTTGCATTTTAACAGGGAGGCTTTGAGGTTGTCCTTGAAACATTTCCTCTATCCACCTGGGGCTCGCTTGCCGTGTAGGAGCTCCAAGTAGAGCGCTTGCTTTGGGAATCTCGTGTCAGGTATGCGAACAACGCGGCCCGCCCAATGGAGCTGATCGGGTGTGGTCAGTTCTTCGATGCTTCACACTGACGACAAGTGAGAGGCACCTTACTGCCAGCTCATACTTGGAGTATTTACCCTTCAATGTCCTGTCAGTGTTTGAGCAGCACTTTACACAGAGTGCAAATTTTTTTTTTTCCTTACCATAGTTTCCTGGCCTCGGTGATTTTGAATTTTAATACTTTAATCAATCAATTGTCTAAACAGCTTGTCAGCACTCCTCTGCTGTTCTGTAATGTTGCTGACTAGCGCTTAAAATCAGCTGAGCAATGCGCTGGGTTTGGGTTGACAGCTGTCCCAGATAGCTTCAAAAACTATCACTATAGGGCAAGCAACTTGTACATTCAGTTGGCAAAGTACAGCTTTGAATGCAATGCAATTCTGGAATTTAAAAAATGGATTGTTACATTCAATAATCACTACAAGCGGAGACCACTACAGGAACAATGCATGGCATCACTGCTGGTCAAATAAATACAGTACACCTACAGCAACCCCTTGTCCACTTCTGAAATATGAGTACTAGCAGCCTTATCTCTACCATAGGAATCTTATCAACATTCTTTATGCATAAAACAGAATGGCCTAGAAATTGGCCCTCTTACCGCCACAAGTTTTCCCCGCGATCCAGTCTACAAATGGCGGCCGACATTCTAGTGCCCTTCTCTGGCGCGGGATTTGGCGCCCGCCATTTTGATGAGGGCTTTAGTGTTGCTGTTAGCAGTGTTGACCCTGGAATTGTAAATTAAGAGAGGGTGATGCACACCAACCTAATGCCATCTCAGTGAACTTGGACCTTAGCGCTGAGTCCTGAGCTCGCCATGAAAACCCAGCAATCAGCAGACTGACAGATATTATGTTGAGCTTCATTAGAATAGTGAAGGAGACCGAGGACAGAGAGGTCACCCCCTCCCCTTCCCACGGCACCTTCCCGTTTAAGTGCAGGAGATGCAACACCTGCCCTTCACCTCCTCCATTCCCACCGTCCAGGGCCCCAAATACTTCTTCCAGATGAAACAGTGATTTACTTGTACTTCTTTCAATTTAATATACTGTACATACTGTTCACAATGCGGTCTCCTCTACATTGGGGAGACCAAATGCAAATTGGGTGACCACATTGCAGAACACATATGTTCAATCTACAAGCGTGACCCTGTGCTGTTGGTCTCCTGTCACTTTAATTTCCTGCTCCACTCCCACTCTGATCTCTCGCTCCTCAGCCTCTTACACTGTTCCAATAAAGCTCAACAGAAGCTTGAGGAACATCACCTCATCTTTCGATGAGGCACTTTACGGCTTTGCAAACTCAAAATTAAGCTCAACAATTTCAGATAATAATCTTTTTTCAGACAGCAGGTGCTGATTCTGCTATTCCCAATTACACCTCCTATAGACCCAGCGTTTGTTTCTTTACTTGTCCTATTACACAAGAACATAAGAACATAAGAAATAGGAGCAGGAGTAGGCCATTCGGCTCCTCGAGCCTGCTCCACCATTCAATAAGATCATAGCTGATCTTCTACCTCAACTCCACTTTCCTGCACTATCCCCATATTCCTTGAGTCCCTCAATATCCAAAAATCTATTGATCTCTCTTGAATATACTCAACAACTGAGCCTCCACAGCTCTCTGGGGTAGAAAATTCCAATGACTCACCATCCCTCTGTGAAGAAATTTCTCCTCATCTCAGTTCTAAATGGCCAACTCCTATTCTGAGACTATGACCCCTGGTTCTAAATTCCCCAGCCAGGGTAAACATCCTCCCTGCATCTATCCTGTCAAGCCCTGTAAGAATGATGTATGTTTCAATGAGATCACCTCTCATCACCTTCTTCTAAACTCTAGAGAATCTAGGCCTAGTCTATTCAATCTTTCCTCATAGGACAATCCCCCCGTCCCAGGAATCAGTCTCTCTATGGCAAGTATATCCTTCCTTGGGTAAGGAGACCAAAACTATACACAATACTCCATGTGTGATTTAACCAGGGCCCTATAGAATTGCAGTAAGACATCATTACTCTTGTACTCAAATCCTCTTGTAATAAAGGCCAACATACCATTTGCTTTCTTAATTGCTTGCTGTACCTGCATGTTAACTTTCAGTGATCCCAGGTCCCTCTGAACACCAACATTTCCCAATCTCTCTCCATTTAAAAAATACTCTGCTTTTCTATTTTTCCTACCAAAGTGGATCACTTCACATTTCTCCACATTATATTCCATTTGCCATGTTCTTGCCCACTCACTGTCTATATCCCTTTGAAGCCTCTTTGCATCCTCCTCACAACTTACATTCCCACCTAGCTTTGTAACATCAGAAAACTTGGATATATTATATTTGGTCCCCTCATCCAAATCATTGACATAGATTGTGAATAGCTGAGGCCCAAGCACTGATCCTTGTGGTACCCCACTAGTTACAGCCTGGCCAACCCGAAAATGACCCGTTTATTCCTACTCTCTGTTTTCTGTCCATTAACCAATCCTCAATCCATGCTGCAGGTGCAACGTCCGGAATTCCGAAAACTGGAATTGTCCAAAAACCGGACATTTCGGCGAGCAGCGAGAAGCGAAGGATCGGCGGGCGGCAATGTCCGAAATCCATCAAAAGCTGAAATCCGGCATGGATTCGGTCTCGAGGATTCGGGATTTCAGGCTATTAATTTGCTTGTCTGAAATTCAGCAAAACCTAAAAACCAGCACGGACTCTGTCCTGAGGATTCCGGATTTGAGACGTTATACCTGTAGTACATTACCCCCAAACCCAGCATCACCTCTCATTCTTCTAAACCCGAGAGAATATAGGCCTTGTCTACTCAATCTCGCCTCATAGGACAATCCCCGCATCCCAGGAATCAGTCTGGTGAACCTTTGTTGCACTCCCTCAATGGCAAGTATCCAATCCCAATTGCCACCCTCTTCCACACTATCACAGACCTTCCCTTTTGTTGTTTCTTCCCAATCCCTCCTTTCTCTGTACTTGCTTAAATCCTGTTACATAGAAACATAGAAACATAAAAAATAGGTGCAGGAGTAAGCCATTCGGCCCTTCGAGCCTGCACCACCATTCAATAAGATCATGGCTGATCATTCCCTCAATACCCCTTTCCTGCTTTCTCTCCATACCCATTGATCCCTTTAGCCGTAAGGGCCATATCTAACTCCCTCTTGAATATATCCAATGAACTGGCATCAACAACTCTCTGCGGTAGGGAATTCCTCAGGTTAACAACTCTCTGAGTGAAGAAGTTTCTCCTCATCTCAGTCCGAAATGGCCTACCGCTTATCCTAAGACTGTGACCCCTGGTTCTGGACTTCCCCATCATCGGGGACGTTCTTCCCGCATCTAACCTGTCCAGTCCTGTCAGAATCTTCTAAGTTTCTATGAGATCCCCTCTCATCCATCTAAACTCCAGTGTATAAAGGCCCAGTTGATCCAGTCTCTCCTCATATGTTAGTTCCGCCTTCCCGGGAATCAGTCTGGTGAACCTTCACTGAACTCCCTCAATAGCAAGAACGTCCTTCCTCAGATTAGGAGACCAAAACTGAACACAATATTCCAGGTGAGGCCTCACCAAGGCCCTGTACAACTACAGTAAGACCTCCCTGCTCCTATACTCAAATCCCCTAGCTATGAAGGCCAACATACTATTTGGCTTCTTCACCGCCTGCTGTACCTGCATGCCAACTTTCAATGACTGATGAACCATGACACCCAGGTCTCGTTGCACCTCGCCCTTTCCTAATCTGCCGCCATTCAGATAATATTCTGCCTTCGTGTTTTTGCCCCCAAAGTGGATAACCTCACATTTATCCACATTATACTGCATCTGCCATGCATTTGCCCACTCACCTAACCTGTCCAAGTCACCCTGCAGCCTTTTAGCGTCCTCCTCACAGCTCACACCGCCACCCAGTTTAGTGTCATCTGCAAACTTAGAGATATTACACTCAATTCCTTCATCTAAATCATTAATGTATATTGTAAAGAGCTGGGGTCCCAGTACTGAGCCCTGCGGCACTCCACTAGTCACTGCCTGCCATTCTGAAAAGGATCCGTTTATCCCGACTCTCTGCTTCCTGTCTGCCAACCAGTTCTCTATCCACGTCAGTACATTACCCAGAATACCATGTGCTTTGATTTTGCACACCAATCTCTTGTGTGGGACCTTGTCAAAAGCCTTTTGAAAGTCCAAATACACCACATCCACTGGTTCTCTGTTTTCCACTCTACTAGTTACATCCTCAAAAAATTCCAGAAGATTTGTCAAGCATGATTTCCCTTTCATAAATCCATGCTGACTTGGACCGATCCTGTCACTGCTTTCTAAATGCGCTGCTATTTCATCTTTAATAACTGATTCCAACATTTTCCCCACTGCTGATGTCAGGCTAACCGGTCTATAATTACCCGTTTTCTCTCTCCCTTCTTTTTTGAACAGTGATGTTACATTAGCTACCCTGCAGTCCATAGGAACTGATCCAGAGTCGATAGACTGTTGGAAAATGATTACCAATGCATCCACTATTTCTAGGGCCACTTCTTTAAGTACTTTGGGATGCAGACCATCAGGCCCCGGGGATTTATCGGCCTTCAATCCCATCAATTTCCCGAACACAATTTCCTTCAGTTCCTCTTTCTCACTAGACCCTCGGTCCCCTAGTACTTCCACAAGGTTATTTGTGTCTTCCTTCGTGAAAACAGAACCAAAGTATTTGGTTAACTAGTCTGCCATTTCTTTGTTCCCCATTATAAATTCACCTGAATCTGACTGCAAGGAACCTAAGTTTGTTTTCACTAATCTTTTTCTCTTCACATATCTATAGAAGCTTTTGCAGTCAGTTTTTATGTTCACAGCAAGCTTCCTCTCATACTCTATTTTCCCCCTCCTAATTAAACCCTTTGTCATCCTCTGCTGCATTACAAAATTCTCCTAGTCCTCAGGGTTGTTGCTTTTTCTGGCCAATTTATATGTCTCTTTCTTGGATTTAACATTATCCTTAATTTCCCTTGTTAGCCACGGTTGAGCCACCTTCCCCGTTTTATTTTTACTCCAGACAGGAATGTACAATTGTTGAAGTTCATCCATGTGATCTTTAAATGCTTGCCATTGCCTATCCACCATCAACCCTTTAAGTATCACTCGCCAGTCTATTCTAGTCAATTCATGTCTCATACCATCAAAGTTACCTTTCCCCAAGTTCAGGACCCTAGTCTCTGAATTAACTGTGTCACTCTCCATCTTAATAAAGAATTCTACCATATTATGGTCACTCTTCCCCAAGGGGCCTCGCACAACAAGATTGTTAATTAGTCCTTTCTCATTACACATCACCCAGTCTAGGATGGCCAGCCCTCTAGTTGGTTCCTCGACATATTGGTCTAGAAAACCATCCCGAATATACTCCAGGACATCCTCCTCCATTGCCTTGCTACCAGTTTGGTTAGCCCAGTCAATATGTAGATTAAAGTCGCCTATGATAACTGCTGTACCTTTATTGCATGCATCCCAAATTTCTTGTTTGATGTTGTCCCCATCCTCATTACTACGGTTTGGTGGTCTGTACACAATTCCCACTAGCGTTTTCTGCCCTTTGGTATTCCGTAGCTCCACCCATACAGATTCCACATCATCCAAGCTAATGTCCTTTCTTACTATTGCATTAATTTCCTCTTTAACCAGCAACGTCACCCCACCTCCTTTTCCTTTCTGTCTATCCTTCCTAAATGTTGAATACCCTTGGATGTTGAGTTCCCAGCCTTGGTCACCCTGGAGCCATGTCTCTGTGATGCCAATTACATCATATCGTTAACTGCTATCTGCACAGTTATTTCATCCACCTTATTCCGAATACTCCTCGCATTGAGACACAGAGCCTTCAGGCTTGTCTTTTTAACACCCTTTGCCCCTTTAGGATTTTGCTGTAATGTGGCCCTTTTTGCTTTACATGTCGAACATTTTCCAGTTCTAACAAAAGGTGATCGACCTGGTACATTAACTCTCGCCACAGACGCTGCCTGACCCGCTGAGTATTTTCTGGTTTTATTTCAGATTTCTAGCACCCGCAGTATTTTGCTTAGGAATAAAAATGAATGGAACTGGCTCTTATCTATTTGGAGTTGTATTCAGGACCCAGATCTCGAATACCAGCTACTCATCAGATGGTGGGTGGGGGAACCTTTGGTTCTAGTATGGAGTGTTTCCTGAGTGTCTGAGACTGCATCGGCCACTAGTTAAGGATGGGAAATGTCAGCAACAAAAGAAAACTATGACCATAGCTTTGAGACACTCCAAACTTAGGCAGCCTCAGTTTTTTGGTGTAAATGGTGTAAACTACCTCCAACTTTCCATATTCATTTGGCTTTGGATGAGTCATACACTGCACAACTTACACCAGCAGAATTCGTTTTGAAAAAAGAAAGTCGTGCATTTATATAGCACCTTTCATGGCCCCCAGACGTCCCAAGGTGCTTTACAGCCGATGGAGTACTTTTGGAGTGTAGTCACTGTTATAATGTGGGAAACGCGGCAGCTAAATTGCGCACAGCAAGCTCCCACGAACAGCAATGTGATAATGACCAGATAATCTGTTTTTGTTGTGTTGATTGAGGGATAAATATTGGCCAAGTCACCGGGGATAACTCTCCTACTCTTCTTTGAAATAGTGGCCGTGGGATCTTTTACATCCACCTGAGAGAGCAGACAGCACCTCTGACAGTACAGCGCTCTCTCAGCACCGCACTGGAGTGTCAGCATGAATTTTTTTGTGCTCAAGTCTCTGGAGTGGGAATTGAACCCACAACCTTCTGACTCTGCCAAATGGGGCAGGCTTAACGACGTGAACACTTGGAATGTGGAAAGCAGCTCAGATACAGAATGCATGCTGGCTAAGCGGGGCTGGAGCAGAGATAATCACATGTATGCAGTCTCTCAGCTGCGGCAGCTGCTGTCTGACCCACAACATAGAGGACATAACATTGGGGCATTTCTCTTGCGGCATATTCCGAGCTAGGGTCCAGTCCACACACACACACACATTGTGCCACTTCCCCCTTTCGAAGACTTGAGCAAAAAAAAAACAAAGGAAGCAAAGAAAATGCCACTAACCGTTGGCGACAAGATAAGAATCTGTTCTCACGAAGGAATAAAATGCCAAAGCTGACTTGTTGGCAGGAAATTTACGGTGGGAAGATTTGTTAAAAGTCAAATAATGAAGCAGAAACATTGAGATATTTTTCATATATCGAACGGGAATGGATCCCGCTACCGCTCTCTTAACAAACTGGTAAGCTCTGGGGTTTTTTAATCTAGCTTTTCTGTTTAGTTACTGATATTTGTACAGGGTAGTCAATATAATATAATCAAGAATTAACTACAGGAAACTAGTTAAGTTTGTGTGCTGGGTGACGGGAAAGCCAACTATTTAACACAATGATATTTAATAACAAATCTGAGACGAATCTGTCTAATAGGATGGGTTTAAATCTCCAGTTATTCTCTTGTACCACTGCATTAAAAACCAGAGGGCAATATTGTTACAACCTGGCATCTGATCACTTCTTGTACACTGCTGTAACCACGCAACATTTTTGAAAAACCTGCATCATCTGCCTCACGGGTCAATTATTTTCCATTTGATGTTTCATTGTTTAGACAATTATTTGTACTGTCATTTAAATCTTCCATTTGCTGTACATTCTGTCTTGCAACGGTGGAACACTGCGTTAACCCTACGAGCACTGAGAGATTCGTTCAAATTGAGACAGCTTTTCTTTCACACGGGAGTGATTCTGTGTGCGTTTCTAATACCGAATCCAAGTGGGGAACTGTATTTCTTTATCCATAGCCTACGTTAGAATAAGATCAAAGGATTGGAACTGTAATCCATTTAATTTTGGTGGAGCAATGCTAATGCAGTTTTCATAGTTAAACCAACAAGGAATTTGAAATACAACTTCATTCATTGAAGAGTTCGTCGTTCAATGTTTATTAAGGAGAGCTCACATTTCCAGATAAACAGGAGATTTGTTCACAAGTAAATCATGTTGCTGAAAAAACACATGGTTAATCTGGAGAGGGTGGTTTCTTCCATGACTGGAATTAGTTTGAGCACAAGATGGCTAGAAACGATACCAGATTGTGTATCTTCTGGCGCAGTTTGGGATGTATCGGATAGATTGGGATGATGATCACACTCGAAATACAGCCAGATTTCTCTTTGCTTACATCGGGATTGTGAATTTGTGTGTTCCTGGTATTCACCAGTATCTTGGGAACCATTACACATTCTGCTGTTCATTGCAACTGAGGCATCCTGGACATTATCCTTCCCAAGCCTTGCTGATAAATTTAGAAAATCAATAATCCGTAAAGCATAGTAAGGTTAGAGCTCATCCTTATGCTAGTAATGCTTTATGAAGTATTGTCAACTCTTATCCTCACTGCCACCCAATGCCATGCATCAACGATCATAGCATTAAACTGTTGAGGAATTCAAGTGTAAATGGAATTAATGACCAGATAATCTTACATTTTGTAGGGATGTCGCAATTGAAGGAACCCATTGCTAATCAAGGTTTCATTGATGATGTCTCTGAATTCACTATAGAGCCACAACACTTGTGAGTGAATGTATAACATAAACTGATTATTAGAAATATATACAAAACCCCAAATCTGAATTTGAATGTGCCATTTTGAATTTGAATCAATCTAATTAAAAAGTGCAAATATAAACAAACAAGATACAAAGCAGTTCCATTGTTCTGTGAAACATTTCTGCTTACTAAGGTTGTCATAAGTTTATGGAGCTCCTGAAATAAATGTGGTGGTGGCTCAATAATGTTCATCCATTTTATGCCTATTTTTGTGGTTTGCGTCAGTTTTTCGTGAAGAGTGTCTTTTTGCTCAAACCCTACCTATTCTGTAAAATTGTTATGTACATATCTAATTCCAGGTGGTGTGGTGGGGGGAGAACCCTGGTATGCACACAATTCCTGCCAATTTAGCGTGAAGGGGATGTGGTCGGTATGTGTTACGAATGCCACTCTGATGCAGCCGGCATCTTTTTCTGCCCTCAGTGATGGTTGTACGGTAACTGAAATTAATGCCCTTTGCAAATGGGTGTCCATGACTGTTAAGGACTGCTAAGTGAAGTTAAAGGGCATTAAAGAAGATTCTTTCATCAACTGACCTATTTTCCATAATTTCCTTTGTTTTCATTTTCCCCGACACCTAGGTTCTTGTGAGCCTTTGTACCAGTTGTTTTACTGTTACGCCCTCAGCAGAATTGCTATCCATTGCAGTAGGAATCCCCCTGTGTGGAAAGAAGAGGCAGTCTACTGAAGGGATGCTAGACAAAGTGCTCTATGGCAACACGCCTAGTGCCAGTAACCACACATGTGAATCTTCCGACAGAGGTGACCAGATCTAGCTTTGGTAGATGATTAATGCCTGCGGAGACACAGCTGGCACTGCTTTGTGAAAAGACCTGATGAACTGTTCCGCTGGACGTTTTTTCAGAAGCATTGTAATCATAGCATCTCGTGCTTTATATAGTACTGCCCAAAAGAAGGCATGCCAATCGCCAACCATAAGGCCTGACTGGCTTCAGCTGCCAAGATGCCAATGCCCATATTGCATCTACCTGGAAAAGACTCTGTGGAAGTCTCTTCACCAGATCTGAGCCAGTAGAGAGCCAGATACTGAGCTGTGGCATCTTCTGGAAGGACACCTGCTGCTAAGATCCACCCGCAGGTCACCATTGGCTCAATGGTAGGACTTTATCCTCTGAATCACAAGGTTTTGTGTTCAATAATCCAGAAATGTCAGCACACAATCTAGGCTGGCACCTCAGTGTAGTCCTGAGCGAGTGCTGCACTGTTGGAGGTGCTGTTCTTTGGAAGTGGTATTAGACCAGGTCCCTCTCGGGTAAAAAATCCTGTGGAACAATTCCAAAAAAAAAAACTGGAGAGTTCAACTGGTGTCCTGGCCAATATTTATCCCTCAACCAACATCACTAAAATAGGTTATCTGGTCATTAGTGTTATTACTGTTTGAAGGACCTTGCTGTGTGAAAATTGGCATTTCCCTATATTTCAACAATGACTACACTTCAAAAAGTACTTCATTGGCTGTGAAGCCTTTAGGATGGGGGTCGTGAAAGATACTATTTAAATGAAAGTTCTTTGTTTCTTCTTATAAGGCTGGCACAGCTAGTGACAGAACTAGTCAGCTGTAGTCTCAAGCCTGCAGATGATGGTTCCTTTCCCGTTATTTTTGTTTGTTACTTCTTAATTTCCTGTCCCTTCAGGTGATTTTACACTCTGGCCTTCTCTTCCTGTGACTAAATCAGTATATGTATTACTGATTACCAGGTCAATTGGGTCATCAGAGGCTCCTCCCTGTTCCCAAGATAAGGCAGTAAGGTGTGTTTTAAGAATAATGCCTTTGGATATGGTATAGGACAACTTCAAAGTCAAGCAATAATGATTGTTTTTAATTCATTGCATTACAATCATTCCTTTGACAGTGCAGGGTCTATGCATAATTTACCAACACCTTTCATTATCCACAGTTTATGCCATTTCTGTTCAAATTACACTTGGCTCTTTCTCAAATGTCGATCATGAAAAAAAATGGATCAATACTTAATTTTACTTTTCTGCATTTCAAACTGCAAAACTCAAAAAGAGCTCAACAAACATGAAATGATAAGCATAACATTACTGTTTGTACCCTGACTTTGGGTCAGGGAAGTAGGCGAGTGAACTGCTTGGCTTGACAGGGGACATTGGCAGCATTGACTAGGGAACAAAAACATCTGATCTAAATGACACCACAGTGTAACATTTTCCAACACCCGTATTGTCAAAATTCCCTCATCACCATACATTCCCAAGACCATCATTACCAGCTGCTGTCGTCCCATTGAAATCAATTCCTGAGAACATATGTTGGAGGATAATTAAGCGTAAGCAAAAGCACTCAAATCTGAGATGTCCTTTTAAGGGCCAGTGGGTGATAAAGTTGTCTTTAAAAATCCCAGCAATTAATTTTGAAAATGTAGACTCCAATTTTAACTCCAGGTCAGTTTTGGGTGTGTGCGTTGGAAACTTGTGCCTCATTATGTATCCCCCATACACAAGTCAAAGTGACATTTATAATTACATGACTAGAATCGGACAGAAATAAGGGCATGCCTTAGTTACTGGTTTTACAGCAGCTTTAATAGAGGGATGCTTCCTTTATCTGAAAGCTATTTTGATTGCTTTTGGAATTGCAACATCATTGTGTCATCTTACAGTGTGTAATGTTAAATCATTTAATTCGGCGATAATGCTGCTACAATACAGAACTAAAAGTCGTTTTGAGAAAGATTTTGCACTGACAGCCTGTGACCATCATATTAATTTTGTACATGTTGGATGGGAATATACCTATTTCAGTGAGTTGTTCAACACAAAATGTACTTTGTCAACATTTAAGAGGAAGCTAGATAAGTACATGAGGGAGAAAGGAATTGAAGGTTGTAAAGAAAAGAAAGACTTGCATTTATAAAGCACCTTTCACAACCACCAAACGTCTCAAACATTTTACAGCCAATGAGATACTTTTTGAAGTAGGAAACACGGCAGCCAATTTGCACACTTCAAGCTCCCACAAACAGCAATGTGATAATGACCAGATAATCTGTTTTAGTGATGATTGAATGAGGGATAAATATTGGCTAGGACATTGGGGAGAACACCCATGCTCTTCTTCAAAATAGTATCATAGGATCGTTTGCTTCCACCTGAGAGACAGCACCTCCAGCAGTGCAGCACTCCCTCAGTACTGCCCTGGAGTGTCAGCTCAGATTTTTGTGCTCAAGCCCCTGGATTGAGACTTGAACCCACAACCTCCTGACTCAGAGGCAAGAGCACTACCTGCTGAGCCACAGCTGACACTGAACTGATAGGTTTAGATGAGGCGGGAGGAGGTTTGTGTGGAGCATAAGCACCCACATTGACAAATGACCTATGCCTGCACTGTAAATTCTATGTAATTCTAAGTATTTCTATGTAACATTGAGGGAAACAAAAATCTTACATTTTCCAACACAGTTGGGATTTTTGAGACTCCCCTCGACTCTCCACTAGGTCAGAAAATAACATGAGAGAGAGCATGACATACACGTACCTCTTACTTCATATATAGAACATGTATAGCACAGTTAATAACCTTTTGATATCAAATAATTCATGTTAAATAGATTATTAATCAATCAATCAAAAATGCATCACTGAATATCTTTAGATGTAATTTTAATATGCCGTTATTATTATTGAAGCAGTTATTGTTACTAGCAGTTAGTGCAATGTACTATCAGTTTATATTTATTGGTAAAAGCAGAGACATCACTGTAAAAAATCAAGAATCAAACCAATGCTGTAAAGACTGACATTGAGCTTTTAAATGAGCTTGTAAAGGGAAGAGGTTTTGTGACCCTTCCTCTCTTAGCGTCTCCTCCAGCAACAAAACTCTTTCAATTGGTATTCTTCTTGATGAACTCACCCATTTCAAAATGGATTCTGAAATGCTGAGGTTGTTTGTAAAAATTGGATAGCGGTTAGTGGACAAGAACTGCAGTGAAGGTGGCAGGATGCTGCACCAGACAAGACACACAGATAAAGCGCTGCATCACAACACAGCTGACAATTGCTATTGACAGCAATAAAACTTAGATCCAAACCCTTGACAGACCTATCATTCCTACTTGTGGCTGACAATTATTCCACACATGAACAGTGACCTGTCCTCCATGGAGAACGAGTGAGACAATCTATTAAAACACTAGCCTTCCAGCTTTAAAACCCAAGTTCAAATCCAGCCTAGACTAATGGAACATTAGGGGGGAGAAATTCGGGAGTGACCTGCTGGGGCGTTATCTTATTGAGGAGCGGGCAGGAAATTGGAGCTGAGTTCATGATCAGATCAGCCATGATCTTATTGAATGGCGCAGCAGGCTCGAGGGGCCAAATGGCCTACTCCTGCTCTATTTCTTATGTTCTTATGTTCTCATGCGCTGCACACATCCCGCTCAGCCAACGAAAGTAGGTTACGTGAAGATAGGAGAGACACCAAGGGAGGGTGAGGGCCTGATAACTGGAACAGAAAGGCAAATTTTAATGATTATTTCTTCCGTGTTACAAGTGTACAAAGAGGAATTATTCTGCTTTTGACTGGTAAAATGGGAAGCCTTTGCGATCTCCTCCTCTCTCCTGTACAGTGCAAGCAATGTTGAGAAGGCAGAAAGGTAGCACACAAGCACCCTTCCAGTGCTATCTGTATAACAGTGCATCATACTAACGCGTCTACGTGTAACCACAGCAAAATTTCAATTCAGTCCAAGCTTCGAATCAATAATGATGCTCGGATTCATTACTCCAACATTATATCGTGATCCCATCTATCTGTTGAAAAACTTGAAGCTTTCAATTATTTATGGTTGATTAAGGTTCTGCAGAGCTAAGTGCTTTTGATAATGATGAGAAGCTGGCAAGTACACATAGTAATTAGTTGACTGTTTACTTCAGGATGAGACAGTCCTAAAGTCCTAAAACATTGCTCTTTCATTTCTGTTTTTATCTTTTATCTTTATTGAAGAGCTGAGTCGGAAAACAAATTTCTTTCCTGCTCACTTGATTCTCATCACTCTCCCTACCTCCCCCTCCATTGCGCATTGGTCTGGATGACACCCATCCCAACAATAGCCCAGGTCAGCAGAGCTGTTGACCCTACTGGTCAGTGATCTTCACGGTCCCAGTTACAGATGGACGCCATATTAGAATGCAAATTCTGGCCTTATCTGAATCAAAGTTGGGCATTATTAGGCTCAGTTTATATAGAAATTTAATTCATTTTTTCGTGGAGGATTGAAGCTCCAAAGTTGCCACTGTGCAGCAGTGTGAACCTTTGTAGCGATGATTGGTTGGATTTGACTCCTCACTTTTAGTCAACAGGAAATCAGAACAATTGTTGTTAATTCAGCAATTGGCTTCTCGTACTGCACCACAACACGTCAATGGGAATAAAAAGCGGGAGATTTGTTTTCACCTATTTTACACTATCGCACAAAGTCAAAATCTACCCCTCTGAGTGTGAAGCAGTTTGATACACTAAACACCCATCATTTTCCAAGTCTGATCCATATTGTTATCTACAAAGGTAAAAATTTCAAATGGAATGTTTTCCACTCACCTGTTAGCAGCCACTTAGGGGGCGAAATTGCCCTGCGCCCCTATTGGGGGCAGTAACCTTCAGGGCCGGACTTTTAGTGCCCGGCATGGAAGCCCCGCCCCCGTTGCGACCCGCGAAGGTTGCGTTGACATCCTCTCGCGCCGGCCTGCGGGGCAATTTCCCCCGCGGGGCATTAAGGGGTCGGGGCGGTGAGGGATCGCCACGTACGGCGATGATGTTATTGCTGATTGCGCGGTGGCCCAGAGCGCTAACCACGGGGCATGGCGCTGCCATGACAACGCCTCCATAAACTCCCGGGAAATTTCCCGCGAGGCAGTAGCGCTCCCCTCCCCTGGGCTAAAAGTGCCGTGCACCGGAGGCACTAATGGGGCTATAAAAAGGGGCAATTTTTCCCCCTTAGTGTTTTAAAGAGATCATTAAAAACACTTGTTAGTGGAACAGAAATTAATCTCCTTCCTAATTAACTATCAATTGAGGCAAATTGTTTCGAACCCAGTTTTCCTTTATTTAAATGTATTTAAATTTAAACAAGTGGCTTAATCCCAAGGAGATGGAGGTAGTCTTAGGACACTTTCCCATTTCAAACACCCATGGGGCAATTTTAACGTGCCTAGCAGAAACCGGACGGACGGGCAGTGAAAAATGGCTGGATGACTCACCCACCTGGGTCCCACCTGGGTCCCGCCATCTTCTACCTTAACCTGCTTGTCAGTGCAAGTGACAAAGGCACCCGCCTGAAGCCAGAAAGGTCCTTCTTTAAATATGCAGATCAGGATATGATGGTACCATCAGTATCAGAGCTCAATTAAAGTATTGTTACAATACTGGGTTTGTGTCAATGTAAAACTGTTTCTACATTGATATGGAGCAGTTTCGGGTGTATATCGATGAGAAAGCAGCAGTATAACTTGGGAGCCAGGAATCAACTTTACCTCACAAGCGCACTAAAGCCAGAAGGTACAAGACCTCTCGGGTACTCGATAAACTTTTGAACAATTCTAGTCTTCAGGGAATACAAATAACAAACGTGCTCCCCTAATATTAAAAGTTAGCTGGCTGTGTACATGCCCGGAGCTCTCTCCCCTCTGGGCAGAATGCAAGGAACAGTGAACCTGGCAAACAGTATAACTCAGACCTGTCGCTGCACATTGCACTCTAGTACTGACAGATGCAAAGTAAAGCTCTATATTGCTTGGCCCAACATGTGCCTTAGCCCCCAAAACTCAGAAGAGCACTTTCCGACTGCCTCAGATATCCTAATTTCCTCTCTTGAATGAGACTGCCAATACTGTGCCAAACTGGAGTAGGTTGCACTGTGAGTACACACCCATTAGGAACGAGATCGAGGCTGCCTAAAATCATCTCAAACGCAACTTGTACATCCAACAAGAAGAGATTTTCATCCCATAGGTCCACACTGGTTTGAAAGCCAGTGCCCTAGTGTTGAAAGACCAGTGTGCTACCTGACTGCGACATGCTGTGCATCTCCGTCTACAGGCCGGCCTGTGGGGATGGTCGCTCTGGCTGCCCGCCTCTCGTCCGTGGTCTTGTCTGCGCCCGGCTGTCCCTGGAGAAGGAGCACGCGGTGTCCGCTTGAGGCCTTCCACAACCGCTGGACACTGTAGGGGCTGGAGTGTGTAGTGGATACAGGGAATAATAACGGCCCAGAAATTGCGGTCGGAGGCTTCCCGCAGGCAGATGCCGCCGACCTGAAACATTTCTACGAATCTACCTGGTGATCCTGGAGGAGCATGGGATTCCAGTGGGGAGGCCTTCTCTTCCCGCGTACGAAGCGCGCCCCCATCCTCCAGGTTCCCACGCAGAAGGTGCAGTCACGTGTGACTGCTCAGTCAATCAGGTACAGTATTCCACAGCTTCCACTCATTGCTATTAATAAGAAAAAAAACAAACACACTAAACATCATATTAAAAAATAAAAAAAATAATTGAAATTAAAATTAATAAAGGCCTTAGAAAAAAATATATTTTTCTGATTTTTTAAAAAAGGTTTTGTAGTTGGAGTTAAAAATGAACTTACCTTAGTGGGCAGGGTTTTTAACGATAAAATGTGTTTTTTTAATTTAATTAAATCTTATTAAATATTTTGTATGTTTTAAAACTCTTATGCCTGTAAAAGAGTTTTAAGGACATTCGCTGGGTAAATCCCGCAATCTTGCCCTTGCAAATGTCCTCGCTCCCGATATGCATTCCAGCTTGACAGATCGGAAAAAGCTGTTTTTCAGCACATGTGCATTGTGCGCTGAAAACCGGCTTTTGCGATGCCTTCCCTGGTTCGTAGACACTCCGTACGGGCCCAGGGAGGCCGGGATTTCCAGGCCATTATTATTTAAGCTTATAACTTAATACTGCAGATGCTGGAATCCGAAATAAAAGCAGAAAATGCTGGAAATACTCAGCAGGTTAGGCAGCATCTGTGGAAAGAGAAACAGAGTTAACGTTTCAGGTTGTTGAACCTTCGTCAGACCCTTTTCCTGCCCCTGCACTTGCTTAAAAACTTGTTACATCTTTTGCCTTTTTCCAGTTCTGATAAAGGGTCATCGACCTGAACCGTTAACTCTGTTTCTCTCTCCACAGATGCTGCTCGACCTGCCGAGTGTTTCCAGCATTTTCTGCTTTTATTTTAGTTCTTTATTAGTTGTGCTCTTCTAAAAAGGGGGCACTTTGGTTGTTTTTTTGTTTATGTCACTGAGGCAACCCAGTGTCTCCTTATTGGTTTAATTAGAAAAGGCACACAGTGTTCCTAATTGCTTCATTTTGAAATGATGGACTTTACGTTTGAAGTGAATTGCAGTTGTTAAGAGGTACACAAAGTATGCGCAAGCTGTTTAGTTGAAAGATGTGAAACTGCTTTGCGGGTACTGTATGCTCTGTTGTGATTATTTTCTGGGGAATCCCAGATACTGTCTCAGTTGGAGCACTCTTTGGTGATTGGGTTTAGGGCACATGATCAGGACAAGCTAGCCAACCCCAGCCTTACATCCAATGTTCAATGTTCCCTGTCCAATGTTCCCTATGAGCTGCGCTTTGCTCTGCATGGCCTGTTACTTTCAACGCATGATCCCTTATATTTCTGCGCATGTGTGGTATTTACAATGGAAAGGCCGGTGAGCGGCCTGCGCTGGACCTTTGCCAAATACTGTAATGAACGCAAAATAGAAAATATTCCATTCCTCAGCAATGTCACTTCACAATTTAATAAGTACGCCCATGCAGTGCTATGCCTACGGTCACACGCTCACACTCATACATATACAAACACAGAAACTAAGCTCTATTGTTCACATTAAAACACCACTAAAAATAGCTTCTTGTTAAGCTCTGTCACTTTTCAATGTCATATGAACTCTGTCATATTTGAAAACTAATGCTTCTTTCATTAAGCCAAAAAGGAAGCTTGTGAGGTTTAAATCTCTGTGACTAAGTGGGTTTTACAGTGGATAAGATTGAATCCAGTGCAATGAATTGCAAAAGGTTGCTGGTAATTGTTTTGCATATGACAAAATGTGATTACATAATTTAAAATAAAGGAAATAATACTTGGTAGAATCATAACTAGATGTAAAATACAGTCACAATTTTAAATATCTTTGGAATTAATTTCTCTAATTTGTGATGCTACATTGGACAGTCATTGCAAAATAGTTCACATATTGAATCACAGATTAGGGGTTTAACATGATATACTCCATTTATCGGGATAGTGGACATAACATGCATTAAGATTAACGGAGGGAGGGGGAATTTTAAACACCAAAAAAGGGCAGGTTTGGGTCGGGTGGGAGGTTCAAGTGGTAGAAATTTGAATACCGACCCGAACCTGAACCCAACCCGTCCACTTCTGGTTTTAACAAAGGTGGACGAGGGTCAGGCGGCCAATGCACTCCCAGGAGGCTGGTTGGCACTTAAAATATTATAATGAGGTTGTGTGCTTCATTTTGAATTTCCATTTTAAATTGAACTCTGGGCGGCCAGGTTTCCCGGGCCTCGGGGAACTCACTAACTAAAGAAAGGTGAGGATTGCTGGATCCAGGAATAAAGTGCCTTTCTTCAAAACCATACTCTCCAGATCAATTAGGATGTGTTACACTCCCATTTAAAAAAATCTAAAGAGCGTACTATCACTTCAGTTAAAAAGTTGCACTATTATCTATTCAGGTTTCCAGCATCGGCAGCATTTTACCTTTTGTTTTACATTATTATCTATCTCTTCTAATTTCATTTACAATCATTATCAAATAACACTTGTACAGAGGAGAGTTCAGACAAAGAGGAGTGGACAAATCACTGCCTAGATTTTTCCAATGAAATAGCGATGGTCATATAATAATAGTTAATATAGTCATGTCATATTATTATCTCTGCGCTCCTCTGATTCTGGCTCCAAAAAAGCTTGGTCAAATGGGTAGGTTTTAAGGGACGACTTAAAGGAGGAGAGAGAGGTTTAGGGAGGGAATTCCAGAGCTTAGGGCCCAGGAGGCTGAAGACACGTCCACCAATGGTGGGGTGATTTAAAAAAGGTTGCACACGAGGTGAGAATTGGAGGAGCGCAGAAATCTCGGAGGGTTTTAGGGCTGGAGAAGATCATCAGAGGTTTATTTTGTAGGACAAACAAACCAAACAATGTGGATATGTTGAGGGCAAAAATAAGGACTCCTACTGTCCAAGAACATTATTGTGTAGAAACGGGATGGGAAAAATACATCACTCACCATCTCCATTACTCAAATGAAAGAGTCCCTGAGCATAATTTATTCTTTACAAGTATTGGTATTAACTATCAGAGAAATGGCAGCATCAAGATCAAAAGGCACATTGGTGAGGTAAGAAGATGCTGATTCAATGTAACAAGCAGAAATAGTCCTTTGGAAAAAAATATATAAGACTCCGGCTGAATGTACCCAACAGCGCAGTTCAGTACATTGTGGCAAAGTGCAAAAGAGAAGAAAGGGCCAGAACTGAGCACTTAGGCTTAATAATCAGCCCAGTAACAGCCAAAGCATTTGTCAAAGAGCTGAATAGAAATCCCAGATATAAAGCCAAGGAGATTGCCCCAGATTTATTGAAGCAAGCTGTCACATAACATGCAGAAAGAACAGGAATGCTCAACAAAAATAGATACAGTACAATGGCAGAGATGCAACAATAAAAAGCACAACTGAGGATGAAGGAAAGAAAAATGTATTTATTATCTACCAAAGAGTCCACAGAAAATTATCTCTGTCCTATTGAAATTAAATGTTAAATAAAACAGTTTATCCAATCGGAAGAATTACATTTACTAATAAAATAAAAATGTTTCATATTTTGATGTAAGAAATACTTGTAATATTTCATGAAGTATGCTTTCCTCCATTCACTAATTTTAGCACAAAAAACATATGTGGGTATAAAGCCAATATTGAATCTGCTTCCACCACCCTTTCAGACCCTGCACTCGAGATCATAATAGCTTGGTGCGTAATACGAATTCTCCTCAACTCTCCCCTGGTTCATCCACCAATGATCTTAAATATGTGTTCTCTGGTTACCCGACCCTCCTGCCAGTGGAAACAGTTTCTCCCTATCTACTCTACCAGAACTCCGCAGTGTTCTCTAGGTCGACCCCCATCTCACCCCCCCCCCCGCCACCCTTCCCCCACTGCTCACCACCATCCACGTACCAGGAGGAAAACACATCCATCTGAGCATGCTGTGTTTACCATTCTTGCATAGACAATAATAAACAGTCAGTGGTGGCAGTGCTGCAAATGTTGGTTTGATGCCACTCGTCACCTTCTTAATTATTTCTTAATCGATCACTGGCTTATTTAGGCATACAGGATACATTTTGCCTCAGTTCTGTTGTTGCACAGTAGCTGACAGCAGCTAGGTGTGAGGCAACTGCACTGGATTGGAGGCCGTTGACCACACAGGGCAATGGGCTTATGATGTAGCAATGCCAAGTGTGCAATGGGTATCTGATGGAGGTGCAGAATTATAATCTGCACATTTTAACAATCAAACGTATGGTTTGGAGATATTCCCTGAAGGCTGCAATGGCAGTGGATCCTTTCTGGATGGAGACTTAAGACGGTCTCTTGCTGCCATTCTGGGGTGAGGGCCATTTGCATTTTGAGGGTGGGTCCCAGGGCCTCTGGATGGTGCTGCTGAGGTGCTGGTCCCAGGTGGAGGGGCAGGGAATTGCTCTGATGCCTTGCTGCATTGTAGGATTGTAAAAACCGTGAAATGTGTTTTTAAATTGCCACTTAGTGTAATGCAGCTGTGATGGAAAGACAAGTGATAGTGGCGCAAGGGCTGAATATTCACAGCATCATGTAACTGGTACTTAGTAAGTTCAGTTGTATTTCCTAATCAGAATACCGGAAAGTGGTGGCAGTGCTGCAAATGTTGGTTTGATGCCACTCGTCACCTTCTTAATTATTTCTTAATCGATCACTAGCTTATTTAGGCATACAGGATACATTTTGCCTCAAAGGCCATATACTTTGGGATGTTTTGAAATTAAACCAAAATCACAAGGTAACCAGACATTTCATCTCTCCCCCCCCCAGCCTATAGTAACACTGGATGCCAGGGACTCTCAGATATCCCTTGTGTCCACTGTTGCTAGGGTGCAAATGATTGGTAATACATTGTGTGGCATCATCCTGTTACCTCCCATTATAATACACCCATCTCTGTTTGGGTAGATATGCCCATGGTCACTTCTGGTGGGAAGTCCTGCAAATGGCATCGGGTAGTGGGGAGTTCGTTGAATGGCTCCCCGCCCAATTTCTCTCCCTTGCCTGTCAGGTTTGGCCCAATAATCTTTTATAAATAGAATAGGATAAATGACTTGATAAAGTAACTGATATATAGGATAATAGCTGGGAGTGAGTTACAAGACTAAAATTCAGTTGAGAGATTCGTATGATATGATAAACTATCAGTGCAACCTCCAGACTGATCTTTTAATAAAGTAAAATTTGCATTTATAATAGCACTTTTCACAACCTCCAGATATCCCAAAGCGATTTGTAGCCAATGATGTACTTTTGACGTGTAGCCCCTGTAGGAAACGTGGCAGCTAATTTGCGCATAGCAAGATTCCACAATCAGCAAAGTAATAATAACCAGATCATTTGTTTTTAGTGATGTTGGTTGAGGGATAAACATTAGCTAGGACACTGGAAGAACTCCCTTGCTCCTCTTCGAATAGTGCCTTGGAATCTTTTCCGTTCACTTGAGAGGGTAGAGAGGGGGACTTGTTTAATGTCTCATCCGAAAGACGGCACCTCCGACAGTGCAGCCCCCGTATTGTACTGGAATGTCAGCCTAGATTTTTGTGCTTAAGTCTCTTGAGTGGGGTTTAAACCTTCTGACCCAGAGCCAAGAGTGCACCAGCTGACACCTGAACTAAACTGAATTTACCACAAGCTTTTTGTTGTATGTAATTAAACTATTTGATTGTTGAGGTTTATATTTTTTTCACGAATTTAAGTCAGCGAGAGAAAAAGTGGGTAAAGCCAGCTGCAAACAAATCCATGTTTTCTCAGGTCAAAAATAAAACAGCATGTCCATCAGGTTTAATCAGGAAATCACAGCAAATTGGAAGCCACAGGACATTCAATGTGACAGTGAGCAATGGACTGGATCAGCAAGTGGCAATCTACCATTTGCTTGCTGTGTGATGTGAGACATCCTACTCACTTATGGTGATCTGATGCATTCATTTGGCTTGAAAACAATGTTCACATTTTTGGGTTCAATCTGCATTATGAAATTCATCTTTCAGATGGGGAATGCTAATTATCACATTTCATAAAGTTAATTATATAGTTAATCAGACATTTATGCACTCCATATAATTTTAGATCACAAAAGCTTACATAAAATAAAATCATTTGCTTTTCTTGTCTTAAAATGAAACTAATGACATTTAGATTCAATGTTGTTCGAGGTTACTTAGATACATGAGCAACATCGCTGCTGGTCTCCTGTCTCTTCAACAGAACTGAGAAAATTGAAAGTTAAACCGGAAAATAGCGAATGAAATGTTCAAAAATATTCTTCAGTATATCACTGACTAAATGCCAGGCAGTAATAATATGGATTGGACAACTGCACATTCTCAGATAGTAAATTAAATCTCACTGACTTAAATTGCTGTGTAATAAGTTGGCAAGCAGCAACATTAGTGAAATATCTCTTTGTATGCTTTGTTGCAAAATAAATGGAAAAATCAATTGAAATTGCATGAAAAATATAAATAATTCCATGAATTCGTCACTTAGATTAGAACCAATGTTGAAAATTAGATTCCTGGCAGTCTTTGCAACTGAATGTTAATAACTCTAATGATTTCTACTGGCTTTTCGTACAAACATTAGGGGTACTCTTTAAATAGTTGTCTGTTTGGAAATAACAGGATTCAACCAGGAACAGTACAAAATAAATTGACCAAACTACTAAACTGATTCTACCACTGGTTGCCTGGGAGCAGAAATTTCTCACTCGTAATTTTTTCATTCCACTTAAATTGAAATTAAATCTGCTAAATGGACTTTTGCTTGATTGTCTCCATGTTTGTCCCTTTCCATCGTGGCTGCACATCTCTGTGCAACTTCCTGCAGCTGGGTAAAGACCCAAGCCCTCTTTTATCTTTCTGTTTTCTTCTCCACTTTTGTCCACTATCCTTTAAAGTGCCCTGAGACTCCTCCCCATACACAAGGAGTGCTATAGAAATGTACGAGGTTGTTATTTAACAGAGTTCATCGGAAGCCAACGGTTCTAAGGGTGAAGGAAAGAAAGTGCCAGTTTTCATATAGTCAAGATCCATGAGACATCCCAACTAATGGCTCAGCTCGAAACTGACAAAGCATAGTAGATACATTTGAGTGTCCCGTACACACTAAAAAGACAAAAAGAGAGCTTTTAAGCCCCACATTTGATAATTGTAGAAAATGCTGGAAATCTCAACGGGTCAGGCTGCATCTGTGGAGAGAGAAACAGAGTTATCGTTTCAGATGAACCTTCGTCAGGATTCTGATAAAATCGACCTGAAACGTTAACTCTGTTTGTCTCCACAGATGCTGCCCGACCCACTGAGATATCCAGCATTTTCTGTTTTTATTTCAGATTCCAGCATCCGCAATATTTTGCTTTTGATAATTATACACCCTATATATATATATATAATTATATATTTATGAGTGAAACAAGTTATAGTTATTGATGATTACCAAGTGTGAAGCTCTGTGATTTTATTTATCTAGCAAACTAAATCAAATTTTTAATTCATTCACGGGATATGGGTGTTGCTGGCAAGGCCAGCATTTATTGCCCATCCCTAATTGCCCTCAAGAAGGTGGTGAGCTGTCTTCTTGAACTGCTGCAGTCCGTGTGGTGAAGGTACACCCACAATGCCGTTGTCTAGGGAGGTCCAGGATTTTGACCCAACGACGATGAAGGAACGGCGATATATGTGCAAGTTAGGATGGTCTATGACTTGGAGGAGAACATGGAGGTGATGGTGTGTCCCTGCAGCTGCTGCCCTTGTCCTTCTAGGTGGTAGAGGTGGTAGAGGTGCTTTCTAAAGTTCTGCAATTTAGGGTTTTGATTGAGTTTGTTACCAGCTATCCATAAAATGTCAACAATGCCATTGGGAATGAGTTCCTAAACTCAGTGCATTTGCTCAGGTTTAATCTAAAAGCCATTTCCTATAGTCAATAATAAAGTACTGACTGAGGCACTATATGTTCCCATACTGCAAACAACACCAAGTAATGGATCAAGGTCCTTTTGCTCAATGTTACGTATCATAGGTCATTGTGTTGTGCCCTGTACTGTAATGGCATGTCAAGCTTTCAAGTACAAATAAGGTTCAACTTTAAATTGAAAAATTGGAATTCAATAACAGAAAGGCAGGCCTTGCACATTATCTGTTATGTAATATGATAAATTGACAAGGCCACTTGGTGCTAATCCTTTATTTCAAATATATTCCAAATCAAGAAATTGGTCTACAGATCCTTAGAAAATTATAATTGCAGTTGCTGTTTTCCAGCTGTAGAAATTCTGTTCTAATTGAGACTGACAGTTGCGGGAACTGTCGAGTAAGCTAAATGGAAAGCCCTGTCTTTGATAGTCTTACAAATATCGAAGTTACATTTCAAATGAGTCATTTACTTGCAAACGTTTATACTTCATTCTGATGTCATCAGCATGACAGGCTTATCAAGTGAGAGGCTCCAACTGTATCACAAGTTACACAGCATAGCAGAATGCCCAATTTTGATCTTTCTTGTTGTTATAAGTTTAGGATATGCTGACATATCTTTGCTGCATGTAAACACTTTCTGCTAACTCTTCATGAGACTTTACTATGAAAATGTAGAGCAATCTCTGGTGTGAATGTGAACATTATAACGTGTGATGGACTCTGCATGCTAAGTGGATTAATGAAACAATTGAAAAGAGCCTGATAGCTCAGAACAAGGTCCCTTTAAACTGTTTGACAGGTCATAAAGTTGCGTCCATCTTAAGTAAAGTCAGTACATCATGCCCAGTAATGAATTATTAACCATGTAAAAGAGACAACCGTGCCAATATTTTCAGCAATAATTACTGGTACCAAGCTTAGCTGGTTTTATTATAAATTGACATGAGGTGAGTTTGTTTGAAAATTTTTATTTATGGCACTTTAGGAGTTTAAAATTTGCTCTATTGTAAAGTTTTCTGAACAAAGCCATTTATTGCAGAATAAATTGATGCACTAATACTAATTAAGTGTAAAATATCAATCATTGTACAACTGTAAATGTTAAGTAAATGTATATATCATTTAGTGACAGTTTGAAAATGCTGCATTCCGATTGGCTGACTGTGATATATTGACATTCAATTGAGAAGCCCCCAATGAGTTGCTATAATATGTGAATTGGAGTCAACTAATCATCCCTCCAGTGACAATGGAGAGTTTCCACTACAGTTTGAATACAAATAGAAATTCTAAAATACGAAGTGTTAATTGAATATTAATGGCAGCCAACCTCTGTTTCATGTTGTAAAATTAAGGATGCAAAGAAAAATTAAGGTACTCAGCCATCATGTCCTCTCATCCTTCAAATAGACCTGCTTACCCTCAATTAGTGCGTTTCACACAATAAATGACTTTGAAGTGCAGTAACTATTATGTAGACAAACACTGCATTTCACGACATGCCTGAGGAAAGAATGTTGTCCCCTAGGAAATCAGGAGAATTCCCTGGTCTTTAGCGAGTGCTATGAGATCTTAAGCTAAAGCCCTAATGAGTGGTTCAGAGGCTATACGTCCTATCCGTAGGACATCAGTTCTGACAATGTAGCACTTCTGGAGTCCCAGCCTAGATTATGAATTCAAAACCTAGGCTGGGATTTTGCAGGCACTCAGAGGATGGGATCGGTGGTGGGCCAGCTGTCAAACTGCCATCACGCTACTTTCCCAGATGTCGGGTCTGTCAACGCTGAACAGACACGACACGCAGCAGCGGGGGAGGCAATTTAGGTCATTATGACCTTGTTAAGAGCCTATTAAAAAAGATTTTTGAGCTGAACTTATAATTTTACCAGGTTGTCCATGAGGTTCACGCTGCTCGGGGATCATGTCAGGTATGGACATCGGGAGTTGTGTGACCATGAATTCATTTCTTTACTTGACAGCTGCAATTGTGTGATAAAAGCCGCCATCTCACAACTGTTCACTTTCCAAGATCAAAAGCTGCTGCTTACTGCATTTGGAAGACAGATTGAGCTTTATGAAGATTGCAAGTGTTTGGAGCAATCTCTCTATTCAGTGTCACCTCATTGGAACAACCTCTCTCACCATTGACAGATCGCTTCTGTCACCTCAAGTTCACCTACCATCTATTACATTAGCATCGGTGCCTTTGAAACTATCTCAACTTGGTCCTCAGAATCCTACCACAATCATCTCCAACACTTGTAGCACCAGGCACACCAGCAGCACCATCAACAACACCAACCTTCTCTGCAATGAACTGATGCTGTACAGGACAGAGGGCATCAGCACCGACCACATTGCTGCCCAGGATGCCAAGGATGGCCTCACCATGGCCAGATTTACTTCACTTGATGCTGTACACCCTGGCTGCCATATGATGCGCCAGGTTGACACCATCCCACACCAACACCATAAAGCATCCCTACAATTCCCAAGACATTCCTTTCACACTCATCACCTTTGGGTGGGGATGGGGGGGGGGGTGGTGGGTACCGTTATGGCTCACCATTCACTCCAACTCACTAAGTCACTTCCAAAGGTGCACACAAAGAACCCAATATGTTGAAAATAAAGGTTTCAATGTTTGACAACACATTAGCAGAAACTTCACATTAACATTGGATAAAACACCCAAGTGCCTACCCTTGTGTGTTGTTAGTTGGTATGATTGCACTAGGATGAGGGTGGCTAATGACATGGGTGTGGTAATGTAGATAGAGTGGGATGGGTGGAGGTGCAAGGTAAGTTGGTGTGGATAAGGATGTGCAGGAGTAGGGTCGGGAAGGCAGTGTGATGGGGATGTGAGGAGTGGCACAGCAAGATGAGATTGACTGTGGCTTTGCAGTAACGTTTTATGATCCATTGAAAGGTTTGTGCCACTGCAGCCTGGTCCTCCTGATGACATCCCTGCTTGTGTCCTCCTGTCAATATGCAACCAGGCTGTGTTGATCTCCTGGGGAGGTCCCTTCCGCCCATTGGAAGGGAAAAGGACCTCCCTGCATGCTGTGACTCTCTCTATAAGCATATGGAGGAAGTCATGGGAGAGCCTGGGTGCAGCCGTGCACCTCTGTGCAGTGTGTGTCAGTGTTTGCAGCACCTCAATGCTGTAGAACACTGACAACACAACTGTCAAAATTAATTTGGACATTGTCCCTTTAAGGAAGTCGGCTGATGACGCGTCCCGCTTCCTTTAATAGGCCTGGGAAACAAGCCCAAGCAGGATTAAGAAGCCCAATCAATGGAAAATCATTTTTAAACAGCGGGCTGGAGCCAGCAGTGAGATTAGGACCCATCACCGACCCCGGTCTCATCGGACCAACAGAGGTTGGGGAAATCACGGCCCTAGTGTGCGATTGAATCCACAACTTTCTGCCCCAGAAGTGGGAGCACGACCAACCACACTTACTGACACACACACTGTGCTGACAAAGTGGTAAAACTCTATGCAACACTTTGCTATGTTTTTCACTGGTCTAGTTCCAGCTTGAAATTAATTACAACAGAGACACCGTGTGCAATTTTTGAATCATAACATAATTACTTCTTTTTATTAGCTCTATGAACACAAATGAAATTGCCTATTATGACAATTAATCCTCTAATTGTATTAAATCACTAAAATCTCCATGTTTACCAATGCCACTCCATATATGGAATTTTCTTTCAGCAGACCACAGTTGAATTAAATTGACTTAACTGGAATAATCAAGTAATATTGAAAAATATTCATCTCTGGGAGTATATATAGATGTTGGAACTTTGCAAAAAAAACAAATATAGAAAATTGCTTATTGACTATTGGTGAATGGCAAGATTATTCTTAGATATCATTTCTATGTTTACATTATTTTCATCTAATTGCTAATCTAGGTCACTTAATATCACATTTATTTCAAGATCCTGTCAAATTATTATTCAGTCACAGCTTTCGCCAAAATTGTCATGAATATGCAAACTAGATTGTAACAAACTGAGACTCGAGGGATATGGGGATAATGAGGAAAGGCGGAGTTGAGGTCGAGGGTCAGCCATGATCTTATTGAAAGGTGGAGCAAGCTCGAAGGGTTTAATCGCCTACTCCTGCTTCTTAAGTTCTTAAATTTTATCATCATCCCGTATAAATAATGATATTGTCATTTTTCCATAGTCTCCGTTATTATAATATGATCCCTATCCAATCTTGCAATAATGTCATTCATTATCGCTAATTGTCACCTTTTTGTAAAATAATATGATCATTTAGTGATCATGACCTAATCATGTCTTTGTGCTGCAAATGTTTGGTGCTCCCTCAAAATGAACAGTGCAATCGGAATTCCTGCAAACCCAATGCGGCGTTCTCTAGAAACAAGTGGGACTGACATAACCTGCAGAGAATTTAATACAAAATGGTTCATTGCGAATGGGCCTCTGAGGAGAAGAGAGTTGATTGGAGCATAAAATATTCCGTCGTTATTCAATCTTTAATATGCTTACATAACTAAACCACTGTAGAATGTCACTTAGTCTTTGGGACATTTTAGAAGTGTCATGAATTCCATATAAAATTTGTTTCTGGGAAGAGTTTTCTGTTTTTGTTTCAATTGGATTGGCAAATGAATGGTTGAATAGGTTCCCCAGTGATTCAGTTGGGCAACACAGTGCACATCTAAACCATGCACATCATCAAACATCTGTGAGATTATGAACCTTGCTTTTGTATAGATGATAAAATGTCTTGTTAAATTGCTCTTACTGCTAAAGAGATACGACTGTTGGGGAGTGTAAGAATGTAAAGGGTTAACGCAGTAACTATAAGCTTTTTGCAAAACTAAGCTAATTGATAAACGAACAGATTCTGCAAAAGCAAGAGCAGACCACAGCTACTTCCTGTTATTGATAAGGTCGTTGAAAAGCCTATGTCGAAAGTAGACATTGAGATGAAGATGCCAGATGTGAAGTGTCAAATGATCAAAACTTCGAAGGATAAAAGGCGACAGTTTGACAGATGTAGAGAGACGGAGAAACAACGGAGACATCGCACGCTGCGCTGTCCAGTAACAAAATTTGGTAATATCTTTCAGAACTGTAAATTACTGTCACTTAATATTAGTCTGTGGCGGCTGTATAGCAATAAAATATCTACCGTGCCAAGATGGAGTCACGTTCGAATTATTACGCTTGAGGTCTAAAACCTCTTACAGAACAGTGATCACACTTCAAAAGTAGTTAATTGTCTGCTGGATTTATAGTTTTTTGAGTCTCACTCAGAGTCTGTATGCCCAACCTACCTACCAAAGCGAGAAGAATCACTTAGCAGCACGTGTTATAGTCCTGTTAGCCAATGGCAAGGGTTCTATGCTCAATCCTGGATATTGATATAGTTTACCTAGATATTGGTTCGGGAAATCAGGTTTCAACCCCTGCCACAGCACTGAAATAGCTCTAATCAAATAATATCCTCTGTGACTGCCGTGGTGCAGTATCCATCCTAGTCCTCCTTAATCTCTCTGCAGTCTTTGACATGATTAACCACACCACCCACCTCCAACGCCTCTCTGTTGTCCAGCTGGGTGGAATTGTCTTTGCTTGGTTCCACTCTTACCTATCCAAACCTACGCAGAGCATCTTCTGCATTGGCTTCCCTTCTCGCCCATTCCTTTACCTTTGTGTTCTCTCCTCTTCCTCACCTGTACGCTGCTCTAGGCAGATATCATCCACAGGCAGGGAGCTCAGTTCCTCATGTAACCAGACAACACCCAACTCTGATGAAGGGTTATCGACCCGAAACGTTAACTCTGCTTCTTCTCCACAGATGCTGCCTGACCCGCTGAGATTTCCAGCATTTTCTCTTTATATTAACACCCAACTCTACCTTGCTGGTAGCAAAGGGCCTTGAAAAGTTCTAACCACTCACATCTTGCTCCTAAATTCAGTACAGTTCAAAGGCATCTGAACCAGTGAATTTGATGAGGGTGATCTACTAACTGAACCCACACTTTGCAACAGCAACTATAGTACTTTTAGTGTCATAAAATGCCCCAAATCGCTTTGCAGAAGTGAAAATAAACAAAACACTGAGCAGAGCAATATTGGAGAGATGTGGCCAGGCTGCCCCTTCTCTACACAATTACGATCAGGGAGACACTTGTTGGCATCTAAGCCGAGCTTTTATATTAATGGCAGTAACAGAAAAACTGTTAGTGTGCACCAATCCACAAAGCCGGTTCTCCTACCTGTCTTGTTGCTTGAATCTCTTTGAATGAAACCTAAATACAGAGTTAGCTATCTCTTGTTGAACCAGGGTTGCTGGAGGACTTGATAGACTTTGGGCAATCTGTGACATGCCCTTTGGCATCTTATTACTGATTCTCAAAATCCACAGTTTTCAACAGGGGGTTATTGTCCAATGATGAGTCTGAGCATTTATTACTTATTTTGAAATGCATTCTTGTTTTTTTAAACAAGTTTAATTTCTGTCACACATAACAGAGTTGAGAAATGCAAGATTTAGGGGATTTTTAAGTGTGGTAGTCCAGGTAGAAAAGGACATATAAAGGGCAAATGCGATTTGTACACGGGTCATCAAATAGAAAAGCAAGGTAGTGATGTTGAATTTGTACAAGACATTAGTTAGACCACAGTTTAATTGTAGCATGCAATTCTGGGCTCTCCATTATAGGAAGGATATTAGTGTCATGGAAAGAGTAGAGTGAAGATTGACTGGGACGAAAGCAGGAATGAAAGTTTATAGTTGTGAAGGCTCAAAAAAAACAGAGAAGGTTAAGGGGGGAAATAGGAACATAAGTAGGCCAGTCAGCCCCTCAAGCCTGTCATTCAATTAGATCATGATTGATCTATACCTCAACTGTATATAATGGAGGTTTTCATAATTATGGCAAGATTTGAGAGGGTAAATAGTGAAAGATTGTTTCCACTGGTTGGCTAATTGGTAACAAGGAGACAACTCAGGATTATCTCCAGAAGCATAAAGGGGGATGCTACTTTTTCCACATGAAAGGTTATTAAAATGTGGAATGTTTTATTACAGGTGCCCAGTGAGACAGAGAGACTATAACATCATTTATAAGAGAATTGGATAAGTATTTGAAAAGGAAGATTATCTCAAAGATTATACGAAGGAAGAGCGGGGAAATGGAATTAGAGTTGATAGCTCCAGTTGAAAGGCTAGCACAGGCAAAATGTGCCCAACCAGCTGCTTCTGTGCTGCAACTTCTATGATTCTATAAATTCCGATAATGGTCATTATGCTAATTTACACTTAATTGGTCCAGCCCATGGCATTTCCTTCCCTGAAACAACATACACTGATTTTCTTTCCATCACTGTTCTCAAACAGGGCTTTGACAAGTTATTAGGAATACTATTTATAAGAGCAGAGGTGAAGCTGATGCTCTTCACTGATAGCAGGCAGTGGATGTGCACAGTATGTGTTCAATAACTGCAGAGTGCCATTTGCTTTCTCTGTGTGCATGCTGATTGGGAGGCATTTTACGTTAACCCGTCCCCATTAAATTCTGCTGCTTTCTGTATGAACACACAGCAGGGACAGATATTAGAATAAAACAGCCACTCTTGATTGGTGTGTGTTGGAGCTGAAATGCACAACTCAATGCCAGCACCTCTCAAAGGTTCCTGCCTAATGTAATTACAATAAAGTACTTTCTATCTCTCTACTCAGTCTCCTGGGTCCTGTGAAGTGGCCCCTTCAACTGGTGATTTGTTTCAGTATACTTCCTTTACACTGTTTTTTTTTTTGAGCACTAAAATCACAATTTTTCCCCAGTGCCCCCTATAAAAGGGAAGGGGACACTAAAAGCACCGGCAATTAAAACAAATTAACTTTAAAACGTAAAATCAAATTAAAATTTGGTTGCCGGGCGTGATTTCCTTTACACTGTTTCCTTTTCAAAAGTGACAGGTGGAACATTTTCATTATCCAAATTTTCCTGTGGGAATAATTGATTGGGATTTTTATTGGATAATTAGTTGGATAATTGACTGAGCAACAGCCGTGACTCAGTGGATAGCTCCTATGTCTCGGAGTCAGAGGGTTGTGGGTTCAAGTTCCACTCCAGAGACTTGAGCATAAAATCTAGGCAGACACTCCAGTGCAGTGCTGAGGGAATGCTGCACTGTCGGAGGTGCTGACTTTCAGATGAGACGTTAAACCGTGGCCCCGTCTGTCCTCTCAGGTGGACGTAAAATATTCCATGGCACTATTCAAAGAAGAGCAGGGGAGTTCTCCCCAGTGTCCTGGTTAATATTTATCCCTTAACCAACACCACTGAAACAGATTATCTGGTCATTATTATACTGCAGTTTGTGGGATCTTGCTGGGTGTAAATTGGGCTGCCGCGTTTCCTACATTACAACAGTGACTGCATTCAAAAGTTCTCCATTGGCTGTAAATCACTTTGGGACGTCTTGAGGTTGTGAAAGGTGCTATATAAATGCAAGTCTTTCTTTATTTGGTTGGTTTCTATGGTTTTTATTTCTGATGCCAAATTTGGCTTGTGGTACATTCTATCGACACCACCTTAGTTCAAAAAGATTGAACCACTGCTTGGTTCTACCTTCCGGAAAGCCGCTAAATTCTACCGTGGTTACTATGGCAACAAAGGGTTGTTAGTCCTGCAACAATAACTTCTGTGTGATTCTGGCCTGAGTGGTTTCAAACAACAAATTTTAATGTATGTTGAGTAATAACAGTATTATTTATACAACTATGCTATTAAATGAGAAGCAAGAAAATTACATGCAAGTTCCTAGACTGCAGAGTGATCAGTTCCGACTCTCTAGGCTGCCCATTTGGCTATGGATGTCCGACCTGTCCTGAGAACGCTCTAACTTTAGGGAGGGAACAAGCTCTATCTTTGTACTATTTGGCTACCTGAGGCTGCACGCACACACCCCTGTTCTTATCTTCTAGTTGTAAATTTCCCCATCATTCTAACTCTCTAGCTGACTGCTGATGTTGTGGCCGGAGACACAGTATGTACCTCTGAGGAATGCGCAAGATTACATTACCAAAGCATTAGTCATTTTATGGCCATCAAGTCCTACAAGCAAGAGCGGTTTCTCATGTTGGATATGTGGGTTTCCTAGCAACCAGCTTTCTTATCTAGGTAAGGGCCACCTCTTGACCTGGGACAGCTAAGAGAACTTCAGCATTCTATCGGGCAGAAATTAGCTAGCCCAATGCACATTTTAATGTGATTTTTTTCACATTAAAACTGCTCTTTTGTTCTTAAAATAAACTGCACAAAATTCCCCAAAATTTAAGAATGGTGCTTTCAAAATATCGCCATTTTCCGGATCGTCATTCCTTAAAAATAGGAACACCTAAATTTGGCCATTCAGCGAACCCGTGCTCGGATCAAAAAACAATGCATGGAAAAAGCAGGCATTGCAGCCTAATAAATGTCTTTCTTTTACAGCATTACCAGGTAGTTTTGCAAAATAGGCTCAGTTGCATAAGCTTGAGAGGTTAGGGAATTTTAACTGTCCTCACACAGCAGGAATGGAACAGGTGAGCAGTTAAAATGGGGTGGCTCCATTTCGCGCTCTGTTCCACTGATCTCCGATTCTGGCGTGGCTGGTTTTGGTGGCAGATGAGGCCTCCGTCTGACTCAGGCGGGAGCTTTCTGCATAAACACTAATCGGGGTCCTCCTCCGACAATAGGATCCTGATGGCATTTTAACTGGAGCTTGAGGGGGGGCAAACAGCCACGGCTTTTCTACCAAGCCAGTCAGCATCTGGTGGGAAGGACAAAGAAGTCCTTCACGCAAGCATAAAACTTACCTTTAATCAGGCCTGAAAAAGCAGAGCACGGCCAAGGTGGCCATTAGCAGGTCCAGGCAGTGGGCAGTCGAGGGGGTCGTTCAGCCCGACTGCCTGCCTCTCTTCCACAGTTACATCCGAGCCAGGATGTCCCTGGAGATGGAGCACGCGGTGTCCACCGGTACGCTCGCGGCCTTCCGCAAGAGGTGGGTGCCGGAGGGACTGAAGTGCATCATCACCCCCGGCAACCAAATTTTAATTTGATCTAAGTTTCCGTTAAAGTTTTATTTGGAAATTTGTGGGTTCCAGTGCCAAAAGGGGACACTTGATTTAAAGCTGCTACTTAAAATAGTTGAAGGAGCAGAAGTGCTCCACCAGGCCCCACAAGGAAAGTCGCAGCCTCCGCTGCCCCGGACCTGCCCCCCCACTCTCCCGCCCCGTCTGCCCGCCTCCCAGAAGACCCTTTCGAAACCCCCTACCCACCACTAACCGGCAAGCCAGCGGACGATGAAAGGATGCCTGATCTTTCCCTCCTGGCTGCTCTGGGACCTCTTCCTACACCTTCCAGGTGAGAAGTGGATCAGCTGCATTTAAATAAAGTCCTGGAGTTAAGACTCCAGCGTTTCAGGGGGGATGTGAACATTCACCTCTCTTTTTCAATGTTTCTTCGGCTGACCGTAGAGACTGAGGGTGAATTAGGAGCAGTGACAAAGAAATTAAACTTTCATTACCTAGATTATTCAATGCGTAAATCACGCACTGCAGAAATTTCAAATGAGTCTATTTTGAGATTGATAATTGAGTGCAACCCCACCACAATCTTTACAATAATATTGCTTTCCATAAATTCCAAGGTACAGCCTTGATATTGAAGCCTCTGAAACAAAACTGCTGAATTAACAACTGCATTTTGAGAATTCACCACACGACACCATGGGATATTAATCACTATGTAGGCATGTGCACAAAAGCCTTACTGCAGAAGAACAGATTCTGCAGATTAAAGTGAGTGATTATAATCACCGTCGCATTTTCTTTTGCAGAAACACCGATCAATCTACATGATGGCAGATTTCAGAAACGAGGAACAGGATGAGGAAGTGCTGACAGACCCTTCCTGCTCGCCACCAGCACCCAAAGTACAGGAAAAGCTGCATGAACAGCAGCCTATTGTCTCTCGGGGTAAAGGTATAGTCATCCACTTAACTTCTCCAGCAAACAGTGAGGGCTGGGAGAGTTTAGAAGAAAATGAACTGGCCTTTTCGATGGCTAGGGAGGATGATGGAGTAACTGCGGCAGTGGATAAAGAAGGAATATCAGAGAGGGATGTTCCCCAATCTGAGGAATGCTTAAACCTACCCTTGCCACCTTCGTCCCTGCCTTCCTCCCCTTCCGTTTCCGGATTTTTAGGTGAATTCTTTTTCCCAACAGTATCTTCTCCTGTGCTATCTTCAGCACACTCCTGTAGTTGTTCAGAATCAACGACTCTGATTAGCCTAGTTAAATCTCTGTCCACCGAAATCGAATCCAGAGATACATCTTCCCTGAGACCAAAGCCCTTGCTAAACCTGGTTAAGTCGATTTCCACTGAAATCTCACGCCATGAGCCAGAAGTCACGCAGTCAAAATCAGACTCCAAGCTAAACCTGTACCTTTGGCGCCAGTTAACACAGCCCAAGGGAAGAAATGGAGATTCAAAAACCGCTCCACCGTCGCCTCTGCTTTCACCCGCGGAGAGCAAAATTAGTTTCTTCAAAGTTCCTGAAGTAGAAGCCAAACTGGAAGACACAAAAAGAAAGTTCTCCGAGGCTATGCAAGAACCACTGAATATGCTCAGCAAGATGATTGGAGACGAAAGTAGTGGAAGCCCCAAATCCAGAGCATCGCAATCAAATGCCTGTGGCACGGATTCCTTCTGCGTCCCTGGGACTGACGGCTGTAGCAACGATACAGGCGGTAAGAACATAAGGTCTGGGCTTGAGAAGTTCAGAATGGAGATACTTAAAGCAGAAAAGAGAGAGAGCGATAGGCCGTCCAATACAGAGACATCTCCTGGAAAACATGCAAAAGGAAAGCCGAAGAAGCCATGTCTGTCCTTTACGCAGGGCTATGGGGACAATAACAGCACAAGGTACGAGATCTGTTCGTATGGGGATGTGCTACAGGTTGTAGAGGCTGAGCCCAGTGAAGACAGCACCTTGTGCAGACAAGAACCAATGTTCTCCTGCTCCAGTAGAATGTTGACTCCACTACCGCTTTCTCCAAAAGTGCCAAGTAAAACTCTAATGTGTTTTGCCACTCTCGCCTACAGCTATTTTGTATTCCCATTGCCATCGTTCTTCTCTGGCCTCTGCCTAGGACTTGCCTGTGGATTTATGATGGGCCTGCTAATTATCTCGCTGCACACCCCTAGGTTCTCACAACCTATCCATGTAATCCACCTGGGTAATGAAAATCTTCAATCAGATAACATAATTAGGGAACCCAAGGATCCTGAAGTTGTGAAGGTAAATTGCTCTGAAATTACGGGCTTAATATTTTACAAACTGTCCTCTAAAGTGTTAGGGTAGGATTTCTCTCAACAGAATTTCTTCTTTGGGGAAAACACTGTTCAATTATTATGCATGATGATTCAATCACAATATCATGAGTATTTCCTTCATTAAATGGCAGAATCATTGAAGCATTCCTTTCCCCACTTTTGATGTAGTGTACTGTAAATAAAATGGAAGGTAAAATAAACATACTATCAGGGAATTGTCATAGGAAATAAATGTTCTGTTATTAACATGTTATTATTCGAGAGTTTTACATTGCAACAGTGACCACACTCCAAAAGTACTTCATTGGCTGTAAAGCACTTTGAGACATCCGGTGGTCGTGAAAGGCGCTATATAAATCCAAGTCTTTCTTTCTTCACATAATAAATAGCCTATACTCTGGCAAATTCTGTTTTTGGAGATAGCCAAAATAATTTACCTGTCAGTGGGGCCTGAAACTTTCACGCTATGAAGAAGGATTCAGTATCAAAAAGTTAGTGAGTTGCAGTCGGTAGCAATCAAATATTACTGTAGACTGTTTCATGGCCAGATTTGATAGCAAACCCAGACAACTTTTGCCTTATTCTTGCAATAGTAGACCTGAAACTAAGTGGATTATACTCTGGTGCAACGTACTGTTTGTGGGGTGAGTTTCACAAGTACCTTTCTGGGTCAGTGAAGAACTGATTATCCATCTAATGCATCCAGCAGATGCTCCTTTTAATCAAGCAAGTAACACCTAATGTGATCCCTTTGACACCCGGTGCGGAGGGGAGCAGGCAGGTCGGAGGGTCTCCTCGTGGGACTGCTCCTGGGCCTGGCCAAGGTGGCCATTAACAGCTCCAGGTAGCGGGTGGTCGAGGGGATCATTCAGCCCGACTGCCTGCCTCTCTTTCATGGCTATGTAGGTGCCTGGGTGTCCCTGGAGATGGAGCACGAGATGTCCACTGGTACGCTCGAGGCCTTCCGCAACCGGTCGGCATCGGAGGGACTGGAGTGCATCATCACCCCCGGCAACCACATTTTGGTTTGATTTTTTAGGTTTTCTTAAACAATTTTGGTTAGCTTGTAGGTTCTCGTAGTTGTGCTCCCTTTAACAAGGGACACATGGTTGAATTGTATTAGTTAAATGAGTTGTGATCCCTTTGTTGTTCTCTAGATCTGAACGGAAGGCGCATGTTCACGGTTAATGAGCATTGCGGAAGAGTTCAAGCAACGAAAATAATTTCTTCTGAGTTCAATCTAGTTATTTTACTTTTGTACAAAGATTGGGCTTTCTGCGTCAGCAAAAGCACAAGTAAATAGCTGTTCAACGATATAGGTAAGAAAAGGGATGAGGTCCGACGAGACGAATTTAAGGAACTAGGAGCAAAATTAAAACGTAGGACCTCAAAAGTAGTAATCTCAGGATTGCTACCAGTGCCACGTGCTAGTCAGAGTAGGAATCGCAGGATAGCTCAGATGAATACGTGGCTTGAGCAGTGGTGCAGCAGGGAGGGATTCAAATTCCTGGGGCATTGGAACCGGTTCTGGGGGAGGTGGGACCAGTACAAACCGGACTGCACCTAGGCAGGACCGGAACCAATGTCCTAGGGGGAGTGTTTGCTTGTGCTGTTGGGGAGGAGTTAAACTAATATGGCAGGCGGATGAGAACAATGCAGGGAGACAGAGGGAAACAAAAAGGAGACAAAAGCAAAAGACAGAAAGGAGATGAGTAAAAGTGGAGGGCAGAGAAACCCAAGGCAAAAAACAAAAAGGGCCACTGAATATAAAGGGGCTGCAGGAGGGGTCAAAACTAAAAATCATGATTTAAAAACTAGTATTAAAACACTCTACCTAAACGCACGCAGCATTCGAAACAAAGTAAATGAGTTGACGGCACAAATCATTACAAATGGGTATGATTTGGTGTCCATTACAGAAACGTGGTTGCAGGGTGGCCAAGACTGGGGATTAAACATACAGGGGTATCTGACGATTCGGAAAGATAGACAAGAAGGGAAAGGAGGTGGGGTAGCTCTGTTAATAAAGGATGATATCAGGGCAGTTGTGAGAGACGATATTGGCTCTAATGAACAAAATGTTGAATCATTGTGGGTGGAGATTAGAGATAGTAAGGGGAAAAAGTCACTGGTGGGTGTAGTTTATAGGCCCCCAAATAATAACTTCACGGTGGGGCGGGCAATAATCAAGGAAATAATGGAGGCATGTGAAAAAGGAACGGCAGTAATCATGGGGGATTTTAACCTACATATCGATTGGTCAAATCAAATCGCACGGGGTAGCCTGGAGGAGGAATTCATAGAATGCATACGGGATTGTTTCTTAGAACAGTATGTTACAGAACCTACAAGGGAGCAAGCTATCTTAGATCTGGTCCTGTGTAATGAGACAGGAATAATAAACGATCTCCTAGTAAAAGATCCTCTCGGAATGAGTGATCACAGTATGGTTGAATTTGTAATACAGATTGAGGATGAGGAAGTAGTGTCTCAAACGAGCGTACTATGCTTAAACAAAGGGGACTACAGTGGGATGAGGGCAGAGTTGGCTAAAGTAGACTGCAAACACAGACTAAATGGTGGCACAATTGAGGAACAGTGGAGGACTTTTAAGGAGTTCTTTCATAGTGCTCAACAAAAATATATTCCAGTGAAAAAGAGCGATAAGAGAAGGGATAACCAGCCGTGGATAACCAAGAAATAAAGGAGAGTATCAAATTAAAAACCAATGCATATAAGGTGGTCAAGGTTCGTGGGAAAATAGAAGAGTGGGAAAATTTTAAACGACAGCAAAGAATGACTAAGAAAGCAATAAAGAAAGGAAAGATAGATTACGAAGGTAAACTTGCGCAAAACATAAAAACGGATAGTAAAAGCTTTTACAGATATATAAAACGGAAAAGAGTGACTAAAGTAAATGTTGGTCCCTTAGAAGATGAGAAGAGGGATTTAATAATGGGAAATGTGGAAATGGCTGAGACCTTAAACAATTATTTTGCTTCGGTCTTCACAGTGGAAGACACAAAAACCATGCCAAAAATTGCTGGTCACAGGAATGTGGGAGGGGAGGACCTTGAGACAATCACTATCACTAGGGGGGTAGTGCTGGACAGGCTAATGGGACTCAAGTTAGACAAGTCCCCTGGTCCTAATGAAATGCATCCCAGGGTATTAAAAGAGATGGCAGAAGTTATAGCAGATGCATTCGTTATAATCTACCAAAATTCTCTGGACTCTGGGGAGGTACCAGCGGATTGGAAAGCAGCTAATGTAACGCCCCTGTTTAAAAAAGGGGGCAGACAAAAGGCAGGTAACTATAGGCTGGTTAGTTTAACATCTGCAGTGGGGAAAATGCTTGAAACTATCATTAAGGAAGAAATAGCGAGACATCTAGATAGGAATAGTGCAATCAAGCAGACGCAGCATGGATTCATGAAGGGGAAATCATGTTTAACTAATTTACTGGAATTCTTTGAGGATATAACGAGCATGGTGGATAGAGGTATACCGATGGATGTGGTGTATTTAGATTTTCAAAAGGCATTCGATAAGGTGCCACACAAAAGGTTACCGCAGAAGATAGAGGTAAGCGGAGTCAGAGGAAATGTATTAGCATGGATAGAGAATTGGCTGGCGAACAGAAAGCAGAGAGTCGGGATAAATGGGTCCTTTTCGGGTTGGAAATCGGTGGTTAGTGGTGTGCCACAGAGATCGGTGCTGGAACCACAACTGTTTACAATATACATAGATGACCTGGAAGAGGGGACAGAGTGTAGTGTAACAAAATTTGCAGATGGCACAAAGATTAGTGGAAAGTGGGTTGTGTAGAGGACACAGAAAGGCTGCAAAGAGATTTAGATAGGTTAAGCGAATGGGCTAAGGTTTGGCAGATACAATGTCGGAAAGTGTGAGGTCATCCACCTTGGGAAAAAAACAGTAAAAGGGAATATTATTTGAATGGGGAGAAATTACAACATGCTGCAGTGCAGAGGGACCTGGGGGTCCTTGTGCATGAAACTCTTTTTGGAAAATTTCTGGCAGCCAGCTAATTGACCGAGGCAGGATTCGAAGCCGAAATCTTCTGATAACTTCGTGCTTATAATCGAAGTCAGACGCCTTAACCATTAGGCCAAGCGGCCTCTGCCAAAATCACCAGATATTGCCGAAACCCGGGATTGAACCAGGGACCTTTAGATCTTCAGTCTAACGCTCTCCCAACTGAGCTATTTCAGAATCCCAAAAAGTTAGTTTGCAGGTGCAGCAGGTAATCAGGAAGGCGAATGGAATGTTGGCCTTCATTGCGAGAGGGATGGAGTACAAAAGCAGGGCGGTCCTTCTGCAACTGTATAGGGTATTGGTGAGGCTGCACCTGGAGTAGTGCGTGCAGTTTTGGTCACCTTACTTAAGGAAGGATATACTAGCTTTGGAGGGGGTACAGAGACGATTCACTAGGCTGATTCTGGAGATGAGGGGGTTACCTTATGATGATAGATTGAGTAGACTGTGTCTTTACTCGTTGGAGTTCAGAAGGATGAGGGGTGATCTTATCGAAACATTTAAAATAATGAAAGGGATAGACAAGATAGAGGCAGAGAGGTTGTTTCCACTGGTCGGGGAGACTAGAACTAGGGGGCACAGCCTCAAAATACGGGGGAGCCAATTTAAAACCGAGTTGAGAAGGAATTTCTTCTCCCAGAGGATTGTGAATCTGTGGAATTCTCTGCCCAAGGAAGCAGTTGAGGCTGGCTCATTGAATGTATTCAAGTCACAAATAGATAGATTTTTAACCAATAAGGGAATTAAGGGTTATGGGGAGCAGGTGGGTAAGTGGAGCTGAGTCCATGGCCAGATCAGCCATGATCTTGTTAAATGGCGGAGCAGGCTCGAGGGGCTAGATGGCCTACTCCTGTTCCTAATTCTTATGTTATTATGTTCTTACGTTCTCAATATACTATGGATATTCCTCTCACAGTATCGTCTGGAAGAAAAATTATTTGAGTGTAGAAAGTATTACCGTGCTCCAAGAGCCAGTAGAGGTTTAAAGCACAGAAGGAGGCCATTCGGCCCACACTATCTGTGTCAGGTCTTTGCTCATGCAATCCCACTACACTCGGTCTTTCCGCATAGCCTTGTATCTTCCTCTGATTTAGATATTTATTCAATTGTAGACCTAATATAAAAGGGGTCAGAGGGTCTAGTAAGGAGGAGGAACTGAGGGAAATCTTTATTAGTCGGGAAATTGTGTTGGGGAAATTGATGGGATTGAAGGCCGATAAATCCCCAGGGCCTGATGGACTGCATCCCAGAGTACGTAAGGAGGTGGCCTTGGAAATAGCGGATGCATTGACAGTCATTTTCCAACATTCCATTGACTCTGGATCAGTTCCTATCGAGTGGAGGGTAGCCATGTAACCCCACTTTTTAAAAAAGAGGGAGAGAGAAAACAGGGAATTATAGACCGGTTCAGCCTGACCTCAGTAGTGGGTAAAATGATGGAATCAATTATTAAGGATGTCATAGCAGCGCATTTGGAAAGAGGTGACATGATAGGTCCAAGTCAGCATGGATTTGTGAAAGGGAAATCATGCTTGACAAATCTTCTGGAATTTTTTGAGGATGTTTCCAGTAGAGTGGACAAGGGAGAACCAGTTGATGTGGTATATTTGGACTTTCAGAAGACTTTCGACAAGGTCCCACACAAGAAATTAATGTGCAAAGTTAAAGCACATGGGATTGGGGGGAGTGTGCTGACGTGGATTGAGAACTGGTTGGCAGACAGGAAACAAAGAGTAGGAGTAAATGGGTACTTTTCAGAATGGCAGGCAGTGACTAGTGGGGTACCGCAAGGTTCTGTGCTGGGGCCCCAGCTGTTTACACTGTACATTAATGATTTAGACGAGGGGATTAAATGTAGTATCTCCAAATTTGCGGATGACACTAAGTTGGGTGGCAGTGTGAGCTGCGAGGAGGATGCTATGAGGCTGCAGAGTGACTTGGATAGGTTAGGTGAGTGGGCAAATGCATGGCGGATGAAGTATAATGTGGATAAATGTGAGGTTATCCACTTTGGTGGTAAAAACAGAGAGACAGACTATTATCTGAATGGTGACAGATTTGGAAAAGGGGAGGTGCAAAGAGACCTGGGTGTCATGGTACATCAGTCATTGAAGGTTGGCATGCAGGTACAGCAGGCAGTTAAGAAAGCAAATATCATGTTGGCCTTCATAGCGAGGGGATTTGAGTACAGGAGCAGGGAGGTGTTGCTACAATTGTACAGGGCCTTGGTGAGGCCACACCTGGAGTATTGTGTACAGTTTTGGTCTCCTAACTTGAGGAAGGACATTCTTGCTATTGAGGGAGTACAGCGAAGGTTCACCAGACTGATTCCCGGGATGGTGGGACTGACCTATCAAGAAAGACTGGATCAACTGGGCTTGTATTCACTGGAGTTCAGAAGAATGAGAGGGGACCTCAAAGAAACGTTTAAAATTCTGACGGGTTCAGACAGGTTAGATGCAGGAAGAATGTTCTCAATGTTGGGGAAGTCCAGAACCAGGGGTCACAGTCTAAGGATAAGGGGTAAGCCAATCTTATATCAAAACATATAAGATAATGAGAGGGCTCGACAAGGTGGATGCAGAGAGGATATTTCCACTCATAGGGGAAACTAAAACTAGGGAACATAATCTCAGAATAAGGGGCCGTCCATTTAAAACTGAGATGAGGGGGAATTTCTTCTCTCAGAGGGTTGTAAATCTGTGGAATTCTCTGCCCCAGAGAGCTGTGGAGGCTGGGACATTGAATATATTTAAGATGGAGATAGACAGATTTTGAACGATAAGGGAATAAAGGGTTATGGGGAGTGGGCAGGGAAGTGGAGTTGAAGCCAAGATCAGATCAGCCATGATCTTATTGAATGGCGGAGTAGGCCCGAGGGGCCAAATGACCTACTCCTGCTCCTAATTCTTATGTTCTTATGAGGGGATTGCCTAATGAGAAATGATTGAGTAGCCTGTATTTCCTAGAGTTTAGAAGAATGGGAGACGGTCTAATTGAAACATTCTGGGCTGGATTTTCCTGTCCATTGCACTCGGGGTTTCGCCCCAGAGCAGAGGGAAGGGCGGCGCTGAGGTCTCCTGCATCCCGTCGCGATCCTCCGGTCGGGTTTTGTGGTGGCGCTGAGCAGCAACGCCAGGAAGAGCTGCGCCGGGTGTGCAACGCCCATGATCGCGACGCCCAATCCGCCCGCAATGACCGCCTGGGAAATCAGTGCAGTCCAGCATAGCCAGCGGCGGTGAGGAAGGTAAATACTCCAAAGGGAAGGGCGAGTGTTCGTTCTTTTAATATTTTTAGCAATTTGTGTTGCGGTGGTGTGGGCAATGTTTTGTGAATGTTTTTGTGGATTTTTTTAATGGTTTCCCCCCTGCCCTCGGGCCTCTCTCGGAGCACACATGGCCCGGCTCTTTAGCTTGGGAGTTTTCCATCCTTATTCCACGAGAGGTGTACAACGCCTCCCTTAGCATTGCGCCCCCTGATGCAGGGCCCATATGCCCAAACTTACACACTAAAGCACAAACTATCCCCGGTCGATAACTTTTCCGCCCCGCCTCTGTTTTTGCCCCGAAAACAGAAAAGCCTAAAATCCAGCCCATAAAATTCTTAAGGGTCTTGACAGGATTAATACTGAGAATATGTTTCCCCTAGCTGGGGAGTCTAGAACCAGGGGTCACAGTCTCAGAATAAAGGGTCGGTGGGCCATTTAGGACTGAGACGAAGAGAAATGTCTTCACTCGAAGTGCTGTGAATCTTTGAAATTCTCCACCCTAAAGAGCCATGGATGATCAGTCATTGAATATATTCAAGACAAAGGTCAATAAATATTTGGGAACTAGGGGAATTAAGGGATGTGGGGGTAGAGTGGGAAGGTGGAGTTGAGGACTGGGAAAATAGATTAAAGTGTAGAACAGTTGATGAACAGTGGTGTACATTTAAGGAGATATTTCATAGCTCTCAAGAAAAATATATTCCAGTCAGGAGGAAACGCTGTAACTAAAGAAATAAAGGATGGCATCCAAATAAAAACAAGGGCATACAAAGTGGCCAAAACTAGTGGGAGGACAAAGACTGGGAAGCTTTTAAAAGCCAGCAAAGAATGACTAAAAAAATGATTAAGAAAGGGAAGATAGACTATGAAAGTAAACTAGCATGAAATATAAAAACAGATAGCAAGAGTTTCTATAGGTATATAAAAAGGAAAAGAGTGGCTAAAGTAAATGTTGGTCCCTTAGAGGACGAGACCGGGGAATTAGTAATGGGGAACATGGAGATGGCAGAAACTCTGAACAAATATTTTGTATCAGTCTTTACGGTAGAGGACACTAACAATAGTCAAGGGGCAATAGGCGGAACTTAACCACAATCACAATCACTAAGGAGGTGGTACTCAGTAAGATAATGGGACTAAAGGCGTATAAATCTCCTGGACCTGATGGCTTGCATCCTAGGGTCTTAAGAGAAGTAGCGGCAAGGATTGTGGATGCATTGGTTGTAATTTACCAAAATTCCCTGGATTCTGGGGATTCTGGGGAGGTCCCAGCAGATTGGCAAACTGCAACTGTAATGCCCCTACTTAAAAAAGGAGGCAGACAAAAAGCAGGAAACTATAGACCAGTTAGCCTAACATCTGTGGTTGGGAAAATGTTGGAGTCCATTATTAAAGAAGCAGTAGCAGGACATTTGGACGAGCAAAATTCGGTCAGGCAGAGTCAGCATGGATTTATGAAGGGAAAGTCATGCTTAACAAATTGATGGAGTTCTTTGAGGATGTAACGAACAGGGTGGATAAAGGGGAACCAGTGAATGTGGTATATTTGGACTTCCAGAAGGCATTTGACAAGGTCCCACATAAAAGATTACTGCACAAGATAAAAGTTCACTGGGTCGGGGGTAATATATTAGCATGGATAGAGGATTGGTTAACTAACAGAAAACAGAGTGTTGGGATAAATGTTTCATTCTCGGGTTGGCAACCAGTAACTAGTGGGATGCCATAGAGATCAGTGCTGGGACCCCAACTATTTACAATCTATATTAACAACTTGGATGAAGGGACCGAGTGTCACGTAGCCAAGTTTGCTGACGATACAAAGATGGGAGGAAAAGCAATGTGTGAGGAGGACACAAAAGACCTACAAAAGGACATAGACAGGCTAAGTGAGTGGGCAAAAATTTGGCAGATGGAGAATAATGTTGGAAAGTATAAGGCAAAAAAATCAAAGCGCAAGTTATTATTTAAATGGAGAAAAATTGCAAAGTGTTACAGTACAGCGGGACCTGGGGATCCTGGTGCACGAAACCCAAAAGGATAGTATGCAGGTACAGCAAGTGATCAGGAAGGCCAATGGAATCTTGGCCTTTATTGCAAAGGGGATGGAGTATAAAAGCAGGGCAGTCTTGCTACAGTTACACAGGGTATTGGTGAGACCACACCTGGAATACTGTGTACAGTTTTGGTTTCCATATTTAAGAAAGGGTATACTTGCTTTGGAGGCAGTTCAGAGACGGTTCACTCAGTTGATTCTGGAGATGAGGGGATTGACTTATGAGGAAAGGTTGAGTAGGTTGGGCCTCTACTCATTGGAATTCAGAAGAATGAGAGGTGATCTTATCGAAACGCATAAGATTCTGAGGGGGCTTGACAAGGTGGATGCAGAGTGGATGTTTCCACTGATGGGGGAGACTAGAACCAAGGGGTATAATCTTAGAATAAGGGGCCACCCATTTAAAACTGAGATGAGGAGGGATTTCTTCTCTCAGAGGGTTGTAAATCTGTGGAATTTACTGCCTTAGAGAGCTGTGGGAAGCTGGGTCATTGAATAAATTTAAGACAGAGATTGGCAGTTTTTTAACTGATAAGGAAATAAGGGGTTATGGGGAACAGGTAGGGAAGTGGACCTGAGTCCATGATCGGATCCGCCATGATCGTATTAAATGGCGGAGCTGGCTCGAGGGGCTGTATGGCCTACTCCTGCTCCTATTTCTCATGTTCTTATCTTAGCCTTATTTTCAAGTGTCTAAAGTATCATATTGTGACCTCTTGTGGCTTCTAGTTCTACATTTCAATTATTAACACAACAAAACTTTGACCTTGTCCGGCATGGGCAGGCCATATTAACTCTGCAATCTAATCACTAACAATAAGTCAGTTATGCAATTATAGGGTTACAGGAGCATGTGATCAATGAATTTACCCACGTACTTATACCCTGGCAGTTATTTGTGGAGCATGACAAACCAAGTCCCGTTTAAGATGCTTTGATTTGAGCTCTCTGCCGCATGTATTAGCAGCTTTGACAACATACTAGAGTGTTGTGGTATTCTCAGTCAGGTAATTCACTGCAGTCAAGCAATGCTCTAAAGTCAAAGGCATATATATTTATGCAAGGTGCTGATAAGTACTGTCTAATGTTGTTTAACGGATTTAACCAGGTGAGCCCACCCAATCCACATAAAGACATTAATAGAGGTGGGCACCGGAGGGACTGGAGTGCATCATCACGCCCGGCAACCAAATTTTAATTTGATTTTACGTTTTAAAGTTTAATTTGTTTTAATTGCCGGTGCTTTTAGTGTCCCCCTCTCCTTTTATAGGGGGCACTGGAAAAAGGAAAAATTTGATTTTAGTGCCAAAAAAAAAAAAAAGGGCCTTGTAAATGTCTGGTGTGTCATCCAGGTCGGGTGGCACGGATACATGTTTTATGTTTTTCAGGTAGACTCTAAAAGAGTTAAAGACATTAATCACAGTATAAGCGGCAGAGCAACTGGTGCATTTGCTTTACAAGCCACTGTGAGCGAGTGTCAAGCTGAGCTCTCTGCATAGGAAAGCCTGTACACTGAGAAATGCAGGGAACCCTGTGTCTCAAATATCCACCGTGAGTTCTCTATTTCAGCCCAACATTCTGAGCTTACTATTTGCGTAGTTGCAAATGCTGTATAAAGGGATCTGGTTACTCACTAATTACAGTGCACGATTCCCACCAATCTGTCGTGTCATTGTATCCCTGGGCTGCCTGCCACAGTTGGGATGAGTTTTTTCAGCTCCTGTCTGGATGGCCAACTCAACCAGCGTGCAAATGTGTTACCTCCACGCTGTTATTCAGCCAGGAGAGCCATATAACCTCCAGCGAATGCTGCTACTGACAGCAGCAAGGCTGCCAACAATGAAGGAGTGAGATTTGTGATTAGTAAAAGCGACACAGGTTGCAACCCCTTTAAAGAAACGGGAGGGGGAGTGGTAATTTGTAAGATTGGCTAACATCGGAATAAATTAGGCCAAAATGAGAGGCCTTTCTAACATTGGCATGTTAATTAGCTGCCTCCGCAAAATCCTGCAAATTCACTGGCAGGATAGGTGCACCAACTTCAGCGTTCTCTCTCAGGCCAACGTCCCCAGCATCAAGGCATTGAGCACGCTCGATCAGCTCCGATGGATGGGCCACATTGTCCACAAGTCCGATACTAGACTCCAGAAATAAGCGCTCTACTCCAAGCTATTTCACGGCAGGTGAGTCCCAGGGGGGGCCGAGAAAACGCTTCAAGGGCACTCTCAAAGCCTCCTTGAAAAAATGTAACATCCCCACCGACACCTGGGAATCCCTGGCCCAAGACCGCTCAAAGTGGAGGAGCAGCATCCGGGAGGGCAGCGAACACCTCGAGTCTCGTCGCCGGGAGCAGGCGGAAGCCAAGCGCAAACAACGGAAAGAGCGCACGACAACCCAAGCACCCGACCCCCCCCGTCCCCTCAACCACCGTCTGCCCCACCTGTGACAGAGACTGTAGATCCTGCATTGGTCTCATCAGTCACCTTAGGACTCATATTCATCTTCATCATCATCATCATCACAGGCAGTCCCTTGAAGCGAGGATGACGTGCTTCCACGCCAAAAAGGGATGAGTTCACAGGTGTTTCAATGAAGGATCTAATATTTCAGATCCCGAACTACACGTTGAAGGGTGGAAGATGCCTGTGCTTGGATTTTTTTAACGTGTGGTGGCCGTTGCACCCCACCATTGCACAAGCTAGGTCTTGGTCCAGTGGCAAGGATTACCCAAGACTAACTGGAGACCAGCTCTGGAGACCTGCACAGACCAAGTGCGCACACATATCGCAGTGTGGGCTGGCCCGTGCTGTCCCTGGGCCCTCGCCTCTTCTGGGCACCAGATTCACGCCTCTCCTGGGCCCCGATCACTTCCCTCTATGGACTCTTGCCACTTCTTCACCCCACCTGCTGTGCCCAGAAATATTATTGATCTTTTCTGGTAAATTGCTTTTTCCAGGACTGTTCCCATGAATTTATCAATATGCCTGCAGACCCAAACGCTTGGTTGCCTGTTTTATACTGATTGGAATAGACTGGATCTATAGACTGGCTATAATAAGAACAAGAATGCAATGTTGCAATCCTCAGAGCTCAGGGGTATGAGCAGCAAATCTGGAGAATGCAGCTAGATTCACAGAAAACACCCATCGCCCTCAAGGGAGGATGTGAATCATTGGCGAGCATAGGCCGGTTGTAGGGAGCCTCTGAAAATTCAGATATTGGCTTTCAAAGTAATTTTAGACTATTTTCAGTTGTGCCCGCAGATACCATTAGCTTGTCAAAAAAATAGATACAGTTGTATGAATAAGCGATTCAAAGACATTCAGTCTCCCCTCGGGGAGCCTGTGCATTCCCAGGCTATTATTTTTTTTTTAATGGATTGCAAGAAGCAACATCTTACAATGAAAAATGATTGCTAAATATTCTTATTATCTTTTCACCTGCAAAGGCAGCTGATGGTTTTGAAGGTTTTGTTTCCATATTGTAGAAACCTGTAATCAAGACTAAAGATTATTGCTTCAGCCAAGAAGACTAATCGCTTCATCTAATGTGATAAAGTGAATTGCTTGCTGCAATAGGCAGCTACCAAGAATAACAATGTGAAAGGAATAAGTATTTTATGAATAAGTATTTTATGAATATATGAATACTGCTTAGTATTTCCAGCATTTTCTGTTTATAGTTCAAATTTCCAGCATCCGCAGTATTCTGCCTTTGAAAGGAATAATAACTAGTTTCAGTGCAGGTTTTAAAGATATTTTCAGAAATCAATATATAATTATATTAACGACCAGTATCAGGACATGTTACGTTTGACTGAAGTGGTTAAATGGAATATCACCCGAAAACGTTGTGGGGATCGCAGTGCGTGATTAACCCATGCCTGTTCACTATGATGCATGAACCATGGTAAATTCATGCTGCCTGCTGTTTTAAATGATTGCCGCGTGTAGCGCTGATCATTGACTGCACGCATCAGCAAGGGCCCCATATCGCGAGTGGCTAGTGCTACTTAAAGGCAACCTGCACTTAATGTCAAGGAGCATGGAGGAACCCAGCACCAACATGGCACAGGGCTTTGCACAGAGCTTGGAGCCTATCCTTTCCAACATGGACCGAATGGTCACCTCCATCAGCACACCTGTGGAACCCACCATGGTACAGCATCTGGTGACTGATATCACAGCTTCTATTGCAGCACAAGCAGCTGCCATCAAAGGGCTGAGTGGAATCTCAGACTGCTGCCATTGTGGCTCTGGTAACCATTGTTCAAAGGGGATTCCATCAATCAGTTCTCCAAAAGATCACCAGGATTGCTGAGGTGCCGACCCGGGTAGCTCCATGGACCACGGACCTGCGGTCCTCTCTCAGGATCACAGTATTCCTGCTCCCATTCCTGCCACTCTGCCAGTGCCCTTGTTGTCGCCAGACTGCTGGAGCCCAGGATGATATGGTGCAGTCTGAAACCGGGCCCTCTCGGCCAGAGCGGCTCAAGGTCATTCTCCTCTCTCTTTCTCCCCCCCTCCACCCCCCCACCCCCGCACTCCCTGCCACACACACACACAAAGGGGAGGAGGAAGGGAGCCAAAAATGGGCAGAGGTTATGTTCTGAAATTGTTGAACTCGATGTTGAGTCCAGAAGGCTGTAAAGTCTTAAATGAAAGATGAGGTGCTATTCCTCGAGCTTGCGTTGAGCTTCATATAGGAGGCCGAGGACGCAGATATCAGAGTGGGAATGGAGCAGGGAATTAAAGTGACAGGCGACCGGAAGCTCAGGGTCACACTTACGGACTGAACGAAGGTGCCCCGCAAAGCGGTCACCCAATCTACACTTGGTTTCCTCAATGTAGAGGAGACCACATCGTGAGCAGTGAATACAGTATACTAAATTGAAAAAAGTACAAGTAAATCACTGTTTTACCTGGAAGGAGTGTTTGGGGCCCTGGATAGTGGGAAGGGAGGAGGTAAAAGGGCAGGTGTTGCATCTCCTGCACTTGCACGGGAAGGTGCTGTGGGAAGGGGAGGGGGTGCTGGGGTTGACTGCAGAATAGACCAGGGTGTTGCGGAGGGAGCGGTCCCTTCGGAATACTGAGGGGAGGGGAGGGAAAGATGTGATTGGTGGTGGGATCACGCTGGATGTGGCGGAAATGGCGGAGGATGATCCGTTGAACGTAGAAGCTGGTGGGGTGAAAGGTGAGGACAAGGGGAACCCTGTCATGGTTCTGAGAGGGAGGGGAAGGGGCGAGAGCAGAGGTGCGAGAAATAGAACAGACACTGTTGAGGACCATGTTATCATGGCGGAGGGGAATCCTCGGTTGAGGAGAAAGGAAGACATGTCAGAGACACTAGTGTGAAAGGTGGTGTCATCAGAGCAGATGCGACGGAGACGGAGACGGAGAAACTGGGAGAATGGAATGGAGTCCTTACAGGATGCGGGGTGGGAGGAAGTGTAGTCCAGGTAGCTGTGGGAGTCGGTGGGCTTTTCGTGGATACTGGTCGAAAACCTATCCCCAGAGATGGAGACAACGAAGTTGAGGAAGGGAAGGGAAGAGTTGGAGATGGATCATGTGAAGGTGAGGGAAGAGTGGAAATTGGATGTGAAGTGACTGAAATTTTCAAGTTCAGGGCGAGAGCAGGAAATGGCACCAATAGTCATCAATGTACCGGAAAAAGAGGTGAGGGAGGGGACCCGAGTAGGACTGGAACAAAGAATGTTCCACATATCCCACGAAAAGGCAGGCATAGCTCGGACCCATGCAGGTTCCCATAGCACCACCTTTAATTTGGAGAGAGTGAGTGGAGTTAAAGGAGAAGTTGTTCAATGTGAGAACAAGTTCAGCCAGGCGGAAGAGGGTGGTGGATGGGGACTGGTTGGGCCTCTGGGGGATGAAAGTGTAGAGGGATTGGGCATCCATGGTGAAAAGGAGACGGTTGGGGTCAGAAAACTGGAAACTGTTAAAAGTGACGGAGGGTGTCGGAGGAGTTGCGGATGTAAGTTGGAAGAGCGTGGACAAAGAGAGAAAAATTAGAGTTGGGATAGGAAGAAATAAGTTCTGTGGGGCAAGAACAGGCTGAAACAATGGGTCTACTGGGGCAGTCCTGTTTGTGGATCTTGGGAAGGAGGTAGAAGCAGGCTGTACGGGGTTGGAGGAACTATGAGGTTGGTGGCTGTGGAGGAAAGATCTCCAGAGGAGATGAGGTCAGTGACGGTCTGGGAAATGATGGCTTGATGTTCAGTGGTGGAGTCATGATCCAGGGGGAGGTAGGAGGAGGTGTCGGAGAGGTGCCGATCAGTCTCTGCAAGGTAGAGGTCGGTTCGCCAAACAACAACAGCGCCACCCTTGTCAGCAGGTTTGATGACAAAATTGGGGTTGGATCTCAGCAAGCGGAGTGCTGCAAGTTCAGAGGGAGGGAGGTTGGAGTGAGTGAGGGAAGCAGAGAAATTGAGACGGCCGATGTCCCGTTGGCAGTTTGCAATGAAGAGGTCTAGAGAGGGTAAGAGACCAGAGGGAGGGGGTCCAGGTAGAGCGAGAATTCTGAAAAGGGGAGAAAGGGTCAACTGTGCGGGAGGAAGACTCCTGGCCGAAGAAGTGGGCACGGAGGCGAAGGCGGCGGAAAAAGAGCTCGGCATCGTGCCAAGCTCGAAATTCATTGAGGTGGGGGTGTAAGGGGATGAAGCTCAGGCCTTTGCTGAGGACTGATCATTCGGGGTCAGAGAGGGGAAGGTCAGAGGGGATAGTGAAAACACGGCAGGGGGTGAGATTGGAAGAAGGGATGGGATCAGCGGGAAGTGTGGGGGAAGAAGATGCCGGAGGGGCGTTGGTGTCCAAAAGTTGTTGAAGTTTACGATCCTTGACACCTGAAAGGAAGGAAAAAAGCGCCGGATGAGGCGAAGGATGAAATGGAACTGCGGACCAGGATAGCTCAGAGAGTGAGTTGGTGCTGCTGAGAGAGAAGTTGAGAATGTGCATGTGGCAGCACATAGCGTTGGGTGTGGATCCCAGGATGCGGCGAGAGCAGCGGTTGGAGGAACGCTGAATATCTCGGAGCTATCTGTAATCCTGGGTGGATCCTAAACATGAAGGGTGGGATTTCAGTTGGAATCCACGCGGATTAAATCTGAGGCGGAGACAGTTATTGAGGAAAGAGATGTGGCTGTGAAAGCGAGTCTTGGCAGATACTTGATAAAACACGAGAAGGGAAACAGAAAGCAATGAAGATGAACGAGGTAAAAGAGACAAACGGAAATCCCGTCTGAGGGAAGAGCAGAACCTCTTCAAGCTGGGCACTTCTGGAAGAGAAGTGGCAGTGAATTAAACACCAATACAAAAGCAAAATACTGCGGATGCTGGAATCTGAAATAAAAACAGAAAATGCTGGAAATCTCAGCGAGTCAGGCAGCATCTGTGGAGAGTGAAACAGTGAATGTTTCAGGCACACCATCACCTCACTGTTTTGAATGCAGCCAGTGCTCGTTAGGTGTGTGTATGCAAACCCTTTACCAAGATGGCACCTTGCACATGTCTCGTCAGAAGTGTGTGCACTCATCTCAGATCCCATTTTCGAGCATTAGGTGGCCATGTAGCACCTAAAACACGGCCCAATGTTTTCAAAACTTAAGAGTAAAGGGGCAGTTTTCCACAAAAGGTTTTTTTGAGCTCTGTTTTGCTTGTGGATTGACAAGACCCAAAAAACTGGAGTCTTTTTCATAATAGTAATGTTACATACAAATATTTACACAGTTTGATGCAGAACTTATACCTGCTATCACAACTTATGAAAGTCACCAGCTTTAGAGGGGTAATATTGTTTATATCGGAAAGCCTGACAATGCTTTCCTTTTACAACATTTCAATGTCATCCTGTTTAACAAAGAAGTTTGACTGTTAAAACTTTTCACTCCCCAAGATGCCCAACATGCATCACTCCAGGATATCTAAAACATGAACACATCAAGTGGTTGGAACCACTAATCAAATTTAATTTGATTTATGATTAATTAAGCATTGGAGTTCAGATACAGATCAGCCATGATCTCATTGAATGGCGGAACAGGCGAAAGGGGCTGAATAGCCTCCTCCTGTTCCTATGTTCCTGACAAAATATACGAAAAACTGAGGAGATTTTCCATGGTGTTCTTCATGGGTTGTCCAGGATCTGCTGCTTCTGATGTGACAGCAGTTTGCCTCTTGTGTGATAGAGAAAATTTACTAAACATCACGTGGCTGACTGGTGTTGAAAGGCTACCCAACCCACTGGTAGTGCAAGCTACAGGTCTCACAGATATACATGCTCTGAAATTCCTTGGGGTTCTATCAGTCCCCAACTCTGACAGAAGACCAGCAGGACCTCCAGGAAAATGGGGACCTCCACTTGTGCTGGGTCCTCCTGTCCCAGACAAAGTAAATGCCGATGAAGGGGTGATGCCGGGGGCAGGGAGTTCCTACTCCAGGCTTTCCTAGTGCTCAGGCTGGTTTGGGGATACAGAATATCAGGGAAGGGTTTTATGACGAGTGAGTGGAGGCATACCAGGCCTGCCTGTGGGGACCAGGCCCGGGCAGCAGCCTGCACTCCTTAAGAGAGGAAATTAAAATGTGAAAAATCTGGATAGGCCCCCTTGATTAGTGAAACGTATCCAGTGTCAGGCAGGGTCAGGTCTGGCAACCACGCCCCCACACGGGCAGGCAAACACTAATGTTTCTGTTGGCCATGGAAAATACATGCACCATAAATAGTGGCGCTTACTCCCTTCTGCCCAATGCCGCTGATATTCCCTTGCCACTTACGCTGTAAATTCCTCGGAACGTTCTAACCCCTGGGATCACATGGCCAGGATGTTCAGAGCTCTAATATTTAAGAACATAAGAACATAAGAAATAGGAGCAGGAGTAGGCCATTTGACTCCGCCATTTAATAAGATTGTGGCTGATCCGATCATGGACTCAGCTCCACTTCCCTGCCCGCTCCCCATTACCCTTTATTTATAATTCCATTCACCTATCACTGCACAAATCCTGCTCAAGATGAATATAACTTTGTTCCTTCCTCCTTAAAAACCTCTTGGTTGCAGTTAATTACACTTTCTTTTGTTCTATAGTGGATTTACAGTATCTGCTTAAGAACCTCATCTATTTGGTTAATCTTCCCTCCCTTGAGCCATTCCCTTTTTTTCTCATTTGCGTGATTATAAAATATATTTTTGCCTCACGGTTACTTTTGTAAGAGTGATTAACAGTTCTTGCTGAAGCTCTCATTAACGTAGCACTGCACTGGGGACCTTCCCACTGTCAAGTCTCCGGTGACAAATACCTTCAGCAGATGGTCGTTCCCCATGATCCGCATTTGGTTGACTGGCTAACTCCAGCAACAATGTCTGCAGTCAGCAGCAAAATACCTCACAAGTATCTCCTTCTAGCCCCAAAGCAAACATTAGCATCCCCTTCCCCTTCAATGTCAAAAAGGAATACTCAACCCAAACACTCGGAATTTTTATTTAATGGTTTACACTGTAGTAAACAGCAATCCCCCCCAGGCACCCCCCCTCCATTGCCCGAATCTCTCGGTTGTAAATTGTAAATCTTCTACCTGGGCGTCATGCAGCACAGGTTGGCATGGCATTCTCCAGGTGCTGTAGCTCCAATGCAGGCCCGTGAAAACGACAGCTCCCTTTACATGTCCCTCACACGCACAAATCTCCTTACAGTAGCTAGGAATCTGCAGCACTTACGGCCCAGGCCAAAGTTCCAAATCAAACCCTTGGCCCCAGAAGGCCAGCCACTTGTTTTGGGCATTCCTATTATAAAAAGATCGATTGTATGTGTAAGTTTAGTGATTTTCTTTTCAGAATTAAGTAATTCTTTGATTGTGTCCTACCTGTTATTCTCACGCTGACCTGAGCAAGGAAGGAAAATGGCAGGCAAAAAAAGTGCAAAGAAGTTATTTGATCTAATTGTTTGACTTGATTTATTGCAATTGCTGATCCCAGCTTGACGGTTTTAAACAAAATGAGTAATTTGATTGGGTGGTTTTGTATTGCTTGCTTGTTGCCCATTGGAGGCTTTCTTATCTGCCTCGTGAAGGGAATCGGTATTTGAGAGCTTCACATTTAGTCAATGGGATACGTGAGCTGACCAGTGTGATTGGCTTAGCAGATAGTGGTTACTTGAGCCAATCATAATTTTTGTTTGCCTTACTGAGGTATGGTATTATTGAAGTGTTGACCCCTTTAAAAACTATGGACATATGGTAGATGCCCAAAAATTGATGATGTGGTTTACAAAGTGAAGCCAGTACACACCAGTTGGGGCTGAGACCTAAAACATGTTCAAGCCTGTGAAAGGAAGAAAGAACTCAGGATGTCTCAGGGTGCTTAAAGAACAATTAATTACTTTTGACGGGCAACCATGTGTGTAGGCAAATATAGCAGCCAATTTGCAAGTCCCCAGCTAATTTGTTGTTGTTGGTGTCAGATGAGAGAAGAATTTTGTCCACAGCACTGGGAGAACCAACCAGGCTACGGAGAATGCCCTGATGTGCTTCAAATAGTGCCATGCAATCTTTTACATCCACTGGAACGGGCAGACGAGGCTTCCCTCTAATATCTCATTGCGGCGGGGGGGGGGGGGGGCAGCCCCTCTAACAATGTAGCACCACCTCAGTACTGCACTGATGTTTCAGCCTAGATTTCCAGTCCTGCAGCAGGGGCTCGAATCCACAACTTTCTGACTCAGCGACGAGAGTGATACCAACTGAGCCAATTGGTGCTGTGGAAAAGCAGCCAATCCTCTCTGCCAATTGCTGTATGCATTAAACTGTGTGCAGGTATACACCACATAGCAAACTGTGTGTAGGTATACTCCACGTAGCAAACTGTGTGCAGGTATACTCCACATAGCAAACTGTGTGTAGGTATACTCCACGTAGCAAACTGTGTGCAGGTATACTCCACATAGCAAACTGTGTGCAGGTATACTTCACGTAGCAAACTGTGTGTAGGTATACTCCACATAGCAAACTGTGTGTAGGTATACTTCACGTAGCAAACTGTGTGTAGGTATACTCCAAGTAGCAAACTGTGTGCAGTTATACTTCACGTAGCAAACTGTGTGCAGGTATACTTCACGTAGCAAACTGTGTGCAGGTATATTTCACGTAGCAAACTGTGTACAGGTATACTTCACGTAGTGAACTGTGTGCAGGTATATTTCACGTAGCAAACTGTGCAGGTATATTTCACGTAGCAAACTGTGTGCAGGTATACTTCACGTAACGAACTGTGTGTAGGTATACTTCACGTAGCAAACTATGTGCAGGTATACTTCACGTAGCAAACTGTGTGTAGGTATACTCCACGTAGCAAACTGTGTAGGTATACTTCACGTAGCAAACTGTGTGTAGGTATACTTCACGTAGCAAACTGTGTGTAGGTATACTTCACGTAGCAAACTGTGTGTAGGTATACTTCACGTAGCAAACTGTGTGTAGGTATACTTCATGTAACGAACTGTGTGTCGGTATACTTCACGTGGCAAACTGTGTAGGTATACTTCACGTCGCAAACTGTGTGTAGGTATACTTCACATAACGGACTGTGTGTAGGTATACTTCACGTAGCAAACTGTGTGTAGGTATACTTCACGGAGAGATTAAAAGTCATGACATTATGACATTACAATGATGGAGGGCGATGATTGGTTCTTCCATAGTAATTGAATCAATGGACAGGGAATGAATTTTAAAGAAAGCTAAAAATATATTTATTTTGCTTCAATTGCAGATTTTCTAATTTTAAATTAAGGTATAATCATTGTATATATTAATTTTGTTTAATTATAATTAATCTTTATTATACTGATTTTACTATTGTATGCTCCTTATTGTATTATTTACAATGTAATTTGAATTTCTTTTTTTTAGTTTTTTCACCTGTGTCTATCTGCGTGCGCATTTTGGCTGTCACTTCGGACCCGAGCCTTTTACCTTTTACATTTCCTTCTCCCGCTTTTTCTCTCTTTCCCTCAATGGTCAATATCTAACGTGTTGTAACACTGTTTGAAGCGCCTTGGGACGTTTTACTGCATTAAAGGTGCTATATAAATAAAAGTTGTTGTTATTATAGGTACACAGCTTGGATCCAGTGTGTTCAGGAGTGCGCGCAGCCACAGTGCTGATTTACACCATTTTTGGAATAATTCAATAATATTTTTAGGCATGCTATCAAAACATTTCACGATGGTAAACAGAAGTCTGAAGATAAAGGCTGAGAGATTTTCTTTACAATCATGGAGTTACATCGAGTTCAGCCTTTCCGAGCTCATAGCTCACTTCACTGATAATGGTGTAAGTTGATCTGCTGATGAATCTGAAGGAAGGTTCTTCACAGCAATCAGTTCTGCAGCCTGGTCTTAATCCAAGTCTCTCCCTCAAGACACTGGTGTCAGCAGATTCCCAGGGATGTGACTGCCTCGGCAGGCAATGTCAAAGCAGAATGCAATTACTTGAAAGGACATTTAAGAATGATAAGCCGTATTAAACTTTAATGAGTAAAGGCTTCCAGCTTCCAATATTTCATCTTTATTTTCCTTTAAAGAGAACTTTGCAGAAAGTGTTTATTCACGAGTACAGCATCGCGCATCTACTATCAGCCGTTCCACTGGGAAGGTATTTCATTCGTGACATTGCAGTTTGTAGCACTGCTTGGGGGGAGGAGCAGCAAGACACTGCAGCAGCTAGTCCTTTGGTACAAAACAAGAGAAGGGGGTGGAAAGTCCTTGGACTTTATGGCACAGTCCCACCATAACCCCAATGGGGGTGCAGCAGAAGTGTCAGGAAATCGACCAGGGCCCGGAAATGCTGGGTCCCTGTCTTAAGATGATGATTCTTCTGGACTTTGTTTGTGGTGGGACCTCCGCCTACACCTTCAGAAGCTGGGACGCTGAGGAGAAATAGTTGCTGTGGGGCCCACCATGAGCATCCAGTCCGGGAACCTTGGCCTGGACTCCCGAAAAGGGCTGGACGGTTTGTTTTGTTAATTGTTACATACAGTCCCGTACAAAACACATCACTAGAGGCGCACTTTAATTGACGATCCTCGTGTTTCGTTTAAATACAAGCGCGTTCTACCATGTGTTCAGAGACGCAGAAACGAAGGGGCGGAAATTGATGAAGGGCAAGGGCCGCCCAAAGGTCGGCTGAGATATAGACGGTGCTCTGGGCGGGGTTTTCGACAAAAAGGTCCCTGAAAGGGCGGCCGGCAGCAAAAGAGGGACTTACAACGTCAATCTGGGCGGCAGCCGGCGGGAGCTCTCATTCGCGGCGGCAAAGGTGCTTGCCGCCAAGTGCCACTGAGGATGGAGTCGGGCCCACGGAGGGTCGAAGAGCTGCAAATAAAAAGCATCAAAAATAAATCGAAAGACCTTCAGGGGACCCCATCAAGGTAAAGTAAAACAGTTAAAATTGTTTACTAACCTTTTTTTTTTCAGCTCTTCATACTCACCGTCGGGGATAGAACAGCCTCCAGCCAGCAGTCCACCCCTGTTCTGGCGCCGCCTCCCACCGCCTCCCGCCTGCACCATTCTGGCATCTCGGCGGGCAGGAGGTCAGTTGAGCCTCTTGACCGTCCGTTGTTGTCAGCGGACGGTTCCCAGCCGCTCTCCCCTCCCGCCCGCTCCAGACCAAATCGAAACTGACACTGGGCGCAACCTGAGGAGGAAGATCGGCGGCAGTGGGCGGCAAGGCCATCAATTTCAGCCCCACAAAGATGCAACTTTCTCTGTGCAGTTTCCTTATTAACATCTCAGCAAATAGCAAACATAAATACTGCAGGATTGAATTGTTTTTGACTGTATTTGTGATGATACCAGTTGTGATAAAGCAGCACTCTGATCCTTGTGCTACCCTGCAAGGCTTTGACACAAATCTGAGTAATTTCAATCCAATAGCCTTTAATCAGGATAAATTGATGCCGGAATATCGATTTCATCCAAATGGGTTCAAAAAACTGTACTACAAAAACCTTTCGCTCATGAAGAGCAAAACGTATATCTTCCAAACAAAACACATAAGCATGATGTTTGGCACAGGTATTGATTCAATTATTTTTATGGGGCACATGTACCAATAAACAGTTGCCTTGCTCCATCTGTCTCAGGAAGCCAATTTTGTACAGTGTAGCAAGAGACAACTTCTTGCAGATTTCAGAGTATGTATGGATTTTGCCTGCACAATAGCAGGTGAGTCAAGTGTTGCATTTTCCTATCTGTCTCTCTTTATTACAGGGCTGGATGAATGAAATCTATAACTATGATCCTGAGACTTATCATCCATCACTGACCTTTTCCGTCTATGTAACACTCGAAGGTACTGCACTGAAACTCTCATACCCAAGGAGCAACATCTCTCGCCGTGCAACCTTCGATGAAGGCAAACATGATGTGGTATTCATCAGCCATCGATCCTGTGACCTAGCTGACAGCAAGGTAGGTGAGAACTTTCTTTGAAAAGCTCAGAGCTTTCCTTTATCTCATCCCATCAGAACAAGAGTCCCTAGTCCAGGACTCCCCCACAAGTGGAAGCATGTTCTCTTCGTCTACTCTATCAAATTCTCATAATCTTTGAGACCTCTATCAGGTCACCCCACAGCCGTCTCTTTTCTGGGGAAAAGAGCCCCAGCCTTGTAAATCTTGTTTGTTCTTTCTCCGGTACCTCTATATCCCTTTTTAGAATATGGAGTTCAGAACTGTGCACAGTACAATGGGTCAGATGTACATTTCTGAGGGTGGGGCTCAGGTAATTTGCCAGAGCAATGGCGTGGGCATTGTATTTAGGCCATGATTTCCTACATTACAACAGTGACTACACTTCAAAAGTAATTCATTGGCTGTAAGGCGTGTTGGGATGTCCTGAGGTCGTGAAAGGTGCTATAGAAATGCAACCAAACCAGCCATTTCAGTGCCTATTCCACAAACCTTTTCAGCCTTTGGACTGCAGTCAACCCTTTCAGTACGGAAATTGTGCCTTGCGCTGCTCCCTTCTTGAATTTGCCACAATTCCCACCCCCACCCCCACGGAGTATCTGGCCCCTGCTAGCGGGAATTTCATTCTTGTTCCCCTAGCGTTATTTAAATGAGTTGATGCCAGGATTTCTGACAAGGTCAGCTTCCTTCAATTTTAGCGGGCATTAATCTCACCTTGCTGTACTTACACCATTGCACGGCAACTCCGAGGTAAACTTGCCGGGATCTACTCAATTTGAAACGGGGAAAACCAAGTTACAGATAACCCTCAGAGAGAGCGATCAATTTACTCTGGTGCTGCCACTGGCTATGCCTGAAGTGTGTGCTGGGAGCTGATGCACGAACACAACATTAGAGTAACTTAGGCGACATGAGCACAAACGCTACTTGTCTCAAGTAAAGCTCGGAAGAACTGCTTCTCTTTCTCAGTGTGAGAGATGTGTGGAATCGATGTCCGCTGCCCAGTAAAAGCAGTTAATGCCATGTCAATCATTATCATCATCATAGGCAGCCCCTCGAAATCGAAATAGAGCTTCCACTCTAAAAGTGAGTTCTCAGGTGACTGAACAGTCCAATTCGGGAATTACAGTCTCTGTCACAGGTGGGGCAGGCAGTGGTTGAAGGAAAGGGTGGGTGGGGAGTCTGGTTTGCCGCACGCTCCTTCCGCTGCCTGCGCTTATTTTCTGCATGCTCTCGGCGCCCTCCCGGATGCTCTTCCTCCACTTAGGGTGGTTTTTGGCCAGGGACTCCCAGATGTCAGCAGGGATGTTGCACTTTATCTAGGAGGCTTTGAGGGTGTCCTTGAAACGTTTCCTCTGTAACAGCTGTAACAAAGAACTGGCTGAATGTATGTTTAGGGAGAGCATTGAAAGCCATTAGAATAAGTACAGATAGAGCTGGAGAAAGACTTGCATTTATATAGCACCTTTCATGACCACCGGACGTCCCAAAGCTCTTTACAGCCAATGAAGTACCTTTGGAATATAGTCACTGTTGTAATGTAGGAAACGCGGCAGCCAATTTCCACACAGCAAGGTCCCGCAAACAGAAATGTGATAATAAAAATATAAAATGCTGGAAATACTGAGCAGGTCGTACAGTATCTGTGGAGGGAGAAACAAAGTTAACGTTTCAGTTGTAGCAATGTGATAATTAATCAGATAATCTGTTTTTTTTAATGTTGACTGAGCGATAAATATTGGCCAAGACATCTTCTTCAAAATGGTGCCACGGGATCATTTATGTCCACCTGAGGGAGAAGACGGGGTCTCGGTTTAACATCTCACCCAAAAGATGGTGCCTCCAACAGTGCAGCACTCCACTGGCATGTCAGTCTAGATTTATGGGCTCAAGTCACTAGAGTAGGATTTGAACCCACAACCTTCTGGCTTAGAGGCAAGAGTGCTGCCCACTGAGCCACAGCTGACACCACAGTAAAGAACAAATGCTATTTAGTTTAGCATAGAAACCTTTAAGGAAAAACTATATAAGTACATGAGGGAGAAAGGAGGAGAAGGATGGGGTGAGATGAAGTCGGGTGGGAAGAAGCTCGTGGAGCATAAACACCAGCATAGAGCAGTTGGGCCAAATGGCCTGTTTCTGTGCTATAATTCTATGTAATATGGTTCTCGAATGATTGGCAATGTGACAATGATAGGATTCTGACGTTTTGTTTGATTTATCTCGAAGGGTAGGGAGAAAACTGGAAGAACTTTCCCCCGGGAAGTGAAATGATTTGGGCAGAGTCCCTGATTGAGCAGATTGTACACGGGTTGCAGAAGGAATGGGCTTGATGGGCTAAATGGCCTTTTGTCTTTCCATGTGTGTTTTTTCTTTAAAGTTGTTATATTTTCTGCAGATTTTTCTCGTCCCACCTGGCCTTGCAAAGAAAAGAATGTGGAATAAGAAGTATCCGATCTGTATTTTCCTCAGTGAGTCTGAGGCCTACAAATTGAAATGTTCTGGAGAGAGAGAGTTGAAGGCAGACGTGGACACTGAAGAGCAAAGGGAGAAGCCAGAGATCACGAGACAAGCGCCGACACCAGAGGTTCTGTTGAGACCTCCCGGAGAAGGTGGGGAAAGTGCACTCTTCCTCTTCGGAAGAACAGGAAGGGAAAAAGAAGAATGGTTTAGATACTTCCTGCTGGCTTCCAGAATGCAATCTGAGGACAAGCAGAACCTCAACAAAGGAGGTGGAAAATCTGGTAATAAAACTGGCATTGATGCTGATTTGAGCAGTCTCAGGAACTTTGACGTGTAGTTACAGAATTATACAATAGATAAGGCAGTGTTTCATTCTCTAACTTGTTTTTACTCAGAATTGCAACATTTTGGAACTCCTGATTTACCTGACTCTTCCATTTCTACCATATACAGACGTTTAAAATACAAGCTTAGCATCACCCAACCATTAACCCATCATTTATCTTGTCTCTTCTTCTATTCTTCTCAACATTTATGTTGTCCTCACAATATGCAAGGCCCTTCCTTGGAGTGTGACACCCAGTTGATTCATCTCTAGTTATAGTCTAATAATTCCGTCTGTTTAACCAAATATTGGTTGAATTTTAGAAATCTCTGAACTATTCTTATTGAAGCTGTCCAAACTTTCATAATTTTGACAAGCTTATCATCCGTTTTATTTTACAGTGCTCCATCTAAGTTTTGTTGCTAATACTCCAGGTATCTGGAGTACAGGTTGAACCTCCCTTATCGGGAACCCTCTGGACCTTGCCTGTTCTGGATAAGGGGTTTTGCCGGACGAGGGGTGGTCACGTTAAGTTGGATGGTACAGGTACTGAGCAAGGGGATATCGGGGCTGGCTGGCTTGGGGCTGGGAGTGCTGCAGAAAGATCATGTGGGCTGCGCGGTGGATCACGGGGTCAGGCCAGCGATTGTGGGAGTCGGCAGCGAGGAAGGACTTCAATTTGTTCATGTCAGAGTTCTGCGCATGCGCCACCCGGTGGCTGGGAATGGTTCTGGACGAGCGGTGGTTCTGGATAAGGGAGTTCTGGATAAGGGAGGTTCATCCTGTACTTAATTTTAATTTGACCAGTATTATAATTATGATAAAATTCAGTGTATTGGTTGCACTAGTGTAAATGTCACACTCATAACCTGATGCCCAACCCATCCATAAAATTCTATCATGCCTCCATGTTCAGCAGATAGACAAGCATGCACGGAGCTGTGGATTGTATACCAGGTTTTACGGTACTTAAATCTGCCCAAATGCCTGGAGCATTTTGATTATCTGACAGAGAGTAAAACACTCTGAGGTTAAAACTTTGTTGAGGTTCTGTACACTGGCAGCCAAGCATTGGACAAGCCCTGCAGAATGGCTGATGCTTGGTGCCATGGCAACAGCCTGGGGCCTAGTGAAAAAAAGCTCTTAGTTGAAGCAGCAAGGTGAAAACTGGTTAAACTGAGGGGGGAAAGGGAGCAAGAAAACATTGCCTAAATCCCCAAATAATTAAAAATGGCCATTTTGTGGGGGCATTTGTTATTTATGATTATTAGAGAAATATGTTTCTAATATCTTGCACTTGTATTTATTGCTTGGTTGTTAATGCAGCTCAAAATATTTTATTCACCTTAAGGAAAATATGAGGTGATAAAGCAGTCAGCAGATGTCGGGAAGATCTTCCCTTTTGATACTCCTGATGCACATCAGGGAGGCAATTTTGACTTTAGACGATTTCCCAACAGAAACGAGTATCAGCGGAGATGTTTAATGGGTGGACGGGCTGATAATGCACGTTTTACATCTTTGCCCAAAATCAAAATTAACCCCCACCACCCCTCCCCCACCCACCCGACCCTCAAGATTGCAATTCGGAAACAGCGCAACTTGAGGCTTGTGGCTTTTTGCCTGCTTAGACCATTTCATTTGCCTTACAGATCTTACAGAGAATCTCGACTCCAGCCCATTGGGGAGATCGGCCTACAGCAGCGGCAGCAGCAAAGGCAGCACAGAAGACCTCCCCTCCCTTTTTAAAACCAAGGACTTGGCTGCAAACATCAGGCAGAAGATTTTGCTGGACTACAGCACGTACATGTCTAAGTTGACTGTCTCCGACAGCTCCAGCCCTTTGCTGAGCCCCGACCACAGCACCATCAGCAGTCCCACCAAGAACCAGGTGAGACAAAAGGAGAAATTAAGCTGCTGCACACTTGGGCTTGTGAAGACAAACGATCACAGCGTGAATAACATGCCCACAGCTGGCCTGTTAAGCACCGCGGGGCCAGAAGTGTTGGCAAGAGACAGTGCAAAGCACCTTTTAACCTCACAGCTGTGCCATTGTCACATCTCAGCCCCCCTGTCACAATGGCCTTTGTCAGAAAGTTTGCCAAATTATTGTCAAATGCGTGCTGCACAAAATAAATCAGCAGGGTGATTATGAATCACTCACTTCCATGTGGAGAAAATTAAAACAAGCCTTTACAGTGGTCTTTAAAGCAGAGTCCCCTCCCCCATTTTCATCCTGACATTTATTCTCCACAAGCACAGGGAATTTATTAGACTGCTGATCCAACTGAGAAACAGACAGCCTTAATTTTATTGTAAATAAACGAAGAGAGAAGTTGTATTTCTTCCTGTCGCTAGATTTTACATTTTTGAGGGAAATGACTAAATACATAGAATCTCCCAGCACTGAAACAGGCCATTCGGCCCAAGAGGTCTGTGTCAGTGTTTGTGCTTCACACCAGCCTACTTCATCTATCCCTATATGCATAACCTCCTATTCCATGTACTCATCTTGCTCCTCCTGTTTCCTCTAATTCTCCTGTTTAAAACAGCTGAAGCACTGACTCAAAGGCTGAGCATGAAACATTTGGGGCTAGATTTTCGGTTGAGTAATTTTACGCCAAAATTACCGTCTTCACTGCGCTACCGTTTTCAGGCCTAACTTTCAGCCTTTCCTTCTCGGTAAAATCGGCATTGCACGTAGATTCGCGGCGCAGATCCCGAGTTTCGGCAACTTTAGGCCGAGGCCAGCAGTGCTGTGAGCGAGGCCTTGGGAGGGGGGAAAAAACAAACAATAAAATTGCAAAAACCAGAAAGAAAAATTCACAAGACATTCAGAAAACATTTACTCTAATAAATCGCTGCAAAATAATTAAAAAATAAAAACTGTTACTTACCTTTTTGCATACTTACCGCTGCTCAAAGGGCTGTACTGACAGTTTTGACCCTGTCGGTATTGTGGGCGTGGCATACGGGTCCCGACAGAGCCAAAAGTCCGACGGTAACGCAATCTGCAGCGTTGCATGTCGTTTCACGTCGGCGCTCCTCTCCCCGGCGGTACGTGAAAGTACCGCCGCAAAGATGGGGCCGAGGATCCCGCCGGCCGGATTTTCTACGTGGGGGGTCAAATCGCGGCGAAAACCCAGTGGTAGACCTGGCAAAAATTTAGCCGTTATTTACTCCAAACAAAGTTTGACTGACTTGATTTAAAATATCTGTAAGATCTAGGTACACATGCACTTACACCCTTGAGTGACAGGATGTACCCGTTTATGCTCTCGTGTTATTTCCCCTCTTCCTTTACACGGACCTTCCCACGTCAGACACTAACTGCAGGAGAGAAGGCAGTGAGAGGGAAACCTGCTTTTGGTCTGCATTGATCCTCCTCTCCAGCCAGCCACTCGAAGATGTCCGAGAATGCCTCGGCCGGCGGTAACTCAATCTTCGATTTTCTCTTCCCCTGTGGAAAAGTTCACTGTTTCCGTGCAGATCCACCCAAAACTCTGGCGTGAATTTTAACCCCCAAAACCATGAGGGTTGGGGTCGGGTGAAAATGTCAAACCCAGCCTCCAATCCGCCCACTTCCGCGTTTAACGGAGCCAGGACAAGGGGCGGGAACCGGGATGGCCATTTAACTATTTTAGTGAGGTTGGCAGCCTCAGATTTAACAGGTTTTAACCCAGGCTTTGGGAAACCCAGCAGCTCAAGGGAGGCAAGGCCTGCTTCGGGGAGAAGGTAAGTGCCTTTGCAACAGTGCTTGTGGGCCAGGAGGAGCAGGAGTGCTTTCCCCCCTGCCCACCCAACCCCAGGCTCACCAAGCTTATCTTCTTCCCTTGGTTTGGACCCATCCCCATCAGAACCACCCCCCCCCCTCCGCCAAAACGAAGAACCCCCAATCAGGGATCAGACCCCCTGCCCCCCAGGATCTGTTCCCCCCCCCCCCCCGGGTCATGGATCTGGGCCTCTACACGCCCACTAGCAGCTTCAAGCTCCTTACTTGAGGCTGTGGCCTACTCCAGCGTGCTCCCTGCCCCACTGTAAGTCTATCAGGTTGACTTCCGGGCAGGGATCCAGCTGTAAAAAAAAAATACACACACTTGTAGAGTCAAAACGCTACTGCATGTGGGGAAACCTGCACTTCGGGCTTTCCAGACCGAAACTCCCCCCCGCAATCCCACTGCCACAGTTAAGATCAAGGCAAATGTAACTGAGATTGACAGCTAAACTGAGTGCAGCAAGTCCCGTTCACCCATCACCCCTGTGCTCATTGACCTACATTGGCTCCCCGGTCCACCAACACCTCAAATTTAAACTTTTCCTCGTTGTGTGCAAACCCCGCCACAGCCTCGTCCCTCCCTATCTCTGTAACCTTCTCCAGCCCTGCAACCTCCCCCCGGGAGCTCTGCGTTCTTCCAATTCCAGCCTCCCCACCTTCCTTCGCCCCCACCATTGGCGTCTGTGTCTTCAGCTGTCCAGACCCCAAACTCTGCAATTCCATCCCTAACCCTCTCCACCTCTCCGCCTTCTGGAGACGCTAATGGGATGCTGAAGGGTTTACGCCCGGGCATGACCCAGAGCGCCCCCCCCCCCCCCCACTCCTGAGAATTGCACCCGGGGCTCAGCGCGTGAAAAGGGCTTTGCGGCCCGGCGCGGTGTAAGCATGGCGATGACATCATCATCGTGCGCGCCGACCCCTTATCGCCCCTCGTCAAGTCCTTTGCGCCCCGCGGGGGAAATCGCACCGCGGGACGCGAGGTTGGCGTGGGGCGATGCTACCGACAGCTTCACGGAGCAAGAAACTGTGGTGGCTGGGGCGCCCCGGCCACCTGTCAAGGGGCGATGATAGCACCGCCGCGGCTGCCATCTTTTCTGTGTTGGCCCGCCAATGGCGGCCGCACCGCCAACATACAGACCGGCACCCATCCGTGGGTGCCAGCCCGCTGGCCCAGCCGACACCCTCCCTTGGTGGCCCAGTGGGAGCTACTATAGTGGCTGCAGAGTTTGCAGCGGCCTACCCCTTTGAAAGAAAGGGAGGTAAGTTGTGACGTGTTAGTGTGACGCGGCATGTGAGCTCCGTGCTGATGTGTTCAGTGCAGCGCTGGTAGTCGCACTTCGCGACCGCCCCACACATTTTTTTTGCGCTAAGACCCCAATTTTGCGTGCTTTGGTGGTCCATCTCGCCGGGCGTTAAATTTTCCTATAATTAAAATTATACACCCCAAACCCAGCGCGGGGCAATTTCGGCCCACCTAATATCTCCTTCTTTGGCTTGACGTCAACTTGTTGGTCTGATTACGCTCCTATGAAACACCTTTGGATGCCTTTGTTAAGGTTCAATATAAATGCAAACTGTTGTTGTCAAAGGACTCACATGCTGATTAACGGTCTGATGGGCTTTACCATCGGTATACCAACCAATAGGGTGGTTCGTCCTATGTGACAAGGGGAGAGGGGAGGATTATGGAGGGGAGGGGGAGATTATATGGGGAGGGGAGGATTATGGGGGGATGGGGGGATTATGGAGGGAGGGTAGGATTATGGGGTGGAGGGGGGATTATGGGGGAGGGAAGGATTATGGGGGAGGGGGGATTATGGGGGGGAGGATTATGGGGGGAGGGGGAGGGGAGGATTATGGGGGGAGGGGAGGATTTTGGGTAGAGGATTATGGGGGGAGGGGAGGATTATGGGGGGAAGGGAGGATTATGGGGGGGAAGGGAGGATTATGGGGGAGATGAGGATTATAGGGGGGAGGGGAGGATTATGGGGGGGAGTGGAGGATTATGGGGGGAGTGGAGGATTATGGGGGGAGATAAGGATTATGGGGGGAGGGGAGGATTATGGGGGGGAGGATTATGTGGGGGGAAGGGAGGATTATGGGGGGGGAGTGGAGGATTATGGGGGATGGTGAGGATTATGGGTTACCACAACCTATGCGATGAGGGGAGGCCACTTACACCCACTGGTCATGAGTAGCCCCGTTGGATGTCAAGCCAGGATTCTGAGCCGGAACTCCAGTCTCCAATCGCCTGGATTGTCTGGAGTGAGATTCAAACTCAGAATCTTCTTCTCACCAAGAAACAATCGCTGAGTTCAAGCATCAACGATCAGTGCTGTTTGACTTTGGATTCTCTGCGCAGGAGTCTGACACCCTAATGTTAGAGGCACCAAACCATGAAAGCTAGAAATGACATTATTAGTCCCCTTTTACTGAAACTACTACAGGTTGCTAGGTTATTGGGCTATTGCCTAGCAACCGCTAGAAAATGATAATAAAGCACTTTGAAGCAAGATCAAGTCAGGTAATTGTAGCAAAACGGTGATGAGAAGTACAGTTAGCTTGAGGCACACATGTGTAAATAATCTACTATGCTCCAAACATGGCTCTTTGTTGAGACAGACCTGTTAAAATTGTGTCTATCTTTGAATGTAGGAACATTTTAACAGGAGCAGGCCATTTAACCCCATCGAGCCTGTTCTGCCATTCAATGAGATCAAGGCTGATCTGTGACCTAACTCCATATACCCGCCTTTGCCCCATATCCCTTAATAGCTCTGGTTAACAGAAAGCTATCAATCTCTGATTTAAAATTAACAATTGATCTAGCATCAACTGCTGTTTGCAGAAGAGAGTTCCAAACTTCTGTCACCCTTAGTTTCTCTCTGTCCAACCTATCAGTTCCCCTTAATATCTTGACAACTTTGATTAAATTATCCCTCAATCGTCTAAATTCCAGGGAATACAACTCTAGTTTGTGTAATGTCTCCTCATAATTTAACCCATGGAGTCCAGGTATCACTCCAGTAACAAAAAATGGATTATTTGGTCATTATTGCGTTGCTGTTTGTGGGAGCTTGCTGTGCGCATATTGGCTGCTGCGTTTCCCATGCTCCAACAGTGCCTACACTTCAATAAGTACGTCATTGTCTGTAAAGCGCTTTGAGACCTCCGTTGGTCATGAAAGGCAAAGTCTTTCTTTCTAAATCTATGCTGTACTCCCTCCAAGGTCTATATATCCTTCCTAAGGTGCGGTACCCAAAACTGAACACACTACTCCAGGTGTGGTCTAGCCAGGGCTTTGTATAGCCCTTGTATTCTAATCCTTTAGAAAAAAATGCCAGCATTCCATTAGCCGTTTTGATTATTTTTTGTACCTGTCTGACATTTTAATGATCTATGTACATGGACCTTTAAGTCTCTGGATCTCCACTGCTTCTACCCTTTCACCATTTAGAAAGTACTCTGATCTATCCTTTTTAGGTCCAAAGTGGATGACCTCACACTTGCCTATACTGAAGTCCTTTTGCCACGGTTTTGTCCATTCACTTAATCTGTTGATATCTCTTTGTAATTTTATGGTTCCATCTACACTGTCTACAGTACTGCCTCTCGTATCATTGGGCAACTTGGATATCTCGCTCTGTATCCCATCATCTAAGTCATTACTAAATTGGGTGAGTAGTTGAGGCCCCAACGCAGATCCCTGTGGGACGCCACTAATCACATCCTGCCAATTAGAGTACCTGTTTATTATCCCTACTCTCTGTCCCCTGCTGCTCAGTCAGTCTCCTAACCAAGTCAATAATTTGCCCTCAATTCCATGAGCTTCAACTTTAGAATGCCTTCTGGAAGTCCATATAAATAACATCCATAGACATTGCCCTGTCCACTACTTTAGTCACCTCTTCAAAAAATTCAATTAGGTTCATCAGACATGACCTACCCTTTACAAATCCATGCTGGCTCTCTCTGATCAGCTGAAAATTTTCAAGGTGTTCAGTCACCCTATCCTTAATTATAGACTCTAGTAATTACCCAACAAAGATGTTAGGCTAACTGGTTTCTCTCTTTCTCAATTGTCTTAAATAGCGGGGTGACGTGTAATATTTCAATCTAAAGGAGCGGTTCCTGAATCGATCAAGATTCTCGGGGACTTTTCTTTAACCCGAGAGCTGTACTCACTTTTTTTGTAACTGGAATGTTTTTACTTTAGCTCACGTAATACTTCAGTTTTGAAATCCAGCGGCACAGATACGAAGGGGAGATTAAGGTCACCATGCTAGGATCTTTGGTGGCCTGGAGATGGATGAGGACAACAAAAGAAGCCACTCTGGCAGGAAACCAGGCCAGCATTGACCCTGGTACGGTGTCATCTGTGACACAATAAATAATGCAAAATGTCACTCAGAGTACGTACAACAGTACAAATATAAAACAGTTGAAAGAAAGCTTTGACCAAGTAAGGCTCATTCAAACATTGAACCAATTCAATGGACTGGAAACATAGAACCATAGAAAATAGGTGATGGAGTAGGCCATTCGGCCCTTCGAGCTTGCACCACCATTCAATAAGATCATGGCTGATCATTCACCTCAGTACCCCTTTCCTGCTTTCTCTCCATACCCCTTGATCCCTTTAGCCGTAAGGGCCATATCTAACTCCCTCTTGAATCTATCCAATGAACTGGCATCAACAACTCTCTGTGGTAGGGAATTCCACAGGTTAACAACTCTCTGAGTGAAGAAGTTTCTCCTCATCTCAGTCCTAAATGGCTTACCCCTTATCCTTAGACTATGTCCCCTGGTTCTGGACTTCCCCAACATCGGGAACATTCTTCCTGCATCTAACCTGTCCAGTCTCGTCAGAATCTTATACGTTTCTATGAGATCCCCTCTCTTCCTTCTAAACTCCAGTGTGTAAAGGCCCAGTTGATCCAGTCTCTCCTCATATGTCAGTCCTGCCGTCCCGGGAATCAGTCTGGTGAACCTTTGCTGCAATCCCTCAATAGCAAGAACATCCTTCCTCAGATTAGGAGACCAAAACTGAACACAATATTCCAGAGTGGAGTTGAGGCCAAGCTCAGATCAGCCATGATCTTATTGACCATGGCTCGAGGTGCCAAATGGGCTACTCCTGCTTCTATTGTTCTTATGAACTACAGAGGGGGCTAAGTAGAATTATGACAGATGAGATACAATACAGATAAGTACAAGTACGAGGTGGAAAAAGAAATGCAGACATATTTCCTCAATAATGTTGAACTGGCTGGAGAAGGGACTGAAAGAGTTCTCGGGGCTTTGGTTCTGCAATAACCAACCAAACAAATAGAATGTTGAACTGTGCTGTCATATCAGAACAGATTAAGTCTGAGGCTGTGATGCTGTGATTAGGTACCATCTTATGTACTGTGTTCAGTTCCAGTCAACAACAACAACAACTTGCATATATATAGTGCCTTTTAGTAAAATGTCTCAGGTTCACCGGAGAGTAATCTGAGCCATATAAGGAGATGTTAGATCAGGTTTGGTCAAAGACATAGGCATTAATGAGTGCCTTAAAGGAGGAGAGACAGGTAGCAGAGATAATCGGGGATGCTCAAGAGGCCAGAGTTGGAGGAACACAGATTTCTCAGAGTTGTAGGGTTGGAGGAGGTCACAGAGATAGGGAGGGGGTGAGGCCATGGAGAGACATGAACACAAGGACCATGGTACAATGGAAGCAGCTAAGTCCTGGAGGTGGTGCAGAGAAGGACCACGGGACTGATCCCTAGTGTTAGAGAAACTGAGCGATGGCTAGGAAACATTCCCCTGCCCCCCACCCTCTCTACCACTGGAGGTGTGGCGGGGTGGGACCTCCAGCTGACAATCTCCTGTAGCCCAGACCCTGTCTCGAACACCGGAGCTGGTGTCATTTCACCAGAGCTGGTGTCATTTGCATAGAAGGCTGACGCCTGCATCATTTCCGGCGTTACTGGGGTGTCCACTCTGGCAGGAGTGACCCCCTGTCACAACATTACTGGACTGGCCCTTTGGTGAAAGAACCTTCAAAATTCTTTTTTTAATGTACAGATTTGAAGTTCCTGCTTTCCAAACATCCATCAATCACTCTGTAGTATCTCTTCGCAAATATAATTTGACATCCCAGGTGAATCCATGCTGCAGGCTTTAATTTCCTTTCTTTAATGTGGCGCCCAAAACTGCACTCAGTATCTAACAGTGACCGAACCAATATTTTGCTCACGACGGATGAGATGGCGCTAGTTCGCAGGCTGACAGTCGGAGTTCTCTCCGACTGGGAAAACATACAGGCCTGGCTTGTCCCCCTCGGGGTGGAGTGCCAGCGGGGCCAGACTTTCATCCAGCCCTCTGACTCCACTCGAACCCCCAGTCCCTGGTTCAGGGATCGTTGAAGATGCCTGCCATTAAGAGGGAGCTCCCCAGCCACACGACCCCAGCAGTACTCCAGCAGCCTCCACTGCAGCACCAGAAGAGGTGGTCAGTCATTTAACGGGGCAGGTGTACCCCGGAGATCAGGGAATCGGCAGCCTAGTGACAAAATGCACTTTAATCTCCCTGGGATCGATTACCTTTGTCATGAATGTACATGCTGTTTGTAGCCACCAGATGGTGTCATTGTTGGAGGCCACTGAGCAGCACGCACATGGTGCTGCTCTGGTATAAAAGGCCAGCCATTTTGTGAGTCAGGCACTTTGGGCCAAAATAAAGCAGAAGCAAGGTTGTACCTTGCTTAGTTAAACAGTACTCAGTTTGAACCTTTATTGCATAGATAACAACCTTAGTCTGGAGTTCTGGAACCTTTCCATGGGCCTCAGTAGAACTTATGCCAGATCACTATTGGTGAGAGTTTCATTAGGCCATACAAGGGCATAAAGTGCAGAATTGGTAGCAGCCTGGAACTTCCCCAGACGCACCACCTTTGAGGGAGAGGGTGGGTGGAAGGCTCAGCCACCCACTCCTCCTCCCACTTTTAGAATTTCTTGGGCAGATTACACAGAACAGAATCCCTGCCCTCCACTCTCTCCCACCCGCTCCCCGGAATTTCGTGCCCATAGCGTATAGTGCACCCGGCACGTACATTGTGGTAATGGGTGAGCTTTTACTGAGTGGCTGGAGTTGTGAACTACCCTGGGGTCGACTCCAGGTCAGGACTGGAGTGCTCGTGTGTCCTGCTGAACTCGCCCACTGTGCAAGTGTTTGGGAGTTTTCGGATGTGCCACCAAGTCTTGGGCAGTTATCCGATTTGAGCAGGATGGACTGCATCCAGGTGTCTGATGTGTTGTATATATGGGTAGGGGTGGGGGTGGGGGTGCTGTTGATGTGCAGTGTAGCTGCCGGCAATAAGTCAGGAACAGGAATTTTGAACAATTTCTCCTAGTTTACCTCAGGGAGTACATGACCTCCTCAGACTGAGCGATTTGCTGATGTCCCTCAGTCCACCTGGTGGGCTGGAGGTCCAAACGCTGCCACCTCAGTGAGTTGCGCCAATGTACTGCAGGTAGGTGGAAGACAATAAAGCTTGCCTGTGTTAGGATCTAGGGAGATAAGAATGGGAAGGTCGACAAGGGAGTGCACTGCTCTGGTTGCTAGGTGATTTTCTTGCTGTCAAATAGCACCTTTTGCCAGCAAGGCCGGATCTTTGGGAATGACCAGAAAATGTGGAGAATTGTGCGGTCTCTCCAACAGCCTCTCCAACAATCTCTCAGGGCTCCAGAATTCCACCTGTGCTGGTGGGCAGGGGGGTGGTATGCCCCAAGGTTAATTTTAATTTGCCCCTCTTTAGCGCCTGAACGACAGCAGCAACTGAGCACTCCACGGGAACTATTTTATCAGCTCTTAGTGTCCCCACCCCTTTCTTCACCATCCTCTTACTTCTGATGTACTTCGAAAAGCCTTTGCAGTTACACTTTATGTTGCTTCATACTCCGTCTAAGCCTTCCTAAAGTCCCTTGTTGCTCTATCCACACATATATTAGTCTGGTGTCCTGACCAATATTTGTCCCTCAATCAACACTAACAGCAGGTAATCTGGTCCTTACCACACTGTTTGTGGGAGCTTGCTGTGCGCTAATCGGTTGCTGCATTTTCTACATTACAACAGTGACTACACTTCAGAAGTATTTAATTGGCTTAAAATGCTTTGGGGCGTCTGGAGTTTGTGAATGGCGCTATATAAATGTAAGTTCTTATCATTTTTATATATATATATTATATATCCACACTCTTCAGCAATGTGTGCCATGTTAACAGTAAATATTCCCCAGCATCTCTCATCCCATTTTCTCTAATATCAATCAATAGGACTATATTCTGGAAAGATGCTGTAAATCAGGTTGAAGGCCAGTAGCTGGCGAGTCACATGCCACAGTATGAAGCAGTGTGCCATTTCACAAATTTGCAACACACAGCACTTCAGCATCTTTGTTGCTCCTTAGCTTGAAAGCAGTGCCAGTGAGAATTTTGACATCATTTATTTTGACTGCACCATCATTTTAATTTTTAAATCCTGTGAACAAATTATAGCTTTATCTACAACTCCCCACAGAATTCAGAGACATCAGCCAAAGCTGGGAGCCTATAGCCAAGTCTGTAGCCAAGCCTATGGTCAAGATATAAAGCTGCTGAACAATGCTGCCTTTATCTGACAATGAAGAATCATTTTACTGTTGGAGTTTATTTGCATCACGATTTAAATGTACATTTCCAATGTGCCAAACTATGTCCCATTCACTCCCATTCTATAGAATTTCTAATAGCATTCATAATGAAATATAAATTGTTCCCATTCACTGTGAAATATTCAGCACATTAGATGTAGTCAAACTGTAGCCAAACTCTACCTAGGGACATTAACACATTTTAGAAGTACAGTTAATTTTGTCTCAAATAGCTTTAGATTGAAGTGTTTTTTTAAATGTATGTTGAAATGCTGAATGAGCGATTGATTAAAGAGGTGTTGGCACAAAGGTTTTGTACTTACCCATTTTCAACTGTTGTGGATAGAAATCTTGTTCCCAGTGTATATTTCCTTGGCAAGTTATTAACAAGGAGTCAGCTGTGCTTTCATTATGTCTGCCCATCTGGGAAATTGCTACTGCTATAATAGCACAGGAGGAAAAGCTCCCCTTGGAGCAGAGCAAACCAAGAGAAGGTGCAAAGCAAAGATATGAGGACTGACCTGCAAATAGGGAAATTACAGGACAAGAGGGAATACACCTAACAGGAGGCGATAATGAAAATCAGAGGACTAGGTGGAAAGATTCATATATTAACATTCTGCGAAGGCTTCCAATTTTAACCCAAGTTAAAGTTATACCAAAAACATCGCATTAAATGTGTAGAAATCAGCGCGAACCTGTAATTATGCATTTAAATCAGTTCTCTTTAACTCTCCATTAAGAATTTACGAGACTTTTCAAAAGTGATATACGATACATATTTGCAGTAAAAGAAAATGATGAGCACACATTGTGTAGGAGGCCAATGATATACTTTTGATTGCAGCTGAATGAAGTCATGGGTCAACGATTTGTTCCCATATTTGCCTTTCAGAATAAAATGATTGAGTACAAATCGAAGTTGGGTTTTAGCGGCTGAATACCAGATTAAATAATAGCCCCCTCTTTTATCAGCTGAACTGCAGAACATGAAGCTTTATTACATACTGGAGCTGATAATGTGCTGCTTGGTGCCTGTAGCTGTGTTATCAGGTGCTGAGGCCTCCTTTATGCACAGCACATAATAATGTGGTAGGGAAATGCATCAGATGTACACAACCTCATTAAAGCCATGCAACAAATATTAATGAGGTCTTGGCCCTGTAATGTGTTCTCAGTGCCTGATCAGCACTCAGATCGCTGAGCATCGTTTTCAAATGGGCACAGATTGCCATGTTTCCTCAGCCCCGCTGGGCGCATTATCCTTAAGGGAAGCAATTTGGTAGTTGCAGGAAGGAGCCATAGTTTGATTCAGTGAATGGTTTTGCCCTGTTTGCTGTACTGCATGTTTTTCCAGATTGTTTAAGCTGCGTCTCATCTCCCAATTCCAAGTGTGAGGCAAGGCAGTACTGCTACTGCACCGCCTGAGGTTAGCCGTCCCATTGGGCATCCCTCTGTACCTACACCAGAGGAGGCACACGAGGATCATGAAATTGAGGGTTTTTTTACTCCGTAGGCAAATCGATAAGAACCTGCCCTTGTGAGGCCACTTATTTATCCTGGCCAAGGATGACTATTTGGATCCTTCCGAGGAGACATGTTTTTGGAAACCGAGGTCAACCATGACAAGACTGTGCTATCTCCTGCAACCAGCCCGACAATCCATTTCCAGGACAGGGCAGCGCAGGACGTGGCAGTCAAGATGACAGCTGCCTTGAAATTTTTCATCGTGCGATCCTTCCAAACGGAAGATATTATTCAATATTTTTCAACTACCTATTAAGTACAAAGAAAGCTCTGTACTTAAAAAGCATCCCATGAAGGTTTTTTTTTAATGAATGACATGAATAAATAAATGACCAGTGTTTGTTAACATCTGCTAAAGGTTGCAGTTGTGGTCGATGGAAAGGGGAAGCACAAATTAAGGCTAGTGGACATCGTCTCTCATTCAGCAATTTATCATTGTGCAGGTAACCAATGGGCTAGAACCTCCACTTTTTTTGCATGCTTAACGCCCACTTAATGCCCATTTTGGCACAAAATGGAAACTGACGAACTTTTTTAGGAAACTTATCGCCGAGCGTTATTTTCACAATGTGCTTAACGCCGGGAAAAAATATTACCACACGCCCACTTTTTTGGGGCAGAATCAGCAGAATGGGCAAAATCAATGCCCATAATATCGGCCAGCGTTACTTTCCGCACGGAATTAACGCCGAGATTCAATATGAATTTCGCACACTGGTTTTTGTCGTAAAGAGCATATTTACCCAAACTAGCGGCCATGGAGATCGTCCATCGTCAATTTCACCACTTCACGCACATATCGCCCACAATATCACTCACCAAAAATATGCCCACAAAAAGTGGCACTAACCGGAACGAACGCCATCAGTGTGGGTGGCATTTGTTAAATCCCACTCTTACGTGAGGAGCTGATATCTGAAGGATTTGCCTGAAAGAGCACTGATGTGAGTGACAACGCTGACACACTGCTGTGTGTGTGCAGCTCAGACATCAATGGTGCCCATCACCTTGGTGCCAGTTAAAGTTTACCTTGTTTGATGTTAAGCTGTATTTAACCCTTTCATGGTAAGGAATCACCAGTGTGTAATGGTCCAGCTGTCTGAGACAATGCGCAACAAGGTTATGTTCAATAACAAAAGTTTAATACCAACATTGGTCTGAAATCATAAGTATCACAGCCAATAACACCCAAACCCTGCCCACACCCCACTTTTTCCACCATTGACATAAATCACATGTTCAACATGTCCACCAACACAGAATACAAAGGCAAAGCAGGAGTGTGGTCCCCAGCCCCCATACATTGCAACGAATTACATACACCCAGATGGAGATATAACACAGCCATCACCTGCACACATGCACCTCACTTTCCTTCCCATCTCCCCTTCTTCTCCCCACCTCTACACCTTCCCCTCCTCGCTCCATGGCGCCTGGCCGAGGAGCTCCTCAGGCGGTGCCTCACTGGGGGGGATGAAGGCAGATGCAGTGGTTGCACGGGTACGGGAGTGGGGGGTGCCGAAGGGGCAACATTCTCTGATGCAGAAGCAGGATCTTGGTCCTTGCTCTCATCTGTTGTTTGCAGTGGTGGTGCGGAACCTAGGGGTGGAGTACCATGCTCGGGGACCACTGGGAAGCCTGTGGCAGCAGTGTTCCTGGCTATCATTTCCAGGGACTCCGCCATGCGCGGAATGTACTCGGTCATGGTGGCCAGCTGTCGGGATATGCCCCCCAATGCTTCGATGAGCTGGTCAGCAGTGTCTATAGTCCTCCTGGACAACTGTACCATCTCTCCGCTGTCATGTCGCGCTCGTGGAACAGACCTGCCGCGTCCACAAGGCCTCCGCGGGGTCAGCGCCGTCCTGGGGACCAATGGGGATGCCCTGTGGTGAGGTGCTTGGGGCCGGTACCTCCAGAGTGGAGGCGGGAATGACCGGAGGACCACTAGATGGCCTTGGAGTGGAATAGCTTCTGGAACATGGCGATTCAGGTTCTTCGAAGTCCACGCTCTCATCGTCGAGAACAGACCCAACGGATTGACGGGCGACAATCGGAGCTCCTCAGCACCAGATGTAGTATCGTCCGCCGACTCCGGCCCCGCGCCCCCACCTTCTGACCGCTGTGGTCTTGCCTGGGGCTGCGCTGCTGACTGAGCTGCAAAACACAAACTAAGTTAATAGAGAAGAGGGTGCTAGGGTGACAAGGTGAGTCCAGCGCTACACACAGCATATGCACGACAAAAGCACCACCGCTCTCAAAATTATCACAGCCATCACATTTCATGACCATCAACACATTGTGCATTGCAATGATTTTCATTAGGCCAGCATTATTTCTATGACAGTTTTAGAAATTATCTATCATATATAATTGTTCAGATATGAGTGGGTGTGTCATCTATTGACTTTACAACACGCAATGCTGTAAACTTTACTCATATGGCATCATTTCAGGGTCTGCAGATGTATCCATGGCTGTCCGGGGGTGCTTCCCCACGAGTGCGAGTACTCGCTCCTCCATCTCTGTGATGTCGCTGGGGACTGGTGGCCCCCTACCCATTCGCCTCTGCACAGACCTCATCGTCGATAGCTTCTTCTGTAAAAGGTGACAGGACGATATGGCATGAGATCATTGTGTGATATCATTGCTAGGTACTGTCACAGAGACTAATACAACACATAACCGACAGATGTAATCATGATTATTATGATTATTTTCATTCTCTACCTGAAGACGTACACCGTGACCGCAGGCTTTGAGTAAAACATGCAAGACCTCACATCTGCTGATAGTCATTCATGACTGTTACAAATCAAATTATATAAAAACGTAAGTACATGTAAATCAATGTAATACTTACTCTTGCGGATCCCACAAGGTCGTTCCATCGTTTGCGGCATTAGTTGCCCTCACGCACCTCGTTGGTCGCCGACGAGACCACCTCTGCTATCTCAGTCGATATCCTCTGGTCGGCCTTTGGGGTGGGCTTACCACACCCTCCCTGTGTCAAATCACCCCAGTGTAACTCGACCTCCTGCAGGAGGGAGGCATTTGCCTCATCCGAGAACCTCCTGGTTCTTTTGTGGCCTCCAATGTGCTCCTCTCCCACCGCACCTAACCTCAGAGGGTGCCTCATCATGAACAGCAAAGGCTTCCATTGTATCAGTGTACAGTTGGTACGTGACCACAGGAAGAAAACCATGCATATTAATGCTTGCCACCCGCCATGGGTTCCTTCATTTTACAGGAATCAGTGGTAGCCCATTGAGATGCTGGGAAGATTGGATGGACGCTAGCTAGTTCAATAAGGCTGATAACCCCTCTGTGGAAGATGGGCCAAACCTGAAGAAAGGTACAGAGCTGTTTGAATCTCGATGGAGGATACAGTCTGGTTGCTCAAGCACAGACTCTGGTCTCCTGACGCACATTTGGCAGAGTTCTGCGAACAGACTGTCCAAGATCTCCAAGGTTACTGCAGTCTGCTACTTAGGAAAGGGGCATTTCCGTGAAACAGGTTGACTAGGAGAGCAAAGCTGAATAGATTGCCGAAAGGCAACCAAGAAATAGAAGAATTTACACCATAGGGGATCAATAATGGCCTGCACTTATGAGGCAACCCATTTATTCTGGCCGAAGATGAGTTATTTGGTTATACCTCAGGAGATGTGCCTTTAGAAACTTGATTTTCTTCCTTATTTTCACCATGAATAGGGCATTAGTGGCTGAAAATTATTTTGTTTTAAATTTGTGTTGTTTTGCGCCCGAGGCCCGTCTGATGCAATTTTGGAGTAGGCCTCAATTTAGGTGGCCAGTGCTTCTGCCCAAAATAGGCGGGAGCCTCATTAAAATATTTAAATCCAAGTCCTAAGATGCATTTAGGACCCCGCTGCAAGTTTAGACTTCCAATGGGCATTGAGGTTCAAGCCAGCAGGCACCTACCCACCGCCCGTCCAACTTATTGATGGCTGAAAATCACCCCGTCGGTTCCCAGGGTAATCCATGACCGAACTGTGTTGCCTCCTGCCTCCTGACGCCAGACTTGGAGCCTACATCCAGGACATAATGAGTGTCTGTCAAGATGACAGCTCTTTTGAAGTCGTTTGCCATGGAGTCTTTCCAATGAAGAGAGGGAGATGTATGTCAAATCGTTCAATCTACTATTCAGTAGTGAATCATGCAGAGCCACCCACACAACCTGCAAGAGTCAAAGAGCAAGATCTCACTGAAGACACCTTCACTTAAGTCTTTCTAATATCCCAGATACAAAAGTCAATGGTACATGTGCCCAAAACTCTTGCAAACCCAACATTGCCTTCAGCTTATTTGAACGCCTACGAAGTTGTGCTTCGCTACTACATGAATGTTGGTTATTACCAAATTAACTCTCATGACACATTACCGTTCTAGTTGAGCAAAATATATGAACATTCACTGTGTATGGAGCAGGTGTGCTCAGTCTTTTTGTCCCCCCACTCCTATGATTCCACTCTTATGATAATGTAAGGTGCATGTCTTCTACTTCCTGTTCATAAGAACATAAGAACATAAGAAATAGGAGCAGGAGTGGGGCATTTGGCCCCTTGAGCCTGCTCCGCCATTTAATAAGATCATGGCTGATCTGATCATGGGCTCAGCTCCACTTCCCTGCCCACTCCCCATAACCCTTTGCTCCCTTATCGCTCAAAAATCTGTCTATCTCCACCTTAAATATATTCAATGACCCAGCCTCCACATCTCTCTGGGGCAGAGAATTCCATATATTTACAACCCTCAGAGAAGAAATTCCTCCTCATCTCAGTTTTAAATCGGTGGCCCCTTATTCTGAGACTATGTCCTCTAGTTTTAGTTTCCCTTATGAGTGGAAATATCCTCTCTGCATCCACCTTGTTGAGCCCCCTCATTATATTATATGTTTCGATAAGATCACTTCTCATTCTTCTGAACTCCAAATGTGTATAGGCCCAACCTACTCAACCTATCTTCATAAGTCAACCCCCTCATCTCTGGAATCAACCTAGTGAACCTTCTCTGAACAGCCTCCAATGCAAGTGTATCCTTCCTTAAATACGGAGACCAAAACTGTATGCAGTACTCCAGGTGTGGCCTCACCAATACCCTGTACAGTTGTAGCAGGACTTCTCTGCTTTTATACTCCATCCCCCTTGCAATAAAGGCCAACATTCCATTTGCCTTCCTGATTATTGCTGTACCTGCATACTAACTTTTTGTGTTTCATGCACAAGGACCCCCAGGTCCCTCTGTACTGCAGCACTTTGCAATTTTTCTCCATTTAAATTGTAATTTGATTTTCTATTTTTTCTGCCAAAGTGGATAACGTCACATTTTCCCACATTATACTCCATCTGCCAAATTTTTGCCCAATCACTTAGCCTGTCTATATCCCTCTGCAGATTTTTTGTGTCCTCCTCACAGTTTGCTTTCCCACCCATCTTTGTATCATCAGCAAACTTGGCTACATTACACTCGGTCCCTTCATCCAAGTCATTAATATAGATTGCCAATAGTTGAGGCCCCAGCACCGATCCCACTAGTTATTGTTTGCCAACCGGAAAATGACCCATTTATCCCGACTCTCTGTTTTCTGCTAGTTAGCCAATCCTCTATCCATGCTAATATATTACCCCCAACCCCGTGAACTTTTATCATGTGCAGTAACCTTTTATGTGCTCCATCTAAATGCTTCCCCCTTGAGAGGAAGAAATAAGGAGGATGGAAGTCATCCAGTAGCTTCTCGTGCTGGGGCAGATTGGGCCGGATTTTCGGCTTTGATAATTTTGGGGCGGTAATGGCGGCAGGGCTGTAAGGTTTGCGCCCGGGAACAGTTTGCGCCTCAGTCATCAAAATTGGGCAGCTGGGCCCTGAGTCTGGGTCGGAGCACTAAGGTAGACGTTGTACACCTTTCTTAGGAAAAATCCCGAGCTAAGGGGCCGGCCTGGGAGCGCACTGAGAGACGGCTGGGAGAAAAAAAAAACCTGAAAGAAACCCCACAAAAACATCCCCAATACACAACCCATGCCACCACAAAATAAATCGCAAAAAGATTGAAAGAAAAAACAATCACCCTTACCTTAGGACGGCATTATTTACCTCTCTGCAGTCGGTATAGGTTCCCTGCCCGATTTTCCTGGCGTTCACTGCGGGGCGCGCTGCGGGGCGTACGGGTCAGGCGGGAGTTAAAAACCGCACCAGCGTCGCAACCAGGGGCGTTGCACACTGCCGCCGGAAAACTGGCCCCGAAATCTCCCGTGAGGCGCTGGAGGCTGAACGCCCGCCCAGAAGACCTCACCGGCGGCTGCCATTGCCGCCGCTCCGGGGCGAAAAACGGAGCGCAAAGGACTAGAAAATCCACCCCAATGGCCCTGCAAGTACAGACATTATGGGTACTGTGAGCTGTCGAACATATCTGCGGTCAGTTAAGTATGGTGACTGATATGGCATCACCGCTATTAATGTGATAACAGGGATTTAAGGGAAGCCTCGAGTGCAGCTGGCACTGCCAGTGCATTACCGCTGATATTACAACGATCCCCACAGTCAGGGGCCGATTTTAATTCCCTGGTGTGAACGCAGGCTAGCGAGCAGTCGGCCGGCCCGTGAGCCACAGCGCGAGGCCCAGACGATTTTAACAGCCGAGCCTCATTATTATTCTGCAGGACGGATTCCTGCCTGAAGCTGCCGCAAATAATAAGGAGGGCAGCATGCGGGAGCAGGATTTAGGGCGGCAGGAACCCGAGGGAACGGACCCCGGCATAAGGTAAGTGGTCAGGAGGGGGGGCGTGGGATCCAGAGATGATACCAGTCGGGCGGAGGGGAGGCCTGGGCAGGGTTGGCCCAAGGTTTCATTGTGGGGCCCCAGAGGAGCAATCCTGCTTCTCCTGCCCTACAAGGAAACTACAAAAAATGTTCAACAAACCTACCTTGCCGGAGCTCTTCTTGCCCCGGCTCCTGTTCCAGGCAGAGAAGACACAGGGGCTTCCCCACACAGGCCTGGGGGTAATATTGCAGTCGGGCCCCAATGACATCATTGAAACAAAGACCCTGCTGGTTTCAGGTGGATGTCCCTTGGCTCGTGCAATTTAAAATGGCAGTCAGCAGGATCAGTTCGGGGGTGGGAGGGGTGCGGTGGGGGGGCAGCAGGTAAGTCACCCGTTCCATCTCTAGTCACGCCTCCAGCCCAGTTTCCACCAGGCCGTTGAGTTCAAATTCCCTCCTCAGTGTTAAGCTACTTTGTGCCAACTGTTCCTTGCGGAATAAATCGGACAGCCGTACCTAATAGACAAATCACTCACAAACAAACCAGTCGGTTATAAGCAGTCGCACTGTACTCAATAAAGTTCTTCTTGTGTGCCCTGTAAGAAATCCTACCGGACCAGCTCCTGTTTGACTTCGATGCTTTCTGCCCCTCAGATGCCCGGTGACGTCCCAGTCGGTGGAGAACCCCAAGTGTCGTGGGTCAACGCAGTGATTGGACGGATCTTCTGGGACTTTTTACGGGAAAAGTACTGGGCTGATCAAGTTGCTTGCAAGGTTCAGAAGAAGCTGAGCAAAATCCGGGTGAGCTGAATGAATGTTCAGAATGGCTGCCGTGTGTAATGGAAATGGCCGCAGAGGTCCGTGAGCCACTCGGTACGAAGGTTACTGGCATAGACCAGCTCTCTCAGATTATGTGTGGTGTGCAGATGAATCCTGCTTTAATTCATCAGTACAATTGTAAAAAATAAAGCACAGTGGGGAACTCATTTGGCCCAGCATGCCTGTGCTAATGCTTGAAGTGGATTTATTCTTATAATAACAAAAAAGAAGAAAAATATGATTTACATTATAAAATCATTAGGTCTGAAGCGAGCTGTCTCATTCTACTCGCTGTAATCACAGAGCATTCTCGCCTACTGAGTCTGATGGTTGTGGACTCAAGTCCCACTCCAGAGACTTGTGCACGAAATCTCAGCTGACATTTCAGTGCAGTGCTGAGGGAATGCTGCACTGTCAGATGAGACTTTAAACCGAGGATCCGTCTGCTCTCTCAGTTGGATGTAAAGATCCCATGGCACTATTTCAAAGAAGAGCAGGGGAGTTCTCTCAACCAACACCCACAACAGATTATCTGGCCGTGGACTCATTGCTGTTTGTGAGAGTTTGCTGTCATGTTTCCTACATTACAACACTGATTACACTTCATTGGCTATTAAATGCTGTGGGACATCTTGAGTTCATAAAAGGCACTACATAAATGCACAGTCCATTTTTATATCGGGAGGTTGTGCAGTCTGAGATGTAACATGGAACAATCCAAGATATTATCAGTGAGATAGTACCTTTGACACCATTGATAAGACCAGAAGTCATCAACTTAACTCTGGGCAACAGATGTATGAGTTGGTACCTGTGCAGAGACTGCTATTAAGAACAGAAGAAATAGGAACAAGAGTAGGCCATACGGCTCCTCGAGCCTGCTCCGCCGTTCAATAAGATTATCATCATCATCATAGGCAGTCCCTTGAAACCGAGGAAGACTTGCTTCCACTCTAAAAGTGAGTTCTCAGGTGGCTGTACAGTCCAATGCGGGAATTACAGTCTCTGTCACAGGTGGGACAGACAGTGGTTGAAGGAAAGGGTGGGTGGGTAGTCTGGTATGCCGCACGCTCCTTCCGCTGTCTGCGCTTGCTTTCTGCATGCTCTCGGCGACGAGACTCGAGATGCTCAGCGCCCTCCCGGATGTTCTGCCTCTATTTTGGGAAATCTTGGGCCAGGGATTCCCAGATGAGGGTGGTGATGTTGCATTTTATCAAGGAAGCTTTGAGGGTGTCCTTGAAACGTTTCCTCTGCCCACCTGGGGCTCGCTTGCCGTGTAGGAGTTCCGAGTAGTACGCTTGCTTTTGGAGTCTCGTTTCGGGCATGCAGACGTTGTGGCCCGCCCAACAGAGCTGGTCGCATGTGGTCAGTGCTTCAATGCTGGTGATGTTGGCCTGAGCAAAAACACTGACGTTGGTGCGCCTATCCTCCCAGTGGATTTGCGGAGGCGTTGGTGGTACTTCTCCAGTGCTTTGACCTCACAAAGATCTTTGACATTGTCAACCACGAGGGACTATGGAGCGTCCTCCTCCGTTTTGGCTGCCCCGAAAGTTTGTCACCATCCTCTGCCTGCTCCATGATGACATGCAAGCTATGATCCTAACCAACGAATCCAGCACAGACCCAAACCACATCCAGACCATGGTCAAGCAGGGCTGCATCATCGCACCAACCCTCTTCTCAATCTTCCTCACTGCAATGCTTCATCTCACTCTCAACAAGCTCCCCGCTGGAGTGAAACTAAATTATAGAACCAGTGGCAACCTGTTCAACCTTCGCCGCCTCCAAGCTAGATCCAAGACCCTCCCATCCTCCATCAATAAGATTATGGCTGATCATCGACCTCAATTCTACTTTCCCGCCCGATCTCCATATCCTGTGATTCCCCTAGACTCCAAAATATTATCTTTCTCAGCCTTGAATATATTTAGAGATTCAGCATCCAAAGCCCCCTAAAGATTCAAAAGCCTCTGAGTGAAGGAATTCCTCCTCATCCCTGTCCTGTATTTCCCTGTAACATGCAGCAAAATAAACTCAGCACCTCTGTAACTCAAACCTTGTGGTTCAATAGTCCCAATCGTATGGTTGGTTGTGGGAATCTACTGCCTCATTTCCTAAAACATCCTGTGAATAATTGGAGTAAGTTCAACTCTATATATTCTGAGCAAATACAGACTGTCCCAGTCAGTTCATCCAGTGAGTAACTCAGTCCAGGAAAGTTGCTGGTCAGTGTGCTGCTATCGTTGGTCTCAGTGCCTCTGGTTTATGAAGGTGAAAACTGGTCAGAGTTACGAACTTACGGACAATGACAGACAGGAAAAGACCCTCTGGTCCACCTAGCCTGTCCCATACAACTGCAATGCCTTATGCATCACAATAGATAGGCTCCTCATCCCACCCGAAAGCCATGTGATCTCCTGGGAGAGGTGAAAAACCCAGGGCAATTAGGGGGAGTTGGAGGGCAAACTGGAAAACTGCTCTCCGATCCACCTTAGGTGATCGAAACGAGTCCAGGAGAGCACACGGGTCCTGATTAATGTTATACAGTTCCCTATCCTGACTGCTATCCAACAACCCCTCATTGGAAGTATACATCTATGCACAATGGGTAAAGGCAATAGCGGGCTCAGAGGGGATTACATAGGAGATATGGCACAGAAACAGGACATTCGGCCCAACCAGTCCATGCCGGTTACGTTCCACTCGAGCCTCCTCCAGTTTTTCCTCATCTAACTCTGTCAGCATAACCCTCTGATCCCTTCTCCCTCATATGTTTATCTAGTCTCCCCTTAAATACATCTGTACTATTTGCCTCAATTACTCCCTGTGGTAGCGAGTTGCACATTCTCACCACTCTTTGGGTAAAGAAGTTTCTTCTAAATTCCCTATTGGATTTCTTGGTGACTATCTTATATTGATGGCCTCTAACTTTGCTCTTCCCCACAAGTGGAAACACTCTCTCTCTAACCACTCTATCAAAATCTTTCATAATTTTAAAGACCTCGCCTCTCAGCCTTCTTTTTTCAAGAGAAAAGCGACCCAGCCTGTTCATCCTTTCCTGATAGGCATACGCTCGCATTTCTGGTATCATCCTTGTAAATCTTCTCTGCACCCTCTCCAGTGCCTCTATGTCCTTTTTATAATATGGCGACCAGACCTGTACGCAGTACTCCAAGTGTGGTCTAGCCAAGGTTCGATACACGTTTGGCATAACTTCCCTACTGTTCAATTCTATACCTCTAGAAATAAACCCTAGTGCTTGGTTTGTTTTTTTTATGGCCAAGGTGATGTTACCCATGGTCAAATAGTTTACCAGTGCTCACTGTCGAGGTTCACACATGAACAATGGCTATTGGTGCAACGTTCCCTGAGAGCATGTGACACCTCTGGAAAAATGTCTCAGCAGGGATGAAACGTCGTCGAGGAAAAAATGACAAGAAAGGGTTAAGGAAAAGACAAATATAATCTGAAACACTTCCATTTGTGATTTGGTACATGGTCAGAACCTTTGAATGCAAGATTGCTTTGTAAGTCATATTCAAAATATACTGCATTTTATTTTCCAGAGAATCGCTCAATAAACGTGCATTGATATTCTCACAATCACTCATCCATTATTGAACATGTTGTCCTGTTTCATCCATGTTAAGTACAATGGTTTCTGTCTGTCGTGACACCTGTCACTATCTGAAAAACAGATTGTCTATAAATGACAGACACCTGGGAGTGATTTCAAGGGTGTCATTTTGTTTGAGGTTCAGATTAAAGTTTAAAACCGGTGAAGTCTCACTCTGCAGCTTATTGCTTCGTTTGAACTCTTCAATCAGACAGCTGCCTGCCAATCGTTCCTGGGTAGTCATTGTTCGGTGTATAGGCCAATCATTCCCTCCAGCCTGGCCATGCAGACAAGCTGCAGCAAATTACCTTCCAGTGCGAGTGTGCCCACTCTACTGAACATGTTCAAAGGCCCTGCAGCCCCAGGCAAACCGCTTTCTATCCCCTGTCGCTCTGACACTGAGGAAAGGTGACACTCCTGGGGCTGGTGCACACTGTCAGTGTACCATACTTTGATAAAGTGGTGTATGTGGCTGTAACTATCAATCCTATTCCTGTGCTTGCTGATTTGCATTGGCTCTCGGTCCAGCAATGCCTCGAATTTAAAATTCTCAACTTTGTGCTCAAATTTGTCCATGGCCTCACCCCTCTTTGGAACCTCCTCCAGCCCTCCAAATCTCCAAAATCTCTGCATTCCTCCAATTCTGGCTTCTTGTCGATCCCCCACTTTCTTCGCCCCACCATTGGCGGCCATGCCTTCAGCTGTCTAGGCCTTAAACCCTGGAATTCCCTCCCTAAACCTCTCCACCTCTCCCTCCTCCTTTAAGATGCTCCTTAAAACCTCCTCCTTTGACCAAGCTTTTGGTCACATGTCCCAATATCTCCTGACGTGACTCGGTGTAAATGCTTGTCTGATAACGCTCCTCTGAAAAGCCTTGGGGTGCTTCACTACGTTAAAGGCACTATATAAATGCAAGTTGTTGTTGACGATAAATTAAAAATTTAGATGATCACGGACGAGTCTATCTATTATGTCTCGTGTTATTTAAGAAGGCACATGAGTTATTAAGCAGTTTGATTTGACTTTATATCTTACACTAGCTGCCATACTTCATGAACGAGCTCACTCTCACTGAGTTGGACATGGGGACATTGCTACCTGTGGTCATCCGCACTTCCAGCCCATCTGTCAATCAAAAAGGTGAGTCGGTTCAAGCTACTCAGAGCTTTCTGTCAGACAACAAAGCTGTTCACCATCATCAGGCAACTGCTTGGTCAGACGAGGTAACAATCAATAATTAGAGTACCTAATATTTCAGTGTTCTTAAACAGTAAAGTTTTGCTTATGTAAAAAATCAAAAATCCTTAACTCATTTCCTACTAAGTTGCATAAAATCTGTTGCAGTTTGGCCCTTTTGAAAGGACGGAAACATGAAGGTTGCAGCAATAATATGCTTGCTGTCCAATGGACTTGATTCTCAAGCTGTCTGGGTGTCTATATGTATATTGAATGTATTCTTGCACTTTCGCAGCTGTTCACGGTTGTGAAGTATCAGATGCATGTGCTTAACGATGAGCTGGAGATTTGTAATAGCAATGCAGAGTTTGCAGCAAAACAAAGAGAACTGCTCCCCCTCCAATACACACACACACACACATTATCCTGCTAAATGAACCATGTGCAGCTCCAGCTGTTGCTCAGTGCCTAGCTATATTAAGCCGTACCAAGAAGGTCACCAGTATGATCCATGCACTGCTTCTACTTAGCTGATCTCAGGCAAGACACTGATAGGGGGTGCTTAAATTAGGCTCTGCACCATTGGGATAGGGAAGAGAGAAATAAATCAGCTCAGATTCCCAATTCAGGCTGAACACAGCGAGCTGTGCTGGAAAGTCAGCAGGTGTGGATGTTGGGTGAGTGCAGGATCAGACCCGGCTGGAATAGCTTCCATGATGGAATGGTCCGTTGAGAGTCACTGTGTAGGCTCCCACATGAAGAATGGCCACCTGGGCAAAATACCAAAGAGCATTTTCAGGTAACACAGAAATAATTGGAGAGACAGGAAGAAAAATAACTTTAATTGTGAGACTCGTTTGCCCAATAAAATGTAGATACTATACAGAGGTTTTCAGGGTAGCAATGTTGCTCCTCTTGGTGCCCCAATTGTTCTCCCATTTGGAATATTTATTTAGGCTTTACTATTTAAAAAAAAAAACATCCTTAGATAGCTCCTTCGATTTACTAAATTTAATAAAACCTTATCTCCAGCACTTGAGCAGCCGTATGAATGAGCCTCAAACTTTCCATTCATATCATTCACCTGTAACTGTGTTAGTGGAGCAGGAAGTGAGGGATGAATCACACATTGCAGAACACAACATAGACTGGATTTGGGGGAAGGGCATCAATGCAAAATGTGTAGGTTTGCTTAATGCACAGTTCATGTCTTTGAAGATCTTTAAAATTAGGATGTTTAAAGAAAGAAAGACTTGGATTTATATAGCGCCTATCATGACCACCGGACATCTCAAAGTGTTTTACAGCCAATGAAATACTTTTGGAGTGTAGTCACTGTTGTAATGTAGGAAACGCAGCAGCCAATTTGAACACAGCAAGCTCCCACAAACAGCAATGTGATAATGACCAGATAATCTGTTATGTTGTTATGTTGATTGAGGGATAAATATTGACCAGGATACCAGGGATAACTTCCCTGCTCTTCTTTGAAATAGTGCCATGGGATCTTTTACATCCACTAGAGAGAGCAGACGGGGCCTCTGTTTAATATCTCATCTGAAAGACAGCACCTCCGACAGTGCAGCACTCCCTCAGCACTGCACTGGGGGTGTCAGCCTGGATTTATGTGTTGGAGTGGGACTTGAACCCATCACCTTTTGACCCAGAGGCAAGTGTGCTACCCACTGAGCCACAGCTGACACTGAGGTGTTTGAGGAAGATAGTCCATTTATATATTCATGCCCCACTCTCTCCTGTGAGATTCAGAATTGTGCGAAGGTGGGATGAGTGACGTGATTAATAATGGGGTTGACCCTAACTGTTCCCGCCATGTATGAAACTGACTAGCTGCAGTTTGATTCCCACCTGATGGGAACAGTTAAAATCGACCCTAGTACTTTGTAGCAAGGTTGTATATAGTATAGACACCATGGGCTTTGGCACTTTGCATTGGTCTCTCATCAATAAAAGCATTAAACAAATATATTTTCTGATGCTTTTCCACGTCCACATGATCTTATGCAGCAAATGATAATTTAGGGCTTTCCTTCTGTCTTAGTGTTTAATGTATATAATATAAAATCTCTAACCAGTAGGCATATTCAACTGAATAATAAATCATTCAACATTGCTATATACAATATATTTAAAAGTATCTAACCTCTCTGAGCCATTCCTATCAACTGTTTCATGATAAAATTCCTATATGCACATTTATAATGGAACTATCTATGTAAGCCTGACACACTGTAATCGCACCTTCCACCCAGTAGTGGTGCTGACCACACTCGATCAGCTCCGATGGGAGAGGGGGGGCTCACATTGTCCACATGCCCAATACTAGACTCCCGAAGCGCTCTACTCTGGGCTACGTCACAGCAGGCGAGCCTCAGGAGGGCAGAGAAAACGCTTCAAGGACACCCTCAAAGTTTCCTTGAAAAAATGTAACATCCCCACCGACTCTTGGGAACAAAATCAGAAAATGCTGGAAATCTCAGCAGGTCAGGCAGCATCTGTGGAGAGGAAGCAGAGTTAACGTTTTAGGGTCAATGACCCTTCGTCAGAACTTGTCAGACTCTTGGGAACCCTGGCCCAAAACTGCACAAAGCAGTGGACCTGCATGGGAGCAGGAGCGGGAGCTGAGGCAAGGCGGAGTGCTTAAAAGGCCAGGCTCAACAGGCAACATTCGAAAGGGACGTCAGAGTTTCAAAGTGACATCGGCACAAGTGAAGTAGCTGATTGGTGAGTAGTGGGTGCGTGTGTTTTTTTTCTGTTAAGTTAGTACTTAGTCTTTAAATAAAGGTTAGTTCTTAGTCTTTTAAATAAAGGAGGCGCAATTAAATTGATAAGTGATATTTCTAATCCAAAAAATCGAATTAATTAAATCAGCTGATTGCTGAGTAGCTGCTGGCTGTGTTTTGCTAAGGTTTAGAGTTTATTTTTGCTTGATAGTTCCGAGTCTAACTAGAGCAATGGCAGGGCAGCTCGTTCTTGTGGACTGCACATCCTGTGGCATGTGGGAAGTCCTGGACGCTTCATGCAGCCTGGACGACCGTGTCTGCAGGAGGCGTCTCCAGCTGCAGCAACTCGAGCTCCACGTTTCAGAGCTTAAGCGGCGGCAGGAGTCACTGCGGTGCATCCGCGAGGCTGAGAGCTACGTGGATAGCACGTCTCTAGAGGTGGTCACCCCGCAGCTTAAGAGCGTGCAGTCAGTGAGGGAGTGGGTGACCAGCAGACAGAAGAGGAGGACTAGGCAGGTAGTGCAGGAGTCCCCTGAGTCCATCTCGTTCTCCAACCAGTATTCTATTCTGAGTAATGGTGGGGGCGATGGTTCCTCTGGGGAGTGCAGCCAGAGCCAAGTCCACGGCACCACGGGTGGCTCAGCTGCATAGGGAGGGAGAAAGAGCAATAGTGGTAGGGCATTCAATAGTCAGGGGAGCAGACAGGCGTTTCTGCGGCCGCAGACGTGACTCCAGGATGGTATGTTGCCTCCCTGGTGTCAGGGTCAAGGATGTCACTGAGCGGCTGCAGGGCATTCTGGGGGGAGAGGGTGAACAGCCAGAGGTCATGGTCCATAGAAAGAGGGATGAGTCCTGCAGGCAGAGTTTAGGGAGCTAGGAGAGTTTAGGGAGCTAGGGGGCAGTTGCTAGTGGTGTTCGGGAGGATTTAAACGAGCTTGGCATGGGGATGGGAACCTGAGAATAGATTCAGTCGGGAGGGGAGTAAAGCTGGAATTGGAAAGCATAAATATAGAAAGTGAATTTGAAGGACAGAGGAAACACGGGCTAGAAAGTAGTCAACAAGGAGGCTTTCCTGTACTAAATGGTATATAGTTCAATGCAAAGAGTATAGAGAATAAGGCAGATGAGCTGAGAGCACAGGTAGACACTTGGGAGTATGATATGATAGCTATTACAGAGACATGGCTAAAAGAGAGGCAGGTATGGCAGCTCAACATTCCTGGTTACAGGATCTTCAGACGGGATAGAGAGGGGGGTAAAAAGAGAGGGGTGGGGGGGGTCTTGGTATTGATTGAAGAAACTATTACAGCTGTGAGGAGGGATGATATGTTAGAGAGATCATCAAACGAGGCCATATGGGTCGACCTGAAAAACAACAAAGGGGCGATCACATTGCTGGGAGTGTACTATAGACCCCCAAACAGTGAGAGATAGAAGAGCAAATATGTAGGCAAATTTTTGAGAAGTGCAAAGACTATTGGGCAGTAATAGGAGATTTCAACTATCCTAATATTAACTGGGACAAAATTAATGTGAAGGCTACACAGGGTGCAGAATTGCTCAAATGCATTCAGGAGAACTTTTTTAGCCGGGAATGAAGCTGGGCAGGTGGAAGGGGTATCAGTGGGAGAGCATTTAGGTGCTAGTGACCATAATTCAGTTAGATTTAAGGTAGTTATGGAAAAGGACAAGGATAGACCAGTAATAAAAGTTCTAAATTGGGGAAAAGCCAACTTTGCTAAGCTGAGAGGTGATTTGACCACAGTGGCCTGGAAACAGCTACTTGAAGGTAAATCAGTGTCAGAGCAGTGGGAGGCATTCAAGGAGGAGATCCGGAGGGTTCAGGCCAAATATGCGCCCTTAAACAAAAAGGATGGGACAAACAAATCTAGAGCCCTCTGGATGTCAAGGGATATACAGGGTAGGATAAAGAAAAAAAAGGAGGCTTATGACAGATATTGAGGGCTAAATAATGCAGAATCTCTGGAGGAGCATAGAAATTGCAGGGGTGAAATTAAAAAGGATATTAGGAGAGCAAAGAGAGCATGAAAAATTTTTGGCAAGTAAAATCAAGGAAAACCCAAAAGTGTTTTTATAAATATATTAAGAGCAAGAGGATAACAAAAGAAAGGGTAGGGCCTATTAGAGACCATGAGGGTAATCTGTGTGTGGAGGCGGGAGATGTGGGTATGGTTCTTAATGAATACTTTGTGCCTGTTTTCATAAAGGAGAGGGGCGATACAGACACTGGTATCGTGGAGGAGTGTGAAATAGTAGATGAAATAAACATAGTGAGAGAGGAGGTATTAAGGTTGTTTAGCAGCTTTGAAGTTGGTAAGTCCCCAGGCCCGGATGAAATGTATCCCAGGCTGTTAAGAGAAGCAAGAGAGGAAATAGCAGAGGATTTGACCATCATTTTCCAATCCTCTCTGGCTTCAGGTGTGGTGCCAGAGGACTGGAGGACTGCTAATGTGGTACCTTTCTTTAAGAAGGGAGAAAGGGATAGACCGAGTAATTACAGGCCGGTCAGCCTAACCTCAGTGGTGGGAAAATTATTGGAAAAAATTCTGAAGGATAGGATAAATCTTCACTTAGAAAGACACTGATTCATCAAGGGCAGTCAGCACGGATTTGTTAAGGGAAGGTCGTGTCTGACTAACTTGATTGAATTTTTTGAGGAGGTAACCAGGACGGTCGATGGGGGCAAAGCGTTTGATGTAGTGTATATGGATTTTAGCAAAGCTTTTGATAAGGTCCCATATGGCAGACTGGTCACGAAAGTAAAAGCCCATGGTATCCAGGGCAAAGTGGCAAGTTGGATTCAAAATTGGCTCAGAGGCAGGAAGCAAAGGGTAATGATTGATGGGTGTTTTTGTGACTGGAATGATGTTTTCAGTGGGGTTCCGCAGGGCTCAGTACTAGGTCCCTTGCTTTTTGTGATATACATCAATGATCTAGACTTGAATATAGGGGGTATGATTAAGAAGTTTGCAGATGATACAAAAATTAGCCATGTGGTTGATAATGAAGAAAAAAGCTGTAGACTGCAGGAAGATATCAATCAACTGGTCAGGTGGGCAGAACAGTGGCAAATGGAATTTAATCTGGAAAAGAGTGAGGTAATGTATTTGGGGAGGGCTAACAAGGAAAGGGAATACACATTAAATGGTAGGACACTGAGAATTGTATAGGAACAAAGGGACCTTGGAGTGCCTGTCCACAGATCCCTGAAAGTAGCAGGCCAGGTAGATAAGGTGGTTAAGAAGGCATACAGAATGCTTGTCTTTATTAGCTGAGGCATAGAATACAAGAGCAGGGGGGTTATGCTTAAACTGTATAAAACACTGGTTAGGCCACAGCTAGAGTACTGCGTGCAGTTCTGGTCACCGCATTACAAGAAAGATGTGATTGCACAAGAGAGGGTACAGAGGAGATTTATGAGGATGTTGCCGGAAGTGGAGAATCTTAGCTATGAGGACAGATTGTATAGGCTGGATTTGTTTTCCTTGGCTGAGGGGAGGCCTCATTGAAGTGTATAAAATGATGAGGGGCCTAGATATAGTGGATAGAAAGGGCCTATTTCCCTTCGCAGAGTCAACAACCAGGGGGCATAAATTTAAAGTAATTGGTAGAAGATTTAGAGGGGATTTGAGGGGAAATTTCTTCACGCAGAGGGTTGTGGGGTCTGGAACTCACTGCCTGAGAGGGTGGTAGAGGCAGAAACCCTCACCACATTAAAAAAGTACTTAGCTGTGCTCTTGAAGTGCCGTAACCTGCAGGGCTACGGACCTAGAGCTGGAAAGTGGGATTAGGCTGGATAGCCTCTTGTTGGCCGGCACGGACACGATGGGCCGAAATGGCCTCCTTCTGTGCTGTAAACTTCTATGATTCTATGATTCTACAAACAGCGAAAAGAGTGGATGACAAATCAAACACCACACCCACCTTCCCCTTCAACAATCACCTGGCCCACCTGTGACAGAGACTGTAGATCCCGCATTGGTCTCATCAGTCACCTTAGAACTCATTTTAGTGTGGAAGCAAGTCATCCTCGACTCCGAGGGACTGCCTAAGAAGAAGAGGTACTGCAGTGCTACCACTGGAAGGAGGGTGTAATAACAGCATTCTATGTTTACAATTATTAACCTGAATTTACAAGAATTCTAACTTATCCCCTTAGCTTTCGAAAGGAATACAACTGCCTAGCCTAAGGAATTACTAAATTTGTAAATGATGAGTTAAATTGAAACGTGCAATCTTTCTAAACAGCCATCAGTCTGTAGATTATTTTCATTGATTTCTGCTTTGCTCTGTGTAATCTGTGATGAAAACGGCCTGGTTTTATCTGCAGCTCCCACATATGCATTTAGTTGTACTGATCTGGATTAGGCAAAAGATTAATCTGCCTCTACTGCTCAACACTGGGCTCCTTCCATCTGTGGTCCAGTTACAATGGAAAGTGCCTCAAACTTCGCAGTTTTCACTCAGTTTGCTTCACCATATGTCGAATGAGTTTACTGACAGAGGGGAATGGCGAGGGGGAAATGAAGTCTTTATGTTCTGAACTTGGTCGGGAAGGGGTGGGGCTTATGCATAGGCAGAAACTACTTGACCTCCTGAATAAACTACTGGCTGTGACATTCCGCTTATGCACCTGCCAGTCCTTGATTTGTCATTTAAAATGAATGAATGGGGGGGTTGGGGAGAGGGGGAATCGCAGGGGTTGGGGAGTGCACAAGTGGTAACTCATGGCCACTGTGTCCGAGCTCAACGATTGGATATTCAGGTCCATTCCCTTTCACATAAACCACTGTTACAGCAGCGTCAGTGGTATATGGTGATGACATCAAGCGCCATTAGAAGTTGGCGAAGAAGTGAGAGTTTGGTCATACCCGTGTACACCCAGCAACACCCGAGGCACAGGGAGGTATAAAACAAATAACAGAAACGTTACATTAAGGTTAATTTGTCTTCACCGCATGGGCGGTAATCTGGCAGATTGCTTCACCCACCCATTATAGAACCCGTACAATTTTCATTCCATCGGAATCAATGGCTTGAAAATGGAGCGGGACGTGTAACAGGCGGATGGAAATCTCACTAAACACGATGAACAGGTCCAGGTGGCCATCAGCCTGGTAGCAAGTAAGATCAGCACTGCGGCGAAGACAAGAATTGACCTTAATGTGTCTACTTATTCTCCGAGAAAAGGAGATGGAATAATAGCAACAATGAAAACATCAGCAGGCTGCGCAATGAGATGATGTGGCCAAAGTTCAGTCCCGCCAGAAAGCTGCCGCACCTACTCTTTTTTAAGAGTTTTTACCACCGTTTTGGAAGAGGTCCCCTGCATTTGCAAAATTCAGCTCTTTGTCTTTTTCTTTTAATCAGCCAGGAAGTCGGTCATGAAGTGGGGCGGAAGTGGAGGTGAGATGGATTCTCCGCCGCTGTCACAGCAGCGGAGCGGTGGTGATGTCATTGCGCGTCTGCATTACCACGTATCTCGTCTCGGTTAAAGGGGAGAGAATTGGCCATCAGTCGCGATCGGACACTGGGCCACCAGGGGGGGTGCCAGGCTCCCTATTGGCAGCCCAGCCGAACCAGGGGGCAGAATAGTCCAGCCGACGTGGAAGTTGGCCAGCAGAAAAATAAAATGGCGGCCGCGGCATTGGGCCCTTGCCTTTAATAGCCACCACACCGCTCGGTCTTAGAGGGAATCAAAGGTGCACCGACAGAAAAAGCTGTCGGGGGCACTGCTCAGCGGGCGTAAGATTTTTCGGGCTGAATTCCACGTGAGGTGGGGGGTGGGTGTTGGCGGTGCGCGCACTCACGGTCGCTCGGCAGCGGTGGGGAGGAAGTGGGGACCTCCAGAAAACCCGCCCTGCCGAATTTAGCTTGCGGAGGCCATTCGACCAGAAATCGGCAGCCGCTTGACTCTGCCGCGCAAACAGGCGGTAACGGGCCATATTCGGGAGCTGAATTTCGGCCTCCATGTCTCACATAGCAATTCTGGCTAGGGTGACTTGCCAACCCTCCAGGATTGTCCCAGAGACTCCAGGAATTAACGGTTAATCTCCGTGAGCAACTCTGGGAGAAAAATCATCGGGACATTAAAAAGAAAATTTTTTTTTTCATTTTGTTCGAACACTTTTGTTTACTAGTTAATAAAATATTGGAGATTAGAGAAAAAAGGCAGTTTGTCGACAGTCAAGAATCCTCCAATCGACTAATGAAGAGTCTGTTCACTTTCCAATTAATGTGGGAGGTAGTGTCCTGTGAGGGTGGACTTATCAGGTGACCAATGGTGGGGATGAGGCCATTGGTGGCAGGAGATCATGTGACGAAACCTCCAGGAATACCAACCAGAGTTAGCGACCCTAATTCTGGTGGATATTTGGAGAACTTATAATGGATATTCTGCTATAAGAGGACAACCTCAGGAATACGGGTTTCTTTTGATTGGAATGACTGTGTGTGTCACTGGCTCTATCCTTTCACAGGGCTGTGGGTGGATTTGGAAATTGCGTACAATGGGGCGTTGCAGATGACGCTGGAAACCAAAATGAACCTGTGCAAGTTGGGGAAAGAGCCGATGCCAGAAGGGGTGAGACTGGCTGACACAAGAACAGAGGGGTAAGCAGACTTTGTATTTTATTCCTGATGTTTTCATAAGAACATAAAAACATAAGAAATAGGAGTAAGCCTCCTGGCTCCTCGAGCATAAGAAATAGGAGCAGGAGTGGGGCATTTGGCCCCTCGAGCCTGCTCCGCCATCTAATAAGATCATGGCTGATCTGATCATGGACTCAGCTCCACTTCCCTGCCTGCTCCCCATAACCCTTTATTCCCTATCGCTCAAAAATCTGTCTATCGCTGCCTTAAATTTATTCAATGACCCAGCCTCCACCTCTCTCCTGGGCTGAGAATTCCACAGATTTACAACCCTCTAAGAGAAGAAATTCCTCCTCATCTCAGTTTTTAATGGGCGGACCCTTATTCTGAGACTATGTCCACTAGTTTTAGTTTCCCCTATCAGTGGAAATATCCTCTCTGCATCCACCTTGTCGAGCCCCCTCATTATCGTATATGTTTTGATAAGATCACCTCTCATTCTTCTGAACTCCAATGACTATAGGCCCATCCTACTCAACCTATCTTCATAAGTCAACCCCCTCATCTCTGGAATCAACCTAGTGAACCTTCTCTGAACAGCCTCCAATGCGTGTATATTCTTCCTTAAATACAGAGACCAAAATTGTACGCAGTACTCTAGGTGTGGCCTCACCAATACCCTGTACAGTTGTAGCAGGTCTTCTCTGCTTTTATACTCTATCCCCTCGTATTAAAGGCCAACATTCCATTTGCCTTCCTGATTACTTGCTGTGCCTGCATACTAACTTTTTGTGTTTCATGCACAAGTATCCCCAGGTCTCGCTGTATTGTAGCACTTTGCAATTTTTCTCCATTTAAATTATCATTTGCTTTTCTATTTTTTTCTGTCAAAGTGGCTAACCTCACATTTTCCCATATTATACTCCATCTGCCAAATTTTTGCCCACTCACTTAGCCTGTCTATGTCCTTTTGCAGATTTTTTGTGTCCTCCTCACACATTGTTTTTCCTCCCATCTTTGTATCGTCAGCATACTTGGCTATGTTACACTCAGTCCCTTCTTCCATGTCGTTTATATAGATTGTAAATAGTTGGGGTCCTAGCACTGATCCCTACGGCACCTCACTAGTTGCTAGTTGCCAACCAGAGAATGAACCATTTATCCCGACTCTCTGTTTTCTGTTAGTTAGCCAATACTCTATCCATGCTAATATATTACCCCCAACCCCGTGAACTTTTATCTTATGCAGTAACCTTTTATGTGGCACCTTGTCAAATGCCTTCTGGAAGTCCAAATACACCACATCCACTGGTTTCCTCTTATTCACCCTCAACATCCTCGTTACATCCTCGAAGAACTCCAGCAAATTTGTCAAACATGACTTCTCCTTCATAAATCCATGCTGACTGCCTGACCGAATTTTGCTTTTCCAAATGTCCTGCTACTGCTTCTTTAATAATGGACTCCAAGATTTTCCCAACCTCAGATGTTAGTCTAACTGGTCTATAGTTTCCTGCTTTTTGTCTGCCTCCTTTTTTAAATAGGAGCGTTACATTTGCAGTTTTCCAATCTACTGGGACCTCCCCAGAATCCAGGGAATTTTAGTAAATTACAACCAATGCATCCACAATCCCTGCCGCTACTTCTCATAAGACCCTAGGATGCAAGCCATTAGGTCCAGGGGATTTATCTGCTTTTAGTCCCATTATCTTACTGAGTACCACCTCCTTAGTGATTGTGATTGTGTTAAGTTCCTCCCCCACTATAGCCCCTAGACTATCCACTGTCAGACTGTTGTTAGTGTCCTCACCGTACGTTCCAAAGCGCTTTACAGCCAATGAAGTACTTTTTGAAGTGTAGTCACTGTTGTAATGTGGGAAACGGGGCAGCCAATTTGCGCACAGCAAGCTCCCACACACAGCAATGTGATCAAGATCAGATAATTTGTTTTAGTGATGTTGATTGAGGGATAAATATTGGCCAGGATATTGGGGAGAGGTCCCCTGCTCTACTTCTAAGTAGTGCCATGGGATCTTTTACGGCCACCTGAGAGAGAAGACGGGGCCTCGGTTTAACGTCTCATCCGAAAGACGGCATCTTTGATAGTGTAGCGCTCCCTCAGCACTGCCCTAGATTTTTGTGCTCATGTCTCTGGAGTGGGACTATGACCCCACAACTTTCTGGCTCAGAAGCGAGGGTGCTGCCCACTGAGCCATGGCTGACACTACATAGTAACAGTGTCGGGCGGAAGACGACCTGTGGTCCATCTAGCCCACCTATCCCCAGCATTCTCGGTGCATTTCTAATAACCCCGAATCCTATTTTCTGGCAAGAACCTGTCTAGTTCCTTCCTGAATCCCATTAAGATGTCTTGTTTCACCTGTGCTGGTCACCTATTCCACATACGCCACTCTTTTTAGTAAAAGGCATTTCCTATTTTTTTTATCCTTAATTTGTAAGTTAATTATTAGTTTGTAAATACAGGTACTGCTTAAATTCCGTACATGGCAGAAAAGCTTACTTGGATCCAATTTGTCCAAATCTTTCATAATTTTAAACACTTCTATCATATTCCCTCTCGGTCTTCTCTTTTCAAGGGAGATAAGACCCAGGGTAGTCAATCTTTTCTCATACATCGTTCCCTTAAGTTCTGGGATGAACCGTGGCGCCCTCCTTCATACCTTCTCCAATAACTGAATATCCTTTTTGGAATAGGGAGATTAAAACTACCGCAGTACTCCAGACATGGTCCCACCAGGGCCAAATACAGTTTTAAAATGACCTCTCTAGATTTAAACGTTATATCCTTTCCTCTACATCCCAACATTTGTTGTTTCACTTTATTGCACAAATTGGAAATTATTTAACGGTGCATTTTGTGAGTGAAACCAAAATTCTGCTTTCATCGTCTGACTGGACATAAAAGATGTGCTGTCGATAATGATGTAGGTGCTAATAGTGATCACCTTCCCTCCCCAGTGGCACTTTGGGAGAATCAAAATCTGAAAATAATTTACAATGCAGGTGTCCAGTTGAGAAAGAGCCTCCTGATTCTACTGAGGAACTGCAATGCACTGATCAATGACCACAGGAAATTGACAAGAACCATGATGAACCAGAAATGGCAGACCAATTGAACAAATACTTTGGTTCTGTCTTCACTAAGGAAGACACAAATAACCTTCCGGAAATACTAGGGGAGCGAGGGTCTAGCGAGAAGGAGGAACTAAAGGAAATCCTTATTAGTCAGCAAATTGCGTTAGGGAAATTGATGGGATTGAAGGCTGATAAATCCCCAGGGCCTGATAGTCTGCATCCCAGAGTACTTAAGGAAGTGGCCCTAGAAATAGTGGATGCATTGGTGGTCATTTTCCAACATTCTATAGACTCTGGATCAGTTGCTATGGACTGGAGGGTAGCTAATATAACCCCACTTTTTAAAAAAGGAGGGAGAGAGAAAACAGGGAATTATAGACCGGTCAGCCTGACATCGGTGGTGGGAAAAATGTTGGAATTAATTATTAAAGATGTAATAGCAGCGCATTTGGAAAGCAGTGACAGGATCGGTCCAAGTCAGCATGGATTTATGAAAGGGAAATCATGCTTGACAAATCTTCTAGAATTTTTTGAGGATGTAACAAGTAGAGTGGACAAGGGGGGTGCCAGTGGATGTGGTATATTTAAACTTTCAAAGGGCTTTTGACAAGGTTCCACATAAGAGATTGGTGTGCAAAATTAAAGCACATGGTGTTGGGGGTAATGTACTGATGTAGATCAAGAACTAGTTGGCAGACAGGAAGCAGAGAGTAGGAATAAACGGGTCCTTTTCAGAATGGCAGGCAGTGACTAGTGGGGTACCGCAAGGTTCAGTGCTGGGACCCCAGCTGTTTACATTAATGATTTAGATGAAGGAATTGAATGTAATATCTCCAAGTTTGCAGATGACACTAAGCTGGGTGGCAGTGTGAGCTGTGAGGAGGATGCTAAGAGGCTGCAGGGGGATTTGGATAGGTTAGGTGAATGGGCAAATGAAAGACAGAGGCAGTATAATGTGGATAAATGTGAGGTTATCCACTTTGGTGGTAAAAACAGGAGGGCTGATTATTATCTGAATGGTGAAAAATTGGTAAAGGGGGAGGTGCATTGAGACCTGGGTGTCATGGTACATCAGTCATTGAAGGTTGGCATACAGGTGCAGCAGGCGGTGAAGAAGGCAAATGACATGTTGGCCTTCATAGCGAGAGGATTTGAGTGTAGGAGCAGCGAGGTCATACTACAGTTGTACGGGGTTTTGGTAAGGCCACACCTTGAATATTGTGTATAGTTTTGGTCTCCTAATCTGAGGAAGGACACTCTTGCTATTGAGGGAGTGCAGCGAAGGTTCACCAGACTGATTCCCGGAATGACAGGACTGACATATGAAGAAAGACTGGATCGACTAGGCTTGTATTCAATGGAATTTAGAAGAATGAGAAGGGATCTCATAGAAACATATAAAATTTTGACAGGATTGGACAGGATAGATGCAGGAAGAATGTTCCCGATGTTGGGAAAGTCCAGAACCAGGGGTCACAGTCTAAGAATAAGGGGTAAGCCATTTAGGACCGAGATGAGGTGAAACTTCTTCACTCAGAGAGTTATGGACATGTGGAATTCTCTACCATAGAAAGTTGTTGAGGCCAGTTCGTTAGATATGTTCAAAAGGGAGTTAGATGTGGCCCTTATGGCTAAAGGGATCAAGGGGTATGGAGAGAAAGCAGGAATGGGGTACTAAAATGCATGATCAGCCATGATCATATTGAATGCTGGTGCAGGCTCGAAGGGCCAAATGGCCTATTCCTGCACCTATTTTCTATGTTTCTATGAAACTCTGATGAATCAAATGCTTTTTCTGTCAGATTTGTGTGGAGGCCTTGATCAAAAACTGTTGGGTGTTTCTGGTCCTGGTTGCTGTACCTGCTCAATGATTTCCTTGTACGCTCTCGTACTAATCTTTTCTATAAGCTCCAAACAAAATGATCTTCCCAGTCACATGCAAATGCACAGGCACCCACACACGTGGATACACATGTTTGTTGATGGGCAGTTTGCCCCTAGGCTGCGACCGTTGAATTTTCACACAAATTCTTAGCCTGTCCTGATGAGGCTTACCTTCGAAAGAAGGCGCTGTGTCACTGTTGTAGATTCAGATGCCAGATGTGTGCAGTGTCGGGCTTAAGGTGAAGCCCTCCAGAGTTGTACAGCTGGCAGATACCGACCCAAAAATCCACAGCTCGTCCGGCGTAGTCCTGATGGACCTTCAAAAGGAGTCTGCCAAAAAAGCCACATGTTCGGCTGGGACCTGGATGAGCCGAGTGCCAGCTTGGGTTGGAAATTCCCGCCTGCAGGGTTGGAAATTCCCAACCAGCAGGGGGAGGAGCCTCCGCCTGCCCAACACATGGCTACCTGCGAAAAGAGGGACTTCCCCAGATCAGAAGTTCCTCCATTCCCGGTGAGAACCAAACGTAGGTCCCGTGGTGAAATACGTGCTGCTGAATGGCATATGTTGGGGCCATGGGAGAGGCATCTATCAATTCTTTCTGAAGGGGGTGGAACCTGGCAGCCTCCTAGCACTGGCAGTCTCTGCCAGGATTTCCAGCCATGATGGGCATCCTAGATGCACCTCTAGTGGCACAGGGCGTGTGCCATTGGTAGGGTAATGAGGGAACTTCCCCCAGGTCTCCGGAAAGTCCAACAAGACCTGTGGCAGAGGTACACAGTGGGGACAGCTCAACTCCTAAAGTGGAATCCACCCTTGTGTGGATTTTCAGGGCCGAGATTATTGAACTAGTCCAGTCTAAATTTAAAGTTGTAAATGTTTCTGAGCTCTCATCCCTAGTAAGTACCCAGAACTATAGGAAATCCCACAAAAGCAATATAGAGACTGTTTGATCTGCGTTGCTACGTCTAATGATTCAGAAAATATGGCAATGCAAAGTAAATTCTCATGAGAAAGGAAAGTCTTCTTACACTGCATGTTCTACCACTTCTTCCTATCTTGAAATGTCAGGGAATGGTTGTAAGAGGGCAGGAGACTACTTCTCATTGGTAGATTATTTTGTTTCAGCCGGTTCACCTGCGGCTTCACAGTGTGGAAGCTTTCCCCAATCTTATCCACTATATCCAACACAATCCATTTGTTTCATCCGGATGTCAAGCTGTGATAATACTGTGGCATGATTAAAACATTGCGGATTAAGATAGGAGACCTCACTCTGACTCAGTGTCCATTTGCTTTATTCGGGTCATGCGCTAAGCTGAATGCCACTGAGTCCCTTCTCCAATCTCCAATGCTTATTGATGCGATACGGCAATTTAGAAAATCGGCTCCACTGGCTTGACAGCCTTTGTGACGTTCAGGAAAATTCTAAATTAGTTAAAGCCGCACAGGATTGTCTGCATCTGTAACTTTTCAGAAAATTAGGTTGATAGATATTGCCTTTTTTCCTGTGGCAGCTCTATGGTTCTCTAACCACATCCTCATCAAGATATTGTATAAAGGGATTTATGGGAATCCGAGAGATTTCTTTTCAAAACATTGTGTAATTTAAGATGCGAAATCAGGTCAGCTACAGAAACCGCCGTGAATCAATCTTAGAGCTTATTCTAGAACAGCATCACAAATCAGTGGTTCCCTTTTCGCAAAGTAGGTCTATTTAATCTACTACCTCCCTCCCGCTACTCTCCCCAAGTGCTGCTAATCACCACCCACTCTCCCAATCACCCTCTCCCTCCCAATCACCCCCCCTCTCCCCCTCCCAATCATCCCCCTCCCTCCCTCCCAATCACCTCCCCTCCCTCTCTCACAATCACCCCCCCTCTCCCCCTCCCAATCATCCCCCTCCCTCCCTCCCTCCCAATCACCCCCCCTCTCCCCCTCCCAATCACCCCCCCTCTCCCCCTCCCAATCACCCCGCCTCCCTCCCTCCCAATCACCCCCCCTCTCCCCCTCCCAATCATCCCCCTCCCTCCCTCCCAATCACCCCCCCTCTCCCCCTCCCAATCACTCCCCCTCCCTCCCTCCCAATCACCCCCCCTTTCCTCCTCCCAATCACCCCCCCTCTCCCCCTCCCAATCACCCCCCCTCCCTCCCTCCCAATCACCCCCCTCTCCCCCTCCCAATCACCCCCCCTCTCCCCCTCCCAATCACCCCCCCTCTCCACCTCCCAATCACCCCCCCTCTCCACCTCCCAATCACCCCCCCTCTCCCCCTCCCAATCATTCCCCTCCCTCCCTCCCAATCACCCCACCTCCCTCGCTCCCAATCACCCCCACCTCCCTCGCTCCCAATCATCCCCCTCCCTCCCTCCCTCCCTCCCAATCACCCCCCCTCTCTCCCTCCCAATCACCCCCCCTCTCCCCCTCCCAATCTTCCCCCTCTCCCCCTCCCAATCACCCCCCTCTCCCCCTCCCAATCACCCCCCTCTCTCCCTCCCAATCACCCCACCTCTCTCCCTCCCAATCACCCCCCTCTCTCCCTCCCAATCACCCCGGCTCTCCCCCTCCCAATCATCCCCCTCCCTCCCTCCCAATCACCCCCCTCTCTCCCTCCCAATCACCCCCCTCTCTCCCTCCCAATCACCCCTCCTCTCCCCCTCCCAACCACCCCACCTCCCTCCCTCCCAATCACCCCCCTCTCTCTCTCCCAATCATCCCCCTCCCTCCCTCCCAATCAACCCCCTCTCCCCCTCCCAATCATCCCCCTCCCTCCCTCCCAATCACCCCCCCTCTCTCCCTCCCAATCACCCCCCTCTCCCCCTCCCAATCATCCCCCTCCCTCCCTCCCAATCACCCCCCTCTCTCCCTCCCAATCACCCCCCCTCTCCCCCTCCAAATCATTCCCCTCCCTCCCTCCCAATCACCCCCACTCTCTCCCTCCCAATCACCCCCCCTCTCCCCCTCCCAATCACCCCCTCTCTCCCTCCCAATCACCCCACCTCTCTCCCTCCCAATCACCCCCCCTCTCTCCCTCCCAATCACCCCGGCTCTCCCCCTCCCAATCATCCCCCTCCCTCCCTCCCAATCACCCCCCTCTCTCCCTCCCAATCACCCCCCCTCTCCCCCTCCCAATCACCCCACCTCCCTCGCTCCCAATCACCCCCTTCCTCCGTCCCAATCATCCCCTTCCTCCGTCCCAATCATCCCCCTCCCTCCTTCCCAATCACCCCCCCTCTCTCCCTCCCAATCATCCCCCTCCCTCCCTCCCTCCCAATCACCCCCCCTCTTCCCCTCCCAATCATCCCCCTCCCTCCCTCCCAATCACCCCCCCTTTCCCCCTCCCAATCACCCCACCTCCCTCCCTCCCAATCACCCCCCCTCTCTCTCTCCCAATCATCCTGCTCCCTCCCTCCCAATCACCCCCCCTCTCCCCCTCCCAATCATCCCCCTCCCCCCCACCCAATCACCCCCGCTCTCTCCCTCCAAATCACCCCCCCTCTCCCCCTCCCAATCGCCCCACCTCTCTCGCTCCCAATCACCCCACCTCCCTCGCTCCCAATCACCCCACCTCCCTCGCTCCCAATCACCCCCTTCCTCCGTCCCAATCACCCCCTTCCTCCGTCCCAATCACCCCCTTCCTCCCTCCCAATCACCCCCCTCCCTCCCTCCCAATCATTCCCCCTCCCTCCCAATCACACCCCCTCCCTCCCAATCACACCCCCTCCCTCCCAATCACACCCCCTCCCTCCCAATCACACCCCCGCCCAATCACCACCCCCCCCAATCACCACCCCCCCCAATCACTGCCCCTCTCTCCCTCCCAATCACACCCCCTCCCTCCCGATCATCCCCCTCCCCCCCGATCACCCCCCTCCCTCCCAATCATCCCCCGTCCCAATCACCTCCCCCTTCCAATCACCCCCCATCACTTCCCCTCCCTCCCAATCACCGCCCCTCTCTCCCTCCCAGTCACCCACCCTCCCTCCCAATCACTGTGCCGCCTCCCTCACAATCACCCCCCCCAATCACCACCCCTCCCAATCACACCCCCCTCCCAATCACTTCCCTCCCTTCCAATCACCACCCCCCTCCCTCCCTCCCAGTCACACGCACTCCCTTCCGATCACTGCTCCCCTCTCTCCCAATCACCATTTCCCCCCCCCTCCCAATCACTCCCCCCTCCCTCCAAATTACACCCCCCTCCCAATCACCCCCTCTTCCCAATCACCCCTCCTCCCTCCCAATCACCCCCTCCCTCCCAATCACCCCCTTCCTCCCAATCAGCCCCTCTCTCCCGATCACCCCCCCCAATCACCATCCCTTCCCCCTCCCGATCACAACCCCTCCCTCCCAATTACTCCTCCACCTCCCAATCACCCCCCTCCCTCCCAATCACTCCCCCCAAACTCCCCCCCCTCCCTCCCGATCACCCCCCCCCTCCCAATCGCCCCCCCCCCCCCACCAATCGCACTCACTCTCTCCCAATAACCCTCCCCTTCCAATCACCCCCCTCCCTCCCAATCACCGCCTCTCTTTCTCACAATCATCGCCCCCCTCTCTCCCAAACACCGCTTTCCTCTATGGCCATGGCTCCCCAGGCAACATGAGCTCAGAAAATAGGTCTTATTTATCTCATCTCTTTATTACATTATAAGGACAATTATTTTCAGATATGGCAGGCTATTTGTCATATGAATTGTACACACACACTTTCGTATTGTTGTTTTACATAGAAACATAGAAAATAGGTGCAGGAGTCGGCCATTCAGCCCTTCTAGCCCGCACCGCTATTCAATGAGTTCATGGCTGAACATGCAACTTCAGTACCCCCTTCCTGCTTTCTCGCCATATCCCTTGATCCCCCGAGTAGTAAGGACTACATCTAACTCCTTTTTGAATATATTTAGTGAATTGGCCTCAACGACTTTCTGTGGTAGAGAATTCCACAGGTTCACCACTCTCTGGGTGAAGAAGTTTCTCCTCATCTCGGTCCTAAATGGCTTACCCCTTATCCTTAGACTGTCACCCCTGGTTCTGGACTTCCCCAACATTGGGAACATTCTTCCTGCATTTAACCTGTCTAAATCCGTCAGAATTTTAAACGTTTCTATGAGGTCCCCTCTCATTCTTCTGAACTCCAGTGAATACAAGCCCAGTTGATCCAGTCTTTCTTGATAGGTCAGTCCCACCATCCCAGGAATCAGTCTGGTGAATCTTCGCTGCACTCCCTCAATAGCAAGAATGTCCTTCCTCAAGTTAGGAGACCAAAACTGTACACAATACTCCAGGTGTGGCCTCACCAAGGCCCTGTACAACTGTAGCAACACCTCCCTGCTATGAAGGCCAACATGCCATTTGCTTTCTTAACTGCCTGCTGTACCTGCATGCCAACCTTCAATGACTGATGTACCATGACACCCAGGTCTCGTTGCACCTCCCCTTTTCCTAATCTGTCACCATTTAGATAATAGTCTGTCTCTCTGTTTTTACCACCAAAGTGGATAACCTCACATTTATCCACATTATACTTCATCTGCCATGCATTTGCCCACTCACCTAACCTATCCAAGTCACTCTGCAGCCTCATAGCATCCTCCTCGCAGCTCACACTGCCACCCAACTTAGTGTCATCCGCAAATTTGGAGATACTACATTTAATCCCCTCGTCTAAATCATTAATGTACAATGTAAACAGCTGGGGCCCCAGCATAGAACCTTGCGGTACCCCACTAGTCACTGCCTGCCATTCTGAAAAGTACCCATTTACTCCCACTCTTTGCTTCCTGTCTGACAACCAGTTCTCAATCCACGTCAGCACACAATCCCATGTGCTTTAACTTTGCACATTAATCTCTTGTGTGGGACCTTGTCGAAAGCCTTCTGAAAGTCCAAATATACCACATCAACTGGTTCTCCCTTGTCCACTCTACTGGAAACATCCTCAAAAAATTCCAGGTTTGTCAAGCATGATTTCCCTTTCACAAATCCATGCTGACTTGGACCTATCAATGCACTGCTATGACATCCTTAATAATTGATTCCATCATTTTACCCACTACTGAGGTCAGGCTGACCGGTCTATAATTCCCTGTTTTCTCTCTCCCTCCTTTTTTGAAAAGTGGGGTTGCATTGGCTACCCTCCACTCGATAGGAACTGATCCAGAGTCAATGGAATGTTGGAAAATGACTGTCAATGCATCCGCTATTTCCAAGGCCACTTCCTTAAGTACTCTGGGATGCAGTCCATCAGGCCCTGGGGATTTATCGGCCTTCAATCCCATCAATTTCCCCAACACAATTTCCCGACTAATAAAGATTTCCCTCAGTTCCTCCTCCTTACTAGACCCTCTGACCCCTTTTATATCCGGAAGGTTGTTGGTGAATACCGAACCAAAGTACTTGTTCAATTGGTCTGCCATTTCTTTGTTCCCCGTTATGACTTCCCCTGATTCTGACTGCAGGGGACCTACGTTTGTCTTTACTAACCTTTTTCTCTTTACATACCTATAGAAACTTTTGCAATCCGCCTTAATGTTCCCTGCTAGCTTCTTCTTGTACTCCATTTTCCCTGCCCTAATCAAACCCTTTGTCCTCCTCTGCTGAGTTCTAAATTTCTCCCAGTCCCCGGGTTCGCTGCTATTTCTGGCCAATTTGTATGCCACTTCCTTGGCTTTAATACTATCCCTGATTTCCCTTGATAGCCACGGTTGAGCCACCTTCCCTTTTTTATTTTTATGCCAGACAGGAATGTACAATTGTTGTAGTTCATCCATGCGGTCTCTAAATGTCTGCCATTGCCCATCCACAGTCAACCCCTTAAATATGATTCGCCAATCTATCCTAGCCAATTCACGCCTCATACCTTCAAAGTTACCCTTCTTTAAGTTCTGGACCATGGTCTCTGAATTAACTGTTTCATTCTCCATCCTAATGCAGAATTCCACCATATTATGGTCACTCTTCCCCAAGGGGCCTCGCACAATGAGATTGCTAATTAATCCTCTCTCATTACACAACACCCAGTCTAAGATGGCCTCCCCCCTAGTTGGTTCCTCGACATATTGGTCTGGAAAACCATCCCTTATGCACTCCAGGAAATCCTCCTCCACTGTATTGCTTCCAGTTTGGTTAGCCCAATCTATGTGCATATTAAAGTCACCCATTATAACTGCTGCACCTTTATTGCATGCACCCCTAATTTCCTGTTTGATACCCTCCCCAACATTACTACTACTGTTTGGAGGTCTGTACACAACTCCCATTAACGATTTTTGTCCTTTGGTGTTCTGCAGCTCTACCCATATAGATTCCACATCATCCAAGGTAATGTCCTTCCTAACTATTGCATTAATCTCCTCTTTAACCAGCAATGCTACCCCACCTCCTTTTCCTTTTATTCTATCCTTCCTGAATGTTGAATACCCCTGGATGTTGAGTTCCCAGCCCTGATCATCCTGGAGCCACGTCTCCGTAATCCCAATCACATCATATTTGTTAACATCTATTTGCACAGTTAATTCATCCACCTTATTGCGGATACTCCTTGCATTAAGACACAAAGCCTTCAGGCTTGTTTTTTTAACACCCTTTGTCCTTTTAGAATTTTGCTGTACAGTGGCCCTTTTTGTTCTTTGCCTTGGGTTTCTCTGCCCTCCACTTTTCCTCATCTCCTTTCTGTCTTTTGCTTTTGCCTCCTTTTTGTCTCCCTCTGTCTCCCTGCATTGGTTCCCATCCCCCTGCCATATTAGTTTAACTCCTCCCTAACAGCACTAGCAAACACTTCCCCTAGGACATTGGTTCCGGTCCTGCCCAGGTGCAGACCGTCCGGTTTGTACTGGTCCCACCTCCCCCAGAACCGGTTCCAATGCCCCAGGAATTTGAATCCCTCCCTGCTGCACCACTGCTCAAGCCACGTATTCATCTGTGCTATCCTGTGATTCCTACTCTGACTAGCACGTGGCACTGGTAGCAATTCCGAGATTACTACTTTTGAGGTCCTACTTTTTAATTTAGCTCCTAGCTCCTTAAATTCGTTTCGTAGGACCTCATCCCTTTTTTTACCTATGTCGTTGGTCCCTTTTCAGAATGTCCTACACACAAGCCTAGATTTTTAATTGGGCCTTATTTTAATGCCGGTTTAAAACAACAGCAATCGAAAAATCACGTTGAGTCAAAAATCATGCAGTCACTTAATCATGATTGATCTAATAAACTAGCTGAGACAGTGCTTCAGGTGACTAGAAGTCATATTTCATGAAAAGGGGGAATAAAGAATGATTAGCCAGCAGCTTTTAAATCTATTTCAGGATGTATTTAAAGTGCACCCTATTGTTATATTTATTATTTTACAAAGAGCCGCGCTCTGTTTTTTCATCCACTTTCTCTCTGTGTGGGACTTGCTGGGTCACTCTTCTTAAGCAGCTCGAAAAAGGGGCGGGGCAACCTGTGATTGTCATGTGACAGAAGCCCAGCAATGTGTTTTCCCTGACCCGTGGTGAGGTCCTCCACAGTGAGAATTCAAATGTTGGGAATTAAGCAGCGTGGGAGAGAAATTGCACCTTTGTTCTTCCCACCCGTGGACCTCCAAACCAGCTGTCCCAAACAGCCACCTTCTCGAAGTCCGCACCTCCCCACCGGTGTTCCCAGGAAGCTCCCAGGAAGCCATTCTTGCTCGACCGCCAATGCAGGAAAGCGCAGCAAGATGTGATTGGTGTATTTAGGGCAGCTAAATGCTCTGGGGAGTCACTTAATGAGAACAACTCGCGCAGTCAGAGCTCATTATTACAACCGCTGACGGTCCTCCTGTCATGGATTGAGTTTATTTGAAGACTAAAGCAGGACCAAGGGAAGAAATTGGGTGCAACAAAAGCTAATGAATATCGTGCTGATGGGTGTGAAATTTGCCTTTTTGCTGACTTGCTGATGCCTACTGTTGTATATGCTGACTATGGATGTACTCTATGTGTAGTCACTGTGAGATTGTATAAGATGGAGACTTGTTTACCTGATGTACTCTCAATAAGTTTCACACCGTGAACATATATGCTGGTACCACTAGCGGGTGCAACTGGTGGAGTCCGGGGGTTTCCTGCCCTGGTGGCAGGGCCCTGTATAAAAGGCTGCACACCAGGCTTGCACGGCACTCTGGAGTACAACACATTGCCTCGAGGAGTCATTCAAAAGTACACTATAGACATAACACTTACCCCTTCCTTCCTGCAGATCCAAACCCCGGGCATTTGTGCTGGCAGACAGCGATGAGGAATCTTCAAGTGCTGGATCTTCAGATGAAGAGGAAGTGCCTACAGCAGAACCACAAGGAACCATTGGAGACAAACTGTGTCCATCTGGTGTAGAGGGGTAAGTTGGGACCTTCTTCATTATCTGGTAGATGTTTATGTGCAAGGCAGCTGTTAATTTGTTTTTATTCATTCACGGGATGTGGGCATCGCTGGCAAGGCCAGCATTTATTGCCCATCCTTAATTGCCCTTGAGAAGATGGTGAAGAGCCGTCATTTAAGAGGGCAGTGAAGAGTCGACCACATTGCTGTGGGACTGGAATCACATATAGGCCAGACCGGGTAAGGACGGCAGATTTCCTTCCCTAAATGGCATTCGTGAACCAGATGGGTTTTTACAACAATCCGGTAGTCTCACGATCACCATGATACTACCTTTTTTTAAAAGAAATTCCAGATTTATTTAATTAACTGAATTTAAATTCCCCAGCTGCCGTGGTGGAACGCCTGTCTCTGGATCATTAGTCCAGGCCTTTGGATTACTAGTCCAGTAACATAACCGCTAGGTTACCGTTCCCTGTAATGGACTAGGAAGTAGTCTTCATCCAGCATATTTCACATTTTTGTACTTTTTTTCAAAAGAAGACATCAATTATAACGTTAAAAGGCTGGTATAGAGGCCATTTCACACATAAACCCATTTATGATTAATTATATTTATATTTTAAAATTCTGTCATAATCTCGGACATTTATACCATTACATGTCACGGAGCAACATGGAAAAGATCACATGACCGAACAGCAGCAGTAATGCAAGAAATGAGGGTCTGACTGTAAAGCCTTAGAAATAACAAATAATAGGCATGAACTGTGCATATTCTTACTGAGAACGTATTCAAGACCATAATACACTCTTGTGGTTAAGATGACTGTAAGTAGGTTGAGCTTCACTCTTGAGAACCTCTCAACTGCGTTACAGCTTAGTAATCCTTCCTCCCACCTGTCCAGTATTCTCACCAGTGTGAAATACAGCTGTGAGAGTACAGAGCACTCCAGTTCCTAGGCACCACGTTAGCTGGAATATCTGATTCATTCTCTTGACTTCCGCGGTTGAGCAGAAGCAGCTTGATAATGGGAACAGTTTGCACATCATGAGGCTTCCCATTCAACAGCTTATGGCAGCCAGATAGCAAGCTCTCATCCTGTTCTCATTCATTTGATGTGCATTATTGTTGCTGGGAAGGGGCGTCACACAGAGCAGGCTACTGTTTGATGTGACCTGAAAGAGGATTAAAGGGTGAGGGGGGAGGGGAGGAGGGGTGATGGTGGTGTGATGGTGGGGGGTTAGGGAGGGGGGGGTGGGGGAGGGGGGAGGGGATGGTGGTGTGGGAGTAGGGGGCAGTGGTGGGGTAGGAGAGGGGATGTTGGTGGGGGGGGATGGTGGTAGGGAAGGGTTATGGGGGATGGTGGGGTGGGGGAAGGGTTATGGGGGATGGTGGGGTGGGGGAGGGGTATGGGGGATGGTGGGGTGGGGGGAGGGGTATGGGGGATGGTGGGGGGGAGGGGGGATGATGGGTGGAGGGAGGGGGCAGTGGTGGGGGGGGAGGGGTAGGGGGAATGCAGTCCATGAAAGACTAAACAAGACTTAAAAAGAAACTCACGCCATTTGTATAACTAAACTTCCTTGTTCTTTCAGGTATGCTGCGGGAAGCAGCACCAGCAGAAAGATTCTCAGATTTGTGGATAAGATTGCCAAATCCAAATACTTTCAAAAAGCCACAGAGAATGAGTTCATCAAGAAGAAAATAGAGGAAGTGTCGAACACTCCACTGCTCCTGACTGTAGAGGTCCAGGAGTTAGCGGGAGTGCTGGCTGTCAACATCCCACCTCCTCCCACTGACCGAATATGGTACGTCCCATCCTGTTGTTTGAAAGTGAACCGTTCCAATGCTCACTGCTCTGTAGAGGCGAACAGTGTCTTTGCTCAATAAAATAATAACTCACACCCATGAATAACAGCCAGTTGTGCGTCACTTGGCAACTGACTTTGTGTACTAGAGTCAATACATCGACAACCAAAGCATTTGTGGATTGATTTAGATAGCAAATAGAGAGGTATGGGCGAGTACTGGGACTGGATGGAGGTGACGATGGCTGGAGCAGGCCCATGTCTGTAGATCTAAAACAGCAGTGTGAGCTAGTTGGCATTTTCTCGTTCTTATATAATAAACGTGATGTAAGAATTGTTTTTGAGGTGAAGCGATTTTTTTTTTAATGCTGTTCCCAGCGACACCACCTAAAAGGAAAATAAAATCCACAATCAAAATGTTATTTTCATGTGGAACTTGTGAAACTAGAGAACTAGTCAGATGACAAAATAATTAACCCATGAGTTACAGAGCTTTCAGCATCATGAATGAACACCAGCCCTCTGGCCAGACACTAGAAAGCTGGATTTTCGCCTTTTGAGATTTCAAGGTGGTAATGGCGACGGGGTGGTCCTGATACCGCCTGGGAAAAGTTAGCGCCCTTGTCTGCAAAATTCGGCCAAAAAATGAGGTTCCAAGATCGGGGGTGCAAATTCAGGCGTTACACAAGGGAGATTTTGCGCCGAGCCGAAAATCGCAGCGTTTAAAATGTTTTGTTGATTTAAGGAACTTCATTGTTACTTAATGCCCTGCAGCATAACGTTGTATATTGAATGGTTTTATTTTGGTGGGGGGAGTGTTGCAGTAAAATTTATGATTCGTCATTTGCCATTGGTGTCTTGCGCATCAGTCCAACGTTCACAAGGAGATGTGCCTTTATGGGGACACATACTGTGTCCAGTATTAGCTCTATCCCTCAGTTTCCTCCAATTAGGCGAACCGGTCCATTACGAGCTGGTGATGTGTGACACTTGGTCTGACAGCATCTCTACGCTGCCTGCCCCCTGTGGATGGTGTTGCTATCCGATGGGGGCCTCGCCAGGCTCCTCTTCATCGTCCTCCTCCTCCGAGGTAGGCCTGCAATCCCCACTGGCAATGCCTGGCCCCTCATGATGGCCGAGCTGTGCAACATGCAGCACACAACAATGAATTCGGAAACCTGTTGATGGGAATATTGAAGCCTGCCTCCAGAGCGGTCCAGGCATCGGTCTGCCTGTAGGAGATGGCGTATCTCTGTCAGCGCTTCCTTTCGGAAGCACAGCCTTCTCACCCACTGCTCATCAGAGAGCTGGAGGTCTGAGCATTGGTGCCTGTAAACCTGTCGGGGGTAAGCCCTCCTCCCCAGACATCTTCGGCCTCTCCTCATCCATGGGCTGACATGACCAAGAACCCTTCTTCTAGCTTGATGGCGCCTAGCAATAGCATGGAGCATGATATGCTGGTGAACTAGTACTGCTCCCATTAAGTTTTCGCACTCACCTTGTAAGGGCACTGTAATGGCAGATAAAAGTGTCGTTTGCAAGTCGGAGCTTCACACGGCGCGCTGTGCGCAACCGTTGCAGTAAATGTGACCTGCGATGTAAGAGCCTCATCCCTCCATTTAAATATACTGCCAATACTGCCTGCTGCACTCTGGGACTGCCTGGTTTTTCAGACGTTTCCTGGGGCGGGCGTTAAATGAAGTGTAAGGGCCGAATTTTGCATCCGGCACGCTAGTGGAGCATTGCGCGACGATTGACGTCATGATCTCAGTGAAATTAGAGGGCGGGATGGTAAGCTTTTGTGCCGCCACAAACCATGAGCCGAATTTACCGGCCGGGCGGTAAAAGCTGGATACTCAGCGTTATGCCTAGCAATGCCATTTACCGACCCTCCAGGCACAGAACAAGGCACAAATGAGCCAAAAATCCAGCCCAATAGTTTATGGTTATAAATCTTCAAAACCCCAAACAAACAAGCGGTTTCCATCTACGTTTTTCGGCCATATTTGTGACATGATATATTTGAAACATTTTTGGGTCCTGCACATCATTAACAGCTCATTGCTTCCTGTTAGTCACCTGTCTTTGTTATTGAGGTCTGCTTTTCACATGTATGTTTCGAACATTTCATAAATCTCCTTTTCCATGTCTTTTTCTTTCCCTGCCCACAATTTTCCCTTTTTCTCTCCTATTGTTCACACGAGGCCCATGCATCCATGGTTTCCTCTTTGTTTAAGAAGGTGAGATGGTAAAACCCTAAGCGTTTTCATGGGAGTCTTCAGTGTCACTCCTATCCTGACTGCATGGTTGGGGCTGTAAAGGGCCCCATCGGAACTCGTTTTCTCCTCCCATAGATGATATGGCCTCATCAAGAAAGACTGGATCAACTGGGCTTGTATTCACTGGAGTTCAGAAGAGTGAGAGGGGACCTCATAGAAACGTTTAAAATTCTGACGGGTTTGGACAGGTTGGATGCAGGAAGAATGTTCCCAATGTTGGGGAAGTCCAGAACCAGGGGTCACAGTCTAAGGATAAGGGGTAAGCTATTTAGGACCGAGATGAGGAGCAACTTCTTCACCCAGAGAGTGGTGAACCTGTGGAATTCTCTACCACAGAAAGTAGTTGAGGCCAATTCACTAAATATATTCAAAAGGGAGTTAGATGAAGTCCTTACTACTCGGGGGATCAAGGGGTATGGCGAGAAAGCAGGAAATGGTACTGAAGTTTCATGTTCAGCCATGAACTCATTGAATGGCGGTGCAGGCTAGAAGGGCTGAATGGCCTGCTCCTGCACCTATTTTCTATGTTTCTATGTTTCTATATAAGCCTTGAGGCAACTGTCAATCATGGCTAGAATTCACGCCTCTGTCTCCCAGGCCAACAGCTAAAGCCTTGCGGCTATGAAGCTCACTCCTCTCAATCTCTGTTCTTTGTAGAAGATTGTCATAACTCACTTTCACCTTTAGCACTGATGAGCAATGTGTCTTTCAAATTCACAATAGTGCAAACACTATTTATGCCATTCCATATGTACGGTGCAGAAACAAACCAAAAATAATATATTACATTCACGATTTATTAATATTTAAAGAATTCTCACACATTGTGCTGCTGTTCTGTTGTGTGGCCCAACCATAGGGATATATAAACCAACAGTAAAGCAAAGTTCTAGTTTAAACTTAGTTTGTTGATTGACATCTAGAAATTCTCTTGAAGAGTGCAGCTTATACAAAGCAAGCAGCCTGTTCTGTGCAGAACTCGGTATGGTATTTCTGTCTTTAACATTATCTGACTTGCGGGCCGAATCCAGCCCATCATTAACTAACCTAATTGGAACTTCTTTATTGCCATTCACATTCCAGTCCCTTTCCTTTACCACTGATCTCTATTAACATTGTAGCCACCCAGCCTTGTCATACAGCCTTCTTTCATAGAAACATAGAAATTAGGTGCAGGAGCAGACCATTCGGCCCTTGGAGCCTGTACCGCCATTCAGTAAGATCATGGCTGATCATTCAACCTCAGTACCCCTTTCCTGCTTTCTCTCCATACCCCTTGATCCCTTTTGAATATATCTAATGAACTTTCCTCAACAACTTTTTGCGGTAGAGAATTCCACCGGTTAACCACTCTATGAGTGAAGAAGTTTCTCCTCATCTCGTCCTAAATGGCTTACCCCTTATTATTAGACTGTGACCCCTGGTTCTGGAACTCTCCAGCAATGGGAACATTCTTCCTGCCTCTAACCTGTCTAATCCCGTCAGAATTTTATATGTTTCTATGAGATCCCCTCGCATTCTTCTAAACTCCAGTGGATACAAGCCCAGTTGATCCAGTCTCTCCTCATATGTCAGTCCTGCCATCCCGGGAATCAGTCTGTACTCCCTCAATAGCAATAATGTCCTTCCTCAGATTAGGAGACCAAAACTGAACACAATATTCTAGGTGTGGCCTCACCAAGGCTCTGTACAACTGCAGTAAGACCTTTCTGCTCCTATACTCAAATCCTCTAGCTATGAAGGCTAACATGCCATTTGCCTTCTTCACCGCCTGCTGTACCTGCATGCCAACCTTTCCGGAAGGTTATTTGTGTCTTCCTTCGTGAAGACAGATCCAAAGTATTTGTTCAATTGGTCTGCCATTTCTTTGTTCCCCATTATAAATTCACCTGATTCTGACAGCAAGAGACCTACGTTGGTCTTCACTAATCTTTTTCTATGTTTCTATATTTCCCCATGGGGACATGCTGGACTTACCTGAATCTGGAGGGCTCAGGCACAGTTTGCTTTAGGGACCCTAAGATGTGCGCAGGGGTTCTCAGCCAAAACAAGCTAACTGATCAGTTCAGAGTATTTTTTTTTAATGTATTTGTTCCAGGATGTGGGCGTCACTGGCAAGGCCAGCATTTATCGGCCATCCCTAATTGCTCTTGAGAAGGTGGTGGTAGTGAGCCAACAGGGTAGTTAAGAGTCAACCACATTGCTCTGGATCTGGAGTCACATATAGGGAAAGGCAGGCAGATTTCCTATCCCAAAGGACATTAGTGAACCAGATGGGTTTTTAACAACAATCCTGTAGTTTCATGGATAACATTTTTAAAAAATATATTCCAGATTTATTTAATTAACTGAATTTAAATTCCCCAGCAGGATTTGAACTCACATCTTCAGATTATTAGTCCAGTAACATTACCACTATGCTACCATTCCCTGCAGTGGGAAACTTACCATTGAATATCCAGCTAGGTCAACCCTACCCATTCAACCATTGGCTGGTAGTGTTATTTGTATATCTGGAAGCAAGGAGAAGAATTCTAACTCCAATGACAGGTCTACCTTGCCCATATTCTATTTATATACTAGGCTGGCTGGTTAATCGTCGACAGTGCCCTGGTGGACTGTGGACCTGCATGGTAAAGATATTGGAGAATCAGGTGCAGCACTGAGGGTTAACTTGATTTTAAACTTCCATTGCCAGATGTGTCACCTCAACTCCAAATTTACCTACTTATCTTCCTTCTGTTGTGGCTCAGTGGGTCGCACTCTCACTTTCTAGGTCAGAAGGTTGTGGGTTTCGAGTCCCACTCCAGGGACTTGAGCACAAAAATCTAGGTTGACACTCCAGTGTAGTGCTGAGGGAGTGCTACACTGTCGGAGGTGCTGTCTTTCGGATGAGACGTTAAGCCGCGTCTGCTGTCTCAGGTGGATGTAAAAGATCCTTTGACACTATTTCAAAGAGGAGTTATCCCCGGTGTCCTGGGGCCAATATTTATCCCTCAACCAACATAACAAAAACAGATTATTTGGTCATTATCGCATTGCTGTTTCTGAGATCTTGCTGTATTCAAATTGGCTGCTGTGTTTCCTGCATTACAACAGTGACCACAGTCCAAAAGTACTTCATTGGCTGTAAAGCACTTTGAGACATCCAGTGGATGTGACAGGTTCCATAAATGCAAGTCTGTCTTTTCTCTGAACTTAGGCACATGTTGGTCACTAGGCAACCGACGAGCACAGGTGTGAGTCCGCACCAGGTGGACAACAGGTAATGTTGAACAGCAGGACTTGCCACCTGTGACGCTCATAGGCAGTCCCTCGGGGTTAAGGGTGACTTGCCTCCACACTAAAAATGAGTACTCAGATGACTGATGAACTCATTTTAAACGGTGGAAGATGCCTGTGCATAAATTCGTTTAACGTGGGGTGGCCGTTGCACACCAGCCACCACACGGGCTTGACGGAGCAAGGTATTGGTCCAGTGGCAAGGGGATCCAAGACGACTGGAGACCAGGCTCTGCTACATGTGCCAATACATACACACAAACTCAAACATACTCCTACTGTCCTCCTTCCTTCCTCCTTCAAACAGGACCGCTCTCTACATGGAATTCATAGTACGCAATGTGAGCCCCAGGACCCTGGATGTGCAGTTGCTAGGAAGCTGAAAGTGCAACTTTAAAGGCACTATTCATGTGTGTGAGTTTTCCACATGCAGTTTGTTACTAGTCACTCTGGCTGGAATCTTTCCTTCAGTGGCAAGGCCATCACCTGTGAAACTATAGGAACGCTGTATGCCAAGCACCCAGCAGGAGCATTGGACAGCTCTGCAGACGGCAGCTGCCCGGGTAAATGAGGAAACCATCCTTTCCACCCAGTTCTGCTTTAAGTGCTCAATCATCTTGGGCCTGAGAGTTCAGTAAATCACTTAGTACCTTTAATAGAAAGTGAATGTGACTAGATACCAGCTGTAGCTCATTTCTACCAGCAATTTATATGCCTGCAGCAACTGGATGTAGTCTAATGAAATGGGTGAAATAAATTGAAATGATCTACCTTCACAAAACTAGTAAGGGGCCAACCTGTAGTGCCCACATTTATCGTCAAAGACACGTCTTAAAAAGCAACCAGCAGGCTCGTGTCTGGAGATAAGGTCATGTTGTCAATTTCTGAAATGAAAATGATTAGTAAAGTATAATAATCATGGTCATTAAAATTGGAAAGATTGCACTTAAAAATACAAGAAGTTTCAATTTATTTTCAAGCTGTGTTGAATTCATGAAATTTGCTTCATTATTAAATGCCAAAAATGTGTATTTCCGTTTATATTAAAAAACAGTATAATCATTCACAGAATGAAAGATATCTGGCAAAATCAGTTTTTTTCTTCCAAAACATTCAGGTGCTGATTCATGCCAGTGTACAGTTCTATTGGCACCAACCCACTGTTGAAATCTCGGCCTCTTCCCAATATTTCTTACTTGTGTTCAAAGCAAATTGTCAGCATCAGAGGCAGTCGTGCAGTTCTTGTGAACCACACCCTAATCTTACGGTAGTATCTGAGATAGCCTGTCACCGGGCAAACAATTACCACATTCTTTTTTAATATTCATTCTTGGGTTCTCGGGTTATGGGTGTCACTAACAAGGCCAGCATTTATTGTTCATCTCTAGTGGCCCTTGAGAAGGTGGTGGTGAGCCGTCTGCTTTGAACACGAGTAAGAAATATTGGGAAGAGGCCGAGATTTCAACAGTGGGTCAGTGCCAATAGAACTGTATACTGGCATAAATCAGCACCTGCAGGAGAGAATATTTTGGAAGAAAAAAACTGATTTTGTCAGATATCTTTCATTCTGTGAATGATTATACTGTATTTATATAAACGGAAATACACATTTTTGCAGCTGGATTGCAACTGTTCGAAAAATAAGTCTCACCACCACCTTCTCAAGGGTAACTAGGGATGGGTAATAAATGCGGGCTTTGTTAGTGACGCCCAAATCTCCAGAATGAATACATTTTAAAAATTAAACCATTGAGGTATACATCAGAAATAGAACAACCCACCAACTGTGTTCCCTGGATCTCTCCAAATCAGTGGACACCACCACACTCGAAGACCATATTGAATCTGTTAATCGAGTTTATTGCAAGAAGTAAAATTATACAGAAGCAATAATAAATCAGCAATTCAACATAACAAGTACAGTATTTAAAACTATTTGTTTCAAAACAATGTCCCGGAATTTGCAATTGCAATGACGGTGAAACTATCAGCATATGCTGTCATTACTCTGTGAATCAGACAGAAACTTCTGGAGTCTGCAAATGCACAGTTAACCGCGGAAATACAGAAGTTACTGTCAGTCATTCCCTGTTCCTCCACAGCATGCGCTGTTGAACTCCCCGGAACCGGCGATCAATTGAAATCACTGAACCGACGAGAACATAAGCTTTTACACTGGAATATAGCTCATAAAAACCCCAGAAAAAGTTAAGCCTTGTTGAACGAGGTGTAACTGGATTTTTAATGGTGTACTGAGTCATAATTACTGCTGAACAACCGTTCTGTGCCTGAAAACTAATTTTATATTTGTGGAATCTCAAATTTTTCCTTTATGATACAAATTCCATGATTTTTAAAATTTATTTTTAAAGTTTGTTTATGGTATTTCAGCTTCGACCTTAATCCTATTGGTATCATAGAATCAGAAAATTACGACACCGAATGAGGCCATTCAGCCCATCGTGTTTGTGCAGGTCAAAAAAGAGTTACCCAGCCTAATCCCACCTTCTGTTGCCTTGTAGATCACGACTCTTTAAGTGCACTTCCAAGTACCTTTTAAATGTGATGAGGGTTTCTGCCTCTACCACCCTATCACACAGTGAGTTCCAGACCCCCACCACCCTCTGGGTGAAGAAAGGTTTCCTCATCTCCCCTCTAATCCTTCTACCAACTACTTTAAATCTATGCCCCCTGGTTATTGAGCTCCCAGCTAAGGGAAATAGGTCCTTCCTATTCACTCTATCTAGGTCTCTCATAATTTTATACACCTCAATTAAATCTCCCCTCAGCCTCCTCTGTTCCAAGGAAAACAACTCCAATCTATCCAATTTTTCCTCATAGCTAAAGTTTTCCAGTCCTGGTAACATCCTCGTAAATCTCCTTTGCACCCATTCTAGTGCAATCACATCCTTCCTGTAATGTGGTGACCAGAACTGCACGTAGTACTCAAGCTGTGGCCTAACTAGTGTTGTATACAGTTCTAGCATAACTTCCCTGCTCTTGTATTCTATACCTTGGCTAATAAAGGAAAGCATTCCGTATGCCTTTTTAACGACCTTATCGACCTGTCCTGCTACCTTTAAGGACCTGTGGACATATACTCCATGGTCCCTCTGTTCCTCCGCACCTCTCAGTATCCTCCCATTTATTGTGTATTCCCTTGCCTTGTTGCCCCTCCCAAAGTGTGAGTGCATTACCTCACACTTTTCTGGATTGAATTCCCTTTGCCACGTTTCTGCCCAACTGACCAGTTCATCGTTAATCTTCCTGCAGTCTAGAGCTTTCCTCCTTACTGTCAACCACATGACCAATTTTTGTACCAAAGCGAATATCCCAAAACTTGGCCCAGCCCAGAGGCTCATGCCACATGTAAAAGAATTAGAAGGGCCACCTCCAGTGCCGAAACCCAGGAATGAACCAGGGACCTATAGATCTTCAGTCTAACGCGTTCCCAACTGAGCTATTTCAGCTGGTATGTCCCAATCTTTATTTTGCACTCTAAGATGATTAAAAAAACAAAGGAAACCCAGTGCATTTTACTTCCGGGTTTGCTGTCTGTGAGAATCCTTCAATGTGATTGGGCTGCTTATCCAGCTTGATGACATCACTGACACAGGAGATCCTCTAGAGTTGGCGTCCGATTCAAATTAACATCTGGAAAAGTGAAATCGATATCACAGAGATTGTTAAATCTTTGCGGACAGCTTTCTTCGAGGTCAGCGTGAGCGCTGAAACTTTGCCGCTGAATGCCAAATCCGGGCCATTTATCTGAGTGCCAGCAGTTTTCCTGAGTATCTTTTGAACATGAATCCATGATGACAAGCTTTACATGAGAAACAACCTTCACAGAATCCCTGTAAGCCTCCAACACAAAATAGGTAGACTGAAGAACAGGGGAGAAGGTTTCTCACTTTAATTTGATGTCCAAGCTACAATAAAGAAAGATATTTTTTAATGTTCTTCCCAATTAAACAGAACTGACCTACTTGAATTACTTCCTGCAGTGGCAGTCTAGAGCCAAAGGGGAATCCACAAATATAAACAACCTTAATCAGTGCACAGTTTGGTCAAACAAGATTTGACACAATTAGATTCAGATCCTGGGCAGTTTATTTGTCTAATTATCTAATGAGTAATGACTCAGAAATCAATCACTTCTTTTTAACAATGCACCTAACAGGGCCAATTTAAATTCATCATTAATGTGCAATGCTCCTAGGCAGAAGTGTATATTAGGCTTTGCCTCGAGCTAAAACATGCTATTCCACCATCGGGGCCATCATATTTGACCTGTCCTCATTCAACTTCCAAATATACACATTTTCCAAGGGTTGCTTAATAGCGAGTTTGAACCTTGGCCGATTTTTCCCTCTCTCTAGCCCGGGGATGGTGAAACTACTTGTATTACTGGCATCCACAAACATAGCAAAGAAACCGAAGAAAAGTGCCATACATGAGAGTTCTTCACTAACTAAGCCATTTGAGAGCCAGGCTCTCTGTACTTGATGCTGTCTAATTCTAAAGGGGTGACTAATGACTCACTGATTGACACAGTGCAAATCACTGCAACACTGAGGCTTAGGTTGACGTTGATGCCTGCTACATTAAAACATGAAGACAGGGCTGATTTATGAACCGTATTTGTCTGATTCAGCACTCAAATCTAAATGTTAGAGCTGTGTGTATACTTACCGCTGTTTCCTAATCATTTCTTGTCCTTATGTTTTGGTCCACGCTGCCTAGACGTAGGCAGTTTGTGCACATTTTTTCTTTCTGTGATGTAAATATAATGGAACAGACACTGTGGAATAATAAACACTGGACACTGGACAATGGACAAGTAGGGACAGTGGACTGTACTCTAACTTCTCACTTCTTGTGTTCAAATTGAGCCAGGGCCCCTCTTCATTAACAACAATTTTGACTACAAGTATAAATGTGAGGTTCTGAGGTTATTCTTATTACAAATGAATCTGCTTTTTTTTAAAGAGATGAAATTCTTATAGTCAAGGCATTGAGCCTTGTGTGATATGTGATATGTGTGTTGGCATATGGAATTTGGTTAATTCAGCTTCTGAAACGTGTTAATTCATATAATATAGTGGGGGGGGGGGGTGGATGTGTTTTGCATCATTAGAGCGAGAGAGAGAGAGATACAGATTTCACTTAGCAACAGCAGGGGGCTGAAATTGTCCCCCTCCTTAAACCCGTTACCACCCCTAGGAGGCCGTAACGGCAGTAAGGCCTTTCCGACCGGGGGAAGACCCATTAGATATTGCCCCCGAGCCGGGTTTGCACCCCGCTCGTGTTCCCGCCCCGTCAGTGCTGTCCCCTTTCCGCCCCGCGAGGGAAATTGCCCCGCGATAGCAGAGCCGCCGCTGCTCGGTGCCCCCGACAACTTGAAAAAGAAAAAGAGGGCAATTTCGTTAGATTCTCCGCCCCGAGGATTCTGCCGGAGAATAATCACTTAATTCAAAGTATCCGCCCCATTTGGGGCGGAGGGCAATTTCGGCCCTGTGGTGTCCACAACCAACCGGCCTCGGAAATGTTTCTGATAGAATGTTTAGATTAGAAATGTTATGATAAGAATGTCTAGAGTCTGAAAGGGTTATGCTTACCACAGCAAGACACAAGTTTACATTTTCTTCAACATACATCAACAATGTTAGATGCACATAAAAACATAGATGCATCTAACATTATTGATGTATGTTGAAGAAAATGTAAACTTGTGTCTCTGGACTATGCAGTAGCCATATTAGGCAATGCCAGTTCCAGTTTGAGAAGAAAACAGTGTATAAATATAAGCTTTTTCCTTTGTTCAAGGAGCATGAGAAGGGATCCATGCCTAGATACATGTGCTCTATTTGTGACTATACTCTGCTTGTAAATGGCTTTTTATGCTAAAGTTAAGATTGAATTTGTTACTACTTAAGTGAATGGCAGAACACTGTTTTAAAACAACACAGTGATATTACTGGGACAGGGGTAGCCCATTCATAGCATTTATTTTGCCACATTAGATCAGAATGGGAGCCCCAGTACCACAACATTTAAGAATAAGAGTTGTGGTTTATTGAAAAAAGGACACAAGCTGGACGAAGGGGAGATTTACAGCAAAACCAAAGCGTTTGAGCATTAGCTGCTTATCTGTTTGCAAGTTATGAGTGACTTTTCACTATTGGAGAACAGATATGTTTACAACTCTATACAACACTAGTTAGGCCACAGCTTGAGTACTGCACGCAATTCTGGTCACCACATTATAAGAAGGATGCGATTGCACTAGAGAGAGGAGATTTACGAGAATCTTGCTAGGAATGGAAAACTTTAGCTATGAGGAAAGATTGGATAGGCTGGGGTTGTTTTCCTTGGAACAGAGGAGGCTGAGAAGAGATTTAATTGAGGTGTATAAAATTATGAGGGGCCTAGATAGAGTGGATAGAAATGACCTATTTCCCTAAGCAGAGGGGTCAATAACCAGGGGGCATAGATTTAAAATAGTTGGTGGAAGGATTAGAGGGGAGATGAGGAATAATTTTTTCACCCAGAGGGTGGTGGGAGTCTGAACTCACTGCCTGAAAGGGTGGTAGAGGCAGAAACCTTCATCACATTTAAAATGTACTTGAATGTGCACTTAAAGAGCCATAACCTATAGGACTATGGATCTAGTGCTGGAAGGTGGGATTAGCTGGATGGATCTTTTTCAACCGGCACGGACACGATGGGCAGAATGGCCTCCTCTGTGTCGTATTTTTCTACGATTCTATTTTTTCATATCTCTAATTAGTAATGAAATAACTATACAAAAATAATAGGAGTTGAACATGACTGTGTTTGCACAGACAGTGTAACTATACCCTAAAACCAGATCATCAGAACGGGTTGAGAAACTGAATAGGAACAAAGGATGCAAATACTAGCTGTGTTTCTTGTAATTAGGTACAGCTTCCGGACTCCACCCCGACTGGAATTTAAGGTGCGGCCCAAGCTGGGCGAACGGGAAGTGACTTTCACACATGTGACTGAGTGGATTGAGAAGAAACTGCAGCACGAGTTCCAGGTAGGACAGAATCAGGAGGCATTCTGGTCTGCAAACAGGAATCTGACATTTTAACAGTCTGAGGACACGAGTGACATTTAACATCATATAATCATTAGAATTTTGCTGTAAGGAGGTGGCCAATCAGCCCATCGCACCAATGTCAGCTCTCTGAAGGAGTCAGCTACTTAGTTCGATTGCTCGGTACCCTTTCTGCACACGCTAACAATGTTTTTCTTTTTCAAATTCTCATCTACTTTCCTTTTAAAGCTATGATTATTCTTGCTCCACTACAGTTTTGTAGTTGTGCATTCCATGTCCTAGCAACCCTCTGAGGAAAAAGTGTTCACCTAACTGCTTAACTTTGTTCTGTTGGTGATGATCCTAAAGTCATGCCCTTTGCATTGGTTCACAAATAATCCTGACTGTATATAAAGTGCACAGTGCAAACTGAGACACGTTAGACACTCTGCATAGAACTTACAACATGGAAACAGGCTGTCAATCTTGGTGTTTAGCCTCCAAGTGAGCAATTAGTCCTAATGACATTTACCCACCCTATTTCCATGTTCCTTTATCCCTTTTTTCTTCATTCACCGATCCAATCTAATGTTGAATGTAGACACAGGCCTCGATTTGCCGAACCTCGGCGGGTCCGTGGCGGGCGACGTCGATGGCGGGTCACCGCCCCGGTGCTGTCTCCATCCCGGCGTCTGAAATGAAGTTCCCCGATTGGGCTTGTTAAGTTCACCCAGCGCGCCTGCCGGTCAATTAGAGGAAGCGGGTCTGGTGATGGCATTTGATGACGTGTCATCAGCCGGTTTCCTTAAAGGGACCACGTCCAAATTTATTTTGACAGTTGTGCTGTCAGTGGTCTACAGCATTGAGGTGCTGCAAACACTGACAATGACTGCACAGAGGTGCAGGGCTGCACCCAAGCTCTCCCATGACTCCCTCCATATGATTATGGAGGGAGTCACAGCACGCAGGGCAGCCTGTCAAATCCAAAAATCCGGGGAGGGGGGGGAAATCATTGCTAAGTAGCTGTAAACAAGCCACTAATGATTTTAATTGGCTTCCCCACTGCCACTGCGTGTCGGGTTTGCCCAGCGCTGGCAGACCCAACATTTGGTAAAGGCGCACGGCGGTGGGTTTACAACAGGATCCCGACCCGCTGGGAAAAAATACACTTTCCCATCCGACCTGCCACCGATCCCTCCCACTGACCGCGCCCCCCTGCCGCAATATCCAGCCCATAGTTTCTGCACCAAACGCTAACACTGGACATGATTTCCACAGCCTCACAACTCTCTGCAAATAAGCTTCTCTTTCTTGTTTGTCTGCTCTTAGCATCTTTATCATTCTTATTTTATTTACCCCCTCCCCCTTACTTCTTCCCTAGTTTCCTCACTGCAATCTATTCCTGTCAGACAGGTTGCGGAGGCAACAAACTCCCGTGGACCTGCCCACACTGCCACTCCGTCACTGGGACGTGGATGAATGTAACTTAGGAATGAATCTTGTGATGATTTTGTTCCTTCTCCTGTGAACTTGAAGCAAACTTCCATGCACCATCTGCACCCTCAGCACAGCCAAGTGGCGTTCCTTTTGTCGGCATTAGTTGAACCCACCTGCCACCTCTCAGTGGTACAATGTATTAGAACACACTGAGCCAGCACACCACACAATTCTGCCTTTTCACAGTACAGTCCACTAATCATCATCTTCTTGGAGGGATCAATGTATCTCATAAGAACCTAACAAAAGAAATAGGAGCAGGAGTAGGTCCTTTGGCCCCTCGAGCCTTCTCCACCATTTAATAAGATCATGGCTGATCTGATCCTGGCCTCAACTCCACCTCCTTGCCCGCTCCCCATAACCCTTTACCCCCTCAAACTAACTTGTGCTAACTTGAATATAGCCATGGACAGAACTTTTCCTCATGGACTACAAGTGGAGAGAAAGCTTTTATGCCGCATGTTAATTCAGTCTTTCAGCCTATAAGATCCTGTTCGCATTACATTTATTTACCCATGTCTTAGGTCAAATTGTAGAAACTAATTCTAAGTATGAATGGTGGGCAACTGAGGACGGTGAGCAAACGTCAATGTCATCGTCATAGGCAGTCCCTCGAAACGAGGATGACTTGCTTCCACGCCAAAAAAGGATGAGTTCACAGGTGTTTCAATGAAGGATCTAATATTCCAGATCCCGAACTACATCCTGAAGGGTGGAAGATGCCTGTGCGTGGATTTTTTTAACGTGTGGTGGCCGTTGCACACCAGCCACCACACGGGCTTGACAGAGCTAGGTCTTGGTCCAGTTGCAAGGAATAACCAAGACGGCTGGAGACCAGCTCTGCTGCACGGACCTCGTGCGCACACATATCGCAGTGTGGGCTGGCCCGTGCTGCCCCTGGGGCCCTCGGCTCTTCTGAGCCCCAAACTCACGCATCTCCTGGGCCCCTGTCACTTCCTTCTATAAGCTCTTGCCGCTCCTTCGCCCCTCCTGCTATACCTGCCCGCACTGCAGTCAGCCGCCGCCCTCCTGCAGCAGCACGCGCTGCTCCCTGTAGTGGTATGCTGCGGCACGCTGCTCCCTCCAATGGTCCCGGCCTGCTGCTGGTCTTGAAGGCCGGGACCACGCCAATTTCCAGGACCACGTCAATGTATCAGGTCAGTGAGAGCTGCAGTAATATCCACTAGAAAAAGAGTGCTCGGTTTTTTACACACTATAGTGATTCCCCAGGTCAAATCACATTTAAACCTCTTAATAGGTGTTTCACTGATACTTTTCATGACATACGAAAGGACTCATGGCTGTTCAATTTTGAAAATGATGTATAAAGATATCTTGCGGAAGAGAAAGGGGGATAATTGAAAGGTAGGATATAGGTCATTAAATATATTTAAGGTGGAGATAAACAGAGTTTTGAGCAATAAGGGAGTGAAGGGTTATGGGGAGCGGGCAGGGAAGTGGAGCTGAGCCCAAGATCAGATCAGCCATGATATTAAATGGCGGAGCAGGCTCGAGGGGCCATATGGCCTACTCCTGCTCCTATGTTCTATGATGGATCAATGGACTTCTGCCTGAGATACGATACTATGGTATTATGTAGTAAGTCGCATGCACCATGAATTGAAGTTCGCTTTCTGTAATCCTAATGCAGTCTATGTTTTTAATTACAGAAAGTTTTTGTGATGCCAAACATGGACGATATCTATATTCCTATCATGCACTCTGGCCTTGATAAACCAGACCAGTCCAGGCAATCTCCAGAGGATGTCACCGGAGAAGCCTTCTTTGACTCTGCCGACAGATTCTAAGAACTGATTCCTGGAAATAGCAGAGAAGTTTGGGGAAAAGGTGATTTTTTTTTTACCACTGATGTCTGCTGAGGAAATTGGATTCTTTTCCTGGTCCCCGGTATGTTTGCAAATTGCAAGTGGAGGACTAAATCTGATTGAATAGGCTCCTTTTTGAATTTGTGCCCTCTCTGGTGCAGATTCTGTGGTGAAAGTTGAGCTCTGTGTGTGCGAATGGTTCCTCCATACGTAGCATTGAAAATGTATTGTGAGGCACTAAATATAGAATTAGCACTTGGAGCAGCCAAGTTTATTCTAGGGGACTTCCACTGTGCATTTTCCCACCTGCAATGTCTCCTTTTTCCACCCTTTGCTCCTGACAGTGGTGATTCATGCTGGGGGTCAGTGCTATGGGTACCAGAAACCCTTTAGCACTTAGCTCAGGTGTCCGTATTCCACGTGTCACAATATGCAGTGAGTATTGATAGTTCATTCGCAGATTGACTGATGCGTTTCCTACATTATAACAGTGACCACACGTCAAAAGTACTTCATTGGTTATAAAACACTTTGGGAGATCCTGAGGTTGTGAAAGGCGCTATATAAATGCAAGGCTTTCTTTTTAATTCAATCATGGGGAGCTTCATGGCTGAGCTTGATTCTGTCTTCACACACTTTCCAGCAGAAGTCACTGGATGGCAAACAAGGGTGGGATCCATTCAGGAATTGGTGCCGATAGTTGGTACATTTTTTGTTTTCGTTTGCACAGTCTCAACTTATTTACCCTGCTGTGGATGGCTTGAAAAAAAAAGATTTCCAACAAGGATTAGGGGAAGAATTATCTCTTTAAAATCTATAAACTTGATTGCAAATTCTAATGAATTTCTGCTACGTTTTTGAATCTCGGAGTTTTTTTCAGGTCTATAAAGCCCCTGCCCAAGGTAGCTGAGAGCCTCATAGATTTATGCAAATTTGCGCAATGCTATTACGCCATTAGTACCCCGCGCCATCTTAACCAGGAAGTCAGCGGGTGCACCGACAGCAAGAGGTTAGTCAGACTATTGAAGAGGCTGAGGAAGCTATGTTTTAAGCTTTCCTTTTTGGGGCCAGGAGGATTAGGAATGCTCCTCTGGGTCCCACAAGGGAAGTGTAGGGCTTCCCAGCCCAGACTCCCTCCTCCCACCCCCCTCCCATTACCCAAACCACTGACCGCCCCAGAACCCCCGTCTTCCTCACTCCTGCACTCGCACTTACTTTGGGCGGCTTGACTTTCTACCGCTTCCACCCCCACCCCCCCCAAACAATTTCCCTGCAGTTTGTCATTAAAATCTGCCGCTCCCGGACTATTTGGCCACTCACTAGGCCACCTTCCCACCCAGGAGTTCAAAATTCCCACCCAAACTCCAATCTCTCTCACTTCCCCAGAGGTGGTGGTATTTATGCTGCAGAAGAAAATATCATTTTTATTTTTGGTAGCTGTGTGTCCATCATGCATGGGAACCCATAAACCTGATTAAGAAACATCAAGACCAAACTACTGAGCAATCCACTAAAGTAGGCTGATAACGGAGGGCACCTCTCCCTCCAAACGGAGACACTCCGCTTACCGAAGCCCAGAGAAGTTAAGCGCAAGTTGATAAGAGGCAAAACTGAGAGAACCTCGAGTGCTCATATGGAGTCTGAAGGAGCTTTAGCATCCAAAATCCCACAGCTTACCAGTACAAAAGATTATCTTGCAGCGTTATCTGCAGCCAAGTAAGAAGAATCCTCCCACTAGGATCTACAGATTGTTGGCTGTGTGTGGAAGAGTGTGACTCATAGAATCATAGAAAAATTACGACACAGAAGGAGGCCATTCGGCCCATCGTGTCCGCGCTGATTGAAAAAGAGCTATCCAGCCTAGTCCCACCTTCCAGCCCTAGGTCCATAGCCCCGTGGATTACGGCTCATTAGGTGCACATCCAAGTACTTTTTAAATGTGATGAGGGTTTCTGCCTCTACCACCCTTCCAGGCAGTGAGTTCCAGACTCCCATCACCCTCTGGGTCAAGAAATGTTTCCTCATCTCCCCTCTAATTCTCTACCAACTATGCCCCCTGGTTATTAACCCCTCTGCTAAGGGAAATATGTCCTTCCTATCCACTCTATCTGGGCCCCTCATAATTTTATACACCTCAATTAAATCTCCCCTCAACCTCCTCTGTTCCAAGGAAAACAACCCCAGCCTATCCAATCTTTCCTCATAGCTAAAATTTTCCAGTCCTGGCAACATCCTCGTAAATTTCCTCTGCACCTTTTCTAGTGCAATCACATCTTTCCTGTAACGTAGTGACCAGAACTGGACACAGTACTCAAGCTGTGGCTAACGACTGTTGTGTACAGTTCTAGCATAACTTCTCCACTCTTGTATTCTATGCCTCGGCTAAGAAAGGAAAGCATTCCGTATGTCATCAAATCTTAGTCAAATCCAGCTGCAAAATCACTCTCTGCACCCACCCCCCCCCCCCCCCCACCCCCGAGACCCCTGCAGGCTGATAGATCTGCTCGGCTGCACACATTTCTATTTCACCGCAGATATCAAGAACCCAGTGGCAACGGGAATCTACCAGAACTCGTGAAGCACAGTTTATTCTTAATTCAATTGGAACAGTTCAAGTTCAGATAAGCTCATATTTGGTGACGGGATTTGTGCTCATTCTAAACCACTGTGCATATTTATCAAAAAAGGCCTGCATGAGAAATGACCTGCTAGAGAGTCAGTGTGTGGGGGCTATTTTTAAAATGATTGTCTACCCTGAATATTCCTGTAATTATTTATAATAATTTATTCTTCTGTTACAAAGGATAGAAAAGTGATATTGTAAACCCTTTGCATTTTTGGTACAGACTGAAGCCACTTTCCTTCTTTTATTGATGCATGTTACGGTATTTGTACAAAGAAATGTGTTGCCTATTTATCCTGTCTTGTTTATTGAGGCTTGCGAATAACAAGCCAAGGTGTTAAGTGCAATAATCCTGAGTAATGTCACTAGTACAGTAATAGTGTTTTTTAAAAAAAGAATTCTCTTTGTATTAGTGGTCTATCGCCAGAAGGCATTTGTGTAAAGAATGATGACTGACAGGTGTGCATGTGGTATTTTTTAAATAAAACAAAGAGATATAGTTACCCCTGCAGACTGTGCAATTCGAAAGGTTCATTGTGTGGTACTGGAGCAAATGTATTTACTGGTGTCACTGATGCCTAGGTAATTTTGCTGTTCTGTGCGGCCTCTCCCTAAATGACCCTGTCATTATTACATGCAACATATTTCTCTGGCAAAGGTTCATTATGACAATACTTTCATAGGTGGGAAAGATGCATATCAAATGTACACAGCAACAGCAAGTATTAACGAGCTACAATGGGATAGAATGCAAATGCTTAATTAAGCAGATTCACTTCATAGGAGCATAAGAATTTCTAGACAAAAAAAGGACCAAGGTCCATCTAATTTACCTTCTACCATCCTGGGAGTCGCAAGGTACAACGCTAATTGAGTTGTTGCCTAAGCATGGCCATCAATCACTATCAATTAGTGTACAAGAGACCCAAGCATGACACGAAGAAAACCCGATTAATGAAGGGCTTTGGGGACCATAGGTCCAGAGTCAACTGTTGCTCCTAAGAATGTTACACTTATTCTTCTTAGGCAATGCCCCAGAGTCGAGGATGACTTGCTTCCATGCTAATATGAGTTCTAAGGTGACTAATGAGCCCGATGCCAGATCTACAGATTCTGTCACGGGTGGGGCAGGTGGTGGTTGAGGGAATGGTGGGTGGGCTGCTTGGTTTGTCGTGCGCTCCTTCCGCTGTTTGTACTTGGCTTCCACTTGCTCCCGACGAAGAGACTCGAAGAGTTCGCTGCCTTCTCAGATGCTTCTCCACTTTGAGTGATCTTGGGCCAGGGGTTCCAAAGAGTCGGTGGGGATATTGCATTTTTTCAAGGGGGCATTGAGAGTGACTTTGAAGCATTTTTTTCTGCCCTCCTGGGGCTCGCTTGCCGTGTCGGAGCTCGAATAGAGTGCCTACCACACGTCATGTCTCAAATTACTCATATATTGTATCCCAAAATGTCCACGGAGGTGAAGTTTACCCATTCACCAAAGTGTAAGTGAAGATGCCCATCAACCACTATAGCTTATAGAGCAGTTTCACTCTAATTGAGCAATTGCGTGTGAGCTTAACTCCCAAAGGTTTGGCGTCCTCTCAAGCTATAGTACATACAGGGAAGGAGACTGAACAGCCCTCATCATACACCGCAGCCTGGGGTGCAGTGAAACTGATGTCTTGGGCACTACCTATGGCCTGGAGTATGTACCAAAGTTTACCTGGAGTGAGGACCTATGTCTGTCTACTGTCCATGGTATTTCCCACCTTGGGAGCTATTCAGGAGACCTCTTCCATTTGGAAACAACAAGCCATTCCTTGGGGACATCAATGCAAAATATCCCGTGTGGGATCCATCCAGTGCATCAACACTTCAGGCAAATAATCACTGGACATAACTGAGGATCTGGGCTTCAGCATCCTCAAACCCATGGAGTCCGTTTATCACAGAAGCAGCTTTAACTCCCAAGGCATGTTTGACCATGCCATTGTAACAGCAGGTGTGGCCAACACGTGCTCAGATCTAAGGGTGGCGAGTGACTGTGCTACCAACCGTCCAGAAGATGAGGCTGGGATTACAGATGGGCTCACTGGGCAGCCTCACTTAGCAGCAAACATCACCCACCTAAATTCTGCAAAACCTCTGACGACCGAGAGCTGCTCAGTAAACAGCTGACCGATGCACTAATGGTAGCAGCAAAAACGGCAAACGGATGAAAAAGGATTCTGGTAGTCGAGCTGCTGTGGTAGCCCGACCAGCATTAGGGTGATTCGGACAAAAAAAAGACTGAGGAGATACATCATTAAAACATGGCTCAGGGAGACAATTAACTGACTGCCAACAACTCCTCAAAGCCAATGCTGAAAAAGCAGTGAGACTTTTCTTCAAAAAATGTTGAAGGAGAACAAAATCCCAAATAATTCTGGTAGCAATTCTGGTGTTCATTAAAGGCACCGTATAAATGCAATGTGTTACATCAAACTCACAAACAGTTTAGACCCTGAGAATGACGCACAGTGAAGCAGCATGCCCTCGGCTACAGTAAAAAGTCGGCTTAGAGAAAGCCGAGTTCTTCAGAATCCCCTTTCCACTGTCTACACCAACCAAATCACATGGAATTTTACAGTATCTGAGAAAAGGAAGTGGATCATTGCATCCATACACCCAGTGTGCTCACAATTGGCCCAGGCTGGCTGATCCCTGGCAGTGATGTCATCCACGTGTCATGCCCAAGCTGTATTCCTCTGGAAGGTTATGCCCAGGGCAGTTTGCTTTCTGCTGGTCTTGATTGGTTTTGACATCAAGCTACAACTTTCTTGTGTTTCTTTTATGGTTCGCTATATGCCTGAAAGAGCGAAAATGAATACGGGGGGGGCGCCATATTGGTAAAGGTGCCTCTGCAGATGGCCACCTAAAACAGGCGTTAGGCCCCTTACATGTATAAATAAGGGGTCTTAGGCCTCCTTGCAAACATTGGTTTTGCTTGAGCCGGGCCTGCTCTGCTCAGGATTCTTAAGCTGTGAAGGCCTCAATTGTTCTCCCTTTTGCAGTCTGTTCTTTTCATGGGAGCGATTTTCAACTGTCAGTCACCTGTTCCTTGCCCGAGAAACAGGCAGCCAGCAACTGAAAATTAGGCGAAGGGGCACTTTCGTTATTCCAAGGCCTGTCTAATGCCTTTTGGGCCTAAGTTAGCTTAAATATGCAGATCTGGGTCCTACCCCAGTTGTCGGACCCCGAAAGCAATTTTTAGGTACAAATGGACAGAGTGCATGCTGGGCTTGCTCTGCCCATTTGTACCAGGTGATGAGTAGGCCAACCAATGGTCTTCAAAAGCGGCCGAGGAAATTAACATTTTTCCAAAAGCAAAATGCTGCAGATGCTGGAATCTGAAATAAAAACAGAAAATGCTGGAAATACTCAGCAGGTCAGGCAGCATCTGTGGAGAGAAACAGAGTTAACGTTTCAGGTCGATGGCGCTTTGTCAATACTGGAATTTACATTTTTGTTGGGCCAAGAGGAGCAGGTTTTGGGCCACTCCGCCAATTTCACATCTGTTTCAGGCAGATATTGAAGATTGGACTCCATTTGACTTCTGAAGCACATTAGAGAGCCAAACAATGTCTTATACACTCCCAGGAGTCACGGTGCTGTTAACGTGCAGCGATGGCATTGTTCAGCTCTATTTGTCGTGTTGTTGTGGTTTATTAGCTGATTTCCTAGATTAATTTATTGTATCATTACTTACTCCCAGTCATCCTAATCATTTAATGAATTCAGTTTGCTCTGGGTAATGTTGTTTTATTCCTAGAAGTAGTTTCGTTTCAATCTCTAGGTCAAATTTTTGTCAGTCTTTCAAAGTCTTTGAGTCAATAATATGACTGAGACAAATGACCTGGTTCTGGTGGTGTTGCTGAGGGAGGAATGCGTTATGTATGTAAACATTGCAACTGTGTAAAACTTACCTCCAGAGGGCGCAACTGTTGGAGGTCCAAGGGTCACCTGCACACCTCGTGCAAGGGAGTATAAAAGGTTATCTGCCATGCTGCTTCGGCACTCTGGAGTTGTATTAAAGAGACTAAGGTCACATCAATTTTAGCTCACAATACTCAGTGTTGTGGAGTTCTTCCATACTTAATAGAATGTTGACCAGGAATATCGCCCTCGAACCTTTTACAATCCACCTCAACCAGCAAGAACAGGCAGATGGGATCTCAGTAGAATGTCTTCTGTGAAAAAATGGCATTACAATGCTTCATCCCCCTCAATGAAGTGTCAGTTGAGAAAACTTTCAAAAGGGAATTGGAGATATACTTAAAATGGAAAACAATGCAGGGTTTTGGGAAATACCAGGGGAGTGAGACTGAATGGATAGCTCTTTCAAAGCATCAGTAGAGTCGCGATGGGCCAAATGGCCTCCTGTGCTGTATGATTTTATGATTCAGAGTCCTTTGTAATGCAGGTAACAGAATTCAGTCTCTTCTTGAGCGGTCTATGACTGTAGTGGAGCTAGAAAGAGATTTGGGCATTCTAGTGCATACATTCTTAAAGGTACATGACCAATGCCATGCAGCGATAGCTAGAGCAAATAGGGTGTTGGGGTGTATCCATAGGACAATTGAGTATAAGACGAGGCATACTATTTTGTCCTTGTACAAGACCTTAGTCAGGCCGCAATTGGAATACTGTGCCCAGTTTTGGTCTCCTCACATGGTGGGTGATATTTGAGGCTCTAGAAAGGGTGCAGAAGACGGCCACTAGGCTAAATCCAAGTCTAAAGCATTTTAGTTATCAAGATAAGTTAAGAGTTGGGACTCTTTACCTTAGAGCAGCATAGAGTTAAGGGGAGATATGATTGAGGTTTATAAGATAATGAAGGGAATAATCAGTGTTCCAGCTGACCGTTTATTTCAACTAAATAGGTTAGGCAGGTCCAGGGGGCACAAATTTAAGTTTATAAGGCTAGATCTAGGTTAGATGTCAGGAGGTGGTTCTTTTCACAGAGAATACTAGACCTCTGGAACAAGCTGCCCTCTCATGTGGTGGATGCAAACTCACTGAACTCCTTCACGCAAAAGCTGGATTTGTTTCTGGCTGCGGCGGAGATGAATTCTTACAGAAGGTAAGTACTGCAGGGAATTTAATGGCCAGAGTGATCTTTTGGACTAGCTTCGATGGCCTAGATGGGTCGGAGAGGAATTTCCCAGATTTTTTTCCCCAAATTGGCCTGGGTGTTTTAATCTGTTTTTTTGCCTCTCCCAGGAGATCACATGGTCATTTGGTTTCGGGTGGGGTGGGGTGTATAAGTTGTGATACACAAGGTATCGCCATTGTGTAGGACAGGCTCGATGGACCCGATGGTCTTTACCTGTCCGTCATTGTTCGTGTGTTCGTATGTTTGTATGTACTAAAGTGTTGGACCACTGGACCTCCTACAGAATGGGCTCAAAACATAAAGGGAGACCCCCCCCACGGAACAGAATGATACACAACTGATGATGCATTAATGTCATAACTTCACTTCAAGTACTCGCTTATCCTTGAGAGTCCTACACCTTACAACAACACCAGCATAAAGCACACTTAAACAATGTCTTTACAGATATGGACAGCAAAATAATGAAAGCTGGTCATGTGTGGCGATATGAGAGAGAGATTGTTGGGTGGAAATTAGATATGGCCCGTTTTTGAATCCATGGCCAATGGGCTCGTCCCAACCAGGAGGCCCAAGGCTGTCCCTAAAGTGGTCCTCGGGCCTCATTAACATTTTTTGCGCGAGGTGCCCTACCTGCTGCGTCTCCACAGCCAGCACATGCATTTTGTTAAGTATGATATAAGGCTGCTTGCCTTCCGACAGAGCCCGAAGGTAAGGCCCTGGACGGCTTTTGGTGCGGCAACAAAGGGTGGAATGGTGGCAGACGGCGATCGTGAGGACTGTAGAACTAAGGGGCACTGCTGCGCCTCTTGGCTTGACAGGAGCGTTTTGAAAATTAAAAATTACTAGCTATTCGGTGTGTGAAGGGATAGCAATGAAAGCAAAACTACATTACCTAAAGGTCTGTCAGCTATAAAATTGCTTATTTTATGTCACATTTTATTAAATATTACAGAAAGTGGAAATGTATAGTGCATTGAACATTTCATCACTGACTATGTGCTGAATAAAGTCTCATTTTGGTTTATTTTCATGTAAAGTGCTGCTGTCGTATATGAAGCAATAAAGTAACGAGTCACTTAACAAAAACAGACTGAGCATCAAACGATTCTTTATTATCAGCTTTGTGAGCAATTCAGCGACAGACGCGGTCCTTCATATCTGTAGCTGTTAAGAATTGATCGGGGCACTGGCCTTCCCTTGCACCAGATCTTTCTTGAGTGGCCCCTGAATAAAGAGAACAGCGATTGAATTTAAAATGATTTGTGTCCTATTCTGACCCCCAATGTACCACATTAACTTATCTTCAATACCATAGTATACCACACAGAACGTTACGGGCTAGAAATTCACCAGCCTGTTGATATTTGTTTTTTAATGTAATTTTTGTGAAATAATAAGAATAAAAATGTTGCCATTTTTCAACGGGGTAAATTTGGCCCCAAAAATACGCCTGTCGATAAAAATCGCCGTTGCTGGAGGATTCGTGTTGGAAACCGCCGTCCTAGCTAACTTTACCGCGAGGCCGATATCACCAAAAATACAGGGGAGAAAACACAAAAAAAATTCAAAATAAAAAATCTGAAAATATTAACAAGACCCTTAAGTAATCAATCGCTGAAAATGAATTTTAAGAAAACTTCAACTTACCTTTTTTCGTAGGTCTTCCTACTTACCAACGTTTCTTGCAACACCTGCTTTTCCTGTGCATTGTTTCTTCACCCGAGTTCGCTGAACGGCCAAATTTAGGCGGTCCTATTTTTTACTTGTGGCGATCCATTTTTTGGCGATATTTCGAAACCGCCATTCTTAACCTTTGGGAAATTTTGTTAGATTTCTTGTAATGACAAAAACCCCCACTTTTAACGCAAAAAAAAAATCGCGTTAAAACGTGTGTTAGGCTGGCTAATTTCTAGCCCATGGTCTCCACATTTTTAAATTCAAAAATGATTACTATGTACTCTGTTTAATTAAATAAAATAGTCCCTCACAAGTTAACTCTGGTAAGATCAGATCAGTTAGACTCTGATTTCAACTTGCATACTGCACCGGTGATAAATATGTATTAAGAAAATTATTATGGATAAATGTATTTGAAATTTACAAAATTCATCTCACGTTGCTATGGTGCAGTCCCTCCTTGATAATTATTTGATTTTCACCGTTATCTCCTCCTCTCTATAATATCTCCACCTCCATCAAGCCATGCTACCAATCCCTCATCCCTGTCACATCCCATCATCTCTGCAGTCACACGCACTGACGTGCAGCCTGTTTTAAATCGCTCCTGATTTTTATTTCCGTTAACTTTAATGGAAAATCAGGTGTATATAAAATGGGCTGCTGATTCACCATCACCTGTGTTATACTATCGCACAAAGTCAAAATCTACCCCATGGAGTCCAAATTATATTGTAAGGCTCTTTAGCAACCTTACCATAAAAGCTCTCTTCTCCTCGGCTGTCTGGAAGTGTCCATAGCCAAATTTGGAAGTTGTGTCAATGAACTTGAGCTCAATTAATTCAACATCACTCCGTTTTGTGTGAGCCAGAAGAGACTGTAAAAGAAGCGTATACATCAACAACAACAACTTGTATTTATATAGCGCCTTTAACATAGTGAAACGTCCCAAGGCGCTTCACTTTATGAGACAAAAAATTTGACTCCGAGCCACATAAGGAGAAATTAGGGAAGGTGACCAAAAAGTTGGTCAAAGAGGTAGGTTTTAAGGAGCGTCTTGAACGAGGAAAGAGAGGAAGTAAGGCGGAGAGGTTTAGGCAGGGAGTTCCAGAGCTTGGGGCCTAGGCAATAGAAAGCATGGCTACCAATGGTTGGGCGATTATAATCAGGGATGCTCAAGAGGGCAGAATTAGAGGAGCGCAGACATCGCGAGGTTTGTGGGGCTGGAGGAGATTACAGAGATAGGGAGAGGCAAAGCCATGGATGGATTTGAAAACAAGGATGAGTATTTTGAAAGCCAATGTAGGTCAACGAGCACAGGGGTGATGGGTGAGTGGGACTTGGTGTGAGCACAGCACATTCGGCGTGGTAGCCCGACCCGCAAGGACCATTAGCAGGTCGGAGCCTTCAAAGGAGCGGCGTGCGGAGGCATACCACTTCAAGGTACAGCACGAGCTGGTGCAGGAGAGCGACGGCTACGAAGAGGGCGACTGGATTGGAAGTCACCATAACCCAGGTCGGTGATTGGAGCGTGGGCAAGTACAGCAGGAGTGGCGAGGTCGGGGCGCAGGAGTCGCGAGAGATGGTGGAGCGATGTGATCGGGGCCCAGAAGAGGCGTGAGTTCGGGGCCCAGAAGAGGCGAGGGCCCGGGGCAGCACAGGCCAGCCCACACTGCGATATGTGTGCGCACTAGGTCCATGCAGCAGAGCTTGGTCTCCAGTTGTCTTGGTTAACCCTTGCCACTGGAACAAGACCTAGCTCTGTCAAGCCCGTGTGGTGGCTGGTGTGCAACGGCCACCATATGTTAAAAAAGTCCACGCACAGGCATCTTCCGCCCTTCAACATGCAGTTCGGGATCTGGAATATCAAGTTCTTCATTGAAACACCTGTGCAATCATCCGTTTTTGGCGTGGAAGCAAGTCATCCTCGATACGAGGGACGCCTATGATGATGATGATGGGTGAGCAGGACTTGGTGAGAGTTAGGACACGGGCAGCCGAGTTTTGGATCACCTCTAATTTATGTAGGATAGAATGTGGGAGGCCAGCCAGGAGTGCGTTGGAATAGTCAAACCTAGAGGTAACAAAGGCATGGATTTTTCAGCAGCGGGTGAGTTGAGGCAAGGATGGAGATGGGCGATGTTACAGAGATGGAAATAGACGGCCTTAGTTATGCTGCGAATATGTGGTCGGAAGCTCATATGACACCAAGGTTGCAAACAGTCTTGTTCAACCTCAGGCAGAAGTTGGGGAAAGAGATGGAGTCACCCTGAATATACATTTTTCAGCTACACCAGAATTGTTATGTAAAATAATAGAATCATGAGCGCATTTCGAATGTTAACTGGCAATAATATACAATGGACTACTCCAATGTTCAGTGATGTTATTCCTTCTGTACCTTACATCGAACTCTAGCCTGTAATTGCCGAGGTATTTTACTGGTGCTGATTAAGAGATTTATATATTGTCCCCTCCGATGTTTCCATGGGAATCTCACGCTTTGTTCCAGGACGTAAATTTGCCCTGTTTAAACTGGCCTAGAAATTAGGTTGCATGTTGCTTGTTTTATAGGCATAAAACGGGCGCCTAAGAGTCAAATAAGGTGGGCGGTGTGAACACGCCTGAAGTGTGCTGCCCACCATATTGGTCGTGGCGCCTCTATAGGCATTATGGGCGAGTTCAAAGCTTTTACATATGCTAATCAGTGGCCTAATACCTGTTTACGACCACCTTTATAAAAATTCAATGAGGCATGACGACAGTGTGGGTCGTACATACTACGGTCAGTTTCTTCAGGCACTTAGCAGCCAAACCAAAAGTCCTTAAAGGTACCGCTGGAGTCTGCCACCAGAAAGGTAAGATTGAACTTTTATTACTTAGCTTATTGTGGAGCCGGGAGGAGATTAAGTCCACGGGCCAGTGCTGACCACCACTTGTCCCCTCCTAATTGCCTTCACCAGCACCACCCCTGCCCCCCGCCCCCACCCTGCTGTAATGTAGGCACCTGTGAATATGCTCATGGGTTTGCAGAGCTGTTGCACTGTGATGTTCACAAGACTAAATAAGACCCCAGTCAGTTGGGTCTAGGTCATCCACGATGAGGTATGCAGTTGTGAGTCTAGTGGATGAACTGGTAATGTGTAGTGAGATTGTTAAACCTTTGTTAATAAACCAACTAGTTCTCAACAGCAATGTGTTGCTATGAATTCTTAAACAAAGAACCCATGAAGCAAATGAATTACACCTGCCTTCCTTCACCTCCCTTCCCGGACTCTCCTAAGTCCCTCAGGTGGTGTCCAAGCCAGCCGAACTTGCTGCCCATCCCCCACCAAACCTGCCCAGGACCGCGAGTCGCTACCTGGGCTGTGACTGGTGCCCGCAGCTCGCCCGTACTATTCTAATGAGGCCAGTGGACCAATTTGCCGTGGTGCTTCCACCGAGCTCATTAGGCGCCTGCAGCGTACACTGCGCCAGGATCACTCCCCGATTCAGGTGCTATCCGGTTTCTCAGCCACCATTCCCATCCATCATGTAGACAGTTATTTTGCTAATGGGCTTCCGCTGCTTAGATAAAGACTGAGAAAATTCTGTGATGAAAAATATTCCACACGGGCCAGCAAAGTTCAAAATGATAATTCTCCCACCACATTGTTAAACATAGACTGAGGAGGATGCTGTACCTTTCTGAGTGTAAGTACGCGTTTCTTTGTCCCAAGAACACAGCCTTTTATCATAACATAGTCATTGTTCACTTCACCATAATGTGGAAATCCGCCCTAGAACAGAAAAAATTATCAACTGTATCATCCTCCTTTGAACGCCATTTTGTTGAAAGCACAAGAATAGACCATTAACATAAACTTAACTATTTCAACAACATTATTGGATAGTGTAATGTATGCACCTGTGAGTATGCTCACAGGTTTATAGAGCTGTTGCATTGTGAGTGGCTTAGCCAGTCACGTGATGTTCATAAGATTAAATAAAACCCCAGGCAGTTGGATTTAGGGGATCCACGATGAGGCAGGTGGTTGTGAGCCTGGTGGATGAACTGGTAATGTGTCGGGTGATGTTAAACCTTTGTTAATAAACTGACTAGTTCTTAATAGAAATGTGTTGTTATGAATTCTTAATCAAAGAAACCATGAAGCAAATACATTACAGATAGTACATGGGTTTTGTAAACAGTGCAGTTGATAAAAATTGAAATTAAAACTGGCCATTGATTGAATTATCTGTACAATGTATGCACCTGTTACTCAATAAAACATAAGGTAACACTAATAGACGGCTATACACAAGACTGACAGACAAAGGAATCAGCTTTGATAGCATGAGACAGCTTTCAGTTCGTTGAACATTCAAAACAAAATATATCTCTGAACTGTTGACTCACACAACACTCCCACTAAACTGCAATCCATTTATATCTCTTCATGAACTCTTAACGATGAGATGTTGAATCAGTTGGGCAGGGATGGAGGCAATTTCGGCAAGCCAGGATTTATTACCCATCACTAATTGCACCGGGGATATTGAGCGGCAACCACATATTTTGGGACTTAAGTCACACGTAGGCCAGATCGGGAAGGGTTGGCAGGCTCCCTCGTCTCTGAAGGACATTGGTGTACCAGGTGCTGAGTTCCCAATCATGGCTGAGCTGTGAAACAGAGGATGTGCTAAACAGAGGTAATGGCCCCCCTTCGAGGGAGAGATGGCAGATCAAACAACCACCATACATCGAGGGAGACTAGGGCAGAAAATGGAAAAACATCAGGCTGGTAATATTCCCTTGCAATTGGGGCTACAGCACACTATTGGGACAGAGGAAAGGTAGCTTCACTTTGCATCTAATTGCAAACATTTACCTGACCTGAGAGTGCTTCACATCGGCACTGGTGCAAACAATGGACTCTTCCTTTTACCAGCACCAATATCTCCCAGTTGGAGAAGCACAAAATTCCCCCCACTAGTGTCAGCAATATTAACGGATGACATTCTGTTATTTTAACACAGATGTTAGACCAGTTGTATTACTGTTGCAAGTAATAAATAATAGGCCATTGTTAATGCTGTTAGATTATTATAACTGTACGTTAGAATTCAACAGAGGAGGACTAAGGCTTTAATTAAGAGGGGGAAAATAGAGTACGAGAGGAAGCTTGCAGGGAATATAAAACTGACTGCAAAAGCTTCTATAAATATGTGAAGAGAAAAAGATTAGTAAAGACAAATGTAGGTCACTTTCAGTCGGATTCAGGTGAAATTATAATGGGGAACAAAGAAATGGTAGACCAATTGAATCAATACTTCGGTTCTGTCTTCACGAAGGAAGATGCAAATAACCTTCCAAAGGTACTAGGGGATAGTGGGCCTAGTGAGAAGGAGGTACTGAAGGATATCCTTATTAGGCGGGAAATTGTGTTAGGGAAATTGATGGGATTGAAGGCCGATAAATCCCCGGGGCCTGATAGTCTGCATCCCAGAGTGCTCAAGGAAGTGGCTCTAGAAATAGTGGATGCATTGGTGATCATTTTCCAACTGTCTATCGACTCTGGATCAGTTCCCATGGACTGGAGGGTAGCTAATGTAACACCACTTTTTAAAAAAGGAGGGAGAGCGAAAACGGGTAATTATAGACCGGTCAGCCTGACATCAGCAGTGGGGAAAATGTTGGAATCGATCATGAAGGATGAAATAGCAGCGCATTTGGAAAGCGGTGACAGGATCGGACAAAGTCAGCATGGATTTATGAAAGGGAAATCATGCTTGACGAATCTTCTGGAATTTTTTGAGGATGTAACTAGCAGAGTGGACAAGGGAGAACCAGTGAATGTGGTGTATTTGGACTTTCAGAAGGCTTTTGACAAGGTCCCGCACAAGAGATTGTTGTGCAAAATCAAAGCACATGGTATTGGGGGTAATATACTGACGTGGATAGAGAACTGGTTGGCAGACAGGAAGCAGAGAGTCGGGATAAACGGGTCCTTTTCAGAACAGCAGGCTGTGACTAATGGAGTGCTGCAGGGTTCAGTGCTGGGACCCCAGCTCTTTACAATATACATTAACGATTTGGATGAAGGAATTGAGTGTAATATCTCCAAGTTTGCAGATGACACTAAACTGGGTGGCGGTGTGAGCTGTGAGGAGGACGCTAAGAGGCTGCAGGGTGACTTGGACAGGTTAGGTGAGTGAACAAATGCATGGCAGATGCAGTATAATGTGGATAAATGTGAGGTTATCCATTTTGGGGGCAAAAACACGAAGGCAGAATATTATCTGAATGGCGGCAGACTAGGAAAAGGGGAGGTGCAACGAGACCTGGGTGTCATGGTTCATCAGTCACTGAAAGTGGGCACACAGGTACAGCAGGCGGTAAAGAAGGCCAATGGTATGTTGGCCTTCATAGCTAGGGGATTTGAATATAGAAGCAGGGAGGTCTTACTGCAGTTGTACAGGGCTTTAGTGAGGCCTCACCTGGGATATTGTGTACAGTTTTGGTCTCCTAGTCTGAGGAAGGACGTTCTTGCTATTGAGGGAGTACAGCGAAGTTTCACCAGACTGATTCCAGGGATGACTGGGTTGTTATATGAGGAGAGACTGGATCAATTGGGCCTTTATTCACTGGAGTTTAGAAGGATGAGAGGGAATCTCATAGAAACATATAAGATTCTGACGGGACTGGACAGGTTAAATGCGGGAAGAATGTTCCCGATGTTGGGGAAGTCCAGAACCAGGGGACATAGTCTTAGGGTAAAGGGTAGGCCATTTCGGACTGAGATGAGGAGAAACTTCTTCACTCAGAGAGTTGTTAACCTGTGGAATTCCCTGCTGCAGAGAGTTGTTGATGCCAGTTCACTGGATATATTCAAGAGGGAGTTAGATATGGCTCTTACGGTTAAGGGGATCAAGGGGTATGGAGAGAAAGCAGGAAAGGGGTACTGAAGGAATGATCAGCCATGATCTTATTGAATGGCGGTGCAGCTCGAAGGGCCAAATGGCCTACTCCTGCACCTATTTTCTATGTTTCTATGTACAGTGTTTATTGTGTGTTTACACAGGCCTGTACATTATATAATTGTATTGCCTGAATCTATGGACACAGTATCTGATTAACTAGCTGGAATTTCCATTTTGCCCTACTGAGCATTTCCTAATTTTTGTTACTTTGTAATTTGATATGTGAAATATTATATCATACGTCATGAAGCAGTGCACCAGTCCATTCAAGAAGGGACACACGCTGGGGGGGTAAGTGTAATGTATGCACCCTTGGGGATGCTCATAGCTTTGTAGAGCTGTTGCATTGTGAGTGGCTTAGTCAGTCACGTGGGTTCACAAGACTTAATAAAACCCCAGTCAGTTGGGTTGAGGTCATCCACAATGAGGTATGCAGTTGTGAGCCTAGTGGATGAACTGGTAATTTGTAGTATGATTGTTAAACCTTTGTTAACAAACCAGGTAGTTTTTAATAGCAATGTGTTGCTATGAATTCTTAAGCAAAGAACCCATGAAGCAAATACATTACAGTGATGGACCCATTCACAGCAAATGATGTGTCCTAGGCCATGGGCCCAAAGACTACTCATAGTAGGCATCCAGTTACAGATACCATATTGCTGAGAAATAGTATGTAAGGAGGACAGTGGCCATTTTACTAGACCTCTGATTCAATTTGCAGATTTCTGCCATATTACAAGTGAGATTGTTCAAACTGACTCACCATTGGAGTGATGCTCTTATCAGTCATATCGTAATGAGTTGATGCGTTATTCTTCACTACCTTGCCATCTTCTATGTGGATACCTTGTCCAATGCGATATATCTGATCAGCAACAGGAAAAAAAAACATTCAGGTGTTTTTTTTTTACAATTAACAATGTGCCCTATAATCTAGGCTGACATTCAGCACAATGCTTCTTTTCCCTCAAAGACAAAAAAACAGAGGTAAAACAAAAATTCTTTTAATGCTGATCCATAGGGCCCAAGCTTCCGATATCCGCTAGAACTTACCTCGCGATCCTCCGAGGGCAGCAGGCCTTTTCAGCAGTCAGCGCGACACAGCACAACAGCAGGCGGGGGGGGGGGGGGGGGGGGGCGGAGCTACAGCCCTGGGCCAAAAAGAGTGCTGGCAGCTGCACGCATACGCAGTGGAGTCTGTGCGCATGCGCAGTAGCTCCTGGCCCCCAGATTCTGTGTGCGTGTGCTGCTAGCTATGTGGGAGGGACCCGGAGCACGCAGCCCCTAACCCTGGCCAAATGGACTCCTGGAGTGGGCAGTGCGTCGATTTCCAGCCTGCAGCACGCAGCCCCTAGCCCTGGAAAGGCTCCCGATGCTCCCGAACAGGTAAGTGAGATAGGTATTACGTCTCGAGTAAAGCAATATGACTGAGTACTGTAGACGTGAGTAAGTGTGACCTTAGTCTCTTTATTCTAACTCCAGAGTACTGGTACGGCATGGGAGGCCTACTTATATAGGGATACTGGATCCCTTGGGACTCCAACAGATATGCCCTCTGATGGCGGTAGAATGCTGGTTACATAGTGTTGCATACGTAACATCACTCCCTCCCAAAGTCAATGGTACACTTATTTACAGGGTGAGACGATCTGGGGCTTTCCGCTCCCTAGTCGATCGTCTCGGTACAAACACTGGTGCAGGTGAATTAGTTGGGCCTTCGCTGGGCTGCTGCGCAGCTGGCCTTGCTGGGGATGATGAGTTCAGCTTCGTGGTCAACCGTGATGTCGGTTGCCACTTGTGTGTGTGTCGGAGGGTCGAAGTTGGTGATATCCTCTTCAGGTTGCTCGTGGCTGTCTATGAATTGCAGTTTGGTTTGGTCCAAATGCTTTCTGCAAGTTAGTCCATTTGCGAGTTTGACCTGAAACACCCGACTCCCTTCTTTGACTATGACAGTGCCAGCAAGCCATTTAGAACCATGTCCATAGTTGAGTACAAATACAGGGTTATTGACTTCAATATCGCATGACAAATTTGCGCGATCATGGAACATTCTTTGTTGATGCCGCCTGCCCTCGACATGATCATGGAGATCAGGGTGGACTAGAGAGAGCCTTGTTTTGAGTGCCCTTTTCATGAGCGAGTGGGCTCTTGTGCGGTAGCTGTGCAGGACTCGGGACAAGCGGGTCTGCAGGGAGCCTTCCGATACATGTTTCAAGCTTTGCTTGATGGTTTGGACTGCCCGTTCTGCCTGGCCATTAGATGCAGGCTTGAACGAGGCAGATGTGACATGCTTGATCCCATTGCGGGTCATGAATTCCTTGAATTTGGCGCTGGTGAAGCACGGCCCATTGTCGCTGACAAGGACATCAGGCAGGTCGTGCATGGCAAACATGGCTCGTAGGTTTTTGATGGTGGCAGTGAACATGTTTACAGACATTATTACACACTCAATCCATTTTGAATAGGCATCCACAACAACCAAGAACATTTTACCTAGAAGCGGGCCAGCGAAGTCAACGTGGATCCTCGACCACGGTTTGGTGGGCCATGACCACAAACTTAGCGGTGCTTCCCTGGGTGCATTGCTCAGTTGAGAGCAAGTGTTGCATTGGCGCACGCAAGACTCCAAATCTGAGTCGATGTCGGGCCACCACACATGGGATCTGGCTATAGCTTTCATCATTACTATGCCTGGGTGGGTACTCTGTAGGTCACGTATGAACGTTTCCCTGCCTTTCTTGGGCAAAACCACGCGATTACCCCACAAAAGACAGTCCGCCTGTATGGATATTTCGCCTTTACGCTGCTGGAATGGCTTGATCTCTTCATGCTTCTCCGCTGGGATGCTGGATCAGCTCCTATGGAGGACACAGTTTTTTACAAGGGACAGTAAACGATCCTGGCTGGTCCAGGTCCTGGTCTGGCAGGCCGTAACGGGTGACTTTTTATTTTCAAATGCATCCATCACCAAGAGCTAGTCTGCAGGCTGTGCCATTTCCACCCAACTGAGAGCATCAGCGCAGTTCTCTGTGCCTGGTCTGTGGTGGATTACATAGTTGTATGCAGACAGCGTGAGCGCCCATCTTTGAATGCGAGCAGATGCATTGGTCTTAATACCTTTGCTCTCTGAGAATAGCAATATGAGTGGCTTATGGTCAGTTTCTAACTTGAACTTAAGCCCAAACAGATACTGATGCATTTTTTTTTACCCCATAAAAGTATGCCAGAGCTTCTTTTTCAATCATGCTATTGGCCTTGGACAAGCTCCTGGATGCATAAGCAACCGGTTGCAATGTTCCCAATTCGTTTGCTTGTTGTAACACACACCCAACCCTGTACGCAAGCTAGCACTAAACGTTTACATGGATCATACAGGACAAGCAGTTTGTTGGAACATAACAGATTTCAGGCTTTCTCAAAAGCTGTCTCTTGTGATTTCCCCTATACCCAGTCATCTTCCTTGCGTAGCAACATGTGAAGAGGTTCTGGCAAGGTGCTTAACCCGGGTAGGAAATTACCAAAATAATCGAGGAGTCCCAGGAATGACCGCAGCTCCATCATGTTCTGTGGTCTCGGCGTGTTCTTGATGGCCTCCGTCTTGGAGTCGGTGGGTCTGATGCTGTCTGCCGCGATTCTTCTCCCTAAGAACTCGACCTCTAGCACCAGGAAAAGACATTTCGAGCGTTTCAATCTGAGTCCCACACGATCTAGCCGACTTAGAACCTCTTCCAGGTTCTGCAAGTGTTCAATGGTGTCCGGGCCTGTGATCAATATGTCGTCCTGGAAAACCACGGTGCGCGGAACCGACTTTAGCAGACTCTCCATGTTCCTTTGAAAAATAGCCGTGGCCTATCGAATTCCAAACGGGCATCTATTGTAGATGAACAGACCTTTGTGCGTGGTGATGCAGGTGAGGCCTTTCGAAGATTCCGGCAGCTCCTGCGTCATGTAGGCCGAGGTCAGGTCCAACTTGGTGAACGTCTTCCCTCTTGCCAGCGTCGCAAATAGGTCATCTGCCTTGGGTAGCAGGTATTGGTCCTGCAGCGAAAAATGATTAATCGTTACTTTATAGGTCCCACAAATTCTGACCGTGCCATCGCCCTTGAGAACCGGAACAATCGGACTGGCCCACTCGTTGCAGCCTGTCCAGCTCGATCTCTACTTTCTCTCGCATCATATATGGCACCGCACATGCCTTGTGGTGGATGGGTCGAGTATGGGGAACCAAGTGGATCTGCACCTTCGTCCCAGAGAAATTTACGATGCCTGGCTCAAACAATGACGGAAATTGAGCACATGAGGCGTCGTCGATGGACGAAAGCACTCGGATGTCGTCCCAGTTCCAGTGGATTTTTCCCAGCCAGCTTCTGCCGAACAGTGTGGGGCCATCTCCTGGTACAATCCATAGTGGTAGTTCGTGTACTGCTCCATCGTAGGAGACTTTTACTGCTGCACTGCCAATTACAGGGATCAGCTCTTTAGTGTAAGTTCTCAGCTTGGTATGAATAGGGCTCAGTTTGGGCCTGTGTGCCTTGTTGCACCACAACCTGTCGAAGGCCTCTTTGTTCATGATGGACTGACTCGCACCCGTGTCCAATTCCATGGATACTGGAATTCCGTTCAGTTCAATTTTTACCATGATCGGTAGACATTTCGTGGTGAAGGTGTCTACCCCGTACACTTCTGCCTCCTCGGTTTTAGTCTCTAGTTAAGTCTGATCCGCCATGGATCGGTCTTCCTCTGCAACGTGGTGGTTTGCAGTGTTTGCAGCTCGTCTGCACATTCGCTGGAGGTGTCCCATTGTTCCACAGCCTTTGCACGCATAGTGTTTGAAGCGGCATTGACGGGCTCGATGATCACCTCCGCAGCACCAATAAGGTGTCAATTGCCTCGCATTCACACTTGTTGGCGGACTCTGGGTCATCTGAGATCATGCAGCTGCAGGCGTGTACGTTTTGCCATATGCATTCCTGCCTGAAAACGACGTTACTTTGTGTACAGTACTTGCCGATGCATCTTTATGCTGTGAAATTTGTTTGGTGTTATCGCTGGTGGACATAAATGCCTGGGCTATCGTTATGGCTTTGCTCAGGTTCGGTGTTTCAACAGTCAATAGTTTGCGAAGGATAACCTCATGGCCAATGCCAAGCACGAAAAAGTCTCTGAGCATTTGCTCCAGGAATCCATCGAATTCGCAATGTCCTGCAAGGCGTCTTAGTTCGGCGACGTAGCTCGCCACTTCCTGGCCTTCAGACTGTTGACATGTATAAAATCGATACCTTGCCATCAGAATGCTCTCCTTCGGATTTAGATGCTCCCGGACCAGCGTACACAGTTCTTCATACGATTTGGTTGTTGGTTTCACTGGACCAAAAAGATTCTTCATGAGGCCATAGGTTGTTGCACTGCAGACGGTGAGGACGATCGCCCTTCGTTTGGCAGCGTTCACACTCCCTTCCAGCTCGTTGGCCACGAAGTATTGGTTGAGTCACTCCACGAAGGCCTCCCAATCGTCCCCTTCTGAGAATTTCTCCAGGATACCAACAATTCTCTGCATTTTCGCGTGATGATTCGTTATCTCGTCGCCAATTGTTATGTCTCGAGTAAAGCAATATGACTGAGTACTGTAGACGTGAGTAAGTGTGACCTTAGTCTCTTTATTCTAACTCCAGAGTAATGGTAGAGCATGGGAGGGAGGTCTGCTTATATACAGTGCTCCCAAGGGATGCTGGGATCCCTTGGGACTCCAACAGATATGCCCTCTGGTGGTGGTAGAATGCTGGTTACATAGTGTCGCATACATCACAGTAGGAACTTTTTATTTTTTATTTATTAATTTATTGAATGATTTTTTTATTTATTGATTTATTTATCATTTATTATTTTTAAAAGTGAAGTATTTAATGCTTTGGAAAATCCCCTAACTTCCCTCTAACTTCCCTTCCCGCCCGCCCCCCCACCCCCCACCCCATCTCTGGCTTACCTGCGCCTAATTCTAAAGTGTAAGCAAGGTTTTTCTGAGCATACAAAAGTCGACACTTACTCCGTTATAAGTTAGTTTGGAGTAATTTTTCGGTGCCTAAACTTGCAAAACAGCCGTAAGTGGCTGGTGATGCTCTCCTTTGAAAAAAAAAACTGAACTAAAACTAAACTAAACTAACTCACGAGAACTGAAGCAAACTAAATGCCGAGAATTGCGATTTCTAAGATACCCCAAACTAAACTAGTTGCTCCAAAAAAATAGGAGCAACTCCACCCGAAACTTGGGCCCATAGGTCCCAAGTTTCCACATGATTTGCTCCTAATTTTTAGGAGCAACTGGTGTAGAACGGAGTATCTTAGAAATCGGAATTCTCGTCATTTAGTTTGCTCCAGTTCTAGTCAGTTAGAACAGTTTCACTTTGAAACAGAATTTTTTTTCAAAAGGGGGCGTGTCTGGCCACTTACGCCTGTTTTCAAAGTTTCGTCAGTGAAAACTTACTCCAAACTAACTTAGAATGGAGTAAGTGAAGATTTTTGTACGCTCGAAAAAACCTTGTCTACACTTTAGAAAATCAGGCGTAGGTTACAAATCAGGCTTGGGAATGGTGGGGGGGGGGGGTTTAAAGGGAAGTTTACAAACATTAAACACTTCAGTTTTACAAATAAAAAGCCATCATCAATAATAAATGATAAATACATCAATAAATCAACCAATAAATCAATCAAAAAAAATTAATAAGAAATTTTTATTTTTTAAATCAATAAATAAAACATTTTCTACTTACCGACTGCAGCACTGGGAGCCCTCCAACAGCGTGCTGGGATGCACCCCCCCAAGTGTGTCTCTGTCAGTGTCTCTATCTCTCTGTCTGTCTGTCTGTGTGTGTCTCTCATTCTCTGTCTGTCAGTGTCTGTGTTTCTGACAGCGAGGGGAGGGGGAGGAGGGGGGTAGAGGGAGAGAGGGGGGAGCAGAGGGAGGGAAGGTGGAGGGATGGGGAGAAGGGGGAGGGATGGGGGAGAAGGGGGGGAGAAGGGGGGAGGGGGGAGAAGGGGATAAAGGGGATAAAGGGGAGAAGGGGGAGAAAGGAGATGGGGGGAAAGGAGATGGGGGGAAGGTAATGGGGGAGAGGAGATGGGGGGAAGGAGATGGGGGGAAGGAGATGGGGGGAAGGAGATGGGGGAAGGTAATGGGGGAGAGGAGATAGGGGGAAGGAGATGGGGGGGAAGGAGATTGGGGGGGAAGGAGATTGGGGGGGGGAAGGAGATTGGGAGGGCTGGGGGGAAGAAGAAGGGGGAGGGAGGCTGAACGGGCCGGGCCCGGCACTAGATTTACAGGTAGGTGGCATTGGGTCGGGTCGGGGGGGTGGTGGGAGGGAGGTCGGTTCAGTTCGGGTCGGGGGGAGGGAGGGAGGGAGAGGGAGGTCAGGTCGGGGAGAGGGAGGTCAGGTCGGATCCAGTCCGGGGGCGGGGGCGGGGGGGAGCGGGAGCGGGAGTCGGGACGGTCGGGTCCGGGGGGGGGGGGAGTCGGGTCGGGTCTAGTCGGCGGGGGGGGGAGCAGGAGCGGGAGTCGGGTCAGGTCAGGGGAGCGGGAGCGGGAGTCGGGTCGGTCGGGTCCGGGGGGGGGGGGGGGGGGGGGAGTCGGGTCGGGTCTAGTCGGCGGGGGGGGGGGAGCAGGAGCGGGAGTCGGGTCAGGTCAGGGGAGCGGGAGCGGGAGTCGGGTCGGGTCCGGTCCAGAGGCGGGAAGCGGGAGTCGAGTCGAGTCGGGGGGGAGGAAGCAGGAGCTGGCCGTGGGAGGAGCCTTATTCACGCAGCCCCAGTGAGGCCATTCGGCCAGGGCTAGGGGCTGCGTGCTTCGGGCCCCTCCCACACAGTTTCGGGCGCCTGGAGCTACTGCACTTGCGTGCCCACTGGAGCGCGCATGTGCAGAGGTCCCGGCACTGTTTTCAGCGCAAGGACCTGGCTCCGCCCCCTACAGCTCGTGCTGTGCTGCGCCGAGGGCCAGAGGACCTGCAGGGAGGTGGAGAATATGGAGGTTTTTTTTAGGCGCACTTTGTGGCGCGAAAAACGGGCGTCCAGGTCGGGACTGCGCCGTTCTAGGCGCGGCTCGAAACTTGGGCCCATAGTTACTATGAGAAGTGCAGAGCTGAAAGACCATCGGAGGTGCTGTCTCTAGAATGAGGCATTGAACCAAGGCCCCGCCTGTCCCTTCACGTGGGCGTAAAGAGCCCATGGCAGTATTCAAAGAAGATCAAGAAGGTCTCGCCATATTCAGGCCAGCATCCCTCCCTTAATAATACCACCAAAAGCAATCCAGCTGCTCTTTTGTCTCATCTGCCGTTTGTAGATTTTGCAATGCGCAAAACTGGCTCCACGTTTGTCTATATAGCAGTCGTGCAAGTTTTTAAAATAATTTTTTATTTACTCTAAAGCACATGCATGCAGGCTTCTAAATTTGGTTTCATGCTTCTTATGGTAGAGGTTTGTAAAGCAGTTGCTTCTCCCGCTTAGGGAGGGCGGTCAGTCGTTGGTCTGCATCATCACCCCCGGCAACCAAATTTTAATTTGATTTTATATGTTTTAAAGTTTAATTTGCTTTAATTTCCGGATTTTTAGTGTCCCCCTCCCCTTTTATAGGGGGCACTTGTAATATATGGTTTTAATGCCCCAAAAAAAAATCACAAAAAAACATTTATTAGAAAAAGGGGCAGTTAAGTGTCTGGAGTGTCCCCCAGATCGGGGGTCACTTGATCTAATGTTTATTTTGTTCCCCCCCCCCCCAAAAGAGTTGTAGAGCAGTTGCGTCTCCTGCTTAGGGAGGGCGGTCAGTCGTTGGTGTGCGTCAGCACCCAGCTAGCGACTTTCCGTCTTCAGACCCTGCAGAGATACCTTTACGTCGAGCCCCCTCCTAGGTGGCGTGCGCTGGCGACGTATTTCTTCCGCCAGCAGCACAGCCTCAACTACGACACGCAGCTCCTGTTTGTGAGCTTGGGGGGCGTCAGGACAGCCTTCCAGGGGCTGCCTGTCTTTTACCAGGAACTCATCAGGGTCTGGAATAAAGTCTCCACCAAGCGCAGCTCTCCACTGGCTGGAGTGGCGGCTGTCCTGCAGGAGCCGCTGCTCGGGAATCCGTACCTCCACGACCGAGGTTTTAGGTGGCAGTCGGACGAGAGGGCTGTGGCTGGCGAGGTGACCAGGGTCAGGGACCAGCTCAATGGCGGAGGAGCGGGCTGGACGGCGCCAGACACGCTGGCACGGTGCCTAAATTCGGCCGATGTCCGCCGCGCGGCCGATGCCATCGAGTCATTAAAAACAGCTCTATGCTCTGACTCCATTAGGTGTGTCGAGGAGGCTCAAGCACGTGGGGAGATCCCGTCCGAACTGAACCCCGTCCGGACGGAATTCCTCATCGGCGCCAAACCCCGGAACCTCCCTCGGGAGCCGGCGCCTCACAACTTGAGCCGCCTCGAGGAAATCCCCTCCGTGCCTTTCAGTTCTGCACGGAGGGGTTTCCTGTACGGGCTGCTCCTGCACACTCTCAACCTTGCCATCCTCATCTGCCGTCCGGACACGCCATGGCGTACCATCTTGCCGTCCGGAGGAGGCGGGGGTCGCCGATGGAGTGCACTCTACGCGGCAGTCCTCCCAGTATTTATCGGGGACTTGGCCTGGAGGGCGGTGCACGGAGCAGTCCCGTGCAATAAATTTTTAAGCCGGTTCACGGGCTCTCCGGCCGCCTGCAATTTCTGTGATCTGGAAGAATCCGTGTTCCATGTATTTATAGAATGTGAGGTTGCAGCCCCTGTTCCATTATTTAAAGGGGCTGCTCCTCAATTTCTGGCTGCACTTCAGTCCCACACTCCTGATCTTTGGGCACCCTGTGCGGAGGGGTGCGGGTAGGTCCAAGGGCCTCCTCGTAGGACTGCTCCTGGGCACGGCCAAGGGTCCCATCAGCCGGTCCAGGCAGCGGGCGGTCGAGGGGGTTGTTCAGCCCAACTGCCTGCCTCTCTTCCGCGCCTACATCCGGGCCAGGGTGTCCCTGGAGATGGAGTACGCGGTGTCCACCGGTACGCTCGCGGCCTTCCACGAGAGGTGGGCACCGGAGGGATTGGAGTGCATCATTTCAACAGGGAAGAAAATGTTAATTTAATTTGATTAGTCAAGGTTCCCTTTAATGTTTGTTAGTTAATTTAGTTCATTTGTGGGTTTTTGAGCCCTTGCAAAAAGGGGGCACTTGAATTAAATTCTACCAACATAGTTGTAGAGCTGTTGCATTGTGAGTGGCTTAGCCAGTAACATGATGTGCACAAGACTCAATAAAACCCCAGTTAGTTGGGTCTAGGTCATCCACGATGAGGTATGCGGTTGTGAGCCGAGTGGACGAACTGGTATTGTGTAGTGTGACTGTTAAACCTTTGTTAATAAACTAACTAGTTCTTAATAGCAATGTGTTGCTATGAATTATTAAGCAAAGAACCCATGAAGCAAATACATTATAGCCTGAACTGCAGCCCGACCCTTAAGGGATCAGCTAGGACACTGCAGAAATGAGGGGACAATTCTAGCCCAACATGTAGCCCAAAGAACTGTTTTAAAATGAAACAGTTGGGGGTGTTCGAAGTGTGGTCCTTTGATCATTTGTAACAAAGCCAGGGGAAAGGCCTCAGGCCTGATCCCTGGACTCTGCTGATTTAAACAATCTGAACCTGGACACCACTGAGGTGCTACTGTGCCCGTGGGTTAAGGTGGTGAAAACTGGCCTGCGTGCTTGCTCCTTATCATTATCTGCCAACCTTCCTACAAGTGCAAATGTGGACATAAGGGGAGGACCGGACTGTGCTTGGCTCTTTATTGTCGGGGTTCGCACATGATTAATGCATACTTGGGTGGGGAATCGGGATGGGCTGTAAGTTTGGAATTATATCACTGAAACTTCAAAGGTCCAAAAATAATTCTGAATTTGCCAAAAGAATTAAACCATTTTACTACGCAGCAAGCCTTCAGGCCCTGACAACGTGCCTAACTTTGAAATGACCCACACACTTGAACTCGTTCAGACGCTGTGCAAACTGCAAAGTAAAAAGTGTTGATTGCTTCTCCCACTTGGCCTCACTATAACCATTGTTGTACAATATTTGCAGTGATGTCACTTTGATCTGATCCATTACTGTACCATGGTGCCGTGTTCCAATAGAGTGAAACACACCTGCATGATTGTGCTATTGTTTGGAAGTTATGGCATTAAACTATTGAAAAGCGATACAGAGGTTCTATTTTGCCAGAAGGGGGTAAGAATTTAAGGCTCAAAATGTGGGACTGGATTTTATAGCGGTGGTGGAGGAGAGAAAATGGGATGGAAGGCCTACTACCAGATGCCCACCTCTGAAATCAACACCTCCCCCTTACCCAAACGGGGAACGCATCCGCCCGACCCTTGGCTGACCCACCACATTTAAATGATGGCAGAGCGGGGGGCGGAGCAGGGGAAACTGTCCGTTTCCCTGCCTCCCCAATGAATTATCACCGAGCCAAGCCAATGTCAGGGGAGAGGCGGAGGTATCTGCAGGGACAGCACCGCAAAGGTTGTTGAGGACCCTGATGGAAGGAGATGGTCTGGTAGCAGCCACCTCTCCCTCCCACCTGCCCAAAGGTGCCCGTGGCCCCTGCATAGCCTTTTGAAAACTTTCCTGTGGAGGAATGGGCTCCTTTTACTGCTCCATTTGGCAGCACAGGTACATTGGTTGTCCCACTACAGCATCGGTGGATTTTCCTCCCTTGCAGCGACAGGCTCCCTTTGTGTAGAAGAGCCCATCTCTTGACCAGCTGTGGCTCGAAAACGTACGCTTTAATGAAGGATCTGTTGGCACCCGAGAAACCAGCAAGCAAGTCGTTTGAAGAATTGAGCACACTGGTAAGAGACCACCTGAAGCCAGCGAGCAGCCTACACATGGCCAGACACAGATTCTACAACTACAGACGCTGTGTGGGCCAGAGCATACCCGACTTCGTGGCGGAACTTCGGAGGTTGGCTAGTTTATGTGAGTTCTCCGATGAACTGAGGAGAGAAATGCTGAGAGACTTTTTCATTGAAGGAATAGGCCATGCAGGCATATTCCGAAAGCTCATAGAGACCAAGAACCTGACCTGAGAGGCAGCAGCACTATTTGCACAGACATTCTTGGTAGGGGAAGAAGAAACGAGGTTGATTTACAATGCCGGTACGACAACTAACGAAATAATGGAACAAGGAGTTCACAGCATTAGAAAAGCTGCTACCCCCACACACAGACAAAACAAGCAGAACAGGCTTTCGACAGCAAGCAGTGGCAACAGAAGCCATCAAGGGCCACAGGAACGGCCGTTCACACCTCATCAACCCACAATGCGAGCAATCAACCACAAACTGAGAGAAACTCAAGAGAAATCAGCCAGACGCAGCTCATTCTTTGCAAGCAGTCTGTGCTGGAGGTGTGGGAGTGGGCACTCATCAAGGGAATGTCGATTTCAACAGGCTGTTTGCAGGAACTGTGAATATACAGGGCATTTGGCCCGCATGTGCAAAAAAACAGCAGCTCGGCTGGTATACGAATCGGATGGGTCGGAAAGTGGACCAGAAGACGGTGGGGACAGTACCCGGGACACCGATGTACAGCGGGTCAACACGATCAATGGCCGCTGCTCCTACGACAGGACGCCTCCTATAATGATGAGAGTCCTACTCAACGGGATATCTGTCAACATGGAGCTGGATACGGGAGCGAGTCAATCTCTCATGGGCGCTGAACAATTTGAACAACTATGGCCACATAAAAGAGACAGACGAAAACTCACAAGGGTCGACACCAAACTAAGGACCTATACCAAAGAAATCGTACCAGTCCTCGGCAGCGCCATGCTCTCTGTCACACACAAAGGGACAGTGAACCGACTTCCCCTGTGGATTGTCCCCGGAGATGCCCCAGCACTGCTGAGGAGAAGCTGGCTGGCAAAACTAAACTGGAAATGGGATGATGTCCATGCCATGTCATTAGAGGAACGGACCTCCTGCTCAACAGTTATAAAGTGATTTGAACATCCCTTTCAGCCAGGTGTGAGCACTTTCAAAGGGGCCAAAGTCAAAATCTACATCACACAGGATGCTAGACCGGTCCATCACAAGGCCAGAGCTGTACCCTATGTGATGAGGGAAAAGATTGAACATGAACTAGACAGGCTTCTGCGGGAAGGCATTATATCACCTGTGGAATTTAGCGACTGGGCAAGTCCCATCGCCCCGGCCTTGAAGCCTGATGGATCCGTACGAATCTGTGGGGACTACAAATCTACCATAAACAGAGTCTCCCTACAGGACCAGTACCCGCTGCCCAGAGTGGAGGACTTATTTGCCACATTGGCTGGAGGTAAACTTTTCTCAAAATTAGACCTCACATCTGCGTATATGACGCAAGAATTGACCGAGGAATCCAAGCTACTCACCACCATCAACACACATCAAGGCCTTTTCATGTACAATCGATGTCCTTTCGGCATCAGGTCGGCAGCTGCCATATTCCAGCGCAACATGGAGAGTCTGCTCAAGTCCATCCCGGGGACGGTTGTATTTCAAGACGACATACTTATCACGGACAGGGTCACCGACTCCCATCTCCATAATTTGGAGGAAGTACTAAAGCGGTTGGATCGGGTAGGCCTAGGAGTCAAGAAATCCAAGTGCCTGTTTCTCGCAACCGAGGTTGAATTTTTGGGCAGAAGGATTGCCGCTGATGGAATCCGCCCAACAGAGTCCAAAACAGAAGCAATTCGCCTGGCACCCAGGCCCCGGAATGTCTCAGAACTGCGCGCCTTTCTCGGGCTACTCAATTACTTTGGGAACTTTATGCAGAACTTAAGCACGCTGCTGGAGCCTCTCCACGTGCTACTCAGAAAGGGTTGCGATTGGTTTTGGGGGGACGCCCAGGAACACGCCTTCAATAAGGCACGCAACCTTCTGTGTTCCAACAGTGTTTTGACTTTCTTTGACCCAGGTAAAAAGCTAGTTCTCACATGCGATGCGTCAGCGTATGGGGTCGGGTGCGTTTTGCAACATGTCAATAGTGCGGGCAAATTACAACCCATAGCTTATGCCTCCAGGTCACTTTCGCGGGCGGAGCGCGGGTACGGAATGGTAGAAAAGGAGGCGCTCGCGTGCGTGTACGGTGTCAAAAAGATGCACCAATACCTTTTCGGGGCCAAGTTCGCGTTAGAAACCGACCACAAGCCCTTCACATCCCTCCTATCCGAGAGCAAGGCAATAAACGCCACACGCCTCGGCGCGAATTCAACGGTGGGCACTCATGCTGGCGTCCTACGACTATACCATAAGGCACAGACCAGCGCAGACAACTGTGCCGACGCGCTCAGCAGGCTACCCCTGGCGACCACGGAAGGGTCTGACGAACAGGACTGTGAGATAGTCATGGCAATCAATGCCTTTGAGTCCTCAGATTTGCCCATGACGGCTCGCCAAATCAGAGCCTGGACGGCCAGCGACCCCACGTTATCCTTAGTAAAAAGATGTGTGTTAACTGGTGACTGGGCAGAGGCTCGCGATGCCTGCCCCAAGGAATTAAAACCCTTTCACAGGCGCATGCATGAGCTATCACTACAGGCAGACTGCCTGATGTGGGACAGCCGAGTAGTCATGCCTCTGCAAGACAGAGAGGCATTTGTCCGGGAGCTCCACCGCGAGCACCCGGGGATCGTTCTCATGAAGGCCATAGCCAGATCCCACGTCTGGTGGCCTGGTATTGACGCGGACTTGGAGCTCTGCGTCCGAAAGTGCACCATTTGTGCCCAACTCATCAATGCCCCCAGGGAGGCTCCACTGAGCCCCTGGCCGTGGCCTACCAAACCGTGGTCGCGGGCCCATTCGTGGGCAAAATGTTCCTCGTAGTTGTAGATGCATTTTCAAAGTGGATCGAATGCACCATTTTAAACTCGTGCACAACCTCCACCACTGTGGAGAGCCTCGCAACCATGTTTGCAACACACGGAATCCCTGACATATTGGTCAGTGACAATGGTCCGTGCTTCACCAGCGCAGAATTCCAAGACTTTATAATTGACCATGGCATAAATCACGTCAAGACGGCACCGTTCAAGCCGGCCTCCAACGGCCAGGCGGAGAGAGCAGTGCAAATCATTAACCAAGGCATGCTTAAAATCCAAGGTCTCACGCCGCAGGGTCGCCTGTCGTGACTGCTGTTGGCATACAGATCTCGTCTGCACTCACTGTCTGGGACCCCCCCCCCCCGTGCAACTGTTGATGAAAAGGACTTTAAAAACAAGGCTCTCATTAATCCTCCCAGACATGCACAAAATTGTTGAGGCAAAGCGCCGTAAGCTGACTGAGTACCATGACAGAAATTCGAGGGAGAGATGGAATGAGATAGGGGACAAAGTGTTTGTACTAAATTATGGCAGGGGTCCCAAATGGCTTGCAGGGACAGTAACGGGCAAGGAAGGAAACAGATTACTGCTAGTACAAATGGAAAATGGCAAAACCTGCCGGTGGCATGTAGACCAAGTCAAAAGCAGATTTACCAACAGCACTGCGGAACCAGAGGCAGACTACAATGTGGAACTCGCACCACACCTGGTGGACAGACAGAGGGAACAACCTGAGGAAAGGGCAATCCCAACAGACAGCCCAGGCGAGTCAACAACAATCACACCAATCAAAACAGACAGCCCAGAAGAGATACCAGCAACCACACTCAAAGAAAAACAGACACCAAGGCAAACAACTGAACCACAACTCAGACGTTCCACGCGAGAGCGTAGACCACCTGAGAGACTGAACCTATAAAGATAATAAGACGTTGGGGGAGGGTGATGTCATGTATCTTACATTATTATATATAACTGTATCCTAACATGCTATACATGACTGTAATAAGATATGACCTGTAACCACCAGCATACCTTACCACCAGGGGTGCACTTGCAAGAGACAGGTATATAAGGACAGGTCTCAGGCAAGTGCGGCATTCCAGAGCTGTGAAATAAAAGGTGCAGGTCCAGAGTGACCTTGACTTCACTACATGCCTCGTGTGAATCTCTACTGAGGGAACAGGACTTTATATTATCCACCTCCAGCGGTTAAAAACTCCCCAAGTGAAATCCAACCCGCAATGACTTAAATCCCAATGTACAATGGAACCTCAGTAAACCTCACTTTGCGCGGGGCGGAGGGGATTCGGGGACATGCGGAATCTTACGTGAGTATAATGTCTGTAAGCTTGTAATGTTTGTAGCGCCACACTGTGTATGTGGACGTATTGTGTACTGCAACTGCATAGTTGATAATAAACAGAACCAGGCAGATTCCGGAGGCTTCCGAGAGAGCTGCCTGCCATGTTAGGAGCTATGTGTGCTGTGCTCTGTGAAGATATCACATTTGGCGGCGAGATGGGATTTTTCGGATGATTTAAAGCTTAAATTTTGTTGGGGAAGGATTCAGCCAGCCGACAGAGAGACTTTGGAAGTTTCTGTCTTTGGAAAAAAGCTACAAAATCCGAGGTAAAATACAGCACATGGTGTGAACAGCTAGAGATTAAAATGGCAGGTGTAATCGGACATTTGTGGGAAGATAGACATGACCGGGAACATTTTAAAGCGTATGTGGATCGGCTAGAAATGTATTTCACTGCAAATAACGTAATCGAAGTTCCAGACAATGCAGTCCAGAAAGCGATCTTCTTATCGGTGGTGGGTCCAGCATTGTACAAAACCCTTGTAAATCTGCTTGTGCCTGACGAGCCAAAGGAGACAACACTTAAAGAGATTTTAACGAAGCTGGAGCAGCACTATAACTCCAAACCGTTAGAAATTGCTGAAAGCTATCATTTCGGGATTCGGAATCAAAAAGCTGATAAAAGTATCAGTGATTACATCGCAGCATGAAAAAAACCATGCACTGTAATTTTGTAAACTTTCAAAACCGAGCATTACGGGATCGTTTTGTTTGTGGGGTGAAAAATGATGCGATCAGAAGGAAGTTATTGACGACGGATGACTTGACTTTTGAGATTGCTTGTCAGACAGCGAGGTCAATAGGCATGGCAGAACAATATTCCCGAGAATTAAATAATGATTACGGTCGTCAGTCAACCGAGGTAAATCACCTGTAGGTTCAAAGTAAAAGATGGTGGGGGCCCAAAGTCTCAGAAACTGGAAATTCTAACAGAGCGTCGAAGCCGTGCTATAGGTGCCTGGGACAACACATTGCTCAAAGTTGTCCATACGTGAAGGCAGAGTGTTTCTTCTGCAGAAAGACTGGGCATCTTGCGAAGGTATGCAATGCGAAGGGTAAACCAGTTTTCAAAGCTATGAGTCCAGCGTTCAAAGCTATGAGTAGAAATCCCAAGAGACTACATAGCATGAAGATGTTAGAGTTACACGTCATCAGGAGCACGAGGTTAACGGACAGCGATTCGGAAAGCATCAAAATCCACATTGATGTTGCGAGATTCAAGATACCAATGGAAATTGACACCGGTGCATCCGTGAGTGTAGTACCGGAGTCACTATATCTCGACAAATTGCGTGATTTCCAACTGGAGAAATCCAAGATAGAGCTGCGAGGCTACTCGGGAGAGAAAATTCCTGTGGTAGGTCGTATCACCGAACCGGTGAAATATAAAGATCAATTTCAGAACTTGCCTCTAATAGTAGTGAAAGAAGACAAGTCTGCCTTACTAGGAAGAAATTGATTGAGTTCACTGAAGCTGGATTGGAGTAAGAGATTTTCTGTGTGGAAGCGAGAAACGGATGAGGTTATCAAGAAGTATCCGAAGGTGTTCTGCGAAACGGGCAGTCCGATCCAAGGCTTCAAGGCGAGTGTCAGGGTACAGAAGGACGCTAGATCGGTTTACTACAAGCCACGTTCCATACCATATGCACTCAAGGAGAAAGTTGAGCAAGAACTCAAAAGACTAGAGACTGAGAACATTATTTGTAAGATAGATCGATGTAATTGGGCTACACCCATTGTTGTTGTACCTAAGTCCGATGATAAGGTAAGATTGTGTGGTGATTATAAAGTAACCGTAAACCAGGTTCGAGAGGATAATGTCCCCAATACATTGCCGAACATAGAAGATTTGTTCACAACACTGACAGGTGGTCAGATTTTCTCAAAACTGAATCTTACGAATGCCTACTTACAGTTTGAACTAGATGAGGAGTCCAAGTCATGTTTGACTATAAATACTCATCTAGGTCTATATCAATTTAACAGGCTACCATTTGGAGTGTCTTCCGCCCCTGCCATATTTCAAGGGGTGATGAACCAGATTTTGCAAGGTATTGAAGGGGTAGTATGTTATTTGGATGACATACTAATTTCAGCACCAAATAGGCAAATTCATAATAACATATTGAATGAAGTCCTCAAACAGCTAGAGAAGCACAGAGTAGGAGTGTCTGTTCGTAAGTGTGAGTTATTTAAAAACTCAGTGGAGTACTTAGGGTACAGAGTAGACAAAGATGGTTTACATCCAACCATGGAAAAATTGGATGCAATTAGAAATGCACCCACTCCCAGGAATGTCACAGAACTTCGTTCATTCGTGGGTCTTTTGAACTATTATGGGAAGTTCCTACCAGATTTGGCTACTGTAAAGTCCTGTCCCCTCAGTACAGATTCACACGAGGCATGTAGTGAAGTCAAGGTCACTCTGGACCTGCACCTTTATTTCACAGCTCTGGAATGCTGCACATGCCTGAGACCTGTCCTTATATACCTGTCTCTTGCAAGTGCACCCCTGGTGGTAAGGTATGCTGGTGGTTACAGGTCATATCTTATTACAGTCATGCATAGCATGTTAGGATACAGTTATATATAATAATGCAAGATACATGACATCACCCTCCTCCAAAGACTTATTGTCTTTATAGGTTCAGTCTCTCAGGTGGTCTACGCTCTTGCGTGGAGCGTCTGAGTTGTGGTTCAGTTGTTTGCCTTGGTGTCTGTTTTTCTTTGGGTGTGGATGCTGGTATCTCTTCTGGGCCGTCTGTTTCGATTGGTGTGATTGTTGTTGACTCGCCTGGGCTGTCTGTTGGGATTGCCCTTTCCTCAGGTTGTTCCCTCTGTCTGTCCACCAGGTGTGGTGCAAGTTCCACATTGTCGTCTGCCTCTGGTTCCACAGTGTTGTTGGTAAATCTGCTTTTGACTTGGTCTACATGCCACCGGCAGGTTTTGCCATTGTCCATTTGTACTACCAGTAGTCTGTTTCCTTCCTTGCCCGTTATTGTCTCTGCCATCCATTTGGGACCCCTGCCATAGTTTAGTACAAACACTTTGTCCCCTATCTCATTCTATCTCCCCCTCGAATTTCTGTCATGGTAGTCAGTCAGCTTACGGAGCTTTGCCTCAACGATTTCGTGCATGTCTGGGAGGATTAATGAGAGCCTTGTTTTTAAAGTCCTTTTCATCAACAGTTGCACGGGGGGGGGGGGGGTCCCAGTCAGTGAGGGCGGACGAGATCTGTATGCCAGCAGCAGTCGCGACAGGCGACCCTGCAGCGTGGGACCTTGGATTTTAAGCATGCCTTGTTTAATGATTTGCACTGCTCTCTCCGCCTGGCCGTTGGAGGCCGGCTTGAACGGTGCCGTCTTGACGTGATTTATGCCGTGGTCAATTATAAAGTCTTGGAATTCTGCGCTGGTGAAGCACGGACCATTGTCACTGACCAATATGTCAGGGATTCCGTGCGTTGCAAACATGGTTGCGAGGCTCTCCACAGTGGTGGAGGTTGTGCTCGAGTTTAAAATGGTGCATTCGATCCACTTTGAAAATGCATCTACAACTACGAGGAACATTTTGCCCATGAATGGGCCCGCATCGTCTACATGCACCCGCGACCACGGTTTGGTAGGATAGGGCCAGGGGCTCAGTGGAGCCTCCCTGGGGGCATTGCTGAGTTGGGCACAAATGGTGCAGCTTCGGACGCAGAGCTCCAAGTCCGCGTCAATACCAGGCCACCAGACGTGGGATCTGGCTATGGCCTTCATGAGAACGATCCCCGGGTGCTCGCGGTGGAGCTCCCGGACAAATGCCTCTCTGCCTTGCAGAGGCATGACTACTCGGCTGTCCCACATCAGACAGTCTGCTTGTAGTGATAGCTCATGCATGCGCCTGTGAAAGGGTTTTAATTCCTTGGGGCAGGCATCGCGAGCTTCTGCCCAGTCACCGGTTAGGACACATCTTTTTACTAAGGATAACGTGGGGTCGCTGGCCGTCCAGGCTCTGATTTGGCGAGCCGTCATGGGCGAACCTGTGGACTCAAAGGCATTGATTGCCATGACTATCTCACAGTCCTGTTCGTCAGACCCTTCCGTGGTCGCCAGGGGTAGCCTGCTGAGCGCATTGGCACAGTTTTCTGTGCCTGGTCTGTGTCTTATGGTATAGTCATAGGACGCCAGCATGAGTGCCCACCGTTGAATTCGCGCCGAGGCGTTGGTGTTTATTGCCTTGCTCTCGGATAGGAGGGACATGAGCGGCTTGTGGTCGGTTTCTAACGTGAACTTGGCCCCGAAAAGGTACTGGTGCATCTTTTTGGCACCATACACGCACGCGAGCGCCTCCTTCTCTACCATTCCGTACCCGCGCTCTGCCCGCGAAAGTGACCTGGAGGCATAAGCTATGGGTTGTAATTTGCCCGCACTATTGACATGTTGCAAAACGCACCCGACCCCATACGCTGACGCATTGCATGTGAGAACTAGCTTTTTACCTGGGTCAAGAAAGTCAAAACACTATTGGAACACAGAAGGTTGCGTGCCTTATTGAAGGCGCGTTCCTTGGCGTCCCCCCAAAACCAATCGCACTCCTTCCTGAGTAGCACGTGGAGAGGCTCCAGCAGCGTGCTTAAGTTCTGCATAAAATTCCCAAAGTAATTGAGTAGCCCAGAAAGGCGTGCAGTTCTGAGACATTCCAGGGCCTGGGTGCCAGGCAAATTGCTTCTGTTTTGGACTCTGTTGGGCTGATTCCATCAGCGGCAATCCTTCTGTCCAAAAATTCAACCTCGGGTGCGAGAAACAGGCACTTGGATTTCTTGACTCGTAGGCCTACCCAATCCAACTGCTTTAGTACTTCCTCCAAATTACGGAGATGGGAGTCGGTGTCCCTGCCCGTGATAAGTATGTCGTCTTGAAATACAACCGTCCCCGGGATGGACTTGAGCAGACTCTCCATGTTGCGCTGGAATATGGCAGCTGCCGACCTGATGCCGAATGGGCATCGATTGTACATGAAAAGGCCTCGATGTGTGTTGATGGTGGTGAGTAGCTTGGATTCCTCGGTCAATTCTTGCGTCATATACGCAGATGTGAGGTCTAATTTTGAGAAAAGTTTACCTCCAGCCAATGTGGCAAATAAGTCCTCCGCTCTGGGCAGCAGGTACTGGTCCTGTAGGGAGACTCTGTTTAAGGTAGATTTGTAGTCCCCACAGATTCGTACGGATCCATCAGTCTTCATGACTGGGACGATGGGACTTGCCCAGTCGCTAAATTCCACAGGTGATATAATGCCTTCCCGCAGAAGTCTGTCTAGTTCGTGTTCAATCTTTTCCCTCATCATATAGGGTGCAGCTCTGGCCTTGTGATGGACCGGTCTAGCATCCTGTGTGATGTAGATTTTGACTTTGGCCCCTTTGAAAGTGCCCACACCTGGCTGAAAGAGATGTTCAAATCGCTTTACAACTGTTGAGCAGGAGGTCCGTTCCTCTAATGACATGGCATGGACATCATCCTATTTCCAGTTTAGTTTTGCCAGCCAGCTTCTCCCCAGCAGTGCTGGGGGGTCTCCGGGGACAATCCACAGGGGAAGTCGGTTCACTGTCCCTTTGTGCGTGACAGAGAGCATGGCGCTGCCGAGGACTGGTACGATTTCTTTGGTATAGGTCCTTAGTTTGGTGTCGACCCTTGTGAGTTTTGGTCTGTCTCTGTTATGCGGCCACAGTTGTTCAAATTGTTGAGCGCCCATGAGAGATTGACTCGCTCCCGTATCCAGCTCCATGTTGACAGATATCCAGTTGAGTAGGACCCTCATCATTATAGGAGGTGTCCTGTTGTAGGAGCAGCGGCCATTGATCGTGTTGACCCGCTGTACATCGGTGTTCCGGTACTGTCCCCACCATCTTCTGGTCCACTTTCTGACCCATCCGATTCGTATACCAGCCGAGCTGCCATTTTTTTGCACATGCGGGCCAAATGCCCTGTATATTCACAATTTCTGCAAACAGCCTGCTGAAATCGACATCCCCTTGACAAGTGCCCACTCCCACACCTCCAGCGCAGACCTGTTCCATTGTTCAAAGTGTTCCCAAAGAATGAGCTGCGTCTGGCTGATCTCTCTTGAGCTTCTCTCAGTTTGTAGTTGATTGCTCGCATTGTGGGTTGATGAGGTGTGAACGGCCGTTCCTGTGGCCCTTGATGGCTTCTGCCTGCTGTCGAGAGCCTGTTCTCCCGGTTTTGTCTGTGTGTGGGGGTAGCAGCTTGTTTAGTGCTGTGAACTTCTTGTTCCGATATTTCGATAGTTATTGTACCTGCATTGTAAATCAACCTCGTTTCTTCTTCCCCTACCAAGAATGTCTGTGCAACCAGTGCTGCTGTCTCTAAGGTCAGGTTCTTGGTCTCTATGAGCTTTTGGAATATGCCTGCATGGCCTATTCCTTCAATGAAAAAGTCTCTCAGCATTTCTCTCCTCAGTTCATCGGAGAACTCACATAAACTAGCCAACCTCCGAAGTTCCGCCACAAAGTCGGGTATGCTCTGGCCCACACAGTGTCTGTCGTTGTAGAACCTGTGTCTGGCCATGTGTAGGCTGCTCACTGGCTTCAGGTGGTCTCTTACCAGTGTGCTCAATTCTTCAAACGACTTGCTTGCTGGTTTCACGGGTGCCAACAGATCCTTCATTAAAGCATATGTTTTCGAGCCACAGCTGGTCAAGAGATGGGCTCTTCTCTTGCCTGCCTTATCGTCGCCTAACCAGTCTTTGGTTACAAAGCTTTGCTGGAGCCTTTCTATAAAGTCCTCCCAATTGTCTCCCGCATTGTACTTTTCATCTGATCCGTTGTTCGCCATTCTGTGGATTCTGTAATCCCATCCTCGTCGCCACTGTAAAGTCCTGTCCCCTCAGTACAGATTCACACGAGGCATGTAGTGAAGTCAAGGTCACTCTGGACCTGCACCTTTATTTCACAGCTCTGGAATGCTGCACTTGCCTGAGACCTGTCCTTATATACCTGTCTCTTGCAAGTGCACCCCTGATGGTAAGGTATGCTGGTGGTTACAGGTCATATCTTATTATAGTCATGTTTCGCATGTTAGGATACATATAATAATGTAAGATACATGACAGCTACAGTATTACATCCACTGAATGAACTTTTGAAAAAACAGGTCCATTGGAAGTGGTCAAAAGAATGCGATACAACATTCAAGGAGTATAAAAGCAAATTGGTAGAGAGCACCATGTTAGTTCACTATGACATATCTAAGGAGATTAAGCTAGCATGTGATGCCTCTCCGTATGGAGTTGGGGCCGTGATCTCTCATGTATCACGTAGTGGGGAGGATAGACCAATTGCTTTTGCTTCACGCACTCTCAGTGCCAGTGAGAGTAATTATGCACAAATTGAAAGGGAAGCTTTGGCATTAATTTTGGGGTCAAGAAGTTTCACAAAGAGAAACATAGAAAGATAGAAAATAGGTGCAGGAGCAGGCCATTCGGCCCTTCGAGCCTGCACCGCCATTCAATGAGTTCATGGCTGAACATGCAACTTCAGTACCCCATTCCTGATTTCTCGCCATACCCCTTGATCCCCCTAGCAGTAAGGACTACATCTAACTCCTTTTTGAATATATTTAGTGAATTGACCTCAACAACTTTCTGTGGTAGAGAATTCCACAGGTTCACCACTCTCTGGGTGAAGAAGTTTCTCCTCATCTCGGTCCTAAATGGCTTACCCCTTATCCTTCGACTGTGACCCCTGGTTCTGGACTTCCCCAACATTGGGAACATTCTTCCTGCATGGTCGTAAGTTTACCATCGTTACGGACCATAAGCCCCTAACAGCAATCCTCCATCCAAAGTCCCCGGTTCCAACATTAGCTGCAGCCTGAATGCAGAGATGGACTTTGATTTTATACATATGATATTGAATATAGACGATCAGCTGATCACAGTAATGCTGATGCAATATCTAGATTGCCTTCTCCATCACAAGTTACACCCGATAGGGAAGAAGTGTTTTATTTTTCATACATTGATGAACTGCCAGTCACAGCTGAAGAGATTGGTAGAGCAACCAAACGAGACCCAGTGATGTCAAAGGTGTATGAGTATATTGCAAATGGATGGCCAAACCAGGTAACAGACAAAGATACACATTCATTCTTCATTCGTAGGAATGAATTATCAGTCGATAAAGATTGTATCGTGTAGGGTGCTAAAGTGGTTATACCAAATAAATTCAGGTCCAAATTATTAGGAGGCCTCCATGAACAGCACCTGGAAATCTGCTTGACCAAGAGTTTTGCACGCAGTTATTTATGGTGGCCAGGTCTTGATAAAGATATAGAATATATCGTGAGTCAGTGTACGACATGTCAATCGGTAAGCAAGCAACCACCACCAGTACCATTACTGCCATGGAAATGGCCTCCCAGGGTGTGGCAAAGGCTATATATTGATTTTGCTGAGTTAGAAGGACAACAATTGTTCATTGTGATTGATAGCCATTCAAAGTGGGTTGAGGTGTTTCCAATGTGGAAAATAACAACAAGTAAAACATTGGACATTTTACGAAAATTATTTTCTTCATTTGGCCTCCCTGAAGAAATTGTTTCGGATAATGGACCACAATTTCGTTCAGAAGAATTTGCACAATTTACCAGCAAAAATGGTGTGAAACAGATCAAGGTTCCACCATACCATCCTGCTTCGAATGGTACAGCAGAGCGCACTGTACAACTTGTAAAACGTGCCCTCATAAAACAAATGTTAAATCCAAATCCAAGGAAATGACAGTTGTCATTGGATCACAAATTGGCTAATTTTTTGATTACATATCGAAATACTCCTTATACAACTACAGGTAGAACACCAGCAGAGTTGTTTCTCAAACGACAGTCACGAACCAGATTCTTGTTGTTAAAGCCAAATTTGGCACAGTCCGTAGAAGAGACACAATTAAGACAGAAAGAGAATCATGATAGAGGTAGAGTAAAAGAGAGAAGTGTGAAATTAAAGCAGAAAGTGAGAGTGAAGAACCATCACCATAAATGGTTCAAGTGGTTACCAGGAAGAGTGGTGAAGATATATGGTCCTCGCACATATTTGGTAAAGATTTTTGATAATGGACAGGTTAGGGTTGTTCATATTGATCATATTTTACATACAGACATGGAAGGAGTTGAAGGTGGGAATGATTCAATTATTTCTGGCTCATCAGATAGTTTTGATTCACCAGTAGCAAATCCTAAATCCAATGTACTGGAAACAAATCCAGGAGAGAATCAGAATGAAAGTCTGAGTCCGAGTCAGGAAAACAAAGAGCCTGAAGTTAGAGTGAGTTCAAATGAAAATCAAGGAAATTCCGTGGAGGAAAACGTTCCTCAGGATGAGCCTCGAATGAGTGTGAAATCGACACCAGGTTTGGAAGGTTCTGTTCGAGAGCGAAGGTATCCTCTTCGAAACAGAAAACAAGTGGTAAAGTTAAATTTGTAAATGTGGGGAAAAAAAGTAAGTTTATATCCTGTGTTATGTATAAACATGAAAGTTATGTATGATGTTTGTTATAATAACTTCTTCATTAAGGAGGAAGAAGTGTAATGTCTGGAAGCTTGTAATGTTTGTAGCTCCACACTGTGGATGTGGACGTATTGTGTACTGCAACTGCATAGTTAATAATAAACAGAACCAGGCAGATTACGGAGGCTTCCGAGAGAGTTGCCTGCCATGTTAGGAGCTGTGTGTGCTGTGCTCTGTGAATATATCACAGTGAGTTATCTTATCCTGAGCGCAGCTCTGGGAGTTTGGATGTGGAAAAGTTAGCATAGGAATTCCTCTGTTTGCTGCTGGTAATGAAATAGTTAACACTGTCTTTAGAAGTTACAATTTGATGAATTGTATAAAAGAATGGAGAAGATCTTCTCCCGCAAAGTCTAAAGCTCTAATGCCCTGTACATTTGAAGTATACCTTCTTATTGATCTCCGTGCGGTGGAAATAACCCTTTTGCCCCGCGCGGGCAATAGTGTACCCAACTCGAGAGGGGTGCCAGGCCCCAATGCAAGCGACCTTTCGCAGACCTTTGTGGGTTTTCCGCGGCAGCTTCTTGGTATGCCAGCGGGAGGTGACACCTGCCAATAAACAAGAAAACAATGTCACTTTTTTGCGTTACATTTCCAATAAATATTGGAATATTTTGCAGCAGGTCTAGTAAATGTCTATTGTTATTAAATAAACTAGATAGCTTACAATAATCTCCCATCTCGACATACAATAGTTCTACATATAAGGGGTAAGGTAGCATAGTGGTTATGTTACTGGACTAATAATCCAGAGACATGAGTTCAAATCCCACCACAGCAGCTGGGGAATGTAAATTGGGTTAATTAAATAAATCTGGAATTAAAAATCTTCTAGAATTTTTTGAGGATGTAACTAGTAGAGTGGACAAGGGAGAACCAGTAGATGTGGTGTATTTGGACTTTCAAAAGGCTTTTGACAAGGTCCCACACAAGAGATTAGTGTGCAAAATTAAAGCATATGGTATTGGGGGTAATGTATTGATGTGGATAGAGAACTGGTTGGCAGACAGGATGCAAAGAGTAGGAATAAACCGGACCTTTTCAGAATGGCTGGCAATGACTAGTGGGGTACCACAAGGCTCAGTGCTGGGACCCCAGCTACTTACAATATACATTAATGATTTCGATGAAAGAATTGAATGTAATATCTCCAAGTTTGCAAATGACACTAAGCTGGGTGGCAGTGTGAGCTGTGAGGAGGATGCTAAGAGGCTGCAGGGTGGCTTGGACAGGTTAGGTAAGTGGGCAAATTCATGGCAGATGCAGTATAATGTAGATAAATGTGAGCTTATCCAATTTGGTGGCAAAAACAGGAAGGCAGAATATTATCTGAATGGTGACAGATTAGGAAAAGGGGAGGTGCAATGAGACCTGGGTGTTATGGTAGATCAGTCATTGAAAGTTGGCATACAGGTACAGCAGGCGATGAAGAAAGCAAATGGCATGTTGGCCTTCATAGCGAGAGGATTTGAGTATCGGAGCAGGGAGGTCTTACTGCAGTTGTACAGGGCCTTGGTGAGGCCACACCTTGAATATTGTGTACAGTTTTGGTCCCTAATCTGAGGAAGGACATTTTTGCTATTGAGGGAGTGCAGCAAAGGTTCACCAGACTGATTCCCGGGATGGCAGGACTGAACTATTAAGAAAGACTGGATCGACTAGGCTTATATTCACTGGAATTTAGAAGAATGAGAGGGGATCTCATAGGAACATATAAAATTCTGACGGGATTGGACAGGTTAGATGCAGGAAGAATGTTCCCGATGTTGGGGAAGTCCAGAACCAGGGGCCACAGTCTAAGGATAAGGGGTAAGCCATTTAGGACCGAGATGAGGAGAAACATCTTCACCCAGAGAGTGGTGAACCTGTGGAATTCTCTACCACAGAAAATTGTTGAGGCCAGTTCGTTAGATATATTCAAAAGGGAGTTAGATGTGACCTTTACGGCTAAAGGGATCAAGGGGTATGGAGAGAAAGCAGGAATGGGATACTGAAGTTGCATGATCAGCCATGATCATATTGAATGGTGATGCAGGTTCGAAGGGCCAAATGGCCGACTCCTGCACCTATTTTCTATGTTTCTATATCAGTAATGGTGACCATGAAACTACCAGATTGTTGGAAAAAAACAACTGGTTCACAAATGAAATCTGTAGTCCTTACCTGGTCTGGCCAATATCTGACTCTGGACCCACAGCAATGTGGTTAACTACTCTCTGAAATGGCCTAGCAAGCCACACAGTTGTACCAAACCGTTACATCAAAGTTAACACTGTAAGAGTACCTTTGCCACATGGACTGCAGCGGTTCAAGAAGGTGGCTCACCACCATCTTCTCAAGGGCAATTCGGGATAGATAATAAATGCTGGCCTTGCTAGCGACGCCCACATCCCATGAATGAATAAATTTTAAAAAAACATCCAATCCCATCCACTGTTTTAAAAATTTCAATCATGTTCCTCTAAACCCCATATTGTTGCCTTTTTTAAGTGTTTTTCCAGCTCAGTCATGTCAAATCTGAAACCTACTGAGAATCCAATCCACTTCCTCAGTGTCTTACCCTAAGTATGGGAGTGGGAGGAGGCTTGTGTGGAGCATTAAAACACCAGCTTAGACCAGTTGGGCTGAATGGCCTGTTTCTGTGCTGTAAATTATTTGTAAATTTGAAAAACCAGCTTCAGTTTTACGAGATTCCGTGGCAGAGCCAACAGGATCACTGATCAGAGAGCTGGGTGTGAAGAGCAATGTGAGCAATTTGTGCCCTGCTGCTTTTCCTGCCATTAAAATAACAACCAAAAAAATTACACAGCTCAGAAAGCAGGCAAGCGTACCTCAGCTCCCAATTCTCTAATGGGTGATCCTGTTGAGTGAGACCCTGCCAGGCATGGAGTCTCAGAAAATGTATGTGAATATTTCATGTCTCGACAATGTTCTATAGACTTCTGCTATCACTTCCTTGAACTTAGTGTCAGCTGTGGCTCAGTGGGTAGCACTCTCGTTTCTGGGTCAGAAGGTTGTGGGTTTAGGTCCCCCTCCAGGGACTTGAGCACAAAAATCTGGGCTGACACTCCAGTGCAGTGCTGAGGGAGTGCTGCACTGTCAGAGGTGCCGTCTTTCCGATGAGACGTTAAACCGAGGCCCTGTCTGCTCTCTCAGGTGGACCTGAAAGATCCCATGGCACTATTTCGAAGAAGAGCAGGCCAATATTTATCCCTTAATCCCTCAACGTTACAAAAACAGATAATCTGGTCATTATCACATTGCTGTTGGCTGCCGTGTTTCCCACATTACAACAATGACTACACTCCAAAATGGCTGTAAAGCATTTTGAGATGTCCAGTGGTCATGAAAGGCGCTATATAAATGTAAGTCTTTATTTAACTTATGTTCTACAGTTCATCTCATACACCACACCATTCTCCTTATGCTGACAACTGTTTTCATGTAATATAACTACTTACAATGTTTGTTCAACTATCAAACATTAGAATGAATGATGTCCGAAGGAGTCCTAGCCCTACTAATATTAGGACATCTCTTTTGCAGCTACTGCATCAGAAAATAAAGTTGGCTCTGGTTCCTGTGCCTGTAGGGAGTGCAGATGGGAGAATACAGTAGCATTCTTGCCAACCTGGGCTCCCTTTGGGCTTGGCTCCCAACTAGGATTGGTGAATTTTACTGTTGAATTTTTAATTAGTGCTAAGGCCTTCTGTCACTAATCTTTAAACAGTTGAAAAATAACATTTTTAAAATGGGACGATTGTCTTTCATATTAAATCTAAAGATCGCAGCAGAATCCTGGAGGGTGAACGCATATCTGAGTTACCTTTGAATCCCTTTCCTTTGGTGACACCGATTATATCTATCATTTCATTTTGATGAAAGATAGTGTTCACCAGGATGTGTTTTTCCAGTTTCTCATGTGCCCAGTCCACTTTCTCCGCAATGGTTCCTCCATTCAGTTGGATTTCCATGATGTGGGCCTTTTTCTGACGCAGAGGCAGCAGTTTCATCTAATGGCGAAAACATGTTATGAGGTCAATTGACAGCAGTACCATGATCTAAGCATTTAATTTAAAGGGATTTTGTTCCTCATCTCCTCTATGTTTTCTCTCTGTGGTCAGCCCCCTACATTCAGCCTAGATATTTCAGTTGACTAGATGGTAATGTAGGATCTTTGGTCGTCTTTAGTCTATCCCCTTGATCAATGCAATCTATAGAACGGTACATCCTGACCACAGATGATCCTGTTAAGAAGAAGGAAGTTGCATTTTAGCATATCCCTCAATCAACATAATCAAAAAACAGATTATCTGGTCATTATCACATTGCTGTTTGTGGGAGCTTGCTGTGCGCAAATTGGCTGCTGCGGTTAACCCTTTACAAAAGTGACTACGCTCCAAAAGTACTTCATTGGCTGTAAAGCGCTTTGAGACGTCTGGTGGTTGTGAAAGACGCTATATAAAGGCAAGTCTTTCTTGCTTTCTTTATTTATTTATATAGCGCCTTTCACGACCTCAAGACATCCCAAAGTGCTTCACAGCCAATTAGGTGCAGATTATCAAAAATGAGAAGTCAGATTATGAATGTTAAAGGAAAGAGGATTTGAGGTTAGATCTTCGAATTGAATTTTCTTAAATCCTATCGAATGTAAATTCAGAGAAAGTTCAGAGGCAGGTATGGGGACTGAGCTGCGGTACATAACATATGAAGAAAGATTGAATCGCCTGGGCCTGTATTCAATGGAATTTAGAAGAATGAGAGGGGATCTCATAGAAACATATAAAATTCTGATGGGATTGAACAGGTTAGATGCAGGAAGAATGTTCCCGATGTTGGGGAAATCCAGAACTAGGGGTCACATTCTAAGGATAAGGGGTAAGCCATTTAGGATCGAGATGAGGAGAAACTTCTTCACTCAGTGAATTGTGAACCTGTGGAATTCTCTACCACTTTCTGTATTGTTGTTGAGGCCAGTTCGTTAGATATATTCAAAAGGGAGTTAGATGTGGCCCTTACGGCTAAAGAGATCAAGGGGTATGGAGAGAAAGCAGGAAAGGGGTATTGAGGATGAATGATCAGCCATGATCATATTGAGTAGTGGTGAAGGCTCGAAGGGCCGAATGGCCTACTCCTGCACCTATTTTCTATGTTTCTATGTTTTTATGTTTCTATGTAACAAGGTCAGAATGAACAAGCTTTCAGATTGATCTTTACAATTATCGCCTATTTCCCTGAAGATACCAATTTGAATCCAACCTACAGAAAAAGCACAAGCATTTCCTTGGGGACCTTCCTGATGGTCCATAATAACCATGGTTATTAAAGGTAAAAGTGGAATGATTCCTAGCCATACAAGAACATTCCCTGGTGGAAGTGAATCCATAGTATAAAGCTAGCTTCAGATTTGTCCTGGCATAAAATGTTACCATCGCCATTTTGAAAAGAATAAATGGAGACAAAAGAAGTTGGATGAGGGCAAAAAGTTAATTTAAGTTACAGCTTAAAGATTCCAGTTCCTGAGAGGGTAAGGCGCAGAAATTCCGAGCCTTTGCAAGATTGGACATTCCACTCAGCTTGCAGCAATATAAAGATCCTCCCTCTCCCTCGCCCCTCGGTATCATATTCTGTCAGTACATGCTCAATCTGGCAGGGATTGTCTCCAAACAAAAGTATAAAAATAAAGTGTGGCTCAGCAGTATAGTAATTAGCATACTTGCTTCACAACCTTGCGGCTATAAAGTTGTGGTACAGTCTGAATCTGTTAGTCATATGTGTGATGAGATCCGTCAGGTGCTCAGAGAATCGCTCACTGATCACTCACCCTTATTACTGGCAGAGAAACAATTCACTTCCTGACTGTAAGAGCCTGCATTATTTGTGCCCTGTCATCTCCATGCTCTTTTTGCCAACTTTCTGTATTCAGCCCATCATAAGCTTCCTATTCCCAATGCATTGATTTCAAAATCGTTGTCCGAATCTAATAATCTCTCACGCTCCTTTCCTCTGCAATCTTAATTCAGCCCTATTTAGTGTCAGCCGTGGCTCAGTGGGTCGCACTCTCGCCTCTGAGTCAGAAGGTTGTGGGTCCAAACTCTCACTCCAGGGACTTGAGCACAGATATCTAGGCTGACACTCCCAGTGCAGTACTGAGAGAGTGCTGCACTGTCGGAGGTGCCGTCTTTCAGATGAGTTGTTAAACCGAGGCCCCGTCTGCTCTCTCAAGTGGACATAAAAGATCCCATGGCACTATTTCAAAGAAGAGCAGGAGAGTTATCCCCGGTGTCCTGGCCAATATTTATCCCTCAATCAATGTAACAAAACAGATTATCTGGTCATTAGCACATTGCTGTTTGTGGGAGCTTGCTGTACACAAATTGGCTGTCGTGTTTCCCACATCACAACAGTGACCACACTCCAAAAGTACTTCATTGGCTGTAAAGTGCTTTGAGACGTCCGGTGGTCGTGAAAGACGCTATATAAATGCAAGTTTTGCTTTTTTCTTTCTATGATCCTGTCGCTCTCCCAACGTTAACCTGCTTTGTAAACCGCACCCCCACCCCCCCCTCCCCACTCTCCATTCCACCTTCAGCCTTAACTGTGGAATGCTGTCCCGAACACCTTCCACCACACTATCTTTTTCCCTCCTTCAAAAGCCTCCTCAAAACCTGCCTCGTTGATAATGCCTTTGCTCACCAACCTTTGCCACTCCCACTATTGCATGGAGCCCAATAATTTTCACCTATGTGAAGTGTTTTGGGATGTTTTAGCACAGTTGAGGTGCTATAAGCTGTTACTGTTATTACTATATATAGTAAGGTTCATGGAAAAATAAAGGGAAAATGATTAACATGGTAAACCATTCTAATCCAGAAGAACAACATGAACCGGCAAAAACTGAATGAGTTACTCGATGAAACTTGGCTCTATCCCTTGTTCTAGCTATAAGATGGTCGACAACTTCAATGAGAAAAGTCAAACAGCAGACATATTGCAACATACTAATTGTGGACTGTATTTCAATGTTGTGATAGATGCTTACATCAGAGTTACTTTTATGGCCAATCCCATCCCACGGTTTCTGAAGTGTAGAATATCTCCTGATTTTATCCTCCCTGGCCCACTCTCCTGAATATTGAGGCATTAGTCCGGCAATGCCTGGCACAATAATACATTTTTAATAATACATGCAGCAGGCAGATTTAGAACTGATCTAAGTTTTTTTTTAAAGTCTTCTGATCGGTATCCATTAGCCGCTCAGCAAAACTATATGTATCCATGTAACGCAGGCAGGAAATCAGAAAATCCCAATAGCTAATCAGTGCCTTTGCTAATCTGAAATACATTTTTTCAAGTTTGTGCTGTATTTATCTAAAATTTGTGAGCACAAGTTCAGAATAAAAATAACAATAAACAGTGGCCAAATGACAATTGGCAGCTGATCATATTCACTGAACATTTAGCATAAAATGTAAGAGTTGGAATCTGAATTTTAAATACAATGCCGGCGAGGAACTACGTTTTTAACCATTTAGCTAAAATTTGTAATTTTGCTATTAATAATGGTACTGATAACAGTGTCAGCCATTGCTCAGTGGGCAGCACTCTCGCCTCAGAGTCACAAGGTTGTGGGTTCAAGGTCCACACCAGAGACCTGAACACAAAATCTAGGCTGACACTCCTAGGCTGAGGGAGTGCTGCACTGTCGGAGGTGCCGTCTTTCAAATGGGTCGTTAAACTGAGGCCCCGTCTTCCCTCTCAGGTGGACGTAAAGGATCCCATGGATACTATTTCAAAGAAGAGCAGGGAAGTTATCCCTAGTGGCCTGGCCAATATTTATACCTCAATCTACATTAAAAAAATAGATTATTTGGTCATTATCACATTGCTGTTTGTGGGAGCTTGCTGTGTGCAAATTGGCTACCACGTTTCCTACATTACAACAGTGACTACACTCCAAAAGTATTTCATTGGCTGTGAAGTGCTTCGGGACGTCCTGAGGTTGTGAAAGGTGCCAAATAAATGCAAGTTTTTCTTTTTCTTTAAATTATGAATGATTGTCATTGCATTTATGAATTGCACTAACTGCAGTGGAATTTGTGGTCCGCAGCAGAGCGAAGGCATTTGCCGTGGCCCCAGAGTACGCATCGCACAAAAATCTCGCAATCTCTGTGTCGAGAAGTTCTGGTTTTCCAACATTCAATTCAAATCAACGGAGTATATTGGGAATCCCCTCGTGCGAGGTGCTATGACATCAATAAGCTGTGTAAGCCAATCAAAAGGCAGAATTCTCAGAGACAGTAAACAAGTGGGTAAGCTCTGAACATTCTAACTTTTAAATTTTAACAATTTAAAAAAAATAGTTTTTCCTACCAAATTTGGCTACAGTGTTTCATCCACTGAATGAGCTGTTGAAAAACAGGTCCAGTGGAAATGGTCAGAAGAATGTGAGGCAGCATTTAAGGAGTGTAAAAGCCAATTGGTAGAGAGCACCATGTTAGTTCACTATTACGTATCTAAGGAGATCAAGCTAGCATGTGACGCCTCTCCGTATGGAGTTGGGGCAGTGATCTCTCATGTACTACATAGTGGGGAGGAGAGACTAATTGCTTTTGCTTCACGCACTCTCAATGCCAGTAATTGTAAAGAGAATCATGGTAGAGGTAGAGTAAGAGAGAGAAGTGTGAAATTTAACCAGAAGGTTAGAGTGAAGAACCATCACCATAAATGGTTAAAGTGGTTACCAGGAAGAGTGGTGAAGATACGTGATCCTTGCACAAGACGTTTGATCATGGACAGGTTAGGTTTGTTCACATTGATCATATTTTACCTACAGATGTGGAAGGAGTTGAACGTTGGAATGATTCGATTAGTTCTGACTCATCAGATAGTCTTATTACAAGTAGAGTACCAGTCCCATATCCTACATCAAATGTACTAGAAACAAGTTCAAGAGAAAGTCAGAATTTAATTCTGAGTCCGAGTCAGGCAGACAAACAGTCTGAAGTTGTAGAGAGTTTAAATGTAAATCAAGGGCATCCCTTGGAGGAAAATTTTCCTCAGGATCAGCCTAGAATGAGTCTAAGTTCGACACCAAGTTTGGAAGGTTCTGTTCGAGAGCGAAGGTATCCTCTTCGAAACAGAAAACCAGTGGTTAAGTTTGATTTGTAAATAAGTCCATATCTTTTGTTATGTATAACCATGCAAGTTATGTATAATGATTGTTTGTTATAATTACTTCTTCATTAAGGAGGGAGAAGTGTAATAGAGGTTCCACCTAGTGGACTACTGCTCCATCTAGTGGACTACTGTAGTAATGCAGCCTCTGCTGTTTACAACAAGACTAAAAAAGGAATGGAGCCACCTTGTGAAGTCTTGTGTGTTGTGATGTCGTAAGGAATATATCACATTAACATTTTTAATTTTTTATTGAAATGGATCAATCTCACACTGCACAAAATTAAAATTCGTTTTTCGGGCCCATAACATAGAAACATAGAAACATAGAAAATAGGTGCAGGAGTAGGCCATTCGGCCCTTCTAGCCTGCACCGCCATTCAATGAGTTCATGGCTGAACATTCAACTTCAGTACCCCATTCCTGCTTTCTCGCCATACCCCTTGATCCCCCTAGCAGTAAGGACCTCATCTAACTCCTTTTTGAATATATTTAGTGAATTGGCCTCAACAACTTTCTGTGGTAGAGAATTCCACAGGTTCACCACTCTCTGGGTGAAGAAGTTCCTCCGCATCTCGGTCCTAAATGGCTTACCCCTTATCCTTAGACTGTGACCCCTGGTTCTGGACTTCCCCAACATTGGGAACATTCTTCCTGCATCTAACCTGTCTAACCCCGTCAGAATTTTATATGTTTCTATGAGGTCCCCTCTCATTCTTCTGAACTCCAGTGAATACAAGCCCAGTTGATCCAGTCTTTCTTGATAGGTCAGTCCCGCCATCCCGGGAATCAGTCTGGTGAACCTTCGCTGCACTCCCTCAATAGCAAGAATGTCCTTCCTCAGGTTAGGAGACCAAAACTGTACACAATACTCCAGGTGTGGCCTCACCAATGCCCTGTACAACTGTAGCAACACCTCCCTGCCCCTGTACTCAAATCCCCTTGCTATGAAGGCCAACATGCCATTTGCTTTCTTAACCGCCTGCTGCACCTGCATGCCAACCTTCAATGACTGATGTACCATGACACCCAGGTCTCTTTGCACCTCCCCTTTTCCTAATCTGTCACCATTCAGATAATAGTCTGTCTCTCTGTTTTTACCACCAAAGTGGATAACCTCACATTTATCCACATTATACTTCATCTGCCATGCATTTGCCCACTCACCTAACCTATCCAAGTCGCTCTGCAGCCTCACAGCATCCTCCTCGCAGCTCACACTGCCACCCAACTTAGTGTCATCCGCAAACTTGGAGATACTACACTCAATCCCCTCATCTAAATCATTAATGTACAGTGTAAACAGCTGGGGCCCCAGCACAGAACCCTGCGGTACCCCACTAGTCACTGCCTGCCATTCTGAAAAGTACCCATTTACTCCTACTCTTTGCTTCCTGTCTGACAACCAGTTCTCAATCCATGTCAGTACACTACCCCCAATCCCATGTGCTCTAACTTTGCACATCAATCTCTTGTGTGGGACCTTGTCGAACGCCTTCTGAAAGTCCAAATATACCACATCAACTGGTTCTCCCTTATCCACTCTACTGGAAACATCCTCAAAAAATTCCAGAAGATTTGTCAAGCATGATTTCCCTTTCACAAATCCATGCTGACTTGGACCTATCATGTCACCTCTTTCCAAATGCACTGCTATGACATCCTTAATAATTGATTCCATCATTTTACCCACTACCGATGTCAGGCTGACCGTTTGTTTACATGGTTAAAGCCCTAGTTACACCTAATCCCTTTGGGTCTAACTTTTAGTGGGGAATTTAACCGCGTAATTACTGCGAAATGGCCGCAGTTTTTGTCAGTTTCCCTGATTTGAGAGATTTCGCTGACTGCCGGCCCTGTGTTGGTGGGGGGTTGGGGGGGAGGGGGGTTGGGGGAAGCGGTGGCACACAGCCTGTGGCGGAGCAGTGAATGGCAGACCGCAACTTCAGGATTTCCGCATTCGGCTGCGCATGCTCCAAACCCCAAAGTTGCGGTCAGTCTCACCGTCATCCGCTCCGCAAATTCTGGCCTTGTATAAATTCCTGATATAAGTAGATTTTACTACATCTAACTTCCTTGTGACTTAATTTGTCAGTACTGTACCAAAAAGTTGCTTTGAAATGTGAAGAAAGTGATTCTTCTAATACTGGTAAGATCGTACTGTAGCCCGCTGGTGGCTCAGATTCTAGGCCTGGGCTGAGGCCTTACGGCTCACTATGAATCTCTACCACAGTGGTTAAGACACAATAGCATAGGCTTGACGTCCCAATGAGAGCTTGAAGTGAGCTCTAACAATTCTCGGCCAAGTCACTAGTTGAAAAGATGCTGTCTACTCTGTCTTAAATATGGAATATGCTCGATAGTTAACAGAGCAGCGCTGCCTCTGAAATCATGTTGGTACCTACTCTGCTCCCTGTTGTAAAAGGTGCATAAATATAAGTGGCTACAAATGGGAAAGATAAATACGGACAATGGAGAAACAGAAGAATTCTCACCTGAGTATGAACAATGACTCTGATGACCTTGCAATACTTCTTCATGGATTCAAAATCTTTCTGCAGTTGTTTTTTCCCGGCTTCGTCCTGCCATTTCTTGCTGTATTTAGTAAAGGCTTTCTTCTTGCTCTTAAACCTAATTGTACAAGGAGATATGACATGTACTGTGGCATATGTTACATTGAAGATAAACTAGTTACTCAGTTCAAAGTCATGATGCCAAAAGTCCCATCAATAAGTTAGCTTGGATTTTCCAGTTGGGTCCTCTCAATTTATGGGCAGAAATCAAGAGGTCCCAAGTGGAATACTGGGCAGAGCACTGTGATGCACATTGACAGGCGATCGGCCGTGGGTACAAAAGTTCGGCCATGGATACTGGTAACAGGTGATTGACCGTGGGTACAGGTAACAGATGAACTGCCACTGGTACAGGTGATCGGTCACAGGTACAGGTGATCGGTCACAGGTACAGGTGATCGGTCACAGGTACAGGTGATCAGCCACAGGTACAGGTGATCGGTCACAGGTACAGGTGATCGGTCACAGGTACAGATGATCGCTCACAGGTACAAGTGATCAGCCACAGGTACAGGTGATCAGCCACAGGTACAGGTGATCGGTCACAGGTACAGGTGATCGCACACAGGTACAGGTGATCAGCCACAGGTACAGGTGATCAGCCACAGCTGATCGGTCACAGGTACAGATGATCGGTCACAGGTACAGGTGATCGGCCGTGGGTACTGGTGATCAGCCACAGCTACAGATGATCAACCACAGGTGCAGGTGATCAACCACAGGTGCAGGCGATCGATCACAGGTACAGGTGATCGGTCACAGGTACAGGTGATTGGCCGTAGGTACAGATGATCAGCCACAGGTATAGGTGATCGACCACAGGTACAGGTGATCAGCCACAGGTATAGGTGATCGACCACAGGTACAGGTGATCGGTCACAGGTACAGGTGATTGGCCGTAGGTACAGGTGATCAGCCACAGGTACAGGTGATCGACCACAGGTACAGGTGATCGGTCACAGGTACAGGTGATCAGCCACAGCTACAGATGATCAACCACAGGTGCAGGTGATCAACCACAGGTACAAGTGATCGGTCACAGGTACAGGTGATCGTTCACAGGTACAGGTGATTGTTTACAGGTACAGGTGATCGACCTCAGGTACAGGTGATTGGCCACAGATACAGGTGATCGGCCACAGGTACAGGTGATCGGTCACAGGTACAGGTGATTAGTCACAGGTACAGGTGATCAGCCACAGGTACAGGTGATCGGTCACAGGTACAGGTGATCAACCACAGGTACAGGTGATTGGTCACAGGTACAGGTGATCAACCACAGGTACAGGTGATCAACCACAGGTACAGTTGATCGGTCACAGGTACAGGTGATCAACCACAGGTACAGGTGATCGACCACAGGTACAGGTGATCAGCCACAGGTACAGGTGATCGGTCACAGGTACGGGTGATCAGCCACAGGTACAGGTGATCTATCACGGGTACAAGTGATCGGTCACATGTACAGGTGATTGGTCACAGTTACAGGTGATCAGCCACAGTTACAGGTGATCAGTCACAGGTACAGGTGATCGGGCGTGGGTACAGGTGATCAGCCACAGGTACAGGTGATCGGTCACAGGTACAGGTGATTGGTCACAGGTACAGGTGATCAGCCACAGTTACAGGTGATCAGTCACAGGTACAGGTGATTGGCCATGGGTACAGGTGATCAGCCACAGGTACAGGTGATCGGTCACAGATACAGGTGATCAGCCACAGGTACAGGTGATGAGTCACAGGTATAGGTGATCGGCCGTGGGTACAGGTGATCGGCTGTGGGTACAGGTGATCAGCCACGGGTACAGGTGATCAGCTGTGGGTACGTGATCGACCACAGGTACAGGTGATCGGTCACAGGTACAGGTGATCAGTCACAGGTACAGGTGATTGGCCGTGTGTACAGGTGTCAGGTGATCGGCCTTGGGTACAAGCAGTTAGTTGGTCGCACAAAAGCCAAGAGGCGCAACAAGTCCCTGAGGAAGGTAACCACAGTCTCCTGGAACTTGTTTGTCTTGTGAAGTCGGTGAGGAACCTCCCAGAGTTGATCTGTAAGTGACAAGTTAGTTTCCCCTCTGGTTCTGCTTCGATCCCCTAGAGTTCGCCCTTGGAGAATGGTGCACATACTTTCGCTGTCCACTAGATAAGGTGAGCTTTGATGTTGCCTTTGCTCACCCTACTTTATGAATGTTCATTTTTGGATTTTTGTATGTCCCACAAATGTCCTGCCTAACTGTGCCTGTGCAAAAAAAAGTCAGGATACAGATCAGCCATGATGTATTGGAATGGCGGAACTCGAGGGAATGAATGGCCGACTCTTGGTCCTTTGTTCTTGGGAAATCCAGTGAGAGTGTGGATGTTCTTGATGCAAGTTGTGAGACCCATAACAAAATGTGTGTATGCGCTGAGCATTAGGAATGCTGAAGCTCCACAGTCCAGAGAGAAAAAGATGATTAAAATGGAGGGGAAAGGGGGTAAACCACATTGTTATATGTAAAGAATTGAATGGTAAAGATAAAGTGAGCCGAGAATATTACTTCAAGTTAAGTCTGTTCCATGGGAATAGAGAGATAAATGTAAGTTAGTGAAAATTAAGTTGAAAGCAGATTCTAGAAAAGTATAAGCTTGAGGCCGTCACATTGAAGCCACACAGCCCTCCAGATCTCAAATACCGTGTCCTAATGTTGATCCTCAAAGCACAAGGAAACCATCCAAGGCCTGGAAGGGATAGAGAGAAGGGCCTGGAGGCTCTTCACTCAAAGGTTGGTAAACATTTAGAATAATCTGGCAAGTGAGATAACAGTTAAACACATTAGGGGGGGGGGATTCAAAATGCAAATGGATGCTGGAATGGGAGAGCAACACATTTTGATGGGCCAAATGGTCTCGTCTGATCCTTGATCTTTCTAATGGTTTCCAGGGAGCTTGTGTCCAAGCAGCCTGTACCCCCAGCGAGATTCGGGGTGCCAGACGAGGCAGGGGCGGGAACATTTGCAGTGTTTCTTCTATTGACCTGCCACCCCCTCAGATCTATCTGTACACATGAACTTCAGAAAGGGGATATTAAATAAAAAAGAGGAAAATTCTTCCTACCAGTTCCTGTAGAATCGCCGCTTGCACTCGTCACTGATGTGTTCCGCAAAGATTGTCTTAAACGTCCGCAGTCCCCTGGGAGTCTCCACATACCCAACAATCCCAACCAATACCAGTGGCGGAGTATCAATTATAGTAACAGCTTCCACTGCTTCTCGTTTTGAAATCTCTGTAATATTAAAATATTCCGTTCAAAAATCTGCCCTACACCTCAGCAAAATAGCGCAGTGCGGATAGAAAAGAGCCCGCTTCATAAAATCAATTGAAAAACAGTTTTCTGTTTGCTTATCATTGTATCACTCAATGAGGTAAGTGCAGATGAGGGAAGGCTAATCCATATATCTGTAGATGGATTAGCCAGGTTGAGCCTCCCTTATCCGGAACCCACGGGACCCGGCCCGTTCTGGATAAGGGATTTTTCCGGACGAGGGATGGTCACATTAAATTGGATGGTACAGGCACTGAGCAAGGGGATATTGAGGCTGGCTAACTTGGGGCTGGGAGTGCAGCTGAGAGATCATGGGTGAGGGGGGGGGGGGACGGTGGATTTTGGGGTCAGGCCAGCGATTGCGGGAGTCGGCAGCGGGGAAGGACTTCAATTTGTTCATGTCGGAGTTTTGCGCATGCACCACCCGGTGGCCGGGAGTGGTTCTGGACGAAGGGTGGTTCTGGATAACCTGTATACATTGCTGCTTGTACACAAAATGCCTGCTGCGTTTGGCTGCATAGCATATGGTCCCTGAAAGTCCACAGCCTTCCAGCAGATGTGGTGTGGGTGGAGATTTGCGGAGGTGGAAATTGAGATGGGATTTGGGGTGGGCCCCCATCACGTCTATTGGACATATCGCTGGGAATTTTTTTTTAATGTTCATGGGATGTGGGCGTCGCTGGCAATGCCAGCATTTATTACCCATCCCTAATTGCCTTTGAGAAGCTGGTGGTGAGCTGCCAGTTGATCCGCTGCAGTCAGTGTGGTGAAGGTTTTCCTACACAGTGGATATGGTGTATTTGGACTTTCAAAAGGCTTTTGACAAGGTCCCGCACAAGAGATTGGTGTATGACGTGGATAGAGAACTGATTGGCAGACAAGAAGCAGAGAGTCGGGATAAACGGGACTTTTTCAGAATGGCAGGCAGTTACTAGTGGGGTGCCGCAGGGCTCAGTGCTGGGACTCCAGCTCTTTATAATATACATTAATGATTTGGATGAAGGAATTGAGTGTAATATCTCCAAGTTTGCGTATGACACTAAACTGGGTGGAGGCGTGAGCTGTGAGGAGGACGCTAAGAGGCTGCAGGGTGACTTGGACAGGTTAGATGAGTGGACAAATACATGGCAGATGCAGTATAATGTGGATAAATGTGAGGTTATCCATTCTGGGGGCAAAAACACGAAGGCAGAATATTATCTGAATGGCGGCAGACTAGAAAAAGGGGATCTTATTGAATGGCGGTGCAGGCTCGAAGGGCCGAATGGCCTACTCCTGCACCTATTTTCTATGTTTCTATGTTTCTACACCTGATTGGCCTGTTCGGCCATTGCAGAGGGCAGTTAAGAGTCAACCACATTGCTGTGGGTCTGGAGTCACATTTAAGCCAGACCGGGTAAGGGTGGAAGATTTCCTTCCCTAAAGAGCATTAGTGAACCAGATGGGTTTTTACGACAATCCGGTAGCCTCATGGTCAGCATTACTGATACTAGTTTTTTATTCCAGATTTATTTAACTAACTGAATTTAAATTCCACGTCTGCCGTGGGATTGAACTCCCATCTCCAGATCATCAGTAACATAGCCACTATGCTACCATTCCTCAGGGAGTAAGTGGTTGTTGTAGCCTGACCACAGTCATGGAGATGGCACTGCCAGGATGGCATTGCCCACTGGAATTCCCACTGGTGCTGCTTCCAGTGCCCCCACAGTACTGTATACACCCTACTTTTCATTGGTGGAAGTGGGGTCCACTAGAGTGTTTCAGGCCAGTCTCATGTGAAATCAGCCTTCCTAATAAGGGGCCAATTTCAAATCTGCACTCAATTCTCCAGAAGGCGGCAGGCCATCACATTTTCCAGACCCCCGTCCCTCCCCCACCCCACCAAACGGGTGCCCCAGCTTCACGAATACTGGTGCAAGCACCCACCAACAATGTGCACATTACCCTGAGCCTGGACATTTTGAGGGGGTCGGGCACAGTTGTATTGGAAGACATGCTGTTACAATAGTGGAACATACAAAGTTCTTACAGGCCTTGACAGGGTGGAGGCAGGGAGTATGTTTCCCCTGGCTGGGGAGTCTAGAACCAGGGGTCACAGAATAAGGGTCCATTTAAGATTGAGATGAGGAGAAATTTCTTCACTCAGAGGGTGGTGAATCTTTGACATCCTCTACCCCAGAGGGCTGGGGAGGCTCAGTCTTTGAGTATATTCAAGACAGAGATCGCTAGATTTTTGGATATTAATGGAATCAAGGGATATGAGGATAGTGCAGTCAAGTGGAGTTCAGGTCGAAGATCAGCCATAATCTTACTGAATGGCAGAGCAGGCTCGAGGGGCCAAATGGCCTACTCTGCTCCTATTTCTTATGTTTTTATGTACTGTAGTGGGATCACAGGTGACGGCACCTCAAAGCAATTTGTTGTAAATGAAGCACAGGTTTCTCCTTCAGCACGGCACTGGAATGTCAGCCTAGATGTTGTGCTCACGTTTCTGGAGTGGGACTTGAACCCACAACCTTCAGTCATGGATCAATGGGTAGCACCCTCGCCTCTGAGTCAGAAGGTTGTGGATTCGAGCCCCATTCCAGGGACTTGAGCACAGGATCCAGCCGGACACTCCTGTGAGGGAGTGCTGCACTGTCAGAGGTGCATTACTTCAGACATCATGGCATTACGTGGACAGAGCATTACACAGACAGAACATTACAGATACATTACACAGACACATTACACAGACACATTACACAGACACAACATTACACAGACAGAGCATTACACAGACAGAGCATTACAGACACATTACACAGACAGAACATTACACAGACAGAGCATTACAGACACATTACACAGACAGAGCATTACACAGACAGAGCATTTCACAGACAGAGCATTACACAGACAGAGCATTACAAACACATTACACAGACAGAGCATTACACAGACACAACATTACACAGACACATTACATAGACAGAACATTACACAGACAGAACATTACACAGACAGAACATTACACAGACAGAGCATTACACAGACAGAGCATTACAGACACATTATACGGACATATTACACAGCAGAGCATTACACAGGCACATTACACAGATAGACACATTACACAGAGCATTACACGGACAGAACATTACACAGACAGAACATTACAGGGACAGAGGAATAGAATAAGCCAGATCCTTACTCTGACCAGGTCTGTGAACTTCCCGCAATATATGAGTCATGCCAGCTTTGTAGCCCAGGAAAGCTGTTAAATGCACAGGCAGGCTGGGATCTTCCTTCGGCCAGGTTTTCACTTTCCCTCTGTGTCTGGAACTTCTCTTACGGGGAAGAAATCCCATGTGCCCATGTCTGGGGGCCGAAAACTTGCGATGCGACTAGAAACAGAAAGACTTTTTCAATTTAAAAATGACACATGCGACCCGCCGCTGAACATCCACGTCATGAACATGAGGTCGAGGGTTTCCGCAAGAAGTCTCAATAAACATTGCAGCAACTGTACAAAAGTAGGAACAATATAAAATATACATTCGACTGCACTATTACTGCAAAGCCAAGAAAAAAATCTCCATTTCAAATCATACTTTTTAAAGCTAAAAGTGGAAGCGTACAGACCATGGTGTGTGCTGTGCACTGGCGAGCAGCTGAAAGGGACCGTTTCCAAATGCTGAAATAAGCTCATACTTAAGATGTTACTTAATATAAAATCACAAATTTAGCTCCCGGCTCCATTGGTCCATGTATTAATTTCAGGAGCAGGGAGGTTGTCCAAGTTTGACATCACAACAGTTGCCGACACTGAAATGCCAGGTGCCGCTGACACTGTTCACTAAATTACAACTGTCCACTGGCAACTTTCAAAGATGCTTATTTATGTCATTTTCCCCCTCATGCAATTCATTACTGCCTGAAAATAAAATGAATAATAATGAATAATAATAATAATGATATGCGTGCTGTGTCTTTAAATATAATTTGGATTCAGCCTGTCGAATCATACACGACCACGCATGTATAATTAAAAAAAATATATATAATCTTTATTTATGACAGACTTCAAATGCAACAACAACTTGTATTTATATAGCGCCTTTAACGTAGTAAAACGTCCCAAGGCGCTTCACAGCAGCGTTATCAAACAAAATTTGACACCGAACCACATAAGGAGATATTAGAACGGATGGTCAAAGGGGTAGGTTTTAAGGAGTTGCCTTAAAGGAGGAGAGAGAGGCGGCGAGGTTTAGGGAGGGAATTCCAGAGCTTGGAGCCCAGGCAGCTGAAGGCACGGCCGCCAGTGGTGGAGCGATGAAGATCGGGGATGCACTAGAGGTCAGAATTGGAGGAGCGCAGAGATGTTGGAGGGTTGGAGGAGGTTACAGAGTCAGGGAAGGGGGAGGCCATGGAGGGATTTAAAAACAAGGATGAGAATTTAAAAAATTCCAGCAAAGCAGCAATATGACCGGAGGAGTAACAGAACGCTGCATTACATTTCCGTTATGGGGTAACCGCAGCAATGGATTATCTCTGTTCTATGAACTACACCAACTGGGTAGTTGTTTCTTCAGTGGAGGATTTACCGTAGCTCTAGGTATATACTTTCTCCCTTTATAATACAAACATACAACATTGACAGCAGGAAAAGACCAGCTGGTCCATCAACCCTGTCCCACACACCACGCTGGCCGGAGCATCGTGACTTCTTATCACTGCTACATGACAGCTCTGCTGCAACTCCATTTTGTTTCTCCGCTATCCTATGAACGTTCCCATACTTGCCTGAACAGATGTGGGCACCCCATCTGTTGTTGATGGCCTTGCAATTAGCACAGGTGAGCATCAATTACCTTCCGCCCAGCGTATTCTCTCCCTTTCTGAAGGCTATTCTACAACTCATGCTCTTAGTGTCATACATCCAACCTCAACATTTCCCAAGGACAGATTGGTTCTATAGACCATTCTCTCATACAGGACCATCTGCTCAAACTTTCCAAACATCAATCAGCTGGTTAAATATATTATGGTATAAAAACTACGTGAACTATATTGTTATTTTTTTACACTCTCACACCTGCTCGATTGCGAATAGGAAATTGTTGTGATGAGTGGGTTGTGCAGGTCTCACTCACAAGTCTTACAAATTGCATTTTTGATGAGTTACTATCAAGTATATTGTTTGTTCAAAGACCTGTCAATTCCAGTAAAAAAAAAAAAAAAAATTTTAAAGTTTTTTTTATCAACATCATTTTTTTCGTCTGGCCTACTGTGACATCCCATGTATTTCTGGGCTCCCCGTGGGCGTTGCCTGAAAATAGGAAAAAAGATCCACACCTACCTTTTGCTGCTGCGCCCTTCCAGCAGTCCCGGTTGGAGGCCTCCTCTCCCCTCGCACCGGAGCGTGTTCACATCTTGGAGATGCGCTGGGAGAGGCTGGAGTCACGTGGCATTGGACAGCCAATCCAGATACAGTATTTTCTCATTCATAACAATGGGAACTCCATTAAGGACATCGCGACCTGACTGCTTCTTTCTCCACAGATGTTACCTGACCTGCTGAGTATTTCCAGCATTTTCTGGCTTCTCAGAGGCCTTCCTTTACCATCCGGGTGCTAGCAGGTGTCCAGCAGCACTCCCTACACACTTACAAAACTTTTAAGATGTCTTGCACCAAACCACTACTTCAATAAAAAATAAAAAAATTATTATGAATGAGAACCCCCCCCCCCCTCAACACAAATAAAAAATAAAAAAACACCTCACATATTTACCAGTAATATAAATGAAAGTTAATAAATGTGTTCGAAAAAGCATTTCGGATTTTTTTTAACAGTTTTGTAATTAGGGTTTAAAATAAACTTACCTTAGTGGGCAGGGGTTTTAACATAAAAATGTGTTTTAAAATGTTATTTTTATATGTTTTTTATGTCTTAAAACTCTTACGCTAGTAAAAATAGGCTATGCGCCTGCTTTTACCAGGTGCAAGTTTTAAGGACCTTCACTGGGCAAGAGATGGGCAAATAGCGCAATCTCACCCATGAGAATGTCCTTCTCCTCAAGATCCATTGGATCTGTCAAGCTAGAACTTGACGGCTTTTGCGGAGCCTTGCTGGCTCTGTATTCCATACGGACCCGGCGAGGCCAGAATTCCAGGCCCCGTATCTTACCGTTACCATCCCAGGAGATCTTATCCACCATTGTGAACATCCCATTAATCAGTATTGAGATTAAAACATTGGGTGGGTACCAGTGTTCTCTCTGAGCTGCACGCGTGCACACCTGTGCAATAATCTGGAAGGAGCAGCGCAGGCCGCTCAAAGCTTTTCCATCTGAAATACCGTGCAGACGCGGAATATTTAAAGGGACCGCGCATTGAACTAGCGAAGTGACTATTTGTACTAGCGCTTTCTGTGCATGCGTCTTCCCGACTCGCCCCCCCCCCTCCCCCCACCCCAACACCTCATGCCCGAAACCGGAAGTGGGGCCCCGAACACGTTCATTCTGAACTTACCACATTGTCCAACTGAGCCACAAGTCGTCGAACCTCCAAACCTCCTGACCGAGCCCTGAGCCTCCCGCTGAGCCCCGAGCCTGTTTGGAGACTTTTGTACAATGCAACTTGATAGTCTTTTATTGTCAATAAATGTCATTATATTTTTTACATTATTTCCATGTCATTTGGGTCAGTGGCTATTGCCAGCTCCTTGGGCTTTGGGCTAAGGGACTTTGGCTGGGGAAAGGATGCATTTGCACTGGGCTAAGGGACTTTAGCTGGGGGGGAATGCACGTGCACTCGGGTAAGGGACTTCGGCTGGAACTTGGTGGCTTTTGCTGGATTGTTTGAGATCTGTCCTCTCTGGCTTTTTCAGTCAGAATGCATCAAATTACAATTTGGAAAGTCAATCAGTACTTATGCTGGGCAGTTCCATTTATACTTTCCAGAGAAACTTCAGGGTGTGGCTTATCCTCCAAGGGGACCAATCAGCAATAGGTCATGTGATAATGGAGAGCCAATGAGAGAAATGGTTAGTACAAATAGACGCATCCTTGAACTAAACAGCCCGCGCACAAGAAAGACAATTTAGAGGGACCATTGGTGGATATCAACATATTTTAATGATTTATCACAAAGCTAGTTTAAATTTTTAGTTTTTTAAAAAACTTTTAAACCTGTAAATAACTGCAAGAATATGATTTTTCTTCCTTGGGATCACTGGGACATATGGTGAATTTTGGTTCCTTTCTCAAACTTTAAATCATAAAATATAATTCTTCAGTGCCGAAAATTCACAACACTAGAAACTTGGACTAACACTGAAAATTTATTGAAATGTACAATGTTTGGATAATTAACTGAGGTAATTACATGGGCAGAGTGTAGTCGAAAACTGATCCCTATAAACACACAAGCATACACTAACGAAAAGACAGCATTTGCTGGCTCTTGAATGGTAGCTTTGAAAAGTTTGTAGGGGTGCTAGGGGTTTCTTCTGGTTACTAATTCCTCATTGGTACCTTTGATTTGTTTGCATTTTGTCATTCAGATATTTGATTGGTAGCAACAGATAAATGGTTCTTTGAACCAATTACAAATTGTAGCCTGTAAAAAGCATATGGGAGGTCAGTCGGCATCTGTGGAGAGAACAATCGGTCTAGGTTTCAGGCGAGTATTGTTCCTCAGAGCGAGCCATGTGCGTTCTGAAGACGTGTACACACCCAAAATGTTGACTGCCCCGGCTACAATTTTTTCGCCTCACGTGCATGCCGCGAGATGTTACATCTGCGAGGCCAAACTTTCAATTGATGCCTTTGGCAAGTGCAACGCTAGAGATGATATAAAACTTGAGCCAAAATTTTAGGCTGAAAGTTCAGGGCAGTACTGAGGGAGTGCTGCACTGTCAGAGGTGTCTTTTGGATAAGACCGAGGCCCCATCTGCTCTCTCAAGTGAAAGATTCCATGGCACCATTTCGAAGAAGAGCAGGAGAGTTATCCTTGGTGTTCTGGCCAATAGTTATCCCTCAACCAACATCACTACAACTATTTTAGGTCTTCTTCTTATGCAGTCCCTTGGAGTCGAGGATGACTTGATAACAGGTCGAGGAAGCAGAACTTTAAATCAGGTGCCCCCTTTTGGCGAGGGCACTAGAACCCACAAATTTCCAAATAAAACTTTAATGGAAACTTAGATCAAATAAAAATTTGGTTTGGTCATTATTACTTGACTGTTTGTGGGACCTTGCTGTGAACAATTTGGCTCCCGTGTTTCCTACATTACAACAATAACTAAACTTCTTTAGGACTTCATTGGCTGTAAAGCACTTTGGGACATCCTGAGGGCATGAAAGGCGCTATATAAATGCAAGTCTTTCTTTACATAGCTATGCAAATGTGAACTATTAAAACCTTTATAAAAAAGAAACAACTGCAAAATTACAATGTTTTTAAAGATGATTCCAATAATACGCTGAATTAAAAATAGTCTCGACTTCTGCGCATTTCCTGACTCTGTTGGACAGCATAAAGAATTCCAAAAATAATGTTGCAGTTGTTCTAACGTAGAAGTAATGAATAGAATTGTAAAGCTGCAGATCTTTCAGGCCTTTGTGCTGATATGGTGCCACCTACCAGAGAAACAGATATTTTCTCCCATAAACAAATTGCCTGAACCACTTGGCGATTCATCAGTATCCATGGAGAAAAAAGACAGATTAATAGCTATAATTTCAGATGTAACCCCCCCATCATCAGAACTGAAAAGAATTACAGATGAAAAGCATTTAAAATGGTGCCAAACAAAGAGGAAAATATGTGAGAGCAGAAGTAGAATGACCTGTAAAGTGCTTAATAGGAAAATAGAAGAGACAACAGAATGAGGTTAAAATAAATTGAATGAAAGATATTTAAGAGATACAGAAAACAAGTGAATGGCTGAGCTCGCCAGAACGGCACTGCAACAGAGGATCCCCACCTCAAGCTCCGACCTATCTGCCCCCTCACCCCCAGAAACACTGACACGTCCAGTCTCACATCTTCAGCATCACCTGCCATAAAGAAAGTGCGAGCTAAAGTTAAGGGGCTAGACTTTCGCCTTCATTGTCGGCGATTTTCTCGCCGGTATAGCTGTTTTTCCGCCCGGCGAAAGTTTCCACTTAAGTTTGTTCCTTGGTATCGTCCACATCTGAAGTCGCCCGCCGGGACCAGACTGCCCATGTGCAACGCCGAGAACAACCGCTAGGGCATAAGTTTGGCCTCAAACCGCTGACATCCAGATCGCCGAGAGACCCGCCCCTGTAAAAGTTGCTTAAACAGGGCAGGAGGTGAGGACCCTGCAAAGAGATGTAACGTAAAGGTTCTTTGTTTATTTTTTTAAAATTTTAAAACGGCGATTAGGTTTAAAACTGTCTTGGGAATGCTTTGTACGCTTTTTTTTAATTGAACATTTTTTTTTAAGTTTTCCCCCCTCTCTAGGCCCAACTGCAGCCTCGGACTAAATTTTAGTACTTACCATCCTTTCCGGTAACGACCGCCCATGTTACTAACTTTCCACTTAACCGCCGAGAAAACTGTCGACAATGAGTGTGCAACACCCATTATCTCGCCGGGCGATTAGTTTTAATTACTTCAAACATAAAAATGGAAATTCTCGCCGGCATTACTCATCGAGCGTTCAAGGTTTCTCTCAGCGGGCAATCGGGTGTTGAGGGGCTTTAGGGAAAGTCTAGCCCAAGGGCTGAAGTAATTAAAGGTAATATTAAGGCCAGGGAACTGCAAAGTGCCCTTGAAAAAGTACTGCTCCTCAAGCTCGCGTCGAACTTCTTTAGAACGGTGCAAAAGGCCAAAGACGGAGAGTTCAGTCAAGGGACAGGGAATTGAAGTGGCAAATGAAGGGTTGCACTTGCAGACAGAATGGAAGTGTTTGGGAAAGCAACCACCTAATGTGTGACTGGTTTCCCCAACATTTCCACCACTTCAATATCTGACACCGTTTCCCTGACAAGGATGCAACACCTGTCCATTCACCTCACCCACCACAACACTACTCAGGGCCCCAAATTCCCCTTCCTTGTGAGAGAGTAATTAATATGTACTTATGCCAGTCATGTATACTATATCCACTGCTCAGAGTGTGAACTGTTCTATATTTAGGGCCACCAACCCTCCAGAATTGTCATCCAGTCTCCAGGAATGACGGATTAATTTCCTGGACACTGCTGTGAGCAACACAGGAAACAATTCATAGAGGCTGCGGGGAGGGGTGGGGGGGGGGGGGGGGGGGGGGCGGGAGGTGGAGAGAGACACGGGTGGGGGGGGGGGGGGGGGATCGGAGGGAGAGAGGGAACTCAGGGAAGACGGATCACGTTATTCCAACCCCCTACAAGGTACATCGTTGAAGTAGATGATATCCAGAAGTCACGACACTGTCACTATTCACTTCATACCCAATAAACCTGTTAACAATCCGTACACAATGCCCCATCTATGGTGAGGCGGGGGGGCGAGGGGGAGGCATGCACGGTCTCATGTAAGGCACTTCGGCTGGGGGAGGGGTGTACTTGGACTGGGGTAAGGCACTTTGTCTGGCCCTTGCTGTTTTCTGGGGAGCTCTGTCCTCTGTCACTTTAGGAAGTCTAAGTGGATCGAGTTACAATTTGCAAAGTCAGTGAAACCTTGGGATGGGTGGTTCCAGTTACACATTCCTGTGAAACTTCAGGGTGTGGCTTATCCTCCAAAGGGTCCAATCACAGACAAAAGGTGGAGCATGGTGGCCATTTTTGCAGTACAAATAAGTGCATCCATAAACATTATTTAGGCCACAGCTGGAGTACTGCGTGCAGTTCTGGTCACCACATTACAGGAAAGATGTGATTGCACTAGAGAGGGTACAAAGGAGATTTACAAGAATGTTGCCTGGACTGGAGAATTTTTACTATGAGGAAAGATTGGAGATGCTGGGTCTGTTTTCTTTGGAACAGAGGAGGCTGAGGGGAGATCTGATTGAGGTGTTTAAAATTAGGAGGGGCCTGGATAGAGTGGATAGGAAGGACCTGTTTCCCTTGGCAGAGGGGTCAACAACCAGGGGGCATAGATTTAAAGTAATTGGTAGGAGGTTTAGAGGGGATTTGAGGGGTAAGTTTTTCACCGAGGGTGGTGGGGGTCTGGAACTCACTGTCTGAAAGCCTCCAGTGCGCCAGTGCAGCCTTCAGCCGCTTGAGGAAAAGAGTGTTTGAAGAACAGGCCCTCAAAATTGCCACCAAGCTCATGGTCTACAGGGCAGTAATACCTGCCCTCCTGTATGGCTCAGAGACATGGACCATGTACAGTAGACACCTCAAGTTGCTGGAGAAATATCATCAATGATGTCTCCGCAAGATCCTACAAATCCCCTGGGAGGATAAGCGCACCAACATCAGCGTCCTCTTCCAGGCTAACATCCCCAGCATTGAAGCACTGACCACACTCGATCAGCTCCGCTGGGCAGGCCACATTGTTCGCATGCCAGACACGAGACTCCCAAAGCAAGTGCTCTACTTGGAGCTCCTTCACGGCAATCGAGCCAACAGTGGGCAGCGGAAATACTACAAGGACACCCTCAAAGCCTCCCTGATAAATTGCGACATCCCACTGACACATGGGAGTCCCTGGCCCAAGACTGCCCTAAGTGGAGGAAGTGCATCCGGGAGGGCGCTGAGCACCTCGAGTCTCAACGCCGAGAGCATGCAGAAATCAGCGCAGGCAGCGGAAAGAGCGTGCAGCAAACCAGTCCCACTCACCCCTTCCCTCAACGACTATCTGTCCCACCTGTGACAGAGTCTGTGGCTCTCGTATTGGTCTGTTCAGCCATCAAAGAACATATTTCAGGAGTGGAAGCAAATCTTCCTCAATTCCGAGGGACTGCCTATGGGATGATGATGATGATGGTAGAGGCAGAAACCCTCACCACATTTAAAAGATACTTGGATGTGCACTTAAAGTGCCATAACCTATAGGGGTACGGAGCAAGGGCTGGAAAGTGGGAATAGGCTGGATAGCTCTTGGTTGGCCGGCATGGTGTAAATTTCTATGATTTTATGACCTATTTCCCTTAGCAGAGGAGTCAAGGACTAGGGGCATAGATTTAAAGTAATTGGTAGAAGGTTTAGAGGGGATTTGAGGGGAAATTCCTTCACACAGAGGGTGATGGGGGTCTGGAACTCACTGTCTGAAAGGGTGGTAGAGACAGAAATGCCCATCACATGTAAAAAGTACTTGGATGTGCACTTGAAGTGCCGTAACCTACAGAGCTACGGACCAAGAACTGACAAGTGGGATTAGGCTGGATAGCTCTTTGTCAGCTGGCATGGACACGATGGGCTGAATGACCTCCATCTGTGCTGTAAATGTCTATGTGTGTGTATAAATAGTAGGCGCCATGTTGCGTGTGCCCCTGTGCGCAAAGCGGTGCAATGTTGTGTGTGTCACTGAGCGTGGAGCGACGCCATGTTGTGTGTGTCAATGTGCGCAGAGTGACGCCATGTTGTGTGTGTCAATGTGCGCAGAGTGACGCCATGTTGTGTGTGTCACTGTGTACAAGCTTATGGTCTACAGGGCTGTAGTGATACCCACCCTCCTATATGGTTCAGAGACATGGACCATATACAGTAGACACCTCAAAGCGCTGGAGAAGTACCACCAGCGCTGCCTCCGCAAGATCCTGCAAGTCCCCTGGGAGGACATACACACCAACGTCAGTGTTCTCGATCAGGCCTCCACACAGCGTGGAGGCCCCGACCTGCGTGAGAACACCAGCGGCAGGTCGGGACCTTAAAAGCAGCGACAGTGCGGCGGCCCAGGAGCAGCATGGAGGCATACCACTTCAGGGAGCAGTGCGAGCTGGTGCAGGAGGGCGACAGCAGCGAAGAGTGACGTCATCAAAGATCGGGTTGGTGATTGGACCGTGGGCAGATACAGGAGGAGCAGTGAGAGACTGTGGAGGGATGTGATCGGGGCCCAGGAGAGGCATGAGTTCGGGGCCAGGGGCCCAGGGGCAGCACGGGCCAGCCCACACTGCAATATGTGTGCGCACTAGGTCCGTGCAGCAGAACTGGTCTCCAGTCATCTCGGTCAATCCTTGCCACTGGACTAAGACCTAGCTCTGTCAAGCCGGTGTGGTGGCTGGTGTGCAACGGCCACCACACATTAAAAAAATCCACGCTTGGCATCTTCCACCCTTCAGGATGTAGTTCAGGATCTGGAATATTAGGTCCTTCATTGTAACACCTGTGAACTCATCCTTTTGGACGTGGAAGCAAATCATCCTCGTTTCGAGGGACTGCCTATGATGATGATCTCAATCGGGCCAACATCCCCAGCATCGAAGCACTGACCACACTCGACCAGCTCCGTTGAGTGGGCCACATCATCCATAGTCCGACACGAGACTCCAAAAGCAAGCGCTCTCCTCGGAACTCCTACACGGCAAGCGAGCCCAAGATGGGCAGAGGAAATGTTACAAGGGCACCCTCAAAGCCTCCTTGATAAAGTGCAACATCCTCACCGACACCTGGGAGTCCCTGGCCAAAGACCGCCCTCAGTGGAGGAAGAGCATCCGGGAGGGCGCTGAGCACCTCGAGTCTCATTGCCGAGAGCATGCAGAAAACGAGCGTAGGCAGCGGAAGGAGCATGTGGCAAACCAGTCCCATCCTCCATTACCCTCAAGGGCTCATTTTAAGAGTGGAAGCAAGTCTTTCTCGATTCCGAGGAACTGCCTATGATGATGATGATGAGGACAGGGCTGTCCCAAGCTTCTCATCTTCACGAGTGCCGATGGATGTATCACGGAGCCATAGAGGCCATGTAGGAAGTATAACTCCATGTTCCCGTCGATGTTACTGTCAGTAGCTCGAGGTATTTGAACGTGGATCAGATGCAGCCTCTTGCTCGAGGCTCAAGTGCACAACCCCCAGCAGCGGGCGGAGGCTGAGTAACTAGCATTGTTTCCCCCTCCCCCTTGGAGGTGCTGAGGCCAACTGCAGCCTCCCCGACCACTTGAGATCAGTTAACCGATCACAGTCTGGGAAACTCACCAGGTACCATCCGGGTTGGGATCACTCGGCTACTTCTTTGGCCAGTTGAGCCATCAACAACTTGCATTTATATAGCGCCTTTAACAGAGGACAGAAACGCCCCAAGGAGCTTCACTGGAGCGATTGTCACACAAAATTTGGCATAGAAGGAGATATCGGGACAGGTGACTGAAAGCTTGGTCACAGAGGTAGGTTTTAAGGAGCGCCTTGAAGGAGGAGAGGTCGAGTGGTTTAGGGAGGGAGTTCCAGAGCTTGGGGCCCAGGCAGCTGGAGGCACAGCTGTAAAGGTGGAGTGATTATAATCAGGGATGCTCAAGAGGGCAGAATTAGAGGAGCGCAGATATCTCGGGGGGTTGTAGGCAACGTTCCCCGTGACCTGCGCATTGTTCTGCGCAGTGTTTCTTTTAGTGCGCGGTCCCTTTAAATATTGGCGGACGCGCGGTGCCTTTAAATATTGGCGGACGCACCGTGCCTTTAAATGTCGACGGACACGCAGTCCCTTTAAGCATCAGCAGACGAGCGGTCCCTTTAAAATCGGCGGGACGCGCGGTATTTACAGTGGGGTAGCTGGCGAGCAGCCTTCGTGGGATCTTTTCCATCACTGTGAGGCTGTGCAGTTTCGAGGGAACATTGGTGGTAAGGCTGAAAGAGGGTACAGAGATGGGGTAAAAAAGAAAGACTTGCATTTATATAGCGTCTTTCACAACCACTGGTCGTCCCAAAGTGCTGTACAGCCAATGAAGTACTTTTGGAGTGTAGTCACTGTTGTAATGTGGGAAACAACAGCAACCAATTTGCGCACAGCAAGCTCCCACAAACAGCAATGTGATAATTATAAGATAATCTGTTTCAGTGATGTTGATTGAGGGATAAATATTGGCCAGGACACCGGGGATAACTCCCCTGCTCTTCTTCGAAATAGTGTAATGGGATCTTTTACGCCCACCTTAGTGAGCAGACGGGGCCTCGGTTTAACACCTCATCCAAAAGACAGCACCTCCAACAGTGCAGCACTCCCTCAACACTGCACTGGGAGTGTCAGCCTAGATTTATGTGCTCAAGTCTCTGGAGCAGGACTATGAACCCACAACCTTCTGCCTCAGAGGCGAGTGTGCTGACCACTGAGCCATAGCTGACAACAGGGCAAGGTTATGGAGGGATTTGAAATGAAGGGCAAGCTGCCAAGTTCCATTTTTGTTGAAGTATGTTCTCTTCCACACTTGCTTATTGTGAAATCACTCGGAATGATTTTTTTCAATGAATTAGTAACTTCCACCTGAAGCTCCTGCACAGTGATGATGATGGTTCTCCTGAGGCTTCAAGGTGGCTTATGGTTTTTTACAAAAGTCATTAACTGGTGGGACTGTGGTTGTCGGAGACATGCGCTCCATTGTTTGCCGTGCCCTGATGAGGTTTGCAGTTCAGGTCATGATGTGCAATCTGTCATCTGCGGAGGCAGGTGATGCCTGGTACAAGAAGGAGGTGATCGCTCCAGGGACCGAGGTGCCCTGAATCCGAGTATCACCAGAAACGTCAGCTGCAGTGCACTGAATCGCTGTTCTTAAAACCTTTCACAATAATTCGCCTTCAAACTTCAATGTACAGGACAAAGTTTGGCTTTATTGTGTTTTACACTGATTATTCCTATCTCTGTAATCTCCGCCAGCTCCACAAACTCCCCCCCCCCCCACCCCCCCATCCCGAGATGTCTGCGCTCCTCTAATTCTGCCCTCTTGAGCATCCTTGAATATAATGGTTCAACCATTGATGGCCGTGCCTTCTATTGCCTAGGCCCCAAGCTCTGGAATTTCCTGCTATACCTCGCTGCCTCTCTTTCCTCCTTCAAGGTGCTCCTTAAAACCTATCTCTTTGACCGTCACCTGCATTAATTTCTTCTTATCTGGCTCGGTGTCAAATTTTTATTTTTTGTCTTATGACACTCCCGTGAAGCGCCTTGGGATGTTTTACTATGTTAAAGGCGCTATATAAATACAAGTTGTTGTTGGTTTACACATTAGTGCAATTATATATTTTGCTTAAACAGAAGTTACAAAAGCAAACATAAATGCAATGAGTCTGTTGGTGTGGGGTTTTTTTTGTTTTCCTTTTTTCAAGTATTTATCCGATCCCCTTTTGAAAGTTACTATTGAATCGGCCTCCACCGCCCTTTCAGGCAACGCGTTCCAGATCATCACTGTGTAAATAAAAATTCTCATCTCCCTCTGGTTCTTTTGCCAATGATCCCTAATTTCTGTGGCACGACTTTAAAGAGGGGCAGGGAGGTCGTCATAGAAATTTACAGCACGGAAGGAGGCCATTTCGTGTCCATGCCGGCTGACAAAGGGCTGTCCAGCCAATCCCACTTTCCAGCTCTTGGTCCGTAGCCCTGTAGGTTACGGCACTTCAAGTGCACATCCAAGTACTTTTTAAATGTAATGAGGGTTTCTGCCTCTGTAATGACTCAAGAGTCTGGTTACTGTAAACTCACTCAGGTGCAACCTGATCCATCTTTATTCCAGCCCGAGAGTGCCTGCGTGACAACGACACACAGCTTATATACAGGTGACCAAGCACACATGCCACATGTGTAAAGCCCGATGACCTCCGACCACGGCGCCCTCTGGTGTCTGGTGACCCCCCAAGCAGTAATACATAACAGCCTCTCCCCACCCTTTCAGGCAGTGAGTTCCAGACCCCTCAATTTCTCCTTAAATTCCCACGAAACCTCCTACCAATTACTTTAAATCTATGCCCCCTGGTTATTGACTCCTCTGCCAAGGGAAATAGGTCCTTCCTATCCACTCTATCTAGGCCCCTCATAATTTATACACCTCAATCAGGTCTCCCCTCAACCTCCTCTGTTCCAAAGCAAACCCAGCCTATCCAATCATTCCTCATATCTAAAATTCTCCAGTCCAGGCAACATCCTCAGAAATCTCCTCTGTACCCTCTCTAGTGCAATCACATCTTTCCGATAATGTGGTGACCAGAACTGCACGCAGTACTCCAGCTGTGGCCTAACTAGTGTTTTATACAGTTTAAGCATGACCTTCCTTCTCTTGTATTCTATGCCTCGGCTAATAAATGCAGGCATTCCATATGCCTTCTTAACAATCTTATCTTCTGATGCAATGGTTAACATTTTTCTCTGAGCGAACACCACCAAAAAAATCCAGATGGCATTTTATTTACCATTTGTGGGTCCTTGCAGTGAGGAAACTAATTGCTGAATTTGCTTTCCATAATAAACATGATGCCATTCAAAAGTAATTCCTTGGCTAGATGGGATGTTTTTCCGGGTGAAGGCGCTATCTAAATGCAAGTTGTTTGTGGGTGTTTGGGGTGAGCAGAGGATCCGACGTGGCTGTGGTGCCGTACCCCAAGGCTGAATATCTGCTCCGTTTACTGTCTAAAGCAGGCGCGAAAGGTGGCCATTCTGGACGAGGTGCTGTCGCGTGGGGGGATTCAGAAAGGAGGCGAACGTAATTCCTGCCTGTGGGGTAATTTGAGAACCACAAATGCGCTATGTCAACAATAACTGTCTGCTTTCACGTGCAGCAGAACGGTTCAGTGCTGCGTGCTGTCGTGTGGGCTATAGACAGCACTGTTCAGGTTAGAATCACTTTGATTTAAAGTATGGAGTGTGTGATCTTTTCAATCCACTCTCTCTACAGATTTACCAGCACCTCCGACACTACAGCACGCCCAATGACCAGAGCTATGTTCTCCGCATCCTTTTCATTGTTCCCATCGACTCCTGGCTCAGCCTGCTCTTTATCAGCAACGATCAGAACTATGTTTACTTTGACTCGATGCGAGATTGTTACGAAGGTGAGTGACCATCCTGATAACCGGAAATTATTTGGGGGTTTTTTGTTACATTTTAACCCGTTGAGAAGCAAGCGTCGTAATATTGCGATACATGCCTCATCGATGTTGATCTCTGACCGAGCTTTCTGAGCATCACTTTCCCCTCCCCCTCCCTCCCAGTGCTCGCTCTCTCTCTCTGTCTGACTCTCGCTCGCCCCCCCCCCCGACTCTCTCCCCCTGACTCTCTGCCCCCCCCCGACTCTCTCGCCATGAGTCTTTGCCCCCTCCCCCGACTCTCTGCCACCCCGACTCTCTCGCACCCCCCCCGACTCTCTCGCCCCCCCCTCTCCAACTCTCTCGTTCCCCCCCCCCGACTCTCTGCCCCGACTCTCTCGCCCTGAGTCTTTGCCCCCTCCCCCGACTCTATGCCACCCCGACTCTCTCGATTCCCCCCCCCCCCGACTCTCTCCCCCTGACTCTCTGCCACCCGACTCTTTGGCCCCCCCCCCGACTCTCTCGCCCCCCCCCTCTCTAACTCTCTCGTTTCCCCCCCCCCGACTCTCTCGCCCTGAGTCTTTGCCCCCTCCCCCGACTCTATGCCACCCCGACTCTCTCGATTCCCCCCCCCCGACTCTCTCCCCCTGACTCTCTGCCACCCGACTCTTTGGCCTCCCCCCCGACTCTCTCGCCCCCCCCTCTCCAATTCTCTCATTCCCCCCCCCCCTGACTCTCTGCCCTCCCGACTCTCTGCCACCCGACTCTTTGGCCCCCCCTCCCCTGACTCTCTCACCCCTCCCTCCCCAACTCTCTCGTCCTGAGTCTTTGCCCCCCCCCCGACTCTCTCGCCCCCCACCGACCCTCTCGCCCTGACTTTCTGCCCCCCCACCCCCGACTCTCTCCCCTCCAACTCTCTCTCCCCCCACCGCCACCCCCAAACTCTCCCCCGCTCCCTCGGGGGGCCGAGAGGGAGGGAGAGGGAGCGAGAGAGGCTGGGGGAGAGATAGAGAGAGGCCGGGGGGTGTGGGGGGGAGAGACTGGCGGAAAGAGAGGCTGGGGGAGAGAGAGGCTGGGGGGGCGAGAGACACGGGTGGGGGGGAGAGAGACACGGTGGGGGTGGGGGGGAGGATCAGAGGGAGAGAGGGAACTCAGGGAAGACGGATCACGTTCTTCCAACCCCCTACAAGGAACATCGTTGAGGTTGATGATATCCAGAAGTCATGACACTGTCACTATTCACTTCATACCCAATAAACCAATAAACCTGTTAACAATCCCTACACAATGCCTGCCCCATCTATAGTGGGGGGGGGGGGGGGGGGGGTGGGGAGGAGGCAGTAGTGCTGGGGTAACGCACTTCGGCTGGGGGAGACATGCATTTAGGCTGGGATAAGGCACCTTGTCTGGCCCTTGCTGTCTTCTGGGGAGCTCTGTCCTCTGTCACTTCAGGAAGTCAAAGTGGATCGAGTTACAATTTGCAAAGTCAGTGAAACCTTGGGATGGGTGGTTCCAGTTACACATTCCTGTGAAACTTCAGGGTGTGGCTTATCCTCTAAGGCGACCAATCACAGACAAAGGGTGGAGCATGGTGGCCATTTTTGCAGTACAAATAAGCGCATCCATAAACACTAGTTAGGCCACAAATAGAGTACTGCGTGCAGTTCTGATCACCACATTAGAGAAAAGATGTGATTGCACTAGAGAGGGTACAGAGGAGATTTACAAGAATGTTGCCTGGACTGGAGAATTTTGGCGATGAGGAAAGATTGGAGATGCTGGGTCTGTTTTCTTTGGAACAGAGGAGGCTGAGGGGAGGCCTGATTGAGGTGTATAAAATTATGAGGGGCCTGGATAGAGTGGATAGGAAGGACCTGTTTCCCTTGGCAGAGGGGTCAACAACCAAAGGGCATTGATTTAAAGTCATTGGGATTTGAGGGGAAAGTTTTTCAGCCAGACGGTGGTGGAGGTCTGGAACTCACTGCCTGAAAGCTCCAGTGTGCCAGTGCAGCCTTCGGCCGCCTGAGGAACAGAATGTTTGAAAACCAGGCCCTCAAAACTGCGAGCAAGCTCATGGTCTACAGGGCTGTAGCAATACCCGCCCTCCTGTATGGACCATGTACAGCAGACACCTCAAGTTGCTGGAGAAATATCACCAACGATGTCTCCGCAAGATCCTACGAATTCCCTGGGAGGACAGGCGCACCAACATCAGCATTCCTTGTCCAGGCTAACATCCCCAGCATTAAAGCACTGACTACACTCGATCAGCTCCGCTGGGCAGGCCGCATAGTTCGCATGCCAGACACGAGACTCCCAAAGCAAGTGCTCTACTCGGAGCTCCTTCACGCAAACAAGCCAAAGGTGGGCAGCGGAAACGCTACGAGTTCACCCTCAAAGCCTCCCTGATAAAGTGCGACATCCCCACTGACACCTGGGAGTCCCTGGCCATAGACCGCCCTAAGTGAAGGAAGGGTGCTGAGCTCCTCGAGTCTCAATGCCGAGAGCATGCAGAAACCTAGCGCAGGCAGCGGAAAGAGCGTGCGGCAAACCTGTCCCACCCACCCTTTCCCTCAACGACTATCTGTCCCACCTGTGACAGAGTCTGTGGCTCTCGTATTGGTCTGTTCAGCCACCAAAGGACTCACTTCAGGAGTGGAAGCAAGTCTTCCTCGATTCCGAGGGACTTCCTATGGTGATGATGATGATGATGGTGGTAGAGGCAGAAACCCTCACCACATTTAAAAGATACTTGGATGTGCACTTAAAGTGCCGTAATCTACAGGGGTACGGAGCAAGAGCTGGATAGCTCTTGGTTGGCCGGCACGGACACGATAGACCAAAATAGCCCCCTTCCGTGGTGTAAATTTCTATGATTCTATGACCTATTTCCCTTAGCGGCGGGTTCAAGAACTAGGGGGCATGAATTTAAAGTAATTGGTAGAAGGTTTAGCGGGGATTTGAGGGGAAATTCCTTCACACTGAGGATCGTGGGGTTCTGGAACTCACTGCCTGAAAGGGTGGTAGAGACAGAAATGCTCATCGCATTTAAAAAGTACCTGGATGTTCAATTGAAGTGCCGTAACCTACAGAGCTACGGATCAAGAGCTGACAATTGGGATTAGGCCGAGTAGCTCTTTGTCAGCCGGCACAGACACGATGGGCCGAATGGCCTCCATCCGTGCTGTAAATGTCAATGATTCTATTTTGTATGTGTGTATAAATAGTAGACGCCATGTTGTGTGTGTCACTGTGCACAAGCTTATGGTCTACAGGGCTGTAGTGATACCCGCCCTCCTATATGGCTCAGAGACATGGACCATATACAGTAGACACCTCAAAGCACTGGAGAAGTACCACCAGCGCTGCCTCCTGCAAATCCCCTGGAAGGACATACATACTAACGTTAGTGTTTTCAATCAGGCCTCCATGCAGCGTGCAGGCCCCGACCTGCGTGAGAACACCAGCGGCAGGTCGGGGCCATAAAAGGTGCGGCGGCCCGGGAACAGCGTGGAGGCCACTTCAGGGAGCAGTGCGAGCTGGTGCAGGAGGGCGACGGCAGCGAAGAGTGACGTCATCAAGGTCCAGGTTGGTGATTGGAGCGTGGGCAGATACAGGAGAAGCAGCGAGAGACTGTGGAGGGATGTGATCGGGGCCCAGGAGAGGCATGAGTTCGGGGCCAGGGGCCCAGGGGCAGCACGGGCCAGCCCACACTGCGATATGTGTGCGCACTGGGTCCGTGCAGCAGAACTGGTCTCCAGTCATCTCGGTCAATCCTTGCCACTGGACCAAGACCTAGCTCTGTCAAGCATCTTCCACCCTTCAGAATGTAGTTCGGGATCTGGAATATGAGGTCCTTCATTGTAACACCTGTGAACTCATCCTTTTTGGCGTGGAAGCAAGTCATCCTCGTTTCGAGGGACTGCCGATGATTATGATCTCAATCAGACCAACATCCGCAGCATCGAAGCACTGACCACACTCGACCAGCTCCGTTGGGTGGGCCACATCGTCCACTGTCCGACACGAGACTCCGAAAGCAAACACTTTACTCGGAACTCCTACATGGCAAGCGAGCCCCAGGTGGGCAGAGGCAATGCTTCACGGACATCCTCAGAGCCTCCCTGATAAAGTGTAACATTCCCACCGACACCTGGGAGTCCCTGGCCAAAGACCAGTCCGCCCTAAGTGGAGGAAGAGCATCCAGGAGGGCGCTGAGCACCTCGAGTCTCATCGTTGAGAGCAAACAGAAATCAAGTGCAGACAGCGGAAGGAGCGTGCGGCAAACCAGACTCCCCACCCACCCTTTCCTTCAACCACTGTCTGTCCCACCTGTGACAGAGACTGTAATTCCCGTATTGGACTGTACAGCCACCTGACCTCACACTTTCCAACATTGTACTCCATCTGCCAAATTTTTGCCCACTCACTGAGCCTGTCTATGTCCTTTTGCAGGTTTTTTGTGACTCCTCACACATTGATTTTGATGGACTGCCTCTGATGATGGTCACTGTGCGCGGCGCCATGTTGTGTGGGTCACTGTGCGCGGCGCCATGTTGTGTGGGTCACTGTGCGCGGTGCGATGTTGTGTGGGTCACTGTGCACGGCGCGGCGCCATGTTGTGTGGGTCACTGTGCGCGGCGCGGCGCCATGTTGTGTGGGTCACTGTGCGCGGCGCCATGTTGTGTGGGTCACTGTGCGCGGTGCGATGTTATGTGGGTCACTGTGCACGGCGCGGCGCCATGTTGTGTGGGTCACTGTGCGCGGCGCGGCGCCATGTTGTGTGGGTCACTGTGCGCGGTGCGATGTTGTGTGGGTCACTGTGCGCGGCGCGGCGCCATGTTGTGTGGGTCACTGTGCGCGGCGCGGCGCCATGTTGTGTGGGTCACTGTGCGCGGCGCGGCGCCATGTTGTGTGGGTGTAGTGCGGCTGCGCGCACTGGCTGACCGAGCTTGCAGCGATGCCCGACGACTGGGACAAGGACGTTTACGAGCAGCCGACCACCCGGACCCCGGTGGCGGATAAGCTGACCGGCCTGCCCAACCCGGCGGTTATTGTCAGCAAACTTTACTACTACTCGGTGGATTTGCCGGTTACAACCTTCAGAGGTGAGTGAGTTGCAGAGGCTGGGGGAGGCCGGCCGGCTAGCTTCACTGGGCCGGGGAATGCCCTTCAAATTGCCGCAGATACACAGCGGCTCACACCACCTGAAAGAGCAGAGAGCTGCCCGAAAACTCAGCGCCTCAACTACACAAAATACCCGCTTCAGTGTTTGATTTGTGATCAGAAATTGCTGCAAGTGCACAGGAGGTCACTCAGCACCTGGGAGAGAGCATTGTCCAAAGTGTTTGCTTTCCTGCAACAGGGACACGTAAATCCATATTTACATCAATTCACACATGTCTCAAGCTGCAGATGTTGGCGCTCAGATTTAGGCTTTTGAGTTCCCAGGATTAAGACCAACCCTCCAGGTCCAAAACATTCAAGCAGAGCAAGACAGTAGGAGTCATAGGAATTACTAGCCCAAAAAGACCACGGTCCATCTAGTTCGCCTTCCACCATCCTGATAGGCACATGATATTGAAGTTGCATGATCAGCCATGATCATATTGAATGGTGGTGCAGGCTCGAAGGGCTGAATGGCCTGCTCCTGCACCTATTTTCTATGTTTCTATGATGGACTTATTCGCTATTCACTTGTCAGCTGTGGCTCAATTGATAGCACTCTCAGTTAGACCGTTGTGGGTTCAAAAATCTAGGCTGACATTCCAGTGCAGTGCTGAAGGAACACAGCACTGTCGGAGGTGCCATCTTTCAGATGAGACATTAAAGCAAGGCCCTATCTACCATTTTTGATGGATGTGAAAGATCCCATGGCACTATTTTGAAGAAGAGCAGGGGAGTTATCCCCGGTGTCCTGGCCAATATTTATCCCTCAATCAACATAACAAAAACAGATTATCTGGTCATTATCACATTGCTGTTCATGAGAACTTGCTGTGTGCAAATTGGCTCTTCATAAATGCATATCTTATCATAGCAATCAATCTCTTAACAATTTGTCCAAAACAGACTCAGATATGACATGAGAAAAACCCCAATAGTGGAGAGCTTTGGGGAGCGTAAACACAAACAGAAACCCTGTAGCCTGTGCTTTGTGGGCAGGGGCAGCATTGTTTTTCATTTTTATGTATGTCTTGGTTACTTTTCAAATTGTCCCACGATATGTCTGGGCCTAAGAGTTTGGAAAACCTGGGCACAAACTGCATACAGTTTGCCTCCTATTAAAAGTGGGAGTAAAATCGTGTGCAATTTGTACCCAAATTTGCAAAAAGCTGTTACACCACAACACTGAAGAGGAAAAATCCATCCCTGAGGCACACGTTTGGAACTTTCTGTGCTGCTATGTATTCTGGGAAGTGTTGTCTGCTTCTCCACAAGCCATGAGATCATAGAATCATAGAAAATTATGACACAGAAGGAGGCCATTCAGCCCATTGTATCTGTGCCGGTCAAAAAAGAATTACCTAACCTAATCCCTCCTTCCAACACAAGGTCCGTAGTTCTGTAGGTTACGGCTCTTTAGATGCATATGCCATATGGTGGCATCTACATGCAGTATAATGATATGTCCCCAGAAGAGAACAGGCTAAGTTCTTTGTGGAGCGCAATCTGTATGTAATAATTAATGTTTTAGAGTTAGAACTTCATGCTGTCTCAATTTTGGAATGTAAGCATTGTGTTGGGTCATTCTACGGACCTGGTTGAATAAAAGAATGTCATAAAATGGTGGGATTAACTGCTGCATTAGTAATTAGTAATATGGCCACACCATTTACCTTTCAGATATGAGCTGCTGAGTACCATGATTCCTATGGTACAAGTTGAGAATAATGACACAAACTGGTTTAGAAATAGAGGATATAAGAAGAAGACACTTGCACAGAATCACTGGGCTCCCTGTGCTACAGTAACTGAGGTGGAATGGTTTTCCCGTAGGTGGGAGAGTCATTCTGGATCACTCGCTCTCTTTATGTAGTGGCTGGTTTCAGAATGGAATTGACAATGTTGGGAGGCAAAGCTGGCATGGTGTGTGGTGAGGGAGACCCAGGAATTGGGAAAGGTAGAAAATACCTTTAAATTGTAAAGATTGTATCATATCCCAGTATTCAGTTGTCGATTGCCATTCATTAAGTATGCATTCATTAAGTAGTTGCAGCACAATTATTAAACCCTTTTTAAGATGGTATTAAAGGTAAGAAACATACTGGCTGGCAGAAAAAAAGGACCCGAATAGGATAAAGCTTCCCCTCTGGACCTCACAGTCATCATCATCATAGGCAGTCCCTCGGAATCGAAAAAGACTTGCTTCCACTCTATAAAAAAAAATGAGTCCTTAGGTGGCTGAACAGTCCAATATGAGAACCACAGTCTCTGTCGCAGGTGGGACAGATAGTCGTTGAGGGAAGGGGTGGGTTGGACTGGTTTTCCACACACTCTTTCCGCTGCCTGCGCTTGATTTCTGAACGCTCTCGGCGATGAGACTCGAGGTGCTCAGCGCCCTCCTGGATGCACTTCCTCCACTTAGGGTGGTCTTTGGCCAGGGATTCCCAGGTGTCAGTGGGGACGTTGCACTTTGATGGTGTCCTTGTAACATTTCCTCTGCCCATCTTTGGCATGTTTGCCATGAAGGAGTTCCGAGTAGAGCGCTTGCTTTGGGAGTCACGTGTCTGGCAAGCGAACAATGTGGCCTGCCCAGCGGAGCTGATCAAGTGTGGTCAGTGCTTCAATGCTGGGATGTTGGCCTGGTCGAGATCGCTAACATTGGTGCGTCTGTCCTCTTGGGATTTGCAGGATCTTGCGGAGACATCGTTGGTGATATTTCTCCAACAGTATGGATATCCTGAATTACAATCTCATTTACCTCTCCAGTTTGTCATTTGAACACATTGGTGAGATAATAACTTGTCACCCACAGGTCTGCACGGTTGTACATCCAGTCAATGGCCTGGAATTTGCAGTGGGAGGTGTCCTCTGGAGTACACCTCCGACCTAATTAAAGAAAAATCCGCACCTACCTTCAATCTCCAGGAGACTGGATCCTGGGCCTACCGGCGTACGCCGGCATACAGGCCCAGAGACGCAGGCGGTTCGGAAGCGTCTCTGGGATCACATAGGCCAGGTCCTCCAATCAGAAAGGAGGATTCGTAATATGCTTATGAGGATTCCATTTACGAACGGAACCCCCATAAGATTATTAGGAATCTTCAAATAATTAAATAATTTACACAACTGGGCAGTAGTTAGGCAATAGTCCAAATCTGCGCCAGCGAAAGTGATTTTTGAATCAGTGCGGTAGATCTGTCAAGGTGAACCTTGTCAGATCTACCGAACTTGTGGGGCCTTTCAGAAGGCTTAAATCCAGGCCAATTTGTTGGTATCAGTCATGGATCAAACACTAGTAGGAGTGACCATTTACTGTTCAACTTCTTTATCAATTTACTGTATGTGGGCACTTTCCAAATGGTGCAGTTGCTAATGGGAACACTTCTGTATACTGATTAATTTGCTGGGTTGACATTGTATATTCACGTATTGTTTGTAGGTAAAATGGCGAAAACATACCTTCATTTAGTGGTTCATAATGTGTGATACAACCTCTATTGGGAACAATGCAGTTTCATCTGTTTCATAAAAATATCATCTTTTACAATGTGATGCATTATTTAGCTCAGTTTCAGATGGTGCCCTTTTTTCCATCAGCTGTAGTGCTTGGGAATAAGTTTATTCTTTCCGCTTTGCATCGGGGAACAGTACAAGCATCCTGCAGCTGGCATAGGTCAGATGCATTGCTGGGGCCCTGTAGTGTCCGATATCTTACCTCTGGGGAAAACTGCAGCATTTTTGTTGTACCCACCATCACAATGTGAAATGGTCACATGGCTGGTTGTGCTTGTGCATGGGATGTTTCTCTGTTAAATTTTTTTGAGCGTGGCTAGTGCTTTTTTAGCAGGACTATCTTCAACGTGGGACAAAATTAGACTGGTCTGGGGGGCAGCAGCAGCTACGGCTACATTACAATGGTTGAACCCCCCCCCCCCCACCCACCGAAGCTCAACCCAAGCCTCAGATTACTCCTGCTGTACTCTAGTAAATACCAAAGGCTACTGTGAACCTTGCCACCAATTAGAGAAGAGGAGACTTTCAACCTTTTAGCTTGGGTGCTGGTGACCATCATCATCACAGGCAGTCCCTCAAAATTGAGGAAGACTTGCTTCCACTCTAAAAATGAGTTCTCAGGTGACTGAACAGTCCATTACAGGAATTACAGTCTCTGTTACAGGTGGGACAGACAGTGGTTGAAGGAAAGGGTGGGTGGGGAGTCTGGTTTGCCGCATGCCCCTTCTGCTGCCTGCGCTTGCTTTCTGCATGCTCTCAATGATGAGACTCGAGGTGCTCAGCGCCCTCCCGGATGCACTTCCTCCACTGAGGGCGGTCTTTGGCCAGGGACTCCCAGGTGTCGGTGGAGATGTTGCATTTTATCAAGGAGGCTTTGAGAGTGTCCTTGAAACATTTCCTCTGCCCACCTTGGGCTCGCTTGCCGTGTAGGAGTTCTGAGTAGAGCACTTGTTGAAGAGCCGAGTAGAGGGTTCGTTAAATAACCTAAATGCTGTTATTTTTTAAATCATTTTGCAGACTGGGTGGATCGCCAGCGGGAAAAGAACAAATTCTATTATTACCATCAGCATTTTAGACGAGTGCCGGATTTGACTGACTGCCAGTTGGGTGATTACCTCTGCTATTATGAGGCAGAGATGCAATGGAGAAGGGACTAGTATGTATCTGATTTAAACATTTGAATTTCCATTGAATAAAATTATGAAAGTGGTATTTTACTGGAGGTGTAAACGTGACTTTTCTTGTAAACGGAGATAGACAAACGATCGTTTCATTAAAGTTATTAAAGGCGATATTTGGTTCACACAGTTAAGTACAACAGGAAGCAAAATGTCCTTCTCACTGTCTGCATTATTTAGCTCAGTTTCAGATGGTGCCCTCCTCCCCAATCATCTGAACATGAACTTTCAAAGTTCAGCAGGTGGAAAAAGAAATTGTGAGCTATCAAGTCACATATTAAACAAGGTAGAAACTAGTATGCTCTGTAATTAATTTACCATGCTACTAATTTTCAGACATCTCCACCATCGTCCAGATGGATGGAACCACACGTGCCAAACCTCTGGAATTCCCTCCCTAAACCGCTCCGCCTCGCTACCTCTCTTTCCTCCTTTAAGACGCCCCTTAAAACCTAATTCTCATCTGCCCTAACATCTCCGTGCATGGATCGGTGTCAAAATTTGTTTTGGAAATGCCTTGAGATGTTTTACTATGTTAACGGTGCTATATAAACCTAAGTTGTTGCAGGCCATCAATGTGAGTTTTGAAATGCCTTCTTTCCAATTACTTACTTGAAATCAGATTGTACGCTAGATTCTCCCACGCTCACTTGTCGCTCGGTTGTTTCTCTTTCCCAGTTCCCTTTATCACTAATTTTTCCCCCTCTGTCTTTCTCCCAATATCCTTCATCCTTTCATAAAATGGCACAGCACAGATCATAAAATCCTTCGGCCCATCTCTTAGTGAGCTATCCAATTAGTCTCACTCAAACTTGTGCTTTCCCCATAGACCTATACATTTTTTCCCTTCAAGTACTGCTTGGATAAGAGTCTGAAGGGGCGAGAGGAGCAAAGGAAACTAGGGGTACAGATATACAAATCGCTAAAAGTAGTGATGCAGGTTAATAAGGCCATAAAAAGGCAAACCAAGTTATGGGGTTCATGTCTAGAATTGAAAAGCAGAAAAGTTACATTAAACTTGTATCGAACTTTGGAGTACTGTGCACAGTTCTGGTCTCCATATTATAAAAAGGATATAGAGGCATTAGCGAAGGTGCAAAAAAGATACCCAAGGATGATACCAGAACTGAGAGGGACAAGGCAGAGCATCCAAAGCTAATGCGTCCTGGATGACAAAGGTGATAAAAGTTCAAATGAAACAGAAAAAGGAGGCTTATGACACACGTCAGGATCAAGATTCAGTTAATAAACCAGGAAGATTATGGAAAGTACAGGAGGGAATTGAAAAAGTTAATACAGGAGGTTTCGAGAAAAGATTAGCAGGCAACATTAAATTGAACCCTAAAACATTTTATAAACCAAAAAGTGAAAGTGGCTAGCTAGGGAAAAAGTTGGGCCTATCAAGGACCTAAAGAGGCAGAGGATGAGGCTAAAGTATTAAATGAGTACTTTGCATTTGTCTTCACAAAGGAAGCGGATGATGTGAAGGTTACACTGAAAATGGAGAAGGAAGTTATGGACAGGATGGTAATAGATAGAGAAGACGTTCTAAAAAGATTAGCATTATTGAAAGTTGGTAAGTTGGTCCGGATGGAATGCATCCTAGGTTGATGAAAGAAGCAACTGTAGAAATAGCAGAGGTATTAGTCACAATCTGTCAAGCCTCATTGGATACAGGAGTAGTGCTAGAGGACTGGAGGGTTGCTAATGTATCATTATTCCAGATAGTGGAGAGGGATAAACCAGGAAACTACAGGACAGTAGCCCACCATCAGTAGTGGGGAAGTTATTGGGAACCGTTATCAAGGATAAAATAAGCTTTCATTTGGAAAGGCATGGGTTAATCAAGGATGGATTTGTTAAAGGCAAATCGTGCCTGACTAACTTGATTAAATTCTTTGATGAGGTAACAGAGAAGGTTGATCAAGGTAGTGCAGTAGATGTATATATGGACCTTCAGAAAGCATTCAACAAAGTGCCAAACAGGAGGCTTATTAAGAAGACGGAAGCCCATAGAATTAAGAGGGAAGTGGCAGTATGCATACAGAATTGGCTCAGTGACAGGAAGCAAATATTATTGGTGGATGGATGTTTTTCAAACTGCAAGGTGATATTCCCAAGGGTCAGTTTTGGGTCCATTACTCTCTTCAAAAGTTATAAACGACTTAGATTCGGATGTAGGATCAACCTTATAAAGTTTGCAGATGATACGAAGCTTGACAAAGTAGTATTGATGAGGATAGTTATAGGCTTCAGAATGACATAGACAGGATGGTGACATGGGCGGAAGCGTGGCAGCTGGAGTTCAATGCGGAGAAGATTGAAGTGATGCACTTTGGGAGGACTAATATGGAAAGACGGTATACTATAAATGGCACGATTTTGAAAAGTGTAGATAAATGGTGTCCATAAAGGTGGCAGGGCAAGTTGATATGATGGTTAAAAAGCAAAAGGGATACTTGGGCTTATAAATAGAGGCATAGAATATAAAAGCAAAGAGATCATGCTTAGAACTTTACTCAGCTGGAGTATTGTGGACCATTCTGGGCACCACACTTCAGGAAAGATGTAATGGCCTTAGAAAGGGTACAGAGGAGGTTTACCAGGATGTTACCAGGGATGAGGGGAGGTTGGAAAAGTTAGAACTGCTGAGAACAGAGAAGATTAAGAGGTGACCTAATAGAGGTTTTAAAGATGATGCAAGGTTTTGATAAGAGTAGATTCTGTGCTGTAGACTCAATGTAAGTATTCAATATCCTTATGAATGTTATTAATGAATTTGCTTCAACCATCCTTTCAGGTAATGCATTCCAGACCATCATAACTCGCTGCGTGGAAAATTCCCATCTCGCCTGGGTTTCTTTTGCCAATTACCTTAAATCTGTCTCCTCTGGTTATTGACCCTTCAGCCACTAGAAACAGTTTCTCCTTTATCAAAAACATTCATGATTTTGAACATCTCTATTAAATCTCCCCTTGACCTTCTCTTCTCTAACAACAACTTGTCCCTTTAACGTGTCCCAAGATGCTTCACAGGAGCGTTATCAGACCAAAATTGATGAGTCACATAGGAGATACTAGAATAGATAATTTGGTCAAAGCCGGAGGTTTAAAGGGGTGTCTTAAAGGAGGAGAGAGAGGTGAAGAGGTTTAGGGAGGGAATTCTAAAGTTTAGGGCCTAGACAGCTGTCACAGCTGCCAATGGTGAGGTGAAGGAAATGGGGGTTCCACAAGTGGCCAGAATTGGAGGGATGCAGAGTTCTCGGAGATTTGGAGGGCTGGAAGGAGGAGGTTACAGCGAATAGGGAGGAGCAAGGCCATGGAGGGATATGAAAACAAGGATGAGAATTTAAAATCGAGGTGTTGCTCGAGCCAATGTGGGTCAGCGAGCACAGGGGTGATGGGTGAATGGGACTTGCTATGAGATAGGACACGGGCAGCCGGGTTTACTTAGGGTAAAACTTGGGGGAACAGCCAGGAGTGATTGGAGTTGTCAAGGCTGGAGGTAACGAAGGCAAGGATGAGGGTTTCAGGAGTGGGTGAGCTGAGGCAGGGTCGGAGCAGGCCGATGTTACGAAGGTAGAATTAGGTGGTCTTGGTTATGCCACGGATATGTGGTCTGGAGCTGATTTCAAGGTCAAATATGACACCAAGGTTGCGAACAGTCTGGTTCAGCTTCAGACAGATGCTAGAGAGAGGGATGGAACCGGTGGTTAGGGAACGGAGTTTGTGGCGGGGCTTGAAGACAATGGCCTCTGTCTTCCCAGGATGTCAGACAATTTAGAGACAGTGGAGGGGTTTGGAGAAGTGGTGGTGAGGTTGAGCTGGGTGTCGTCAGCATACATGTGGAAACTGACGCTGTATTTTAGGCTGGAACAATTCAAGCAAGCAGCCAAAGGCTACCAATCGAGATGTAAGCAAGGGGCAGTATATAGATGAGAAATAGGAGGGGGCCAAGTATATATCCTCGGGGGACCCCAGAGGTAACTGCAGGAGTGGGAGAGAAGCCATTGCAGGTGATTCTCTGGTTACGATTAGGTAGATAAGAATGGAACCAGGCAAGTGCAGTCCCACCAAGGTGGACAACAACCCTAGATTCTGTCATCTTTCCTGGTAACTGAAGTCATCTCTTTTTCCTGTATTTCAATAGCTCCTTCTTTGTTTCTTTCTCATTCTATCATTCTCTTCCACCGTCTCTCTCATTCCACACCTCTCAGTTTCTATTCTGGAAGATGCACCGGATTTGTTCTGACAATAATGTTCAGTGCAGGGGAGGAATCCTGCCAGAGCTCGTTGCAGCGTGTCTTCAGTTGATGTCTGTGCTTTGTAGACCATGTGATTTTCTGCATTATCTGTACCTGTGAACCTGCAATACTTCATGGAAAACTTTAATGTCACAAAATCTCACAGTAAAGCAGAAGCTGAGGCAAGCATTCGGACATGTAGTCACTCGATGGAAGTCTAGTATTCGATAGTTGCCAAGGCTTGTAGACGGTTCCAACAATCAATTCGTTTAATATCAAGCAGCACTTCTTTTGTTTATGTGGTTTAAGTAAACTTGTACTTTTTTTCCACAGCAAGGTAGATCAGGAAATTATGAAAATTATTCAGGAGCGTCTGAGAGCCTGCCAGCAAAGGGAAGGCCACAGCTACATACAGAACTGCGCTAAGGAGCTGGAACAATTCAAGCAAGCAGCCAAAGGCTACCAATCGAGATGTAAGCAACGTTTGCAGAGTGGTTATTTCTATAAGTAATCTTATAACCAGTTTAATGTGCAATAAAAAATTGTATTGTATCTTATCTAGCAAAACCTGTTCTAAGCACCCATCCCACATTCTACACTGAACTGCTCTTATTAGTACTTTCTTCAAGTAGAATCGTTTCCCCCCCCCCCCCCCCCCCCCCAAACAGAATTCCTATGAATCTTGAATTGATCCCTTCAGTTTGCTGATGCATATCATAGTTGTATATTGAGACTGCAGGGTCTCATTGACGTAAGTCATGACTCTGCTGAAGAATGTTACTGGAACTAAATCCTGCTGTCAGTTTCTAAGAATTTATCCAGCAAACTTTTCCTTTAACCATAATACTTATCAATGTTAATGATTAGACCACCATGAAAAAGTACTTGTGAGCTGGACACTTCTCCAATACTAGAGTAGACCACCTAAAGTTTTACAGTGCTCTGGTTGCTTATACTGAAGAAAACATTCATATATGTTCCACAAGACAATTTGGTAAACATGGGGTGCTGTGTTTTTGTGGTACACAACCATTTATGAGTGGAGGAAATTTTATATCTGATTTCCTGTAAAATTTGCTGTTTTTTTCTCTCTCTCTCTCTTCCTCCTCTTTCCCCCCCCCCCCCACCCCCAACCACTCTTTGCAGATGGCGATCTGGGGGCTTATGGTAGTTCCAGAAAGTGTCTAATGAAACAGAAGCATCGAATGATTGAGGAGAACAAAAAGGCAGCATCGGAAGCTTAAGAGTGCCGCAAAGCACTGGGGACTGGAAAATCATTTTTTTAAATGAAATTTGTGACAAACCTTCACCTATAATGTACAGTGTGAATGTGTTCGAATTGTACAAAAATGCTGAATTTCACATGTCACTGAGATACCTGCTAAATAATAAATAATGCATAACCTGTAATCTATGCTTTTGTCAACACATTAGATGTTTTATTCTTTATAACCTGCACAAAGTACAGGTAATGTGGTGAGTTCTTACAAGTCATTCCTGTCAATTAGAAATCCTGCTGCTGAGTAGTCAGCAGCCACAACTGTGGTGTCCTATTCATGATTGACATTTATACACACCAGAGGCTTCTCCAACCTCCTGGAAGGACACTCGCATGTTGCTTCAGTATATCTAATGATCAAGGAGCAGTCGCTGACACTTTCAACTAGCCAGATTTTCCTACTCCGGGAAGTGAGAGACCTATTCATTTTTCTTGGTATCACAAAGGTAAATTTATATTCTGTCTTAACCAATCAATGATTTTATGTCTAATTAGATCATAAGGATTAATCAAATGTCATGGCTAACAATTTTAAAAATGTTATGCAAGTCTATAAATAGACTTGGTGAAAGTTAAGATCTTAATGAATAGTGTCTCAAGAAAATGAACCTATTTCTGATCAACTGTCAAAATGTTACTTGTAAGAAGTTTGCAAGACCAGGACATTTCCATGGAAAGCTAAAATTGCACTATGCCTTTGACCCCATTTTTTATATTCTTGTTAAAACCATATTCCTTACCCTATCTGGTCTACATATGACTCTAGTTCCAACACTACATAATAACTTTTATTTATATAGCGCATTTAACGTAGTAATATGTCCCAAGGCGCTTCACAACAGTGTTACAAAACAAACAGATAAATTTTACACCGAGCCACAAAAGAAGAAATTATGGCAGATGACCAAAAGCTTGGTTAAAGAGGTAGGTTTTAAGGTGCATCTTAAAGGAGGAAAGAGAGGCGGCGAGTTTAGGGAGGGAGTTCCAGAGCTTAGGGCCCAAACAGCTGAAGGCACAGCCACCGATGTTTGAGCAGTTATAATGAGGGATGTTCAAGAGGGCAGAATTTGAGGAGCGCAGACATCTTGTGGGGTTGTGAGGCTGAAAAAGATTAGAGATAGGAAGGGGCAAGGCCATGGAGTGATTTGTAAACAAGGATGAGAATTTTGAAATCGAGGCATTGTTTAACTAGGAGCCAGTGTAGGTCAGAAAGCACAGGGGTGATGGGTGAACGGGACTTGGTGCGAATTAGGACAAGGGCTGCTGAGTTTTAGATGACCTCGAGTTTATGTAGAGAAGAATGTGGGAGGCCAGCCAGGAGTGAGTTGGAGTAGCCAAGTCTAGAGGTAACAAAGGAATGAATGAGGGTTCTTAATGTCCTCCTTGCAATTAGGTATGAGCAATAAATGTTGCACCATGCTGGTGCTGCCCACATCCCAAGAACAAATTTAAAGAAAAAAGACTTACATTTATATAGCACCTTTCACGACCACCGGACATCTCAAAATGCTTTACAGCCAATGAAGTACTTTTGGAGTGTAGTCACTGTTGTAATGTGGGAAATGCGGCAGCCAACTTGCGCACAGCAAGCTCCCAGAATGTGATAATAACCAGAAAATCTGTTTTTGTTATGTTGATTAAGGGATAAATATTGGCCAGGACACTGAGGATAACTCATCTGCTCTTTGAAATAGTGCCATGGGATGTTTTACATCCACCTGAGAGGGCAGACGGGGCCTCGGTTTAACGTCTCATCTGAAAGACAGCAGCTTCGACAGTGCAGCGCTCCCTCAGCACTGCACTGGAGTGTCAGCCTAGATTTAAGTACTCAAGTTCCTGGAGTGGGACTTGAACCCACAACCTTCTGATTCAGGCGAGTGTGCTACCCACTGAGCCACAGCTATACTATACCAACACTATACAAGATATGCCATAATGCAGCATCTGCTACACATTAGCAAACTTTCGCCTTGCAAGAGGCTGCCAGTTAGTGTTGAACAGTCAGACTTACACCACAATTGTGTAAATTATACCCCCTGCAAACCTAGTCCAAGCAATGTTTAGGTAAAGGCCATACTATTGTGCAGCTCCACGAGTCACAAAACCAGTTGAACATTTCGAAAGTAAAAGGGTTTGTCTTTCCTCACAGCCCAGATTTTAGGAGTCCTTATTTTATTTATGTGACCTACAGTAACTATTTAAATAGAAACTGTTAGATGAAAAAAAGGTTCATTTAGTGCACCTTCTTGCATCCCGGTAGTCGTGATAATGGAGCTGTTGACTAATGGCAATCAGTCTCTATCAATTAGCCTACAACAGACACAAGCATGAGACGAGGAAACCCCCAAGTGGGAAAACTTTGGTAACCATTGGTCCAAAGCCACCCGTTTCCCCCAATCATGCTACACTTACCACATGTTCCGTCTCAAATTACATATACTGTATCCTGAAATAGTATTTTCTGAAATAAATTTACCTAATTTGTATTTAGGTGCATTAATACGAACCGCTTCCCTCATTTCCCTGGGGAGCCCTGTTTCATTGATTTACCACTCACTATGAAATGTTTCCGCAGATTAGTTTTGAATTTACCTCTTTTCAAGCACAGACCGTGTCCTCTGGTTCTGCTGGACACAGCTTGTCATAGTCTGCATTAATCCCTATAAAATTCTAAAAACAGCAATCGTATCACCTCTCGCCCTCTTTTTCCAATGAGTATGCCTAATTTACACACTCGCTCATTGTAACCCAATCCCTCTGGTTGCTCTCTTCTATATCCTTTCAATAGCTGCAATATTGTACTGTGACAACCAGAACAGTACACCGTATTCTAAGGGCATTCGCACCAATGATTTATTAAGTGGCAGGATTACCCCACTATTTCGGCTCAGTATTGACCATTTAATACATCCCAACATCTGATTTGCTTTACTCACTGCCACCGAATATTGTTGGGCAAGCTTCTAATTGTTGTCAATCAAGAATCCCACATCTCTAATTTTCTATGCACATTTTATTTCCATTTAAGTAATACCTTCCTGCATTTTTGTGTCTCCCAGGTGAAACACTTTGAACTACATTTAATATTTCATTATCGTGTGGAATGATCACAAAAAATGATCCAGTTGTGTAAGTGAACATAAAAGGCATAATCGTGCTTCAGTTCAAAACATAGCCGTCATTGTAAAGGGTCTTCGGATATCAATTTCACATACAGAAATGTTTTTATTTGATTTTCAGTATCTGACATTTTTATCTTTCAATGTAGTAAAATACTATCCTTTCGCATATGATGGTTTCAAATGCAGGCCAAGTTGCCGTGTTGCAGAATTAGTCTGGCCATATAACCCAGTCTTAAGGGATCAAGAGAAACGTACATTTCTGTAGCACCTTTCATGATGCTAGGATGTCCCAAAGCACTTCACAGCCAATTAAGTACTATTGAAGTAAGGTCACTGTTGTAATATAGAAAATGTGACAGCCAATTTGCACACAGCAAGGTCCCACAAACAGCAATGAGATAAATGACAAGATATTTTGGGCTTGGGGCGATAACTTTTGTGGGAGTATCGCCGGGCTAAAAAGATTTGCAGCTGACGGGAACTTCCACTTTCGCGCTCCGAGGGAAGTGGAACACTATCACTTCCCTTAGAGCACTAAAGGGAGTGAGAGGGGCGGTATTGGCAGAGCGCTGAGCAATGTTCAGTGCAGCGCTGCTGTCTCTACAGGCTCCTTCCCTCGCTTAAAGGGATGGGCCAGTGCTGGGGTAAATGAGTTTTCCTGCTGTCTGTGTTGGGCCACGGCACCTGTGCTACGTGCATAGCAGCCCCAAGCACGCTGAGTGTGCAGGGCTGAGCAACCTCGGCAGTACAGGAAAGCAGGAGGCACCAAAATGGGGACATAAATTTTTTTTGCCCTACCTGACCACCACGGCCTTTAATTAGCGCTCACCAAGCGGCCAGCCGAGGTGACAATGCCTCCTGTAGCTGCCGTTGTTGACGCTCGGTGATGCTGCAGGGGGGAGTGAATATTGCATCCGGGGCGCTGTGCACCGGATAATGTCATGATCTCCAGGGCGCATGAGAGCAAGGCGGTAAGTGTCTCCAGTTGCCTTGGTTAATCCTTGCCACTGGACCAAGACCTAGCTGTGTCAAGCCCGTGTGGTGGCTGGTGTGCAACGACCATCACATTAAAAAAAATCCACCCTTCAACATGTAGTTCGGGACTGGGAATATCAGGTCCTTCATTGAAACACCTATGAACTCATCCCTTTTTGGTGTGGAAGCAAGTCATCCTCGATACGAGGGACCGCCTAGGAAGGTGGGTGAATGAGATGATGCAAGTTAGGATACGGGCATCAGAGTTTTGGATGAGCTCAAATTTACAGAGGGTGCAAGGTTGGAGGCCAGCTAGCCCGGAGAGCATTGGAATAATCCGAATCAAGGTTTCAGCAGATGAGTTTAGGCAGGGTAGAGACCAGCGATGTTACTGAAGTGGACGTAGGTGGTCTTGGTGCTCGAAGAACAGCATGCATCTGAGAAATAGGAGGGGGCAAGGCCAAGGAGGGGGGGGGAGTCAAGGTAACAGCAGGATGAGAGCCACTGCAGGTGATTCGCTGGCCACAACTGTAATAGAACCAGGTGAGGATAGTCCCACCCAGCTGGATGAAGGAGACGCACTGGAGGATGGTGTGGTCACCCAAAGCAAAGGCCAAAAAAGGAATAGTTCACCAGTCACATAGGATCATAGAAATTTACAGCACGGAAGGAGACCATTTTGGCCCGTCGTGTCCATGCCAGCCGACCTAATGTTATCCAGCCTAATCCCACTTTCCAGCTCTTGATCTGTAGATGAGGCTTTTTGCCTCTACCACCCTTTCAGGCAGTGAGATACAAACCCCCACACCACCCTATGTGTAAAGAAATGTCCCCTCATATCTCAATACCAACCCCCATTTCTTTAAATCTATGCCCCTTGGTTGTTGACCCCCTCTGCCAAGGGAAACAGGTCCTTCCTATCCAGGCCCCTCAATTTTGATACCTCAATAAGGTCTCTGCTCGGCCTCCCCATTCCAGAGAAAACAGACCCAGAATCTCCAATCTTTCCCCAGTCAAAATTCTCCAGTCCAGGCAACATGCTTGTAAATCTCCTCTGTACCCTCTCTAGTGCAATCACATCTTTCCTGTAATGTGGTGACCAGAACTGCACACTACTCCAGCTGCAGCCTAACCAGTGTGTTATAGTTCAAGCATAACATCTTTTTTCTTGTATTCCATGCCTCGACAATAAGAGGCAAGAACCCATATATGCCGCCTTAGCCACCTTATCTACCTGGCCTGCTACCTTCAGGGATCTGTGGACCTGAACTCCAAGGTCCCATTGTTCCTCTACACTTTTCAGTGTCATACCATTTAATATGTATTCCCTTGACTTGTTTATCCGGATTGAGTTCCACTTGCCACTGTTCTGCCCACCTGACCAGTACATTAGTATCTTCCTGCCGTCCGCATCTTTCTTATTCATTATCGCCCAAACAGCCTATTTTAGTGTGATCTGCAAACTTCTTAATCATACCCCCAACATTTAAGTTCAAGTCATTGATATATAGCACAAAAAGCAAGAGACCCAGCAGAGCCCTGCGGAACCCCACTAAATGCAGCCTTCCAGTCACAAAACACCCATCAACCATTACCCTTTGCTTCCTGCCGGTGAGCCAATTTTGGATCCAACTTGCCCCTTTGCCCTGGATCCCATGGGCTTTTACTTTTGTAACCAGTCTTCCTTTTGGGACCTTATCAAAAGCTTTGCCAAAATCCATATACACTACATCATACACACTGCCCTCATCGACCCTCCTGGTTACCTCCTCGAAAAATTCAATTAAGTTATCAGACACAACCTTCCCGTAACAAATCCATGCTGTCCTTGATTAATCCATGTTTTTAAAAATGGAAGATTTATCCTGTCCCAATAATTTTCCCATCACTGAGGTTAGGCTGACTGGCCTGTAATTATTTTGTCTATCCATTTTTAAACAAAGGTACAGGTTGAACCATCCTTATCCGGCAGCACCCCTCGTCCAGCACCATTCCCGGCCGCTCCGACATGAACAAATTGAAGTCTTTCCTCGCTGCTGACTCCTGCAACCGCTGGCCTGACCCCACAATCGACATCCCCCCCCCCCCCCCCCCCCAATCTCTCTGCCGTACTCCCAGCCCCAATATACCCGTGCTCAGTACCTGTACCATCTAATTTAACGTGACCTCCCCTCATTTGGCAAAATCCCTTATCCAACACAGGCCAGGTCCTGAGGGTGCTGGATGAGCGGTTCAACCTGTACAACATTAGCAGTCCTCTGGCACCACACCTGTAGCCAGAGGATTGGAAAATGATTATCAGAGCCTCTGCTATTTCCTCTTTTGCTTCTCTTAACAGCCTGGGATACATTTCATCTGTGGGATGACCACCCACGGATATAATCTGTGACGGATCAGGGCTGTGGCAAGAGCAAAAACCTGATTGGAGGGGTATAGTTGGGGGAAAAGATGGTCATGGATGTGGGATGCCACAACAAAACCCGAGAGGAATGGGAGGTGAGGCAGCAGTTTGCAAGGACAGGTGTCAAATGTGGTATTTTTTTTTTAAAAAGAGGGAGATTTGAAAGGGTGGGGGATGTACCCAGGAGAGGGAATCGTTAGCAATATTAGCTAACACGGGGGCCAGCAGTTTGCTGAGAATAGGGTCAAGGAAGGTTGGAGAGGATAGGTAGACCGTTGGCTTGGTGGGCTAGGGAAGCGACAGAGACCGATTACAAACTGGAATTTACTCCCCCCACTTGCAAAAATCTACAGGATTTTTAATCCCCATCATGGGTGGTTATTGATATTTCCATCTATGTCATGGTGTAATGGAGACCAGGTTGATCCCTCTATTTAAAATCATCAACTGATTACTTCCCAGAGGGTTGAAGAATAATTTGCATTAAGGGAAGATCACATCAGAATTAAACTTGTTGCTTACCCACCTAATTGGCAAGATTAAAAATGATCAGAATAACACAGATTATTCAGCAGCTACTTTCATTCTAATACAATGTATGATCTGTTCAGCATTTTCCCATCAAAATCTACCCCCATCCAAAACAAAGAGCACAATAAACACAAGATCATGGACAACAGATTTTATTTTCTTCTTTGCATAAATGCTTATGTTGCTGGAGCAACAGCCGACTGGGACCTTTGAACAGACACACGGGTGTGGGTCTTTGCCAGATGATCAGTGAATTCCTGAACAGGAAAAATAAAACGCTTTAGTGCATGTAAATGAAGTACACAATACTGCAAAAAGCACTGGTTAAGCTACACAAGCCCTCAAAAAGAATATGCTACCATTAATTATAGAATGCATCAAATTATATAGGTGAAATAGTGCAATACACAGACAGCAGTGGCACCAAGCTTAAAGATTACTTCAAATGAAAATAATTTCCCAATCTCTTCATACTTATAAGAAATCATGTTTCATAAAGAAAAGTTCCGTTTCAGCAGATCCAAAGTCAATCATATTGGTAGAAGAAATGTGTGGACTGTTACCCCTGTCTAGACTACTCAAACATATACAATGCTGAATTCTCTTACCTGGTATGGGGCCTTGGAAAACACTGTCTCCTTCCAGAGATCAGGGGTCAGATAGCTGTAAGTCTTGGAGATGGCATCAAAAGTAGCTTTAGCTGTAGGGAAGCAAAGAATGCAAGTTATAGGTCAAGTACCAGATTAAGTCAGTTTTCAAAACAAAACTTCAAGCCTGGTGTTGAGCTTCATAAAGGAACAGATAAACCACACAGAAGGTCCAGCTGCCGTGCAATGCTCCATTTATTTCTCTCTCTTAATACGCCAATTAGACCACCAGTAGGTTAAATTGTGCAGAGCTGAGAGAATGCAAAAGTAACCAGAGAAATGTATTTTATTGAATGAGCACTAAAGCCAAACTCAGTAACATACAGGAAGTCAGCTATAATTAGAATGGCCTTACAAGCAATGTCCCCGTTAATTTTTATTTTGGGTTTTGGGCACGGCCTACTGAAAATACCAGTTTTCCCCATTAAATAGCTGGTGAGCCGACTGTGCAGGAAATGCAGTGTTGCACAGCCGCTCAGCTTAAAGGGAACATTGCTTACAAGTACTACCCAAAAACCTTTTCAAACTGACAATTTTAGACCAGTTGACAAACCCAACCTCTTCGTGCTCTACCTTCAAAACACAACTAATTGCACACAAGTCAAACACAACTTGTCTGATACTTAATTCTCCTCCCTAAGGGAGTAAAATGCAAAGATTGCTATGAGCGTAGCAGATAAACCTGTGCCCTGACACTAGTTAAGAACCGGACTTACCAAAGTTGCCCAGGGTGGCCGTGCAGCCTCTGGCTGAGGTGTAGCAATCGTCAATTCCAGCCATCTGAAGCAGTTTCTTGGGGACAGGGGCTGAGACAATGCCAGTACCACGGGGCGCAGGGATCAGACGCACTAAAACTGAACCACAACGGCCAGTCACCTGGAAAGGTAAGAAATTGTTCCAGCATTTAGTCAATACATTGTATAAATCGTCCCAAAAAAACCAATACAATTTACACATTTTTTTCTATCCAAAATCAGCAGTTCAGTCAATTCCCATCATTCTCATGGAATTGTGAAGTGCAGCATTTCCTCTTTGAGCTGAGTTTGAGTCATTTTTTGGAAACAAACAGGTATCAAGCAAACTGAGCTGCACCTGGCAGGTTTAACTCGGATACAATGAACTTTTTGATCCAGCATTTATTGCTCCAATGTGCATGCACCTTCCTCAAGGGAAGGTAGTACAAGTATTTGCAATTTATTATCTGTCAGTTCATTGGATATATTCAAGAGGGAGTTAGATATGGCCCTTACGGCTAAGGGGATCAAGGGGTACTGAGGGAATGATCAGCCATGATATTGAATGGCAGTGCAGGCTCGAAGGGCCGAATGGCCTACTCCTGCACCTATTTTCTATGTTTCTAATGCAGAGCCAAATAACATACACAATAACCAGCCATTTTACAGCACTGCATGATCAGTTAGAAGAATCTAGTTAATCTTTCTATGATAGTACACCCTATACACATCTACTTATTCCTTCACTATGTTGATTCAGCCAAAACACAAAAGGATGAACCAGGGCAACTATCCATTAGTGCAGTGCCATGTATTCTCTGCACCCTTTCTACAGGTCAGTACTAAAACTGAAGCTCTTTAACTGAAACCATTTCATATTGCTGCATATTCACTGCTCTGATAACTCTGTACACTATACACAAAGCAATCACCAGTCACCAGTAGTTGTACTTGCCTTGCATGGTACGGTGTGTGGTTTTCCAATTTTGTTACCCCAGTAACCCCTCCGTACAGGGATGATTGACAGTTTCGCCAGAATGATAGCTCCACGAATGGCAGTGGCTACTTCCTTAGAACACTTGACACCCAATCCAACATGTCCGTTATAGTCACCAATAGCAACAAAAGCCTGAAATTTTTAAAGCGTACTATTAAAATTCCAAACTAAGAATTAAGACAATTCATGCAGGATAAAGGTACGAAGAACTGCCTGTGGCCAGACAGAAACATACCTTGAATCTTGTGCGTTGACCAGCACGGGTTTGTTTCTGCACAGGCATGATCTTGAGAACTTCATCCTTCAAGGTCGATCCCAGGAAGAAGTCAATGATTTCCGACTCCTATGTAACAAGGAAAACATTAAACAGAGCAATGTCTCACACACCCACTGTTTAAGGGTAATTATAAAAAAATGTTAAAATAGCAAGGAGACTCCCGATCTGCCCCCAAATCATCATCTACTTAGGCGGTCCCTTGTATCGAGGATGACTTGCTCCCACACACCAAAAAGAGATGAGTTCATAGGCGTTTCAATGAAGGACCTAATATTCCAGACCCCGAACTACATATTGAAGGGTGGAAGATGCCTGTGCGTGGATTTTTTTAACGCGTGGTGGCCGTTGCACATCAGCCACCTCATTAGGCTTGACAGAGCTAGGTCTTGGTCCAGTGGCAAGGATTAACCAAAACGACTGGAGACCAGCTCTGCTGCACAGGCCCAGTGTGCACACATATCACAGTGTGGGCTGGCTCAAAATCCAAGCCATCGCCAGATTGGCTTTAAATGGCAACTTTTTTTCAAGGGGGAGGGGGACAAAAAGAGGAAATCAACGCACCAACACAAATGACTTTTTGCTGTCACCTGTTACAGAAGCTGGATATACAGCTCTTGATACACGTATAACTTATTCTACATCTACCATGGTAAACCATCCTAAGGATCGACACCATCTCAAAACACCTCATTATCCTGAATGTAGGAGTGGTAGCTTTTGTAATACGATTGAATTTCTGAACTGGTCAACCTTTTAACATGGTGGGGATGATCTTCACAAATGTTACCTTGATAGGAAGGGAGAAGAGGTAAATTTCCTCCAGAGTCTTGATCTTCATATCCTTCACCAAACGCCCAAGCTTGGTTACTGGTATCCACTGTGAAAGGGAACACATTTCAGGGCTAGTACCAAAACAATGAACTTTGTGATTTTAACTACATAAGCGCAAAAAAACCCGTTACATAAATATATGCCAACATGCATCCTACCTCCTTATCTTCAGCCTTCCCACCTCGGGCACCACGGCCTCGGCCACGCCCCCTACCGCGGCCTCGGCCGCGCCCACGAGAGCCGAAGCCACCACGGAAACCTCCTCTACCACCGGCGTCATCCGCCATTTGCTGCAAATAAAAAAGATAGGCTATTAAGGGATCAAAAGCTTCAGTTGCAGCACATTTATATTTTAGAAGCCTTTCTGGAACACCAACTTCGGACGCAGGTGCTGTACGATTCACCACTTTACCTTGTGGGCGGTTTTCAGAGCATTTGGGATTAACGGATGCTGTACCTGCACGAAAACATCGAAGCCATTCTTACACAGTACTTCCTGCTTGTAAATCGCAGTCTGAATCTGTTATTTATGCACAATTATGATGTCAACCAGTGGAAATGACCTTTATCTAAGGAACACTTCATAATCTTGGAAGACTTCAAATAGGTCACTATCCCTTAAATTACTGCACTGCTTAAAAGGATGGTGGAAGCAGTAACTTTCAATGGGGAATCCGATATATACTTAAAAGGATAAACTTGCAGTGGGACTAATTTGGATTGCTGTTCCAAAGAGCCAACAAAGGAACAATGGGCTGAACGGCCCCCTTCTGTGCTCATGATTCGACTTAGTTTTAACTGATAAAAAAGACAAGTATTTATATAGCCCCCTGCACAACCTCAGGGCCTTCCAAAAGCACTTTACAACCAATAAAGTAGTTCTGAATTGTAGTTAGTTGCAATTTGGGAAACAATGCAGCTAATTTACATTCAGCGAGGTCCCTCAATGAGATATTCCTCAGATAACCTGTTTTAGTGTTGATGGTTGAGGGATAAATATGGAGCAGGATACTGGCAAGAACTCCCCTGCTCTTCCTTCACAGTAGTGCCATGGGATATTTTACATCCATCTGAAAGGGCAGGTGGGGTCTTAAATTCAACATCTCATCTAAAAGACAACACCGTTGACAGTGCAACATTACTGCACTAGATTTTCCCCCTCAAGTATCCTGGATGGGACTTGGAACTCTCAACCTTCTGAGGCGAGAGTGCTACCATTGAGCCACAGATACCATTCAGTAGCCCAAAACTCTTAAGTCCCTTCATGACTAAATCTCCATTCTGGTGAATCCGTCCGGCATATTACACTGAAAGCAGGAGCACTCGTGGGCAGATACGAAACCCGTTCAATCGAAAGCAAAAATCTTGTTGTAACGGCATGGTAAGATTCCTTCTCCCCTGGGTTTCTGTGACTTGTGATTCAGGATCCTGGTTTTATGACTGAACTTATTATCTTTTCACACAAATGCAGAGAGGATTGGAGCTTCAGGAGAAGTATCCTGCCGGTCCAGCAGCCCTCACTTCACAAGGCGCGGCCTGGTCCTTCTATCCTGTGTGTGTGTGTGTGTGTGTGTGTCAGTCCGAGGGCACGGTCCCATGGCGCCCGTCTCCATGCGGTGAGCGACGATCGGCTGCAGGCCCCACTCGGGACTGATTCTCTCGGCTTACTACAATTAGGCTCGGTTTGAGGTCAATCTTAAGGCTGTTAAAAGCGCAAACCCCGCCGTACTGGAGCAATGGCGGCGGCGAATCCCGGGAGAGCCGCGGCCTACCTAGCCAGCGGTGGAATCCAGAAATCCGTGCGCCCCAAAACTCTTTATAAAACGATCAATCACAAAAAATATCCACACAAGGCATCTTATTAACTGAAGCTGCAGGTCATGCCACCTTTGACGGGCCCCGTCGAAGGCGGATGGCTGAGATTCAAGGCCGCTTGTCATGCTTCAAATACCACCTTACTTACGTGATTATTTTCAATAGAAGGCCGAGTGCCCGCGCGCGACCCTCTTTAAGCCTTCGTGATCTCGCGAGATTTCAAAGCGGATCTCGCGGGGAATCCGGCCAGAAAAGGCAGGCCCCGGATCGAGCATCGATCATTCCCCACCCTCGGCTACCCCTGACCGCGCATAGACCAAGCGAGTTGTTATGTATTATTCATGATCGGGGGCGGACACGTCGCAGGACTATAAAATTGGCGGCTCCGGCAGATTGCCGAGCTGTCGGCAGAGCGGGAGGTAAGTGGGTGAAGGTGTTGAGGAGACAGCTTATGAATTCTTACTGAGCGCTTTGGGCCGCTTTAACGGTGGTTTTAGTGTTAGTTTATTTTCATTTCAAGCTCCGGAGAGTTTTCCTATTCGGGGAGAAAAAAAAACCCATAACCGTTAACAATATTTTAAATCGCGCTGTTTTAACCGTATCATCAAAAAGTCAATCTGCAAAAATTTGTGTGTAAATTGTGCTATTTGATTTACTAGATATGAAACTTTGTATTGAGGAAAAGTATAACTAGCAAATGTTGTCTGGTGTTGACTTTTTTGCTTAACATAATTAAAACGACTAAGTCGTTTATCGCCTTCCCAGACCACCTCCAGTCTGGTGTGTGGGGTATCTCCGGATAACCAGTAATTCACCGAGGCTGCTGTCCTGTCCTGCTGCGGCATTAGGGAGGGAACACGTGCTCTGTTCACTAGGCCACTTGTGGCACACTCTGAAAATGACCAAAGGCTTTGTCTGTAGCCCTTGGTAAGATAAGTGTGCCTAAATTAAATGGCCTGCTCAGCTTATTGCCCACTTCTTTGCTATTGGTGGCTGATAAAACCCGCATGCCAATAAACTTTGAAATTAAAACAGAAAATGCTGGAAATGGTCTGTCAAAAAAAAGTGCAGTGCAAATGGTTAGTTTTTTTTTAATGCCACGTCTCGATTTTTTTTTAAAGAGTTTGTCTCGACTTAAGATAGTGGGTTTGTATTGCTGATTTTTAATGTTATATTGCAGGTAATGGGAAGTATGACATCCAATGGATTGAAGAGCTTTCATCAAAAACTACTGACAGCTAAAACAATCTCTATTCCCACAATGTCGTGTGCATGCTTTTTGTTTTTTTAAACAATGTACTATGGTTTTAAAATCAGAATATAAAAGGCTGGAAATGCTCTGGACAGGTGGCATCAATGGAGGAACCAAAATCCAACTGTCTGTTTCAGATCTGAAATGTTGACTGATTTGTTTCTCTAAGGTGCTGTTTGCCCTGCATATTTTCAGCCTTTTGTTTGCTTTCCCATTTTGAACATGTGAAGTTTGCTTTTTGTCTGTACTGAGTTTAATTAAGTTATTTGTATTATATTTAAGCTACAACAACTTGTATTTATATAGTGCCATTAATTTGGTAAAATGTCCCAAGGCACTTCATGTGGGCATTATTAAACAGAATTTGATAGCCACAGAATTATTGGTGTGGTTATTTGTATGAACAAGTTTGTCATTCTGCACACTTGCACCTCTATGGGGGCAGACCCACTGGGGCCACGCATCTGCCCGGCTACAGCCTGAACCACACTTCCACCCTGTTGCCAGTTGTTTTTTCTTGTGGAAAATGTCACGAATGAGAGGAGGATGGGGGATTGGCTGGGTGAGGTGGAGAAATGGTCAAGACCATAAGGAGGGGCCAAGAAAGAGTTAAGAGCTTGGGTGGAGAGATTGGGAGGGGGAATGGAGTGCACTGAACTGGAGGATGGTGGAAGAATGATATGGGGTGGGTGAATGTGAGGCAGGTGGGGAGACAGCACAATCTCTTTTTCCTCCCCCTCCCCCTCCTTTTCAGAATGGCAGGCAGTGACTAGTGGGGTACCGCAAGGTTCTGTGCTGGGGCCCCGGCTGTTTACACTGTACATTAACGATTTGGACAAGGGGATTAAATGTATCTCCAAATTTGCGGATGACACCAAGTTGCGTGGCAGTGTGAGCTGCGAGGAGGATGCTATGAGGCTGCAGAGTGACTTGGTTAGGTAAGTGGGCAAATGCATGGCAGATGGAGTATAATGTGGATAAATGTGAGGTTATCCACTTTGGTGGTTAAAAACAGAGACTATTATCTGAATGGTGACAGATTAGGAAAAGGGGAGGTGCAATGAGATCTGGGTGTCATGGTACATCAGTCATTGAAGGTTGGCATGCAGGTACAGCAGGCAGTTAAGAAAGCAAATGGCATGTTGGCCTTCATAGCGAGGGGATTTGAGTACAGGGGCAGGGAGGTGTTACTACAGTTGTACAGGGCTTTGGTGAGGCCACACCTGGAGTATTGTGTACAGTTTTGGTGGTCTAACTTGAGGGACATTCTTGCTATTGCGGAAGTGCAGCGAATGTTCACCAGACTGATTCCTGGGATGGTGGGACTGACATATAAAGAAAGACTGGATCAACTGGGCTTGTATTCACTGGAGTTCAGAACAATGAGAGGGGACCTCATAGAAACATTTAAAATTCTGACGGGGTTAGACAGGTTAGATGCAGGAAGAATGTTCCCAATGTTGGGGAAGTCCAGAACCAGGGGTCAGTCTAAGGATAAGGGGTAAGCCATTTAGGACCAAGATGAGGAGAAACTTCTTCACCCAGAGAATGGTGAACCTGTGGAATTCTCTACCACAAAGTTGTTGAGGCCAATTCATTAAATATATTCAAAAAGGAGTTAGATGTAGTCCTTAGTACGAGGGGGATCAAGGGATATGGCGTACTGAAGTTGCATGTTCAACCATGAACTCATTGAATGGCGGTGCAGGCTCGAATGATGTACTCCTGCACCTATTTTCTATGCTTCTTTCCCCCGCCCCGGCCCCCCTTCTTTCCCCCTCCCCGGCCCCCCCCTTCTTTCCCCTGCCCCGGCATCCCCCTTCTTGGGCTGGATGAAATGTCAGGACATTGTCACTATTCACTTTGTACCCAATAAAGCTGTTAATTCATGATCTGCACACAATGCCTGCCTGATAGAATCATAGAAATTTATAGCACAGAAGGAGGCCATTTGGCTCATTGTTTCCATGCTGGCCAACGAAACAATCCAGTCTTCTCACTTTCCAGCTCTTGGTCTGTAACCTTATCAGCTATGACACTTCAAATGTCTATCCAAGTACTTTTTTAAATGCTATGAGGGTTTCTGCCTCTACCACCCTTTCAGGCACTGAGTTCCAGAGCCCCACCACCCTCATTTTATACAGCTCAATTTGGTCTCCCTCAGCCTCTGTTCTAAAGAAAACAACCCCAGTCTATCCAATCTTTCCTCTATAGCTAAAATTCTCCAGTCCAGGCAACATCCTTGTGAATCTGTGTACCCTTGCCAGTGCAATCACATCTTTCCTGTAATATGACCAGAACTAGCTGTGGCCTAACTAGTGTTTTATACAGTTCAAGCATAATCTCCCTGCTCTTGTATTCTATGCCTCGGCTAATAAAGGCAAGTATCCCATAAGTCTTAACCACCTTATCTACATGTCCTACTTTCAGTGATCTGTGGATGTGCACTCCAAGGTCCCTACGTTTCTCTACGCTTCTTAATGTCCTACCATTTAATGTGTATTCCTTTGCCTTGTTATCCCTCCCCAAATGCATTACCTCACACTTCTCTGGATTGAATTCCATTTGCCACTGCTCTGCCCACCTGACCAGTCCATTGACATTTTCCTAAAGTCTACAGCTTTCTTCTTCACTAACAACCACAGCGCCAATTTTTGTGTCATCTGCAAACTTCTTAATCATACCCCCTATATTCAAGTCTAAATCATTGATATGTACCATGAAAAGCAAGGAACCGAGTACTGAGCCCTGCGGAACCCTATTGACTATTAACCCTTTGCTTCCTGCCTCAGCCCATTTTGGATCCAACTTGCCACTTTGCCTTGGATCCCATGGGCTTTTACATTCGTGATCAGCCTGCCATGCAGGACGTTATCAAAAGCCTTGCTAAAATCCATATAGACTACATCAAATGCACTACCCTAATTGACCTTCCTCGTTACAGCCTCAAAAAATGCAATCAATCAAGTTAGTCAGACACAATCTTCGCTTAACAAATCTATGCTGACTGTCCATGATTAATCCATGTCTTTTTAAATGATTTATCCTGTCCCTCAAAATTACCAATTTTCCCACCACTGAGGTTAGGCTGATTGGCCTGTAATTAATTACTTGGTCTAATCCTTTGTCCCTTTTTAAACAACGTTAGCAGACCTCCGGCACCATACCTCCAGCCAGAGAGGATTGGAAAATAATGGTCAGAGTCTGTGCTATTTTCTCCTGCTTCTCTTAACAGCCTAGGATACATTTCATCCAGGCTTTGGGATTTATCCACTTTCAAAGCTGCTAAACCCCTTAATACTTCCTCTCTCACTGTTTATTTCGGCTAATATTTCACACTTCTCCCTGATTGCAGTGGCTGCGTTGTCCCTCTCTTTTGTGAAAACAGACAAGTATTCATTGAGAACCATTCCCATATTTTCCACCTCCACACACCGGTTACCTTTATGGTCCTACTTTTTCTTTAATTATCCTTTTGCTCTTCATGTATTTATAAAACAACTTTGGGTTTTCATTGAACTTACTTGCCAATATTTTTTCATGCACTCTGTTTTCCTAATTTTTTAATTTCATTTCATCTCTGCACTATCTATACTCCTCGGGTTTCTGCAGTATTCAGCCCTTGGTGTCGGTCATAAGCTTACCTTGTTTTCCTTTATCCTACCCTGTAGGCCCCTTGACATCCAAGGGGCTCTAGATTTATTAGTCCCACCCTTTTGAAGGGAACATACTTGCTCTGAACCCTCACTATCTCCTCCTTGAATGTCTTCCACTGCTCTGACATTGATTTACCTTCAAGTAGCTGTTTCCAGGCCACTTTGGCTAAATCACATCTCGGCTTAGTAAAATGAGTTTTTCCCCAATTGAGAACTTTTATTCCTGGTCTATCTGTCCTTTTCCATAACTACCTTAAATCTAACTGAATTATGATCATTACTACCAAAATGCTCTCCCAATAATCCCATCAGTCACCGCAGCTCTCTGGGTATTTAGTTTGACAGAGTGATTAGCAACAGTGTGGGTACTTCTAGTTTTCAGCTGACCCGTGATGTCATCCTGTGCATGAGCCGGGCCACACAGGTCATTCTCAGCATATGCTAAAAATCTACGGTTCTGCTACTGATGTCACCTGCAATGACATCACCTGCGCTCTACTAAATTAACCTTTACAGCTCAAATTATGTAAAATAGTCAATGCTGTGAATTTGTCAAATTCAGCCTCAGAAGCAGCTACAGCGCCCCGCCTGATGTTGCATTGCCCGTTCATGGTGGTCACATTTTTTGAAAGGGCCCCACGAGTCAACTAGAACTTAGCATTGTCAAACAGCTCAGCAGTGGGCAGGTGGTACCTGATGGCACTAATTGCTGATTTTAACTATCACTGGTGAGTCAAACATAAAATACTAGATGCTGGAAATCAGATATAAATTGATGGAAACACCCAGCAAATCAGGCAGAATTTATGGAAAAAGTGTGTGTGTGTGTGTTAACATTTCACATTTTTAGGAAAAGTCATTGACCTGAAAGGTTAACTCTGCTCTCTTCACAGATGCTGCCTGACTTACTGAGCACTTCCAACATTTTATATTCAATCACTCAACTGATGATTGGAAGGAGGTCACCAGGGCAGGCCACGTGTGGGCGTGTAAGGTACCTGGCTTTTCTAGGTGACCCTCCACATTAGGAGGTAGATTTTTTTTTTTTGAAATTCGTAGCCAATCGTTCCAATTCTTTGTCAAATCACAAACGCCAGAGGTCACCTTGCACACGCCAAGGATCACTCTGCGCCAATGCTCTTAGCCAAAAGGCCTAGAGCCACTGCACCGTTCCTGGAAGTACTGCAATACCAGGTTCGTGCCATGGAGGTGGATGGGTCAGGTCCCCCACACAGGAGGTAGATGCCACTGCCATGGCTGCACTGGAGCATATAACAATGACTGGATCACATTACACATTGGAGACTTTCAATTACTCTCCAGCAGACAGGATCAAATTACACATTCCAGACAAACGGTTGAGTGTCTCGTCTGCCATGGGCACCAATTAGAAATCTGGCCCAGCCCATATTAAACAGGTGCTCAAATAGGTAGGTTTCCGTGTCTTCAAGGAGGAGAGGTTTAGGAAGGGAATTGCAGAGCTTGGGACCTAGGCAGTTGAAAGTACAGTCACCAACGGCTGAGCGATGAAAATCAGGTGCACAAGAGGCCAGAAGTAGTGCAGCGTGGAAATCTTGTAGGGCTGGAGAAGAGACGAGACCGGGAAGGGATTTGAAAACAAGGATGAGAATTTTAAATTCTAAGCCTTGATGGTAAGCTTGTACTTTGCTGTTGGACCAAGGTAGCTTACATCTGTATATATTTCCCCCAACTTGCTTCAAAAATAAGCTCAAAATCAAAAGCAAGCTATTTTCAGTATGGTTGTTATTTGGTTAACCGATAAAGCCACAACCGGTTTCTTGGTAGGGAGAGACTACTCTTGAGGAAAGAGTTCATCTGACTATCCTGAAGTTACTAATACTATACTGATATTGATTTTTCTTTAAATTCCTGCTGAATAGGCAAAGGGCTAATAATATAAAGTACTACTGGGCCAGGGCTGACCCTGCAGCAATGCTCAGTTTCAGGATGAACTGAGACTTAAAAGATGTGCCTTTTTGATTGCTGGTTCACAACATTATGGGAAAATAGTACTTAAAAAAGGAAAACCATTGGAATACATCTTTAATTGTCACAAATTATATACTTAAACATTTCATTGGCAGAATAGCAATTAAAGACCAAAGATACAGAGCTCAGAACTGTACAATGTTAGGATCCTCAATGAAACTAGGTTCAATTCTAAGTATGACCTTGTGTTCAAGTACTATTGCATGTATTCTACACTTAACATGACACCAGAGTTCAATGTTTAAAAACCTTATTGATTTGAGTAAATCATAAGAACCCAAGTAGTGTTACGTTAAATATCCCAAGTACAAAAAAAATTGTAAAATACAGGTCAATCATGCAGCAGTTGACATATTAATCTTTCTCACCAGATCCAGACCTTGCTGGGAGAGTAGTGGGTATAAGTAACTCCTTCATAACTTATAAATGCAGTGCTCCAAATTAAGGGAATTTTAAGGTGTTTGCTATGAAGGTTGAGCAACTGACTGGTTATTGGAAGCTGAAACATTCATCAATCTTAGTGTACATTTGTAGGACCGACTAATGAGTTAGTGAAATGAAAGTTCTTTAATAAGCAAGAGCACAAGACAACTTTTCACTGAAGTTGGAGACAAACCAAGAATTTATACTAGCTTAGCTTCAGGGGCAGAAATGTGGATCACTTTAGTCAATGCCTGTTTTTCTTGTTAAGAGGGATGGAATCGTGTTTCATTAACGATGCTACTTAGCAGAGAAATATTTGAACACATTTATGAAAAAACACTTCAATGCAAAAACTTTATTTCAAAATTATTCAGCTTACAAGATAGAAAAATGAAAGAACATAACTGTGCTGCAAATTAAAAGTTCACTAACCATGTTAAGGGAACAGCAAAACAGGTAGACGGCACAAGATTCAGTAACTAGGACAAATAAAAAAAACAATTTTTGCTGCTGGACCCACGAGGATTACCTGGATTTTCTTCCCATAATAAGAGTATTATTTCCTTAAAAATATTCCAAGAAATCCTCAAACTATGTAGCCACCCACAAAAATCCCTTTACCGGTTTCAACTGTACATTACAGAATAGGATACAATGCAGTACAAGTTCTTGGGCAAAGATTTGAAGCACTCAAGATCATCCAACCCCCAGATGACGAAAGCATATTTGAAAAAAGAGCAGGAAAATAATTTTTACTTCATTGCCTTGCCCTTGTCCTTGTAACAACTATTTCCATCCAAGGAGGGCAGGTAAGTATTTGGTCCCAGGCTTAAACTGGGGATCAAAAATGGAACAGAGTATGTGATAACACTCGAGTCTCCATTCTAACATCATGAGCAAAAGGAATGATATTTGTACATTATTAAAACAGAAAGTTAGGGTTGCCCCTGTGCTGTATAAAACTGCTGCTGAAGTCTGAATTTGAGATAGTGAATGCTCAATGCTGACCGACAGAGTGGGAACGTGTTCGGTTCCTCAAAACATTCATAAATTACATTTATTTATTTATTTTTTTTATAAACGCTCAAGGATAAAAACTAAGGCGTGAGGAATCAGTTAATATAGAATTAGCCCAATAATTGAGAAATATATAGTAGTTGGTAGAAATTTTTCCTTTGCATTTATAAATGTTAACATGGTAGCTCAAGAGCACAACAGTATTGGTGTGATGGAACATTGTAGACAATATATACCTGTAACTGAAATGCACAACCAAGCCACAACTGCTTTTATCGGCCATTTTATGTTCGATAATGTTTTGTTTCACAGCAAGACATGTACAACATAAACACTTTAGTGCTGGGAGGTGGGCGGGTGAAGAAAGTAAGGGGAACAGACATAAGATTTAGAGAAATGGAACAGATCCATCTGGACACCAATTACCAGCATTGCACATTCACTAGTGTAGGTCCTCTTACTTAGCCACCAGATGTCCTCCAACTTCAAGGCGGCTTGATGTACTTGCTCGTTCCATTTTGAAGACTACCCATCTTTGTGGTCTCAACAAATCATGGGCAATTTTGAATGGTGGGCCCACACTACGAACTGGACAGACTGCCCAAACTCATTTTACAGCCAGCTATGTAAAATGGGATTGACCAGCCTCAATCCAATTGCTATTGTGTGCAGGCCCACCACAAACTCAAGTTTTGTTAACAAGCCACAAGGGTGGCTGGTGGAAATTGTGCACCGGCACAGCAAAAGGTGCACTTCAGAGGTAGGAGTTCAAACTGGAGTCAGTGGAGGAGCAGCTCGCTTCTGCATCTGGCCTGCACTATGCCCAAAAGTGCCACATAGCCCTTGATTGGATAAATAACATACAAGTGGCAGTTCTACATGCAACCATTTACTTTCAAATCAAGCTTAAATGCAACAAGGAAAACAAATTTACAAGTACTCTGGCTTTTGGCATTTCCTGAAAAAAAACTTCTCAAATACATTCAGCATGAATTATGAAAATCAGCAAAAACAAACTATTTTAAAACGATCAACTAGTAGAAGTTCTCCATATTACAGATCATCCAGCTAAAGGGAGCAGAATACTATCAACGTGGCTGGCTATACTGCCTTCTTGACAATCCAAAACGGAGGCTGCTGCGCTTCCAAACGACCATTCGCCGTCTAAAATGTAAGAAATAGGCATAGAACAGTAATAGCTGAAGTTGCTGCTCGACAAAACCAGTCCCATTTGTTAAAGCTCACCCTCCAAATGGAATTAATGATAAAGGGATAAAGGACATTAAAAAATGATACACAAATATTTATTCTTTAAAGAGATATTATGGGTAAAAAATTATGCAGATTGGCAAAGTCAGTAGAATGCCTGAATCTTTAACAGGCTGTTCAGTTGGGAACCCATGTGTTTCCTTTATTAGATTCTACAAATATCTCCATTACACATACCCCTTCCTTATATAATCTGGTTAGATAGTGGCAACCCTGTTCTCTTAAAATGTAAGCAGTGTTGCCCCTTTAAATAGCAGCACTAATTTACAATGGTAAATGAGTATACAGGTATGAAACAAATGGCTTGCGTTAAGCCAATGCTTTGCACAAACACTGGGTGACCCGAACAGAAGGGTGTGATTTAATCCTATTCAAACTCCTTCCGTGGTTAAATGGTCATTGCTCTAGTAATGGATTGCAATGGGCATAAACTGTTTTTTTTGGGGGGGGGAGAAAGAGATGATCAGCAGAGGATTATAAGAACACTAGCGGTCAGCAATACTAGTGAGATTTCAGGGAATAGTTGTGTTACTCTTTTAACACAGTGCTCATTAATAAGTGGCAACATGCCCCAGGAACTGTGTTTTACACAATGGCATTTCAGAAGAGATTCCATTGTTAAAAATAAAAATATGAACCAGCCATTGTAATGAGTGATTTGGCAGGTCTGCTAAAATAGCTCTACTGTACTTTTCTTTCACAGAGATGTTCATGCAGTATTGCGCTTTTTTTTTTATGGTCTACTAGATTATAATTCCAGAGCCAAAAGCAAACATTTTTTTGGTGACCAGCTCATTTCTTATTGTGCCATAGGAATCTGTCCAAAAAAGTAAACTACCTCAAATAATGAAACAACCAAGGCCTGGGCCTCTTTCTGGTGAAAGCAGCTTGACCTGACAAGGCTCTGGCATTCTGCGAAGCAGTGTTCCCATTTTCACCATCAACCGTTTCAAAATATGAATGGGAGTTCTGGGAACCGGTGTGATTTGTATAGAGATTAGCGTCTTGTTCAGTGCTGGAACTGGAACTGGAACTGACTGAAATGGTGTCCTCGGGTGTATGGTCATGTATTGCTTCGTACACCACTTCTTCATCTTCAATATCTACTGATTCACCTGATAGAGGTATAAATTTAATAGGGTGAATTTTACTTCAGGAGATTCACCTGATATAATTAGACACTTGAAAATTATAACAATCAGAAGTCAACTTATACAGGCTCTTAATTTGCAGTTGCTCAAATTGAAATTGCACAGAAGTCACCATCCATTTGCTAAATTTGAACCATTAGCTAATTTGAATTGCCAACATAAATGGGTCCTGACTAGCAATATTGGACAATTCATTCAAATTCAACTCTGATCAACAACAGGTGCCCAAGGCAGTAGCCCTCCCTTACTGGAATGCAGGGCATCATTGAGCAGAGACCAAGAGCAGCTTCAGAAGGAGGAGTTTGAGGGCATGACTAGCCAAAGTTCCTTACTATTGAGGAAAAAAGACAAAATCAAATATGTGGAGGAGCATCTGGAGAAAAGAAGTAGATGGAGAGAGAAAACTGTATTGCACAGGTCATGTAATTATACAGGTGAGACTACACCTGGAGAACTATGTACAGTTTTGGTCTCCTTGGATGGATTGGGTGGGTGGGAGGGAGGAAGGAAAAGGATAAGATAAATTGTCCTAAGAGGAGAGATCAAGTAGACTATGCCTATATTCTCTAGAGTTAAGAGTAATAAGAGGTGATCTCATTGAAACGTATAAAATTCTTAAGGGGCTTGACAGAGTAGATGCTAGGAGAAGGTTTCCCTTGGCTGGAATTCTAGAACAAGTTGGGTCACAGTCTCAGAATAAAGGGGTCAGCCATTTAGGACTGAGATGAGGAGCAATTTCTTCACTGAGGGTTGTGAATCTTTGGAATTCTCTACCCCAGAGAGCTGTGGCTGCTCAGTTGTTGAGTATACCTGTATTCAAGACGGAGATCCATAGATTTTTGGATACTAAAGGGAATCAAGGGATATGGGAAAATAGTGTGGGAAGGTGGAATTGAGGTACATCAGCATTGATCTTACTGAATGGCAGAGCAGACTTGAAGGGTCTCTTCCTGCTCCTATTTATATTATGTATAGTGCTCAAATTTTGATCACGTGCATGTCAATAGTTCCTTTAACATTTAATTTTTTTAGCATTATGGGTAATTTTTCATTAACATTTCTTAATTCGAACTGTGACAGAAATTGTAATTTTAAACAAAAAAAATTTGACCATATTAATTCCCACACAACAAAGATGACCACAATCAGCCTCATCAGAAAGTGACATCAAGTACTGTGCAATTCCTTCCCCATAGAGAGGAAAGACAAAACGATGGACAATTTAGCCCAAGGAACGATTGCAGCATCTGAAAGGCAGCTCGCTTCTCGGCCTTTTGGCTAAGATCATGCTTAACTGACCTGACAGGGGAGTAACCATGACCCCAACGTGGTTCTCCCTGGATCAGGAAGGTGATTCTCCTATGCTTTTTGGAAATAGGAGGTGGGTGGGGTGGCTTGACCCATCCACCTCCACGGAGGTGTGTGGGGGGGCCTGACCCATCCACCTCCATGGCACGAACCTGGTATTGCAGTACTTCCAGGAACGGTGCTTGGGCTCTAGGCCTTTTGGCTAAGAGCATTGGCGCAGGGTGATCCTTGATGTGTGCAAGGTGACCTCTGGCGTTTGTGATCTGACAAAGAATTGGAATGATTGGCAACGGAAAAAAAAAAATCTGAAAGGCAGCTCAAAAGCACCACATGGTAGATACATGGGAGCAGGTTTACTCGGAAATAATTTGTGTGCAGAGTAAATTTGAGAATTATAAACAGAACAAAAGAAAAGTGTGCTGCAGCACCCGCCAGCCCCATTTTCAAATAGAAACTGATTTTGCATTTTCGAAGCTCACATTTTGCGTACTTAGCAGCTTTCAGCATTTGCAAAGTCTCACCGTTTCAGAATGCATTCCTTCTAAACTGTGCTGCAAAAAGAGTTTAAAGGTTTGTACCTCCATGAGCTATTAAATGCTTTCAGTTTACAATTAACAAAATGCACCATCTCCCCTTTAATGATGAACGTACCCACTTTCATTCATGAAATTTGAGGATTTGCATCAGGTAAAAAAGGCAGGATAGTTTACATCCCAACTGTGTTAACCCCGCTGACTCCCGTGTATTGTCATTTCACACAAGCTTATTTTCCCAGCAGTGATCCCTTAATTTAAACAGCTGCACGTAGAACAGGAATCAATAGAAATAGCTCCTGCCAGGTATTTGTACAAATAAACCCATCACCCCTCTTTTAAAATTCAATCAATCAGCATCAATTGCCGAGGCTCATTGCCGTACCCTGGCCCACAAATGGGAAGACACAGCCATTGTTGGATATTATATATATTTAATATAAACTATAAAATCTTCTGTAATTCAGCACAGTTCAGGGGCAGACACCAAAGAATCGTTCATGGGCTAACTTTACAAATCCAGTGGCAAGAGCAAGCAGGTTTCTCAGGCAACTAGTGTACCTGGGACATGACATTGTACTTTGAACAACTACTTGTATTTATATAGCGCCTTTAATGTAATGAAACATCCCAAGGTGCTTCACAGGAGTATTCTGAGATAAAAAATTGACACCGAGCCGCATAAGGAGAAATTAGGGCAGGCGACCAAATGCTTGCTCAAAGAGGTAGGTTTTAAGGAGCGTCTTGAAGGGGAGAGGTAGAGAGGCGGAGAGGTTTAGGCAGGGAATTCCAGAGCTCAGGGAATAGTAGGTATGGTCATCAATGGTTGAACGATTATAAAAAGCAGAATTAGAGTAGCGTAGACATCTCGTGGGGCTGGAGGAGATTATAGAAATATGGAGGGACGAGGCCATGGAGGGATTTGAAAGCAAGGATGAGAATTTTGAAAGCGAGGTGTTGCTCAACCGGGAGCCAATGCAGGATTTGGTGCAAGTTAGGATACAGGCAGCCGAGTTTTGGATTACTTCTAGTTTACATTAGGGTAGAATGTGAGAGGCTAGCCATTGTATGTTGGAATAGTCAAGTCGAGTGGTGACAAAGGCACAGATGAGGGCTTCAGCAGATGAGCTGAGGCAAGGACAGAGACAGGAGACATTACGGAGGTGAAAATAGGTGGTCTTAGTTATGCTGCGGAACCACATTTTTGTTTTAAAGTATCACTGACCTGAATAGGTATTTGACTATAGACTGCTTTTTCAGGTTTAACAAAGGTTTGTAATGGCACCTTATTTGTTTTGGTAACCATCCCACCCATTCAAAGCCCTCTATCGTATCTTCCACTGCATTGGACAACAGTGCTGTCAATAAAACATATTGGACCAATCAGAAAGCTTAAGGATTAGTCACATCAAACATGCATAGTAACAGATCTTGCCAGGAGAAGACCATCGGCCCATCTATCCATGATTTTCCCTGGTGCATTTCTAATAACCCTGAATCCCATTTGTTGATAAGACCCTGTCGAGTGCCTTCTCAAGTCCCATTCTTACATTACAACAATGACCTACACTTCAAAAAGTACTTCATTGGTTGCAAGCGCTTTGAGGCGTCCTGAGGTCGTGAAAGGCACTATATAAATGCATGTCTGTCTTTCAAGGTTTCTTATTTCGCACCTGAGCGGTGATCAAATTGGTTAATAAAGAAACATGGAATGATAAAGCACAAAATGGATGGTCATAGATACAATGCAAGTGATTCATCTGCTGTTGGCCACACATGCAGGACAGGAGTCAGGAAGGAAAAGAGAAAAAAAGCACATTACATACATTAAAACCCACTCATTATTGTTCTTCACAATGTACTTTTTCTATACAATAGCTCAAAATTACAATGTCAACTTTAACCTAACCCCGACAATGCTGACTAGATCATGCTATTGAAAAACTCACTACCAAATGGTCTATGAATTCAATAATAAAGTTCTCATCCCCTTCTCAACTTACCATCATCCGTTGGCAGCTCATCTCCATTTTCTACACCATTTAAGGAGTTCCAGGAGTACTGACTTTCATTTTCACTGTATCCTGATGCATCACAGTTGTCTGCTTCCTGGGCTTCAGTGGCCAAGTCTTCAGCCGTCAAGTCTTCATTTTCTAAAAGACAGAATACACCAGTTGTGCTTTTCATCTCAAAAAAGTGATCTGTACTGGCCGATGACAGCATCCAATAGGACTGCACAGAGGTCCGTCAGTTTAGAATGAGAGCGCACTCAGACACTACTGGGTCACCAGAAGTGAACAGTGGCCTGAAACAACTTGCTCTCCTCATGTTCAGCTACAGTCCTGTGGGAGGGGGGGGGGGGGTGTCACCATTGACCAGAAACTTAACTGGACCAGCCACATAATTACTGTGGCTACAAAAGCAGGTCAGAGGCTGGGTATTCTGCAGCGAGTGTCTCACCTCCTGACTCCCTAAAGCCTTTCCACCATCTACAAGGTACAAGTCTGGAGTGTGATGGAATACTCTCCACTTGCCTGGATCAGTGCAGCTCCAACAATACTCAAGAAGCTCGACGCCATCCAGGACAAAGCAGCCCGCTTGATTGGCACCCCATCCACCACCTTCAACATTCACTCCCTCCCACCACCAGCACACCATGGCTGCAGTGCGTGCCACATATAAGATGTCATGTATAACTCGCCACAGCTTCTTTGGCAGCATCTTCCAAACCCGTGACCTGTGTCACCTAGAAGGACAAGGGCAGCAGGCGAATGGGAACACCATCACCTGCAAGTTCCCCTCCAAGTTACACACCATCCTGACTTGGAAATATATCGTCTTTCCTTCATAGTCACTGGGTCACAATTCTAGAACTCCCTCCCTAACAGCACTGTGGGAGTGCCTTCACCACACGGACTGCAGCGGTTCAAGGCGGCAGCTCATTACCACCACCACCGAGGGCAACTAGGGTTGGGCAACAAATGCTGGCCTTGCCTACGACATCCCAGAACGAATTTTAAAAAAAAATGTCCTGCAACTGTTAAAAATCACTACATAAAATTGAATCACAGATGCCAATTTTTATCTTAAGGCTGCTACCCGAGTTCCTGGCTCAGCGCGTTTCTGAAGGGGATAGGCACACCTGGATTGCTATCTACCATCCAAAATTGGAGAGTCAGATACCCCATAATGGCTTTTGAATTTGCTCTTTGGATGTGGGAGATGCTATCAGGACTATATCTATTTCCCCAAGTGATTGTTGTACAGCTGAGTGGCTTGCTGGGCCATTAGCAGTAAAGTATGTAGTGTGGTCACATGTCGGTCAGGCTGGGTCAGGGTGGCAGGTTCACTACCCTGAACGATATTAGTTGGATTTTTAATGAAAAAGCAGCAGCTTTGATGGTCATTTCTCAGAGGCCCAGCCCACAGATTACTGGATTTATTGAATTCAATTTCACAACTAGTCAGCATCACTACCCAACTGCAGTCTAACGAGAGAGAGAAAGAGGAATTTCTGAAATCTCCCACTCACTGGCTTCATGTTAGATTACATAGCAACTTACATAGCTCAGTTTTACATAGAACGCAGACCATTCAAATCTTGTGTGCCTTTATGCTTGGGAAGGTCATTCTAACTTAGAAACTCTGCAGCTGTTAGAGGTTGTGCAAGTCAGGCTTTGGGATTTTAGATAGCAGGGGTAGGGAGTGGTCGGCAATTTCTAAGCTACCAAAAATAGAGCATTGCTCTTCTGGCTTAAAGCTAGAATTTCCATCTTTGCCATTAGAATCTATGTACATGAATTGCCACCAGCTCAAGTGTATCCTTCGAGAGTTGAAAACTGGATCATTGCTTGGAGAGCAATGCTGCCACCCACCTCTTTCTGTAAGATGCTGTGACAAAAGAGCACACCACAGCCGAGATAGTCAGATTTAAAGTTCAGGCAGTATAAAACACAAAATTGTAACTTGGTTCTTGCTGTTATTCTGCAGCGCACCCACAAGAGACTAATCTATTCTGCATCGAGCCATGATTACTCACCAGTATCTCCATAGATACTTGATTCTGAAACCTCGAAGGGATTCTCCGCAGCAAAATCCTGAACAATTCCCTCGACCAGCTTTAGGCGGCAGCGCATCCGACTCAAACGGCTTTTGAGAACCGTTATCTTTTCCTTGTATTTTCTCTTCACGTCCCTGTAACAATTGTGCTCCTCCAGCTGATCCCGGGTAAGCTGGGCTCCACATCCCATTCTGCATGGCTGGTTCCAGTGCTCGCAGACTTCTTCATGGGCAGCAAGGTTCTTGTGAAACACTGCAGTGGTGCAAGCTTCATAGCTGCACCTCACTATTCTAAATTCACAAGCAGCGATGTGGTTTGTGTACTGTTCAAGTGGCATTGTGTCCCGACAACCATAGACTCTGTTTTCACACTACATATATAGAAACAAAGAGCTGTTAGCATTTAGAAAACATTAGAGCAGTTAATCATTTTTTTTTTAATAAGTGTTTTTTTTAATTAAAGAAACCCAGTATAATAATCAGCCCAGAAAATAGTGCATACACCTGGACCTTAGGGGTACTAATGTATAGAAAAAGTAAATCAAAATAGATTGTGAGGGTGGATGCTGGGAGGATATTTCCTTTGGTGGAGGAGTCTAGACCAGGGGTCACAGTCTCCGGATAAGGGGTTGGCCATTTAGGACTGAGATGAGGATAAACTTCACTCAGGGTGGTGAAGTTTTGGAATTCTCTACCCCAGAGGGCTGTGGAAGCTCAGTCATATTTAAGACAGAAAGAGATTGATTTTTGGATACTAAGGGAATCAAGGGATATGGGGATAGTGGAGTTGAGTTAGAAGATCAGCCATGATCTCACCTGAATGGCACGTTCTCAACTTCTTAGTTTTATTTAAGAACAAAAGAGCGGTGATTGGAATCAATACTGAGTTTCCATCTGCCAGGACTTGCTTAAGTTTGGAAGACCTGTCATACTCCAGAGAGAATGTTCAGCTTCCAATTTCCATCCCTTCAGTATCCGTTTTTGGAATCTGACAGATACAGATCGACTACTTTCGTGCAGTATGATTTGTTGTTCCAGGGAAGGATGTATAACCAGGAATGACCCGACAGCCAACTTGGAGAATTTCAATTGTTTTAGGACAAGAAGGATATAATAAAAAGGGTCTGACTGGAATATTTTGTTAATGGACAAAGAATCGTAGCTTCTGGGGACTTGTATTTCTATAGCACCTTTTACAACCTCAGGACATCCCAAAGTGCTTTACAGGCAATGAAGTACATTTGAAGTGTAGTCACTGTTGTAATGTAGGAAACAAAGCAAAGCCATCACAGGCACGATGGGCCAAATGGCCTTCTGTGCTGCAAGATTCTATGAGATGAATTCTAAAATACACTGATTTGCCATCTGAAATGGTTAGTGGTTCCTTTATTCTCTTTCCAAATCAAATCAAGAGGCAGGCTGAAGACCTGTCCCCAACCCCCTACAGTACTAATCAAATGTTGATGCAGGAAAGCTAGTTATCTACAATTTTTCCTTCTTGCCCCCTCCCCCATAACAAGACAAATTCCCTCAGCATTTTTGTGCCACTACTCGGAAGGCGGAAATGCAGTGCATTAGAAATCGTAGGACAGAAACATACACCTTATCACTCCGCAGCGCTATACAATCGGCATCCTTAAGACAGGATATAGAGTTTAACTTCTAGCCCTCCAGTTATGCCGATAATGCCCACAATTCACCTTCATGATCAATCGACCAATCAAATTATGGATCATAGGTACCACAGATCGAGCCTCACTTTTCACCTGCTTCCTGCAATAAGGACACTCCCGCTTCCTAAAGAAAATCGTATTACATTAAGCATAAGGAAACTCAGCTTTGTTCCTGAATATATTACAATCACAATTTGGAAAATATTTCCACCAGTTAATCCACTGGATTGCTCATGATTACACAGAACACTTGGAACCATATATTTTGTAAAACAAATTTGTACATTCGTGCCAGGGTGTCCCTGGAGATGGAGCACGCGGTGTCCACCAGTACGCTCGCAGCCTTCTGCGAGAGGTGGGCACCGGAGGGACTGGAGTGCATCACCACCCACGGCAACCAAATCTGAATTTGTATGTTCTAGTGTCTCTTTAATAATAAAGGGGGCACTCGGCTTTATAGTTTAACTTTTTAAAAGTTGTAAAACAAATTTGGGGGTTCTGTATTATAACTTGCATGTATAAGCCACCAAATCCCTTTACATTGGTTTCCTAAAATATACCTCCAATACATCCTAGTAACATTTAAATACATACTTCATCTAGTCTTCACAATCACATCCTGGGAGCAGCGAGGCTAACTCGTAATCCCAATGCCACCCCAGGTGAATTCAACAAACTCCGTGCGGACCATGGCCGAACAGGAGCTTAGGCTCTGCATCACACACAGCTACTGCTCCACGGGAGGGGAAGCTGCTGTGGGACTTCACTATCGGAGATACAACTATCAATGCAAGTTAGTGGTTTTAAAGCAAATCCCTGTACTTCCAAAAAAAAATGCTCAAGAAAGAATGTGCACTTAGTAGAAAAAAAACCAGTTTCCTAAATAATGCGCACTTACTCTAAAATGGTGGTGACTGGGCAGCACTAAATTAGAAGGGCATACTTTAACTTTTTGAAACTAGATTCAGATCTAGTCTAGACAATGTTTCTCTCGGTCTCTAGAATGGGACAATCTATTTTTAGTAGGAGAGACCACAACACAGAATTATCAATTTTTTAAAAAGCTGCAGAGGGAAAGAGAAATCTCATACTGGTATTCTTCTTCAGTGGAAGACACCACAATGCTCGAGAGCAAAGTAGAGAGAATGGTAACATGCATCATGTGGAAGTGTTTGATGTTGGATATGCCAAGGGCAAAAACGTTCCACAGTTGAATTCTCTTACATTGATTAATCCCCCCCCAAAATGTAACACTTTAGACCGATCTTATTCTGAATGGAATTCAGTTACTGTTTTTGTTTACGTGGGGCAGAAGGGGGGAGGAAAAAAAAAAAGAGAAAAAAAAGTGTCCACATAGAAAAATAGTCCCACAAATGCCAGTACAGTTAGCTGGTTGGATGCTAGCTAACAGCAGGCACTACACCTCTGGGTATGGGAATGAAGCATATCCTGAAAATATTTCCATGTATTTCAACTTTAAAATTAACATAAATGAGATGGATCAAAATTAAACTTTGAGAAATCAACGGTTCAACATTTTCAACCAAAGTTCGACACAGATCCCTACTTTCAAAGTAGATTTCAAACACAGAATTTCATACTGAAGTCTCCCGGTTTTGTATTGCTCAAAGTTTACAAGTATGCACTCCATCAAAATAATAAATACATGCACAATTCTTGATTTAAGAAGTTATTAGCAAGTAGTCTTTACCTTGCAAGCCATTTCGCAATGCAGCTATTGCAGAAGACATGTTGGCAGCCAAGTTCCACAGGACCATTGAGCACACCATGACAGATGGTACAGATGAATTCAGGGTCTGGGGCTTTTACAAACAGCTCAATATCATATCCAGAATCCTAATGAAGAAAAAACACAAATAGAAAGCTGTGTTTTAGATTCTATCCCAACCTGTACTTTGAAGAGCGAGTTGAGGAAGGAACAGAGGAGGAGGAAAATAGGCAGTGTGTCGTACTTAAGTTAGGAGAGAGGGGGAAATGGGGAAATTACAATCTCAGAGAAAGTGGTAGGGAATTTGCTACTTCCAACCATCCCCCTCCAATAACGCTAAATGGAGGTCCCGTCACATATAGTACAGTTCAAGCGTTTCCTTCCCCAATACCTTTTTCTTGTGGGAGCAGTTCGATGAGCCCTGGGTGGGATCCTTGCCTTTTTAAATGTAGAAACAGGATTGTGGCTACCTTGAAGATGTATGAGAGACTGCCTCCAACAAATAGTGGAAAGGAGTGAGCTCCAGGTTTAGAGCCTTGTAAAACTTCAGAGGACAGTCATCAGATCAAGTCTTTCCCAGATTGGGGGCTTTTCAATGAGCTGGAGCTCACCAGTTGAGATTAGAGCACTGAAAAACTGCATGCTTTCCTGGGAGGGAGAGGCTGGAAAGGTATTATACCGTTTCATGCCCAGGTGAAGCTTGAACACCTGGGCATCAGGGACAACACACAATGGGAACCACCAAAGTCATCCTCCACAATCATATCACCTTCATCTCTATCATAGGAACATAACAAACAGGAGGAGTAGGTCATTCAGCCCTTTGAGCCTGTTCCATCATTCAATATCATGACTATCCCAACATCCCTCAAGTCCCTTAGTATCCAAAAATCGATCTCTGTCTTGAATATACAGAACAACTGAGCATCCACAGCCCTCTGGGATAGAGGATTCCAAAGATTCACGGCCCTTTGCGTGAAGAAATTTCTCCTCATCTCAGTCCTAAATGGCCGAACCCTTATTTCAGAGACTGTGACATAGGCCATGATGCATAGTAGTGGAAAACGTTATTTGTCACACTAGGCTCAGAGATGAGGTTACGGTCAGTCACTTCATTGCTGTAATAGTACAGTTATGTATTTGCAGTGTATGCGAGGAGCTTTCCCAGCTCATCATCTTGTTTGCAGCAGAGTGATATACTGCAGGAGCTTTTCAGCAACCAGCTACTGAATTCCCCTCTACCCTCTCAGAGCCACTACAGTGCTGTCTTTTTGATGGTCTAGTTGTTGGGATTTGGGATCATCACTCATCTTTTGTTCAACTCTCAAGTAAGCAACAATTATGTCTATTTTGAATTGATCAATAAGGGTGACAAATCCCTTGGACAAGATGGTTACCATCCCAGGGTTTTAAAGAATGTAGGTGAGCACGTTGCAGATGCCCCAACTATAATCTTCTAAAAAGTTCTCTTTATTCAAGAAAAGGTCCTTTAGATTGGAAAATTGTGCATGTCACTCCGCTGTTTAAGAATCGTGAGGGGGGAAACCAGGGAATCGTAGACTAGTTAGCCGAACATCTGTTGTCAGAAAATTATTATAATTAAAAGGATAGAGTGATGGAACATGTTGAAAATTCTCAGTTGATCAGAGAGAGAGCCAGCATGAATTTGTGAAAGATAGATCATGCCGGACAAACCGGACTGAATTTTTTTTGAGGTGGTGACTAAAGTACTGGACAGGAGAATGTCCATGAATGTTATTTATATGGAGTTCCAGAAGGCATTTGATAAAGTCCCTCATAAGAGACTGTTAACTAAGGTAGAAGCCCACGGAATTGAAAGCAAATTATTGACCTGGTTAGGAAATTGGTTGAGCGACAGGAGACAGGATAATGGGCAGGTACTTAATTGGAAGAATGTGATTCGTGGTGTCCCGCAGGATTCACAGCATTTATTAACCACTTAGATGATGGCACAGAAAGCCATATCTCCAAATTTGCTGATGACAAAGATAGGCAGCAATGTAGGCAGTGTAGATGAAAGCATAAAATTACAAAGGGAATATCGATAGATTAAGGTGATTGGCCAAAACGGTGGCAAATGGCTTTCAATTTAGGTAGATCAGAGGTCATCCACTTGGACCTAAAAAAAAAGTCAGAACAGAGCACTTTCTAAAATGGTCAAAAGCAAAAAACAGTGGCGGTCCAAAGAGACGTGGGGGTTGAGAGATCATTAAACTGTCATGAACAGGTACAGAAAATAATCAAAAAAGCCAGCCTTTATATCTAGAGGACTAGAATACAAAGGGATAGAAGTTATGCTGCAACTATACAAAGCCCTGGTTAGACCACACTTGTAGTACTGAGAGTAGTTCTGGGTACCACACCTTAGGAAGGATATATTGGCCTTGGAGTGAGTGCAGCAGAGGTTTACTAGAATGATACCCAGTCTTCAAGGGTTAACTTACAAAAAGGAGAGATTACACAAATTAGGTTTATATTCTCCAGAATTTAGATGGTCAAGAGGTGATCTGATCAAAATTTAAGGTATTAAGGGGAAGAAACTATTTCTGCTAGTCTAAAAATTAAAGCCAGACCTTTCAGGAGTGAAATTAGGAAACAAAAGGTAGAAGTTTGGAACTCTTCTGCAAACGGCAATTGATGCTGGATCAATTGTTAATTTTAAACCGGAAACTGATTTGTTAACCAAAGACATTAAGGGATATGGGGCAAAGGCGGGTGTGTAAGGTTAGGTCGCAGATCAGCCATGATCTCAGATTGGCAAAACAGGTTTGAGGGGCTAAATGGCCTACTTCTGTTCCTACGCTCCCTTCTTTAGGACCATCCAGGCATGAACAAGACTATAGAAGAGAGGCAGGCAGCAAGGACCTCCCTGCAGGCCAAACTCATTTTGTATCTGTGAACCACAATGCCTCTTGGAGGTGATGGTGATTCATGTGATCCCTTGTGGACTGTTTTGATGGTTTCCCACAACAGTATAGAGTCCCTGCACTTCAGCGTTGCAGCAGGCAAGTTTAGCAGGGAGGAAGAAATGAAGCTCTGAGGTCATCAAGCAAGACTGGGTTGAGGTGCCAGAATCAGGATGACGAAGGAAGGGTGATTAGCGGGGGTGAGTGAGAGCGCAATTGGTGCATGGTCTGAACACAAGAGCATAAGAACATAAGAAATAAGAGGAGTAGGCCATTTGGCCCCTCAAGCCTGCACTGCCATTCAAGAAGATCATGGCTGATCTGATCTTGGGCTCAACTCCACTTCCCTGCCCCTTCACTTCCTTATCGTTCAAAAATCTGTCTATCTCCAGCTTAAATATATTCAATGACCCAGCCTCCACAGCTCTCTAGGGTAGAGAATTCCACAGATTTTCAACCCACTGAGAAGAAATTTCTCATCAGTTCTAAATGGGCGACCCCTTATTCTTAAACTATGCTTCCCTAGTCCTAGATTCCCGAAATGACTATTGGGCCCATAAGTTTGTGACTCAGTAGGCCGTTCAAAAATTATTTCCAGGCTACTTGTCAACAGTGCCCCCCCCCATACCTTCCCCAACAATTACTATCTCCAACAGCAATCAACCAATTTGCATTTGACACTTGGACCTTCTGCTACGACCTGAGATCAATGTCTCCTACAGCTATAACAGGGCCGGTGTGTTAATCAACTTTCCTTTCCATTACTTAAATCTATGCATGGAAATTAATAAAATGCACATGGTGACACAGAGAGCCAGTGGGAAACAAACCGTCAAGTTATCCCCGGTGTCCTGGCCAATATTTATGGATGTGTCTATTTGGACTAACTGAAATGCAGCCGTTTCTCTGATTGGTCCCCTTGGAGGATAAGCCACACCCTGAAGTTCCTCTGGAATGTGTAACTGGAACCACCCAGCCCAAGTTCTGAGTGAATTTCCAATTTGTAATTCGATCCATTTTGACTTCAGAAGCTAGAGGATAGATCTCCCCAAAAGCCACCAAGTTCCAGCCGATGTCCCTTACCCCAGCGCAAGTGCATCCCTCTGCCAGCTGAAAACCCTTACCCAAGCGCAAGACCTTAAACCCCCCCTCCCCCCCCCATAGATGGGGCAGTGTGTGTGGCTTGTTAACATATTTATTAGGAATGTTGAATAGTTAGTGTCATTACTTCTGGATTTCATCCACCCAAACGACGTCGCTTGTAAAACATGCGCCGAGCTTGCACACACCAGAGGGTAGGAAAAACATGATCAGTCTTCCGAGATCCCTCTCTTATTCAGCCCCGCCCAGGCTCGTTCTTTCCGTTATCGTTCTCTCTGGCTGTGGAAGCCTTGGCAGATGCATTTGGCTGCTCAGTGGAGGCAACGTGGTGTTGAACGCATGCGTGGAAAAAGGTTCGTGGGAATTGCGCTGGGGGGGGGGGGGGGGGGCAATGATATTTGTCCTAACTCTTGCTTCTGCGCATGCGCAGAAGCAAGCTGGACTTGGTAGAAATATAGTTACTGCAAATATTTATCCCTCAATCTACATAACAAAAAACAGATTATCTGGTCATTGTATGCAAAGTGGCTGCCACGTTGCCTATATTTCAACAGTGACTACATTCCAAAAGTACTTCATTGGCTGTAAAGCGCTTTGAGACGTCCGGTGGTCGTGAAAGGCGCCATATAAATCCAAGTCTGTCTGCCTGTGTGACATCACATTGCAGTAAAGTACAACACAGGAACAAAATGGCAGACATTAAAAAAAAAGATGAAAAAGGCAACTCTGGTGACAGCAGTCACATGACATGATGAGAGCTCCCCCCACCCACCCCACCACACGAGCATCATGAAAGATCAGCTAATTTTAAAGAGATGAACAGGACATTTGTTCAGGTCGAGTCCTGTATTCTTGCTTAAAAAGTACATGAATTCAAAAAAAGGAATCCAGAAGAGTAGTTTTTTCTTTGGAGGTGCCAAGGATTGAGCCCTGGACCTCATGCATACAAAATAGATTACCCACAACTGAGTTACATCCCTAATCCCAGAAGAGGGGACAAAACCACGAATTATTCACACATACATAATTATCATCGGCAGTCCCTCGAAATCAAGGAAGACTTGCTTCCACTCTCAAAGTGAGTTCTCAGGTGACTGTACAGTCCAATATGGGAATTACAGTCTCTGTCACAGGTGGAACAGACAGTGGTTAAAGGAAAGGGTGGGTGGGTAGTCTGGTTTGCCGCACACTCCTTCCGCTGCTGCCGGATGCTCTTCCTCCACTTAGGCAGTCTTTGGCCAGGGACTCCCAGGTGTCAGTGGGGATGTTGCACTTTATCAAGGAGGCTTCGAGAGTGTCCTTGAAACATTTCATCTGCCCACCTGGGAATTGTTTCTGTATAGGAGTTCAGAGTAGAGCGCTTGCTTTGGGAGGCTTGTGTCAGGCATGCAGACAATGTGGCCCACCCAAGGGAACTGGTAGAGTGTGGTCAGTGCTTCGAAGCTGGGATGTTGGCCTGAGCGAGAACACAGACGTTGGTGCATCTATCCTCCCAGGGGATTTAAAGGATCTTGCGGAGACATCATTGGTGATACTCCTCCAGCAATTTGAGGTGTCTATTGTATATGGTCCATGTCTGAGCCTACAGGAGGGTGGGTATCATCACAGCCCTGAAGACCATAAGCTTGGTGTCAGATTTGAGGGTCTGGTCTTTGAACACTCTCTTCCTCAGGCGACCGAAGGCTGCGCTGGCGCACCAGAGGCAGTGTTGGACCACGTCATCGATGCCCTTGCTGATAGTAGGTTCCCAAGGTATGGAAAGTGGTCCACGTTGTCCAAGGCCACAACATGGATTTTGATGACCGGGGGGGTGCAGTGCTGTGTGGCGGGGTCAGGTTGGTGGAGGGCCTTTGTTTTAGATGTTTCGTGTAAGGCCCATGCTTCCGTACACCTCGGTGAAGATGTTGACATAAATCAAGAGTATATAACACACTAGGAGATTTGCACCAAATGGTGTATTTACATTCAAAAAAAGGTAATACTAGCAAGTGATGTCAATTATTTTCCTAATTGCAAAGTCAGAAGATATTTACACAAATTAGCAGATTTCCTATGTCATTGCTCATGGGTATCCTGGGGTCTGAAGCACAGTTGTAGCATTTAGCTGCTAATTTGGCCTGTCCACTTAAAGGCACCTCATGAGAACATGGTCTAAAGTAGGCAAATCCAAGTAATTGGAGCTACTTGCAAACTGCAGAAAGCAAATTTGCATTTATCCAATACCTTTAAAATGTAGTGGGGGGGGAAAAAAAATCAGAGGGCAATTGTAAATTTCTAGCTCTAGATTAGTAAAAATTAATAACTGGCTTAAAAAAAGTTTCTGTATCTAACACATTAGATATAAAAGTTCACTTCAAGAAGTACTAACATATCAAATTAAAAGTAAACTTCCATATCTCCAAACACCCACTCCCACCACAAAACGATCCATCCCATTACAAAACTTTACAGGCCTTCCCAGTTCCTTCAGCTCCAAAAAATATTTTGAAAGGCCTGGGAAATGTGGGGAAATAAAGCAAAAATGGAGATAGAATGATTGGAGAAATAAAAGGAAAGATGAGGGTCAGAACGTTGGGGCAATAAAGGATGGGTTAATATAGGGTGGTGTAGGAAGAGAGGGGGGGGGGGAAAGAAACAACATACAGGGTGGTGTAGGAAGGCAGGGGAACGACATACAGGGAGGGGGGTAGGGAGGGGGTAAGAAGGGGGGGGGGGTGTGCAGGGGAGATGACATACAGAGAGGGGTAAGAAGGCTCGGGTGGGGTAGGAAGGCTGGGTTATAAAGGATGAGGTGGGTGTATAAGCCTCTGGAGTGGCTCAGACGCCACAGCCGCTCCCTGGAGAAAGTTCTCCCACTACCAGTCAGCATGAACCGGGTTGGTGGCGACCGGCAATAAACTCGAACCCAAAGCTCATTTATACACCGCTGGCTTCATTGAAAGCCGAAACAGGACTAATTTCGGGCAAGAGGCCGCATGATTTTCACCGAACGCGGCCAATGAATGACTGACGGGAGACACCTACGCTTTGATGCTGTGCTTCTGTCCCTATTCGACACAGTTCAAACAGCCAATGCTGCCCTTTACCTGCACTTGCTCCTCAGCTAGCTCCATACTGTTCCAGGCTCCTCCACCATCTGTCAACGCCTCGGAAATGTATCCTTCGTCTGGCCAATCAAATCGTCACCACGCAACCTCCAATCACAGCTCCGGCTGTCTGCTTGACCTGCTGCAAGCGTGTTTCTCTAACACAATCCCTCCCAGGAAAGCAGCAAAAGCTCTGTCTCTGGACACTTGACCAGAGTCTGTTGTGGTGCTGATCTGAAAGGTGGGTTTTGTACTATATAAAAAAAAACACAATATAGAAGCCCGTGGAGTGTACTGAAATGATAATGAGTGAATGGAATTGGATTCTAAAGAGCTGAGTTGAAAAGGCCTGCGGTGAATGCACTGAACTGTGATGGATTGCACTGGAAACATACTGCAGTGAAACGCACTGCCTGTATATATTTTTTAAAGGCACCTTATCTAAAATTAGTTCTTTCCTTCTTTGGAACATAGGAGTAGGCCATTCTGTCCCTTGAGCCTGTTCCGCCATTCAATTAGATCATGGCAGATCTGTATCTTAACTCCATTTACCTGCCTTTTTTTGTAACCCTTAAACTCTTGCGTAACAAAAATTTGTCAATCTCAGTTTTTAAATTTTCAATTGACCTAGCCTCCACAGCTTTTTGGAAGAGGGAGCCCCATATTAAACTTTGAGTGTATTTTGCTTCTATTCACATTCTAAGTTTGTTAGGGCTGATGTGTGTTTTCTTAAATCAGCGAAATAGTTATTTGCACTGAAGATGAAGAACTGTTTTATTTTTAATGCAGAACCATGCAATAGTTATTTTTTAAACTCTTCACAATTAGATATACACTGTTACATGGATCTCATTGTTTAAAAGAACGTTAGCCTGATAAACTCCTTAAATAACAAAATCTAACAAAAAACCCACCTCTGCTTGGACAAAAAATCTTCACATTTGTCATGCAGTGAAATATGTTTGTATCATATTTTGTAACACAAAAAATTACTTACAACAGTTCTTCTTCCATGGCGTATCTCTTTGATAGTGTGCTGTGAAGGAAGGTGCTTTATGCAGCATTCAGACACTATCACTCTATATCACTTCATAATAGCTGTATACAAAGTTAACAATGAAAATAAAAAACATCCTTCTAAAAATGAGACAACACAATGATAAAGTTACAAAACAACTTCAACTGACTTTCTGCTAAAATGCCATTAATTTTTTAATCCTGTGTTTAGCACTACAATATGGTTCTATCCACTTATGGCGACACCTCGCTGATATTGACAAAGTGAAGTGACAGTCACCAAATACTTACCATGTATGTCGACATCAACATAAACACTGGCATGTTTAGTTCAACTATTGTTTATATCTCCCTAACACTATTAAAGGCCTTTTATTTCCACATGTGTCAACAGGGCCTTATCTTCACAAGTGACACACAAGTGAGTGCGACACAGATCAAGGAAGCAATGAGGCTATTAGGCCTACAAAGTAGCCATGGTGCAAGTGCTGATCATGGTCTATTGCTCTCTGATAAGCTATAAGCGCTAATCCAAAAAGAACATGTGAACAAGCTACTCTCAAATTACTATTCTAATAATAAATTAGGGAAAATCCATGCAAATAAATGGTACAGAAATTTTAAATCAGAAATGTTACTTACAAGAATTAATTTTTATTATCATACAAAATTATATATGTATTTATATTTTATATTTACATTTATTATTGCCAGCTGTGATTCAGTGGTAGCACTCTCACCTCTGAGTCAGAAGGTTGTGGGTTCAAGCTCAACTCCAGAAACTAGGCTGGCACTTCTGTGCAGTACTGGAGAGCGAACGGAAAAGTGGAGTTGAGGTCAAAGATCAGCCATGATCTTACTGAATGGCGGAGCAGGCTCGAGGGGCCGTATGGCCTACTCCTGCTCCTATCTCTTATGTTCTTATGCTGCACTTTTGAATGAAACTTTAAACCGCCCTCTATGGTGGATGGAAAAGATCCCACGGCACTATTCAAAGAAGAGCAGGGGAGCTCTCACAGTGTCTTGGACAACTTTTATCTCTCAACCAACACCTAAAACAAATTTGTTTTTTTTTATTTCATTGCTGTTTGTGGGAGTTTTCTGTGCACAATTTGGGTGCTACATTTCCTACATTACAACAGTAACTTCACTTCAAAAAGTTCTTCATTGACTGTAAATCACTTTGGGGTGTCCTGTGGTCATAAAAGGCACTATATATGTCCAAGTCGTTATTCTTTTTATTATATTTATATGTAACATTATAATCAATATTTATTATATCTTGTATATTACTGATTTCAAATTGACAAAATATCCAAATGTATGTGTCATCCACCAATAATCCAATAATCTGCTCACTGATGCCCAGTTTGGGTTCTGTCAGGACCACTCAGCTCCAGGCCTCATTATAGCCTTGGTCCAACCATGGACAAAAGAGCTGAATTTCAGAGGTGAGGTGAGAGTGACTGCCCTTGACATCAAGGCAGCATTTGACAGAGTGTGGCATCAAGGAACCCTAGTAAAACTGAAGTCAATGGGAATCAGGGGGAAAGCTCTTCACTGGCTGGAGTCATGCCTAGCACAAAGGAAGGTGGTAGTGGTGGTTGGAGGTCAATCATCACAGCCCCAGGACATCACTGCAGGAGTTCCTCAGGGCAATGTCCTAGGCCCAACCATCTTCAGCTGCTTCATCAATGACTTTGCCTCCATCATAAGGCCAGAAGTGGGGTTGCTCGCTGATGACGGCACAGTGTTCAGTGCCATTCACAACTCCTCAGATAATGGAGCAGTCCATGCCCGCATGCAGCAAGACCTGGATGACATTCAGGCTTGGGCTGATAAGTGGCAAGTAACATTCAGCACCACACAAGTGCAGGCAATGACCATCTCCAACAAACGAGAGTCTAACCACCGCCCCTTGACATTCAACGGCATTACCATTGCTGAATCCCCCATCAATATCCTGGGTGTCACCATGGACCAGAAACTTAACTGGACCAGCCACATAAATACTGCGGCAACAAGAGCAGGTCAGAGGCTGGGTATTCTGCAGTGAGTGTCTCATCTCCTGACTCTCCAAAGCCTTTCCACTATCTACAAGGCACAAGTCAGGAGTGTGACAAAATACTCTCTACTTGCCCGGATGAGTGCAGCTCCAACAACATTCAGGAAGCTCGACACCATCCAGGACAAAGCAGCCCGCTTGATTGGCACCCCATCCACCACCTTAAACATTCACTCCCTCCATCACCAATGTACTGTGGCTGCAGTGTGTACCATCTACAAGATGCACTGCAGCAACTCACCAAGGCTTCTTCGGCAGCACCTCCCAAACCCGCGACCTCTACCACCTAGAAGGACAAGGGCATCAGGTGCATGGGACTATCACTACCTCCAAGTTCCCCTCCAAGTCACACACCATCCTGACTTGGAAATATATCGCCGTTCCTTCATCATCGCTGGGTCAAAATTCTGGAACTCACTCCCTAACAGCACTGTGGGAGTACCTTCACATAGAAACATAGAAAATAGGTGCAGGAGTAGGCCATTCGGCCCTTCGAGCCTGCAACGCCAATCAATGAATTCATAGCTGAACATGCAACTTCAGTACCCCATTCCTGCTTTCTCGCCATACCCCTTGATCCCCCTAGTAGTAATGACTACATCCAACTCCTTTTGGAATATATTTAGTGAACTGGCCTCAACAACTTTCTGTGGTAGAGAATTCCACAGGTTCACCACTCTCTGGGTGAAGAAGTTTCTCCTCATCTCGGTCCTAAATGGCTTACTCCATATCCTTAGACTGTGACCCCTGGTTCTGGACTTCCCCAACATTGGGAACATTCTTCCTGCATCTAACCTGTCTAAACCTGTCAGAATTTTAAACGTTTCTATGAGGTCCCCTCTCATTCTTCTGAACTCCAGTGAATACAAGCCCAGTTGATCCAGTCTTTCTTGATATGTCAGTCCCGTCATCCCGGGAATCAGTCTGGTGAACCTTCACTGCACTCCCTCAATGGCAAGAATGTCCTTCCTCAAGTTAGGAGACCAAAACTGTACACAATACTCCAGGTGTGGCCTCACCAGGGCCCTGTACAACTGTAGTAACACCTCCCTGCCCCTGTATTCAAATCCCCTCGCTATGAAGGCCAACATGCCATTTGCTTTCTTAACCGCCTGCTGTACCTGCATGCCAACCTTCAGTGACTGATGTACCATGACACCCAGGTCTCGTTGCACCTCTCCTTTTCCTAATCTGTTACCATTCAGATAATAGTCTGTCTCTCTGTTTTTACCACCAAAGTGGATAACCTCACATTTATCCACATTATACTTCATTTGACATGCATTTGCCCACTCACCTAACCTATCCAAGTCACTCTGCAGCCTCATAGCATCCTCCTCGCAGCTCACACTGCCACCCAACACCTCACGGACTGCAGGAGTTCAAGAAGGCGGTTCACCACTATCTTCTCAAGGGCAATTAGGGATGGGCAATAAATGCTGGCCTTGTCAGCGATGCCCACATCCCATGAATGAATTTTTAAAAAGTCAACAAATTGCTTGCGTTGACAAATTAGAATGGTCCCCAATATGTCGACGTAAGTGGATATGATTGTATGTTATGGACAGTCTTGAGATAAGATAAATATCTCCACTCATAAGGTTACCATAGCTCACTGGGTCTTTGTCATTCATGAATCTAATGCATTGTTAAGATATTTATCAGAAGTTATGGCTGCCTATGACAAGTGCTCTATACTTTAAGGGTGCACGCATTGCAATCATAGTGCTTCATGGGACTGCCATTATCTGTGAATAGCTGTGGCCTAGCTAGTGTTTTATATAGATCAAGCATAACCTCCCTGCTCTTGTATTCTATGCCTCGGCTAATAAAGGCAAGTATTCCATATGTCTTCTTAACCACCTTATCTGCCTATCCTGCTACCTTCAGGGATCTGTGGACATGCACTCCAAGGTGTCTCTGTTCCTCTAGACTTCTCTGTGTCCTACCATTTAATGTGTATTCCCTTGCCTTGTGAGCTCTCCCCAAATGCATAACCTCACACTTCTCTGGATTTAATTCCATTTACCACTGTTCTGCCCACCTGACCAGTTCATTGATGCAGGATATCGTTCTGCAGTCTACAGCTTTCTTCTTCATTATCAACCACACAGCCGATTTTAGTATCATCTGCAAACTTCTTAATCATACCCCCTACATTCAAGTCTAAATCATTGATATATACTACAAAAAGCAAGGGACTGGTACTGAGCCCTGCAGAACACCACTGGAAACATCCTTCCAGTCACAAAAACACCCATTAACCATTACCCTTTGCTTCCTGCCTCTGAGGCAATTTTGGATCCAACTTGCCACTTTGCCCTGGATCCCATGGGCTTTTACTTTTGTGACTGGTCTGCTATTTGGGTCCATAGATAATGGTATGATAGAAGGTGAATGGATAAGTGTTGCATCTCCTGCAGTTGCATGGAAGGGAGGATGAGGGCAGGGTGGGGGGAGAGACAGCGATGTTGTCTCCTTTCTGTTAGAAAGAATTTTGCATTTAATGACATCAGCCAATGCCAGTTTCAGCAAAAAGACTCGCCCTTGTAAGTGCGTTTAATTAGCAGGCAAGCTGAAATGTTGTTACAAATGATGTAGAAGGACTGACTGGAGTGCATCATCACCCCCGGCAACCAAATTTTAATTTGATTTTATATGTTTTAAAGTTTAATTTGTTTTAATTGCCGGGTTTTAGTGTCCCCCTCCCCTTTTATAGGGGGCACTTGTAAATTATATTATTTTATTGCCCCCCAATTTTTTTTTTAAAAACACAAAAAAAAACATTTATTAGAAAAAGGGGCAGTTAAGTGTCTGGAGTGTCCCCCAGATCGGGGGGCACTCAATCTAATGTCTATTTTGTTCCCCCCCAAAAGAGTTGTAAAAGGACTGACTGGAGTGCATCATCACCCCCGGCAACCAAATTTTAATTTGATTTTATATGTTTTAAAGTTTAATTTGTTTTAATTGCCGGTGTTTTTAGTGTCCCCCTCCCCTTTTATAGGGGGCACTTGCAAAATTTATGATTTTATTGCCCAAAAAAAAAATCACAAAAAAACCCCCAAAAAGTAAAAAAACAAACAAAAAAAAGGGCAGTTGAAAAATGTTTGGAGTGTCCCCCAGATTGGAGGGCACTTGACTTAACTGTTTTATTGTTATCCAACCAAAAGAGTTGTAGAAGGACTGACTGGAGTGCATCATCACCCCTGGCAACCAAATTTTAATTTGATTTTATATGTTTTAAAGTTTAATTTGTTTTAATTGCCAGGTTTTAGTGTCCCCCTCCCCTTTTATAGGGGGCACTTGTAAATTATATGATTTTATTGCCCCCCAAATTTTTTTAAAAAAAAACAAAACAAAATTTTTTTTAAAAAAACACAAAAAAAAGGGCAGTTGAAAAGTGGCTGGAGTGTTCCCCAGATTAGGGGGCACTTGATTTAATGTTAATTATGTTTTACTCCAAAAGAGTTGTAGAAGGACTGACTGGAGTGCATCATCACCCCCGGCAACCAAATTTTAATTTGATCCTTAATGTTTAAAGTTTAATTTGTCTATGTTGTCGGTTTTAGTGCCCCCCCCCCCTTTTAGCCAGGGGCACTTGTATAATTTGTGTTCTTTGATGCCAAAAAAAACAAACAAGGGGGAACTTGAAAAGCTTTTGGAGTGCGCCCCCCCTTTAATCAGGGGGCACTTGTTTAATGTTCACAACTAAAATAGTTGTAAAAAGGGACTTAAATTGAAATCACAATATTTTAAAAGCACAGATAATTCTAGTTTTGAGATAATTGAGGTTGAGGAAGTTTAATCTTGTTAATTAAAAAAAAACATCGAATATGGAGCCAGGGGAGTGGGACTAACTGGATTACTCTTTCCAAGGGGCGGTACAGGCACAATGGATCAAATGGCCTCCTTCTGTGCTGTTGAATACTATGGTTTAGAGCCCTGTGGAAGGATGCACATTTAACATGAGGGAGAAAGGAATAGAAGGTTATGCTGTTAGGATTAGATGGAGAGGGATAGGAGGAGGCTCGTGTGGAGCATAACTACTGGCGTGGACCAGTTGGGCTAAATGGCCTGTTTCTATGTTGTACATTCTATGTAATTCTATGCAAGTGTGCTAAGTCCTGATGGGAAGAAAGTGGGCATTCAATGTCAACCAAACAGAAACTCTACCTGTATGCATTTTAAAGTAACTTGGTTTGGAAACTCTAAAACAGGGTGATGGATTGTTGCACGTACTGAACACCTACCTGACCAAACATAAAAAGCCAGAAATGTATTTTATTGTGATTAGGCAAGGTGAAACAAATCTCAACACCTTCTTTTCACCTTCCCCATACAAAAAAGACGCATACATACATACATGCCAATTATCATCGTTTCATGCTGTCCATTAGCGTTTCCAGGCTTGTGTCTGTTTGTGAACATTTGCCGACAAAAATGGGCATGGAATTAAACTTTCCACACTGCCTTACTGCTCCCCTGAGGTTACCGCGGAATGCTGTTGAAATCTTCTGTGCACTTGCGTGGCACTTGTGTGCATGTGCAACCTTGTGATCCTGTAGCTCCCTCACGAGCTTGTGATCAAGACACCTGAAGGAAAGGGATGTAAACCAAAGTTACTGCTCTGTTTATGTGCTGAAACCACCAGGCAAAATGTGCCTTTTAAAAAATCACTGCTTTCCATCAACATGAATCTAATGTGCTCATACTTGAAGCAAAACACTTGCGGTTTGTTTTATTACTGTATTAAAGATGGCAAAGGGTGGCTGCAGGGAGATGGAGACTACAGAACCAACTGTCTGCATTTTGTGAGTTGATGTAAAGATCAGCCATGATCTAACTGAATGGCAGAACAGGCCTCAGGGACTGAGTGGATAAAGTTTGAGGTTTGTTTTATTATTGTATTTAAGGATTGTTTAAAGATGGGTATGGACATATGTTTGGATACATCATAAAATGCTGACTCAGTATTCGCTAAACAGTTTTAAGGTGAAGGTGCTGGCGTTTAAAGGGCTGGTTTGCACATATGAGACTTCTCGCTTCATTGGTTTGCAATTTTTTTCTCCCACAGCTCAAGCTATGCTGCTGTCAGGGGGACTGGCTGAAGCCTCCAATATATTCCTGTTGCATTAGTCTTCACGTGCTCTGAGGGGTTTGTAAACCATGATGACAACCCCAGAACTCTGGAACAGGAATGGTGTTCCCTGTTATGAGGTGTTTTGATAAGAGTAAATAAGGAGAACCTGTTTCCACTGGCAAGAGAGTTTTTAACCAGAGGACACAAAATTTAAATCAGATATAAGAACCAGAGTGAAGATGAGGAGAATATTTTTTATACAGTAAGTTGCTATGATTTAGAATGTATTACCTGAAAGGGTGGTGGAAGCAGATTCAATATTAACATTCGAAGGGGAATTGAATATATGCTTAGAATAGAATGATACAGCACAGAAGGCCATTCGGCCTATTGTGCCTGTGCTGTCTCTTTGAAAGACATATCCAATTAGTCCCACTGCCTATACTTTCCCGATAGCCCTGAAAATGTTTCCCCTTCGAGTATTTGTCCAATTCCCTTTTGAAAGGGAACATTGTGCAGAGCTATGGGGAAAGAGCAGGGGAATGGGAATAATTGAAAAGCTCTTTCAAAGAGCTGGCACAGGGACGATTTCGGCCTGACTGCCTGCCTGCCTGCCTCTCTTCTGTGGCTATGTTCCCACCGAGTGTCCCTGGAGATGGAGCACCCGGTGGGCACCAGAGGGACTGGAGTGCTTCAACACCCCCAAAACAAAATGTTAATTTGATTTGTTAAGTTTACTTTAAGCATTTGTGTTTATGTTACCGTTTTATTGCTTGTGTTCCTTTATAAGATGGCATTTGCTTCTTTTTTTAAAAATCGGTGATAGCATCAGTCATCAATAACCAAAATTAAACAAGAGCTGGCACAGGCTCGATGGACTGAATGGCCTGCTCCTGTGCTGTGATTCTGCGTCCACACACCCGCTCAGTGGGCAGGACCGCCCAGTAGTGACAGAGAGTTGGCTCGGTACAATAACAATGGCAAACCGCAGGGAAAACATCACTGAATCAACACCCCCAGGAATAAGTTCAACCAGAGTTGGCAACCCACTGATATATACAGATTAAAGTAGGAGAAAAGAATAGGCCAGTGTCAGCCGTGGATCAGTTGGCAGCACTCTCACTCTCGCCTGAGTCAAAAGGCTGCGGGTTCAAGTCTCACTCCAGAGACTTGAGCATAAAAATCCAGGCTGACACTACCAGTGCGGTTCTGGGGGAGCGCTTCACTGTCGGAGGTGCCATCTTTCAGATGAGATGTTTTTTTTTGTAAAGCATAAATTCAAGTGCCCCCTTATTAAAGGGACACTGGAACCGGCAAATTAACAAATTAAACTTGGAACATTAAACAAATCAAATTATAATGTGGTTGCCGGGGGTGATGATGCACTCCAGTCCCTCCGGTGCCCACCTGTCACGGAAGGCCGCGAGCGTATCAGTCGACACCGCGTGCTCCATCTCCAGGGGCTTCCTGGCGTGAGCATAGCCGCGGAAGAGAGGCAGGCAGTCGGGCTGAACGATCAGATGAGGCGTTAAATCGAGGCCCTGTCTGCTCTCTCTCAGGTGGACTGAAAAGATCCCATGGCACTATTTCAGAAAAAGGGTTGGGGAGTTATCCCCGGTGTCCCATCACCAAAAAAAAACCCCAGATGGATGATCTGGGTCATGATCACATTGCTGTTTGTGGGAGCTTGCTGTGCGCCAATTGGCGGCCGCGTTTCCCGCATCACAACAGTGAGTGCACTTCACAAAAGTACTTCACTGGTCTGTAAAGCGCTTTGGGCCGTGAAAGGCGCTTATAGAAAAATGCAAGTCTTCTCTTATTTTTTTTTACCGTGCTGTTGCTATGGCGACGAGGCGTGCGCCATGTTCAGAGCGCCGCCGGTGAGGTGTTGGGAGCGCGCCGGAAGTGGCGGGTGGCTGGCAGGCAACGTGCGGAGCGGCGGCTGGGGGAGAGAGAGGGAGCATTCACCGACCATTCACCCACCGGCCGGCTCCCGAGTGCCGAGCGGAATGAGCCAGGGCCATGGCAGCCAGCGCCGTACAGTTCAAGACAAAGTGAGTGCAGCCGAGACCCACAGGCCGGGTGATTGGGAGGCTGGTCCGGATCCGGGTCCCTCAGAATTAGGCCTCTTCCCCCTCTCTCTCTCCCCCTCCCTCCACTCTCTCTCTCTCCCTCTCCCTCCCTCCCTCCCTCCACTGGTTTAAAATGTGGCCCGACCTCCACCTCCATTCACTCCGAAAGATAACGCGCGGCTCCCTGTCCTTCAGTGGGTGTGTGATCTGCCCGGCTCCATCCACTGTCACCCCTGTAAGATTTCCCCCCATGTTGGCCACGGTGGCCTGGACCTGCGATCGCTACATCTGTGTGATTAAACTGGTGCCTTGAAAATTTTGCTGCACTCACTGAAGTCAGCATCCCACACACAGAGTGTTCACGATATGGGATAGCTAAGGCTTCAGTTGCCCTTGTGATGCTGGGACCTTAAAAATGCCATGGTGGGTAGGAATGTGTCAGGTTTAAATGAGAGATGTGTAACTGATACTGAGGGAACATTCACATTGTAGCTGGTAGGTACATTTTTGGGCTTGAGCAAGGTAGAGCTGCTTGGCTCTTGCCTAACCAAGAGAGAACTGTGTACATGCCTGGTGCAAGCTTGGGCTGAGTTCTTCCCCAGCTGTTAAAAATGTAGATGTTGAGAAAGTGGGAGGGAAGGACCCCTGCCTTTTCAACATTTAAATCGAGTTTAGGTAGATTTAGGTGTAGGTGTATAAGAGCATTGACGCCACATTGGATTTGCACTCCATAGAGTAATATCATCATATCATCTCATAGGCGGTCCCTCGAATGAGGATGACTTGCTTCCACACCAAAAGGGATGAGTTCATAGATGTTTCAATGGAGGACCTGATATTCCAGTCCTGAACTCCAGGGGTGGAAGATGCCTGTGTGTGGATTTTTTTTAATGTTTGGTGACCGTTGCACATCAGCCACCACAAGGCCTTTATCCAGTGGCAAGGATAAACCAAGACGACTGGAGACCTGCTCTGCTGCACGGACCTAGTGCGCACACATATCGCAGTGTGGCCTGGCTCGTGCTGCTCATGGGTCCTTGGCTCTTCTGGGCCACAAGCCCATTTGGGCCATTTGCCGCTCCTCCGCCACAAACTTTCGCCGCATCTCTGCCACAAACATTCGCCGCACCTCCGCCACGATCTCTCACTGTTCCTCTGCCATGATCTCTCGCTGCTGATCTCTCACCGCTCCTCCGCCACGATCTCACGCCGCTCCTCCACCATAAAACATTCGCCACACTTCCACCACAATCTCTCACCGCACTGCCGCACCAAACATTTGCCGCACCTCTGCCATGATCTCTTGCTGCTCATCTCTTGTCACATCTCAGCCACGATCTCTCACCGCTCCTCTGCCTCAGTCATCCGTCGCAACTCCGCCGCGATCTTTTGCCGCTCATCCGCCCCGACCTTCCCGGGCCCTGCCGATGTTCCAGCCCACGCTCTAACCGGTGACCTGGGCCTTGATGATATCACCCAGTCGCCCACCTCAAAGTCGTCGTACACTTGGGACGACTCGCGCTGGAAGCTGCAGTGGCATGCTCCAGCTCTTTATACTCCCGACCTGCTGTGGTGCCCTCTCACAGGTCAGGGTGGCCCACAATGTTCTCAGCAAGGGTCACTGGATAGTGACTGAGCAGAGTCAGATGCTGCTGAGCATGCGTTGATAAACAACTAGTGCCTACAAATGCTGACATCCCACAGTGTGTGGATGCTACATTTCATTGAGATGTGATATAAACACAGGTGGTGTAATGAGGGATAATGTCACTGCCTTGGTGGCACACAGGTGGAGTCTGAGCCTTGCCTGGTTTCTGGTCCATTTCCTTTGGTCCTGTACATGGCCTGACTGTAGATATTTGGCTTTATTCACTGCATTTTGAAGAGGAATGGTGTGTCGTGTATATTAAAGCATGTAGATCAGATTAATGGTGTTCTTCAGTTCAGCAGAGGTATTGTTGCCGTGGGTGCACCGGCCACGTTGGCATGGCAACCTGAGGGCCCACTGCCAGACTAATTCGCTATTAAATCAATAGAGTGCAATACTGAAGCACTGAGACTACCCCTTCTGAGTAGTTGTTCTCTCGTGAGGTCAGGTTGGGCTCTTAATCCTAATTTACACTCCAGTTTAGCATTGGTGCAAATTCCAAATGGGTTCACACCAGTGCTAAACTGGGCATTTGAATGCACTCCTTCATTATCTTCTGAGTTGAGGGGGAAAGAATATTCAGAAGTTTGCATCATGAGATTAAGTGATTCGTTCAATGAGATTAAATAATTTTATATGGCTTGTGGCAAGCGATGCCCAATTGCAAATTTTGCCTTTGAACAATCATCAATTATGCGATATTTGCCTTTTGTAGCATAAGTGTACAATCAGGGCACAGACAGGTTTGCTGAAACAGTCAAAAGTGCTACCATGTCTACAGAAACATTTTAGAGAAGGTTTGGGAACTGAACTAATATTTGCGATAAAGAAATACTAATTCTGAGGTAGCGTTTTTACAGAGAAAATTTGGGATTGTATGGTTTGTGTGTGCTATTGACATCTGTATTTAGTTGCTTGGTTGCTGCCAATTTTTTAGGATGCATTTGCATTACAGCTGTAGTGGGAGGTTTTGCTTTGCACCAATGCTGTAGCTACAGTCTAAATTCAGCCTAAATGTTTATTCATTGCATAATCTGATTGGAGTGTAGCAGAGTGAGACTCTCTGGAGGACCAAGTCTTGCTCTATTTCCAAGTCAGGATTGACCCTAACTCTGATATACACTACACAAACTCATCAGTGCAAAGCAGTAACTGTTTTACACCAACCTGAAACTTGTGTCATTTCCCTGAGTGAGTGCATTGCTTCCTTCAAGTGACTTTTATATGCATGTTCTGAAAGGGCATATATGGTTAAAATATTACAAGGCAGAAAAGTGAGAGGAGGAGGACAGAAAATTGTAGTGAGACATCTCTTTGGATATGTGAATTATAACAATGCAGTACATATGTTAAAAAAAATCCATGTACAGACATCTTCCACCCTTCAAGATGTAGTTCGAAATCTGGAATATTAGGTCCTTCATTGAAACACCTGTGATCTCATCCCTTTTTGGCGTGGAAGCAAGTCATCCTCGCTTTGAGGCATTAACTACGATGATGATGATGTAAAGCATGAGTATTCTTGGGTAGTGTGAACTCCTGTATGGTATATTAAAATTTGTTTTTGTGGGGGATTTTGGTACCTGCTTTTCGATAGAAAGAACTTAAGCTCTATTCTTTGCAGAGTTTATATAAATGGAAAAAGTATGACACAAAATGCCTTAGACATGTAATATTCGGGTAACTGGGAGGAACTTTGAGACCCCTCACAACTTCTGAGGAACTCGTGGACACTCTGTCTGATTTTTGCAACTTGCTGCATGCAAGGTCCTGTCTGTGGAAAATTCCACCCCTTGTGTCTGGCCCAGTTTACATTGTGGATTAGCACAACATATGTGACTGTTCATTTTCTATTTTCCGAGGCATGATAGTTAAGCCTGCAATTACTGTGAATCTACAATGCCTCCTTGCTTCTGTTCACCTCCATTTACTGGCCAATAAATCTGTTTGGCAGTTTATCGCCTAAGCTAGCATCTAGTGAAGTGTCTATTCTACTGCCTTCTGAAGTCGAGGAAGATCATGTGAGTGCATTTGATATGACCAGTAGTAAAATATAGTAATGAAGGTTTTCTGTTTGATCCCTGGGCCCACTCCAAATAATGTAGAGATTGGATAGGTAGAGGTACACTTAAGTTTATATGAATGAGTTCTCAGCTGCAAGAGTGGTTTGCAATGCAGAAAATATCTGGAGTAAAACCCCCCCAAATGTAATGCACACTACAGGTATTATGTTTTGCTGAGATCCTAGTGGCAATTCTGTACAGGGTCAACTGAATCATGAAAGAACTGAAGCAACAATTTAAAGATTATAAAGATAAGACTACTTTTATATATATCTCTGTAGACTTTCTTGTGCCGTAAAGAATAGTGAAGAGCAACTGTATAATGCAATGAACCCATAGGCAATTGGAGTTCTGTGTAGCAAAGTGAGGAACAAGTAGTTAGCAGGTAATGAATCTGAGCCTTGAACTAAAAGTGCAGTGACCCACAAATAGGAATCATTGAAAGCGCACACTTTGGGGAAAAAAAAAGACTTGCATTTCGATAACGCCATTCACGACCACTGGACGTCTCAAAGAACTTTCCAAAAGTACTTGATTGGCTGTAGTGTAGTCACTGTTGTAATATAGGAAACACGGTAGCCAATTTGTGCACAGCAAGCTTCCACAAACAGCAATGTGATAATGACCTGATGATCTGTTTTTGGTATGTTGATTGAGGGATAAATATTGGCTGGGTCACCGGGGAGAACTCCCCTGCTCTTCTTCAAAATAGTGCCATGGGATCGTTTACGTCTACCTGAGGGAGCAGACGGGGCCTCGGTTTAATGTCTCATCCGAAGGAGGGCACCTCCGACAGTGCAGCACTCCCTCAGCACTGCACTGGAGTGTCAGCCTGGATTTATGTGCTCAAGTCCCTGGAGTGGGACTTGAACCCACAACCTCTGACTCCGAGGCGAGTGTGCTACCCACTGAGCCACAGCTGACACCGGCTGAAAGATGTTTGGTTTTTCCTCGTTTTCAGTCAAATTTAAGATTTCTGTAAATGTCTGCTTTCTTAAGTAGTGTTTAACTCTATTTTTAAATCTCTTCCAGCTATACTGTTTCCAGCAAAATTGAACCATTTTACAAAGGAGGAAAAGTACAGGTATCGTTTAATTTATTGTAAATTTTTAGTCTTATCTGGCTTTCACTGATATTTAAACTTTTAAGTTTGAATAATATTATGGCTATAAAATATTGAAATACAAGGGAGTCAATCATACAACTATGATGCTGCTATTTCATAAATGTTGTGACTTAATGAGATAATTACAAATCAGTAATTTGGTAATGAAGGCAATGTGGCATAACTAAGCTAGTTTCACTTACTTATATTAAAATCTGGATCCATTGAATTTCTTGGCATGTTTGTATAATGTGATTCAACTGTACCAAAGGACATTTATTCATAATGGTTATGTAACCCATCATCTGTACGTCTTGTATTTAAAAAAAATAATCTAGGAGTAATTGAAAGAGGGAGCGTTTGAACGGCAACAGAATGCTGGTTTTGTATGTTCTCTGCTGCTGCACTGTGATGCTGAAACAAGGAGGATATAACACTAAGAAAGTTACTCAAATGTAGCTTGACTGTAATATTAGTCTTTTTAAAATTTTCATGTTCTCCATTTTTTCCTCTTTTAAATTTTTTTTTCACTTTTGATTTTTGTATGTTAACTTAATTTATCTTCCATATGCCTTGCATTCTGTTGAAAGAAGTAGAAACAGAAGTAAAAACCGTTTGCTTAGCTTAGTTTGACAGACTTTGGGCTGTCATTGTCCATTTGGAGATGGAATCAACTTTCCTTTGTTTTTAAGAATGAAGCATGTTGCTTAAAAATAAAATTTTATTTCTTCCAATACAGATTAATAAAGATGGAACATGCATGTTCTGTACTTGTGGGACAAAGGTCAATGTCTTGGATATTGGAACAGGAATGGTTACAAAGAGCATTGAGCAGGTAGGGAGTTACAGAAGGGTAGCTACATTGCTCACATTTTGGTCTGAATGTTTTTCCTAGCCCTCACTGATGCTAATAAGCTATTTTAGTGCTGAATGGGATGCAAACCAAGACCTTTCACATCTGCACCAATGGAGACGTTGCTTACTATACCACCAAGGGACACGATATCTTTATGATTACGTTTTGTTAATTTTGTGCTTCAGGTGAGGTGTGTTGGTGTTGCAGAAATGAACACTTTTCATTTGCAACTCTGTCACAATTATGTACTCCCAGTTCAGTTATAGTATGATTAGATGCAGGGTGCAAAGCTCTCTAAACCTCAATAATATGCCTCTTCCCTTCACTGTATCACTGTGACCTGTTTCTATTTCCTCCAAAGCCTTTCAGTTGAGCCTCTCGGCCAGTCTCTGAGTGAGGTTGCCAATTTTGGGATAGCTTTGTGCTATGTGCCCAAACCTGGTAGCAGCTGGATTGAGACAAATCTATCTCACATTGAATCCTTCAATATCTTGAATTAATATAGTTCCTTTAATGTAGAAAAATGTCCCACGGTGTTTTCCGCGGACGTAATCAGACAAATATTTCACGTTGAGCCCTTCAGTCAACAGAAGAGACATCACCCCATCAATCTGGACTGATCCATATCTGTGTGAATACTGGTGATGGAACATAAATTATCATAGGCAGTCCCTCGGAATCGAGGAAGACTTGCATCCACTCCTGAAGTGAGTTCTTTGGTGGCTGAACAGTCCAATATGAAAGCCACAGACTCTTATCACAGGTGGGACAGATAAACGTTGAGGTAAGGGGTGGGTGGGATTGGTTTGCTGCCGCTCTTTCCTCGCTTGATTTCTGCATGCTCTCGGCGTTGAGACTCGAGGTGCTCAGTGCCCTTTCGGATGCACTTCCTCCACTTAGGGCAGTCTTGAGCCAGGGACTCCCAGGTGTCAGTGGTAATGTTGCACTTTATCAGGGAGGCTTTGAGGATGTCCTTGTCGCATTTCCGCTGCCCACCTTTGGCTCATTTGCCGTGAAGGAGCTCCGAGTAGAGCACTTGCTTTGGGAGTCTCATGTCTGGCATGCGGATTATGTGGCTTGCCCAGCGGAGTTGATCGAGTGTGGTCAGTGCTTCAATGCTGGGGATGTTAGCCTGAATGAGGACGCTGATGTTGGTGCGCTTATCCTCCCAGGGGATTTGTAGGATCTTGCGGAGACATCGTTGATGATATTTCTCAAGCAACTTGAGGTGTCTATGTTAATTCCTGGATTCTTTTACTTCAATCTGGTTCCGTAAAATTACTGAGTCGAATACCTCTTGTGCTTTGAACAAAGCAGTCTTTATTACTGGCCAGTAAGACCTATCAGACAGAAGATATACTCTCTGGATAGAGCGTACACACTCCCTACGGATAGGTGAAGTTACATCGTAAAGTGTTAACAGTTATACAGTTTTGAAATCAGATAACAAAATACAAATGGATTGACAGTCTAACTCAGCCACTCATTAGTCAATCTATATGAGATGTTCTTCTTGAAAGCTCAAGTATTGCCTCTAAATGTTTCAATCTAATGGTGTGACTATTTACTGAGACCTTGCAATTCTGCAGATGTATTTCATGTTACAATTATATATTATTGGCAGGATTAGTGACTTGAAACCTTGAGACAGACTGTTAGCTATGCTGATGTTGCACTATTTGCAATCTGACATTCTCCCAGCTATTCTTCCATGGCTTATACATTTTCATATATCCCGTTTACTTTACTGTCCTTAATTCCATATATTCCATTCAGATATCCACATCCCCCCTTTTATCATTCTATGATAACATTTAGGATCATTCTATGAGTATTGCATTGTTGAGTAGTTCTCTAGTTTGTTGGATCATAACCCGGGAACCCTTGACCACAAGAGGGTCTGCTAACCTTGTCATTGCTTTACAGCAGAGGTTAAAGCAACCAACAATCAAACAGCAGGTAATTATTATGAGGAGAACAATTGCCCCATGTATTAGATAGGATCTCCAAGATCCACCCAGAAACCAATCAAACCTGCTAAGTTCTTTTGCTGGTGTGGATAACTTTTTCACCTCCCTCCTTATGTGATCGGCAAGGTGGGTTATGTTTTCTGAACTATCAGGAATGTAAGTGCAACATTCAGATCCTATCAGGGCACACGTTCCCCCTTTCTCAGCTAACAGGTAATCGAGGGCCATTCGGTTTTGTAATGCTACGGTCCTTATCGCTACCATTTCAGCTGTGATGCCCTCCAGAGTCTCAGCAGTGCGGTTAGCTACCTGTTCCAATATCGTTTCTTTGAATCCACCTAACAGTCTCAGTTAGGGTCAGGGGAACGGTGCGCAAAGGAATTCCCCCTTTGGAATGTATAGGGATATGTGAACACACCCAGCATCTAGTGAAGTGCCCTTTTTCCGCATAAACGTAAGACATATACAAAAAGGTGTTTACATGGAGCTCTCGCCTTTGTCTTCCTTCCCGTGCACCAAAACTGTCATATATCAACACTATTATGCAGACAGTAGCATACAGACACAGTCTCATCTTATAAATAGTCCAATTATTTAGCTGATAAAAAGAGTTCTGTTTTCACATTTCCCTTCAGGTCTCCGTCAGTGTATTTGGCTGTCTGACAGGTAAGAGTTCAAACTGATCCTCCTTCAACTGCCTTGTTCAGCTATAGGGAGGAGGAGATCTGGAACAGAAACAGGAATTAGACTAACCAGCAAAATTTGTTTAAATGGTGATGAGCTTGCAGTGGTGCAGGTGAACCCAGGCACTTTTCCCCTCAACCTTGGCTGCAGTGGGGGTAGTGAGTGACACCTAAAAAGGCCCCTCCTATTGTGGCTCTAATCCCTTCCGAATCCATACTTCCCTGGTGCCACGAGGGACAATTCGGGTAAAACTGGGAGGTCGAGGTGAGCATCTTGAACCTGGTTGTGAACTAGTCGCAGAGCCTGAGTCAGAGAAAGAACATAGGTGGTCATCAGTCTAGCTGAGATCTCATATCTAGGAACAATTTCCCTCATTAACACCTTAACAACAGTCTGAGTCTTATTGTCCAGGTTAGGGTAGGCTTCAATCCATCTGCTAAACACATCTACTATTACTAACACATATCTGTAACACTGAACTTTTTGCAACTCAATGTAGTTCAACTGAAATGTCTCAAAGGGACCTTCGGGTAGGGGCGTTTTACCCCAATCACAGGGGACTCCCTTCCCTGGATTATGTTGCTGGCCAACCAGGCAACGACTACTGATGTTCTGGGTGAGCGCCTGGAGTTTAGGGTGCCACCAAGTAGCCAAAAGCGTATCACTTGTTGCCCTTGCTCCACAATGAGTAGCAAAATGCAGACATTCTATAACCCATGAGGCCAACTCGTCAGACATGCAAGTTTGTTCCGCGGGAGTGGTCCAGAGTTTAGAAACATTGTCATAAGTACATGCATAATATTTCCACAACAGTTTATCTTTTTCAGGAGCGTCCTCCTGTGCTTTTATAACATCTTGGATGGTTGGCATTGGTTTTTCCGAGGCTAACTTATCCTTCGCAGGATTTTTAGTCCGACTCATAATTTTGGGCACTACCATCTGTTAGTCACGAGAGGCCTGTTTGGCCTCTTGGTCAGGACAACGATTCCCTATATCAACCAGAGAATTTCCGGTAGTATGGCCGGTACATTTGACAATGGCAATGCGTTTGGGGAACATGAGGGCTTGCAACAAATCAGATACTAACTGTTTATGAGATATCTCATTCCCCTGTGAGGTTAGGAATCCCCTATTTTTCCATAATTGTCCGAAATCATGCGCCACCCCAAAGGCATACCTAGAGTCGGTATAGATATTGACTTTGAGATCTTTGGCCAAGATACAGGCTTGGGTGAGGGCGAATAGTTCAGCTTGTTGAGCAGAATAGGCGGTTTCAAAGCAGCAGATTCCAAGACCTGATTCTCCTGGTTTACTATGGCGTATCCTGAGATTCGTGTATCTTCTGGATTAATAGAAGTACTTCCGTGAACAAACATAAACAATCATGACTGGGTTCTTCCTCATCTTGGGGTGGCTCAGTAAGAAAACAGGCCGGATTAATTGCAGTATAGTGCCAAAAAGTCAGTTTAGGATTGCCTGTGATTTCAGTGGGTTCTGTCGGATTGCCCTGCACTGAGATCTCAATCGGATCAATGGGAGTATAACCCACTTGGGAGGGGTTCTCTGCCCACACATGAGGATCCACATAGTCAGGTATGCCGGAGCCAGTATGATGCTGTAGAGTCGTTAAGACCTTCTCGGGGTCCCCATGAAATTGGACTGTTCGGCCATGTTTTACAATTTGCACATCCCGGCTGGTAGGGTCAGCCTCATCTATGGCCTTGCGTACCATAACTCCCAAATCTTTAGCATGGTGAGGGGCTAATACTTCACGAGCAATATGCGGTGCCATTGTTAGGGGCTGTTTCCACAGATTCTTATCCACTTCCACAAAATCTGCCTCTCTTTCCAGTCCAGTCACTCTAGCCCTTAATAGAATTCCCTTCACTTCCCCTTCGTGATCCTGATAAAAGTTCTGCAGGTCCTGATTCTTTCCACTGGGATCGTATGCTAGGGTCACGTGATAGGGTGCCTGCGGCAGGTCCAGAGACCACCACTGAGGGGTTCTAGTGGTATAATACTGCCGCTTAAGGGTTTCCTGTTTTACAATAATCTCCATACTCCAAATGCAACTGGAATTTGCAAAGGAGGTCTCTAGCCATCAAGTTACAGTCCAGATTGGTTGTGATTACAACTCGATGTTCCACCGATTCTTCCTGGTAACCCATTTTAACCGGTTCTGACACTGGGAATGTCGAGATTTGTCCCAGGAATCCTGAAAGTTCCTGTGTTTCAGTAGAAGCAGGGAGTTTAAGCTTTGATTGTACAGAAGACATGAAGGCTCCCGTATCTATCAAAAAGGGTTGCCACTCATTCAGAATGGGTTCGTCGTCCGGGGAGGATCCCTGCACAATCAAGCTGCGTAGTCAATCGGGGGACAATTGACCAAAGGGGTTGTTCTGGGAGAAGTTAGTGTTAGATCCTCCTCTCCCCCCTTGCCTTCCTCCTCTTCCTTTTCCATGCTGACGATAGAGGCAATTTTTATTCCAATGTCCTTCCTGCCCACAATTAAAACAGTCAATTCCTCTTACCCAGTCCCGGCCTCTTCCCATACCATGCCGGGGACAATAGGGAGGTTTATTAGCAGGGCTCGGGCCGTTTGGTTGTTTAGTATAACCGTATCCTTGCTTATCCATCCAATCCTGTATGCCACACTACGGTTCTATTGATCCTTCCTCCCGAGATGGCTCTTCCTTTCTAGTCACGTATTCAGTCTTGACCCGGGTTGGGGGCGCACCTCCCCCCTCCCCTTTCTTTTTCTGCCAATAATATCTAACTGCCCTTTCCATCTGTCCGGATAGCGTGAGCAATCAAATAGTTGTTTGAAGATCACAGACATCTATAGAGAGGTGGTCTGCAGCTTGTTGTGCATCAGGGTTTGGCATTGGTCTGACAGGGAATTGGTGTCGGGACTTTGGGATCTTGGAAATCATTTCTAGGCCGGAGGATGTTTCAGAGCTGTCTGACTGCTTGACAGTTCTGCGTCTCGATCGGCGGGGGTGTTTGCTATGTCTTTCACAACTTGGACTGGTAGGTTGACTAGAAGATTTACGGGACTGTTTGTGATGAGATATAGTTCTGCCCTTTCGAGTGTGAGATCTGGTCCTTTCGGCTATATTGCCTGTGAACTGGGGATCCGAATCGCTATCAGAGGATGAGGAGTCAGTTTGGGTTTGTTGCTTTGGTGATATGTGGTTGTTCCTAACTCTTTTTACCGGAGTGTTAGGTGGAGGGTGTTGGGAAGAGGACTGGAGCAAGAGGCCAGGGGGTGCGGGAGGCGCCGTTGGGCGCTGAGTCAGTGGCCACTCATCAATTTCATCATCAGCCTCGGTTAACACAAAGCCAGCCATTTTAACTTGTAGTTGATCAATACCTTTCTCAGAGGTCCCAGAGGATCTCTTAGCAAGTTTCTCGTGTGCACATTCATTCTTTTTTTTTAAAGACGTCTACAGTTTTAACATGTGTTCCCTCTGTCAATGCAAGTCCTAATTTAATAGCATTTGTTTGCCAACTCGATAGAAGTGATGCATCTTTTAATTTCTGACAATAATGTCGCCAGGTTGCAATTAAATTTTTTTATCCCCTTTTCCTCGTCCCCTTCTCCAAATTAATCCCTGTGCTTTTTTTTTACCTCTACGCTTCTAGTGTCACTTAGAGGCCACTGGTCATCCATAATAATTTGTTCAGGGCTCCTGATAATTTTCTAAAGTCTTCAGCTCTTTCAGGGAATTCCTCACATAGCTTTTGTAGCGGATTATCCGCATCCGTAGTTTTATCTAACTGATTACCCATTTTCACACTGCCCCTCGTATTACTGTGTCGCTACGCGTTCGTGTCGTCATGCAATTTAAACAAACTTAAAAATAGACACAGACTTTACAGAACTAACACGGACTTTAACTAACTCCAAATAACCAAACTTTACTAATGCTAACACTTACCCGCGTCGCCGCGCGGTTCGCGTCGCCGCGCGATTTCAATACTAAACTACCACGTCGCCGCGCAATCCGCGTTGCCTCGCAGTTCACGTCGCCGCGCAATCCGCGTCGACCCGTGGCTCGCGTCGCCGCGCGAGTTAAGATACTTTAACTTTAAAAGGTAAACAAGGACTTCTAACACTTACCCGCGTCGCCGTGCGATTTACAAAATAGACAAAGACTTCTAACACTTACCCGCGTCGCCGCGCGGTTCGCGTCGCCGCGCGATTTCAATACTTAAAACTTTACTTAAAACTCTAAACACTTTAAAACTTACAGACTTACTGCCATTAGCACTGACTTTCGCGATTCGCGTTGCTGCGCCTCTGCGTCACTACGCGTTTACGTCACTGCGCGTTTACGTCACCGCGCGTCTACGTCACTGCGCGTTGACGTCACTGCGCGTTCGCTTCACTGCGCGTTTACGTCACTGCGCGTTCGCTTCGGCCCTACCTTCCGAGTTGCTGCGGGGGTTTTCTTTTTAAATTCAATCAGAGCCTAGACGGGCCAAGTGATATACAAGGTCGACGTCGTACCTGAGTTGAACACCTATCCTCTATTTAAATCCCCATTTTATTCCCTGTGAGCCTAATTTTCTAATTTTGATTTCTTATGAGCCTCAATTAATTTCTTTTAGTCTCCAAATTTCCCTATCCTTTCGCGTCACTGCGCAGTTTAAATTCAATCAGTCAATGAAAGCCCTAATTTAATGGAGTTTTTCTGCCAATTGGACAGAAGTGATTTTATATTTTTCATAATTTAAAATCTCAGAACATTTTTTTTCTTTCAGCACCTATTTAGTACGTTACTTTTTTTTATAACTAGAGAGAAGTCTGGCACGTAGGCTGTGGACTGCTTTTCGTTATCTCAATTGTTCCAGCCTCAAGGTCGTGTTATTTAATATAATTTTTTTTTTTAAATCCTTTTGAATCCATCTCAGTTGTTTTGCTGTGCCTTCTCTGAATGTTTGCTTTCAACAAGTTTTTTTCTTTTTTTTTTTAACCACCGGGACCATGTAATTTTTTCTTTTTTTTTAACAAACCTATCCTTTGTGCATTTCCTGGCTCCGTAACTTATCATCCAAATATACGTAATTCAATAAGGTTCACACTCTTAAACTTCCCACATACAGGACAACACTACGAAGGGTTAAAACAAACTTTCATTCTGTTTGAGATAAAACAAACCACAACTTCCCGGCTTTTTTTTTTTACAGTAAAAGTCACAGAAGCATTTCTCATTTAAACAGACATTCACAAGAGTCTCTTTTCTTTCCTATTAATTTTTTTTGGATCCATGATTGATCATCTATCCCTATCTAGCTCTAACTATCTTTCCCTTTCCAAGTCGCCGCTTGGTTTGCGTCATCGCGCAATTTCCCTATCTCTATCCCTATTCTAAGTTTGAAAGGTATTCACCAGATTGTCCTGGATCTCGTTCAGACACTACCTGAGAACCAGCGAGTGGCTAAACTTTCCTCAGACTTTTGAAACCGGGGGAAACTGGAGCAGTATTGAAATCATACTCACTCCAGTGGCCATTTTCCCCTCGTCTCGTCCAAGGCTAGTCTGGCTCTTAATTCGCAAGTTTTCGGCAGTCGTCCGTTGAGATCCCACTTCTGACACCAAATGTTAATTCCTGGATTCTTTTACTTCAATCTGGTTCCGTAAAATTACTGAGTCGAATACCTCTTGTGCTTTGAACAAAGCAGTCTTTATTACCGGCCAGTAAGACCTATCAGACAGAAGATATACTCTCTGGATAGAGCGTACACACTCCCTACGGATAGGTGAAGTTACATCGTAAAGCGTTAACAGTTATACAGTTTTGAAATCAGATAACAAAATACAAATGGATTGACAGTCTAACTCAGCCACTCATTAGTCAATCTATATGAGATGTTCTTCTTGAAAGCTCAAGTATTGCCTCTAAATGTTTCAATCTAATGGTGTGACTAGTTACTGAGACCTTACAATTCTGCAGAAGTATTTCATGTTACAATTATATATTATTGGCAGGATTAGTGACTTGAAACCTTGAGACAGACTGTTAGCTATGCTGATGTTGCACTATTTGCAATCTGACATTCTCCCAGCTATTCTTCCATGGCTTATACATTTTCATATATCCCGTTTACTTTACTGTCCTTAATTCCATATATTCCATTCAGATATCCACATCTACTGTACATGGTCCATGTCTCTGAGCCATACAGGAGGGCAGGTATTACTACAGCCCTGTAGACCATGAGCTTGGTGGCAGTTTTGAGGCCTGGTCTTCAAACACTCTTTTCCTCAGGCGGCCGAAGGCTGTACTGGAGGTGGTGTTGGATCTCGTCGTCGATGCCTGCTCTTGTTGATAGGAGGCTCCCGAGATATGGGAAGTAGTGTCCAGGGCCGGGCCATGGATCTTGATGACTGGGGGGCAGTTCTGGGCGGTGAGGACAGGCTGGTGGAGGACCTTTGTCTTACGGATGTTTAGTGTAAGGCCCATGCTTTCGTACGCCTCAGTAAATATGTTGGCTATGTCCTGGAGTGCAGCCTCTGTATGTGCGCAGATGCAGGCATCGTCTGTGTACTGTAGCTCGACGACAGACATTGGGGTGGTCTTTGATCTGGCCTGGAGATGGCGCAGGTTGAACAGGTTCCCACTGGTTCTGTCGTTTCGTTCCACTCCAGCGGGGAGCTTGTTGACTGTGAGGTGGAGCATGGCGGCGAGAAAGATTGAGAAGAGGATTGGGGCGATGACTCAGCCCTGTTTGACCCCGGCCCGGACGTGGATTGGGTCTGTGATGGATCCATTGGTAAGGATCACGGCCTGCATGTCATCGTGGAGCATGCGGAGGATGGTGACGAACTTTTGGGGGCATCCGAAACGGAGGAGGACGCTCCATAGACCCGCGCGGTTGACAGTATCAAAGGCCTTTGTAAGGTCGAAGAAGGCCATGTATAAGGGCTGGCGCTGTTCCCTGCATTTTTTTCTGAGCTGTCGCGCTGCAAAAATCCTGTCCGTTGTACCCCGTAGGGGACGAAATCCACACTGTGACTCTGGGTGGTGCTCTTCGACCATGGGAAGATCGGTTGAGGAGGACTCTAGCGATGACTATCCCAGTGCTTGATAGTAGGGAGATTCCTCTGTAGTTGCGGCAGTCAGACTGGTCCCCTTTTTTTTTTTAAAGATGGTCACGATTACTGCATCTCAGATCCTCCAGCATGCTCTCCTCCCTCCAGATGAGAGAGACGAGGTTGTGTATTCGCGCCAGCAGTGCCTCTCCACCATACTTCAATGTCTCAGCAGGGATTCCATCCGCACCCGTAGCCTTGTCTTTTAGCTGTCTTAGGGCCTTTTCTATTTCGTGCAGTATTGGGGTCTCACTGAGGTGGTGGCGGGTAGCATGCTGCAGGTTACAATGTGACTAAAAGGCAAGCGCCTGGAATTTCCATTGGGGTTCTCCCAATCTGCTGTAACCTCAGTGGAAACCTTGGGGAAATGGTGTAAAAGGCCATACTTGCAGCAGGAGATGGGGAGAATTCTGCAGAGATTTTACCTCCAAACTTCTTGCTATTGTTGATAGCATTCTGCCTGTCAGTTACTGAATCAGTTACCATTGATTCTATTAGAGGGTAACCATATTACAAAAAGCTTCATAGGATCACTGATACTTAATCAAAGTGTCACTTCAAGGCTCATACAATACTTTGTATTTGTGGAAAAATTATTGTTTTTCAATATTTAAAAAATATATTATATTGAGTATCGGTATATAGGGTAACTACACAAACTGGTTTCATGATTGCAGTTTGGTTTGAATTAATTATGACTTTTGTGTTTTTCCTTGCAGGAGGATCAAGAAGCTATTACCTGCTTCAGCGTCAGTCCTGATGATGAGGTACTTATTGGAGTTAAAATGTTTGCACTCTAGCCATAATTCACTAAAAATGTGAGATTATGTAATGCAGTCTGACATTGTTAAATTTTATTAGCTTATAAAATAATGTGCTGCATGAGCATAGGCCATTCCCCACATAAGATCCAAATTTTTTCTCTGGCAGTTAAAATGCTTCCCCACAAAGTGACAGGTTGGAGGCAACTGATTGTGTATTATGCTAATGGATGGTTGTAGAGCAGTCTTGTTAGAAGGCCCACCAGGTTGAGAAAGTTTTTTTTTAAAAAGAGGAAATAAAATGCTGGAAACTAACTCTCAAAGTGATTTCCCTTAAGTGAGTGCTATCATTTATCACTCATTTGCCATACTGTCTGAGATGAGAAAGACTATCAAGTAACCCAATACCATCGTCAGTTGAGCATTTAACTCCTAATCAATTTATTGTGAACTTTTGAATCCAAGCGTTGCCAATTGCTTGAACTTGCTCGGCTCAGTTGGGTGAGATCCATTCAACATCTGTTGGACCTCAAAGTGGAATTGAGCATGCATGGGAGGGGGAGAAAAACTTGCACAGTGCAAATGGCTTTTGTTGATTGTGGAGCTGCTTTGGCAGTAGCCTTGGATAGGTCTATAATCTGCCCTCATGGTTAACTAAGGTTGTTGCTGCCTCATCTCAAATCTTTTAACTTGCTGAAAAACTATTCCTGTTTTTACATGCTAGTAAGATTTATTTTCTGGACAGTTTTATTTGTGGAATGTAACCTGAAGGAGCAAAGTGAAAATTATGTGTTATGGTCCTCCTAATTTAAAAAAAAAAAAGACTAACTGATTTCCTGTAGCCTTATTTGTAGGTGGACATGTAGATTGAACTGTATGTCAGACTGGGCCAGGTGTAGGGGAGGCAAGTCTAACTTGAGAACGAAAGCCATTTTTTAATTATTCGTTCCTGGGATGTGGGCGTTGCTGGCAAGGCCAGCATTTATTGACCATCCCTAATTGTCCTTGAGAAGGTGGTGGTGAGCCGCCATCTTGAACCGCTGCAGTCCGTGTGGTGAAGGTTCTCCCACAGTGCTGTTAGGGAGGGAGTTCCAGGATTTTGACCCAGTGATGATGAAAGAACTGCGATATATTTCCAAGTCAGGATGGTGTGTGACTTGGAGGGGAACTTGGAGATGATGGTGTTCCCATGCGTCTGTTGCCCTTGTCCTTCTAGGTGGTAGAGGTCGCGGGTTTGGGAGGTGCTGCTGAAGTGCAGCGGCTTTGGATGAAGCTCAGTACTGGGTTAGGATTGAGGTGTTAAGATTGTGGGGCTGAGGCTTGGGTTAATTTGAGAAAGAAATAAAATTAAATTGAAAGAAAGTTAAACCTAAGGGAGAGGGTGGAGGAGAGAAACATGTGAGCCCGAGTGGAATACAGATGTGTGTGGAGTGGATCGTGGGTTCCTTAATGTGAGTTTGGGGCTTGTGAAGCCCTGACCCAGCCAGTGTTCTGAAAGTAGAACAGCAGGTTTGTGCAAGTAATATGTCTGTAATTGTCTTCCAAGGAGAATACAAAGATTCATTCACCTTCGAATTCACAATGTTTAAGGTAGTGCTACTATCAACGGCATTGCTCTCAGTCTGGGTGAGGGATGACACGATGGGTCGATCTTAGTTTTTATTGTTGCAGTACAATTGGATAAGTTTTTGGTGGAATGTGATGGGGAGAAAGGTTTTTGAGTAACAAAAGTAAAAAATTACATATTAGAAAGAAAAGAAATACAGATTTAAAAACTCAACTAAGAAGGAACTTAAGTGGGCACTCTGGATGACAGACTCGAGGTACATGACTTACACAAGAAATGTTCAAAATTGATCATCAAATTCACTCAGGCTGTTAACTGGTACGGGCAAGTTCTGTAAATAAACACGACCTGCTTGTTTAGACTTTTTCTACACAAGACATTTATTATCTTTATCAACTAGGAATTGTGTATTGGCTGAGAAGTAGAATCTGAATAAGACTTCTACAATGTTGCATGACATTACATATTTATGATGGGTTTATATATATCCTAATAGTTTCAACTTTCAACAAGCTATTCAATACGGAACTTGGTTGTCAGATTACATAGTAATTACATGGCCCAACCAGTCCATATTGGTGATTATCCACCACGCAAGCAATAATCCTAATCTCGTGTGCACGCTCTGCTTTTACATCCCTTTAAACCCTTTCCTTCAATCACCTGTCTGATCTATTCTTAAAAGTCGCCGTGGTCTTTGTTCACTGCTGCATTCCACAGCCTCACAACTGTCTTGTATTTAAAAAAAATTCTCCTGCTCTCTGTCCTAAATCGCTTGCATTTAATCTTATATCTATGTCCCCTCATTCTACACTCCTCAACCACTAGAAACCGTCTGTTTTTATCTACTACATCCTATCGCTTTATGATTTTAAGCACTTCTATCAAGTCCTCTAATTTCCTCTGAACAAAAACATCCCCAATTTTCCAAGTCTTTATTTCTATATCCTTGTACCAGCCAGCTTGCTAGTGAATCTGCATTGCATTCTCTCTATTGCCTCGATATCCTTCCTAAAGCAGGGAGCCCAAAACTGCACAAACTACTTCGACTATGGTCTTACTAAGGTTTTACAGATTCATCAATACAATTCGACTTTTATATTTATTGCCATAAAATTTCATTAGCTCTTTTTTTTTGTCTTCTCTATTTGAGGTGTTTTTAATGTTTGAACTTGAACCGCCAAATCTGCTCTTCCAAATCATCCAGACTTCCCCATTCAAAGTATAATTATTACTTTTTTTTACCAAAATGTATCACCTCACCTTTACTGACATTGAATTCTCTATGGCACTTGTTAATGTATTCCACCGTCATACCAATATCTTTTGTGCAGCTTTCTTTGGTCCTCAGAATTATTTGCTGTGCCTCCTATTTTTGGATTGTCTGCATTTGGACACCACTCCCTCTAGCCCTATATCGAAATCATTGTTGCACACCGTGAACAAAAGTGGTCCCAGCACAGAACCTTGGGAGGAAGCACTACCCACCTCCAGCCAATCTGAGAAACTGCCTTTAGCTGCTATTCTCTGTTTTCTCCCTCCTAACCAATCTCTAATCCTAAGTTGCTACCTTTTCCCCATATCCTATACCCCCTAATCTTCGCCAACATTCTCCTATGTAGTACCTTGTCAAAGGTTTTCTGAAAATCCATGTACACAAACCTACTGCATTATCCCCGCTTACAATATCTGTCCCCTCCTCAAAGTAAGTTTGTCAAACATATTGCTTAATACCTGTATAAAAACACAAAAACACAGCATCTGTGGAGGGAAAACAGAGTTAATGTTTCAGGTCGATGACCCTTCGTCAGAACTGGCGAATGTTCGAAAAGAGCAGATTCTTAAGGAGCACTGAAAGGGGGAGGGAAGAAACAAAATGGAAGGTCTGCGATAACAGAGATTGAAGAGACAAAAGGGATGATGGGCTGAATTGAAATGGTAATGGCAGAAGTTAGAAAAAGGTTAGTCTAGATAGGTTGCTCAATATATTCACACCTGTCCATGTGTTGCTTGCCAGATGCTGGTGACGAGTAGTCGTTCCTTACTCCTGAAACAATGGGACTGGAAAGAGAATGTGTGTACTCGCACGTGGAAAGCTATTCACACCAGTCCAGTGGCCAGCATGGCTTTTGACTCTACCTCAACTCTATTGGCTACAGGTATAACTCTTTTTTCTTCTTGGTGTGATTATACTGATATCCTTTCATCTGTTCTGTGTTGTGGCCTGTGTAAGGAATGCTATTAGCGATCTTCTAGATTGCACAGTGGATCAACATTTAGATTGAAATGCTGCTCAGATGGAAGGTAATGAAACTTCTTATGGCTTGTTTATCTTTTTCAGGAGGGTGTGATAGTACAATCAAGATCTGGGATGTTATCAAGCAGTACTGCACGCACAATCTGAAGGGCTCCTCTGGAGTTGTTCAGTAAGGAAAATTAACTTTGATTTAATAAAATTGTTTAAGTCGGTGGGCTGTAATGGATGCTAAGGAAAGGTCAGGAAAAAATAAACTGCGACTTTGTATTGAAAGTTTAAATAGGCAAAAATGTACTTGCTCTGACCTTTGCCTGGTGAGATGGTAGTATATTTGCTGTAAACTGAAATAGGATTGTGCTGATTGTACTTTCCTTCTCTTTTTGTGCCATCCCCCCATCTTCTCTTTGCAGCCTGGTTGAATTTCATCCCGACATATCACGGGTTCAGCTTTTCTCCTCCTCAATGGATTATAAAGTACGACTTTGGAACCTGAACACCAGCAAGTGTATTATGGTGCTGGATGCTCACTACAGTGCCGTGACTTCATTGGCATTCACATTGGATGGAAACACACTTGTCAGGTACCGCAAACATTTAGGGGCAATGATGTTGTAATATTTACTTTGTTGTGAGTAATCCTCTGTTTTAGCTGAACACTAGTACGGTAGCATAGTGGGTATGTTTCTGGACTAGTAATCCAGAAGCCTGGATAATAATCTGAGGTGGTGAAATTTGAATTCGCGTCCCATCAGTTAATTAAATAAAAAATCTGGAATTTATATATCAGTAATGGTGACGGTGAAACTACTGGATTGCCATAAAAACCCATCTGGTTCATTAATGTCCTTTTAGTGAAGGAAATCTGCCGCCCTTGTCTAGTCTGGCCTATGTGTGACTCTAGACCCACATCATCATCATCTTGGCAGTAACTTGAAATCAAGGATGACTTGCTTCCATTCTAAAAGTGAGTCCTCAGGTGACTGAACAGTCCAATGCGGGAATTACAGTCTCTGTCACAGGTGGGACAGACAGTGGTTGGAGGAAAGGGTGGGTGGGGAGCCTGGTTTGCCGCACGCTCCTTCCGTTGTCTCTGCTTAATTTCTGCATACTCTCGGCGACAAGACTCTAGGTGCTCAGCATCCTCCCGGATTCTCTTCCTCCATTTTGGGCGGTCTTGGGCCAGGGATTCCCAGATGCAAGTGGGGATGTTGCACTTTATCAAGGAGGCTTTGAGGGTGTCCTCGAAATGTTTCCTCTGCCCACCTGGGACTTGCTTGCCGTGTAGGAGTTTCTTAGTAGAGCTCTTGCTAGGGAGTTTTGTGTCAGGCATGCAGACGATGTGGGCCGCCCAACAGAGCTGGTCGAGCGTGGTCAGTGCTTCGATGCTGGAGATGTTGGCCCGAGCGAGATCACTGACGGTACGTCTATCCTTCCAGTGGATTTGCAGGATCTTGCAGAGGCATCATTGGAGGTACTTCTATAGCGCTTTGAAATGTCTGCTGTATATGGTCCACATCTCTGAGCCATATAAAAGAGCGGTTATCACTACTGCTCTATAGACCACCATAAGCTTGGCACCGGATTAGAGATCCTGGTCTTTAAACACTCTTCCTCGAAGGCTGCGCTGGCACACTGGAGTCGGTGTTGGACCTCGTCGATGTCTGTCCTTGCTGAGTGTAGGCTCCGGAGGTATGGAAAATGGTCCACGTTGTCCAAGGCTGCTGCGCCTTGGATTTTGATGACCGGGGAGCAATGCTGTGTGGTGGAGTCAGGTTGGTGGTGGACCTTTTGTCTTACGGATGTTTAGCATAAGGCCCATGCTTTCGTATGCCTCAGTGAAGGTGTTGACGATGGCTTGGAGTTCGGCCTCTGTGCGCAGATGCAAGCGTCGTCTGCGTACTGTAATTCGACAGTGGAGGATGGGACGACATTGGATCTAGCCTGGAGGCGGTGACAGTTGAACAGATTCCCATTGGTTCTATAGTTTAATTCCACTCCAGTGGGGAGCTTGATGAGAGTGAAATGGAGCATTGCAGCAAGGAAGATCGAGAAAAGCGTTGGTGCGATGACGCAGCCCTGCTTGACCCTGGTTCGGATGTGGATTGGGTCTGTGGTGGATTCGTTGGTCAGGATCACGGCCTGCATATCATCATGCAGCAGGCGGAGGATGGTGACAAATTTGGGGGTGGCCGAAATGATGGCGTCAAAGGCCTTTGTGAGGCCAAAGGCGGCCATGTACAAGGGTTGATGCTGTTCCCTGCGTTTCTCTTGTAGTTGTCGCTCTGTGAAGACCGGTGCCACGTGCTAGTCAGAGTAGGAATTGCAGGATAGCTAAGATGAATACGTGGCTTGAGGAGTGGTGCAGAAGGGAGGGATTCAAATTCCTGGGACATTGGAACCGGTTCTCGGGGAGGTGGAACCAGTACAAACCGGATGGTCTTCTCCTGGGCAGGACCAGAATCAATGTCCTAGGGGGAGTGTTTGCTAGTGCTGTTGGGGAGGGGTTAAACTAATATGGCACAGGGATGGGAACCTATGCAGGGAGACAGCGGAAAGTAGAATGGGGGCAGAAGCAAAAGATAGAAGGAAAGTAAAAGTGGAGGGCAGAGAAACCCAAGGCAAAAATCAACAAAAAGGGCCACATTACAGCAAAATTCTAAAGGGGCAAAGTGTGTTAAAAAGACAAGCCTGAAGGCTCTGTGCCTCAATGCGAGGAGTATTCGTAATAAGATGGACGAATTAACTGTGCAGGCAGCAATTAACGAATATGATCTAATTGGCATCACGGAGACATGGCTCCAGGGTGACCAAGGCTGGGAACTCAACATCCAGGGGTATCCAACATTCAGAAAGGCTAGACAGAAAGGAAAAGGAGGTGGGGTAGTGTTGCTGGTTAAAGAGGAAATTAACGCAATAGTAAGGAAGGACATTAGATTGGATGATTTGGAATCTATGGGTGGAGTTGCGGAATGCCAAAGGGCAGAAAACGCTAGTGGGAGTTATGTACAGACCACCAAACAGCAGTAGTGAGGTTGGGGACAGCATCAAATAAGAAATAAGGGAGGTGTACAATAAAGGTACAGCAGTTATCATGGGCGACTGTAATCTACATATAGATTGGGCTAACCAAACTGGTAGCAATACGGTGGAGGAGGATTTCCTGGAGTGTATTAGGGATGGTTTTCTAGACCAATATGTCGAGGAACCAACTAGAGGGCGGCCATCCGAGACTGGGTGATGTGTAATGAGAAGGGACTAATTAGCAATCTAGTTGTGCGAGGCCCCTTGGGGAAGAGTGATCATAATATGGTAGAATTCTTTATTAAGATGGAGAGTGACACAGTTAATTCAGAGACTAGGGTCCTGAACTTAAGGAAAGATAACTTCGATGGTATGTGACAGGAATTGGCTAGAATAAACTGGTGAATGATACTTAAAGGGTTGACGGTGGATAGGCAATGGCAAACATTTAAAGGTCACATGGATGAACTTCAACAATGTCTGGAGTAAAAATAAAACGGGGAAGGTGGCTCAACCGTGGCTAACAAGAGAAATTAAGGATAGTGTTAAATCCAAGGAAGAGGCATATAAATTGGCCAGAAAAAGTAGCAAACCTGAGGATTGGGAGAAATTTAGAATTCAGCAGAGGAGGACTAAGGGTTTAATTAGGAGGGAGAAAATAGAATACGAGAGGAAGCTTGCTGGGAACATGAAAACTGACTGCAAAAGCTTCTATAGATATGTGAAGAGAAAAAGATTAGTGAAGACAAACGTAGGTCCCTTGCAGTCAGAACCCCAGACGAATTTATAATGGAGAACAAAGAAATGGCAGACCAGTTGAACAAATACTTTGGTTCTGTCTTCACGAAGGAAGATACAAATAACCTTCCGGCAATACTAGGGGACCGAGGGTCTAGCAAGAAGGAGGAACTAAAGGAAATCCTTATTAGTCAGGAAATTGTGTTAGGGAAATTGATGGGATTGTAGGCCGATAAATCCCTGGGACCTGATAGTCTGCATCCCAGAATACTTAAGAAAGTAGCCCTAGAAATAGTGGATGCATTGGTGGTCATTTTCCAACAGTCTTAGCGACTCTGGATCAGTTCCTATGGACTGGAGGGTAACACCACTTTTTAAAAAAGGAGGGAGAGAGAAAACAGTTAATTATAGACCGGTTAGCCTGACATCAGTAGTGGGGAAAATGTTGGAATCAATTATTAAAGATGAAATAGCAGCACATTTGTAAAGCAGTGACAGGATCAGTCCAAGTCAGCATGGATTTATGAAAGGAAATCATAGAAACATAGAAAATAGGTGCAGGAGTAGGCCATTTGGCCCTTCGAGCCTACACCGCCATTCAATAAGATCATGGCTGATCCTCAGTACCCCTTTCCTGTTTTTCTCCATAACCCTTGATCCCCTTAGCCGTAAGGGCCATATCTAACTCCCTCTTGAATATATCCAATGAACTGACATCAACAACTCTTTGCTGCAGGGAATTCCACAGGTTAACAACTCTGAGTGAAGAAGTTTCTCCTCATCTCAGTCCTAAATAGCCTACCCCTTATCCTTCGACTGTGTCCCCTGGTTCTGGACTTCCCCAACATCGGGAACATTCTTCCCGCATCGAACCTGTCCAGTCCCATCAGAATTTTATACGTTTCTATGAGATCCCCTCTCATCCTTCTAAACGCCAGTGAAAACAGGCCCAGTTGATCCAGTCTCTCCTCATGACAGCCCAGCCATCCCTGGAATCAGTCTGGTGAACCTTCGCTGCACTCCCTCAATAGCAAGAACATCCTTCCTCAGATTAGGAGACCAAAACTGAACACAATATTCCAGGTGAGGCCTCACTAAGACCCTGTATAACCACAGTAAGACCTCCCTGCTCCTATACTCAAATCCCCTTACTATGAAAACCAACATACCATTTGTCTTCTTCACCGCCTGCTGTACCTGCATGACAACTTTAAATGACAGATGAACCATGACACCCAGGTCTCGTTACACTTCCCCTTTTCCTAATCTGCCGCCATTCAAATAATATTCTGCCTTCATGTTTTTGCCCCCAAAATGGATAACCTCACATTTATCCACTTTATACTGCATCTGCCATGCATTTGCCCACTCATCTAACCTGTCCAAGTCACCCTGCAGCCTCTTAGCGTCCTCCTCACAGCTCACAACGCCACCCAGTTTAGTGTCGTCTGCAAACTTGGAGATATTACACTCAATTCCTTCATCTAAATCGTTAATGTATATTGTAAAGAGCTGGGGTCCCAGCACTGAACCCTGCAGCACTCCACTAGTCACTGCCTGCCATTCTGAAAAGGACCTGTTTATCCCAACTCTCTGCTTCCTGTCTGCCAACCAGTTCTCTATCCACATCAGTACATTAACCCCAATATCATGTGCTTTGATTTTGCACACCAATCTCTTGTGTGGTACCTTGTCAAAAGCCTTTTGAAAGTCCAAATACACCACATCCACTGGTTCTCCTTTGTCCACACTACTAGTTACATCCTCAAAAAATTACAGAAGATTCGTCAAGCATGATTTCTCTTTCATAAATCCATGCTGACTTGGACCGATCCTGTCACTGCTTTCCAAATGCGCTGCTATTTCATCCTTAATGATTAATTACAACATTTTCCCCACTACTGATGTCAGGCTAATGGGTTGCAGACGCACGTTAATTACCTGTTTTCTCTCTCCCTCCTTTTTTGAAAAGTGGTGTTACATTAGCTACCATCCAGTCCATAGGAACTGGTCCAGAGTCGATAGACTGTTGGAAAATGATCACCAATGCATCCACTATTTCTAGGGTCACTTCCTTAAGTATTCTGGGATGCAGACTATCAGGCCCCGGGGATTTATCGGCCTTCAATCCCATCAATTTCCCTAACACAGTTTCCCACCTAATAAGGATATCCTTCAGTTCCTCCTTCTCGCTCGACCCACTGTCCTCTAGTACATTCGGAAGGTTATTTGTGTCTTCCTTCGTGAAGACAGAACCGAAGTATTGATTCAATTGGTCTGCCATTTCTTTGTTCCCCATTATAAATTCACCTGAATCTGACTGCAAGGGACCTACGTTTGTTTTCACTAATCTTTTTCTCTTCACATATTTATAGAAGCTTTTGCAGTCAGTTTTTATGTTCCCTGCAAGCTTCCTCTCGTACTCTATTTTCCCCCTCTTAATTAAACCCTTAGTCCTCCTCTGTTGAATTCTAAATTTCTCCCAGTCCTCAGGTTTGTTGCTTTTTCTAGCCAATTTATATGCCTCTTCCTTGGTTTTAACACTATCCTTAACTTCCCTTGTTAGCCACGGTTGAGCCACCTTCCCCATTTTATTTTTACTCTAGACAGTGATGTCCAATTGCTGAAGTTCATCGATGTGATCTTTAAATGTTTGCCATTGCTTATCCACCGTCAACCCTTTAAGTATCCTTTGCCAGTTTATTCTAGCCAATTCACCCCTCATACCGTCGAAGTTACCTTTCCTTAAGTTCAGGACCCTAGTTTCCGAATTAACTGTGTCACTCTCCATCTTAATAAAGAATTCTACCATATTATGGTCACTCTTCCCCAAGGGACCTCGCACAACACGATTGCTCATTAGTCCCTTCTCATTATGATGGCCAGCTCTCTAGTTGGTTCCTCGACATATTGGTCTAGAAAACCATCCTTGAATCGTGCTTGCCAAATCTAGAATTTTTTGAGGATTTAACTAGTCGCGTGGACAAGGGAGAATCAGTGGATGTGGTGTATTTGGACTTTCAAAAGGTTTTTGACAAGCTCCCACACAAGAGATTGGTGTGCAAAATCAAAGCACATGGTATTGGGGGTAATGTATTGACGTGGATAGAGAACTGGTTGGCAGACAGGAAGCAGAGAGTAGGGATAAACAGGTCCTTTTCAGAATGGCAGGCAGTGACTAGTGGGATGCCACAGGGCTCAGTGCTGGGACCCCAGCTATTTACAATATACATCAATGATTTAGATGAAGGAATTGAGTGTAATATCTCCAAGTTTGCAGATGATACAAAGCTGGGTGGCAGTGTGAGCTGTGAGGAGGATGCTAAGAGGCTGCAGGGTGACTTGGACAGGTTAGGTGAGTGGGCAAATGCATGACAGATGCAGTATAATGTGGATAAATGTGAAGTTATCCACTTTGGTGGCAAAAACATGAAAGCAGAATATTATCTGAATGGCGGCAGATTAGGAAAAGCGGAGGCGCAACGTAACCTGGGTGTCATGGAACATCAGTCATTGAAAGTTGACATGCAGGTACAGCAGGCGGTGAAGAAGGCAAATGGTATGTTGGCCTTCATAGCTAGGGGATTTTAGTGCAGGTGCAGGGAGGTCTTACTGCAGTTGTACGGGGCCCTGATGAGGCCTCACCTGGAATATTGTGGTCAGTTTTCGTCTCCTAATCTCAGAAAGGACGTTCTTGCTATTAAGGGAGTGCAGCGAAGGTTCGCCAGACTGATTCCCGGGATGGCTGGACTGGCATATGAGAAGGGACTGGATCAACTGGGCCTGTATTCACTGGAATTTAGAAGGATGAGAGGGGATCTCATAGAAACATATAAAATTGTGACGGGACTGCACAGGTTAGATGAAGGAAGACTGTTCCCGATGTTGGGGAAGTCCAGAACCAGGGGACACAGTCTAAGGATAAGGGGTAAACCATTTAGGAATGAGATGAGGAGAAACTTCTTCACTCAAGAGTTGTTAACCTGTGGAATTCTCTACCACATAAAGTTGCTGAGGCCAGTTCGTTAGATATATTCAAGAGGGAGTTAGATGTGGCCCTTACGGCTAAAGGGATCAAGGGGTATGGAGAGAAAGCAGGAAAGGGGTACTGAGGTGAATGATCAGCCATGATCTTATTGAATGGTGGTTCAGGCTTGAAGGGTCGAATGGCCTACTCCTGCACCTATTTTCTATGTTTCTATGTCCGTTGTACCCCTTAGTGGATGGAATCTGAGAGGAGCTCTTCAGGTACGGGGAGAAGACAGTTGAGGAGGAGTCTTGCATTGACTTCTCCAGTGGCGGACAGCAGGGGGATTCCTCCGTAGTTAATGCAGTCGGACTTGTCCCCTTTTTTTGAAGATGGTCAAGATTACGGCATCTGTCACATCTCCTGGCTTGCTCTCCTTCCAGATAAGAGAGATGAGGTAATGCATTTGTACCAATAGTGCTTCTCCGCCATACTTTAGTGCCTCAGCGGGGATTCCATTTGCTTCTGCTGCCTTGTTGTTCTTGATCTGATGGATGGCCTTTTCTACCTCGTGCAGGGCTGTGGTTTTGCTGAGATGATGGCGGGTAGCATGCTGCGAGATGTTGTCGATGACACTCGTGTCAAAGGCAGAGTCTCGGTTAAGGAAATCTTCGAAGTGCGCCTTCCAGCGGGCCCTGACTTCATCAGTGTCTTTAATGAGTGCCTCTCCGTTCTTGGTCAACAGTGGTGTGGGGCCTTGGGGGCAGACCAGGTGCTGTGGGCACTCTGCGTCTCGCGGTCATCGAGGGTTGACGGTGAGTCGCTGGCTGTATAGGGCTTTCTTAACTGGGTCTATGAGTCCTCCGGCGTTGATTTTTCTGCGGCATTGTTTCTGTTGCTGTCGCTGTTTTGGGGCTATATTGGTAATGATGGAGTGGATTAGGCGGTGGTCCATCCAGCAGTCGTCCGCTCCTGTCACGGGTGATGTGCACGTCCTTGCGGTCCTTCGCTCAGACGATGACTTAGTCGAGCAGGTGCCAGTGCTTGGAGTGAGGGTGTTGCCACGATGCCTTGTACTTGTCCCACTGATGGAACGGTGTTGGATGATGACAAGGTCATGTTCTAGGCATTTTGTCCGGAGCAAGGTACTGCTGGAGTTGGTTTTCCCTACCCCCTCTCTGCCGATCACGACTCCCCAGAGGTCTGTGTCCTTACCGACTCTGCCGTTGAAGTCGCCCAGGAGGACACGGATTGTTCGAGGCTGGAGTAGAATTCCTCTTTGGCCTCATCTGTTGCGTCGAGTGTTTGGGTGTACGCGCTGATGACAGTGGCGCGCTGGTTCCGGGCTTGGGTGAGTCGGAGAGTCATGAGCCGTTCGCTTATCCCGCAGGGGGAGTCTCTGAGACGGCCCACCAGCTCATTCTTGATTGCGAAGCCAACTCAATGAAAGCAGCATTCTTCTTCTTCTGGTTTGCCTTTCCAGAAGAAGGTGCAACCGCCACCTTGTTCTTTGAGCTGGCCTTCCCCTGCCTGCCAGGTCTCACTTAGGGCAGCGATGTCAATGTTGAAGCGTCTGAGCTCCCGGGCAACGATAGCTGTGCGGTGTTCCTGTCTGTCAGCTGTTGGGGTTGTCCATGAGGATCCTGACGTTCCAGGTCCCAAACTTCATTTTGAAGGGTGGAAGATGCCTGTGCTTGAGTTCTTTTAACGTGGGGTGGCCGTTGGCTACCACAAGGGCTTAGCAGAGCAAGGTCTTGGTCCAGTGGCAAGGGGATCTGAGATGACAGAAGATCAAGCTGTACTGTATGGGCCTAATTGCCTATGGTGGGATGTGAGCCGTAAGCTTGGCACTGGTGGACGTAAACGATCCCATGGCACTATTTCAATAGAAGAGCAGGGAAGTTATCACCGGTGATCTGGCCAATATTTATACCTCAATTAACAAACGAAAACAGATTATCTGGTCATTATCACAGTGCTGTTTGTGGGAGCTTGCTTTGCACAAATTGGCTGCCGCGTTTCTTGCATTACAACAGTGACTACACACCAAAAGTACTTCATTGGCTGTAAAGCCCTTTGAGATGTCCGGTGGTGGTGAAAGGTGCTACAAAAATGCAGGTCTTTTTTTTTTTCTCCCCCACACCCACTTCTCACACACCTTTCCTGAAGGCACTAACATTGGTGTACAGCTCCATGAGTACCAGCAGCCCTGTGGTACCTCAATCTCTGGCCGATCTTGCTCGTTAACCGGGCTGGTGGGTGCGACTGTCTGTTCGTCAGGTTCGGGGACCTCCTGCCCACTCGAGAATTCTTTGTGTGTGAGCCTAAACAGTGAATGTTATGGAAAATATTCGATCAGCGCAGCCCAGTCCTGTCCTCGCGCAAGCACTTTGCAGCAAGGTTCGCTACATGAAGATCTGGAGCACCCTCCGTGATTATTATTCTTCTCCCTTGCTTGCGGCACTGAGGCCAATAGTTAATTGCAATACTAGAACTATAAAGCAATTAAAGTTTTAGTAACCGTATCGGCATAAAATAGAAACCATGCAGTTTTTGTATGAATTCGAAGGCCAAATTACCTTTTAAAGGATATTATCATACAAAATGCACAGAAGATTCAGTTTATTGTTCTGGCATAATAAAACTTCTTTTTCTGCAGCTCTGGCCGTGATAAGATATGTACTGTATGGGACTTGACAACCTACAAGTCACAGAGAACAGTTCCTGTGTATGAGGTCAGTTGAAACCAGAATTTCTAACATTGAAGCTATTTACAAAGTTGAAAAATTAAAAACAAATCATCCCATTATTAGTCACTTATCATGACTTTGAGCTGGGCAGATTTTCTCCACGCACTTCCTCTTCGATTAGATGGGTGAAGTACAGTTGACTCTGGATGCAGACAATGCTATTGCTTGGTTTGTCCACTAGGTGGCTTCCTTGTGTCATCATCATCATCATAGGCGGTCCCTTGAATCGAGGATGACTTGCTTCCATGCCAAAAAAGGATCAGTTCATAGGTGTTCCAATGAAGGACCTAAAATTCCAAGCCCTGAACTACATCTGAAGGGTGGAAGATGCCTGTGCGTGGATTTTTTTAACGTGTGGTGGCCGTTGCACACCAGCCATCACACGGGCTTGACAGAGCTACGTCTTGGTCCAGTGGCAAGAATTAACCAAGACGGCTGGAGACCAGCTTTGTTGCACGGATCTAGCGTGCACACATGTTGCAGTGTGGGCTGGCCTGTGCTGTCCCTGGGCCTCGAACTCACACCTCCCCAGGGCCCTGATCACGTCCCTCTACAATCTCTCGCTGCTCCTTTGTCCCGTGTAGTTTGTAAAGGGAGGTTGCCTGCTCCATCCCCTCCAAATAATGGCCCTGAATTCGCGGCCCCTTCGAGCGTGTACGAGGTGCGTGTGTCTAAACCCGGAACTTGTGATCTGTCAAGAATCCTCCTGACAGATCGCACGCATCTGGAAGTAAAGGGCCTCTGTACAGCAGAGAGTTGGGCTATTTGCCCATTGAATGCCCTTGAAATTCTTATGACTGACAAAAGCGTAAGACTTTTAAAGGACAGAAAAAAAAATTTTTTCAATAATTTAAACATTCAAAATCCTGTTAAATAAGGAATGTTTATTTTCAGACCCTTTAAAATATGTACATTTATTTTTCAAAAAATGTAATTTTTGTTTTAAATAATGTAATTTTAAATATGTAATGTTTTTTAAACATTTATTTCAATTGTCTTTTTAGGGTATTCCCTTTCATACTTACGGTGATTCCATACATGCAAACTCGCCACAAGTATGAATGGGAATACCCCCATTTTGATTGGTTGAGCTGGCCCACGTGATCTTGGGGAAGCATGCAAAACGCCTATGTCCCTGGGATACTTGGGCCTCTACACAGACCTTCGCGAGGAGGCCCAAGACCGCAATTCTCCGAACCTCCCGGACCACTAGGTATGTTTGTAGAAATTTTTCAGGTCGGCGCCATCCGCCCGCAGGAAGCCTCCGACTGCAATTTCTGGGCCATTATATATTTCTCAATTTTTTTTCTGGGTAAACTGGGATTGATATTAACTCTGTAGAGCAAATATGTAATCCATTCCTGACTCTTAGAAAACCATTTGTGTACAATGTTTTCTTAGCAATAGTTTTTGCAAAACTGCTTTCTGAGAAACAGAACCTCTTGCGGATTTCAACAAACGCAAGATTTTCTGAACTGCTCAGTAATTTCCTTAGCAACGGTTGCTAGTCCCTCATCGACAATCTAACTTACTTGCAAATCTTCCCTGATTTATTATAGACTGTGGAAGCTGTAATGTTACTACCAGAGGATGAGGATTTCACTGCCTTGGGGGTGACAAGCAAAGAACCTCATTTTATCACAGCTGGCAGTAAAGGTAGGTACCAACTGCATTCTTGGATAGTAATCAGACCAGTCAGTCTGAATGTCTTACAGTAGCTGCCCCATGGAAACATGAAAACTGACTGGAATTTATTCCGCATCCGTTTCTTCTTTAAACTGTAATGGGACAAATGGATTAATTGAAAAGTCTTCTGTGCTCTGAGATTTATTTTGTAAATGCATTTGTGTAACTAAAAATTGCCGTAGCACTCAAAAGTTTTAGAATTTTCAAGTTGCGATAACCAAATCAAATAATACCGGATAAAGTGACTAACGATTCAAGGTATTGTCTGCTCATTGTGTTTGTTGTACCTTGTATCTGGCATTTTGATTTATAAGTACCCTAAAACGTAAACTACTTGTTTATAATGTGGATCACAACATTTTAGCATAAGTCCATGGGTAGCACACTCGCCTCTTGAGTCAGAAGGTTGTGGGTTCAAGTCCCATTTCAGGGACTTGAGCACATAAATCTAGGCTGACACTCCAGTGCAGTGCTGAGGGAGTGCTGCACTGTCGGAGGTGTCGTCTTTGGATGAAACATTAAACCGAGGCCCCGGATGCTCTCTCAGGTGGATGTAAAAGATCCCATGGCACTATTGTGAAGAAGAGCAGAGGAGTTATCCCTGGTGTCCTGGCCAATATTTATCCCTCAATCAACATGATAGAAACAGATTATCTGGTCATTATCACATTGCTGTTTGTGGGAGCTTGCTGTGCGTAAATTGGCTGCCGTGTTTCCGACATTACAACAGTGATGACACTTCAAAAAAAAAAGTACTTAATTGGCTGTAAAGCATATTGGGACATCCTGAGGTCGTGAAAGACGCTATATAAATCAAAGTCTCTCTATCGGTCTGCACTTCCTGTATGCAAAAGGTGTCCCCTTTTTCCGCTATAAATTCCTGTGTACAGATTAATGATGGAAACAGCCTGTGTGAACTTGTCACCCTGTATTCACACCCAGTGGTGGAGCTATAGAGATTTCTCTGGCTGTATTGCGGAGAAATTCCTCTGTTCCAAGCAACTTTATTTCCCTGCTTCCCAAATTTTCATTGGTATTTAACTATAAATAATGCAAAATCGAAGTATATAAATGTATGGATGGAATGTATGACTTTAGAATTGGGACTGAATTCCATTTGTGTGACATAGTCCAATTATCCTCTGCCCGCTAACCCCACTTCACCTGAACATCCCTCCCTGTGTCATCATCATAGGCAGTCCCTCGGAATCGAGGAAGACTTGCATCCACTCTTAAAAATGAGTCCTTAGGTGGCTGCACAGTCCAATACGAGAACCACAGTCCCCATCACAGGTGGGACAGATAGTCGTTGAGGGAAAGGGAGGTTGGGACTGGTTTGCCACCATCTCTTTCCGCTGCCTGCGCTTGGTTTCTGTATGCTCTCGGCGATAAGACTCGAGGTGCTCGGCGCCCTCCCGGATGCACTTCTTCCACTTAGGGCGGTCTTTGGCCAGGGACTCCCAGGTGTCGGTGGGGATGTTGCACTTTTTCAAGGAGGCTCCCTGTGTGCAGCACCACAGTAGATCATGAGTCTATTTGCATGTGCATTTTGGCTGTTGCTCTAGATCCGAGCCCATTACTTCTATCTTTTTTTGGGCATCATTGCCACCTCTTTCTACACCTCTCCACTGTCTCTATGTTGTCAGACTATTTGTCCAACATTTGAGGTGTGGATGAACCGCAATTTCTTCCAGTTGAACAATGGGAAGACCAAAGCCATCATCTTCTGCCCACACCAAAAACTCTCTATCCTCGCCAGCGATTCCATCTATCTCCTCGGCCACTCACTTAGGCTGAATCAGACTTTTTGCAACCTTGGCATCTGCTATTCAACCCCGCGCTGACCTTGCATAAAGACTGCCTACTTCCACTTCCATAATGTCATCCACCTGCATCCTCAATTCAGCCCATATGCTGCTGAAACCCTCATCTGTGCCTTTGCGATCTCCCAAGTATTTCAGTGCCCCCCCCCCCACCGGCCGGTCTCCCACCCTCCATAAACCTCAGCTCATCCAAAGCTCTGTTCTTCATATCCTATTCCTCACCATGTCCTGCCCACCCATCACTCCGTCCTTGTTAACCTATGTTGTCCTTCATCGCCTCGAATTTAAAATTCTCATTCTAGTCTTCGCAACCTCCTCCAGCCCTACAGCCTCACCCCAAGGTTTCCGTTCTTCGGAGTCTGGACAATTGTGCATTCCTCCTCCCTACATGCCACCTTTGGTGGCTTTACCTTTAATCAATTAGCCGCCACGCTCTGGAAACTCCCCCCAGAAGCGCGCGCTCTCTCTCTCTCTCTCTCTCTCTCTCTCTCTCTCTCTCTCTCACACACACACACACACACACACACACACACACACACACACACACACACACACACCTGTGTAGAATCAAGTTTCCACATGATTTGCGCCTGATTTTTAGGAGCAACTAGTGGAGAACGGACTATCTTAGAAATCGCAATTCTCCACATTTTTTTTTCTGCAGTTCTAATCAGGTAGAACAGTTCTACTTTGGAACAGAATTTTTTCTTCAAAAGGGGGCGTGTCCGGCCACTGACGCCTGATTTGAAAGTTTCCACAGTGAAAACGTACTCCAAACTAAAGTAGAATGGAGCAAGTGAAGATTTTTGTAGAACTGAAAAAACCTGTTCTACACATTAAAAAATCAGGCGCAGGTTACAAATTAGGCGTCCAGAACGAGGTGGGGGGGGGAAGGGAAGTCATTAAATTCTATAATAAATCCTTATTTATACTTATACAAATATTATACAAATAAATCCAACCTGAATAAACATTTATAAGCAAAGAAAAGATTAAATAAACCATCTTCCTACCTGTGTGAAAGTGCTTCAGGCAGGCCTTTCGGGACCGAAGGCTGAAAGGGCTGGCCCGAGACTTTGGGCAGGGCCCGTCCCCAGCACCAGATTTACAGGTAGGTGGCGTTGGGTTGGGTCGGGGAGGTTCGGTTCGGGTCGGGGGGGAGGAAGGAGAGAGAGGGGGGGAGGTCAGGTCGGATCCAGTCTGGGAGCGGGAGTCGTGGGGGGGGGGGGGGGGGGGGGGTCGGGTCGGGGGGTGGGAGTGCGGGTTGGGTCGGGTCCAGTCGGGGGGGCGGGGAACGGGAACAGGAGCGCGGGTCGGGGCGGGGAGCGGGAACAGGAGCGCGGGTCGGGGCGGGGAGCGGGAACAGGAGCGCGGGTCGGGGGAGCGGGAACAGGAGCGCGGGTCGGGGGGGGGGCGGAGCGGGAACAGGAGCTCGGGTCAGGTCGGGTCCAGTCGGGGGGGGGGCGGGGAGCGGGAACAGGAGCGCGGGTCGGGGGAGCGGGAACAGGAGCTCGGGTCGGGTCCAGGCGGGGAGCGGGAACAGGAGGTCGGGTCAGGTCGGGTCCAGTCGGGGGGGGCGGGTAGCGGGTGTCGGGTCGGGTCCGGAGGCGGGGGGGGGCGGGGAGCGGGTGTCGGGTCTGGTCCGGGAGTGGGGGGAGGGGGGCGAATGTCGGTTCTGGTCCGGAGGCAGGGGGGGCGGCGGGGAGTGGGTGTCGGGTCTGGTCGGGGGGGGGGGAAGCAGGAGCTGGCCGTGGGAGGAGCCTTATTCACGCAGCCCCAGTGAGGCCATTGGGCCAGGGCTATGGACTGCGTGCTTCAGGCCCCTCCCACATAGTTCGGCGCCTGGAGCTACTGCACTTGCGTGCCCACTGTAGCGCGCATGTGCAGAGGTCCCGGCACTGTTTTCAGCGCAAGGACCTGGCTCCGCGCCCCCCACAGCTCCTGCTGCGCTGCGCTGAGGGCCAGAGGACCTGCAGGGAGGTGGAGAATACGGAGGATTTTTTTAGGCGCACTTTGTGGCGCGAAAAACGGGCGTCCAGGTCGGGACTGCGCCGTTCTAGGCGCGTGTGGAAACTTGGGCCCATAGAATGGTTACAGCACTGAAGAAGGCCATTTGGCCCGTTGAGCCCGTACTGGTGCTCAGCTAGTCCCACACCCCCGCCCTTTTCCCATAGCCCTACAATTGTTTTTCTTCAGATCTACTTGTTTGTTCGGTGCTTACATTTTTAATTACATGTCTGTGAAGCACCTTGGGATATTACGGTGTTATATAAGATGCTGATCATGATTCATATTGACTGGTATTTTTTTTAAGTCTTCTGTGAACTTTCCATGCCCTGACACCTACAGCGACGAACACAGTGAACATTCTCCAGCCAGCATTGTCCATATAGTTGAGTTTCAGCCTGCAGTGACTCTTCAGTTATTTTGATTCTTGCATTTCAAATCTGTAAACTTTTTTTATATATACAACTGAAGGGATCATTCGAATTTGGGAAGCTTATTCTGGAAGATGCATATACTCCCAGTGCGTGCCTGGTAAACCGAAGAAAGAAACGGAAGAGAATGCAAATGAGCAGTCTCTGATCCATTGCATGCTGGTCCCGGCAACAAGGAAGCTAACCACTGTAACCGCTGAACACAACATCCTCTCCTACGACTTACACACTCTGAAACTCGAGCGTCAGGTGAGTAGAACTTCAAAGTATGCCCTCCATCCCAAACCCTACTTTTCCCAACCCCATCATAAAATTACATCGACTAACAAACAGCTCCATTGCACCTGAAATATTAATATCATTGATGGTGGATAAATTTCAATGCCATTCAACAGCAATAACTTTTCTTTAAATAGCGCCTTCGACATAGTAAACATCTCGAGGCTCAAGGAGTTTTAACTCCATGGCGTGCCGTGTTTTCTTTTTAACAGGTTTCCCCGTCCACCAGCCAGTCCGATCGACGGGCTTAGCTGCCTGTCGGGCGGGGAGTGCTCCAGAAAAGGCCATGGGTACGTTTCGTGTATTTTGGGGGTAGAGGTCGCAGGGGTGGGTAGACCATGGTTGGGAGGGTCGAGGGTGATTGGGGCGGTTGGAAGATCAGGGGAGAGACGGAAGAGATCGGAGGGGGTTCAGAGTTGGAGGGGGGAAGAGTTGGAGAGCGTTGGGGGTGGGGGAGAACGGAATGGTGTCAGTCATCACAATGATTGGGGGGAGGGGGGGATTGTTTACAGATCAGCTTGTTGGGCCGGGAGGAAACACTGCTCCTCCTGGCTCACAAGCAGTGCAGTAAAAGCACTTCAACTTTTTATTAATTCGCAGGATGTGTGCGTCGCCGGCAAGTCCAGCATTTATTGCCCAGATCCATTACTTACCAGATCGATCCGGCCCTTCTCGCCTCCTTCCACCTAAAAAGGATTCACCGACTGACCCGCCTCCTGAGAGTAGATTGGGTGACCGCTCCTTGTCCCGCCTCTGTTAAAACTGGAAGTGGGCGGGTTGGCTTCCTGCTTCAGATTTTAACTTCCCACCCGTTTTTGGAGGTTAAAATGACGCCCTATCTGTCTGCAGTCACTAATGCACACCTAAACAAGGCAAACTCAGTATAAACCTGTTGTTGCCATCTTATCAGACTGCGCTATCTTGCACAGGAGTAGAGTGTAGGAGAAATGTATTTGCACAGTCTTGTTGGGAGCATGGAATACTTTGCCGCAGGAAGTGGTTGTGACCATTGCCTCTTTTAATGGAAATATGGATAATTCGGAAGCAGAGGAAGATGCAGGACTGTGGGAAGAGAGCAGGACAGTGGCATTAGTTCTGGATTGGTGCAGTGCAGACGGGATCGGCCAAATTGCATACTTTTTGATATTAAAACTTCTATGGCAAGAACTTGGTGTGCACCTTAGTGTGATTTTTAAAAATTTATTCTTGGGACATGGGCATCACTGGCAAGACCAGCATTTATTGCCCAGCCCTAATTGCCTTTGAGAAGGTGGTGGTGAGCTGCCTTCTTGAACTGCAGTCCGTGTGGTGAAGGTACTCCCACAGTGCTTGTAAGGGAGGGAGTTTCAGGATTTTGACCCAGCAATACTGAAGGAATGGCAATATACTTCCAAGTCATGATGGTGTGTGACTTGGAGGGGTACTTGCAGGTGATGGTGTTCCCATGCGCCTGCAGCCCTTGTCCTTCTAGGTGGTAGAGGTTGTGTGTTTGGGAGGTGCTGTCAAAGAAGCCTTGGCAAGTGTCAAGTGCATCTTGTAGATAGTACATACTGCAGCCACGGTACACAGAGGTGAATAGGGTGCCATCAAGCGAGCTGCGTTGTCCTGGATGTTGTTGAGCTTCTTGAGTGTTGTTAGAGCTGCACTCATCCAGGCAAGTGGGGAGTATTCCATCACACTCCAGACTCGTACCTGGTAGATGGTGGAGAGGTTTTGGGGAGTCAGGAGGTGAGTCACCCGCTGTAGAATACCCAGCATCTGACCTGCTTTTGTGACCACAGTATTTATGTAGCTGGTCCAGTTAAGTTTCTGGTCAGTTATGAGCCCCCAGGATGTTGATGGTGGAGGATTCGGCGATGGTAATGCCATTGACTGTCAAAGGTAGTGGTAGTGGTCTATTGGAGATGGTCATTTCCTGGCATTTGTGTGAAGAGAATGTTAATTGCCACTTACCAGCCCAAGCCTGAATGTTGTCCAGGTCTTGCTGCATGTGGGCATGGACTGCTCCATTATCTGGGTAGTTGCGAATGGAACTGAATACTGTCCAATCATCAGCGAACTTTGCAATTTCTGACTTGTGATGGAGAGAAGGTCATTGATGAAGCAGCTGAAGATGGTTGGGCCTTGGACACTACTCTGAGGAACTCTTGCAGCGATATCCTGGAGTTGAGATTACTGAACAACCATGTTGATGGGGTAGACAGTACAGTGCATCGAACAGCAATATTTAAATACATGTTTCAGTCAAAGCTCCAATGGCTAAAGTTTTAATATTGCACATGAATTTCTATTTGCTTCAGGGTGTTGAGATTATTGAGTTCTAATGCTTTCTCTTTTTAGTTTGTAGGTTATAATGATGAGGTGCTGGATGCGAAGTTCCTGGGTCCATCTGACACACACATTGTGGTGGCCACCAACAGCCCACAGCTGAAAGTTTTTGAGCTTGCAACATTAAACTGTCAGATCCTATATGGACACACAGGTGAGGGGAGAACACGGCGAGTTTGTTCTTGTGTTTGAAAAGCTAGAACGGTATCAAAATGCGCTAGTGGGTCATTTTAGTAATCCTCGGTGCAAGCCCCCACTGTGGGAACCCCAAGAGGTTAGGGTTATGGGCAACATTCTCGCTAGGCTGCGCGGTGGTCTAGAGGTCCCGCGCATGCTGCTCACGGGCTTTTCAATGTAAATAACGGCGCATGCACGAAAAAATAAATGGGCCGCGCAGCTAGTTAAAGGGCCCGCACACCAAAACAAATTACATTGGTTATGGGGCCAATATTTGAAGAGTGCTATTCCTTGTAACTATTCCCTTGTATGGATCTATAGCCAACAGCAATGCAGTGCCTCCTATGTGATTTGATGTGAGTCTGTGCTGTCTGTTCTGTTTCTTGTATAAAGCCACACTCTTGGTGAGGCTGTTTGCAAAAAAGAATATTTGGACAAAAGATTAATTTGCATTATGTTGGGGGCGGGGAGGAAGCGTGAGATCGCTGTGGGGGTGGGGGGGAGAGAGATCGCTGTGGGGGTGGTGGGGGGAGAGAGATCGCTGTGGGGGTGGTGGGAGGAGAGAGATCGCTGTGGGGGTGGGGGGGAGAGAGATCGCTGTGGGGGTGGGGGGGGAGAGAGATCGCTGTGGGGGTGGGGGGGGGAGAGAGACCGCTGTGGGGGTGGGGGGGGAGAGATCGCTGTGGGGGTGGGGGGGAGAGATCGCTGTGGGGGTGGGGGGGAGAGATCGCTGTGGGGGTGGGGGGGAGAGATCGCTGTGGGGGTGGGGGGGGGGGAAGAGATCGCTGTGGGGGTGGGGGGGGGGGAAGAGATCGCTGTGGGGGTGGGGGGGGCAAGAGATCGCTGTGGGGGTGGGGGGGAGAGATCGCTGTGGGGGGGTGGGAAGAGAGTGAGATCGCTGTGGTGGGGTGGGGAGAGAGTGTGATCGTGGTGGGGGGGTGGGGAGAGAGTGTGATCGTGGCGGGGGGGGGGGGGAAAGAGAGTGTGATCGTGGCGGGGGGGGAGAGAGTGTTGTGGGGGGGAAAGAGAGTGAGATCGTGGCGGGGGGGGTGGGGAAGAGAGTGAGATCGCTGTGGGGGGTTGGGGAGAGTGAGATCGCTGGGGAGGGGGGAAGAAAGAGAGTGAGATCGCTGTTGGGGGGGCGGGGGGAAGAGAGATCGCCATGGGGGGGCGGGGGGAGGGTGAGACAAACTGGAAGGTGAGATAGACTGCGGAGGGGTGGGGGAAGAGACTTGGTGGGGGTGAGAGACTGGGAGGGAGAGACTGGAGTGGGGGGTGTGAGGGACTGTGGGGGGGAGGGGTGGTGGGCGGGGAGAGACTGGTGTGCACAAACAGGAGATTCTGTAGTCCATCAAATGTTGTCTCTCGATAACATGGCACGTGATTTTTTTCCTTATGACAGAACCTGTTAAACAGCCCAGTTACTTATTATATCACCTGCTGCTGCATCACACTGCCATTACATAAGAAATAGGAGCAGGAGTAGGCATACGGCGCCTCGATCCTGCTCTGCCATTCAATAAAATCATGGCTGATCTGATCGTGGACTCAGCTCCACTTCCCTGCCCGCTCGCTTCCTCCCGCGCCCCACCCCCCCCAGCCTCTCCGGTGCCTTCCCGCCGCTCGCTGTGTGGTCAATGCCGGCCAGTTCACTCGCTCTCTTTTCCCCCCCCCCCCCCACCCAAGCCTCTCCGGTCCCAAGTAGGTGCTGGGTCTGCTTCCCGCCCCATCCCAGGCCGAATGACCTCCGATGTACTTCCCTGCGCCGATTTCTTTAACTCTCCTCAAGGGTTTTCTTGACTGGCTACATACGCTGGCCTAAGTAGAAATGGAGTAACAATTAGCTGGCCAAAGTTCCCTAAATGGCCAGAACTGGCGTAGGTGACTGGTAACACCCCCTTTTGAGCAAAAAAAAAACGTAATGCAGTTACGCTGGTGCAAATTGATTGGGGAAACTGGGGATTTTTAAGTTAGGCCAGAAAAAGCAGCCTACTCCAAAAAAAAACGGAGCAAATACTGGGGAAAATTGAGCCCAAAGTGTCTGCTGTTTAATGCAAATGAAACTCTGTTCCACGTTGGATTGCACACACACCATTTGGTGGGGTTATGGTTTGATTTTCCCTCTCTTTCCTCTTATGCAGGTGCACTCTCACCTGATATCCACACACACCTTACAGGTATAATAATTGGAGTGGATCTTTCACTGAATTCCCCCCCACCTCCCTGCAACTCTGCCACCCCGAGGCCAACTGTAGCATCCCTGTAGCTGAAATCAGTGCCCTCATTCCAAACCCATTATCAAACCTGCAGCCTTCCTGGTCTGTATGGCACAGTTATACATTGGATAGCCCATTACTAACTCCGTTCTTTTTGTTCACCTTTGAATGATCGGCACCTTTATAGTCAGAATATTATTGGTAATATAAGCCGAGAAATTACTGTTGCTGGTATTAACATAGGAACGATTGGTGTATGTACCTCTGTTTGCTGTTTTATGAGGTGTTGAGCTATTTATTTTAAACAATTTAATGCCTGCATTGAACAGCAGACAGAGGAATGTCATAAACATATTAAATGTTTGTCTGTTTATGTTGCCAACAATCATTTGCAGGCTATAGCTTTTATAGCAAACACGGATAATATTGGACAGATTTGTTTAATAAAGTGTTTGGACGTGTTGTTCATCAGTTATAACACCATACACATAGGTTAGTGGAAAGTGGTTTCTCGCTCTTGATGCAGGATCGAGTGGAACTGCCTCCTCTCGCACAGCTCATTTTTGTTTAATTATGCAGAATTTGAATTTGTGTCTCTAAGTTGTAAAATCTATTTTACTTGTATTCCACGTGGCCTCATATTTTGTGATGCCAAGGGGACCTGCTCCATGCTGTTGTATGCAGAGTAAGCAGATGTGTGGTGTTCAGTCACACGACTGATGCTCTGCTGTTGCAATCTAAGGTTATTTTTTGCAGTAAGCTGTCCACTAAATTCCCGTTCTCCACGCTTTTAGCTGGATTTTACTCTGAAAGGATGTGTCCGCCCCACATTGTGTCCAGCAATGTCTCCAGACACTGTCGATTAGTATTCACCAGCAAAACAATGCTGCTTCATACTGTCACCCGACTGTGTCACCTGCATGTTTTCATATATCAGGCGCAGCTGAATGGGAAGTTTGTCGAATTGGGCTATATTCAAGTGTTTTTTTATTTCTGTGCTGATGAGAGTCCTAACGTCACGATACTGCGTGTCGAGGTTCACCGCCAGAATCCTTGGCTTGCGTTTTGTAGACTTCACACGACTTGAAAATGACTGTGGCCGCAGCTTCCCATCAGAACATCGATGAAGTTGTGCTTTGGGTTAATGACCTTGTTCATGGGGTCAGATTTTAGAAAGGTCCTATGCAGTGCAAAAATCGGGTCTCTTCACGCTCCCACTCCAACCATACACGTTTCTTTCTTCCACTATAGTTTTGCTGGTAACGCGACACTATTGTGAAATCCAATGGCCTGAGGCCTATCTACACCCAAGGTCGCTCGCCGCTCCTTTTATGGCCCCGACCTGCCGTTGGTGTTCACACAATGTGAGCAGTGTGGAGGCCTCTGGAGCAGCATGGGGGCATAGTACTTCAGGGAGCAGCGCGAGTTGGTGCAGGAGGGCGACGGCAGCGACTCTAGCCCTATATACTCTTTGCATTGGCATAAAAAATATTTTGAACAGTGGGAGTACACATTGAATTACAGATCCCTGGTCCTAACTATTTTAAATAGATCCCAGTGGTCCAGTCTAAATTCTGAGCTCGTCTTTTTGCTCCCAGCCTATGGAAATGAGCTACCCTTTACCTGAACATTTAATCTGCTCCAGAAAATGTCCTTCAGTTATCTACTAGCACACGTTTTTTTTTTTACTCCAATTATTAAAACCAATGATTTTGTTCCTCCAATTAATTAAATGAAATGATTGGAACCATTGTGTTAATGATGTCTTACAGTTGTATAATTAGCTAAAAAGACGAGAGGAGTTTTAAATTCAGAGGACCTTGAGGTGAAGTAGTCTATACGTTTACTATATTTTGTATTAGGAACACAACAGCATAAGAAATAGGAGCAGGGGTAGGCCCTTCGAGCTTGCTCTGCTATTTAGTAAGATCATGGATCATCACCTCACCTTCACCTTCCCACACCATCTGCATATCCCTTGATTCCCTTACTATCCAAAATTCTGTTGATCTCGCTCTCTCTCTCTCTCTCTCTCTCTCTCTCTCTCTCTCTTTCTCTCTTTCTTGAATATACTCAATGACTGAGCACCCACAGCTCTCTGGGATAGAGAATTCCAAAAATTTACAAGCCTTTGAATGAAGAAATTCCTCCTAATCGCTGCCCTAAATGGCCGACCCCTTATTATGAGACTGACTACTTGACTAATAGATTCATAACCTATGGGTGCAGAAATCAACAGCTATATTAATGGCTATTATGTACTAATAAATACGTCGTGTCGTGCGCGTATTGATTGTTGAAGTCCCATTTAATTGTAATGCTCAGTCATATGCAATAGATGGTACAGTGTACAATGATTGCAGTTGTAAATTCAATGATGATTCCCACATTTTGCAAAGTGTCTCGTGTCTCATGGATTTTTTGCCTGTGTTGTTCACCTCCCTCAGGATAACATGGTCTGTTGGTATGAACAGGATCAGTTGGCCAAATTGTCCTTTCTTCTGCATTGCTTGTTATGAAAGTCCTTTTCTTCTGGGCACTTTTATCTTTCTCTCCAGTAGTTTTAACAAAACGTGCCCTTGAGATGATCCTGACATCATGACGGACCTTATGTAATGTGTAGCACTTTATTGTGATAGCAGTACCCCCTGAGCAACCTTGTTATATGAGTTAATAGAATATAAATGTTGCTGGATAGAGCAGATTTGATTGATCTAGGCAAAGTGTTTCATTGACGTCAAGTTAGTTACAGTGCAGTGCCAAATTATCCCCCCCCCCCCCCCCCAAAAAAAAATGCACAGATGTCACACTGCACTTGTACCACTCCGTGGTAGGAAAATCAGCACTGTAGTACTGCTTAAAAGTGAAATGTTTCTCTAGATAAATGATTTTCAGCTTTTCTGACATTTCAAGATGCTAGCCGTGGCTCGGTCGGTAGTGCTTTTACCTCTGAGTCAGAAGGTTATGGGTTCAAGTTCCATCCAGAGACTTGACAAAATCTAGGCTGACACTCCAGTGCAGTACTGAGGGAGTGCTGCACTGTTGGAGGTGGTATCTTTCAGATAAGATGTTAAACCGAGGCCCCGTCTTCCCTCCAATGGATGTAAAAGATCCCATGATACTATTTTGAAGAAGAACAGTGGAGTCCTCCACCAACATCACTAAAAACAGATTATCTTGTCATTGTCACATTATTGTTTGTGGGAGCTCACTGTGCGCATATTGGCTGCCATGTTTCCTACATTACAACGATACTTCAAAAGTACATAATTGACTATAAAGTGCTCTGAAATGTTCTGAGGTTGTGAAAGGTGCTATATAAATTCAAGTTTTTTTTACTGCAAACTTTGCAAGTAATCCATTGAAGTGTATACCTCAAGAAAGTGTTATCACTCATTGTAACAATCGCTCAGTTTTACACTGAACAGCAGTGAACTTTTGAAGCGATGAGAAGTACACACTAACATGTTTGACATTATTTTGGTGATTTCCCAATTGGCTGCGTTGACAGTCTAGACATTGGACACATCTCATTACTTTGATTACTTTGGGTTTTATTGTTTCCATTGATAGCTTTGATCTTTCCTGTCAACACTTGTGTTCTGTGGTCAGCCACACAGTAAGTTATTAATTCGGGTGAATTATCATACAGAGCGCACTAGTGTCAGAAAAATCAGTACTGCAGGATTTACAAAGGTGTGCTGCTGTTCAGTGCCGAGATGAGTGATTTCTTACTTGGTGTACGTATTCCTCTGGGTTCCTTGCAAAGCTGGATATCACTTACTTGGTGTATGTATTCCACTGGGTTCCTTGCAAAGCTGGATATCACTTATCTGGAGAAACAATACATATTTTCACACTGTTAATTTTTCTGCCAAATGCAGTTTGTAATATATTTGAGGGGATATGTTATTACATTTCTAGAGGGTAGCAGCAATTTCATACTCTAACTGGAATTTAGAAAGGATGTCAAGTCCTTGAAGGGGTTTAAGAGGAGATTTACTAGATGGGTACCAGGGATGAGAGAAGCTGGGATTGTTCTTCGAGCAGTGATGGTTAAGGTGAGCTTTAATAGAGGTATTCAACATTATGATGGGTTTTGATAGCGGAGATGGGGAGAAACTGTTTCCACTGGCAGAGGATCAGTACCCAGAGGACACAGGTTTAAGATAATTTGCAAATGATCCAAGGGAGATGACAATTTTTATGCAGCGAGTTATGATGATCTGGAATGCACTGCATGAAAGGGCGGTAGATGCAGATTCAGTAGTAACTTTCAAAAGGGAATTGGATATATACTTGAAAAGGAAAAGTTTGCAGGAGTATGAGGAAAAAATAGGGGATTAGGACTACTTGGATAGCTCTTTCAAAGAGTCGACACAGGCATGATGAGCCGAATGGCGGCCTCCTGCGCTGTAAGATTCTCTGTCAGTGAAACACACACAAAATTACTTCAGTTCTGCTTTGACCAGCAATATTCTGTGCGATATTTTGGTGTAAAAACTTTTAAATCAAGTGGATTCTTTTCTTCCTTTTTGGCTGTTAAATATTGCTAGTTACTGATGTTTTCATGTTTCTTCAACTGTCCGGCTACTGCTATTGGTGTTTAAAGCCTTGAAAAGAAACTAGAAGTTAGCTTGCATTAAAGTTATGACCTAAAATAAGGAATTTACTTCTTGGTCCTGCTGAGTGCTAAATCTACACTGTGAATTATAGAATGTTTTTTTACTTTATTTTAGACACCATATTAGCCCTGGACGTGTTTAAGAAAGGCACCAAATTTGCCAGTTGTTCTAAGGTATGTTTTATTTTTTTTCATCTAATTGTAAAGATTTAATTGGGGTTTAATCCATTTTACTATATAAATAAATTCGACATAACTAGTTTTTATAATTTTAATTATTATTCTTCCATCCTTCAGGACAAAACCATTCGAATCTGGAGAATGAATACAGAGACTGGAGAAGTGAATTGTGTGGCACAAGGTCTAGGACATGCCCATGGCGTTGGTATCATTTCCTGCTCACGGTATGAGTGTTTTGAAACGTGTTCAATTTTTAAAAATTAAAGCCTCAAAAATACTCTTGCAACAAGATCCCTTGCATGTCTGCAATAGAGGTGATGAAAACTGTACTAAATTGGCTTGATTTTAAAATTCTCATCCTCGTTTTCACATCCCTCCATGGCCTTGCCCATCCCTATCTCTGCAACCTCCTCCAGCCTACAACCCTCCGAAGTCTCTGTGTTCCTCCAATTCTGGCCTCTTGTGCATCCCCAATTTTAATCATTCCACCATTGACGCATGTGCCTTCAGTTGCCCAGACCCCAAGCTCTGGAATTTCCTCCTTAACCTCTCTGCCTCTCTAGTCCTCTCTACCTCAGTTAAGACGCTTCTTAAAACTTACTTGCTTGACCAAGCTTTTGGCCACCTGTCCTAATATCTGCTTATGTGGCTAGTTGTCAAATTGTGTTTGATAAACGTTCCTGTGAAGCAGCTTGGGATGTTTTACTACATCAAAAGAACTAACGTTTTTGATTAAGCTTGGTGAAATAGTGGCTAGCGTGCACTGGAGAATGCTCTTTTAAATCTATACCCTTCCAACATAGTTCTCTCCTTCTGACTGGAGTTCAGTGCCATACAAGTAGAGTGACCATTGCCTTCAGGTTTACCTTCCTGATGATGCAATGTTACTTTTTTTTGTAGCTAACTTCTCATGTCCCACCTCGGGAGCTTTCACTTCTGTAGATTTATTGTCCTTCAGTTGAAGGTGGAAAAAGGATTGTTGATAACGTGGTGATTATCTGACTGCTGTTTAATAGATTTATGTGTACTGTAACCTGAGATTGCAGGCTCCAACATGGTGTACAAATTCTTAGCCTTGACTTCTTTTTTCAATGATTTTCTAATTCCAGGCTGAAGGAAGGTTTCATAGTTAGTGGTAGTCAGGACTGCACCATAAAGCTGTGGAATCTTACAAAATCGCTAGTGGCTAACAGTGGTGAGAAAACCGCAGAACCTGAAGTCCTTCGTGCTGATTTGACTGAGAAGGCTCATGACAAGGTTAGAAGCTGGAGTTACAACCTTTTAGCGATGCCTAAGCAACAATGAACAGTTGTGCTAAACTGCATTGTGGAGCAAGGAATCAAAAAAGGGAGATTGCAGGCTGTTGAGTTGGAGCCACAGAAGTTTTACAGCACAGTGGGACTGCCCTTGGTTGGTTCCACCCTTGTTCTGTACTATTGGATCGGCATCTCCAGCAATAGCTTTTCTTCCTGCAGCCACACTATTGCCTCCCAAATCCCTCTAGGATGTATCCATGTCTTCCCCCCTCCCCCTTCTCTTCCCTGTCTTCCTGCTGCCCCATGGCAACATCATCATCATCATCATAGGCGGTCCCTCGGAGTCGAGAAAGATTTGCTTCCACTCTAAAAGTGAGTTCTCAGGTGACTGTACAATCCAATATGAGAATTACAGTCTCTGTCACAGGTGGGACAAACAGCCATTGAAGGAAAGGGTGGGTGGGGAGTCTGGTTTGCCGCACGCTCCTTTCGCTGTCTGCGCTTGGTTTCTGCATGCTCTCGGCGACGAGACTCGAGGTGCTCAGCGCCCTCCCGGATGCTCTTCCTCCACTTAGGCCAGTCTTAGGCCAGGGACTCGCAGGTGCCGATGGGGATGTTGCACTTTATGAAGGAGGCTTTGAGGGTGTCCTTGAAATTTTTCCTCTGCCCACTTGGGGTTGGCTTGCCGTGTAGGAATTCCAAGTGAGGAGCTCCCCGCTGGAGTGGAACTAAACTATAGAACCAATGGGAACCAATTCAACCTTTGTCGCTTCCAGGCTAGATCCAAGGTCGTCCCATCCTCTGTCATCGAACTACAGTACTTGGACGATGCTTGCGTCTGCGCACATTCAGAGGCCGAATGTTAGATCTCTTAATTCCCAATGAAATACGAACTCTGATTGTAGTTTTAATGTAACTTTATTCTGGCAGCAGCAACAAGCTTCTGGCTTTAAACCAGGCCTTTGTCCTTCTGAGACCACATGGCCAAAATGGCTGTACTTCTACCTGGTTCAATTTACAGAGAAGAACTCGCCTTCTTTGACCTTATTGGCTCAATTAATAGTGTGTTAACCTTTAAATGGCTCGCTACCCAAAGGTCCTAAAATGTCAAGTTGATTGATGACTTAATGCAATGTGGTCTGTGTTTTTTCAAAACTGCAGCTGGGCTGAAGACCTTGAATTCTCTATCAATCCCCCCTTTGATTCTTTCACAAACTGAATCATAAAACATCAGCGATCACTGGTTAAACATTCTACAAAATAATTTCATACATGTTAATAGAGTTTCCTTCTAAAATTTGTTGCTGTGTTTCGCCACGTATCCGGACTAGTAGCTTCCACACAAATTAATTAACCTTATTCCAATTTAATCCAAATCAATATCTTAATTCAACCAGTAAACAACCTTCCCTTAAGCATAACATACCCCTGTGCCACGTACAGACGGTCTGCTGGGACCTGCAAGGTGTCTCACCTGCGGGACAGCAGCTACAGCCGCCTGGTCGCAACAACATTTAATCAACATATGGGTAGAGCTGCAGAACACCAAAGGGCAAAAAACGTTAGTAGGAGTTGTGTACAGACCTCCAAACAGTAATAGGGATGTTGGGGAGGGCATCAAACAGGAAATTAGGGGTGCATGCAATAAAGGTGTAGCAGTTATAATGGGTGACTTTAATATGCACATAGATTGGGCTAGCCAAACTGGAAGCAATACGGTGGAGGAGGATTTCCTGGAGTGCATAAGGGATGGTTTTCTAGACCAATATGTTGAGGAACCAACTAGGGGGGAGGCCATCTTAGACTGGGTGTTGTGTAATGAGAGAGGATTAATTAGCAATCTCATTGTGCGAGGCCCCTTGGGGAAGAGTGACCATAATATGGTGGAATTCTGCATTAGGATGGAGAATGAAACAGTAATTTCAGAGACCATGGTCCAGAACTTAAAGAAGGGTAACTTTGAAGGTATGAGGCGTGAATTGGCTAGGATAGATTGGCGAATGATACTTAGGGGGTTGACTGTGGATGGGCAATGGCAGACATTTAGAGACCGCATGGATGAATTACAACAATTATACATTCCTGTCTGGCGTAAAAATAAAAAAGGGAAGGTGGCTCAACCGTGGCTATCTAGGGAAATCAGGGATAGTATTAAAGCCAAGGAAGTGGCATACAAATTGGCCAGAAATAGCAGCGAACCTGGGGACTGGGAGAAATTTAGAACTCAGCAGAGGAGGACAAAGGGTTTGATTAGGGCAGGGAAAATGGAGTACGAGAAGAAGCTTGCAGGGAACATTAAGGCGGATTGCAAAAGTTTCTATAGGTATGTAAAGAGAAAAAGGTTGGTGAAGACAAACGTAGGTCCCCTGCAGTCAGAATCAGGGGAAGTCATAACGGGGAACAAAGAAATGGCAGACCAATTGAACAAGTACTTTGGTTCGGTATTCACTAAGGAGGATACAAACAACCTTCCGGATATAAAAGGGGTCAGAGGGTCTAGTAAGGAGGGGGAACTGAGGGAAATCTTTATTAGTCGGGAAATTGTGTTGGGGAAATTTATGGGATTGAAGGCCGATAAATCCCCAGGGCCTGATGGACTGCATCCCAGAGTACTTAAGGAGGTGGCCTTGGAAATAGCGGATGCATTGACAGTCATTTTCCAACATTCCATTGACTCTGGATCAGTTCCTATGGAGTGGAGGGTAGCCAATGTAACCCCACTTTTTAAAAAAGGAGGGAGAGAGAAAACAGGGAATTATAGACCGGTCAGCCTGACCTCAGTAGTGGGTAAAATGATGGAATCAATTATTAAGGATGTCATAGCAGTGCATCTGGAAAATGGTGACATGATAGGTCCAAGTCAGCATGGATTTGTGAAAGGGAAATCATGCTTGACAAATATTCTGGAATTTTTTGAGGATGTTTCCAGTAAAGTGGACAAAGGAGAACCAGTTGATGTGGTATATTTGGACTTTCAGAAGGCTTTCGACAAGGTCCCACACAAGAGATTAATGTGCAAAGTTAAAGCACATGGGATTGGGGGTAGTGTGCTGACGTGGATTGAGAACTGGTTGTCAGACAGGAAGCAAAGAGTAGGAGTAAACGGGTACTTTTCAGAATGGCAGGCAGTGACTAGTGGAGTGCCGCAAGGTTCTGTGCTGGGGCCCCAGCTGTTTACATTGTACATTAATGATTTAGACGAGGGGATTAAATGCAGTATCTCCAAATTTGCGGATGATACTAAGTTGGGTGGCAGTGTGAGCTGCGAGGAGGATGCTATTAGGCTGCAGAGTGACTTGGATAGGTTAGGTGAGTGGGCAAATGCATGGCAGATGAAGTATAATGTGGATAAATGTGAGGTTATCCACTTTGGTGGTAAAAACAGAGAGACAGACTATTATCTGAATGGTGACAGATTAGGAAAAGGGAAGGTGCAACGAGACCTGGGTGTCATGGTACATCAGTCATTGAAGGTTAGCATGCAGGTACAGCAGGCGGTTAAGAAAGCAAATGGCATGTTGGCCTTCATAGCGAGGGGATTTGAATACAGGGGCAGGGAGGTGTTGCTACAGTTGTACAGGGCCTTGGTGAGACCACACCTGGAGTATTGTGTACAGTTTTGGTCTCCTAACTTGAGGAAGGACATTCTTGCTATTGAGGGAGTGCAGCGAAGGTTCACCAGACTGATTCCCGGGATGGCGGGACTGACTTATCAAGAAAGATTGGATCAACTGGGCTTGTATTCACTGGAGTTCAGAAGAATGAGAGGGGACCTCATAGAAACGTTTAAAATTCTGACGGGTTTAGACAGGTTAGATGCAGAAAGAATGTTCCCAATGTTGGGGAAGTCCAGAACCAGGGGTCACAGTCTGAGGATAAGGGGTAAGCCGTTTAGGACCGAGATGAGGAGAAACTTCTTCACCCAGAGAGTGGTGAACCTGTGGAATTCTCTACCACAGAAAGTAGTTGAGGCCAATTCACTAAATATATTCAAAAGGGAGTTAGATGAAGTCCTTACTACTCGGGGGATCAAGGGTTATGGCGAGAAAGCAGGAAGGGGGTACTGAAGTTTCATGTTCAGCCATGAACTCATTGAATGGCGGTGCAGGCTAGAAGGGCTGAATGGCCTGCTCCTGCACCTATTTTCTATGTTTCTATGTTTCTATGTTAAACAAACAATATAAAAGTAAAATAATTACAATGAATAGAATTAAACCTTCCACCAATGAAGTTCCTATTGAACCTAGCCATTCAGTGGCTCCGCTCCCAAAGTGAATGATGGGGGTTGCTTAAGTTTTCTACCTCCTTTTGGATATGCTCCGCTAAGTGGATAATTTCTTCGGAGCTATCTGGGATATATGTGCAACACTCAGTTCCGAGTAGGGCGCAAGTACCTCCCTTTTCAGCCAGAATGTAATCAAGGGCCAGTCTATTCTGTAGGGCTACTGTGCAGATTGTGACCATTTCTGCATTGATTTTAACTAGGGCCTCTGAGGTATCATTGGCTACCCGTTCCACAACAGATGCCATGTTAATGGATTCCCTTGCCAGTCTGGTGGTCCCATACCTGGGGATCAGAATGGCAAAGAACCTCTCTGTTTCTGTGATAGCTCTCTTAGGACGGTTTAAATGTTCCGACAGTGACTCTATATGATACATATATGGCACAATGTAGGCTAAATAGCAGGATCCCGTCCAATTCTGGGGCAGCCAAGGGTAGGCCTTGTGGCCACACACCCAATAGGTGCCATTATAGGCAATGAAAGTTAGCTGTTTCTTTGTCAGCAACACTCTGGGGCCTGTCCAGGCTTTTCCATATGTTTTATTCAGAATCCCCGTTACGTTAAAAATTCCCACATCGGCCCAGTTTGGACGGTTCCGTGGCTTGATTATATTATTATTCCGGGAGCAGTTACTATACCCCATATTTTGGCCCCCTTTGATGTTTCTAATCAGACAGACCGATTCCCCCGGTTTTCCTATTCCCGTTGTATTCGTGATAACAAAAAATGGGGGCCGTTTGGAATTATTGTAGCATGGTTGGTATCCCCCTTCAAAGGTAGTTAGATTGTAACCTGCTGACTTCCATTTACGTGCCCAGTTTTCGGTATCGTGCAATGCCTTGCCTGTTTTGTTTTGATTAATTATCCACTCAGCCATTTCTGAGATATTCAAAGGAACTGGCCTCAAGGGAATCCCTCCCTTTGAGTGAATAGGAATATGCGTACACACCCAACAACTAGAAATGTTACCTTGTTTGGCATAAATGTATGACATATATAAAAAGGTATTTACATGTAATTCCCTTGCTACCCTACTATTCCCCTTTGGTGCAGAGGGTCGGCTAGTAAGAAATAGGCCTATGCCTAGAATAGCTACAATCAGTAATACAGTAAATTTATACATTTTGGCAAAAAGTAATTGTCCTTATTAGATTTCAACTTCAGTTACGGGTGTTTGTTTAACATGTGAAGCGTGGATCCAGGCTTTCTTTCCTTGGACTTTAACAGCTACCTGGGTGGTCAATAACACTTGATAAGGTCCCTCCCACTTGGCACCCAAAGGTTCTTTATACAACTTTTTCACATACACCCAGACTCCTGGGATGATGTCATGTCCTCCTTCGGGTTGACATACCCCAAGCTGCCGTTACCTGTCAGGAAACAGAACTAATAGCATTGGTTAGGTTCTGACAGTATGATAACAAAGTGTCACTCATTAAGTGAACATCAGCTTTCTGTAAATCGATAGTTCCTGGCAGCGACATGGGTCTTCATGTTATAATTTCAAATGGGCTTAGACCTGTAGTTCTGTTTGGGGTTGCCCTAATGCTACATAGCACTATTGGTAGTGCCTGGGGCCATGGTGTTCCTTCTTGGTGATATTTGGCAAGCTGTTGTTTCAGAATTCGATTCATTCGCTCTACTTGTCCTGATGATTGTGGATGATAAGGACTGTAAATCCCACGTAATGTTCAGTAACCTACAGACTTCTTGGCAGACAGCACCTGTGAAGTGTGTTCCCTGATCTGAGTCAATGCTACTCTGGACTCCCCATCGGGGAATGTAATCTTTACACAAGACCTTTGCAGTGTGATTGGCTGTGGCTCTTTTAGTTGGGACAGCTTCTACCCATCTAGAGAATCTGTCGACCATGACAAGAATGTTAGTGTATCCTTGGCATGAAGGAAGAGATATATAATCAACCTGCAGATGCTGGAATGGTCCGACAGGGGCAGGGGGCCTCAGTTGGGGCATTACCGTGATGGGTCCAGAATAATTTTTCTGGCAGACCACACTGGTCTGCTACCAGCTGGGCATGTTTTTTAAATCCCCGACCCCACCAGCTTTTCTGGAACCATGCCGTCATCTGTTGTGAGGCCAAGTGTCCCCACGAGTGAATCTGTTGGGCTAAAAAAGGCATAAGCGTTTGTGGCGCGACTGGCTTGTCGGTAACTCTTTGTCTCCAGACACCACCTTCGCATAGCTTAATTCCTGCCTCAATCCATGTCCATTTTTCCTCTCGGAAGCACTCGCCTTGCATTGTTTGAAGGTCTCGTGTCAGAGTCCTGAGTGCTTTCAATCTGCACATCTGTGTTGGTTCTTCTGGGAGAACGCACTGAGAGGTGGCATCTTTAGCTGCCTGGTCGGCTAGGGCATTTCCCTGTGCTTCTGTGGTATTTTCCTTGGTATGGGCCTTACACTTCAGAATGGACACTTCCTGAGGTAATTGTATGGCCTCTAATAAGTCTCGGACTTCTTTTCCATTTCGGATAGGTGTACCAGCAGCAGTGAGGAATCCCCTTTTCCGCCATAACAGACCAAAGTCGTGAGCGACTCCAAAAGCATAACGCGAATCTGTGTAGACATTAGCTGTCTGTCCTTCTGCTATTCGACATGCTTCTGACAGGGCCCGTAACTCGGCCTGTTGTGCTGGCGTTCCTGAGAGTAAACATCCTTTTGCCACTACTTCATGTAAGGTTGTAACTGCCCATCCTGCTTTTCTGGTACCATTGTCAACAAAGGAGGAACCATCTGTAAACATGATGAGGTCTGGGTTGTGCAGAGGCTCCTCTGCTGCTAAGGCTGCTTCTTCTGTTTCTTTTAAAATTTCCACGCAGTCATGCTCTTCACATTCTCCCCCCTTTTGCTCCCTTGATTCTGACATCGGGAGCATAGTTGCGGGATTAACCGGGCTGGCCCGGACGATATGGAGATTAGGAGCTTCCAAAACTGCTGTCCAGCGGGTCCATCTAGCTGCCGTCACCTGAGACATTCTATTCATAGACAGCAAAGCTTGTACGGTGTGGGGACACTTGACAATCAGCTTTTGGTCGAGGACTAGACCCGCAGTGCTCATTACCACTCGACATGTAGCTTCCATGGCCATTAGGCAACTTCCCCATCCGAGGGCTACCGCATCCAGTTTTGCCGAATAATAGCCAATAGGTCTTTGCCGATCCCCATGTTCTTGTGTCAGTATAGCTGTCGTATATCCTTCTTTCTCATGGACAAACAGGGTAAATGGCTTACCACTGTCGGGGATTCCCAGAGCCGGTGCCGAACACAAAGCCTTTTTCAATCTCGGGAAGGCCTCTTGCTGTTCCTTAGTGAGGGTGATGGCTTCTTTAGAGGCACGTTTCCCCTTTAAGATATCATTCAATGGCTGAGCAAGCTGTGTGAAGGAGTCAATCCAATTTCTGTTAAAGTTACACAATCCCAAAAAGGACCTTAGCTCCTGAATAGTGGTGGGTTTTTTAGCAGCCCGAATGGCTGCAGTTCTATCCTGGGTAAGTTCTCTCTTTCCTTGTGAAATCTTTTGTCCCAGGTATACAACCTCTTCTTGGGATATTTGTGCTTTGTCGATGCTGGCTTTATGTCCTTTCAGCCGAAGGTGATCCAGCAAAGCTCGTAAATCTTGTTCATGCTGTTCTTCCGTGTTTGAAGCTAGCAGGATATCGTCTACATATTGGATGACTGTGGATGACAGGGGAGGTAATTCTCGCAAATGGCTTTGTAAAGCCATGTGGAATACCGTAGGGCTGTTGTGGAAACCCTGCGGTAACCGGGTCCAAGTATACTGTTGTCCTTAGAGAGTGAAAGCAAACCACTGTCGAACCTCCGGTGCCAGAGGCACCGACCAAAATCCATTGGCCATATCTATAACCGAGAAATATTTATGTTCCGGTTTGAGGGCATTAAAAATGGTGGAGGGATCTGCAACCAAAGGAGCTTTTTGATCAATACACTGGTTAGCTTTCCTATAATCGACAGTCACACGCCAAGTCTCATTAGATTTCTGTACCGGTCACACGGGGCTATTGGAGGAGCTATGCGTTTTAATAAGCACCCCTTGTTTCTCCAATTGCTGAATAACCGGTAAGATTCCCGTGATGGCAGTTGGACTGATGGAATACTGTTTAGTGCATGGAGGCTTGGTCCCGGTAAATGACGCAGGCTCCATCTGGAGTAGGCCACAATCGTCCTTATCTTTAGCCCATATCGGGTGTTCCTTCAATTCTTCTTTCTTCAAAGTTCTAATTGACCATGTCACCCGACCATTCTCGAAATGCAACGATGAATCTATTTGGATTAGAACGTCCATTCCCAAAAGGGGTTGATCTACTGGGCCTATCCAGACCGGCGTGGTTAGTTCATGTGGACCCAGCCCTCTAAGTACCGGTGTTGTCCTTTTAATTTCCATTTTATGGCCCCCAACTCCATAGGCTGTACGTGCCCTACCATCCAACGGCAAAAAGTCTCCATATTGTAGGGGTAAGCATGTTAATTCCGTCCCTGTGTCTAAAAGACAGTCCACATCCTTATCGCCCACCCTCACAGTTATATATAGCCCATCTCCCCTTTGTTGTATTAGTGCGAGGAGGTGGACCAGGGTGGGCTCTAATCGTTTTTTGCTATCCCAAGTAACTCCTCCTGTTGTTATATTGTCAGCCGCTTAAATGCTTCTATGAGGTCGTTATCTTGTGACAAGCCTGGTTTGTTGGCTGAATTGTATCCCAGGCTGCGTCCTCTTCCCCGGCTGCGACCTTGCTGTTTTGCCCTGCACGTCTTGGCCCAGTGACCTTCTTTCCCACAATAATGACATTTTCCGGGTAATTTTCCTAATAACTGTTTATCGGAATCCTGGGATTTCCATCCCACAGCCTGTACAGCTCGGACTTTAGCTCCCATATCCCGATCTAATTGGTTACATCGATCCACCAATGCTGCAAAGGTAGTTCCTCTACCTTCCCAGTCCGGTTACACTACCTTAAGCATTTTGGACAGTTCTAGCTTTAGACCTGCCACGAAAGCTGCTTTCAGGGGTCCAAACACTTGTTCATCTATTTCCTCATCCGTATTTTTCATACCCGAATGTTCTAGCCACATGCATCTAAACCGCTAGTCATACTCCAGGACCTCCTCTGTTCCTTTCTGTTGGCAGGCTGCAATTTTTCCCCAGTCTGTCTTAGCTGGACTGAAGGCTTGCAGCCCATGTTTAATCGCCTCCCATCCTGCGTCTAATTCTTGCTCATCCTGCCCCAAAGCTTCTTCTATCTTGTCGTGCAATTTTCTTCCTTGTGTTTTTGGCACCATTATGGTTAAAATTGCACTCCGTCCCAGGGATGAAGTTGATATATATTTCTTAAGCGGTCCAATTGGTCCCACGTTTTCACTCCCCTTTTCTTTGGATTGGGCAATTCCTTGGACCATTTATCAATTTTCTCTGGGTCTGCCGGATCATGAAATAAGTATTCTGTATACACCCTTTTCCTTGTTTTTTTGGTTCCGCCCTCATCCGCAGTCTCTTCTGATTTGACTACAACTCGTCTTTTTTTAAATGGGGCAAAGCGCACCCCTAATTCTTCATCCTCCGACACTGTATCGTCGGAGGACTCAGAATCCGTATCTATTCCTCGGTCGTGTCTTTGGGTTTGCGCTTTTAATTTATCCAAACATGGGTACCCTGGGAATTGACTGATACATTTTCCTTTTCCTATTACTGTCTCTTGACCTAATGATTTTTTACATTCTTTAATTTCATCTTTAAGATCTTTAACTTCCGTTTCCGACTTTTCAAGTTCAAATCTTTTCTGTCGCAGCTGTGCACAAACAGCTTGCAATTGGTCCTTTGTACTGGTCAGTTCTCGATCATGTTGGGAACACATTATAATTTAATTCCGCTTTCGGATCTGTCCCATAACGGCTAGGGACCATCTAGTTTGCTCTTTATTTTTCATACGGGTCGTTTTTCCCCAGACCCCTTTAATCTCGTCCAAGGACCATTGTCCTTTGGAGGTACCGTATTTTTGTTCGATCTTAATACAGGTTTTAGATAAGTTGAATTGTTGCTCTATGTATTCTTTCAACTGTTGGAGGATTTCATCGATCGAAACCTCAGGTGGTGCCCGCCCGCCTTTTGCAGTTGTAGGCAATTCTTTGCTCTTATCTCCTGCTGCCATAATACTGATTTCTTTACTGGGGTCTCGAGTCGTAGGCTTTTCAGCCGATCAGTGAGTCGGTGATTAATTAACTAACACACCGCCAAAGTTAGATGTCTATGGGACCTCGAGCCGACTACCAACCGGAGGGTTCGCAAACCGGAGGCTTTCGGAATCGCGTAGAAGGAGAGGCGAATTTAGACTTTTGACCGAGGACTTTTATAAAGAGGAGTCCTTATCTCAGTATGTAGGTCCGATGTCCAAAATTCAGTTTCTTCCCTCAGCGATCGTGTTCGTGATGCCAAAATTGTTAAATCTCTTAATTCCCAATGAAATACGAACTCTGATTGTAGTTTTAATGTAACTTTATTCTGGCAGCAGCAACAAGCTTCTGGCTTTAAGCCAGGCCTTTGTCCTTCTGAGACCACATGGCAAAAATGGCTGTACTTATACCTGGTTCAATTTACAGAAAAGAACTCGCCGCCTTTGACCTTATTGGCTCAATTAATAGTGTGTTAACCTTTAATTGGCTCGCTACCCAAAGGTCCTAAAATGTCAAGTTGATTGATGACTTAATGCAATGTGGTCTGTGTTTTTTCAAACTGCAGCCGGGCTGCAGAGCTTGAATTCTCTTATCACCGAACTCCAAGTCATCGTCAACATCTTCAGCGAGGCGTACGAAAGCATGGGCCTTACACAACATCATCCACAGACATAGGGACAGCACAGTCAGTTTTACCTCCCCACCACCCCTCTCAACCCCTCCACTGCCAGTATTGTCAGACTGCTTGTCCAGCGTCCAGTCTTGGATAGGCCGCAGTTTCTCCCATTAAAAGTTAGGAAGACTGAAGCCATCGTCTTCGGCCTCTGCCACAAACTCCATACCCGTGCTACCGATTCCATCCACCTCCCTTGCCACTGTCTCTAGCTGAATCAGACGGTTCGTATCCTCAGACTCTTAGAGCTAAGCTTGCACCCCCATATCCTTTCTATTACAAACAGCCAACTTCCACCTCTGTAATATCGCCCCCCCTTTGTCCCTGCCTCAGTCCATCTGCTGCTGAAACTTTCATCCATATCTTGGTGTAGTTAACGCTGGAGGTCACAAACACTTTCTTGACTGACGTCCCATCCTCCAACTTCCATAAACTTCAACTCATCTAAATCTCTGCTGTTCACATCCAATCCTGCAAAGACTTAAGACTTGCTTATATAACCTCTGTTTTCATTGATCGACATTAGCTCCTGGTCCTCCTAAACCTCAGATTTAAAATTTCCATCATTGTGTTAAATCCCTTCAAGGCCTCGCCCCTCCCTATTTTTCTAACTTCCTACAGTTCCTTACCCCCTCTAACCTCGCTTTCTCTGACTGACTCCTTGTGCAACCCCTCCCTCCCCTCACTTTGCCCCACCATTGGCAGCTATACCTTCAGATACCTCGGCTCTGGAATTCTCTCCCTAATCATCTCCACCTCCATGCCCTCCTTTAAGATCTTCCTCAAAATCCACCTCTTTGACCAATCTTTTGTTAATCCCTCATAAAGAGGCCAGAATTGGAGGAGTGCAGATATCTCGGAGGGTTATAGGGCTGGAGGAGGTTACAGCGATAGGGAGGGGCGAGGCCAACTCGAGACTTGAAACCTCTGATGTTTTACTACATTAAAAGTACTATATAAATATTATGAACCATATTGCATTGATAAGACTCTTTGCTAGTTAATCTTCAGAAAAGGAAGCTGTTTTGTTCTTAAATGTATCCCATTTGTTATTTCATAGGATATAAACAGTGTGGTAGTTTCTCCAAATGACAAGCTAATGGCTACAGGCTCCCAGGACAGAACAGCAAAGCTTTGGTCAACCTCTGATTTTTCACTCGTGGGAGTGTTTCGAGGCCACAAGCGTGGTATCTGGTCCGTCCAGTTTTCTCCTATGGACCAGATCCTGGCCACCTCTTCAGCAGATGGCAGTGTCAAACTGTGGGGACTTCAGGACTTCAACTGCTTAAAGGTAGAAAGCATTATATGGAAGTTTGGGAGGGGATATCTTCACGTGTAAAAAGTGGCTAGGCTTCCATTCTATTATCATTGCTGGCTATCAAAATAAGGAATGGGATGAGATAGCAGAATCAGACTCCTTAACTCCGCATTTAACCCAGGGCGGGAATCGGGTCAACGGTCAAAGTGGACGTTGATCCATAAGGCATTCATTGTATATAGATAACAGGTCTCTGATGATGTTGCTCCCAGTGAGTCAGGATTTACTGTTTCATAACAATGTGGGTGCTTGCTGCATAAGGGCCATTAATCTACGGTGACCAGTCAAATTTTTTTTAAAGCAAGTATTCTGGGATTTTTACTATCATAGAAATGGATAATGCTGGAAATGCTCAGCAGGTCAGGCAGCATCTGTGGAGAGAGAAACCGAGTTAATGTTTCATGTCAATGACCCTTCGTCAGAAGTGACAAGTATCCCCATAAGCAGAATGGGAATCCCCCTTTGCGATTGGTTGGGCTGGTCCACGTGATCCCAGGGACGTTTGCGAACCGCATGCGCTCCTGGGACACGTGGGCCTTTATGCAGGCACAGAAGCGTGAGTCTGTGAAGATTCTGAGGCACCAGATAGGTGCATGCTTTGCTTGTGGTACGGAGGTATTTGCCCACGGGAAGTCTCGACCGCAATTTCCAGCCCATCATGTGACTGCGAAAAACGTAATAACTGTACGAAAATAGGGCCTTTGGCCTGATGCTGCCTGCCCCTCCTCTCTGCCGCCTCTCGTGGCCACCTCTTCCTCCTCCTCCCTCCGCAGCTACGCAACCAACCAGTTGATGTCCGACTTGACCTCAAATTCCTGTCACTGCTATCTCAGCCCCTCCATAATCAGATTGCCTCGACTCCAATCTGACAACGAGGCCTTCAGCCCTGTCTCCGTACCCCCGCCCCATGTCAAAAGCTATGTACATGGCCGTATCTGGGAACTGGCTTAAAGTTCTTTAAAGTACTTTTAGCCCTTTTAAAATGATTGTCCTGGAGAATAATTAAGTCACTCTTTGGAATTCATTTGTGGCAGGGAAGTCCTTGGTACCCCTGCTTATCATGGTTGCTCCTCTTGGTGCTTCCATGTTCTCCTCCAGTTTCCCTCCTTTACAGCATGTTTCACCCCATAAGATCATGCTTCCAAAATTGCCAGACTGCCCTACTAATGCTTCCAACCCAGCTACCATCCCCCACCCCAAATCCCCACAACAGATACATACAGTTCTTAAAACCTGCCTTCTACCTACCGGTAACCTGGACGTCTTTGTTTTAAAAAGGTGAACGATGAAAATCAACTACATTGTTAAACTAATTTTTAATAGTAATCAAGGTCACTGATATATGCAGATAATCAATTAATTCTATCCTGAAAATATCACGAATACTCCTACAGTGCTCTATAATCATACAATTTAACTTATTCCATTCGTATAAATTGGCGACACTGAGAATGGATAAAACTCTGTCTTTGCTGCCTCACCGGGACAATGCCATGGAGAGATTAGTTAGTTGAAACAAAACAGTTCAAACTGTGCTAATGACATCTTTCGGATGCCAACAATGATTTGAGTTGGATATTCACCATCCATTTGCCTAATGCGGTCGGAAGTCATGGGCAATATGTAATGTTCTTCTCGACCAATCTTTGCCACCAATCTATTTATTGGTTTGAGTTATTGTGCAAGTTCCCTTCATTCCAATTTGATTTGCACTGACTGAGTTAAGAGTGTAGCAGTCGATAATTATGAAAGGGCTGGTATATTTTATTGGCTGTCTTTGTTATAAGTAACAGTACCGTTTACAGCATAGTAAGCTTGGTTTCATTTACCCAACTGTTTGCATTCTCAGACATTTGAAGGCCATGATGCTTCTGTACTGAAAACTATTTTTGTCAGCCGTGGAACTCAGCTATTGACAAGGTACCTTTTTAATAAAATCTATTGGTATATATTAATAATAGTAGGTAGGTCACAGCATTCCATTTCAAAATCCATTGGAATCTTGGGAACAGGAAAAGACCATACAGCCCCTCGAGCCTGTTCCGCAGTTCAATTAGATCACGGCTCATCTATTTCTCCACTCCATTTACCCACCTTTGTTCCACATCCCTTGTTGCCCTTGCCCCTCAAAAATCTACCGATCTCAGTCTCGAAAGATTTCCACTACACTTTGTGGAAAAAGTGCTTCCTATTTTAACTCCTAAATGACCCAGCTCTAACCAGAGGAAATGATTTCTCTGTATCGACCTGATCGAGTCCTTTAATCATTTTAAGTACCGCAACTAGACTACCACTCCACCTTCTAAACTCAAGGAATACAAGCCAAGTTTATCAGAGCCTTGGAGCGGGTACAGTGCAGATTCACTAGTGATATCAGGATTTAAAGGTTTAAATTATGAAGACCGGTTGACTTGCACTGTACTTGCTCCAAGGCTCAGTGCCTAAAACTGAATGCAATACTCCATATGGGATTTGACCAGGGCTTTGTACAATTGAAGCCTTTTTTATTATTTTTTACCTATGCACAAGCTTTTAGTGATTGATGCACATGAGCACCCAAATCCTTTGCTCCTCCGCAACACCAGTAAGAAAATATTCTGATGTGTCTTTCTCAGATAGAAGTGGATGACCTCACACTTCTGCACATTGAACTCCATCTACCATAGTTTAGCCCTCTCATTTGGTCTGTCTATCCCCCTTGCTGTGGCTCAGTGGGTAGCACTCTCGCCTCTTGAATCAGAAGACTCTGGGTTCAAGACCCACTCCATGGACTTGAGCACAAAAATCTAAGTTGACACTCCAGTGCAGTGCTGAGGGAGTGCTGCACTGTCTTTCAGATGAGATGTTAAACCGAGGCCCCGTCTGCCCTATCAGGTGAAAGTAAAAAGATCCCATGGCACTATTTTGAAGAAGAGCAGGAGAGTTATCCCTGGTGTCATGTCCAATATTTATCCCTCAATCAACATAACAAAAACTTATCCTCTGATCATTATCACATTGCTGTTTGTGGGAACTTGCTATGCGCAAATTGGCTGGCGCATTTCCTACATCACAACAGTGACTACACTTCAAAAGTACCTCATTGGCTGTAAAATGCTATGGTACGTCCGATGGTTGTGAAAGGCGCTATATAAATCCAAGTATTTTTTTGGAACTTCCTGCTCCCATCCGCGCACTTACTAACCATATAGGTGACACACCTTTCAAGTAATTTTGATGTTTGACAGTCAGTTGGAATTTCTTTCTTAATTGCACCACTAACCGTGAACTCATTGTTCTTTCATCCAAGTCATTGATATAGATAGTGAAAGATCAACCTCGTCCTATGGATAATCACATTGTTAAAGTGTCCACATTGCATAAGAACATAAATAGGAGCAGGCCATTTGGCCCCTCAAGCCTGCTCCGCCATTCAATAAGATGATGGCTGATCTGATCTTGGCCTCAACTCCACTTCTCTGCCTGCTCCCCATAACCCTTGACTCGCTTATCTTTCAAAAATCTGTATCTCCACCTTAAATATATTCAATGACCCAGCCTCCACTGCTCTCTGAGGTAGAGAATTCCAAAGATTCACAACCCTCTGAGAGAAGAAATTCCTCCTCATCTCCATTTAAATGTGCGACCCCTTATTCTGAAACTATGTCCTCTATGTTCTAGATTCCCCCAGGAGGGGAAACATCCTCTCTGCATCTACCCTGTCAAGCCCCCTCAGAATCTTGTACGTCTAAATAACATTTACCTGAAATACCAGTTATGCATTCAACCATAACACCTTATCTTGGGGATAAACCTGGAGAAATCTGTGCTGTTCAGAATGAAGAAACCTTATCAGCGCAAATAGGCATCTGTGTTCTATTTTAAAATAGGGACCTCATCACATCTCATAACCTATTCCGTCTTTCTCTCTCCATCTCCCCCTCCTTCCCTCTCCATTGCCACCCTCCCGTTCCCCCCCACCCCCTTTGTCCCTCTCCATCGCGCTTCCCTCCTTCCCAGTAAGAGAAAGGGAGACATGTGGGGGGGGGGGATATACTGTAAAATATTACTGGCTGATACTGAGTGAGTGAAACTGATTTTTTTTATTATAATGGATATCAAATCAGAGTTGGGAGCAAAGGGAATTGATGCAACTTTATTGTAAATGGACACTTAGAGTTTTTCCAATGTTTTTTTTTTACCTGCAGTGGATCTGATGGTCTACTGAAGCTGTGGACCATTAAAACCAATGAATGCGTAAAAACCTTAGATGCCCACGAGGATAAGGTGTGGGGTCTCCATTGTAACAAGAAAGATGATTTGGTTGTCACTGGATCTGGAGACTCGTGCATAATTATCTGGAAGGTATGACGAACGAAATTACCTGTTAGGGATTCTGTTATACCAGCTCTGTGCAACGTACTAAACTTTGTGTTTTCAACAACTCTACGTCTTTAATGTTAATTACTTTGATTGATGACTGATGTCGTGATCAATTAAAAGGTAGCAAGTGCCCCCGTCTTACACCGCAGAGTGTCAAGTACTTTTGTTGTTTTACTGTCAGTTGAAATTTCTTCCTTAATTGTACAAGGTGGTGCAGTAGTTTAGGCACTGGCCTTTTACCTCTGGGGGCATTTGCTTGAATCCGGCCTTGACTAAATGGAGAAAAGTGTGCTCTGTTAGTTGACTACTTATTGGGCAGTGTGGATCCAGCTGCTTGTGGGCTTGGAACTGCAGCACTAAACTGCCCTAAATTCAGCATTCATTGGCAGTAAATTAATAATCCCACGAGACTGGCGTGAGCAATGTGCAGTCGGGGTTGCTCGTCTGAAGCTGGGCCAAAGAGGCAGGAACTTTACTCCGTGTCAAACCAAGCTGTACTGGACCCGAGTACGTGACGCTAACACTAGGTGGCCAGAATGGCAAGCATTCTAAACCCCTGCACCAATATTCTTCACAAAGAAAGTCATTCAAAAAACAGTGTTCCCCATTTTCTCCCCTTTATGCATCTTGGACTATCCACAATTTCAGATGAGCCGATGCTCTTGGCCTCTCCAAAAGCACTGACTTTCTATCAGTAAAGCACCTGACATCTCAGCCAAGTTACCATGTGATTGCAGGGTGGTGAAGGGAGACAGAAAGAGATCCAACATAGCAAAATGGTTGCCCTTTGGCTGCTTTCAAAATGGAAACGTTTAATTATATGTTGTTCTGTGCTTCAGGATGTTACAGAAATCGAGCTGGCTGAAGAGCAGGCCAAGCAGGAAGAGCAAATTTTGAAGTAAGTTTGTTTAAACCGTTTAACTTGGTGCAAAACCCATTTCTGCTTCACACCGATGGTAAAATTGTGCCAGTGTAAATCCTGAATTAGGGGCCCAGCTTGGTCTTGAGGGCAAAGCAGAGTGAAACTTCTTCCATGGAGTCTTGCTCCATTCTGCTCCCAAGTCCGATTGGGCCTTGAGTCTAGATTTAGGTATCAGGTGCAAAATAAAACTATTTAAATTTAGATTTGTCATGCAAATGTACTGGATGGAGTGTTACCTGATGAGATTGAGGTGTCTTGGTTTCTTTTTTTGTGCAAGGACACATTCAGAAAATGCTACTTTCATTCTTTTCAATGGAGGAAGGGGAAAGTGTCTTTGATTAATTTTAATAAAATACAATATTCCAAAGCATTTTTCTTCTTCTTGTAATCCCGTCACGAGTAAAGCTCAGGATCCAAACAACTTCTGTTAAGGACACAGAGTGTGTGACATTTGGGGAAAAAAAATTCTTATAGTAAGTTCACTTTTAATTTGGCTATCTGCAGTTGCCTGAGAGCACCCACAAACTCTTTCGGTGATCCCATTATTCTTTGTAGGCCGATCTCAGACTGGGATTGCTGCATAGTGCTTAGAAATCTGGAAATTTCAGCCAATGAAGTTAGTTTTATTTTCTTGCCATTGTGTGCAGGATGACTATTAATACATAAAGAACCGTCTTCTTCAATCACGAATGAAAGTCTACTTTTTCTCCTGTCTTGTCTTTTCCTCTCAAAGTCCCTGGTTGCCCTTGCCCAGGTGTTGGCCCACACAATGAGTGTTGGTAGGTGGCCCACACAATGAGTGTTGGTAGGTTATTCGACCATGGGGCCATCACCGAGGGCCTGAGTTTATTATCAACTGTCATCCACACTGGCACACTTTCCAAAAGGAGTCACTGACAGGGGGCAGGAACAAAAACTTTTCCTTCCCTAGTTTCGGAGTATCAAAGCTAATTGTAGTGTCTCTGCTGTTGCCCTGAGTGAGGCCAGGTAATAGCACCGAGACATCTATCCTGGAACCTTCTGTTATTTTTAATTATTTTCATCCTTGTTTTCATATCCCTCCGTGGCTTCGCCTCTCCCTATCTCTGTAATCTCCTCCAGCCCCACAACCCCCTCAGATATCTGCGATCCTCTTGAGCATCCCTGATTATAATCGCTCAACCATCGGTGGCTGTGCCTTCAGCTGTCTAGGCTCTAAACTTGAATTCCTTCCCTAAATATCTCTACCTCTCTTTCCTCCTTCTAAGACGCTCCTTAAAATCTACCTCTTTGACCAAGCCTTTGTTCATCTGCCCTAATTTCTACTTGTGTGGCTCGATGTCAAGATTTTTGGGGCCACAAACAGGACGTATTTACCGTTTTGTCAGTGTTCTGTCCATCCCAATGCCTACATTGTCGGGCCAGCCTGGCAGTCGGCAGACAATTAAAATAAAATGGCGGCCGCGGCAGTGCGACCTCCCCTTTAAGGGCAGACGCGCGCTGCCCAACCACAAGAAGCTTCCCACAGGGGAAAGCTGTCAGGGGTACCGAGCATTGGCCGATCTTCTCCCATGGAACAATTTCCCACGCCGGGCGGAAAGGGGATCGCCGCTGATCGGTAAGGGTTCGACCGTGCCCGATGGGGCGGGAAGACGGCCAGGGCGGTCCCGTACACTGCTCCAAAAATAAAGGAGGGCAATTTTCAAAATGGCGGCCCCCCCTGCCGACTGAGCGGTGAGTCCTTGCCGACCCGTGGCTGCTTCTTTGAGGTGGTCACAGCTCTTATAGAAAGGGGCAATTTCGGCCCCTTTGTCTTCTAATACTTCTGTGAAGTGCCTTGGGACCTTTTACTATGTTAAAGGAACGATATAAATGCAAGTTGTTATTGCTTATCTGTATGAATGTGCCCATTCATGCTGTTGTGCTGAAGACTTGTACTCCAGAACAAGCCACGCCTCTAGCCAAGCTGTTCCAGTACAGCGACAACACTGGGGCAAATATCCGACAATGTTGGAAACTGCCCAGGTATGTCCTGTCCACAAAAAGCAGGACAAATCCAATCCGGCGAATTACTGCCCCATTGGTCTACTCTCAATCATCAGCAAAGTGATGGAAAGTGTCATCAACAGTGCTATCAAGCGGCACTTACTCACCAATAACCTGCTCACCGATGCCCAGTTTGGGTTCCGCCAGGACCACTCAGTTCCAGACCTCATTACAGCCTTGGTCCAAACATGGACAACAGAGCTGAATTCCAGAGGCGAGGTGAGAGTGACTGCCCTTGACATCAAGGCAGCATTTGACCAAGTGTGGCATCAAGGAGCCCTAGTAAAACTGAAGTCAGTGGGAATCGGGGAAAACTCTCCACTGTCTGGAGTCATATCTAGCACAAAGGAAGATGGTTGTGGTTGTTATAAGTCAATCATCGCAGCCCAGGACAGCGCTGCAGGGGTTCCTCAGGCAATGTACTCGGCCCAACCATCTTCAGCTGCTTCATCAATGACCTTCCTGCCATCATAAGGTCAGAAGCGGAGATGTTCGCTGATGACTGCATAGTGTTTAGTTCCATCCGCAACTGCTCAGATAATGGAGTAGTCCATGCCCGCATACAGCAAGACCTGAACAACATTCAGGCTTGGGCAGATAAGTGGCAAGTAACATTCGCAACACACAAATGTCAGGCAATGACAATCTCCAACAAGCGAGAGTCTAAAAACAGCCCCTTAACATTCAACGGGATTACCATCGCCGAATCCCCTACCATCAACATCTTGGGGGTCGCCAATGACCAGAAACTTAACTGGACCAGCCACATAAATACTGTGGTAACAAGAGCAGGTCAGAGGCTGGGTATTCTGCAGCGAAGTGTCTCACCTCCTGACTCCCCAATGCCTTTCCACCATCTACAAGGCACGTCAGGAGTGTGATGGAATACTTTCCACTTGCCTGGATAAGTGCAGCTCCAACAACACTCAAGAAGCTCGACACCATCCAGGACAAAGCAGCCTGCTTGATTAGCACCCCATCCACCACCTTAACATTCACTCCCTACATCACCGGCGTATCATGACTGCAGTGTGTACCATCTACAAGATGTACTGCAGCAACTCACCAAGGCTTCTTCGACAGCACTTCCCAAACCCACAACCTCTACCACCTAGAAGGACAAGGGTAGCAAGCGCATGGGAACATCATCACTTCCACGTTCCACTCCAGGTCACACACCATCCTGACTTGGAAATAGAAAATAGGTGCACGAGTAGGCCATTCAGCCTTTCGAGCCTGCACCACCATTCAATAAGATCATGGCTGATCATTCCCTCAGTACCCCTTTCCTGCTTTCTCTCCGTCCCCCTAGCCGTAAGGGCCATATCTAACTCCGTCTTGAATATATCCAATGAACTGGCATCAACAACTCTCCGCGGCAGGGAATTCCACAGGTTAATAACTCTGAGTGAAGAAGTTTCTCCTCATCTCAGTCCTAAATAGCCTACCCCTTATCCTAAGACTCTGTCCCCTGGTTCTGGACTTCCCTAACATCAGGAACATTCTTCCCGCATCTAACTTGTCCAGTCCCGTCAGAATTTTATATGTTTCTATGAGATCCCCTCTCATCCTTCTAAACTCCAGTGTACAAAGGCCCAGTTGATCCAGTCTCCTCATATGTCAGTCCCGCCATCCCAGAAATCAGTCTGGTGAACCTTCGCTGCACTCCCTCAATAGCAAGAACGTCCTTCCTCAGATTAGGAGACCAAAACTGAACACAATATTCGAGGTGAGGACTCACCAAGGCCCTGTACAACTGCAGTAAGACCTCTCTGCTCCTATACTCAAATCCCCTAGCTATGAAGGCCAACATACCATTTGCCTTCTTCACCGCCTGCTGTACCTGCATGCCAACTTTCAGTGACTGATGAACCATGACACCCGGGTCTCGTTGCACCTCCCCTTTTCCTAATCTGCCGCCATTCAGATAATATTCTGCCTTCATGTTTTTGCCCCCAAAGTGTATAGCCCCACATTTATCCACATTATACTGCATTTACCCACTCACCTAACCTGTCCAAGTCATCCTGCAGCCTCTTAGCGTTCTCCTCACAGCTCACACTGCCACCCATTTTAGTGTCATCTGCAAACTTGGAGATATTACACTCAATTCCTTCATCTAAATCATTAATGTATATTGTAAAGAGCTGGGGTTCCAGCACTGAGCCCTGCGGCACTCCACTAGTCACTGCCTGCCATTCTGAAAAGGACCCGTTTATCCCGAATCTGCTTCCTGTCTGCCAACCAGTTCTCTATCCACGTCAGTACATTACCCCCAATACCATGTGCTTTTATTTTGCACACCAATCTCTTGTGTGGGACCTTGTCAAAAGCCTTTTGAAAGTCCAAATACACCACATCCACTGGTTCTCCCTTGTCCACTCTACTAGTTACATCCTCAAAAAATTCCAGAAGATTTGTCAAGCATGATTTTCCTTTCATAAATCCATGCTGACTTGGACCGATCCTGTCACTGTTTTCCAAATGCGCTGCTATTTCATGTTTAATAATTGATTCCAACATTTTCCCCACTACTGATGTCAGGCTAACCGGTCTAGAATTACCTGTTTTCTCTCTCCCTCCTTTTTAAAAAAGTGGTGTTACATTAGCTACCCTCCAGTCCATAGGAACTGATGCAGAGTCGATAGACTGTTGGACAATGATCACCAATGCATCCACTATTTCTAGGGCCACTTCCTTAAGTACTCTGGGATGCAGACTATCAGGCCCTGGGATTTATCGGTCTTCAATCCCATCAATTTCCCTAACACAATTTCCCGCCTAATAAGGATATCCTTCAGTTCCTTCTTCTCACTAGACCCTCGGTCCCCTAGTACTTCCGGAAGGTTATTTGTGTCTTCCTTCGTGAAAACCAGAACCAAGTATTTGTTCAATTGGTCTGCCATTTCTTTGTTCCCCATTATAAATTCACCTGAATCCGACTGCAAGGGAGCTACATTTGTCTTCACTAATCTTTTTCTCTTCACATATCTATAAAAGCTTTTCCAGTCAGTTTTTATGTTCCCAGCAAGCTTCCTCTCGTACTCTATTTTCCCCGTTCCTTCATCGTCACTGGGTCAGAATCCTGGAATTCCCTCCCTAGCAGCACTGTGGGAGTACCTTCACCACACGGACTGCAGCGGTTCAAGGTGGTGGCTCACCACCATCTTCTTAAGGGCAATTAGGGATGGGCAACAAATGCGGGCCTTGCCAGCAACGCCCACATCCCGTGAACGAATAAAAAAAAAAAAGAATAAATATTTTCTCCAGTGTCGTAATTGTTGGACTCTCGGACTTGATTGATGATTTGAGTCGTGGCATTATTAACAAATACTAATTACCCACGCATGTGTCAAGGTAATTTTTGCTCAGAATAAGATGTCCCCTTAAGAGTGACTACTATCTTCATCTGAGCAGGAAGATGCAACAGAGAGGTCTGTAATCTGTTCACCTGCTCTTCCATCTATAAGTAAATAAATATTGTACGTTTTAGTGTGAAATAGTAAATAAATAGAGGCCTTCTATTTCTTCCCGTCACTTGAGGGAGGAAAGAGGAGAGACTTGAGTGTTAACTATTGCTGCTTTTGTGTTTGAGTAACTATTTGAATTGGATGACAACTGTTGGGGCCCAACAAATGTAATGATATGCAAGAGGCAATCTTTTAAATAGCAAGACACAATATATGTTTTTCTATTTAAAAAAAAAAAAAATTTTATTTTCGTAGGTAATGTCCATATGCCTAAAACAATCTCGAAGCTTGTGTCAGAGCTGCATTTGCCTTTTTGAGTCATTAAAACTAATCTTTCTATTTTAAGGCAACAAGAATTATCTAATTTATTGCACGAGAAGAAATATTTGAAAGCTTTAGGATTGGCAATCTCTTTGGAACAGCCCCATACGGTGCTTATGGTGATTAAAGGTAAACATGATACCATCATACTTGTTCCGTGTTTTGCACAAATTTTTGCTCAAAAGGAATGATTGGAGCCAGTGTAACTTGTAATGCTGTTTTAATTGCTAAGATATGCTGCAGAACTTGTAGTTGAACATTTTTCACACCCTCGGAATGTCCCAAATTGCTTCACAGCCAATTAGTTATTTTTGAAGTACTATCATTGTTCTGTGAGCAAAAGCATTAGCTATCTTGTGCACAGCATGGGTTTCAGAAAGTGCCATGGGCTCTTTTGCATGTTATGTTACTTGGGATGATTTGAAGGCCATTGGGTCTATACATGCTCGCTTCTTGCAGGACTCATCCCCATGTCCACAAATTTACCTTCCCCACCTGGGGGAGACAAGAAAACAGACTTCCAGCTAGTTGAGGAAACATGACAGCAAGGTGTCAGTCCTGTGACTACCTGTTCTAGAATGTAGTTCCACAGGTCGCCCATCCTCTAAGAAAAAAAAACTTCTGCACATCTGACCTCATTCTATGCTTTATTTAAATGGCTGGCCCCTAGTTCTACCTGCCTTTATCATCTCAAATAGTCTACCTACTTGAAGGTTATTGATGCCCTTAATAGTTTTAAAGACCCGAAGCAAATTCTTTTCAATCTGTGCTGTTTTCAGCAAATCCAAACAGAAACACAAAGTCCATCTCTAAAGAACATAAGAAATGCTCTGCCATTCAATAAAATCATGGCTGATCATCTACCTTAACTCCACTTACCTGCCCTATCACCATATCCCTTAATTCCCTTAGTGTCTCAAAATCTATCGATCGCCATCTTGAATATACTCATCGACTGAACATCCACAGCTCTCTCAGGTAGAGAATTCCAAAGTTTCACAACCCTCTTTGAATGAAGAAATTTCTCCTCATCAGCCCTAAATGGCCGAGCTGAGGCTATGACCCCTAGTTCGACATTTTCCAGCCAGGGGGGGAAACAGCATCTCTAAGCTTATGTTTCAATGCGATCACCTCTCATTTTTATAAACTCCAGAGAATTTGGGCCCGTTCTACTCAATGTCTTCTCATAGGCTAGCCCTCTCATCCCAAGAATCACACGAGAACCTTTGTTGCACCCCTTCTCAGGCAAGTATATCCTTCCTTGGGTAAGAAGTCCAAAACTAAACAGTACTGCAGTTGTGGTCTCACCAAGGCCCTTTATAATTGGCACACAAGTTCCTTACTCTTGTACTCCAAGCCCCTTGCAATAAAGGCTAACATACCATTTGCCATCTTAAATGCTTTCTGTACCACCCAAATCCCTCTGAATACCAACATTTACTAGTGTCTCAGCTTTTTAAAAAAAAAATTCTGATCTATTCATCCTATAAAAGTGGTTAATCTTGCATTTCTCTACATTTATACTCCATCTGCCACCTTCTTTCACAATCACTTAACCTATCTATATCTTTTTGCAGCCCCTTTGAGTCCTCCTCACAGCTTACTTTATCACCTAGCTTTGTATCGTCAGCACACGATGCATTACACTCAGTCCCCTCATCCAAGTCATTGATATAGATTGTAAATAGCTGACAATACTCCTGACAAAATATCTAGAACATGAACTCCTCATCACCACACCCTGTTCCGCCAGAGGGACAAATACAAGGCATCGTGACTACACCCTCGCTCCAAACACTGGCACCTACACGACTATGTCATTGTCCGAGCCAGGGATCGCAAGGATGTGCACATCACCCACCATGACAGGAGCTGGACGGACCACCGCCTAATCCGATCCATCATCGACATTAACATAGCCCCAAAGCAGAGGGGACAGCAGAAGCAGTGCTGCAAAAAAGTTAATGCCGGGGCACTTAAAGACCCAGCTAAGAGAGCCCTATACAGCCAGCGCTTCACGGCGTGCCTTGGTGACCCTGAGATGCTGAATGCCCACAGTGCATGGTCTGCCCTCCAGGCCTCTATAACCAGTGCCTGTGAAGAGACACTTGGTCACTCAACCAGAAAATGATCAGGAGATCCAAGAACTATAATAGATTGCAAGCGCAGAGGATTTCTGAGCCTCAAGCAACAACCCAACTCGGGAGCAGCAAAGCAACGTTACAAATGGCTCAAGGCTGAGGTCCAACAAAAAACCCGTGACCTAAAGAACAGGTGGTGGATGGAGAAAGCACAGGAGATACAACAATTGGCCGGCAGCCACGATATGCGAGGATTCTTCATTGCAGTCAAGGCCACCTACGGCCCAAACTCCCAAGGCCAAGAACAGGGAAACATTCATTAAGAACACTGAGGCTGTCGGGGCCCGCTGGAAGGAGTACTTTGAAGATCTCCTCAATCGAGACCCTGCCTTTGACTTGAGTGTTCTCGACTCCATCCCGCAGCATGCTACCCGCCACCATCTCAGTGAGACCCCAACACTGCACAAGGTAGGCAAAACCATAAAACAGCTCTGGAATAACAAGGCTAAGGTGCAAATGGAATCCCTGCTGAGGCGCTAAAGTATGGCGGAGAAGCGCTGTTGGTGTGGATACATGACCTCATCTCTCTCATCTGGAGGAAGGAGAGCATGCTGGGAGATCTCAGAGATGCAGTGATTGTGACCATCTTTAAAAAAGGGGACAAGTCCGACTGCGGCAACTATAGGGGAATCTCCCTGCTATCAGCCACTGGGAAAGTTGTCGCTAGAGTTCTCCTCAACGGTCTTCTCCCTGTGGCCGAGGAGCTCTTCTCGGAATCACAGTGCGGATTTCGTCCCCTATGGGGCACAACGGTACATTATCTTTGCAGTGCGACGGCTGCAGGAAAAATGCAGAGAGCAGCACCAGCCCTTATACATGGCCTTTTTCAACACTGTCAACCGTGAGGGTCTATGGAGCGTTGTCCTCCGTTTCGGATGCCCCCAAAAGTTTGTCACCATTCTTCGCTTGCTCCACGACGACATGCAGGACGTGATCCTTACCAACGGATCCATTACAGACCCAATCCACGTTCGGACCGGGGTCAAACAGGGCTGCGTCATCGCTTCAACCCTCTTCTCAATCTTCCTCACTGCCATGCTCCACCTCAGTCAACAAGCTCCCAGCTGGAGTGGAACTAAACTACAGAACCAATGGGAAGCTGTTTAACCTACGGCGCCTCCAGACCAGGTCCCAGATCACCCCAACCTCTGTCGTTGAGCGACAGTACGCGGACGATGCCTGCGCACATTCTGAGGCTGACCTCCAGGATATAGTCGATGTATTCACCGAGGCATATGAAAGCATGGCCCTTACGCATAACATCGTAAGACAAAGGTCCTCCACCAGCCTGTCCTCGCCGCACAGCACTGTCCCCCAGTCATCGAGATTCATGGCGCGGCCCTCGACAACGTGGACCATTTCCCATACCTCGGGAGCCTCTTATCAACAAAACCAGACATTGATGTGGAGATTCAGTATCGCCTCCAGTGCGCCAGTGCAGCCTTTGGCCGCCTGAGGAAGAGTGTTCGAAGACCAGGCTCTCAAATCTACCATCAAGCTCATGGTCTACAGGGCTGTAGTAATACCTGCCCTCCTGTATGGATCAGAGGCATGGACGATGTACAGAAGACACCAAGTCGCTGGAGATATATCACCAACGATGGCTCCACAAGATCCTGCAAATCCCCTGGGAGGACAGGCGCACCAACATCAGTGTCCTCGTCCAAGCTAACATCCCCAGCATTGAAGCACTGACCACACTTGATTAGCTTTGCTGTGCAAGTCACATAGTTCGCATGCCAGACACGAGACTCCCTACGCAAATGCTCTATGTCCGGAGCTCCTTCACGGCAAATGAGCCAAAGGCGGGCAACGGAAAAGTTACAAGGATACCCTCAGCCTCCCTGATAGTGCGACATCACCGCTGACATCTGGGAGTTCCTGGCCGAAGACCACCCTAAGTGGAGAAAATGCATCCGGGAGGGCGTTGAGCTCTTCAAATCTCAACGCCGAGAGCGTGTGGAGGTCAAGCGCAGGCAGTGGAAGGAGCGTGCGGCAAACCAGTTCCACCCACCCCTTCCCTCGACGAATGTCTGTCACACCTGTGACAGGATCTTTGGCTCTCGCATTAGACTGTTCAGCCACCAAAGAACTCACTTCTGGAGTGGAAGCAAGTCTTCCTCGATTCAGAGGGACTGCCTATGATGATGAAATAGCTGAGGCCCAAGCACCCAACTCGTTACAACCTGCCAACCCGAAAATGACTTTCTGTTTTCTGTCCGTTAACCAACCCTCAATCCAAGCTAATGTATTATCCCCAATACCATTAACCCTAATCTTGTGCAACAACCTCTTGTGTGGCACCTTATCGAATGCCTTTTGAAAATACAAATATACTATATACACTGGTTACCCCCCTTATCTACCCTGCTAGTTACACCCTCAAAAAGATTTGTCAAATACAATTTCCCTTTCATAAAAACCGTGTTGACTCTGCCTAAACATATATTGGGACCAAAATTTCCCACTGCTGGCAACGGGGCGCACCTACCCTGTTTCTCATGTTTTTACCAGTGCATTTGATGCGGTGGCCTCTTGAGTGAAATTTCACTCTTCGATTTTTTTTTTAATCCCGGCAGACCGGAAGTTGGTCATAATGGAGGGCCGAAGTTGGGGCTGGGTGGAGTGGCCTCCACTGTCCGCCATCAGCATAGTGCTGCTGGCGTCATCACAGCGCCGCATCACCACAGCTGTCCCCTTCACTTAAAGGGGAGAGCCTGCGCGATTGTTGAAGTTTGGTCTATTGGGTCACCAGGGAGGGTTTTGGCCGGGCCAGCAGCCTGGCCCCAAGCGGGGGTGCCAGGCTGCCCGTTGGCGGCCCGGCCTGACCCGGGGGCATAATTGTTTTGCTGACAAAAATAAAAACATGGCGGCAGCGGCAGTTAGTTCTCCCCTTTTAATGGGAGCCGCACAACCATTTTAGAAGGCCAAAGCCTCACTGCATCGACAGAAAATAGCCGCTTTTGGCACCATGCAGCGGTAGCAAGGTTTTTTTTTCAGCGGCATTTCGGCGTCGGTGGGGGGCGGTGGGCACATCGGCGGTGCACGCTCTGATGACGCATTTAGGACAGATCGGCAACAGTGGTGGCAGCTGGGGCGCGGGTGGGGGAGCAGGTCACCGCCGGGATACCGCAGGAGCAGAATTTTTAAAATGCCGGCTGTTACATGAAAAATCAGTGGCCATTGTACTCCGGTGGTAACAGGCCTTAAGGGAAGGGGCAATTTCAGCCCCATGATTTTCTAAGTGCCCTGTTACCACATACCTAAAGCTTAATGCACTTAGGCCAGGATTTGTCCTCTGGCTTTCTCTATACTGCCTTGTTGAGGTGAGACGGGGGGTGGGGGTGTATGTATTCAGTACTGGAAAGAAAATCTCACCAAAGTATTGTATATTATCATGGCTCTAGTTTTATATTGAACAGTTTCCAGGGCCCTGTTCAGTTGGCTGCAGGGTATTTTGTTTGAGTCAGCTATTAATCAGATGAATGTTTTATGCATTAAGCTAAGTAAATACAGGAAATTTGAGTTTTATATGATACAATTCATGGATTCTCTGAATACTTTTTCTTCCTCTTGGAATGATGCCATCATAAGCATCCCTAATTGTAATCGCTGAACCATTGACGGCCTTCAGCTGCCAATGACTCTAAGCTCTGGAATTCCCCCCCTGAACTTATCCGCCTCTTTACCTCTCTTTCTTTCCTCTTTTAAGACACTCCTTAAAACCTACCTCTGACCAAGCTTTTGGTCATTTGCCCTAATTTCTCCTTGTCTCGATGTCAAATGTTTGTCCTATAACACTCCTGTGACGTGCCTTGGAATGTTTTACTATGTTAAAGGCTCTATATAAATACAAGTTGATGTTGTTCTTCCTAGTACCAAGGATTAGTTCCTCAGGGTATGGTAGCATAGTGGTTATGTTACTGGATTAGTAATCCCGAGGCCTGGACTAATAATCTGAGAATCCGTGTCCAGCTGGTGAATCAATATTCCTGCATATTGAAAACCACTTGGAAGAAGCACTGAGGGTAACAAGGGCACAGAATGTACTCTGGGTGAGGGACTTCAATGTAGCAGCTCGGTAGCAGCACTACTGACCGAGCTGGCTGAGTCCTGAAGGACATAGCAGCGAGAGAACCAATACAAGGGAAAAACCTACTTGACCTCGCTCTCATTAATCTACCTGCTGCAGATGCATCTGTCCATGATGGTATTGGTAGATGTGACCTTGTGGAGACGAAGCCCCGCATTCACACTGAGGACACCCTCCGTCGTGTTGTGTGGCACTACCACCATGCCAAATGAAATAGATTGAGAACAGCTCTAGCAGTTCAAATATGGGCACCCATTCGGCACTGTGAGCTATCATCAGCAGAAGTTTATTCCTCTATAATCTGTAACCTCGTGGCCTGGCATATCCCTCACTCTACCATTACCATCAAACCAAATGACCAACCCTGGTTCAATGAGGAGTGCGAAGAGCATCCCAGGAGCAGCACCAGACATCCTAAAAATGAGGTGCCAACCTGATAATGCTGCAACACAGGACTACATGCATGCTTTAGACAGAGCTAAGTGATCCCACACCAACAGATCAGATTGCAGTTCTGCAGTTCTGCCACATCCAGTTGTGAATAGTGGTGGACAATAAACAACTGATGAGAGGAAGAGGCTCCATGAACATCACCGTCCTCAGTGCAGCATTTGTAACCATCTTCAGCCAGAAGTGCCAAGTGGATGATCCATCTCGGCCTCCTCATGAGGTCCCCACCATCAGAGATGCAGTCTTCAGCCAATTCGATTCACTCCACGTGATGTCACGAAAGAGCTGAGCACACTGGATACAGCAAAGGTCCCGCCAACATCCCAGCTATCGTGCTGAGGACTTGTGCTCCAGAACTAGCCGTGCCTCTAGACGAGCTATTCCAGTACAGCTACAACACTGGCATCCACCCAACAAAGTGGAAAATTGCCCAGTTACGCGCTGTCCACAAAAAGCAGGACAAATCCAATCCAGCTAATTACCGCCTCATCAGCGTACTCTGAATTGTCAGCAAAGTGATGGAAAGTGTTGTCGACAATGCTATCATGCGGCACTTACTCACTAGTAACCTACTCACCGATGCTCAGTTTGGGTTCCAGCAGGACCACTCCACTCCAGACCTCATTGCAGCCTTTGTCCAAACATGGAGAAAAGAGCTGAGGTGAGAGTGACTGCCCTTGACACCAAAGCAGCACTTAACATGAGTGTGGCACCATTGAGCCGAGTAAAATTGAAGTCAATGGGAATCGAGGAAAACGCCCACTGGCTGGAGTCATAACTAGCACAAAGGAAGATGGTTGTGGTAGTTGGAGGCCAATCATATCAGCCCCAGGACATCGCTGCACGAATTCCTCAGGGCCATGTTCAAGGTCCAACCATCTTCAGTTGCTTCATCAATGACCTTCCCTCCATCATAAGGTCAGAAATAGGGATGTTCGCTGATGATTGCAATGTTCAGTTCTATTCATAATTTCCTCAGAAAATGAAGCAGTCCATGCCCATATGCAGCACGACCTGGCTACATCCAGGCTTGGGCCGACACTCATACCACACAAGTGCCAGGCAATGACTCTCCAACAAGAGAGAGTTTAACCAACTCCTCTTGACACTCAGAGGCATTACCACTGTTGAATCCCCAAGCATCAACATCCTGGGGGGTCACCATTGACCAGAAACTTAACTGGACCAGCCACAAGAGCAGGTCAGAGGTTGGGTATTCTGCGGTGAGTGACTCGCTGCCTGACTCCCCAAAGCCTTTCCACCATCTACAAGGCATAAGTCACGGGTGTGATGGAATACTCTCCACTTGGCTGGATGAGTGCAGCTCCAACAACACACCAGAGGCTCGACACCATCCAGGACAAAGCAACCTGCTTAATTGGCACCTCATCAACCAACTTAAACATTCACTTCCACCACCACCACCGGCACACCGTGGCTACAATGTGTACCATGCACTGCAGCAACTCGCCAAGGCTTCTTCGGCAGCACCTCCCAAACCCACAACCTCTACCACCTAGAAGGACAAGGGCAATAGGTGCATAGAACCACCTCCAAGTCACACACCATCCTGATTTGGAAATATATTGTTGTTCTTTCATCGTTGCTGGGTCAAAACCCTGGAACTCTTTCCATGACGGCACCTTCACCAAACGGACTGCAGCGGTTCAAAAAGGCAGCTCATCATCACCTTTTCCAGAGCAATTGGCGATGGGTAATAACTGCTGGCCTTGCCAGCGACAGCCACATCCCATGAATGAATGATTAAAAGATGATAAATCTGGTATGTGAACAATAAAAATAATGCACCACCGTGAACTCCTGATCTCTCTGACTAACAAACAAATAACATTCTGATGATCTTTCAAATCAGATTAATTTGGAAGTAACATTTAAACACAAGCAAGATGATACATAGCAGCTTTCACAGTCCCTATTTCAAAATAACAATAGTCCTGCATCATTGTTAATTGTCGTAACTTGGAATACACATCTGTGAAGAAAAGCTCTACATGAGCTCAAAGTTCCACAAACTCTTACATTTTCTTTCACTGTACATTGATCCAAGAAGAGAACTGCCAAACTGGCAAAAGGCTTCTCGTATTTATTGTCTATAAAGCATACTCTGAGCATGGAACAGTCAGTGAGCACCAGCATCAGATGCCTTAATTGAAATGCCTGGTACAACAAACTCTCATCCACTCGTAGGTTAGCAATCTCAAATGATTAGCTTTATTGTCTTACAGCCTGGTAATAAATATTAAGACATAGAATATGTGTATACACATGCATATGTGCACAAAAGCAGGTACACACACTCCACCACAGTATGTTTGACAGCTCACTCGGTTGCCACTGCCTGTTATGACTAATCTCATCAACATTTTGCTTATGTTGTTTGCATTGTTTTGGCATTGAATACGAGTTGTGTGGCAAGACCAGTTGAGAGGATCAGTGTGTGGATAGATTATTACAGATCATTCGGGGTAGATTATCATTCCTCCTGTTGCCTCGGAGGGATGTGAGGGAGTGGAAGAAGTGTCTAGTCATGATGCTCCAGTCATCAGGTGTGGGCGGGCTTGATGAACCGGCTAGTCTTTTCCTGCCTGTCATTTTCATATGCCCATATGCTTAAGTTATTTATTCACTTTAATCATGCATTTTGCACTCTGTGGCTCATTCAAGTTGAAGAGGTAGTGTAGTGGAGAAGAATTGTTTAGCAATATATACTCAGGAAAGTATACAAGTGTAAACAATGCCAATGTATTAAATTATAATTGAGTCTATTTCTTATGGTATTTAGCAGCAATTACATACACATGTGAGGAGCTCTGCCTCAGCAGCCATCATTTCATCACTATGCTAGTGGGAGGCCAGAGGATTGGAAACTTTTAAAAGCCAACAAAGAATGACTTAAAAAAATAATAATAATAATGAGAGGGAAGATAGAATGTGAAAGCAAACTATAGCACAAAATATAAAAACAGATAGTAAGAGTTTCTACAAGTACATAAAAAGGAAAAGTGTGGCTAAAGTAAATGTTGGCCCCTTAAAGGATGAGACTGCGGAATTAATAACGGGGAACAGAGAAATGGCAGAGACTTTGAACAAATATTTTGTATCGATCTTCACGGTAGAAGACACTAAAAATATCCCAATAGTGGATAATCAAGGGGCAATGGGGAGGGAGGAACTTAATACAATCACTATCACTAATGAAGTAGTACTTGGTAAAATAATGGGACTAAAGGTGGACAAGTCCCCTGGACCTGATGGCTTACATCCTAGGGTCTTAAAAGAAGTGGCTGCAGAGATAGTGGATGCATTGGTTGTAATCTTCCAAAATTCCCTGGATTCTGGGGAGGTCCCGGCGGATTGGAAAACCGCAAATGTAACTCCCTATTTTTTTTTTTTAAAAAGGAGACCGACAGAAAGCAGGAAACTATAGACCAGTTAGCCTAACATCTGTCGTTGAGGAAATGCTGGAGTCCATTATTAAGGAAGTAGTAGCAGAACATTTGGAAAAGCATGATTCAATCAAGCAGAGTCAACAAGGTAGATGCAGAGAGGATATTTCCATTTATAGAGGAAACTAAAACTAGGGGACATAGTCTCAGATTAAGGGGCCGCCCATTTAAAACTGAGATGAGGAGGAATTTTTTCTGAGGGTTGTAAATCTATGGAATTCTCTGCCCCAGAGAGCTGTGGAGGCTGGGTCATTGAATATATTTAAGGCCGAGATAGACAGATTTTTGAGCGATAAGGGAGCAAGGGGTTATGGGGAGCGGGCAGGGAAGTGGAGCGGAGTCCATGATCAGATCAGCCATGATCTTATTAAATGGCGCTGCAGGCTCGAGGGGCTCCTGCTCCTATTTCTTATGTTCTTATGCTGCATCATATCCCGAAATAGAACAGGGTGCAGTCAAGGGTAAATACATTGACAGTTGGGATGGGGGACCTGAATTATGAGGAGAGGCTGCAGAAGTTGGGAGAAGAGAAGCCTCGGGTGATCTAAATGTAGTAGTTAAGACTGTAAAAGGTATTGCCAAGATAAATGCTCAACGTAGTCACAGATTCTACAAATTTGGAAGAGGAGAGGGAAAAGGCAGCTTGGATTTAAGTAGGGTAGTGAATGGATGGATTGAAACAATGCGGCTGGTATGTATCAACATTCGTGAGAGTTGGATACGTGAAAAATTTGATCTAGACGTATCAGGGGATTTGGAGGTGATTTTCAACTTCTGGCCACCCATTTCTTGCAGTGGAAAATTTGGATAAGGGACCTTGGCTGCCCCATTGATTCCCAAAGCATGCTTGATGCAATTTTCAAGCAGCACCCTAGCTGCTTAACTGTGCAAATCGTCCTACACCAGTTGTACAGCCCGGTTTGCAATTTTCAGATACAAATGAGAGGCGTGTGCCACCCTCACTCTGCCCATTTGTACCAGGCCTTGAGCCCTGCTCAGCATTTATTTCATTTTTGTGGGGCCAGAAGGAGCAGGAGAGCTCCACATGGCTCCGCTAAAATACTGCGGTACTGCCGTCATCTCATACTCCACCCACGCTGGGTTTGCCGGTCCAACTGATGGGCACAGATTTTGGGAGGCGACAACCTGTTCGAGGACCTGAGAGGAAAGGAAGGCTGGAGATGGAGCTCTGCGTGGGAGCCGGCGGATTTCCCACTCAATCACAGCTGCCGAGTGGCAGTGGGGTCCTCCACAGTTTGCCGGCAGCAGTCACATGAGGTCCGAACCCAAAAATGGTTTAGGCCTCCTGACATTGGCTTCAGGCCTACTTTAGGTGAAAGTCTAAAATTGGTCCCACGATATTTCCTCGACACTGGTTCCTTCTGGTCTGCAGTGGTCTTTTCAGGTCCTGTACTTTCCGTTATATAATATATTGATTGCTAGCTTGGGGAACAATGCTGGTGTATGAATTGATTAGTTAATTATTCTCATCATGAGGATTCTTTTGCATTTTCCTTAATTTTTTTTAAAAATTGGGCATAAAGATAATTAAATCAACGGGTCATGGGAATCAGACATGGAGAGTGGGATGAGTACTTTGACAATTAACACAGTCTTTTAACTGTTCGCAACTTGGTGTCATACTTGACCCTGAAATCAGCATTCGACCACATATCTGCAGCATAACTAAGACCTATTTCCACCTACGTAACATCGCCCGTCTCTGCCCCTGCCTCCGCTCATCCGCTGCTGAAGTCCTCTTCCATGCCTTTGTTACCTCTAGTCTTGACTATTCCACTCCTGGCTGACCTTCCACATTCTACCCTACGTAAACTAGAGGTGATCCAAAACTCAGCTGCCCGTGTCCTAACTCGCACCAATTCGCTCAATTTCAAAATTCTCATCCTTGTTTTCAAATCCCTCCATGGCTTAGCCCCTCCCTCTCTCTGTAGCCTCCTCCAGCCCCACAACCCCCCTGAGATGTCTGCACTCCTCAAATTCTGCCCTCTTGAGAATCCGTAATTATAATTGCTCAACCACTGGTGGCCGTGCCTTCTGTTGCCTATGCCCTAAGCTCTGGAATTCCTTACCTAAACCTCTCTGCCTTTCTACCTCTCTTTCCTCCTTCAAGATGATCCGTGAAACCTATCTCTTTGACCAAGCTGCCCTGATTTCTCCTATGCGGCTCGGTGTCAAATCTTTAAGCTCATACTCTTGTGAAGCGCCTTGGGACATTTCACTACGTTAAAGGCGCTATATAAATACAAGTTGTTGTTGTTGTTGTAATCTCTTCTGGGAATGGTCTCTGTCCTGAAGTAGAAAATTCTTACAAACCTGGCTAAGCTGAAAATTTAGTTTACTTCAATAAATTCTATTAACCCGGCGACACTAATTTCAAGTTTTTGCACTAGATAGTCACTCTTCAGTTTTGCCGGTCACTCCTGTAAGCAGTCCGAGTGTCCCCCATCATCCAGAGTCCATTGTTTATTGACCAATGTCTAGTTAAATGATTGTGATCCAAGGATTGTAAATAAACCCTTGCTGTATAAAGCAGTTACTGTAATATCGCCATTTGCGCTCTCCTGGTTTTACAGAAAGCAGACTGAGAAGCACTCTATGGAGACATGGCACAATTACATACCAACAAACTGTTTTATCTTTCATAAAATGCATGAATGAACAGAATACGATTTTCATAATGAGATCCATCAATTTCCTATACTGCTCAATTCATGAGAAAACAGTGAAGACACAAGCTTACTAACACTCCAAATTAGCTATATCAAAATTAGCTGGTCCTGCATTTCTGTTACAGGCTTCTCAGGTCCACTTGCCAGCTCTACGATTCAGAGACTGTGGGAGCGAGCCAGTTCCTTTTAAGATTGTGAAGTCAGAGGTTTGGTCTGCCGAACCGTCAATTATCAAGGACTCCCAATTGAACCCACCTGTAGACTTGTGGAAAAATAATAAACCTTTGTTCAATTAAGCCAAATTGGTTGTCTATTCGCATCAAATGGGCACCATCTTTGTTGATTGCCTGAGATGCTTATAATGACTAGCCATTTCAACTGAGTGACCTCCTGGGGTCCTTGCATTGTTTCAAAGCTGCTGTTTGATGACATCTTGTCTCTCGGGTACCTAATTAACCCTTCAAATTACCATGCACCCAGCAGAGTTTCATGTCTGTTGACTTAATGTTCATACAACCAGCTGAATTTAGCATTACAGAAATACTATAAATTTAAAATTCTAATTCTAATGGTTACAGGCCTAAATATTACAGTAGTTTACCACAAAAATCTTTTTAAACATACGGTAATTTGTGTTGAAATGCTTAATTGTCCTGTTAAATGTACCTTTATATAAATATATTTATATAAAATTTAAACCGTGCAAATTGTGGCTATCACCTGAGGAATGCTCAATAATTGCAGGAATAAAATAAAACCTTCATGAAAATATTCGGCATGTAAAGTTAAAGGAAAGTATATTAATATGAAGTAATGTTGAGTCCCCATTTATTTTCCTCCAGCTATTTTTGGCGAATCTAATGGACAAGAAAGGCTGGAATCAACGATACTCAAGTTGCGACAAGATCAGAAAGGTATGGGGGTGAATTACCTTATGTCATGGGCATTTCCAGTTGGAAAAGTTGGAGGTGCAGCAGGTATAAAGTTAAAACAAAAAATGCAAGTTACAAAGTGACTAAGTGAGCGGCAAAACTATGGCAGATAGAATTCAATGTGGGGATTCGTGAGGTCATCCACTTTCGATTTGAAAAAGACAAATCAGAATGTGTTCTTAATGGTGAGTGATTTCGACATCTAAATCTTTTTTCACCTCCACAGCTCTATGTACACGTCTCTAAAAGTTAATGCACAGGTACAAAAAGTAATCATAAAGACGAAGGGAATATTGGCCTTTATCTCAAGGAGATTTGAATTCGAAAGTGAGGAAGTGATGCTTCAGCTGTACAGAGCCTTGATCAGACCCCATCTGGAGTATTGTGTTCAGTTTTGGACACCAAACCTTGGGAAGGATATATTGGTCTTGGAAGCAGAGATTCACCAGAATGTTACCAGGGTTTAAAGGATTACACTATGAGGACAGGTTGGCTTGTGTTCCCTTAAATTTAGACGGTTGAGAAATTATCTAATCAATGTAATTAAAATGATTAACGGATTCAATGGAAATAATTTTGTCTAGCATAAGAATCCAGATTTAAAGGGGGCACAATCTTTAAACTAGAGCTAGATCATTCAGGCCTGAAATCGGAAGCACTTTTCACACAGTGTAGAGGAAATCTGGAAGTTGTTCCCTAAAACACTGCAGATGCTGGATCAATTGAAATTTTCCAGACTAAGATTGATAGATTTTTGTTCGGTAAGGGTAGCAAAGGATATGGAACGAAAGCGGGTAAATGGAGTTGAGGTATAGATCTGCCAGGATCTAACAGAATGGTAGAACTGGCTTGACAGGCTGAATGGCCTATTCCAGTTTCAGTGTAAGTGAAACATGGTCAATCTGCCAGTCATGAGAAGGGAAAAGAGGGCCCACACCATGGAGGCCAGACCCTCACCAGCACTGTGCACTGACAAGAAGTCTCCAACTCAAATCACCTCCCCTCACCCCAGACATCTCCGACCTACCCAACACATGTCATACCTACCCCACATCACTGCTGTGAAGTATATGGAAGGTGTGGTTATGGTCTGTAGTTATTAAAATCAATATTAAGGCATTTTGGCCAGGTAATAATTGCCCCAAACTAACTTAGACCGGCGTTTGTGGCCGCTCAGAAAACCCTTGCGGAGAGTTAAGAAATCAGCGTAGGTAGGTACTTAATGACTTGACTAAAGAATGTGAATAGGTTCAAACAGCTACACAGAACATATGAAAAACTTCGCAAAATTAATTTACTATACAACAGAAGCATTCATGGAAGATTAAACGACAAAAATAAAAGTAGAGACAAAACATATTTACATAATCTTTTTCAAAATAGCCAAATAAAAAAAATAGAAGTACCTCCTGTTTGTAATTCTTATGTTGTTATGTAGGAAAATATTTTCATCAACAGGGTTAAGGAAAGTCTTGAGTAAGCTCATTAAAATTACTGGCTACACAGTTATCACCAACCCCCCACGCCCTCCCCCCAACCCTCCCGATCAAAACTCTTTTCCCTCCCCCTCACCCCACGATCAAAACTCGCCCCCACGATCAAAACTCGCACCAACCTGTTTGTAGCCTTAGCCTGGGAAGGCAGTGGACCAGCCTGTGCGGCAGGCCACTCGGCCCAGGATAGGGGCAAGACGCATTGGGTCCCACGCTGCAGCACGCAACATCAGCAGGAGCTACTGCGCATGCGCAAGCACTCTAATGCGCATGTGGACAGCTGCCGGCACTCTTTCACGCGCAGGGCTCTAGCTCCGCCGCCCCCCCCCCCAATGGAATCACTGCCGCGCCAAGCCCCGGAGAGTCAGCAGAGCGGCCAGAATCTGGGGACATCTTTTTGACGCCATTTTGAGCCTAGGAAGTTGCCGCATTTCACGTGAGTGCACTGAAAAAATGGGTGGGCAAAATTTGGACCCCATGAGGGTAATCCGTATGTGGAGGCGGGAGATGTGGGTATGGTTCTTAATGAATACTTTGCGTCTGTTTTCACAAAAGAGAAGGGCGATGCAGACATTGCTATCTGGGAGGAGGAGTGTGAAATATTAGATGAAATAAACATCGTGAGAGAGGAGATATTAAGAGGTTGAGCAGCTTAGAAAATGGATATGTCCGCAGGCCGGGTTGAAATGTATCCCAGGCTGTTAAGCGAAGTGAAAGACGAAATAGCAGAGGCTCTGACCATCATTTTCCAATCCTCTCTGGCTTCAGGTGTGGTGCCAGAGGACTGGAGGACAGCTAATGTGGTACCTTTAAGAAAGGGATAGATCAAATAATTACAGACCAGTCAACCTAACCTCTGTTAGGAAAATTATTGGAAAGCATTCTGAAGGACAGGATAAATCTTCATTTAGAATTACACTGATTAATCAAGGACAGTCAGTACGGATTTGTTAAAGGAAGGTCGTGTCTGACGAACTTGATTGAATTTTTTGAGGAGATAACAAGGAGGGTCAATGAGGGTAGTGTGTTTGATGTATTGTATATGGATTTTAGCAAGGCTTTTGATAAGGTCCCACATGGCAGACTGATCATGAAAGTAAAAGCACATGGGATCCAGGGCAAAGTGGCAAGTTGGATCCAAAATTGGCTGAAAGGCAGGAAGCAGAGGGTAATGGTTGATTGGAGTTTTTGTGACTGGAAGGCTGTTTCCAGTGGGGTTCCGCAGGGGTCCGTACTAGGTCCCTTGCTTTTTGTGGTATACATCAATGATGTAGACTTGAATATAAGGGATATGATTAAGACGCTTGCAGATGATACTAAAATCGGCTGTGTGGTTGATAATGAAGAAGAAAGCTGTTGACTGCAGGAAGATATCAATCAACTGGTCGAGTGGGCAGAACAGTGGCAAATGGAAGTCAATCCAGAGAAGTGTGAGGTAATGCATTTGGGGAGGGCTAACAAGGAAAGGGAATACACATTAAATGGTAGGACAGTGAGAAGTGTAGAGGAACAAAGAGACCTTGGAGTGCATGTCCACAGATCCCTGATGGTAGCAGGCCAGGTAGATAAGGTGATTAAGAAGGCTTATGGAATGCTTGCCTTTATTAGCCGAGGCATAAAATACAAGAGCAGGGGGAGTTATGCTTGAACTGTATAAATTACTAGTTAGGCCACAGCTAGAGTACTGCATGCAGTTCTGGTCATCACATTTCAGGAAGGATGTGATTGCACTGGAGAGGGTACAGAGGAGATTTACGAGGATGTTGCCGGGTGTGGAGAATCTTAGCTATGAGGAACAGAGGAAGCTGAGGGGAGACCTCATTGAGGTGCATAAAATTATGAGGAGCCGAGATATAGTGGATAGAAAGGGCATACTTTTCTTAGCAGAGGAGTCAACAACCAGGGGGCATAAATTTAAAGTAATTAGTCGAAGGTTTAGAGGGGATTTGAGGGGAGATTTCTTCACACAGAGGCTTGTGGAGGTCTGGAACTCACTGCCTGAGAGGGTGGTTGAGGCAGAAACCCTCACCACATTTAAAAAGTACTTGGATGTGCACTTGAAGTGCTGTAACCTGCAGGGCTACGGATCTAGAGCTGGAAAGTGGGATTCGGCTGGATAACCTCTTGTTGGCCGGTGCGGACACAATAGGCCGAAATGGCCTCTTTCTGTGCTGTAAATTTCTATGATCTATGATTTCTATGATTAAATTTAAGACCCTCCTTGATGCCCTGTAAACTGATGCAATTAGCAGAAACTAATTTAATTAGCAGAAACTGATTTAATTCGATCTGAGGACATGGTCACTTTTGTGGGCGGGCCAACTTCTAGCACAATGTTTTTCAAGCTAGCGTAAAAGATTACGGAAACGCGATTTGCACTGGACATAATTTGCGCTCGAATTCCTTGATCTTTTGCGTTGGTTTGACCGATTTCAGGCAAATTGCGCACAAGAAAGCGGAAACTCCAGGCTTTTGTTGCACCTTCTGATGTGGCTCTGGTGACTTCTCTCAATCTGTATTCCCAGTGCACGTCCCAAGAGGCCACCGTTCGTAATAAAACTGCATTCAAAAAATTAACTAGGATCCATTTGTTTTATTTTCCTTAGAGGCTGTGTTAAAGTTCTGCGTGACGTGGAACACAAACTCTAAAAACTGTCATGAAGCTCAGTCTGTCATCCAGATCCTTCTAAGAAACGAAACTCCCGAGCAACTTCTTCAATACAACGGGATTAAGGCTGCTCTAGAAGGACTAATCCCCTATACTGGTAATTAGACTATTAGTTGATATATTTGAATTTGATTTTATTTTTCTTTAACAGACAGAAAACATACTTGTCTGAAGCTAAATGTCAACACTCTTCGGTATCACTGGCCTGAAGAGATACATGATTTATAAAATGACCATAATAAATTCAAGTTTATATCTTCTTCAGTTCATTTCCTCTCCTTCACCCCAAGGTGCCACCTTCCTCGAGCGCGTGAGCCTAGCTGGTGAATGCCAGTAAGGCATTAAATCGCTGGGAGGGTGGGGGATATCACATGAAAGCCAACACTTGTCCTCACCCAATGCCAGCATGTGAACCTTTCTAGCAAGGGTCACAGGATAGTGATCAAGCAGAAGATCACATTTGTTTTATTGTTCTTGGCTGCTTGTTTTTTCCGGCTGTCCAACACCGCATGTCGTATGATTTATTTCATATCACATCATTGTTTTGTACAAAAAGCTTGGTCTCTGGGGACCACGTTACAAGACTGCTGTTAGCAATGCTGGGCAAAAATATCGTGCAAGCTTATGAGACCAGATTCAAACTAGACTTCCTAGTTAGCTCTCGATCAGGGCCTAGAGCCACAATCATTGGGCATTTTTAATAATCACTTGTTTTAATCACTTTCGTGGGAAGCAATTCCCAGGTGTAATTTTTAAATTGAAGTTCTTGTCTTTTTACTTCCCCTTTGCTAGCCTCTGGTCTATGCACATCCAGGATTCCTTGTTTAAGAGGCCCAGGGCCGAAAATGTCACCAGTCCACGCTGGTGATGTATATATTTCCTCCTGGCAGTGTTTGTTGAATTTGTAGAACGTGCTCATGGAATATTTATTCTTTTTACATGGTTTTCGGCAGAGTCTGAAAGTAGCTAGAACTGAATTATCTTGCACTGTAATTAGTTCTCTGATGTTTATTACCTTTTATTGAATACTTTCAGAGCGCCATTTCCAGAGAGTCAGCAGATTGTTGCAGGCCTCTATGTTTTTGGATTATATGTGGCAGAATATGAGACTAACTGGTAAATCCAGGTAAGTACAGGCTATAAATAACTAAAAAGAGGAGTGGTATGTCAGAGTTTGCACTTAACTGGGTGGTTCAGTAGGTTGCCAAATTCACATCTTCTGTTAATACTGAAGTGATGTGGTTTGGCACAGTCCCAACTTCTACTGGATACATGTCACAGCATAAGACTACTTATAATGTAGCTAGTTGGAACTGTTTGAGAAAACTTGTGCCGTAAAGATGGCTGGTCAGGAAATTGTGCGGATGGGAAGAATAGAAATCTGAACAAAGTACAGAATAAGAAAAAAAAATCGATTAAAACTCTTGCATCCCTTAGTTCCACCTTTGATCCTTTCCCCATCAAAACCTGATATCACCTAATACCCCCCCCCCCCCCCCAACACCTTCAACAGCTTCACTCCCTCAAGTCCAAGGAGAACCACCTTGAGTGTATCTAGCACACACCTGGCTTAACCATGCATCATCTGATTTGGTTGCATCACATCATGCTATCGGGCCTCATTCTCCACTGCCAAAACTGCCCACTACCCTAGGATCATTCTGGAGAGCAAAGACAACCTCGGGCTTCTTTTCTCCACTACCACTGAAGCCTTCTACCTGCCTCCCCTGCCTTCATCTCCAACAAGCGCAAGGAAAACATGGACTTCTTTGTCACCAAGATTGAGATCCATCTGTTGAGCTTTTTCTGTTACTTCCTCCCCCCCGCCCCCGCACTAAACCAAACCTCCACCCACCCCCCACCCAGGCTTCCTCGGGACCTAACTTTGAACCTCTGCCTTCCTCTAGTTTCCTTCCCAGCTCTACACATGCCTTATCCAAGCTCATCTCATCTGCGAGACCCACCTCGTTTAAAAGAAAAACACCTTTGAACCATATTTCCATGCAAACTACTGCCCCATCTCCAGACAGCCCATTCCTCTCAAATCCTAGAACATGTTGTCCCCTCCAACATTCATACCCATCTTTCCTGCAACTTCCTGTTTGAATTTCTCCAATCAGGGTTCTGCCTCTGCCATAATACCAAAACAGCCATAACCAAAGTCACAAATGACATCCTGTGACTGTTGTATATCATCCTTCGACCTCTCGGCAGCCATTGTCACCTTTGATACCATCCTCCTCCAATACTGCTCCTCCATTGTCCAGCTGAGATGGGACTGCTTTCGTTGTTTCCAATCTTACCATTCCGATCGTAGCCAGAACATCTCCCATGGCTCTCTTCCTGCCGTTGCACCATAACTGTTGCAATCCCCGAAAGATCTATTCTTGGTCATCCTCCTCATCCACATACTGCCTCTTGGATACATTGTGCACTGACATCAGGTCAATACTCACTCCCTCCCCTCAGGTACTAGAAATATGCCAGCGTGCCAAATACAAACATAGAAAATAGGTACAGGAGTAGGCCAATTCAGCCCTTCGAGCCTGCACCACCATTCAATAAGATCATGGCTGATCATTCCCTCAGTGCCCCTTTCCTGCTTTCTCTCCATATCCCTTGGTCTCTTTAGCTATAAGGGACATATCTAACTCCCTCTTGAATATATCCAATGAACTAGCATCAACAACTCTCTGTGGCAGGGAATTCCACAGGTTAACAACTCTGAGTGAAGAAGTTTCTCCTCATCTCAGTCCTAAATGGCCTACCCCTTATCCTAAGGTTGTGTCCCCTGATTCTGGACTTCCCCACCATCGCAAACATTCTACCTGCATCTAACCTGTCCCATCCTGTCAGAATCTTGTATGTTTCTAGGAGATCCCCTCTCATCCTTCTAAACTCCAATGTATAAAGGCCCAGTTGATCCAGTCTCTCCTCACATGTCAGTCCAGCCATCCTGGGAATCAGTCTGGTGAACCTTCGCTGCACTCCCTCAATAGCAAGAACGTCCTTCCTCAGATTAGGAGACCAAAACTGAACACAAAATTCCAGATGAGGCCTCACCAAGGCCTTGTACAACCACAGTAAGACCTCCCTGTTCCTATTCTCAAACCCCCTAGCTATGAAGGCCAACATACCATTTGCCGCCTTCACTGCCTGCTGTACCTGTATGCCAACTTTCAATGACTGATGAACCATGACACCCAGGTCTCGTTGCACCTCCCCTTTTCCTAATCTGCCATTCAGATAATATTCTGTCTTCGTATTTTTGCCCCCAAAGTGGATAACCTCACATTTATCCACATTATACTACATCTGCCATGCATTTGCCCACTCACCTAACCTGTCCAAGTCACCCTGCAGCCTCTTACATCCCCCTCACAGCTCACACCACCACCCAGTTTAGGGTCATCTGCAAACTTGGAGATATTACACTCTATTCCTTCATCCAAATCATTAATGTATATTGTAAAGAGCTGGGGTCCCAGCACTGAGCCCTGCGGCACTCCACTAGTCACTGCCTGCCATTCTGAAAACGACCCGTTTATCCTGACTCTCTGCTTCCTGTCTGCCAACCAGTTCTCTATCCACGTCAGTACATTACCCCCAATACCATGTGCTTTGATTTTGCACACCAATCTCTTGTATGGGACCTTGTCAAAAGCCTTTTGAAAGTCCAAATACACCACATCCACTGGTTCTCCCTTGTCCACTCTACTAGTTACATCCTCATAAAATTCCAGAAGATTCGTCAAGCATGATTTCCCCTTCATAAACCCATGCTGACTTGAACCGATCCTGTCACTGCTTTCCAAATGCGCTGCTATTTCATCTTTAATAATTGATTCCAACATTTTCCCCACTACTGATGTCAGGCTAACTGGCCTATACCCGCTTTCTCTCTCCCTCCCTTTTTAAAAAGTGGTGTTACATTAGCTATCCTCCAGTCCATAGGAACTGAACCAGAGTCAATAGACTGTTGGAAATGCATCCACTATTTCTAGGGCCACTTCCTTAAGTACTCTGGGATGCAGACTATCAGGCCCCGGGGATTGAAGGCCGATAAATCCCATCAATTTCCCTAACACAATTTCTTGCCTAATAAGGATATCCTTCAGTTCCTCCTTCTCACTAGACCCTCGGTCCCCTTGTACTTCCGGAAGGTTATTTGTGTCTTCCTTTGTGAAGACGGAACCAAAGTATTTGTTCAATTGGTCTGCCATTTCTTTGTTCCCCATTATAAATTCACCTGAATCCGACTGCAAGGGTCCTACGTTTGACTTCACTAATCTTTTTCTCTTCACATATCTATTGAAGTTTTTGCAGTCAGTTTTTATGTTTCCGGCAAGCTTCTTCTCGTTCTCTATTTTCCCCCTCTTAATTAAACCCTTTGTCCTCCTCTGCTGAATTCTAAATTTCTCCCAGTCCTTTTTGATGCTTTTTCTGGCCAATTTATATGCCTCTTCCTTGGATTTAACACTATCCTTAATTTCCCTTGTTAGCCATGGTTGAGCCACCTTCCCTGTTTTATTTTTACTGCAGACAGGGATGTACAATTGCTGAAGTTCACCATGTGATCTTTAAATGTTTGCCATTGCTTATCCACCGTCAACCCTTTAAGTATCATTTGCCAGTCTATTCTAGCCAATTCACAAACCAGCGAAGTTACCTTTCCTTAAGTTCAGGCCCAAGTTTCTGAATTAACTGTCACTCTCCATCTTAATAAAGAATTCTACCATTTTATGGTCACTTTTCCCCAAGGGGTCTCGCACAACAAGATTGCTTATTAGTCCTTTCTCATTACACATCACCCAGTCTAGGATGGCCAGCTCCCTAGTTGGCCTAGAAAACCATCCCTAATATACTCCAGGAAATCTTCCACCACCGCATTGCTACCAGTTTGGTTAGCCCAATCAATATGTAGATTAAAGTCATCCATGATAACTGCTGTACCTTTATTGCATGCATCCCTAATTTCTTGTTTGATGCTGTCCCCAACCTCACTACTACTGTTTGGTGGTCTGTACACAACTCCCACTAGCGTTTTCTGTCCCTTGGCATTCCGTAGCTCCACCCATACCAATTCCACATCATCCAAGCTAATGTCCTTCCTTACTATTGCATTAATTTCCTCTTTAACCAGCAGTGCCACCCCGCCTCCTTTTCCTTTCTGTCTATCCTTCTTAAATGTTGAATACCCCTGGATGTTGAGTTCCCAGCCTTGGTCACCCTGCAGCCATGTCTCCGTGATGCCAATTACATCATATCCATTAACTGCTATTTGTGCAGTTAATTCGTCCACCTTTTTTCCAAATACTCCTCGCATTGAGGCACAGAGCCTTCAGGCTTGTCTTTCTAACACACTTTGCCCCTTTAGAATTTTGTTGTAATGTGGCCCTTTTTGCCTTAGATTTCTCTGCTCTCCACTTTTATTTTTCTTCTTTCTATCTTTTGCTTCTGCCCCATTCTACTTTCCTCTGTCTCCCTGCATAGGTTCCCATCCTCCTGCCATATTAGTTTAACTCCTCCCCAACAGCACTAGCAAACTCCCCCTAGGACATTGGTTCCAGTCCTGCCCAGGTGCAGACCGTCCGGTTTGTACTGGTCCCACCTCCCCCAGAACCGGTTCCAATGCCCCAGGAATTTGAATCCCTCCCTGCTGCACCACCACTCAAGCCACGTATTCATCTGAGCTATCCTGCGATTCCTACTCTGACTGACTAGCATGTGGCACTGGTAGCAATCCTGAGATTACTACTTTTGAGGTTCTACTTTTTAATTTAGCTCCTAGCTCCCTAAAGTCGTCTTGTAGGACCTCATCCCGTTTTTTACCTATGTCGTTGGTACCTATATGCACCACGATAACTGGCTGTTCACCCTCCCTTTTCAGAATGTCCTGCACCCGCTCCAAGACATCCTTGACCCTTGCACCAGGGAGGCAGCATACCATCCTGGAGTCTCAGTTGCAGCCGCAGAAACGTCTATCTATTCCCCTTACAATTTAATCCCCTATCACTATGGCTGTCCTGTTTTTCCTGCCCTCCTGTGCAGCAGAGCCACCCAAGGTGCCATGAACTTGGCTGCTGCTGCCCTCCCCTGATGAGTCATCCTCCCCCCAACAGTACCCAAAGCGGTGTATCTGTTTTGCAGGGGGATGACTGCAGGGGACCCTGCACTACCTTCCTTGCACTGCTCTTCCTGTTGGTCACCCATCCCCTATCTGACTGTGTACCCTTTACCTGCGGTAAGACCAACTCACTAAACGTGTTTACGTCATTCTCAGCATCGTGGATGCTCCAGAGTTCATCCACCCGCAGCTGCAGTGCTGCAATGCCGCAATCCCATATTTAATTCCCTAGTTCTGCCAAACCTGACTGGTTTGGATAAGTACCTGAAGGAAAAAAAATTGCAGGATTACAGGGAAAGGGCAGGGGAGTGGGACTAGCTGTGAAGTGTTCTTGCAGAGGGCCCGACAGGCCGAATGGCCTTCTGTGCTGTAACCATTCCAGGATTCTAGGTCCCAAAGCATTTGTAATCATCCCAGTAAACATAATAAAAATTAAATTGAGGTGAAACCAGATCGTGGGGCCTAGGTTGAGGGTGAGAACTGGTTAAAAACACAAACTGTTTAGAAAATGAGCCATTAAATCTGTGGCCCTGATGTTATCTTCTTCTTAGGCGGTCCCTCGTATCGAGGATGACTTGCTTCCACGCCAAAAAGGGATGAGTTTACAGGTGTTTCGCTGACTGACCTGACATTCCAGGTCACGAACTACATGTTGAAGGGTGGAAGATGCCTGTGCGTGGATTTTTTTAATGTGCGGTGACCGTTGCACATATGCCCTGCATTCTTACTGTTTAAAAAAAAATGTTTCCTCAACACTGCAGAGATCTGGTAATATAATATATATTTAATAAATGTAATCCTTTCCTGATGGTAGTTTGAGAGAGGGGCAAGAACTGGTACTAAAATAAAAACAGAAAATAGGTTAGTTCATTAATAAATAAAAAATTAACCTTGTCATCAAGGTATTGTACTCTCTAGTTGTTTTCAAAAGCTTAACTTTTTTTTCTTAGTGGCCCTGATATACAAGCTGAAGAAATGGAGATTGAGTCATTCTTATCCATAGACAAAACGGCTAATGTGGCCAAAAAAGCATCGATTATACCAACAAAAGATTGCGCCCAGGGAAACGAGGCCCAGGAGTCTGAGGAAAGCGAGGATAGTGACAGTGACACTAGTGCATCAAACAAAGGAAATAGCAACAAGCAGAAGCAGCTCCAGCCCCCTAGCGAGCACTTCAAAGAGAATTTGGAGCCTCCAACAGAAAGTGAGAGCGATTCAGAGGAAGAGGGAAAATCTGATGATCAAAAGGCAGCTGTAATGAAAATGAAACAAAGGCATCCTAGCATCAGAAAGAAATCTACATCTGTCGAAACGAACTGATGCTGTGTCAGGCTTCTGACACGCTGTAATCTTCAGGATCTTCTGTCAAATCCCTTCATCTTAATTGACTTGTAGTTGATGAAGCTGTTCCGGCTTTGAAACCTGATGAAAATATTTAGAGTTTTTAGCCACATATATTCTGAGTTACAAATTCCTTTCATCTGTGAAAATAATGATGTGGTCTTTTAAAAAAAAAACGCAGACAATTTTAATTTTATATTTTCAAACCAAAATTTTATAATAAAGTCTCCATAATGTTAAGCAGAAATATTTAATTATGGTTTCTGTAATTACCACCGGTTAGAATATTGGTTCTTGTGTTGTAAAAGCTATCTGAATGCAGTATTATTACAGCTGATATTAGCTTTCTTTAGTGATATTGAAAAGGACTCGATTACAATTTATCTCTTCGTATTTGTCAGTATTTAAATATTCATTGTTTGTTTTGTGCTTTGGCACAGTATTTGTCAGTACTTCAAAAATACCAAAGGTTTCATTTTAATTTGCAGTTTAATTCTATTGCAGCTTATGTACATCGATGTAAATCGGCAGAATTTATATTTTCGGAAATAAATGGGAGTAGAAAGCAGTGAGCCATCTCCCGTATTTCCCAAAGCCCTCTCTTCTAGTCAGCAAAACTTTCCTTTTTATATGTTGAATCAGATTGGGATGCTTCAGGTCGAATTACTATAGTTCCACTATTAGCTTTGATCTGACACTTGGGGCCCAAGTTTCCACATGATTGGCGCCTGATTTTTAGGAGCAACTGGTGGAGAACGGACTATCTTAGAAATCGCAATTCTCCACATTTTTTTTTCTGCAGTTCTAGTCAGGTAGAACAGTTCTACTTCAGAACAGAATTTTTTCTTCAAAAGGGGGCATGTCCGGCCACTGACGCCTGATTTCAAAGTTTCCACAGTGAAAACGTTCTCCAAACTAAAGTAGAATGGAGCAAGTGAAGATTTTTGTAGAACTGAAAAAACCTGTTCTACACATTAAAAAATCAGGCGCAGGTTACAAATTAGGCGTCCAGAACGAGGCGGGGGGTGGGGGGGAGAGGGAAGTCATTAAATTCTACAATCAATCCTTATTTATACTTCTACAAATATTATACAAATAAATCCAACCTGAATAAACATTTATAAGCAAAGAAAAGATTCGTTCGAAGGAAACCGCCGTTTGTTGCCGCGCAGGGGAGGGAGGGGAAGGAGACAGCGGCTTGTTGCCGCGCAGGGGAGGGAGGGGAAGGAGACAGCGGCTTGTTGCCGCGCAGGGGAGGGAGGGGAAGGAGACAGTGGCTTGTTGCCGTGGACGGAGGGGAAGGAGACAGCGGCTTGTTGCCGCGCAGGGGAGGGAGGGGAAGGAGACAGCGGCTTGTTGCCGCGCAGGGGAGGGAGGGGAAGGAGACAGCGGCTTGTTGCCGCGCAGGGGAGGGAGGGGAATGAGACAGCGGCTTGTTGCCGTGGAGGGAGGGGAGGGAGGGGAAGGAGACAGCGGCTTGTTGCCGTGGAGGGAGGGGAGGGAGGGGAACGAGACAGCGGCTTGTTGCCGTGGAGGGAGGGGAGGGAGGGGAAGGAGACAGTGGCTTGTTGCCGTGGAGGGAGGGGAGGGAGGGGAAGGAGACAGCGGCTTGTTGCCGTGGAGGGAGGGGAAGGAGACAGCGGCTTGTTGCCGCGCAGGGGAGGGAGGGGAAGGAGACAGCGGCTTGTTGCCGCGGAGGGGAGGGAGGGGAAGGAGACAGCGGCTTGTTGCCGCGGAGGGGAGGGAGGGGAAGGAGACAGCGGCTTGTTGCCGCGGAGGGGAGGGAGGGGAAGGAGACAGTGAGAAGGGAAGCCTCAGTGCTGATGTGCTGATGGCAATGTGCTTTTATTAAAAAATGTTCAAAAATTAAACAGCTACAAAGAACTACAAAAATGGCCAAGTGCCAATGTTTTCTTCACACTGAGCATGCACGAACGCTCCAACGCGCACGCGCAGCGTTGCCGGCAGGAAAAAACTAATTTAAATAGTACCCGCCCCCTCCCACTTACAAAATCGGCGCGAGTGTAGGCTCCGCCCCCCTGGGCGCCGCGCCAAACAGACAAGGAGCTGCAAAGCGCTCGAAAATAGCGCGGTTTTTTTCTGGCACCGTTTTAGGCGCGAAAAACGGGCGCCCAGCTCGGAGTGGCGCCCGTTTTTTATCCTGTGGAAACTTGGGCCCATTGAGTAGCACTTCTCAGGTACTTTGATCGAATTCTGATGAAGGGATATATTTTTTTTTCTGATCGACCTGCTATATGTTTCCAGTTTATATTTCAGATTTTCAGCATTTGCAATTTTTATTAAAACTCCGATCATTGTCATGCCCACAGTAAAAATGTAGGATTATTTTTTACATCCGTTGTCTTGCATCACAACTGTCAATTTGGGATGTTCACGGTTCTATAAGAAAGGAAAATACTTTTGTTTTTACAATTTTCTGCCCTGCGGACTCCTACTTTGGATTTGGGTGGGATGCCAGCAGCCTTCCGATACCTCTTCCAACTGGCCCATCTCATACGTGAGTCCAGATGATGGGTTTAGTGGAGGAGCATTCAACCACAGAGAATATCACAGGCAAGCCTAATCCTATTCTCCACCGCCTCGCATGCATACTTTTCAGCACAGATCACTGGGTAATGATCAGGTACAGGAACCCTGGTTGATTTTTCATTTCCTATAATGATCTAGACATTGCCCGGCTAAGATCAGCTAACTGAGCATAGGCAGTAGAATCTGGATCCTTCTGGTCTGTACGTACCAGTACAACACTGGGCAGTGCTTTTACCCACTTACTCATCCGAGGAGTACATATACCTTCTAAATAGGGGAAAAATATTTTGCACATAAGCTAATCAACTTAAAAATGATTTATTATGGGTTTAGCTCAGCGGGGTTATTTTATACTTCCCTACACTGGAATGGTTCTTGTGGTAAGGAAAGAGGTATACTTTTTAGTTGACCTTTCAATATTAACAAACATTTCTTCCTGTTTTCTAAGTTATGAGAATGGCCTGTCATGCAAATGCTAAGAAACTTAAGGAAAATAACGAAACCTTTTGACATTTTTATTAGTATTTTTGATACGGAAATCCCCAAATGATTTGGCATAAACTTTCTCACTTAATGCCAAGGTTTCCAAAAATTCAGCTTTATTGAGGGAGTAGGAAGGTGGCAAACTGCTGCCTGCAGTTCTTCATAAGGTGAATTCCAAATGTCAATCCTGCCACTGGTGCCAGCTGACTGCTGCAACCAGTTTCTCACAAAGATCCGCACAGATAAAATGGAGGGACGGAGAGCTAAATTTAAACTGCAAATTTGAAAAGTCTAAAATTCAATCATTTATATAAGAAATGTAAATTCAATGATTCTTGCCCAGAGATGTATTTTGACGTGAGTCAACGGATATTGCAGGTAGCCTCTCTGCTCACATACAGAAATTTGTTCTTAACTAATACTGAAGAAAGCGCATCTGTGTCTGAAATTGAGTTTGAAAATTCCCGAGGAGAAGAAAGCAGCTCTTGTGAAATATTGCTGCCGCCAACTTTATGCAAACGTTCCTTTTATCTGGGTATAAAGGACTTACTATCTTCTTAATTGACGCTTTCATTTTTGTGATAATTTACAGCTTTCACAGTGGAGGTATTGTTTTCCTGTCCGCTGCATTTTAAATCCTGATGCCTGTTTAAACTACTAAATAGGAAGTGTTATGATTTCAGTATATTAAAAGTGTTTTTGTTCTGGGTGTTGTAGCTGTGTTCACCCACATCCCTTTATAGAGGGGGGATAGACCCTAGGCTCTTGAGATGTCTCTAGGTGAGGCTAAGTAGTGAAATAACGTCGGTTTAAATTGTTTCATAAACAGATGTACCCGTCACATTGCTATTACATTCAGGTATCTTTTTTCAGAGGGGTGGTATGAGGTAACTCACATTTTTCATCTCCTAAGCTTTGCTTCTGGCCCTGAGTGGCGGGAGCTATCCAGTTAGATCTACACCAATGCTGCAGTGAACCCAATCATTTTGGAAGCCTGTCAGAATGCCACTGGTGATGGTTTATATGTATCCCTGTGGGGTGATGAACAGCCTCTGACCAGTGCTTGCCCCCATAGCATAGTGCAGGAAAGGAATTCAGGATGAGGGGCTGGATCTATGTCACGCCATTGCGTGGTACCGCACTTTGGTTATGTTACTGTATTCCCTGCTGTTCTTCCAACCTTGCAACCAGAAAAGTTTGGGTATTTTTGTAACCCAGGAGCATCAGTGAAGGCCCCATTGGGATATAGCTGTGTCAATAATGGGGAGGTAGATTTTAAATTTGCCACTGATTGTAAAACTGCCGTTGCACATGGGCGATCCTAAATGATTTTCATTTCCATTGAAATCAATGGATATTAAAATTCTATGAAGGGCAGCTGAGCCACACCCGGGAAGTGAGCTGACAGTCTATCCCATGGTTTTCCTTCATATGTTTCTTTGTGCAGCAGCTATAAAACAGCCATGTTGTCACATCACTTCCCAACTACTAGATTTGCATATGCCTGACAGTAGTTAAAAATTGTTAGAAATACCTAACCATTTTTCTTTGGGAACTAAATACAATAGTCTTCTGTTCTCTTCCCCAGTAATTAACTGTAGATTATATTTAACACTGAGGACCGACTGAGCAACATAACCTTTGAGCACATTCCTGATTGTTGCTGCAATAGCTCTCCTTATTATCACATCAAGTCCCCCTTTCCCCCTCCCCCCGGCTTTGGTTATTAACTACTGCAGCATTTAAAGCTGCTACATATTTGAGCCTGTCCAGTTGTCTTGAATTGTCGATGCAGAACATGTTGTTAAAGAGTTTGAAAGCACGATTATTCAAAATGCTTCATATTACTTTGACAGACTTTGAAAATTCTTAAATTTTGAAGACATTTATCTCTCAAAGAAAAAGGCCTTTTATCAATCATCATCACCCAAATTCTTTAACAACTAACATCCAGCTGTTCACTCCTGCTTGGGGCCCTCCAGGGAAATAGTAAAACTCCAAGCATTGCATATTCAAAACATTAGGCCAAATCTAGCTGAAGCGGGACATCTCACGGCATATGCCATTAGGTGGACTGCACTCTTCAGCCTGAAAAAAAAACTTTAAAATTAGTTATAGGTTGTTTTTAGCCCTTTTAAATTAATTTTTCAAAAAATTAAATTTTTGTTTTAAATGTTTAACTGAATTGTATTTTAATTAAGTTCAAACATGTAATTTATTTTTATTTAACTGATGTGTAATTGTGTTTTTTAGGGGATTCTTATTCATGTAGTGGGGAAAATGTTGGAATCAATTATTAAGCATTTGGAAAGCAGTGACAGGATCGGTCCAAGTCAGCATGGATTTATGAAAGAGAAATCATGCTTGACAAATCTTCTAGAATTTTTTGAGGATGTAACTAGTAGAGTGGACAAGGGAGAACCAGTGGATGTGGTGTATTTGGACTTTCAAAAGGCTTTTGACGAGATTAGTGTGCAAATGTATTGATGTGGATAGAGAACTGGTTGGCAGACAGGAAGCAAAGAGTAGGAATAAACGAGTCCTTTTCAGAATGGCAGGCAGTGACTAGTGGAGTACCGCAAGGTTCAGTGCTGGGACCCCAGCTATTTACAATATACATTAATGATTTCGACGAAGGAATTGAATGTAATATCTCCAAGTTTGCAAATGACACTAAGCTGGGTGGCAGTGTGAACTGTGAAGAGGATGCTAAGAGGCTGCAGGGTGACATGGACAGGTTAGGTGAGTGAGCAAATGCATGGCAGGAGCAGTACAATGTAGATAAATGTGAGGTTATCCACTTTGGTGGCAAAAACAGGAAGGCAGAATATTACCAGAATGGTGACAGATTAGGAAAAGGGGAGGTGCAACGGGACCTGGGTGTCATGGTACATCAGTCATTGAAAGTTGGCAGGCGGGTGAAGAAGGCACATGGCATGTTGGCCTTCATAGCGAGAGGATTTGAGTATAGGAGCAGGGAGGTCTTACTGCAGTTGTACAGGGCATTGGTGAGGCCACACCTTGAATATTGTGTACCGTTTTGGTCTCCTAATCTGAGGAAGGACATTCTTGCTTTGATGGAGTGCAGCGAAGGTTCACCAGTCCGATTCCCTGGATGGCAGGACTGACCTATGAAGAAAGACTGGATCGACTAGGCTTATATTCACTGGAATTTAGAAGAATGAGAGGGGATCTCATTGATACATATAAAATTCTGACGGGATTGGACAGGTTAGATGCAGGAAGAATGTTCCCGATGTTGAGGAAGTTCAGAACCAGGGGTCACAGTCTAAGAATAAGGGGTAAGCCATTTAGGACCAAGATGAGGAGAAACTTCTTTGCTCAGAGAATTGTGAACCTGTGGAATTATCTCCCACAGAAAGTTGTTGAGGCCAGTTCATTAGATATATTCAAAAAGGAGTTAAATGTGGCCCTTACGGCTAAAGAGGTATGCAGAGAAAGCAGGAATGGGGTACTTACGTTGCACAAATGATCAGCCATGATCATATTGAATGGTGTGGTGCAGGCTCGAAGAGCTGAATGGCCTCCTACTGCACCTATTTTCCAAGTTTCTATGTTTATGGAAATTTCTTGCGTAAATGGAATCCCCATACCATAATGCAGATCCTCCTTTCTGATTGGTTATCCTGGCCCGTGTGATCCTGGCGCGCTTGTGAACTGTATGCACCCCTGGATTACTTGGGCCTTTACACGTGTACCTGTAGAGGCCCAGGAGCGAGAGTTTCCGGACCTCCTGGACCATCAGGTAGGTTTGTACTTTTCTTGCGGTTCGGAGGCATTCACCCGCGGGAAGCCTCCGACCGCAAATTCAGGCCTAATATTGGAATGGTGACTTTAGGCAGCACCCATGGCATAAGACAATTGTTAGTTTAATCAGGATGTCCTTTAAATATTTCTGTTAGCAAGAGAACATCAACCAGTCACCGATTACTTTCATCCGGTAAGGCCAAGAATTTAAAGAACCAATGAACCATTTTAATTCAAGTAGTTCAACTTGCACAATGTATTTTGTTATGAAAATGACAAAGCAATACTTAATTGTTTTGTTGTAGGCCTTTGGCATAATGGACTAACCTGCTGTTGACCTTTAACATTCTAAAGTTGATAGATTCAAAATCTTAGGCAGATTTTGCTGTAGGCAAAATGGCGTCAAAATAAAGTTCTGGGAAATTATATAGTGTGCTTTATTTATTGATAGTTGCGCCTGTCTAGTTGTCTTGAATTGTCAATGCAGAATATAATGTTAGAGTTTGAAAACACAATTATTCAGCCAAGTTAATACATGATACACCTTCCTTTAGCAAATGTTTTTATGCATCTATCTAGCAATAACCATTATAGGTTTAGAAGGGACAGAGCATACCGGATAAACATCTTTCAGGAAACAATGAATAATTCACTATCATTTCGGCTACTTAAACTTTTGGAAAGCCTTTGATAATGTTCGAAGTTTGTGTCAGTCTTTCTCAGTTGGTAATCTCTTGCCTCTGGGGAAGAAGATTATGGGATCCAGCACCACAGCAGGCTGGAATATGTAATTTAAGCTGATACTACAGTACATGAGGTTGCGTTACAGTACTGGATGTGCCATTCTTCAGACAATAGCAAGACCCCATCTATCGACTCCCGTGATCTGAGTAGTTGCTAAAGATCCCATGATCCTATTCAATGAAGAGCAGGCACATCTCCAGGTGTGCTGGCCAACATTTCTCCTTCAAACAACCACTAAACCGCAGATCAACTATTGATCTCATAACAGCCTGTGGGCTATTGCTGGCACAGAACGGTTGCTGCATTAACCTACAGAATAGCATTAAAGTGAGAGTCAATGTTGAGCATGGCACTGGATATGTTGGTTAACAATAGGAAACAGAGGCTATTAGTAAGAAGCATAATTCTGTGGAGTGGAGTCCTGCAGAATTAGTCCTGGATCTCTGTTGCTTCTCAAGTACATAAACGACCTAGACACTGAAACCAAATTTGTCGATGACACTAAAAGAGCGAGGTTTGCAGCTAAAGATTTGCAGAGGGGTTTGGACAGATTGTGAAACTGGTACAAAAGATAAATGGAATTTAATATTATAGTAAAGTATTGCACATTGAATGAAAAAATGTGTAATATAAACAACATGGATTTGTTAAGGGAAGGTTGTGTCTGACTAAATTGACTACATTTTTTGCAGAGGTGGCAAGAAGGGTCGATGAGGGTAAAACATTTGATGTACTCTATGTGGATTTTAGCAAGGCTTTTGACAAGGTCCCACATGGCTGACGATGTCCTGGAGTTCAGCCTCTATGCGCAGATGCAGTTATTGTCCGTGTACTGTAGCTCGATGACAGAGGTTGGGGTGGTCTTGGACCTGGCCCGGAGATGGCGAAGGTTGAACAGGTTCCCACTGGTTCTGTAGTTTAGTTCCACTCGAGCGGGGAGCTTGTTGACTATGAGGTAGAGCAACAGTGCATCTGTCCCACCCTCCCTTACTCTCAATGACTGTCCCACCAGTGACTGGGACTGTGGTTCGCGTATTAGACTGTTTAGCCACCTAAGGACTCATTTTAAGAGTGGATGGCTGTTTTTCAGTCAGCACAGACGCAGTGGGCCGAATGGCCTCTTTTGGTGCTGTAAACTTCAATGATTCTACGTATAAAATGATTCAATTGAGACTTTGAAAGGAATCTGGAGTAACTGAATTAATCTTTTCCAATGTATACGCAAAATTGTGAGGCTACGTAGCCAAGCCAATGGCTTACAAAGATTATGCTAATGTTCTACAATATTCTTGGAAAAGAGATGTACATGCATCATACAGGCTACAGACAACAACCACACATTTAAACATCTCCAGCATTGAAGCACTGACCACACTTGATCAGCTCCGCTGGGCAGGCCACATAGTTCGCATGCCAGAAACAAGACTCCCAAAGCAAGCGCTCTACTTGGAACTCGTCCATGGCAAACGAACCAAAGGTGGGCAGAGGAAACTTTATCAGGGAGGTTTTGAGGGCGCCCTTGTAAAGTGCAACATCCCCACTGACACCTGGAAGTTCCTGGCCAAAGACCGCCCTAAGTGGAGGAAGTGCATCGAGGAGGGCGCTGAGCTTCTCGAGTATCATCACCGAGAGCATGCAGAAATCAAGCGCAGGCAGTGGAAAGAGCGTACGGCAAATCAGGGCAACAGAATATTTATTGTCAAGCTCAAAAATGGGCAAACATGCAGGAAACATATGGATCAGACAAAGCTGCGGCACACAGACGAACTGGAACAGTCGGAGGAAGAGACAATCGACGACCAACCAACCTACCCCCACTCATCAGAGGACTCAGTGGTGATCAGTGAATCGGGACTTTCAATCACTGACATGGCCATTGCCACTCCCACCAGCTCAACAGACTCTGAAATCTCACCCAAGGCTGGAGTTGAACTGAGGCGGTCAACCCGGGAGCGTAAAACATCAGACCATCTCAATTTGTAAAAGACTGTGTTAATATCTCAGAGTGGGGTAGTGTCATGTATGTACTTTTGGGATCAGTAGCCACGAGATGGTGTCACTGTTGGAGGCCATTGGGCTGCATGCATGTGTGTGCAGCCAAAGTATAAAAGGCCAGCCATTTTGTACAGGAGTCACTTTGGGCCTTAATAAAGCAGAGCCAAGGTCATACCTCTTGGAATTAAACAGTACTCAGTCTAACAGTTATTGCATACACAACAAGGAGAAAATAGAAGAACATCTAGAAAGGAAAAGTATAATAATGACTAGTCAGCATGAATTTCAAAAGGGAAAGTCTTGCATGACCAACCTCATTGAATTTTATGAAGAGATAACAGAGAGTGACTATGGTAATGCAGTAATTTATCTAGATTTTCAAAAGGCCTTCGATAAGGTACCTCATCATAAACTGATGAACAAGGTTAGAGAATGTGGAGTCAGGGGACAAGTAGCAGAATGGATAGCTAGCTGGCTTCAAGACAGAAAGCAGAGAATAGGGGTGAAAGGGTAGCTAACCAACATGCAGAAGGTAGATAGTGGTGTTCCACAAGGATCAGTGCTGGGACCACTGTTGTTCACAATGTACATTAATGATTTACACTTTGGAATCAAAAACAAAATTTCTAAATTTGCGGATGACACCAAATTGGTCAGAGAATGTCAATACTGAGGAGGACTGCAACAAATTACAGAAGGACATTAATAAACTTGCAGAATGGGCATATAATTGGCAAATGAAGTTCAATACAGATAAAGGTGAGGTATTACATTTTGGTAGGAAGAATAGGGAGGTCACTTATTACTTGGAGGGTGCGAGTCTGGGTGGGGTAGAGGAACAAAGGGATCTCAGAGTACAAATACACAAATCACTAAAAATAGCGACACAGGTTAGTAAGGCCATAAAAAAGCAAACCAAGCACTAGGGTTTATTTCAAGAGGTATAGAATTGAAAAGTGGGGAAGTTATACTAAACCTGTATTGAACCTTGGTTAGATCACACTTGGAGTTGTCATGTATCTTACATTATTATATATAACTGTATCCCAACATGCTATACATGACTGTAATAAGATATGACCTGTAACCACCAGCATACCTTACCACCAGGGGTGCACTTGCAAGAGACAGGTATCTAAGGACAGGTCTCAGGCAAGTGCAGCATTCCAGAACTGTGAAATAAAAGGTGCAGGTCCAGAGTGACCTTGACTTCACTACATGCCTCATGTGAATCTGTACTGAGGGAACAGGACTTTACAGTGGCGACGGGTTACAGGATTACAGAATCCACAGAATGGCGAACAACGGATCAGATGAAAAGTACAATGCGGGAGACAATTGGGAGGACTTTATAGAAAGGCTCCAGCAAAGCTTTGTAACCAAAGACTGGTTAGGCGACGATAAGGCAGACAAGAGAAGAGCCCATCTCTTGACCAGCTGTGGTTCGAAAACATACGCTTTAATGAAAGATCTGTTGGCACCTGAGAAACCAGCAAGCAAGTCGTTTGAAGAATTGAGCTCACTGGTAAGAGACCACCTGAAGCCAGCGAGCAGCCTACACATGGCCAGACACAGGTTCTACAACTACAGACGCTGTGTGGGCCAGAGCATACCCGACTTCGTGGCGGAACTTCGGAGGTTGGCTAGTTTATGTGAGTTCTCCGATGAACTGAGGAGAGAAATGCTGAGAGACTTTTTCATTGAAGGAATAGGCCACGCAGGCATATTTCAAAAGCTCATAGAGACCAAGAACCTGATCTTAGAGACAGCAGCACTAGTTGCACAGACATTCTTGGTAGGGGAAGAAGAAACGAGGTTGATTTACAATGCAGGTACGACAACTAACGAAATAATGGAACAAGGAGTTCACAGCATTAGACAAGCTGCTACCCCCACACACAGACAAAACCGGGAGAACAGGCTTTTGACAGCAGGCAGAGGCCATCAAGGGCCACAGGAACGGCCGTTCACACCTCATCAACCCACAATGCGAGCAATCAACTACAAACTGGGAGAAGCTCAAGAGAGATCAGCCAGACGCAGCTCATTCTTTGGGAACACTTTAAACAATAGAACAGGTCTGTGCTGGGGGTGTGGGGGTGGGCACTCATCAAGGGGATGTCGATTTCAGCAGGCTGTTTGCAGAAATTGTGAATATACAGGGCATTTGGCCCGCATGTGCAAAAAAACGGCAGCTCGGCTGGTATATGAATCGGATGGGTCGGAAAGCGGACCAGAAGATGGTGGGGACAGTACCCGGGACACCGATGTACAGCGGGTCAACACGATCAATGGCCGCTGCTCCTACAACAGGATGCCTACTATAATGCTGAGGGTCCTACTCAACGAGATATCTGTCAACATGGAGCTGGATACGGGAGCGAGTCAATCTCTCATGGTCACTCAACAATTTGAACAACTGTGGCCGCATAAAAGAGACAGACCAAAACTCACAAGGGTCGACACCACACTAAGGACCTTTACTAAAGAAATCGTACCAGTCCTCGGTAGCGCCATGCTCTCTGTCACACACAAAGGGACAGTGAACCGACTTCCCCTGTGGATTGTCCCTGGAGACCCCCTAGCACTGCTGGGGAGAAGCTGGCTGGCAAAACTAAACTGGAAATGGGATGATGTCCATGCCATGTCATTAGAGGAACGGACCTCCTGCTCAACAGTTATAAAGCGATTTGAACATCTCTTTCAGCCAGCTGTGGGCACTTTCAAAGGGGCCAAAGTCAAAATCTACATCACACAGGATGCTAGACCGGTCCATCACAAGGCCAGAGCTGTACCCTATGTGATGAGGGAAAAGATTGAACACGAACTAGACAGGCTTCTGCGGGAAGGCATTATATCACCTGTGGAATTTAACAACTGGGCAAGTCCCATCGTCCCAGTCATGAAGCCCGATAGATCCGTACGAATCTGTGGGGACTACAAATCTACCATAAACAGAGTCTCCCTACAGGACCAGTACCCGCTGCCCAGAGCGGAGGACTTATTTGCCACATTGGCTGGAGGTAAACTTTTCTCAAAATTAGACCTCACATCTGCGTATATGATGCAAGAATTGACCGAGGAATCCAAGCTACTCATCACCATCAACACACATCGAGGCCTTTTCATGTACAATCGATGCTCATTCGGCATCAGGTCGGCAGCTGCCATATTCCAGCACAACATGGGGACGGTTGTATTTCAAAACGACATACTTATCACGGGCAGGGACACCGACTCCTATCTCCGTAATTTGGAGGAAGTACTAAAGCGGTTGGATCGGGTAGGCCTACGAGTCAAGAAATCCAAGTGCCTGTTTCTCGCACCCGAGGTTGAATTTTTGGGCAGAAGGATTGCCGCTGATGGAATCCGCCCAACAGAGTCCAAAACACAAGCAATTTGCCTGGCACCCAGGCCCCGGAATGTCTCAGAACTGCACGCCTTTCTCGGGCTACTCAATTACTTTGGGAACTTTATGCAGAACTTAAGCACACTGCTGGAGCCTCTCCATGTGCTACTCAGAAAGGGTTGCGATTGGTTTTGGGGGAACGCCCAGGAACGCGCCTTCAATAAGGCACACAACCTTCTGTGTTCCAACAGTGTTTTGACTTTCTTTGACCCAGGTAAAAAGCTAGTTCTCACATGCGATGCGTCAGCGTATGGGGTCGGGTGCGTTTTGCAACATGTCAATAGTGCGGGCAAATTCCAACCCATAGCTTATGCCTCCAGGTCACTTTTGCAGGCGGAGCGCGGGTACGGAATGGTAGAGAAGGAGGCGCTCGCGTGCGTGTATGGTGTCAAAAAGATGCACCAATACCTTTTCAGGGCTAAGTTCATGTTAGAAACCGACCACAAGCCCCTCATGTCCCTCCTGTACGAGAGCAAGGCAATAAACGCCAACGCCTCGGCGCGAATTCAACGGTGGGCACTCATGCTGGCATCCTACGACTACACAATAAGGCGCAGACCAGGCACAGACAACTTTGCCGACGCGCTCAGCAGGCTACCCCTGGCGACCACGGAAGGGTCTGATGAACAGGACTGTGAGATAGTCATGGCAATCAATGCCTTTGAGTCCACAGGTTCGCCCATGACGGCTCGCCAAATCAGAGCCTGGACGGCCAGTGACTCCACGTTATCCTTAGTAAAAAGATGTGTCCTAACCGGTGACTGGGCAGAGGCTCGCGATGCCTGCCCCAAGGAATTAAAACCCTTTCACAGGCGCATGCATGAGCTATCACTACAAGCAGACTGCCTGATGTGGGACAGCCGAGTAGTCATGCCTCTGCAAGGCAGAGAGGCATTTGTCCGGGAGCTCCACCGCGAGCACCCAGGGATCGTTCTCATGAAGGCCATAGCCAGATCCCACGTCTGGTGGCCTGGTATTGACGCGGACTTGGAGCTCTGCGTCCGAAGGTACACCATTTGTGCCCGACTCAGCAATGCCCCCAGGGAGGCTCCACTGAGCCCCTGCCCTGGCCTACAAAACCGTGGTCGCGGGTGCATGTAGACTATGCGGGCCCTTTCATGGGCAAAATGTTCCTCGTAGTTGTTGATGCATTTTCAAAGTGGATCGAATGCACCATTTTAAACTCGAGCACAACCTCCACCACTGTGGAAAGCCTCGCAACCATGTTTGCAACGCACGGAATCCCTGACATATTGGTCAGTGACAATGGTCCGTGCTTCACCAGCGCAGAATTCCAAGACTTTATAATTGACCACGGCATAAATCACGTCAAGACGGCACCGTTCAAGCCGACCTCCAACGGCCAGGCGGAGAGAGCAGTGCAAATCATTAAACAAGGCATGCTTAAAATCCAAGGTCCCACGCTGCAGGGTTACCTGTCTCGAATGCTGCTGGCATACAGATCTCGTCTGCACTCACTGACTGGGATCCCCCCCGCGCAACTGTTGATGAAAAGGACTTTAAAAACAAGGCTCTCATTAATCCTCCCAGACATGCACGAAATCCTTGAGGCAAAGCGCCGTAAGCTGACTGAGTACCATGACAGAAATTCGAGGGGGAGATGGAATGAGATAGGGGACAAAGTGTTTGTACTAAACTATGGCAGGGATCCCAGATGGCTTGCAGGGACAGTAACGGGCAAGGAAGGAAACAGGCTACTGGTAGTACAAATGGACAATGGCAAAACCTGCCGGAGGCATGTAGACCAAGTCAAAAGCACATTTACCAACAACACTGCGGAACCAGAGGCAGACTACAATGTGGAACTCGCACCACACCTGGTGGACAGACAGAGGGAACAACCTGAGGAAAGGGCAATCCCAACAGACAGCCCAGGCGAGTCAACAACAATCACACCAATCGAAACAGACAGCCCAGGCGAGATACCAGCAACCACACCCAAACAAAAACAGACAACTAGGCAAACAACTGAACCACAACTCAGACACTCCACGCAAGAGCGTAGACCACCTGAGAGACTGAACCTATAAAGACAATAAGACCTTGGGGGAGGGTGATGTCATGTATCTTACATTATTATATATAACTGTATCCTAACATGCTATACATGACTGTAATAAGATATGACCTGTAACCACCAGCATACCTTACCACCAGGGGTGCACTTGCAAGAGACAGGTATATAAGGACAGGTCTTAGGCAAGTGCAGCATTCCAGAGCTGTGAAATAAAGGTGCAGGTCCAGAGTGACCTTGACTTCACTACATGCCTCGTGTGAATCTGTACTGAAGGGACAGGGCTTTACAGGAGTACTGCGTACAGTTCTGGTCGACATATTATAAAAAGGATATAGAGGCACTGGAGAGGGTATAGAGAAGATTTACAAGGATGACACCAGAAATGCAAGGGTATACATATGAGGAAAGGTTGAACAGGCTGGGTCTCTTTTCTCTTGAGGGGTGACCTAATAGAGGTCTTTAAAATTATGAAAGGTTTTGATAGAGTGGATACAGAGAGAATGTTTCCACTTGTGGGGAAGAGCATAACTTAGAGGCCATCAATATAAATCGTCACCAAGAAATCCAATAGGGAATTCAGGAGAAACTTCTGTACCCTGAGTGGTGAGAATATGGAACTCGCTACCACAAGGAGTGGTTGTAACAAATAGTATCGATGCATTTAAGGGGAGGCTGGATGAGCATATGAGGGAGAAAGGAGTAGAGGGTTATGCTGATAGAGTTAGATGAGGAAAGATGGGAGGAGGCTCGAGTGGAGCATAAACGCCGGCATGGACTGATTGGGCTGAATGGTCTGTTCCTGTGCCGTATATTCTATGTAAAACAAAAGTGATTCCAAGTGTAACAAGGATCAGGTGGGAAGAATGTGTAGAAAAATTTTATCTCTCTATCAGAAATAGGGCATTTATGGAGAAAATGCCTTGCACCACACAGTGTTTAAATATGTTTAAATAGTTTAAATAAGGTAAACTCCGGTAACCTCATAGCAAGACTATACAGAACATAAGTATGTCCTTCCTCAGGTAAGGAGAGCAAAACTGCACAGTAGTTACTCCAGGCGACATAAGTTTAGATTAGTGAAATGTAAATTTAAAATAAATATCAAGATCATCTTATTTATAGAATGGGTCAGCAATGTTTGGAGCAATCTGGCAGACAGGGTAGCACACGGAAACTTTAGGCCTTTTTAAAAGCAGTTGGATTGAGAGAGTCGAACCCAGATTTTAATCTAAAAAGTTAGACAAAGATGTTTTTTGTTCACTTGATCAGCTTCGCTGGGCAGGTCACATTGTTCGCATGCCAGACAAGACTCCCAAAGCAAGCGCTCTACTCGGAACTCCTTCACGGCAAATGAGCCAAAGGTGGACAGAGGAAACGTTACAAAGACATCCTCAAAGCCTCCCTGATAAAGTGCAACGTCCCCTCCGACACCTAGGAGTCCCTGGCCAAAGACCGCCCTAAGTGGAGGAAGTGCATCCGGGAGAGCACTGAGCTCCTCGTGTCTCATCGCCGAGAGCGTGCAGAAACCAAGCGCAGGCAGCAGAAAAAGCGTGCGGCAAACCTGTCCCACCCACCCTTTCCCCCAACAACTATCTGTCCCACCTGTGACAGGGACTGTGGCTCTCATGTTGGACTGTTCAGCCACCTAAGGACTCATTCTAAGAGTGGAAGCAAGTCTTCCTCGATTCCAAGAGACTGTGATGATGATGATGAATGTTCCGGTCGGACATCTGAATTATACCCCACCCAATTTTCTGCTCCATTGATGTGCATGGACCATAAAAATACAAAGGGACAAACATGGTGAGTCAAATGTCCCTTTATCACTGCAAGTTCCTTCCATTCTTGCATATACCCCCTTTGAACATTTTAGCATGATGCTAGTGTCATTGCGGACACAATGACAATGGTGGCCCTTTTACCGTGACACAACACATTCTGAGATTTTGACTAGATTCATTTAGTTATATGCCCCAACAAATATAGCGGTTGATATTGAAAAGGACTTGCTTTAAGGTTTTCAAAACACTCTGGAGTGTGGCTGGAGTGTGATGTGTTGAATAGTCATTTAATAATCCGTATATTTACTGAACATTTAAATCTGTATACATTTACTGAGCATTCAGAGCAACATTTAAGGCTACATGTGAATTTCCACCTTTTTAAATTTCAGATATCTCATTAAGACAGATTCTTAACACATGTCATCAGGATTGCATGCTTTTAAACACATGGGGCTGTTTTAGAATGTAACTTCCTTATTAATCGATTGGGTATAAATATTTCAAAACAAAAAACGCAAAATACTGTGGATGCAGGAAATCTGAAAGATAAACAGAAAATGCTGTAAATGCTCAGCAGGTCAGGCAGCATCTGTGCAGAGAGAAACAGAGTTAACGTTTCTGATCGATGACCCTTGGTCAGAACTGGAAAAAGTTAGAGATGTAACAGATTTTTACGCAAGTGTAGGTAGCGGGAAAGGGGGGAGCAGAAGAAAAAACAAAAGGGAAGATCTGTGATAGGATGGAAGGCGAGAGAGATTAAGAGACAAAATGAATGATGTTGCAAGGCAAAATGGAATAAATATTTGGCACAGTTGATTACAGGAACCTAGATAGCAAAAACTGTGTGGTGGAAGAAGAGGTTTTTTTTCCAAGAAAAAAGCAAAGGCGTTCACACGTGCAGTAAATAAATGAATATTAATATGGCCCACATACTTCAAAAACATTTTACATTATTGAATAACACAGTAGTACAGAATTGTTTTGAAATGTTATTAGAATTGAATGTGGTTTAAGCACATGGGACTGAATTGGAATGTATCTTCCTCATTAATCAACGGAGTATAATTTTTTGGCACAGTAAATTACAGGAATCTAGGTCGCAAAACTGTGTGGTGGATGTAAAGTTTTTTTCCAAGAAAATGAAGATGTTCACACATGCAGTAAATAAATGATGAATATCAATATGCACCATATACTTTTAAAATGTTTATTACATTTTTGAATAACAGTAGTACAGAATTGTTTTGAAATGTTTACAAATAAAAATATACAGCGAATATAGCTGAATTAGAAAACCAGTTGTATCTTAAAAGCAAAGGATACGATTCAGAGAGATACAAATTACTGTAATTATTGCTCCATGCTACACATAGAAAACATCTAGTTACATGTCTTAATATAAGTTGGTGATAGATAATAAAACAGCACTTCTTTCCATTATGGAAAATACAGTGTATTCAAATTTCAATGCAACAGCTGATTGCTAAATTATAAATTTTAGTTTTGATTTTCTTTCTCATCTGGGCCCTGTGTAGAGGTGGGACAGATATACCAGATAGACTCAGTCACCCTTCTTGATATCTTTACACTAACAGTATGCAATACTACTGTAGAAATTTCAGCACGACTGAGTGAGCTCTTATTTTCTGGTCATAATCCTTTACTGACATTTTTTTAAATGATAATTCTCGGGATGAGGGTGCTGCTGGCAAGGCCGGCATTTATTGCCCACTTGTGGTTGCCGTGAACCACATTTGAGAGTTGCATGACCCTACACAATGCTCATTATGAAATTATACGAGTGTGTAAGGGTTACCTGCCACTTATCAGGCAATAAATACAATCCAACTGAAGAATTTGAGCAGACAATGTAGTAATTCGTATGTTTTTGTTTCTTTGTGACACTACTTAAGGATTGAAAAATGAACCCTGCCGAGTAGGAATTGCGTACATTTAGCAGAACTAATCTTCAAATTAATAAAATCGTGGCAACTTTGGCAACCAATCTTTTTCGGAGATAAAAACTGCAGCTTCTGCATTCCATTACAAAATGAAATATTGTTTACGTGAAGACAAAACGTTTTTTGGTTGAGTGACCTCAGAATATTTAAAGTCAATCAAGTTGGGACCTTTGAACTGTACATCTTGATAATATTTCTTGATGCTGTGATCTTGGAGGTATTTTGGGTATCAGATTTGGGACATCATCATCATAGGCAGTCCCTCGGAATTGAGGAAGACTTGCTTCCACTCTAAAAATATATATGAGTCCTTAGATGGCTGAACAGTCCAATACGAGAACCACAGTCCCTGTCACAGGTGGGACAGACAGTCGTTGAGGGAAAGGATGGGTGAGACTGGTTTGCCGCACGCTCTTTGCGCTGCTTCATACAGCTGAGGGCTTTGCTCGGCTGCTTCTGAGGGTAGTTAAGAATCAATGGTGTTGGTGTGAGAACAGACCAGCAGAATGTTCTTTTGTCTGGAGCCCTTTATACACAGCCAGCAGTACTAACTGGTTTGGTAAGAAAACAATCCAGCTACTGCAATCTCTTAAAACAATCTAAAGCACCAGACACAAACGTTGTTTGTTCAGCTCTGATGTCTGATTTACACCCCACCCGATTTTTAGCTCCATTGAAGTGAATGAACCGTAAAATTATAAGGGGACAAACATTGGTATTAAATGTTCCATTATCATCGCAGGTTCCTTCCGTTATTGCATATAGTTCTCTGAACATTTTAGCACAATGCTGGTGTCATTGTGGATCCGATGACTACAAATTCCCTTTACCGTGACACAGCACATTGAGATTTTGACGAGATGCATTTAGCTAAATGCTCCAACAAATATGGCGGTTGATATTCATTTTAAAATCCCATTAAAAACACCTTACAATATTTCCCTTAAAGGTCATGCCAAACAAAATTCAAATCACAATGTCCCTAATTCAGAATTTAGTTTAATACATTTCAAAATTAATGTATATTGGATTATTTTATTAATAAAATGAATATAATTAATGATGCTTATTTGGCCTTTATGATGTGTGCACTGAAAATGATCATTCCTCTGGTCAACACATTGTGCTATTGTCTAGCATGATCCTATACAACGTTCATTATGAAATTATACGAGTGTGTAAAGCAAACCTGCCAATTATCAGGAAAGAAATACAATCTAACTGAAGAATTTGAGCAGACAATGTAGTAATTCGTATGTTTTTGTTTCTTTGTGACACTATTTAAGGATTGAAAAATGAACCCCGCCGAGTAGGAATTGCGTACATTTAGCAGAACTAATTTTCAAACTAATATAACCGTGGCAACTTCGGCTACCAATTTTTTTTTGCATACCATTACAAAATGAAATATTGTTTGAGTAAAAACAAGACGTCCTTTTGTGCCGATATTTTGGTTGAGTGACCTCACTATTTAAAGTCAATCAATTTGTGATCTCAGAACCGTGTTCTTGGTGACAGTTGTACACCTTGATAATATTTCTTGACGCTGTGGCCTTGGAGGTATTTTAGGTATCAGATTTGTAACAGAACTTCCTCCACCTGCGGAAGCTTCCGGGCTGTATTTCAAGTCTACCTTTTCCTCACCGGAATCAAGACTTTTGGACTTGCCTGGAGAAGCCTCAGTTTGGTTCTTCTCAAACAGTCTTGATATATCAGCAGAGCCTCGACGAAGGTTGTAACTCTCTGTCAAACTGCTGTTCTCAGATAAATGTGACTTGCCTGAACTTACAGTGGACATGCCAACGCCCTCCTCACTCAAGCTTTCTGGCCTGCTTTCTAACTCATCTGGATTGGGAAGGCTCAAATCATCTTTATCTATAGTTTGGTCAGGCAAGCAGTTGGTAGACTTTGATTTTTGCTTATCCAGTGAATTGTTGACATCCATGATATCTGAGGTTGAGAGATTATTGTTGACTTCGTATCTATGCCCTTTTGGCTGTAAGTTATTTGACTGAATTGGTGAATTTTCAACAGTCTCAAGGAGATTCGGGGTGGACCTATATCTGTCTGCCTTGGTGAGAATGTGAAGTTTTGAATGAGGGTTTCTGTATGGCTGGAGATAAAGAGATGGGACGTACCCAGATTGTCCATCATACCTATTGATCAAGATTACTTAAGTTAGTCTTCAAGTTGTTTTGCATTTTTCAAAATGTACATTGGTAGACTTAATTCTTTATACATTTCTGATACCAGATACAGTATATTTAGTATAAATTCTGTTGAAGTTAAATTCTCTCAATTGAAAACCTTCGAAGACCTGTTGCAATTTCTTATTTAGCTAGTTTTAGATATAACAAAGTTGCTCTTGAAATTGAATATTTGCATAGTAAATAACATTTAAAGCAATTCTATTGTGCTACAAATTTTAAATCAGTATTTTTGCTACTTTCTCAGTCCAATTTAAAAAAAATGTTAAGGTGCAATTAAAGCACGTGACTTGTGGATGTCATACACCATGTGTTATTTAACACTACTGGTTAAGGAACAAGTGACTAACAATAAAGAAGGACAAACCTGATAATCCACCATCCATCACTGAATTTTTTCAAGACTTCGACTATGACACCTACATGCATGGATAGTTCATCATCATCTTTTGCTTCATAGCTTTTAACAGCATAATACTGGTCGTCTAAATTCACAGAGGACAAACAAAAGGTCAACCATTTAAAAAAATATATTTAACATTGCAAAATAATTATTGGAAATCTAGCCAGATGCACCCCTGTGCTCATCCCCCCTCTCATGTGGAGCGGTAGGTTGGTGCCTGAAGGCTGCTGGTGTCATCTTGGTCCGAATCTGAGGTCAAAGGTGAAACAGCATAAGTGGCACCCTTGCTAATCTGCTAGTTGCCAGGCAAAGTGCAGATCAGAGGCACAGTGCTCCAATGTGGTGAGGGTGACTTCTAATGTAGTGAAAGTGACCTCCGAGGTTGCGGAAATCACCTGCTAACTCCTGAAAGAAAATTCTCAAGACAAGTAGTGTCAGCAAGAGTCTTTCCCTTAGGCAAGGAAGCAGGAGTGAGGTATGAGTATATATGTGATTTTTTTTCAAATGTTAGTTGTTCAACTCGCTCAATGACTGCTTCGCTCTCACTTTGCTTTCACAGGCGAGGTTCAAGAAGCTCGTGAATCACGTGCACAGCCAATAAAAGAACATAACATAAGAAATAGGAGCAAGAGTAGGCCATTCGGCCCCTTGAGCCTGCTCTTCCATTCAATGAGACCATGGCTGATTTTTTTACCGCAACTCCACTTTCCTGCACTATTCCCATATCACTTGATTCCCTTAATATCCAAAAATCTATCGATCTCCATCTTGAATATACTCAATGACTGAGCCTCCACAGCCCTCTGGGGTAGAGAATTTAAAAGATTCCCCACCCTCTGAGTGAAGAAATTTCTTCATCTCAGTCTTCATTGGCCGACCCCTTATTCTGAGACTGTGACCCCCTCCTGGTTCTCGACTCCCCAGCTAGAGGAAACATCCTCTCTGTTAAGCCCTATAAAGGCTGCAACATCAGGTTAAAAAGCCTGTTGATAGCTTATAAATGAGCTCTCAAATACTTTAATTAGGTTGCCTGCCTCTCCCAAGTGGGTCTCTGGCGCGCTGACTAACACGTCGGAGTTAAAGGTGGAAGTTGATGGTTTCCGAATGCGCTGTCAATATCAGTGATTTTAACAGCCCACTCCTTCCAAATGTCTCGTCAATATAAAAATTACGGCCAATGATTTTATCTCTAATTGTGCCATACCAGATCAATGGAGTGAATGTTCATGCTGTCAGAAAATTTAACATGCAGTTTTTAAATGGAACATTGCAGTTTCAATATTAAATGCTAGAAGTGGTGCTTAGACGCACTCCATAACTTACCGTCTGCTTCACTGTTGATAATTGACGGGGCAGAGTTAAGGCACTTTTTGAGATAGGGAGCTGGAAACCAGGCTAATTGCTTCTCATCGTTCTCCACAAGCCACCACCCTACAACAGAAAGGTAGCAGGACCATTAGGGTAAGGAGTTTGCCCACATCAAACGTTTATTCCTTTTAAATCTATTTCCTACTATTAATAAAATCAAATTTAAAATATTGTGTTGGTATAAAAACTTAGGAACTACAAAATAACACAATGCTGGTTTTGCAATTGAAGAGTTCAATAGCTGTACTATTACAGAGGAACAGTTAGCAGAATCAAACTCGTAAATCAGTTGGGGTTTATGTTGTAGTTGGAGCTCTCAATTTAACTAAATCAGTGAGCTGCTGTGCCGCATTTTATCAGTTCTCTGTGTCTAACTGCAGCATAAAACACACTGGATCAGATAACCACAAACGGCAGTTATATTTTCTAACAAATTGTTGGATTCTTGAGAAGTTATGTAGAAAATAAATTGCAAACATCCTACCACAATCTTTTTTTAATTCATTGACAGATTCCATTGACTCTGGATCAGTTCCTATAGAGTAGAGGGTAGCCAATGTAACCCCACTTTTTAAAAAAGGAGGGAGAGAGAAAACGGAATTATAGACCCGGTCAGCCTGACATCGGTAGTGGGTAAAATGATGGAATCAATTATTAAGGATGTCATAGCAGCGCATTTGGAAAGAGGTGACATGATAGGTCCAAGTCAGCATGGATTTGTGAAAGGGAAATCATGCTTGACAAATCTTCTGGAATTTTTTGAGGATGTTTCCAGTAGAGTGGACAAGGGAGAACCAGTTGATGTGGTATATTTGGACTTTCAGAAGGCGTTCCACAAAGTCCCACACAAGAGATTGATGTGCAAAGTTAGAGCACATGGGATTGGGGGTAGTGTGCTGACATGGATTGAGAACTGGTTGTCAGACAGGAAGCAAAGAGTAGGAGTAAATGGGTACTTTTCAGAATGGCAGGCAGTGACTAGTGGGGTACCGCAAGGTTCTGTGCTGGGGCCCCAGCTGTTTACACTGTCCATTAATGATTTAGATGAGGGGATTAAATGTAGTATCTCCAAATTTGCGGATGACACTAAGTTGGGTGGCAGTGTGAGCTGCGAGGAGGATGCTGTGAGGCTGCAGAGCGACTTGGATAGGTTAGGTGAGTGGGCAAATGCATGGCAGATGAAGTATAATGTGGATAAATGTGAGGTTATCCACTTTGGTGGTAAAAACAGAGAGGCAAACTATTATCTGAATGGTGACAGATTAGGAAAAGGGGAGGTGCAAAGAGACCTGGGTGTCATGGTACATCAGTCATTGAAGGTTGGCATGCAGGTGCAGCAGGCGGTTAAGAAAGCAAATGACATGTTGGCCTTCATAGCAAGGGGATTTGAGTACAGGGGCAGGGAGGTGTTGCTACAGTTGTACAGGGCATTGGTGAGGCCACACCTGGAGTATTGTATACAGTTTTGGTCTCCTAACCTGAGGAAGGACATTCTTGCTATTGAGGGAGTGCAGCGAAGGTTCACCAGACTGATTCCCGGGATGGCGGGACTGACCTATCAAGAAAGACTGGATCAACTGGGCTTGTATTCACTGGAGTTCAGAAGAATGAGAGGGGACCTCATAGAAACATTTAAAATTCTGACGGGGTTAGACAGGTTAGATGCAGGAAGAATGTTCCCAATGTTGGGGAAGTCCAGAACCAGAGGTCACAGTCTAAGGATAAGGGGTAAGCCATTTAGGACCGAGATGCGGAGGAACTTCTTCACCCAGAGAGTGGTGAACCTGTGGAATTCTCTACCACAGAAAGTTGTTGAGGCCAATTCACTAAATATATTCAAAAAGGAGTTAGATGAGGTCCTTACTACTAGGGGGATCGAGGGGTATGGCGAGAAAGCAGGAATGGGGTACTGAAGTTGAATGTTCAGCCATGAACTCATTGAATGGCGGTGCAGGCTAGAAGGGCCGAATGGCCTACTCCTGCACCTATTTTCTATGTTTCTATGTTTCTAATAGTTGACCCCCCCACCCCCTCATGTGAACATAGCAATTTGAAAATCTACGTCTCTTCAAATGAAATAAGGGATTTACTACCTGCCCGTGTGATATCCTGGAGAAAGCTGAAGTTAGTCCCAAAAGTTTACCTGATGGGTTCTTGGTTATAACATCAACGATTTCATCCTCCAACACCTTAAACGGCCTTTTCTTGGTATCTTTTGTTTCATAGGCTGTTATGCACTTGTAATTCTCTGAAGCAACCGGTTGTGTGATGTCCTGGCCAAAGGTTCTGCCTGGACGCCTCCAAGTATTTCCCTTCCGCTCAACTTCAGACGGCATGATAATAATACTAGAGCAAAAGAAAAAAGGGGAGAAAACATTTCGAGGGAGAAATTCATTATAGCCCAGGAATGAGTGGTACCTTTAGAAAAGTTTGACATTTCGCGCCAGGCACTAATGAATCACGCTGCATGCAAAATTAAGTCTCATTGCTCAAAGAAAGGATTGGAGTTCTAAATTAAGTACTAATGGCCTGGCTCAGTAGCATAAGACTCAAAGCGCTAAGCAATGTCAGGTGCAGTCTAATCGCAAGTCATATTTGCCACAGGCTCTTTCCAGTTCTTAAAGGGGAGGTTCATTGATGCTGCAGAACCTCACTCTAGTGTAGCAGTTTGATGTGTTGCGAGAATAAAAATTTCACTTTTGTGTAGCCACAACATTCCAGAGACTAAACAATCATTACATGACAGAATTTAACTCTTGCATGATCTCAAACTGACAAGGAAATAGTGAAGCAGCACTAACTTCACAGTTGTGACTCATTACTAATGATCCCTTTAAGTAGCGTCCCTGGAGCTGGCATCCACCTGCTTGATACCTCCTCTCCCTGTTGTTGTCAGGGCGAGGCGCTAAGGCAGGGGGCGACAATGAATTTTGCAGATCAGGCATCCAGTGAGCATTACACATTCACTGACATCATGATCCGCCTGGTACGGAGGTCCCCGGCACCAACTCATAGCAGCAGTGCCACGGAGTGGCCAGATTTGGCATGCTTGGCTGGATTCACCTCGCCGTGGTGCTACTGCCTCAGTGCCCCATTAGCGCTCCCGCTAGGCGCTAATTTGCAGGCGTGAAGGCACGAATTGTTTTTTTTAAAAACAAGACTGAATCATCCATAGGAAGTTGACGTTTTGAGATCTGATTTGACTATAGATGGTCAAGCAGAGTGAAATTTTGACACTGCAATTGTTTGACTCCAAGAAACCCTTTGGTAAGACTGAGATGACCTCACCGCTGCCTTGTGCTTACCTGTCTGAGGGGAAAGAAGGCGCCAGGTCCTTGTTAGTGGGGAAGAAGAACTGGACAACTTCCTGGTCCTCGGAGATCTTAGCGCCACATCTCAATAAATGGTTGCAGTATTTCTCCAGCATTCGGATTCTCAAGACTGATTTACTTATTCGGGTCTGTATTCTTTCCTTCCCAGAAATGTCTACAAGACAAATAGAATTAGAATATTTGAAGTCAATGGGAATCAAGGGGAAATCTCTCCACTGGCTGGAGTCATACCAAGCACAAAAGGAAGATGGTTGTTTTTATTGGAGGCCAATCATCTCAGTCTCAGGACATCGCTGCAGGAGTTCCTCAGGGCAGTGTTCTAGGCCCAACCATCTTCAGCTGCTTGATCAATGACCTTCCCTCCATCATAAAGCCAGAAATGGGAATGTTTGCTAATGATTACGCAGTGTTCAGTTCCATTTGCAACTTCTCAGATAATGAAGCCATCTATGGCTGCATGCATTAAGGCTTGGACAACAGTCATGCTTGGACCACACAAGTTCCAGGAAATGACCATCTCCAACAAGAGAAAGTCTAATCACCGCCCCTTGACATTCAATGAAATTACCATTGCCGAATCTCCCACCATCAACATCCTGGGGTGGGTGTGGGGTCACCATTGACCAGAAACTTAACTGGACCAGCCACATAAATACAGTGGATACAAGAGCAGGTCAGAGGTTAGGTATTCTGTGACAAGTGAATGTCCTCCTGACTCCCCAAAGCCTTTCCACCAACAAAAAGGCACAAGTCAGGAGTGTGATGGAATACTCTCCACTTGCCTGGATGAGTGCAGCTCCAACAACACCCAAGAAGCTCGACACCATCCAGGACAAAGCAGCCGCTTGATTGGTACCCCCATCCACCACCTTAACATTCACTCCCTCCACCACCACCACCAGATGCACTGCAGCAACTCGCCAAGGCTTATTTTGCAGCACCTCCCAAACCCACCAACCTAGAAGAACAAAGGCAGCAGGTGCATGGGCACGCTGCCATCGTCACATTCCCCTCTAAAATCATACACCATCCTAACTTGGAAATATATCACTGTTCCTTCATCGTGCGGTGTCAAAATCCTGGAACTCCCTCCCCAGCAGCACTGCGGAGACACCTTCAACACATGGATTGCAGGATTCAAGAAGGCGGATCACCACCACCTTCTCGAGGACAATTAGGGATGGGTCACATCCCGTGAACAAATAAATACAAACTTCACATCCTGAACCCAAGGTTTCAAAGCGTTATATTCTTTAATAGGCAATGTATTTTGGTTTACAGGTGTGGAATGTTTCCAGGTAATGTTAGGTTTGTAACGTTGTCTCATGAATTATCATAAATTTTTCGTTTTGTTAATAAAGAGCAAAAGCAAAAACGCAGTAATCTGACCTTTCAGTAAGGGTTTAATCTATGTTTCTTGTGTTACAGTTTAGCTGCTTTTGCGTTTTAAAACAAATTTACAGTCGTCTTACCTTCGAATCTGGGTAGAATTCGATCAGACTTTTTAATGCGTCCAGCTTCCAGCGGGAATTTCATCACAATCGTTCTCTGTTATTCAAATAACAATGATATTTAAACACACACTTTGCTCAATGGAAATAATGTCGATTAAAAAGATATCAGGTTTTAAATCTACTTACATGGAGTTTCTTAAACTCTTCAAACGTCCTGTACACAATAACATCATTTTGATCGGACCACAGAACTGATGAGAGGTAGGTCTGTTCATTAAACAAAAAAATAAATGGACAAGTTGGACATAAAATACCAACATGAAGTGGACAGAACTCAGAGAAACGAACATATGAAATCAACATGGGGCAAGAGAAGAATTGCACTTGATGCTTGAATAATACAACACAGGAAAAAAAATTACAATATTGCCATTACATCTAGTGTTAAACAGCTCTAAAATCGGTCACCTTTCCCTTCTTAAGTTGCATTAATCCAATAATGTGGACGTGCAGCGGGAACCGCTTGTTCATGTTGTCTGAGGGCTGCTGTTCGCTGCGAGCTCTCCGGGTTGTGTGTGTGGGTTTAAGCAGAGCATCGACCTGGGATCGCTTTTCTATATATAAGGACACGAGCAGTCCCACCGCCAGCCTCCCACATCCCGTTGATGACAGCACACCACAGCAATCTCAGTCTTCACATTACCAGCGGCACACCTAGCCAGAGATTACGCGCATCTATTTTTAGCTGTTCGGAATTTCCAGCCGCGACATCATCTTTCCAAATTCTGGACAGTACTGTCTCAGCATGTCCTTGAACAGGGTCTTCAAGAATTAAAGATTCATCCCCAGAACATTGCTGCGAGGAACCTGGGAGAAAAACATTTAGAGGAGTTGTTTTTTTCATTTTCTTTGCACACCTCTAGTTATTATTTATAAACATATTGGGGAGGGGAAAAGGCTGTTTGGCTGACAGTGTACGCAAATTGGCTGCCACATTTCCCACGTCACAACAGTGATTACACTCCAAATAAGTACTTAATTGGCTGTAAAGCGCTTTGAGACGTCCAGTGGCCGTGAAAGCCGCTATATAAATGCAAGTCTTTTAAAATTGGGAATTAAAGCGTCTGTTTGCTTTCTAATTGGTGTGGGAAGGTAGTGTGATATGAGCATGGACTCTCGCCTCTGAGTCAGAAGGCTGTGGGTTCAAAGTCCACTCCACAAACTTGAGCACATAAATCTAGGCAGAGGGAGTGCAGTGCTGAGGGAATGCTGCGCTGTCAGAGGTGCTGTCTTTCGCATAAGACGTTAAACCGAGGCCCCGTCTGCTCTCTCAGGTGGATGTCAAAGATCCCATGGCACTATTTTGAAAAAGAGCAGGGGAGTTACCCCGGTGTCCTGGCCAATGTAAGGGGTGGTTTGTAGAGGATCAGCTTTCCCTTCTGACCTTATATGAGCGGTTCCGAATCGCTCCCACACCCTTGGTTCGAGACACTGGAATTATGAAGGGACTGTGACAGACTTGGAGAGACAATCGGTTTCAAGGTAGGAAGCAGGTATGACTTTATTGTGTTTAAAAAGAAGTAAAAGGCACACATTTAATAACACACAGACCAATACACACTGAGGGGTACACCACATTGAATAAAATGTCAAATTACAGCCTGTGCGGAAAAGAATACAGCTTAAACTCTAAATGAGGTAAAGAGGAGAATGCAGATACATTTACACAAGTTATCCCAGCCTCCCCCCTCCCAATTCCCCTGACTAACTAAGTTATAGCTCTGAGGGTTCAGGGGCTATGCTCACCAATCCCTTTAGACAGTTGCCGGTGAATCACGGTTTCGGGGTTCACTGCACTTGGCCTTCTAGGCGAGTCGCACCCCGGACAGAGGAGAGGACTTCGGACTGCGTAATCTTCGGTTGGTGTGCGTCCGTTGATGCGCTAAGTTGCGTTTTGGATGTATGGGGTAAGTACCCACTTTCTTTGGTTAGGAATAGTTTTAGTTAGTCCCTTTTGGTAATTTCTCCCCTGATGAGTCGTTCAGAAGTAGATTGTAGAGTGGTTGTCAATTTGGTTGCTGACAACCTTCCGTTTCGTGGGCCTCGTGCTCGGTCAGTTCCTGATGAATTCTGGTAGTTTCCTTCACTATTCCATTTCTTCGCTGTAGAGGAAGCAGGCTGCTTGTGTCTGTGTCTGTGTCTGTGTTCCCGTCTGTGTCCTTGTTCGAGTCTGTGTCTGTGTTCCCATCTGTGTCCTTGTTCGAGTCTGTGCGAGTTCCAGTCTGTGTTCTGTTCGAGTCTGTGTAAAACTGGGGGATAGATATATCCCCAAAAAAGGCTCCGTTATCTCCCATCAAATCTCTTGGGCTCTGTTTAAACTGTTCTGTCCATTGATTTTCAAATGTCTCCTTTGTCAGCAGTAACTCGATTAGGGTGTGAGAATGTACTATCACTGGTTTTGCATTGTTTTAGGATTGTCCAGTTTCCTGACCATGATTTCTATTGTGCTTGATTGGGTAATTCAATTATCTCTTAGGGGGTGAATAGCCTGGGATCCTTAATACATGAATTTGCTTCAGAGGTTGGCCCCACCTCCTGTATTTGGTAACTCTTTTTCGCAGCCAAAATGTTGTAGAATCTTAAAATTGATATGCTCCTTCCCATAGATGTTTGGGGATCTCAAGCTTCTGTAATTTAGGTCCATTTTGAATTCCCTTTCCTATGAGTCCAAACACTGGGGGGGGGGGGGGGGAGTCTCCATGAATGCATCCCCTTTTATCCCCCGCAGGCTTTGTCTGCCCCTTTAAACCCATTTTAAAAGCCCAGAAAGGGATTCTTCTCCTCTGCAGGGGAAAGGTACCTGGAATCTTTGCGAGATATTGGTAAATTCTACACCAATATTTGTCCCTCACTCAACATCACAAAAAACAGATTATCTGGTCATTATCACATTGCTGTTTGTGGGAGCTTGCTGTGTGAAAACTGGCTGATGCATTTCCCACATTACAACATTGACTTCACTTCAAAAAGTATTTAATTGGTTGCGAAGTGCTTTTGGATGCCCTGAGGTCGAGAAAGGCACTGCATAAATGCAAGTCTTTTTACATCGGATGACCAATGGCCAGAGCAAGGTGTGTGAGCGATGGGAGGCAAGAAGTCATGTGCTGAAACCTCCAGGAATACAAGCAGAGTTGGCGACCTTGGTCCTCGATGCTAAATGCACCTGGGAGGTGGCAATGAGTGACAGGGGCCAATAAAGTTCTCAAGTTACATACCCTGCTTTTGCTCAGGGTGGTAATCCTAGCTGGGGCAATGATGGAGTCACTGCAATTGACATCAGTGTTCCTGGGTTAGGGAAGTCTACCAGAGTTCCCAGTCCTGATTTGTATAAATAACCTATGCTGCAAAAGGCATGTGTATGACTTTGGACGAGGATTGAATTGAGCTGGGTTATGGTGTCCCCTACTGGCATATTTACTTTTGCATGTACCAAAATAGGGGACATGCATCTTAGATAGTCACTATAAATCCAATAAGGAAATCAGGAGAAACTTCTTTACCCAGACAGTGATAAGAATCTGGAACTTGCTATCACAGGGAGTAGGTGAAGCAAATTGCACAGATATTTGTGGAATCTAGATAAGCACATGACGGAGAAAGGAATAGAAGGATTGCATTTTAGCACTGAGACCCACTGAGTAACATATCACCCAGCACGTTTCTGATTGGTGCTGCGATAGCTCTGCTTATTATCATCTCAAGGCCCCTGGCTTTGGTAATTAACTACTGAAGCATGAAAAGTTGCTTGTGACAAATTGCTGCAATAGAAAATATGTGACTTTCCATCAAATATCACTGTGAAAGATTCTGAAAATTCTTAAACCTTGAAGACATTTATCTCTCCAAGAAAAGGGTGTTCGTTTATCCACTATCATCACTCCAATTCTTTGACAATTTTTGCTTGGTACCCTGGAGGGATGTAGTAAAAGTCCACACATTACATATGTTCAAAACATTAGACATTAAATCTTGCTGAAGTTGGGCATCTCACAGCATCACCCGTTAGGTAGCCTGTACTCTTCAGCCCCAAAACCTTCTGTGCCTGAACTTGCTGGCAGTGTGAGCTGATAACCAGGCACCTGGGAGCTTAGTGAACAGCGGGACCAACAGTCTGTCTCCTTAACCAATGGGATTTAAGGATTGAGAAAGAAAAAGAGGAACGAGGGAGAAGAAGGGTGAATTAGAGTCAAATTGGGCACAGAAAGAGAAATAAAGGGCTGAAGTTTTACTTTGAAGCGTTTGTGGCTTTGTGAGTGGGTGGGCAGTTAAAAGCGCTGAAATTGACAGTGCAACAGCACCTTTAACTCGGGCGTGTTAGTCAGCGGGCCAGAGACCCGCTCGGGAGGGGCGGGTGATCTAATTAAAGCAGTTTAGAGTTCGTTAAGTGGCTATTAACAACCTTTTTAACCTGATGTTGCAGCTTTTACTGGCTTACCACAGGATTCCCGGGTTTGCTGAACTTGGCCAGTGAAAGCAGAGAGCAAAGTGGCCATTGTGGGAGTTGAACAATTGAGCTAAATAAACATAGAAACATAGAAACATAGAAAGTAGGTGCAGAAGTAGGCCATTCGGCCCTTCGAGCCTGCACCACCATTCAATATGATCATGGCTGATCATGCAACTTCAGTACCCCATTCCTGCTTTTTCTCCAAACCCCTTGATCCCTTTAACTGTAAGGGCCACATCTAACTCCCTTTTGAATATATCTAACGAACTGGCCTCAACAACTTTCTGTGGTAGAGAATTCCACAGGTTCACAATTCTCTGAGTGAAGGAATTTCTCCTCATCTCAGTCCTAAATGGCTTACCCTTTATCTTTAGACTGTGACCCCTGGTTCTGGACTTCCCCAACATCGGGAACATTCTTCCTGCATCTAACCTGTCCAATCCCATCAGAATTTTATATGTTTCTATGATATCCCCTCTCATTCTTCTAAATTCCAGTGAATATAAGCCTAGTCGATCCAGTCTTTCTTCATATGTCAATCCTGAATCCTGCCATCCCAGGAATCAGTCAGGTGAACCTTTGCTGCACTCCCTCAATAGCAAGAATGTCCTTCCTCGGATGAAGAAACCAAAACTGCACATAATACTCAAGATGTGGTCTCATCAAGGCCCTGTACAACTGCAGTAAGACCTCCCTGCTCCTATACTCAAATCCCCTCGCTATGAAGGCCAGCATGCCATTTGCTTTCTTTACTGCCTGCTGTACCTGCATACCTACCTTCAACGACTGATGTACCATGACACCCAGGTCTCGTTGCACCTCCCCTTTTACTAATCTGTCACCATTCAGATAATAATCTGCTTTCCTGTTTTTGCCACCAAAGTGGATAACCTCACACTTATCCACATTATACTGCATCTGCCATTCATTTGCCCACTCACCTAACCTGTCCAAGTCCCCCGTCAGCCTCCTAGCATCCTCCTCGCAGCTTGCACTGCCAGATAGCTTAGTATCATCAGCAAACTTGGAGATATTACATTCAATTCCTTCGTCTAAACCATTAATGCAAAGTGTAAATAGATGGGATCCCAGCACTGAAGCCTGCGGCACCCCACTAGTCACTGCCTGCCATTCTGAAAAGGACCCGTTTATTCCCACTCTTTGCTTCTTGTCTGCCAACCAGTTCTCTATCCACATCAATACATTACCCCCAATACCATGTGCCTTAATTTTGCACACTAATTTCTTGTGTGGTATTTTGTCAAAAGCCTTTTGAAAGTCCAAATACACCACATCCACTGGTTCTCCCTTGTCCACTCTACTAGTCACATTCTCAAAAAACTCCAGAAGATTTGTCAAGCATGATTTCCCTTTCATAAATCCATGCTGACTTGGACCGATCCTGTCACTGCTTTCCAAATGCGCTGCTATTACATCTTTAATAATTGATTCTAGCATTTTCCCCACCACCGATGTCAGGCTAACCGGTCTATAATTCCCTGTTTTCTCTCTCCCTCTTTTTTTAAAAAGTGGGGTTACATTAGCTACCCTCCAATCCATAGGAACTGAACCACAGTCCATAGAATGTTGGAAATAACCACCAATGCATCTACTATTTCTAGGGCCACTTCCTTAAGTACTCTGGGGTGTAGACTATCAGACCGTAGGGATTTATCGGCCTTCAGTCCCTTCAATTTCCCTAACACCATTTCCTGACTGATAAGGATTTCCCTCAGCTCCCCCTTCTCGCTAGACCCTCGATCCCCTCGTATTTTCGGCAGGTTATTCGTGTCTTCCTTAGTGAAGACAGAACCAAAGTATTTGTTCAATTGGTCTGCCATTTCCTTGTTCTCCATTATGAATTCCCCTGATTCTGACTGCAAGGGACCTACATTAGTCTTCACTAATCTTTTTCTCTTCACATATCTCTTGCAGTGTTTTTATGTTCCTGCAAGCTTACTCTCATACTCTATTTTCCCCCTCCTAATTAAACCCTTAGTCCTCCTCTGCTGAATTCTAAATTTCTACCAGTCCTCAGGTTTGCTGCTTTTTCTGACCAATTTATATGCCTCTTCCTTGGATTTAACACTTTCCCTAATTTCCCTTGTTAGCCACGGTTGAGCCACCTTCTCTTTTTTATTCTTACACCACACAGGAATGTACAATTGTTGTAGTTCATCCATGTGATATTTAAAAGTCTGCCATTGCCTATCCACCGTCAACCCTTTAAGTATCATTCTCCAGTCTATCCTAGCCAATTCACCTCTCTTACCGTCGAAGTTTCCTTTCTTTAAGTTCAGGACCCTAGTCTCTGAATTAACTGTGTCACTCTCCATCTTAATGAAGAATTCTACCATATTATGGTCACTCTTCCCCAAGGGGCCCCGCATGATCAGATTGCTAATGAATCCTCTCTCGTTACACAAGACCCAGTCTAGGATGGCATGCTCTCTAGTTGGTTCCTCAACATATTGGTCTAGAAAACCATCCCTTATACACGCCAGGAAATCCTCCTCCGCAGTATTGCTACCAGTTTGGTTAGCCCAATCAATATGCAGATTAAAGTCACCCATGATGACTGTTGTACCCTTATTGCACGCGTCCCTAATTTTCTGTTTGATGCCATCCCCAATTTCCCTCCTACTGTTTGGTGGTCTGTACACAACTCCCACTAACGTTTTCTGCCCTTTTGGTGTTTTGCAGCTCTACCCATATAGATTCCACATCATCCACGCTAATGCACTTCCTTACTATTGCGTTAATCTCCTCTTTAACCAGTAATGCTAACCCACATCCTTTTCCTTCCTGTCTGTCCTTCCTGAATATTGAATACCTCTGGATGTTGAGTTCCCAGTCTTGGTCACCTTGGAGCCATGTCTCCGTAATCCCAATTACATCATCTCCGTTAACTGCTGTCTGCGCAGTTAATTCATCCACCTTATTACAAATGCTCCTTGCATTGAGATTCAGAGCCTGGAGGCTTATTTTTTGAACACTCTTTGTCCTTTTACAATTATGTTGTAATGTGGCCTTTTTGATTTTGCCCTTGATTTCTCTGCCCTCCACTCTTGCTTTTCTCCTTCCTACCTTTTACTTCTGCCCCCTTTTTACTTCCCTCTGCCTCCCTGCATAGATTCCCAACCCCCTGCCTTTTTAAATAAATACATAAATACTCAAACGTTACACCTGCTTCCTTGCCTAAGGGTGGTCAGGTTCAGTTTGATTGTTAATCCTTTGCGAATAAACCTTCGCTAATAAACCAGCTAGTTCCTTACAGCAAAAGTGTAACTGTGAATTCTTAAGCAAAGAATGCACTTGCTGACAGCATTTGTACTGAGAGTTTGCTTTCAGGAATTTGCAGGTGATTTCTACAACTTCGGAAGTCACTCTCACTACTTTGGAGCATTGTGCCCCTGATGCACTTTACCTGGCATCTATCAGATCAGCATGTGTACCGCTTACACCGTTTTACCTTGGACCTCAGATTCAGACCAAGATGAGCCCCAGCAGAAACATCACCCACAGCCTTCTCCTCTCCAACCTACCGCTCCACAGGAGAGAGGGGATCAGCACAGGGATGCACCATGCTGGAGGCGATATGCCCAACACACGACGTACAGGCAGAGGATGAGTTTCCTGGACAGTACGTCAGGAGGCTCCGGCTATTGCGCCAGGTCATCGCAGACATTTGTGGCTTGCTGGAGCAAGACCTGCTGCCCAGAGGACCTGGTGTACATGCCTTACCAGTGGCTGTCAAAGTCAATACCGCCCTCAGTTACTTCACCTCAGGCTCCTTCCAGGGACCTTCAGCAGTCATTTCCAGGATCTCGCAGTCAGCCACCCATCCAGGTGACCGATACCAGGCACTTATGTGAACTTTGCCACTGATGAAGCCAGTGTTACGGAGCGGGCGCTCGGCTTTGCAGCTCTGGCTCGCTTCCCATAGGTGCAGGGCATCATCGAATGCACACACATGCCCGTCAAGGTATCCCATCATTACCCAGAAGTGTTTGTGAACCGGAAGGGCTTCCACTCCCTCAATGCGCAACTCGTCTGCAACCATAAAAAGATCATCGTGCGCGTGTGCCAGATTCCCAGGGAGCTGTCATGACTCATCCTTCACCAGTCCGCCCTCCCTCAGCTCTTCGCACCTCCAACTTACTGGCTGCTTGGAGTCGCAGGCTATCCACTGAAGACGTGGCTGATGATGCCCTCGAGGAGGCCAAGCAATGAGGCCGAAGAGCACTACGATCAATGCCAGATGATGATGAGATATGTAATAGAGCAAGCTCTAGGCATGCTGAAGATGCTTGGACAGACCTGGAGGAACCCTTCAATATGCACCAGCCAGGGTCTCCAGAATCATCGCGGTGTTTTGCGCTCTGCACAACAAAGCGCAACAGCAAAGATTGGTGCTGCAGGGGGCACACAGTGCAGAGCCTCTTCGGATGAGAAGGAGGATGAGGAGGAGGAGCAGGAGGAATACGAGGAGGAGGAGGAACCTAAAGTGGACAAGGCATCAGCAGCGGAGCACATTGCTTTCTGGGAGGCCCGAATTAGTTAAGTTGAATCAACACTCACTCACTCACCCACTCTCACACTCACGGGTGCACTCACTCTCACACTCACTTACTCACCCACTCTCACACTCACTCACACACCCACTCACTCACCCACTCACTCACTCACATTCACTCTCCCACTCACTCACTTACTCACTCTGATGTTGGGGAAGTCCAGAACCAGGGGACACAGTCTAAGGATAAGGGGTAAGCAATTTAGGACTGAGATGAGGAGAAACTTCTTCACTCAGAGAGTTGTTAACCTGTGGAATTCCCTGCCGCAGAGAGTTGTTGATGCCAGTTCATTGGATATATTCAAGAGGGAGTTAGGTCTGGCCCTTACGGCTAAAGGGATCAAGGGGTATGGCGAGAAAGCAGGAAAGGGGTACTGAGGTGAATGATCAGCCATGATCTTATTGAATGGTGGTGCAGGCTTGAAGGGCCGAATGGCCTACTCCTGCACCTATTTTCTATGTTTCTGTGCACTCATATGGCACCCAGAGGCTGAATCAACTTTCCCCTCACCATCCTCGCCCGCCACCACCACCACCAGAAAGCAGTCCTAAAATGACCAAACTATTCCTGTCACTTACACCCATTGATCGAGGTTAAGTAATGCCTTACCATTCACCAACTGACAAGACCACTTACTAGGCAGAAGGCAAAAATGGACAGAACGGGGAAGTGGATCAAAGAAATAATTTTCGATGGCTCATAACTTCAACAGAAACTTAACCCTCTAACATTTTATAACACACCCATGTGCATACCTTTGTGCATCTCCAATTGTGTCTTCTTTCTCTTCCTACAGCTCATACGAGGTCCAGCCCCTGTGGCTTCAGCAGAGGTAGAGGCAGGCTGCTCCCTTCCCTGCTCTGACTGCTTCGACACTTTTGGCGGACGCCCTCTGGGAATTGGAGCCTGTGAGGGCCCTGCCAAAGACTACTCCTCCTGCAACTGTGCAGGAGTAGACTCGGCCACCGGGATGCGAGGCAACATGTGGGGCTTTCCCGTTCTGTCCATTTTTGCCTGTTGCCTGGCAAGTGGTCTTCTCAGTTGAAATGAATGGTCATCATAGGCAGTCCCTTGGAATCGAGGAAGACTTGTTTCCACTCTAAAAATGAGTCCTTAGGTGGCTGAACAGTCCAATACGAGAACCACAGTCCCTGTCACAGGTGGGACAGATGGTAGTTGAGGGAAAGGGTGGGTGGGACTGTTTTGCCGCACGCTCTTTCCGCTGCCTGCACTTGATTTCTGCATGCTCTCAGCGCCCTCCTGGATGCACTTCCTCCACTTAGGGTGGTCTTTGGTCAGGGACTTCCAGATGTCAGTGGGGAATGTTGCACTTTATCAGGGAGACCGTACTTAACCTCAATCAATGGTGTATGTGACAGGAATGATTTGGTCATTTTGGGGGGAGAGGGGCAATGGGGGAGAAGTGGGAGTGCTTTAAGCAGAGCCCCCACTTCCATGTTTCCTCTCACATCATCCCTCTCATTGCCCACCCGTCCTCCTGTGAGCAAGAAGCTGGAGAGCACTTTGCTGCACATCAGTGGGGCGATTAAGGGCCAACTCTAGGTTTCTATCCTTCCGAGATATGGCTGCAATCAGAGTCTGCAAGTTGATGTTCACAGTAAGCATGCACTGGTTCGACTGGCGCATTTGATGCTCCATGCACCCTTCCATTGTGGTAGTGCCTTTATGTCAAAGTAAGCCTTTAATGATATACATGTGACACTTGAGCTATCAGTGATTTTCCTTTTGAAACGCCCTCTCATTGATCAGATCAGATCTAACGGCCGGAACGTTCTTTACCTTGGCGGGTCTTGTGTGGCCGGTTCCTCTGGCGGGTCGCGACCCTGCTGCTGGCTCCATCCCACTGTAGAAAATGAACTTGAGTGTCATATCTCCAAGTTTGCAGATGACACTGGGTGGCGGTGTGAGCTGTGAGGAGGATGCTAAGAGTCTGCAGGGTGACTTGGATAGGTTAGGTGAGTGGGCAAATGCATGGCAGATGCAGTATAATGTGGATAAATGTGAGGTTATCCACTTTGGTGGCAAAAACATGAAGGCAGAATATTATCTGAATGGCGGCAGATTAGGAAAAGGGGAGGTGCAATGAGACCTGGGTGTCATGGTACATCAGTCATTGAAAGTTGTCATGCAGGTACAGCAGGCGGTGAAGAAGGCAAATGGTATGTTGGCCTTCGTAGCTAGTGGATTTGAGTATAGGAGCAGGCAGGTCTTATTGCAGTTGTATAGGGCCTTTTGAGGCCTCACCTGGAATATTGTGTTCAGTTTTGGTCTCCTAATCTGAGGAAGGACGTTCTTGCTATTGAGGGAGTGCAGCAAAGGTTCCCGAGAAAGCAGGACTGACATATGAAGAAAGACTGGATCGACTAGGCTTATATTCACTGGAGTTTAGAAGAATGAGAGGGGATCTCATAGAAACATATAAAATTCTGACGGGACTGGACAGGTTAGATGCAGTAAGAATGTTCCCGATGTTGGGGAAGTCCAGAACCAGGGGTCAGAGTCTAAGGATATGGGGTAATCCATTTAGGACCGAGATGAGAAGAAACTTCGTCACTCAGAGAGTTGTTAACCTGTGGAATTCTATACTGCAGAGAGTTGTTGATGCCAGTTCGTTAAATATATTCAAGAGGGAGTTAGATATGGCCCTGATGGCTAAAGGGATCAAGGGGTATGGAGAATATTGTGTTCCCAACACAGATGAGGCTGCACACAGGGAGGTTAAAGTAACAGTGACCTCAGTCTTTATTCAGACACTCCAGAGCGAGGAACAGGCCTTAGGGGACAGCTTATATACAGTACTCCCAAGGGATGCTCGGATCCCTTGGGACTTCAGGGGATGAGCTCCCTGGTGGCGGAACATGGGGGTGCATGCTTTACAGATACACAACCGAGAGAAAGCAGGAAAGGGGTACTGAGGTGAATGATCAGCCATGATCTTATTGAATGGTGGTGCAGGCTCAAAGGGCTGAATGGCCTACTCCTGCACCTATTTTCTATGTTTCTCTGTTACCTTAATGGGGCCTATTAAGCCCAGCCACTGCGTTACCCGGCCGAATTAGAAGGAACGAGTCTTGTGACATCATTCATGATGCATTTTAATTCAGGATCCTTAAAGAGACCATGGCCACATTAAATTTTAATTTTAATCTAACATAAGGGGCTGGAATTTTATCAGCATTTCCGCCCGGTTTCTTGGCGGTATTCCTATTTTTTGGTCAAAGTGTTCTGCCGGCGGTTTCGAAATACCGCTGGGGAGCGGACTGCCGGTGCGCAACATTGGAAAAACCGCTTCTGCCTGGGAATGGGAGCGGTGTTCCCTAGTTGCTGAAAAAAACACCGCCCAGAAGAAACCAGCCGGAGAAGTGATGGTGGGTAAAAAAATCCGGAAAAAAAAGGTAAGTGAAAGCTAATTTTTACATTCTTTTGCAGCGAATCACTGGAAAAGGATCCTGTGAATGTTTCAGATTTTTGTTTTTTGGAAAATTATTTTTTGTGTTTTCCTCCCTCTCTAGGCCCAACTCACAGCCTCAGGCTAAATTTTGAGTAAATACCACTCAATTTGATCGTGTTTTCTGTCGAGAATTTGCGTGGAAGACCAATTTTTCCTGCCGACCGGAATTTTTTCCATTTTTGATCAATTTCCCGCCGGTCTTAATTGAATAATCTTAGCGGTTTTTTTGGGCGGCAATCCGGCAGTGGCGATTTTTGATCAAATTCCAGCCCGGGGTGTTGAATCTTTACTGTACATTAATATAATAAAAGTTATATATGAGTGACAAAGAAATATTTAAATAATATTATCATTAAGTAATATGACTCCATCTACAAATACAATCAAGAACATAATTAAGGAAGTACCTTAATTGGGAAGTTATTGATGCTTTAGCACAAATCAATAGACTTTTGTGTCAGTAACCGGTACAAATAAAAAATGTGTTTGTATAGGAAATACATAAAATTAAGCAGATTTTAAATGTAATTGTAAAGGGGTGGATTTACAATCTTGTGCAAGTTCAGTGGAAGAGCTGCGGAATCCCTGACAAACAGTGTAAGTGGCACTTACAATGTGTTTCTGGGATTTCTGCAGCTCTTTCATTGAAATAAACAATGGACAGGTGAGAGAACCTCTGCAGAAATTCACCCTAATGTCTCAGGCTGAAAAATTTATTTAGTTATAGTCAAGGACTGAAAGCAAATTGAACCAGTGGAATGAGTGATGAGAATGAAATTGTTGATGATTTGATTTGACATGTAACTGAATAATCACAGTATACTGTGAGAAAAACCTGACCAGAAACAACACAAAAGTCTTGGAGCGGAAGGATCAAGGCCCAGATAAAAGGGCGTGGCAGATCGGGAGGAGCCAGCTGCTGCAGGGACAAAAAGTTTTTAAAAATCGGAATCGAAGTGTGACGTCACAGCCAAGCGGATAAGTGATTGGCTGGTAGATTGGTGAGCATTTTTCTTTTCTTTAAGAAACCTTTGGTATTGTTATAAGTTAGGAACTGCAAATTAAATTGGCTGTTTGCTGAGTAGCGGCTGGGCGTGTTTTGCTAAGGTTTAGAGTTTAGTTCTACTCGATAGTTGTGAGTGTAACTAGAGGCTTGGCAGGGCAGTTCAGTCCCGTGGATTGCATATCCTATGACATGTAGGAAACCCTGGATGCTTCACGCAGCCGGGATGACCACATGTGCAGGAGGTGTCTCCAGCTGCACCAACTCGAGCTCCGTGTTTTGGAGCTTGAGCAGAGGCTGGAGTCACTGCGATGCATCCGCGAGACTGAGAGCTACATGGATAGCACGTTTCTAGAGGCGGTCACCCCTCAGCTTAAGAGTTTGCAGGCAGATAGGGATTGGGTGAACCCTGGACAGAAGAGGAGGACTAGGCAGGTAGGACAGGAGTCCCCTGAGTCCATCTCGCTCTCCAACCAGTATTCTCTTCTGAGTAGCGGTGAAGGCGATGGTGGCTCTGGAGAGTGCAGCCAGAGCCAAGTCCATGGCACCATGGGTGGCTCAGCTGCACGGGGAGGGGGGGGGGTTGGAAGAAGAATGGGGTCCTCAGCTGCACGGGGAGAGGTGGGGTAGGAAGAAGAATGGAAGAGCTATAGTTGTAGGGGATTCGATAGTCAGGGGAGCAGACAGGTGATTCTGCAGCCGCAGACGTGACTCCAGGATGGTATGCTGCCTCCCTGGATGTCACTGAGCAGCTGCAGGGCATTCTGGGGGGAGAGGGTGAACAGCCAGAGGTCATGGTCCACATCGGTACCAATGACATAGGTAGGAAAAGGAATGAGGTCCTGCAGGCAGAGTTTAGGGAGCTAGGAGAGAGATTAAAAACAAGACCTCAAAGGTAGTAATCTCCAGATTACTCCCAGTGCCACGAGCTAGTGAGTACAGAAATAGGAGGATAGAACAAATGAATACGTGGCTGGAGAGATGGGAGGGCTTTAGTTTCCTGAGGCATCGGGACCGCTTCTGGGGGAAGTGGGACCTGTACAAGCCGGACGGGTTGTACCTCAACAGAACCGGGACCAATATCCTCGTGGGGGGGGTTTTGCTAGTGCTGTTGGGGAGGGTTTAAACTAGCTTGGCAGGGGGATGGGAACTTGAAAATAGATTCAGGAGGGAGGGGAATAAAGCTGGAATTAGAAAGCAAAAATAAAGAAAATGAGTTTGAAGGAGAGACGAAACAAGCAGGAAAAAAGGGTAAAAAAACCAAATTTAAAGGCACTTTGTCTAAATGCACATAGCATTTGTAACAAAATAGATGAGTTGACGGCACAAATTGAGACAAATGGGTATGATCTGATAGCCATTACAGAGACGTGGTTGCAAGGTGACCAGGACTGGGAATTAAATATTATGGGGTATTTGACAATCCGGAGGGACAGACTGAAAGGAAAAGGAGGTGTGATAGCTCTATTGATAAAGGATGGAATCACTGCAATAGTGAGAAATGATATTGGCTCAAATGATCAGGATGTTGAAACAGTTTGGGTGCAGATAAGGAATAATAAGGGGGAAAAGTCACTGGTGGGCGTAGTCTATAGGCCCCCTAACAGTACCCACTCTGTTGTTCGGCACATAAACCGGGAAATAGTGGGGGCTTGTAAAAAGGGAACAGCAATAATCATGGATAATTTTAACCTCCATATTGATTGGGCAAATTAAATTGGTCAGGGCAGCCTTGAGGATGAGTTCATAGAGTGCGTAAGGGATGGGTTCCTTGAGCAGTATGTAATGGAACCAACCAGGGGGCAGACTATCTTAGATCTAGTCCTGTGTAATGAGACAGGACTAATATACAATCTCCTAGTAAAGGATCCCCTTGGAATGGGTGATCATAGCATGATTGAATTTCAAATTCAGATGGCGGGTGAGAAAGTTGGATCTCTAACCAGCGTACTAAGCTTAAATAAAGGAGACTACAAAGGTATGAGGGCAGAGTTAGTAAAGTGGACTGAGAAAATAGAGTAAAGTGTTGGACGGTTGATGAACAGTGACGTACATTTAAGGAGATATTTCACAACTCAAGAAAAATATATTCCAGTGAGGAGGAAAGGGTGTAAGAGAAAAGATAGCCATCCGTGGCTAACTAAAGAAATAAAGGACAGTATCCGATTAAAAACAAGGGCATACAATGTGGCCAAAACTAGTGGGAGGACAGAAGATTGGGAAGCTTTTAAAGGCCAACAAAGAATGACTAAAAAATTAAGAAGGGGAAGATAGACTATGAAAGTAAATTAGCACGAAATATAAAAACAGACAGAAAGAGTTTCTATAGGTATATAAAAAGGAAAAGAGTGGCGAAAGTAAATGTTGGTCCCTTAGAGGACAAGACCGGGGAATTAGTGATGGGGAACATGGAGATGGCAGAAACTCTGAACAAATATTTTGTATCAATCTTTACGGTAGAGGACACTAACAATATTCCTACAGTGGATAGTCAAGGGGCTATGGGGGGGAGGAACTTAACACAATCACAATCACAATCACTAAGGAGGTGGTACTCAGTAAGATAATGGGACTAACGGCAGATAAATCCCCTGGACCTGATGGCTTGCATCCTAGGGTCTTAAGAGAAGTAGTGGTAGGGATTGTGGATGCATTGGTTGTAATTTACCAAACTTCCCTGGATTCTGGGGAGGTCCTAGTAGATTGGAAAACTGCAAATGTGACGCCCCTAGTTAAAAAAGGAGGCAGACAAAAAGCAGGAAACTATAGATCAGTTAGCCTAACATCTTTGGTTGGGAAAATGTTGGAATCCATTATTAAAGAAGCAGTAGCAGGACATTTGGAAAAGCAAAATTCGGTCAGGCAGAGTCAGCATGGATTTATGAAGGGGAAGTCATGTTTGACAAATTTGCTGGTGTTCTTTGAGGATATAACGAACAGGGTGGATAAAGGGGAACCAGTGGATGTGGTGTATTTGGACTTCCAGAAGGCATTTGACAAGGTGCCACATAAAAGGTTACTGCACAAGATAAAAGTTCACGGGGTTGGGGGTAATATATTAGCATGGATAAGGATTGACTAACGAACAGAAAACAGAGAGTCGGGATAAATGGTTCATTCTCGGGTTAGCAATCAGTAACTATGGGGTGCCGCAGGGATCAGTGCTGGGATCTCAACTATTTACAATCTATATTAACGACATGGAAGAAGAGACCAAGTGTAACGTAGCCAAGTTTGCTGACGATACAAAGATGGGAGGAAAAGCAATGTGTGAGGAGGACACAAAAAATCTGCAAAAGGACATAGACAGGCTAAGTGCGTGGGCAAATATTTGGCAGATGGAGTATAAGTGTGAGGTCATGCACTTTGGCAGAAAAAAATCAAACAGCAAGTTATTATTTAAATGGAGAAAGATTGCAAAGTGCTGCAATACAGCAGGACCTGGGGGTACTTGTGCATGAAACACAAAAGGTTAGTATGCAGGTACAGCAAGTGATCAGGAAGGCCAATGGAATCTTGGCCTTTATTGTAAACGGTATGGAGTATAAAAGCAGGGAAGTCTTGCTACAATTGTACAGGGTATTGATGAGGCTACACCTGGAATACTGCGTGCAGTTTTGGTTTCCAAATTTACGAAAGGATATATTTGCTTTGGAGGCAGTTCAGAGAAGGTTCACTAGGTTGATTCCGGAGATAAGGGGGTTGACTTATGAGGAAAGATTGAGTAGGTTGGGCCTATACTCATTGGAATTGAGAGGTGATCTTATCGGAATGCAAGAGATTATGAGGGGGCTTGATAAGGTGGATGCAGAGAGGATGTTTCCACTGATAGAACCAGAGGGCATGATCTTAGGATAAGGGGTCACCCATTTAAAACAGAGATGAGGAGGAATTTCTTCTCTCAGAGGGTTGTGGATCTGTGGAATTCATTGCCTCAGAAAGCTGTGGAAGCTGGGACATTGAATAAATTTAAGTCAGAAATGGACAGTTTCTTAAATGATAAGGGAATAAGGGGTTATGGAGAGTGGGCGGGGAAGTGGACCTGAGTCCATGATCGGATCAGCCATGATCGTATTGAATGGCGGAGTAGGCTCGAGGGGCCATATGGCCTACTCCTGCTCCTATTTCTTATGTTCTTAAAAATGTATTTAAATGCTCTATGTCATTTTTTAGAGTGCAGATCAATTCACTACAATTACTAGGCGACAGCTAAGAATGGCCAGTGAAAATTATATTTCCCTCACCATCCAGGGTCGCACTTACATCCATTTAGGAATTTCGGAATTAACATTTACCAGTAGCTTTTCAAGTAGAACAGAAACTCCACCAATCTGTTAGCTGATGTAATCAACCTGTTTTTTTGTTGCTTTGTTTTCCAAGCTGTCAAGTAATCAGCTGGAGCAATGGCCATGGAACTCACGCCTCAGGTTGACAGACGTAGTTCCTGAGCTGCGTGAATCCTGTGGCCGTGGCAGGGAAATGAAAAAAGTCAGAGGAAAAAGGCTTTTATGTGCCTATAAAGTAGCTCATAATGATTTCAATTGGGTCCCCTTTCGCTGCAGGTTAGGTCGGCTCCACGATGAGAGTCACACCTGTGGGAAGGGCCCTTGGGAGCGAATGACAACGTGTTCCCGACCCGCTGTCAAAAAAAAACATTCGCACCCGACCCACCACCGATCGTGCCTGCTACCACCCAGGAAAAGTCAGCCCAATGACGTAGGATCCTGTCCCCTCCGCAACCCACCCCCCGCCCCCCCAATTGCATGCATATTAACATCTCCAAATGGTCTGAAGGGGACATGAAATAATCTGATGCAATTAACTTCCAAAGATGGGCAACAATAGCAAATAAGGGTGCCAGCTAGGACAGATGACGATCATTAAAATGGAGTTTAATTGAGAGTTTTGTGTTGTTGATAACCCTAGGTCACTCAGACAAAGTGTCTATTGTGCCTCAGCTTTCACCAAGTCCATTATTAATTTGCACTAATTTAGTTTTGGATCCCTGTTGTTTATCATGGACATATTAGACCTAGACACTAGAACCTAATTTGCCAATGACACTAAAATAGGGAGGGTATACATTTACTGAGCCATTCAGAGTAACGTTTAAGGTTACATGTGAATTTCCACCTTTTTAAATTTCACATTTCTCATTAAGACAGGTTCTTAACACAAGTTATCAGAATTGAATGTGGTTTAAGCACATGGGATTGAATTGGAATGTATCTTCCTCATTAATCAACGGAGTATAATTTTTTGGCACAGTAGATTACAGGAATCTAGGTCGCAAAAATGTGTGGTGGAAGCCAAGTTTTTTCCAAGAAAAAGGTGAAGATGTTCACACATGCAGTAAATAAATGATGAATATCAATGTGCACCATATACTTTTAAAATGTACACAGTAGTACAGAATTGTTTTGAAATGTTTACCAATAAAAATATACAGCAAATATAGCTGAACTATAAAACCAGTTGTATCCTAAAAGCAACAGACATGTTTCATAGAAAGATACCAATCTACTGTAATTATTATTCTATGCTATACATAGGAAACATCTAGTTACATGTCTTAATATAAGTTGGTGATAGATAATAAAACAGCACTTTTTTCCATTATGGAAAATACAGTGTATTCAAATTTCAGTGCAACAGTAGATTGCTAAATTATAATTTTTACTTTTATTTTTCATTCTCATCTGGGCCCTGTGTAGAGGTGGGACAGATACACTAGATAGACTCAGTCACTTGATATCTTTACACTAATACTATGCAATACTTCTGTAGAAAAAATATATATAATTCCTGGGATGAGGGCATCGCTGGCAAGGCCGGCATTTATTGCCCACCCATGGTTGCCCTGAGAAAGTGGTGGTGGGCCTTCTTGAACAGCATTTTGGCGGTTTTGATACAATTGATTGGTTTGCTTTGCTTGGCTGCTTCAGAGGGCAGTTAAGGGTCAACCATGTTGGCATGAGACTGGAGACCAGGAGAATATCCTTTGGTGTGGGGCCCTTTATACACAGCCAGCGGTACGAACAGGTTTAGTAAGAAAACAATCCAGCTGCTGCAAACTCTTAAAAAACAGTTTGCCTTCCTCTTAAAAATCGCATTCAAAACACTTTACAATATTTTCCTTGACTGTCATGCCAAACAAATCTCAGATCACAATATTCCTCAATCATACATTTCAAAATGGATTATTTTATTCTTTAAATTAAATTAAATATTGTTCGAGTAAAAACAGAACTACCTTTCTCACTGATATTTTGGATGAGTGACATCAGAATATTTACAATCAAAATTAATTTCGGATCTCAGAACCATGTTCTTGGTGATGGTTGTGCATTTTGATAATATTTCTTGACGCTGTGGCCTTGGAGGTATTTTGGGTATCAGATTTGGAACAGAATATCTATTGTTTGCGGAAGTTCCAGGGCTGTATGTCAAGTCTATCTTTTCCACACCGGAACCGTTAAGATTTTTGAACTTGCTTTGAGAAGCCTCACTTTGGTTCTTCTCAAACAGTCTTATTAAAGGAACAGAGCCTGGATGAAGGTTGTAACTCTCTGTTAAACTGCTGTCCTCAGATAACTGTGACTTGCCTGAACTTACTGTGGACAAGCTAGAGTCATCGCTCAAGCTTTCTGACCTGCTTTCTGATTCGTATGAATTGGGAAGGCTGAAGTCATCATCTATGGTTTTGATAGTCAAGCAGAAGGTAGACTTTGATTTTTGCTTATCTAGTGCATTGTTGCCACACATGATCCCGGAGTTTGAGAGATAATTGTTGGCTTCGTATCTATGCCAGTTCAGCAGTACGTTATTTGACTGAATTAGCGAATTTTCAGCAGCTGCTGTGAAATTCGGGGTGGACCTATATCTGTCTGCCCTGGTCAGAATCTGAAGTTTTGAATGAGGGTTTCTGTATGGTTGGAGATAAAGAGATGGGACATACCCAGATTGTCCATCATACCTATTGATCAACAAGATTACTTAAGTTAGTCTTCAAGTTGTTTTGCAGTTTTCAAAATGTACATTGGTAAACTTAATTATTTATACATTTCTGATACCAAATACAGTTTATTTAGAATTAATTCTGTTGAAGTTAAATTCTCTCAAAATTGAAAAAGCTTCAAAGACCTGGTGCAGTTTTGTATTTAGCTAGTTTTAGATATAATGAAGTTGCTCTTGAAATGGAATATTGATACTGTAAATAATATTTAATCATAAAGCAATTCTAATGTGTTACAAGTTTAAATAAGGATTATTGCTAAATTCAGAATCCAATTTTTTTAATTAAATATTAAGGTACAATTAAAGCACGTGACTTGTGGATGTCATACACCATTTGTTATTGAACACTACTGGTTAAGGAACAAGTGACTAACAATAAAGAAAGACAAACCTGATAATCCACCATCCATCACTGAATTTTTTCAAGACTTCGACTATGACACCTACATGAATGGATAGTTCATCGTCATCTTTTGCTTCATAGCTTTTAACAGCATAATATTGGTAGTCTAAATTCACAGAGGACAAACAAAAGGTCAAAATCATTTAAAAAAATAAATAATTAATTAACATTAACATTGCAAAATAATCACTGGAAATCTACTGCGAAATGGTCCTCTCCCATAAATAAAAATGTTTTAAAAAGGTGATCTTAATTGGATTTCACTTATCATACACTAGGAGAACAGAGTAAAAAATACATTTTGGCTTGGCATAATTCGACCTTTTGTTGGAGTGTGATAGGCATTACTGTGTGTTGCTCAGAAATGAATGAGGTTGGATTAACCGCTTCTAAAAAATGTTTTCTAATCTTGGATTTTGTTCCTTGCTAGATACACCATTGAAAGGCAATGCTGGAATTTAACAGAAGACAGGCTCCGACACACTTCAAACAATACCAAATCATCAAAAGGACATCGAAACATAGAAACATAGAAAATAGGTGCAGGAGTAGGCCATTCGGCCCTTCTAGCCTGCACCGCCATTCAATGAGTTCATGGCTGAACATGCAACTTCAGTACCCCATTCCTGCTTTCTTGCCATACCCCTTGATCCCCTTAGTAGTAAGGACTACATCTAACTCCTTTTTGAATATATTTAGTGAATTGGCCTCAACAACTTTCTGTGGTAGAGAATTCCACAGGTTCACCACTCTCTGGGTGAAGAAGTTTCTCCTCATCTCGGTCCTAAATGGCTTACCCCTTATCCTTAGACTGTGACCCCTGGTTCTGGACTTCCCCAACATTGTGAACATTCTTCCTGCATCTAACCTGTCTAAACCCATCAGAATTTTAAACGTTTCTATGAGGTCCCCTCTCATTCTTCTGAACTCCAGTGAATACAAGCCCAGTTGATTTAGTCTTTCTTGATAGGTCAGTCCCGCCATCCCGGGAATCAGTCTGGTGAACCTTCGCTGCACTCCCTCAATAACAAGAATGTCCTTCCTCAGGTTAGGAGACCAAAACTGTACACAATACTCCAGGTGTGGCCTCACCAAGGCCCTGTACAACTGTAGCAACACCTCCCTGCCCCTGTACTCAAATCCCCTCGCTATGAAGGCCAACATGCCATTTGCTTTCTTAACCGCCTGCTGTACCTGCATGCCAACCTTCAATGACTGATGTACCATGACACCCAGGTCTCGGTGCACCTCCCCTTTTCCTATTCTGTCACCATTCAGATAATAGTCTGTCTCTCTGTTTTTACCACCAAAGTGGACAACCTCACATTTATCCACATTATACTTCATCTGCCATGCATTTGCCTACTCACCTAACCTATCCAAGTCGCTCTGCAGCCTCATAGCATCCTCCTCGCAGCTCACACTGCCACCCAACTTAGTGTCATCTGCAAATTTGGAGATACTACATTTAATCCCCTCGTCTAAATCATTAATATACAGTGTAAACAGCTGGGGCCCCAGCACAGAACCTTGCGGTACCCCACTAGTCACCGCCTGCCATTCTGAAAAGTACCCATTTACTCCTACTCTTTGCTTCCTGTCTGACAACCATTTCTCAATCCATGTCAGCACACTACCCCCAATCCCATGTGCTTTAACTTTGCACATTAATCTCTTGTGTGGAACCTTGTCGAAAGCCTTCTGAAAGTCCAAATATACCACATCAAATGGTTCTCCCTTGTCCACTCTACTGGAAACATCCTCAAAAAATTCCAGAAGATTTGTCAAGCATGATTTCCCTTTCACAAATCCATGCTGACTTGGACCTATCATGTCACCTCTTTCCAAATGCGCTGCTATGACATCCTTAATAATTGATTCCATCATCTTACCCACTACCGATGTCAGGCTGACCGGTCTATAATTCCGTTTTCTCTCTCCCTCCTTTTTTAAAAAGTGGGGTTACATTGGCTACCCTCCACTCGATAGGAACTGATCCAGAGTCAATGGAATGTTGGAAAATGACTGTCAATGCATCGCTATTTCCAAGGCCACCTCCTTAAGTACTCTGGGATGCAGTCCATCAGGCCCTGGAGATTTATCGGCCTTCAATCCCATCAATTTCCCCGACTAATAAGGATTTCCCTCAGTTCCTCCTCCTTACTAGACCCTCTGACCCTTATATCCGGAATGTTGTTAGTGTCCTCCTTAGTGAATACCAAACCAAAGTACTTGTTCAATTGGTCCGCCATTTCTTTGTTCCCCGTTATGACTTCCCCTGATTCTGACTGCAGGGGACCTACATTTGTCTTTACTAACCTTTTTCTCTTTACATATCTATAGAAACTTTTGCAATCCGTCTTAATGTTCCCTGCAAGCTTCTTCTCGTACTCCATTTTCCCTGCTCTAATCAAATCCTTTGTCCTCCTCTGCTGAGTTCTAAATTTCTCCCAGTCTCTGGGTTCGCTGCTATTTCTGGCCAATTTGTATGCCACTTCCTTGGTTTTAATACTATCCCTGATTTCCCTTGATAGCCACGGTTGAGCCACCTTCGCTTTTTTATTTTTATGCCAGACAGGAATGTACAATTGACAGAAGAGTTGGCCATGATAGAGCTGGATAGCTAAGGTAAATGGGTAAACACCGTGCGGAACTACAAGCTGTTCAAGTGCCTTAAATAATAACACCATAAATTCATTTTAAAATCATGTAAAAACAACGCTCATCAAGTATAAATCAGTATCAAGTAGATATTAGCAATGGGGTTCAGACATTATATTGCAGAGATTGAAAATAAATGGCACTCCTGCAGTCTTTTGCGAATGTTGATTTTATCTCTAATTGTGCCGCACGAGAACAATGAAGTGAAGTTTCATGCTGTCAGAAAATTTTAAATGCAATTTTTAATGGAACATTGCAGCTTCAATATTAAATGCTAGAAGTGGTGCTTAGACGCACTCCTTAACTTACCGTCTGTTTCATTGTTGATAATTGACGGGGCAGAGTTAAGGCACTTTTTGAGATAGGGAGCTGGAAACCAGGCTAATTGCTTCTCTTCATTCTCCACAAGCCACCACCCTACAAGAGAAAGGTAGCAGGACCATTAGGGTAAGGAGTTTGCCCACATCAAATATTTATTCCTTTTAAACCTATTATCTACTATGAAAAAAATACATTTTACAATATTCAGCCCTTACGGCTAAAGGGATCAAGGGGTATGGAGAGAAAACAGGAAAGGGGTATTGAGGTGAATGATCAGCCATGATCTTATTGAATGGTGGTGCAGGCTCGAAGGGCCGAATGGCTTACTCTGCACCTATTTTCTATGTTTCTATGTTTCTATGTTGGTATGCATCAAACTTTTATAAGTGAACTACAGGTCTCCAGGGCTGTAGTGATACCCACCCTCCTGTATGGCTCAGAAACGTGGACCATATACAGTAGACACCTCAAATCGCTGGAGAAATACCACCAGCGATACCTCCGCAAGATCCTGCAAATCCCCTGGGAGGACAGACGCACCAACTTCAGTGTTCTGAATCAGGTCAACATCCCCAGCATCGAAGCACTGACCACACTTGACCAGCTCAGTTGGGCGGGCCACATTGTTCACATGCCCGACACGAGACTCCCAAAACAAGCGCTCTACTCGGAACACCTACACGGCAAGCGAGCCCCAGATGGGCAGAGGAAACGTTTTAAGGACATCCTCAAAGCCTCCTTGATAAAGTGCAACATCCCCACCGACACCTGGGCATCCCTGGCCAAAGATCGCCCTAAGTGGAGGGCGCTGAGCACCTAGAGTCTTGTCGCCGAGCGCATGCAGAAACCAAGCACGTGGCAAACCAGACTCTTCCTCCAACCACTGTCTGTCCCACCTGTGACAGAGACTGTAATTCCCGTGTTGAACTGTACAGTTACCTGAGAACTCACTTTTGGAGTGAAAGCAAGTCTTCCTCGATTTCGAGGGGCTGCCTATGATGATGATGATAAGTGAATTATAAAATAATATCAACACAATATTGTTTTGTGCAATTGAAGACGTCAAAAGCTGTACTATTGCAGGGGAACAGTTAGCAGGGTCTACCTCATAAAGTCAGTTGTAATTGGAGCTCTCAATTTAACTAAACCAGTGAGCTGCTGTGCCGCATTTTATCAGTTCTCTGTCTCTCACTGCAACATAAAACAACTGGATCACTTATTACCATACACAGCAGTTATATTTTCTAACTAATTGTCGGATTCTTGAGAAATTATGTAGAAAATAAATTTCAAACACACTACAACAATCTATTTTTTAAAGTCAATAGTTGACCTACCCTCCTGATCAGAACACTTTGGAAATCATCAGCCCTTCAAATGAAATAAGGGGTGAAACTACCTGGCCCTGTGATATGTTCTCATGTGTTTAATTCAAAACAGAGAAAGGCCAAGTTAGTGTCAAAAATTTACCTGATATATTCCTGGTTATAACGTTAACGATTTCATCCATTGTCACTTTAAACAGATTGTTATTGGTATCTTTTGTTTCATAAGATGCTATGCACCTGTAATTCTCTGAAGGAACCGGTTGTGTGATGTTCTCGGCAAAGGTTCTGCCTGGATGGCTCCAGGTATCTATTTTCTGCTCCACTGTGGACGGCATGATAATAATACTAGAGCAAAAAGAAAGGAGCAAAAACGTTTAGGTTTTTAAAACAATTCTGCATCATCCGTAGGAAGTTTAAATTTTGAGATCCGATATAATCACAGATCTTTAAAAAGGTAGCAAGACAGGTCGTTAAGGTGGTTAAAAAAGCATTTGGAATGCTTTCCTTTATTAGTCAAGGCATAGAATAGAAGGGCAGGGAAGTTATGCTGGAACTATATACAACACTAGTGAGGCCACAGCTTGAGTACTGTGCCCAGTTCTGGTCACCACATCAGGAAGGATGTGATTGCACTAGAGAGGGTGCAGAGGAGATTTACGAGGATGTTGCCAGGAGTGGAAAACTTTAGCTATGGGGAAAGATTGGGTAGGCTGCGGTTGTTTTCCTTGGAGCAGAGGAGACTGAGGGGAGATTTATTTGAGGTGTATAAAATTATGAGGGGTCCAGATAGAGTGGATAGGAAGGATCTATTTCCTTTAGCAGAGGGGTTAATAACCAAGGGGCATAGATTTAAAGTAATTGGTAGAAGGTTTAGAGGGGAGATGAGGAACATTTCTTGACCCAGAGGGTGGTGGGGGTCTGGAACTCACGGCCTGAAAGGGTGGTAGAGGCAGAAACCCTCACCACATTTAAAAAGTACTTGGATGTGCACTTAAAGTGCCATAATCCACAGGGCTACAGACCTAGTGCTGGAAAGTGGGACTAGGCTGGATAGCTCTTTTTTGATCGGCGCAGACACAATGGGCTGAGTGGCTTCCTTCTGTGTCGTAATTTTTCTATGATTCTATATAGGGCTAGAATTTCCATTAAATCCGCCACTGCCAGATTGCCGCCCAAATAAACACGAAGATTATTAAATTAACGCTGGCGAAAAATTGCACAAAAAAAAGGAAAATGAGAAAAATGGGCCTTACATGCAGATTCTTGGCAGAAAATGCAATCTTGGGCAAATTGGGCAGTTCTTAATCAAAATGGGCGGTACTTACTTAAATTTACCCATAGGCTGCGGGTTGGGTCTTGGGATGGGGGGGAAATACAAAAAAGATTTTTTCCAAAAAAGAAAATCTAAAAAAAAAAATCAGCAAACATTCTCAGGACCCTTTTCCACTTCATTGCTTTAAAAGAATTATTAAAAAAAACACTTTAATTTACCTTTTTTGGCGGGGCTACCTACCTACCGCCAGCTCCGGCTGCTTTTCGTGGACGGTTTTTAATCCGCTCACCTACGGGTCACCGCTGAGCCCAAACTTGGGCGGTGGCGTTTTTTTTCGGTGGTGCACGCCGGCAGTCCGCCCCCCAGTAGTATTTCGAAACCGCCGGCGGAACTCTTTGTGGAAATTTGTAGTAATTGTCACCGGGTGGCTAAAACTGGCGGAAATGGAATGGAAATTCTAGCCCTGTGACTATAGATGGTCAGAGTTAAGATTGACATTTGAATAAATCTTTGGTAAGACTGAGATGACCGCACCGCTGCCTTGTGCTTACCTGTCTGAGGGGAAAGAAGGCGCCAGGTCCTTGTTGGTGGGGAGGAAGAACTGGACAACTTCGTGGTCCTCGGAGATCTTAGCGCCACATCTCAATAAATGGTCGCAGTATTTCTCCAGCATTCGGATTCTCAAGACTGATTTACTCATTCGGTTATGTATTCTTTCCTTCCTCGAAATGTCTACAAGGTAAATAGAATTAGAATATTTCACATCCTGAACCCAAGGTTTCAAAGCGTTATATTCTTTAATAGGCAATGTATTTTGGTTTACAGGTGTGGAATGTTTCCAGGTAATGTTAGGTTTGTAACGTTGTCCCTTGAATTATCATCATTTTTTCGTTTTGTTAATAAAGAGCAAAAGCAAAAACGCAGTAATCTGACCTTTCAGTAAGGGTTTAATCTATGTTTCTTGTGTTACAGTTTAGCTGCTTTTGCGTTTTAAAACAAATTTACAGTCGTATTACCTTCGAATCTGGGTAGAATTCGATCAGACTTTTTAATGCGTCCAGCTTCCAGCGGGAATTTCTTCACAATCGTTCTCTGTTATTCAAATAACAATGATATTTAAACACACACTTTGCTCAATGGAAATAATGTCGATTAAAAAGATATCAGGTTTTAAATCTACTTACATGGAGTTTCTTAAACTCTTCAAACGTCCTGTACACAATAACATCATTTTGATCGGACCACAGAACTGATGAGAGGTAGGTCTGTTCATTAAACAAAAAAATAAATGGACAAGTTGGACATAAAATACCAACATGAGGTGGACAGAACTCAGAGAAACGAACATGTGAAATCAACATGGGGCAAGAGAAGAATTGCACTTGATGCTTGAATAATACAACACAGGAAAAAAATTACAATATTGCCATTACATCTAGTGTTAAACAGCTCTAAAATCGGTCACCTTTCCCTTCTTAAGTTGCATTAATCCAATAATGTGGACGTGCAGCGGGAACCGCTTGTTCATGTTGTCTGAGGGCTACTGTTCGCTGCGAGCTCTCCGGGTTGTGTGTGTGGGTTTAAGCAGAGCATCGATCTGGGATCGCTTTTTATATAAAGACGCGAGCAGTCCCTCCCCTAGCCTCCCATACCCCAGCAATCTCAGTCTTCACAGCACGAGTGGCAGGACCCGCCCAGCGACTGACTGCTCGCATCTATTGTTCGCTGTTCGGAATTTCCAGCAGCAGTGTCAACGTTTCCTTGATTTGCTCGGAGTCCGAATTTCGCTCATTATGCAAATTATAGACGTAGGCTGCAAATTTCCGAGATGAAGAGAAGCAGCAAGCATAGGGTGGACCAATGTCAGATTTTAGTGTGAGATAATGCATTTGGGGAGGGCTAACAAGGCAAGGGAATACACATTAAATGGTAGGACACTGAAAAGTGTAGAGGAACAAAGGGACCCTGGAGTGCAGGTCCACAGATCCCTGAAGGTAGCTGGCCAGGTAGATTAGGTAGTTACCAAACACCCTACAGAAGAAGAAGAAGAAGAAGAAGAAGATGGAGATGGAGATGGAGATGGAGATGATGGAGATGGATCCTGTCAGACGGTTCCCCGAGCAGACTGTCGAACTCATTTGGCAGAATGCCTCATCGCCAGAGCTTTCACACAAGCACCAAGCCGTAGTTTGGTTGGTGGTGAGAAGGGCCCTACCCATCAGATCCTTCATGCACAGCCGGGGTTTCAGAGACACTGCACTCTGCCCCCGAGTCGGCTGTGGTGCGGACGAGACTGTCATCTATCTTCTTCGGGATTGCCCCTTTGCAAGGCAGGTCTGAAAGGAGATGCAGTGGTTGCTGTCGAGGTTCATCCCAAACAGCTCTGTAACACAGGACTCTGTGCATTGCGGACTGTTCCCAGGGACACACACCGAGATAGACATCATCTGCTGCTGGAGAGCCATCAACTCGGTGAAAGATGCACTTTGGTCTTCCCGAAACTTGCTCGTCTTCCAGAGCAAGGAGATGTCCACGGCCGAGTGTTGCAGACTGGCACAATCCAAGATCCAGGAGTACGTGCTGAGGAACGTACTAAAGGTTGGTGCAGTCTAAGGCCCTTCCGCCACGGTAAACCCAGGGGCTGGAATCAGACCTCCCTCGGGCTGATCTGCTTGTATACATAGAGCACCATGTACTGAAAAACACCTGTGTTGTGCCATGTATAATGAAAGTCTCTGCACTGTTTAGTAACTTGTAAATGTATTCTCATCCGTTCCGTGTACTGCTTTCATCTGCATAGTGCTACATGTAATGTGATTCGTGATCGGTATTGAAATGTATCCTGGAATGTAATGTAAACCTGTTCTTATCTGCTCCATGTAATACCCTTATTTGCACAATACTACATGTAATGTGATTTACGATTGTACTAAACTGTACATTGAAATGAAATGCACACTCGTGCATTGTATGGAACTGCTGTCAGCATCCAAACAAATTGTATGGAATTGCTGACCGCAAGGTACTGAGCTATTTTCCAATGTATTATGAAAATTTTATATGAATAAAGTATATTTTTGAAAAAAAAATACTGCGGATGCTGGAACCTGGAATAAAAACAGAAAATGCTGGACATCTCAGCAAGTCAGGCAGCATCTGTGCAGAGGAAGCAGAGTTAATGTTTCGGGTCGATGACAATTCTGACGTTAACTCTGTTTCTCTCTCCACAGATGCTACCTGATCTGCTGAGATTTCCAGCATTTTCTGTAGATAAGGTGGTTAAGAAGGCATATGGAATATTTGCCTTTATTAGCCGAGTCATGAAATACAAGAGCAAGGTGGTTGTGCTTGAACTGTATAAAACACTGGTTAAACTGCAGCTGGAGTGTATAAATGCTCACCGATCTCCAAAGGGAATCAAGCAGAGGTCCAGCATAGTTATGGGAAAATAGTTCCTTCTAATCTCTAGTCTTGTTTGAGGCTCGAAAATGATCGACTTGCGTCCTCTGGTTTTGCGCTCACAATTTAAGGCACATAGGGCTGGATTTCCTGATCCTTTGCACTCCGTGTCTCGCCCTGGAGCGACGTGAAATGTTGCGGTGAGGTCTCCCCCGTCCAGTCGGGAGCTTCGGGTCGGGTTTTGCGGCCGGCGCTACGCCGGGAGTGCAACACCCCTCGTTGCGACACCGTCCGAGTTTTGACTCGAACCCGACCCGTACGCCTGGAATCGCATCTCGCAATGACTGCCTGGGAAACCAGAGTGGTCCAGCCATGCCGGCGGCGGTGAGGGAGGTAAAGTGCGGTAAAGGTAAGTGCAAGTGTTTGTTCTTTTCAATTTTTTAGCGATTTGTATTGTCGTGGCGTGGGTAATGTTTTTGGAATGTTTTTGAGCTTTTTTAAAATAAAGGTTATAGTCCCCTCCTACCTCCTGCCCCCACCCCCCACCCCCGAAGGTCTCTCTCGGAGCGCACAACTTTAGTCCGCGAGTTTCCCATTTTTGCGCCTCCCCTTCGCGCAGTGCACCCTGGCGCAGGGCGCAGATGGCGAAAATTCCTTACTAAAGCGCAACCTGTTTCCGGCCGGTAACTTTCCCACCCTGGCTCCGAAATCAGAAAAGCCTAAAATCTAACGCATAGTCCTGCATCTACAGGAACTAAGCCTCTTGGCATTTTAAAGATATGCCTTCCCTAAATCTTCTTTTGCGAAAGAAAACAATTTCAGCTTTACAAGTGTTTCCCTGTACCTTTAGCTGTAAGATCTAAACCCATCCTTGCTGTCTTTCTCTGAGCGATCTTCGCCACATCAGTGTCTTTTTACAGGTGGGTATTGGACTTCCCACAATATTCCAAGTGCAAGCACACCAGTCATCTACATCAGGTTAAAATAATTTCTTTCGATTTACAACTTCCCCTTGACTGGAAATGTCCCAGTGAGTGATCAATACCATATTTACAGCTGGATTATTTTTCTCTTTCACCTTTGCTAAAAGACATCTTGGTACTGTATATACACGTTTGGTAATTCCTGTTCCAACATGTCCTTGTCTACAATACTTATGCATCATAAGGAATCATCTGACTTTCCTTAGTTCATCTATTTGGTTTACCCAGATCTTCTTGAATGCTCTTTACTGTCCGTATATTTGTCATCTGAAAGACAGACTTGCATTTATATAGCGCCTTTCACGACCACCGGACGTCTCAAAGTACCTTACAGTCAATGAAGTACTTTTGGAGTGTAGTCACTGTTGTAATATGGGAAACGCGGCGTCCAATTAAAAAACAGTAAGCTCCCACAAACAGCAATGTGATAATGACCAGATAAATTGTTTTTGCTATGTTGATTGAGGGATAAATATTGGCCAGGACACTAGGGATAACTCCCCTGCTCTTCTTCAAAATAGTGTCATGGGATCTTTTGCATCCACCTCAGAGAGCAGATTTAACGTCTCATCCGAAAGACGCCACCTCTGACAGTGCAGTGCTCACTCAGCACAGCACTGCACTGGAGTGTTAGCCTAGATTATTTCTGATGTGCACAATTCACTGGAGGGGGACTTGAACCCACAACCTTCTGACTCCAAGGCGAGCATGCTGCCCACTGAGCCACAGGCCACATGATTTGCTGCTGCAGTTATTTAAAAAAAATACAAGTAGTCTCCTTCAAATCATTTATAAGTATTGTGACCAGCAGGGTACTCAGAACAGACCTAATCACTTACATAAAGAGAGCTTTCCCCCTTTATTGTTAACTTCTGCTTTTAATTGGCAAGTCAATTTTCAGTTAATTCATCGTTAATTCTATGAGTCTTAACTTGCTGTGAACATCCAACATCATCCAGTAGTTTAGTTACCGCCTCAAAGAATTTAAGGTGAGTGGGTGCTTCTAAATCGATGCTTTCAATTCCTATGGAACAGCACGTTCTTTAGATCAGCTATTGCCAAACATTTTTCTGTCTGCTGGCGTTAGCTTAAATTGTCTCCAATTTCCTGGTTGATGACTCACCTATTGCTATCATGATAATATTTGAGATCCTCTGATTCACCGTACAACTTATAAAATATTTCCCTGGGCTGTACTTATTTCCTGTATACTCTCTTTGTATGATTAATCCAAACACAGTTTGGGCAATAATATAGAATGTGCATTATCTAATTAGCTTTTCATTATATGCCCTTTAATGGAAAGAAAAATTATGGGCTAAACTTTCCTTGCATTTTCGGCGGGTGTTCGGCGATTTTCTCGGCGGTACAGCTGTTTTTCTGCCCAATGAAAGTTTCCCCCTTAGTTTTTCAATGGTACCGCCCAAATCTCAAAAAGCCCGCCAGGACCAAGCCGCTGACATGTACCGCCAAGAAAATCGCCAGGACGTAAGTTTGGCCTCAACGGAAGCCCGTCCAGATCACAGAGGGAACTGTCCTGTGAAAGCTGCTTAAATAGGGCAGTAGGTGAGCACTTTGCAAAGAAAGGTAAGTTATTTATTTATTTTTAATTGTAAAACAGCGATTAACTTTAAAACTGTCTTGGGATTGTTTTTTAACTTTTTTTTTTTAAAGTGGAATTGTTTTAAAAAGTTCCCCCCACTCCCTAGGCCCAACCGCAGCCTCGGACTAAATTTTTTTTTAAAAACACCCGTTTTACTTAGTTTCCCCTTAACCACTGAGAATAATGGTGCAAGATCCATTTTCTCGCCGGGCGATTATTTTGAACTTAAAAATGGAATTTTTCACCAGCGTTACTTACAAAATGTTAGCAGTTTTTCTGGGCGGGCAATCGGGCATTGAGGGGCTCGCGGGAAAGTCTTGCGTACATAATTCGCTACTGCCCAGTTTACATTATCGCCCAAAGTTAAAATGACCCCCTATATGTGTTAACTCCCAAATAGTTAGGAAAGAAATTCAGAAGAAATTTGTATGAAGACGTTTCACTACGTTAAAGGCACTATATGAATACAAGTTGTTGTTGCAGAAGAGACAGAAAATATTGGCTGCTTTTGAAGTCTTATGGAACTGACAGAACTACACAGCATTGATTAATACAGTGGATCTCTTCATTTCTGTCATTGGTTGGTTAATTTTATAAAATCTCCCCTGCCTTTAAATTCAGTACTGTAGTATTGTGATTATGATACTGGAACAGTAACCTTAGAGGACATGAGTTCAAATACCACCATGATACATTTAAGAAATTGACCATGAAAGTTACCACATTGTTCTAAAAATGCAACTGGCTCACTGATCTCTTTCAGGGAAGGGAACCAGCCAATGCTATCTGTCTGATCTACACTTGACTCCAGTCCATGCTATATTGGTTGACGCTTGATGCCTTATGAAATGACCTAGCAAGCCAATCAGTTATAAGAACAATCATGACTCATAAGAAAGCTTGCTACTTCCTCCACCTTCTTAAAACAACTAGGGATGGGCAATGAACATGGCCCTATCACCGTTGTCCACATTCTGAGAACACATTTTTTTTAACTTTCACTAACTCCAGGTCTGACTGGAATCAAACATTAATATTTTCAATTTATTAGTGATTTTAATAAGGTCAAATTTCATCTTTTTCCCCTTCATTTTGCATTAATTAATTAATATATTTATTTTCATTCATGGGATGGGGGATGTCGCTGGCAAGGCCGGCATTTATTGCCCTTGAGAAGGTGGTGGTGAGCTGTCTTCTTGAACCGCTGCAGTCCATGTGGTGAAGGTACTCCCACAGTGCTGTTTGGCAGGGGCACCAGGATTTGGACCCAGCGACAATGAAGGAACATGATATATTTCCAAGTCAGGATGGTGTGTGACTTGGAGGGGAGTTTGGAGGTGGTGGTGTTTCCATGCGCCTGCTGCCCTTGTCCTTTTAGGTGGTAGAGGCCGTGGGTTTGGGTAGGTCCATCTTTGGAGAGGTAGGAGCACTCGGAGCATGGTTAACATGAATAGAATCCTAGAATCATAGAAAGATTACAGCGCAGAAGGAGGCCATTCGGCCCATCGAGCGCTTGCCGGCTCTCTGCAAGAGCACTTCAGCTAGTCCCACTCCCCCGCCCTTTTCCCATAGCCCTGCAAATTTCAGAAGCACTTTCTGCTGATATTGCACCCCAATTTACAAAAATACCTTTTGTCCAAATGATCTAGTTGAGCAAAGGATGGTCTAAATCTTGGTGTTATCACATAGTGACCTTTCATCTTGGTGAGCTTGGTTCAAACCCAGCTCAGACTGTTAGCTTGAAAATCTTTTTCTACTGTCTCCACTTTAAATACATTTGGAAAATTTCAGTGCAGTGGGTGTGGTCTGACAGTACACAACTCTATGTAAAAGGTTGTCTTATGATGAGAGATTGTGTAGAGTGGGCCTGTACTCTCTGGAGTTTAGAAGAATGAGAGGTGATCGCATTAATAGCATTCTGATGGGGATTGACAGGGTAGATGCTGAGAGGTTGTTGCCCCTGGCTGGAGTGTGTAGAACCAGGGGTCACAGTCTCAGGATAAGAGGTAGGCCATTTATGACGGAGATGAGGAGGAATGTCTTCACTCAGAGGGTTGTGAATCTTTGGAATTCTCTGTTCCAGAGGGCTGTGGATGCTGAGTCTCTGAATATATTCAAGGCTGCGATAGATAGATTTTTGGAGTCTAAGGGAATCAAGGGATATGGAGATTGGGTGGGAAAGTGGAGTTGCAGTAGAAAATCAGCCATGATCTTATTGAATGGCGGACCAGGCTCGAGGGGCCATATGGCTCACTCCTGCTCCTAATTTCTATGTTCTTATGTAAATCAAGAATGAATTGTGCCATTTCACTCGCTGGAGTGGGAAATGGAAAGATTCACATTGGTACAGTAGGGGGAGCTCTTTTGAGATCAGGCTCAAGACACAGTCTACGTGTAGGAGAGAAAGCTTTATTCTGCTTCTTGCTCCGTGCTAGATCTGGGAGTTCTTAATGCTGACAGTCGCTGTTCACAGTGGGGAAAAAGGTATTCCATTTCCCCAGCACTGACATCCTTTAACTTGATGAACCCAAAAATTGGTCAAAAAATAAATATGTTTTAAAAACATAAAGCAAGTTGGCTACAGGAAGCTGTCAATGCGCTTGATGCAAAGTTAGCAATGACCTTTCATCTGATTTTATGATTTGAGTAAGCAATAAACAAGTTTCTGTTTCCTGATTTCTCTGTCAAAATAATTTCAGGAGGTAATAAATATTTATTATACAATGTCACATGGAAGTAGAATGGTGTCTGAAAACTAGGGTGTCTAGAATCCTGAAGTTCCGGTACACTGTTTTCAAAGAGTCCAACAGCAATTCTGTTAATGCATACAAAGGTGCAGAAAGGGTTGATCTCTTTATCTTGTGAATGGAAGTCAGTTAAGTGTTCAGTTGCAATAAAAACAGAAAATTCTGGAAATCTCAGCGGGCAAGGCAGCAACTGTAAAGAGAAGATCAGAGTTAACATCTCCAGCATCGAAGCACTGACCACACTCGACCAGCTCCGTTAGGCGGGTCACATTGTTTGCATGCCCGACACAAGACTCCCAAAGCAAGTGCTCTACTCGGAACTCCTACACGGCAAGCAAGCTTCAGGTGGGCAGAGGAAATGTTTCAAGTCACCCTCAAAGCCTCCTTGATAAAATGCAACATCCCCACCGACACCTGGGTGTCCCTGGCCATAGACCGCCCTAAGTGGAGGAAGAGCATCCGGGAGGGCGCTGAGCACATCGAGTCTCGTCGCCGAGAGCATGCAGAAAACAAGCGCAGGCAGCAGAAGGAGCGTGTGGCAAACCAGTCCCACCCTCCCTTTCCTTCAACCACTGTCTGTCCCACCTGTACAATCACCTGAGGACTCACTTTTAGAGTGGAAGCAAGTCTTCCTCAATTTTGAGGGCCTGCCTATGATGATTATGATAACGTTTCAGGTCGATGACCCTTGGTCAAAACTGGCAATAGTTCTAAATGTAACAGATTCTTAAGGAAATGCTGGGGCCCTGAAAGGTGGCTGGGGGGTGGAGGGAGGAAAGAACACAAGGGAAGGTCTGTGATAGAATGGAAGGCAGAAGAGATTTGAGAGACAAAGGGACTGATGGGCCGAATTGTGATGGTAATAGCACAAATAATTCCTTGAAGAAGTGTTCGGTTGCTATTGGCAGCCCTGTCACAAATAGGCCCTGGTGTAAGTTACTGCAACCACTGCTTAGAATCAGCCTGCTGCTCTCCACACAAAGCATGCATGGCAGCACCAGCGATACCAACTCTGGTTGGAGTATTGCCGGAGGTTTCATCACATGACCACCCACCTGCAACAGCTGGTCGAACAGCCCTTTTTTTTCCCCCATCGCCAATATTTTTACAACTAACAAACAAAAGTGGTAAAAGAAAGTGAAAAGTACACACATCTCTTTTAATGACCCAATGATTTTTCTCCTGGGTTTGCTCACGGCAGTGTCCAGCAGATTCATCTTTAATTCCTGGGGGACTCCAGCAAAGTCCTGGATGGTTGCCAACCCTAGGCGACAAAAAAAAAAGAAAGAAAAAGAAAGACTTAGATTTATGTAGCGTCTTTCATGACCATCGGACGTTTCAAAGCGCTTTACAGCAAATTAAGTACTTTTGGAGTGTAGTCACTGTTGTAATGTAGGAAACATTAACACTAACACTGGGCAACGGAGAATCACTTGTGTCTGCTTTTAGCAGCTTCCCAGGAGCAAGACAGTATGAGTGACTTTGAAGTTAAAATGATCCAAGCAGCAAATTAGAACCAGACAGGAGAACTAAATTATTGACAAGGACAAAACTTAACTCTTAAAGCCTAAAACCTATTTTTGAAGAAATGCGGTTCCCTATTTCATTCAGAAAAAAGGATATATACAATTATTTGTGAAACTATTTTCCGATGATTTTATTAAGTAGATGCGAGTTATACTGAACACAATTAGAATAAGTTATTAACAATAAAACTGATCCTCAGTTTCACACCATTGGCATTTTTAATTTGCTTTTTACTTAGTCAACAATGATATAATCAGCCCGATTATATGCAAGGCTGGTTTAATACAATCTTATTAACTGCCCGATCTGCATGCAAACAACAGAGCCCAGTACAGACTCCAGCTGGAATGGTGCATTTCTGGATATGTGACATATTATGGAAAATGTAAACATTTTTGCAATTTGTGTTTTACGTTTTGGTGAATTTGTGCTCATCAAATTGACGGATATTAGTGCTGGTGAATACTTTTTAAAATGCTTTGATCCGAGCAAAAGTTTAATCACTAACTTTGTAAATTGAGTATTGTTGGAAGCAAGCTAGGTAATAAGGAAGAACAAGAGTTTACTTAAAGGATTGAAAATTTCCCTCGTTAAACGCCACCCTGCCCAAATAAATAGAGCAGTGTGATTGCTCATTATTTCTGGTAAAGCGGCTGATGAAAAGATTGATACTCCCTGAGACAATATAAAATGATTGATGCCCAAGCAAAATACTGCAGATGCTGAAATCTGAAATAAACACAGAAAATACTGGGAATCTCAGCAGGTCAGGCAGCATCTGTGGCGAGAGAAACAGAGTTAACGTTTCAGGTCGATGGCCCTTCGTCCGAACTCTAAAATGATTGGTGTGTGCTTCGATGTGTGTGTGTGTCTGCACATGAACCTGTGTCAGAAAGAACTTACATTGATATAATACGATATCATATTCTCTCATTAACAGCCAAAACTTTATCTGTAAGTGTAACTTCACTGAACCTATGTCTTAACATGGAACGCAGGTCAGATGTAGGAGAAATAACACTGTAGGACTGATACAAATGCAAAATACTGCAGATGCTGGAAATCTGAAATAGAAAAAGAGAATCATAGAATCATACAGCACGAAGGAGGCCATTCGGCCCATCGAGCCCGTGCCGGTTCTCTGCAAGAGCACCTCAGCTAGTCCCACTCCCCCACCCTTCCCCTGTAGCCCTGCAAATTTGTTCTCTCTCAGGTACTTATCCAACTCCCTTTTGAAAGTAGTGATTGAGTCTGCCTCCACCACCCATTCCAGATCCTAACCACTCGCTGTGTATAAAAGGTTTTTTCTTATGTCGCCCTTGGTTCTTTTGCCAATCACCTTAAATCAGTATCCTCTGGTTTTCAACTCTTCAGCCAATGGGAACAGTTTCTCTCTATCTGTCCGGACACCTCATGCTTTTGAACACCTCTATCAAATCTTCTCTCAATCCTTTCTGCTCTAAGGAGAACAACCCCAGCTTCTCCAGTCTACCCACGTAACTGAAGTCCCTCATCCCTGGAACCATTTTCATAAATCTTTTCTGCACCCTCGCTAAGGCCTTCACATCCTTCCTAAAGTGTGATGCCCAGAATTGGATACAATACTCCAGTTGAGACCAAACTAGTGTTTTATACTGATTTATTATAATTTTCACACTTTTATACTCCATACCTCTATTCATGAAGCTCAGGATCCCATACGTTTTTGAACTGTTTTCTCAACCTGCCCTGCCACCTTCAACGATTTGTGCACACATAACCCGAGGGCTCACTGTTCATGCACCTGCTTTAGGATTGTACCCTTTAGTTTATATTTCCTCTCCTCATTCCTTCTACCGAAATGTATCACTTCACACTTTTCTGTGTTAAATTTCACCTGTCACATGTCTACCCATTCCATCCGCCTGTCTGTGTCCTCTTGAAGTCTATCACTGCCCTCCTCACTGTTCACTAAAGTTCCAAGTTTTGTGTCATCTGCGAATTTTGAAATTGTTCTCTGTACACCCACATCCAAGTCATTAATCTATATCAAGAAAAGCAGTGGTTCTAGTATAGACCCCTGCGAAATACCACTGTATACCTTCCTCCAGTCCGAAAAAGAACCGTTCACCACTACTCTCTATTTCCTGTCACTTAGCCAATTTCGTATCAATGCTGTCACTGTCTCTTTTATTCCATGGGTTTCAATTTTGCTGGCAAGTCTATCATGTGGCACTGTGTCGAATGCCTTTTGGAAATCCATTTATACCACATCAACCGCATTGTCCTCATCAACCCTCTCTGTTATCTCATCAAAAAACTCGACCAAGTTGGTTAAACATGATATGCCTTTAACAAATCCGTGCTGGTTTTCCTTGATTAATCCACACTTGTCCATTTTGTCTCCGATTATTGTTTCTAAAAGCTTCCCCACTCCTGAGATTAAACTGACTGGCCTTTACCTGCTGGGTTTACCTTTACACCCCTGTTTGAACAAGGGTGCAACATTTGCAATTCTCTAGTCCTCTGTCACCAGCCCTGTTAGTATGCTGGAATGCTGAAAATACTCTGCAGCTCAGGCAGCATCTGAGGAGAGAGAAACAGAGTTAACGTTTCAGGTTGATGACCTTTTGTCAGAAGTGGAAAAAGTTAGAGACGTAACTGATTTAAGTATAGGGGCAGGGAATGATGGTAGGCGAGGAAAAGATAGGACTGATTCCCCATTCAAACATTGGAAAAGAAGGGCAAGCAAAGACCACCAGGCCCATTGAGCCAGCCCCATCCAGTCAACGATGCGACCTTGTGAACTGTCCACACACCTCCCCGCCCAAGCCCAGAAATGCTGTCGCTTCGGAGAAACAAGAATAAAGAGAAGCTAGCATGTGACTAATTCAGGAAAAACTCAGGGAAATTCCTCTGCAACTCTCTAAGGCAATCAAGCTTCTGGAACAACTTGGTTGTACATGACTCATGCCAATCAAACCAGACTAGAAACAAATTTCCTATTAACTGAAACTCGTCTAGTTTCCCTAAAAGGGTGCAGCAACCTTATACTCACCACACGTAGGGGCCAAGTTTCGGCCTGAGTTGCTCCTGTTTTTTTGGAGCAACTGGTTTAGAATGGAGTATCTTAGAAATTTGAATTCTTGGCATTTAGTTTGCTCCAGTTCTAGTCAGTTAGAACAGTTTCACTTTGGAACAGAATTTTTTTTTCAAAAGGGGGCGTGTCCAGCCACTTACACCTGTTTTCAAAGTTTAGGCAGTGAAAACTTACTCCAAACTAACTTAGAATGGAGTAAGTGAAGATTTTTGTACGTTCAAAAAAACCTTGTATACAGTTTAGAAAATCCGGCGTAGGTTACAAATCAGGCGTAGGGAATGGGGGGGGGGGGGTTAAAATGGAAGTTTAAAAACATTAAACACTTCAGTTTTACAAATAAAGAGTCATCATCAATAATAAATGATAAATACATCAATAAATCAACCAATAAATCAATCAAAAAAATTTTATAAAAAATAAAAAATTTTTTAAAAATCAATAAATAAAACATTTTCTACTTACCGACTGCAGCACCGGGAGTCCTCCAACAGCGTGCTGGGACAGCCCCCTCAGTGTGTCTCTATCTGTCTGTCTGTGTGTGTGTCTCTCACTCTCTGTCAGTGTCTGTGTTTCTGACAGCGAGGGGAGGGGGAGAAGGGGGATGGAAGGGGGAGAAGGGGGGTGGGGGAGAGGGGGAGAAGGAGGGTGGGGGGGAGAAAGGGGTGGGGGGGAGGAGAAGGGGGGTGGGGGGGAGGAGTGGGGGGTGGGGGGGAGGAGGAGGGTGGGGTGGGGGGAGGAGGAGGTGGGGTGGGGGGAGAAGGGGGGGTGGGGGGGTGGGAGGAGGAGAGGAGGGGCGAGGAGAAGGGGGGAGGGGAGGTGGGGTGAGGGGGGAGGAGAGGGGAGGTGGGGTGAGGGGGAGGGAAGGAGGGGGGAGAGAGGAGGGAAGGAGGGAGGGAGGGAGAGAGAGAGGAGGGAGGGAGGGAGAGAGAGGAGGGGAGGTAGGGGAGGAGGGGGGGAGAGAGGAGGGAGGGAGGGAGAGAGAGGAGGGAGGGAGGGAGAGAGAAGAGGGAGGAGAGGGAGGGGAGGAGGGAGGGGGAGAGGGGAGGGGAGGGGAGGGGGAGAGAGGAGGGAGGGGAGGGAGAGAGGAGGGACGGGAGGGGGAGAGAGGAGGGAGTGGAGGGGGAGCGAGGAGGGAGGGGAGTGGTAGAGAGGAGGGAGGGGAGGGGTAGAGAGGAGGGAGGGGAGGGGGAGAGAGCGGGAGGGGAGGGGGAGAGAGGGGGGAGGGGAGGGGGAGAGAGGAGGGAGGGGAGGGGAGGGGAGGGGAGAGAGGAGAGGAGGAGGGAGAGACGAGAGGAGGGAGGGGAGGGGGAGAGAGGAGTGGAGGGAGTGAAGGGGGAGAGAGGAGGGAGGGGAGGGGGAGAGAGAAGGGAGGGGAGGGGGGGAAGAGAGGAGAGGAGAGAGGAGAGAGGGGAGGGGAGAGAGGAGTGAGGGGAGGGGGGGAGAGAGGAGGGAGAGAAGGAGGCTGAACGTCCGGGCCCAAGACTTCGGGCTGGATTTACAGCTAGGTGGCGTCGGGTCTCGGGGTGGGGGGGGGGGGTCGCGAAGTTCCGGGGGGGGGAGAGAGAGTCGTGAAGGGGGGGGGGGGGGGGAAGAGTCAGGGAGGGGGGGGGAGAGAGTCGCGGAGGTCCGGGGGGGGGGGGATGGGGGCGGAGGTCGGGTCAGTGGGGGGGAGCGGAGGTCGGGTCGCCGGGGGGCGTGGGGGGAGCGGAGGTCGGGTCGGGGGTGGGTGGGGAGGAGCGGAGGTCGGGTTGGGTCGGGTGGGAGGAGCCTTATCCACGCAGCCCTAGTGAGGCCATTCGGCCAGGGCTAGGGGCTGCGTGCTGTGGGCCCCTCCCACAGATTTGGGCGCCTGGAGCTACTGCACTTGCGTGCCCACTGTAGCGCATGTGCAGAGGTCCTGGCACTGTTTTCAGCGCAGGGACCTGACTCCGCCCCCTACAGCTCGTGCTGCACCGCGCCTGACTCCAGAGGACCTGCAGGGAGCTGGAGAATAGGTGAGTTTTTTTTAGGTGCACTTTGTGGCGCGAAAAACGGGCGTCCAGGTCCGGGCTGCGCCGTTTTAGGCACGGCCCGAAACTTGGGCCCGTAGAGAGCAATGTCTCCAAACCTTTGCCTACGGATTATATGATTCCCTAATCCTACAATCTCTAGACACTTCAAAGAAATTATCTCAATGGACTGCATCCAATCCTTTCATCATTATATAGCCTCTTCATTTTGTATTCAATAATCCTAGCAATGTAACTTAAATCCTATTTGCTTTGCCCAAGGACACCTTGCACTGTGCATGAATCATTTTATGAGTGATAAACTGGTAACCCAGATCTCATAACTTCTGCTATTATCACCTCAAGTCGGCCCATCATCCCTTTTGTCTCTCAAAAATCTCCTGTCTTCCACCCTATCACAAACCTTCCCTTTTGTTCTTTCCTCCCCTCCCCCTTTCAGTGCTCCTTAAGAATTTGTTCATTTTGCACATTCACCAGTTCTGACAAAGGGTCACAGACCTGGAACGTTAACTCTGTTTTTCTCTCCACAGATACTGCCTGACCCGCTAAGATTTCCAGCATTTTCTGCTTTTATTTCAGATTCCAGCATAGAAACATAGAAACATAGAAAATAGGTGCAGGAGTAGGCCATTCGGCCCTTCAAGCCTGCACCGCCATTCAATGAGTTCATGGCTGAACATGGAACTTCAGTACCCCATTCCTGCTTTCTAGCCATACCCCTTGATCCCCCTAGTAGTAAGGACTGCATCTAACTCCTTTTTGAATATATTTAGTGAATTGGCCTCAACAACTTTCTGTGGTAGAGAATTCCACAGGTTCATCACTCTCTGGGTGAAGAAGTTTCTCCTCATCTCGGTACTAAATGGCTTACCCCTTATACTTCGACTGTGACCCCTGGTTCTGGACTTCCCCAACATTGGGAACATTCTTCCTGCATCTAACCTGTCTAAACCCGTCAAAATTTTAAACGTTTCTATGAGATCCCCTCTCATTCTTCTGAACTCCAGTGAATACAAGCCCAGTTGATCCAGTCTTTTTTGATATGTCAGTCCCGCCATCCCGGGAATCAGTCTGGTGAACCTTCGCTGCACTTCCTCAATAGCAAGAATGTCCTTCCTCAAGTTAGGAGACCAAAACTGTACACAATACTCCAGGTGTGGCCTCACCAAGGCCCTGTACAACTGAAGTACCACCTCCCTGCCCCTGTACTCAAATCCCCTCGCTATGAAGGCCAACATGCCATTTGCTTTCTTAACCGCCTGCTGTACCTGCATGCCAACCTTCAATGACTGATGTACCATGACACCCAAGTCTCGTTGCACCTCCCCTTTTCCTAATCTGTCACCATTCAGATAATAGTCTGTCTCTCTGTTTTTACCACCAAAGTGGATAACCTCACATTTATCCACATTATACTTCATCTGCCATGCATTTGCCCACTCACCTAACCTATCCAAGTCACTCTGCAGCCACATATCATCCTCCTCGCAGCTTACACTGCCACCCAACTTAATGTCATCCGCAAATTTGGAGATATTACATTTAATCCTCTCGCCTAAATCATTAATGTACAATGTAAACAGCTGGGGCTCCAGCACAGAACCTTGCGGTACCCCACTAGTCACTGCCTGCCATTCTGAAAAGTACCCATTTACTCCTACTCTTTGCTTCCTGTCTGCCAACCAGTTCTCAATCCACGTCAGCACACTACCCCCAATCCCATGTGCTGTAACTTTGCACGTTAATCTCTTGTGTGGGACCTTGTCGAAAGCCTTCTGAAAGTCCAAATACACCACATCAACTGGTTCTCCCTTGTCCACTCTACTGGAAACATCCTCAAAACATTCCAGAAGATTTGTCAAGCATGATTTCCCTTTCACAAATCCATGCTGACTTGGACCTTGGTTTTTGAGCCCAGATCTCTTTTCTGATCCAGATCTTTTAATGGGCACTCCACACAGTATTGATATGCCTGGACTTCCCTAACCCTATTGGCATGGCATTGCACTTGTCCATATTAAATGAAAGCTGCCACAAATGGGCCCATTCACACTATTTATTAAAGCAGCCTGCCACCTACCGATTTATTCTATATTACAACCCTCACACACATTTTTGTATCATGCATGAATTTGAGAATGGTTCATTTTAAGCTCTCCTCTAAATCATTAGGGACAGTGATGAACAGCATTTACCCAGTGAAAATCCTTCAGGGCCTCCACTTGTAACTGGACTATAATCAGAGCCGCATTCATTTCTTCTGATTCCAACCCAGCCTGTCTTCGAGCATGGCTCCTGTAGTGAGTCCAAGATAACTGAATTCACACTTGACAAATTGCTTTCAAGTGCAGTCACCACTGTGAGGCAGACACATACAGCATTCATATTGTACACAGCAAGATCCCACAAGCAACAGTGAGATGAATGACCAGTTCATCTGCTTTCTGGAGATGTTCGTTGAGGAGGGAACGCTGGCCATACTCTCGGAAGAAATCCATGCGCTTCTTTGAAATAGTGCTACGGGATCCTTAACATCCATAGGAATAGATTGGTAAGACCTCAATTTAATGTCTCATCCCAAGGACAGCACTTCCAACATTATTGGACTGAATTATCAGCCTGGATGATGTGCTCAGATCAAAGCCCAAGTCCAAAGCCTTCTGACCCTTCTGATGCACTGCATCAAGCTGACACACACATAGGTGTGACTTTGTGTACGTGAATAAAGTATACGTGTTCCTGTGTAATTGTGCGATGTTTCATTGCCAAAGTAAGGGATCCCTTGATGAATCCTATGATTTTCACCTCGCATTGCAACTTCCCATGTCAGTTTTCCCATTCTTCTTGCCAAAGTTTGGTTAAATCGAATGTCTCCCTATACAGATGTTAAAATCTGTCACTTTGTCCTTACAAAATCATAAAAGATATAGGGAGAGAAATTCGGGGCATTTGCGCCTCTCGATAACACACCCAGGGGGCACTAATGGGGCGCAAATGACTTTTCGTCTGAGCGCGGCACTGCTAACGACTCCCATGAAAATTTATGGGAGTTTAGCGGCGGCGACAAACGGTAGTGACGCGCTCCGCTGCGTCGCCGATGACGACATCATCACCGTGCGCAGTCCTGGAGCGAAAATTTTGTAGTGCCCGCTGAAACTTCGCCGGGCAATACCTGCAACAGCTTCAGGGGGGCGCAGGTACAGGCCGGCCGACCGCTCGCGAGGCGAAAGTTAAAGTGGAGGTGGGGAATTGAAAATAAAATGACCGACTTACCAGTTGCCGCCTTCTTCCAGCTCAATCGCAGAGTCCGTGCCACGATCTTGCAGTCCGGCACTCTGCTTGTTTGCCGGGCTGCTGCCACACCACCCCGCTCCCTGGTGGTCCAGGGATGGACCTGTTTCCCGCCCACAGAGTCAGCAGATTGGCCCTCCCCATTAATGAAGGGAAGGGCTCTGTCTACGTGGCAGCGCCAGTCTTCCCATCGCTTGGCGCTGCGCCCCCCCCTCCCCCCAGGGATCCCTTCCGCACCACTCACGCCCCACACTGGAAGTGCAGCACGATATTTTGTGCTGCACTTGCTCTCGGGAGCGAAAGCCCTGAGGTAAGTCGCGGGGCGGGACTTCCGAGCCTGTTACAGGAACCTTCGCCTCGAGGCTCTTATTGCCCCCAAATGGGGGGGTACATGCTTTCGCCCCCATAATCAATAAGGCGATTTTATCTAAATCAAACTTTAAAACTTTAAAAATAATTCACTAACCTTTCCTGTACTGTTTGTTGAGAAGGAAGTACCTGCCTTCTTCCCACTTGCCTCTACCACAAACTTCCCAAAATGTCCCTTGCTGATTATTAGTAGGAATGCTCAGTGGTGAGCAACGTCTTTGATGTGTTGTGGCTCTCTCAAACAGTCCAATATTTCATCAACGTACATTAAAGCTACTGAACCATCATTTCCAATTGTTTATCAGCTTGACTGACAAAAACGTTGTTGAGACTCAACAAGCTCCTTAAACTCAACTGCACGTAGCTTTTAAAGTGGCATGAAAGCATGAAAGGAACAATGAATCACGATGTAAGCACATGAGATGTGGGGCCATAGAATAGGGTGCAAATGAAATTAATAAACTTGTCATGCATGATTGACTTCTGTACTAAACTGAATTGGGTGGTCAAAGAGGTTTTGTTACCACAGAAGATAGCCTGGTAATATATAGCTCAATCTCTTCCATGTTGACTGTTGGTGAAATACATGCCGTGCAAACTCTTACAATGTTTTTGATTGTTTTCCTTAAGGCAGCGATTCATATTGGGATAAAATTCGACAGGTATTGGTAGTTCTCTGGTATCTCATACAACTGCTGGCTTCGCTCCTCTCTACCCTTGTAAGCTCCTCCAGCCCTGCAACCGACTGAGATCTCTGCATTCCTCCAATTCTTACCTCTCGCTTATCCCTGATTTCCTTCCACCTACCATTGGCTGTTGTGCCTTCAGCCGCCAAGGCCATAAGCTCTGAATTCCCTCTCTAAATGTCACCGTTCCCCGCCTGTCTCTCTCTCTCTCTCTCTCTCTCCCTTTAAAAAGATCCTTAAACCTATCTCTTTGATCAAGCTTTTGGTCATCTGTCCTATGATCTCCTTATTCGGCTCGGTTTCAAATTTTGTCTGATAACACTCTTGTGAAGCATCTTTAGATGTTTTACCACATTAAAGGCACTATATAAATGCGAGTTGTTATTGAAGGATTGAAAGCAGAGTGTAGCAATAAGTCGATTTTTGCCGAATTAACAAGAAGCAGCTAGTGTTTGGCCCTGGGGATCTGTGCTGGGACCTCTCTTGTTCTTCATATACAGTAATGTCTAGGACATGGGTTTAGAGGAAAGAAGGCTGAAGGGTGACCCAATAGAGGTCTTTAAAATTATCAAAGATTTTTGTAGAGTGGATACAGAATGTTTCCACTTGTGGGGAAGAGCATAACTAGAGGCCATCAATATAAGATAGTCACCAAGAAATCCAATAGGGAATTCAGAGGAAACTTCTTTACCGAAAGAGTGCTGAGAATGTGGAACTCGCTACCACAGAGAGTGGTTGACATGAATAGCATGGATGCATATGACAGAGAAGGGAATAGAGGGTTATGCTGATAGATTTAGATGAGGAAGGATAGGAGGAGGCTTGAGTAGAGCATAAATGCCGGCATGGACTGGTTGGGCCGAATGGCCTGTTTCTGTGCCAAATATCCTATGTAATCCTATGTAATGAAATATAATATCAAAATTTGTTGACCACAGCATATTATACAGCATGGCAAACTGCAAGTCTGAACACAGGAGATTTCTGGAGGACTGTCAGGTCACGTTCACCTTTGACCATTTCCCCAAGGCAAAGACTTGGACATAAATTTTTCTTAGATGTCTTTTGAGCAAAAGCTGTGTAAAAGGCGTTATCATTCCAGGACAACCACCTGAGTTGTGATCTCAAAGGTAGATGAACAGCAATCTCTCGCGATTGCGTTGAGCTTCATTGGTAGAGACTAGAAAGATGGAAGGCATTGGTAGGTGTAGTAGACAGAGAGGTCAGACGGGGGAAGGAGAGAGATCTTGGGGTTGCATTTGCAGAAATAACATCGATGTTTGGAAAAGCGCTCGCCTAATATGGGTTTACATAAGAACATAAGAAATAGGAACAGGAGTAGGCCATACGGCCCCTCGAGCTTACTCTACCATTCAATAAGATCATGGCTGGAGATGGTCTCCCCAGTGTAGAGGAAACTGCACCGTGAGCAAAACATGCAGTATACTAGGTTGGAAGAAATACACCTAAATTGCTGTCTCGCCTGGAAGGTCATTTGGGACCCTGGACATTGGACAGTGACATGGAAAGAGGTGACTAGGCAGGTCTTGCATCTCCTGTGCTTGCATGGGAAGATGTCAGGGTCAGGAGGGCAGGTTGCCTGGGTGAGAGAAGAGTACATCAAAATATCAGGGAGGGAATGTTCTCTTTGGATAGCAGGGAGAGGAGGGAACAGAAGATGTGTTTAGTGGTGGGATCAAGTTGGAAGTGGTGGATGATCTGTTGAATGCAAAGCTTGGTGGAGTGGAAGGTCAGGACAAGGGGGACTCTAACACCATTGTGGATGGGTGGGGGTGAGGGAAGAAGCACAGCAAATGGGACAGACCCAATCGATAGTCCTGCCTACCATACACAGCAGCTCAGGCAGCAATGGAGGAGAGAGAAACAGAGTTAATGTTTCAAGTCGATGACCTTTTGTCAGAAGTGGAAAAAGTTAGAAACGTAACAGATTTTAAGCAAGTATAGGGGCAGGGAACGAGGGGAGGTGAGGAAAAGATAGGACTGATTCCCCATTCAAACATTGGAAAAGAAGGGCAAGCAAAGACCACCAGGCCCATTGAGCCAGCCCCATCCAGTCAACGATGCGACCTTGTGAACTGTCCACACACCTCCCCGCCCAATCCCAGAAATGCTGTCGCTTCGGAGAAACAAGAATAAAGAGAAGCTCGCATGTGACTAATTCAAGAAAAACTCTGGGAAATTCCTCTGCAACTCTCTAAGGCAATCAAGCCTCTGGAACAACTTGGTTGCACATGCAAATCCCAATCAAAACAGACTAGAAACAAATGGACCGCATCTAATCCTTTATATAGCCTCTTCATTTTGTATTCAATAGAAACAGGTCATTCGGCCCAACCAGTCCATGCCGGCGTTTATGCTCCATTTGAGCCTTCTCCCGTCTTTCCTCGTCTATCAGCATAACTCTCTATTCCCTTTACCCTCATATGCTTATCTAACCATCCCTTAAATGCATCAAAAGTATTTGCTTCAATCACTTCCTGTGGTAACGAGTTCCACATTCTCATCACTTTCTCAGTAAAGAAGTTTCTCCTGAATTCCCTATTGGATTTTCTGGTGACTATCTTATATTGATGGCCTCTAGTTATGCTCTTCCCCACAAGTGGAAACATTTTCTCTGTATCCACTCCAGCAAAATCTTTGATAAATTTTAAAGACCTCGCCCCTCAGCCTTCTTTTTTCAAGAGAAAAGTGACCCAGCCTGTTCATCCTTTCCTGATAGGCATACGCTCGCATTTCTGGTATCATCCTTGTAAATCTTCTCTGCACCCTCTCCAGTGCCTCTGTATCCTTTTTATAATATGGCGACTAGACCTGTACACAGTACTCCGAGTGTGGTCTGAACAAGTTTCGATACAAATTTAGCATAATTTCCCTACTTTTCAGTTCTATCCCACTAGAAATAAACCCTAGTGCTTGGTTTGCTTTTTACAGCCTTGCTAACCTGTGTCGCTACTTTTAGTGATTTGTGTATTTGTACTCCGAGATCCCTTTGTTACTCTACCCGATCTAGACTCGCACTGTCCAAGTAATAAGTGACCTCCCTATTAACACCTCACATTTATCTGTGTTGAAATTCATTTGCCAATTATATACCCATTCTGCAAGTTTATTAATGTCTTCTTGTAATTTGTCGCAGTCCTCCTCAGTGTTGACTTCACTCCCAATTTGATGTAATCCGCAAATTTAGAAATTGTGTTTTTGATTCCAAAGTCTAAATCGTTAATATAAATTGTGAACAGTGGTCCCAGCACTGATCCTTGTGGAACACCTTCGGCCATTGTGAATAGCTACCTTTCACCCCTACTCTCTGCTTTCTGTCTTGAAACCAGCTAGCTATTCATTCCACTACTTGTTCCTCGACTCCACATTCTTTGACCTTATTCATAAATCTATTATATGGTACCTTATCGAAGGCCTTATGAAAATCTAGACAAATGACATCTACTGCATTACTCTTACCTATTCTCTCGATTATCTCTTCAAAAATTTCAATGAAGTTGGTCAAGCAAGAGTTTCCTTTTTGAAATCCATGTTGACCATTCGTTACTATATTTTCGGTTTCCAGATATTCTTCTATTTGCTCCTTTAATAGGGATTCTATTATTTTTCCTACCACCGATGATAAGCTGACTGATCTATAGTTCTCCAAACATGTTCTATCTTCCGTCTTAAATATAGGTATTAAGTTCACTATCTGCCATTCCTCTGAAACGACATAGTTTTAGAAACATAGAAACATAGAAAATAGGTGCAGGAGTAGGCCATTCGGCCCTTCGAGCCTGCACCATCATTCAATACGATCATGGCTGATCATTCACCTCAGTACCCCTTTTCTGCGTTCTCTCCATACCCTTTAGCCATAAGGGCCACATCTAACTCCCTCTTGAATATATCCAACGAACTGGCATCAACAACTCTCTGCGGTAGGGAATTCCGTAGGTAACAACTCTCTGAGTGAAGAAGTTTCTCCTCATCTCAGTGCTAAATGGCTTACCCCTTATCCTTAGACTGTGTCCCCTGGTTCTGAACTTCCCCAACATCGGGAACATACTTCCTGCATCTAACCTGTCCAGTCCCATCAGAATTTTATATGTTTCTATGAGATTCCCTCTCACCCTTCTAAACTTCAGTGAATAAAGGCCCAGTCGATCCAATCTCTCCTCATATGTCAGTCCAGCCATCCCTGGAATCAGTCTAGTGAACCTTCGCTGCACTCCCTGAATAGCAAGAATGTCTTTCCTCAGATTAGGAGACCAAAACTGAACACAATATTCCAGGTGAGGCCTCACCAAGGCCCTGTACAACCGCAGTAAGACCTCCCTGCTCCTATACTCAAAACTGCTAGCTATGAAGGCCAACATGCCATTTGCCGTCTTTACCGTCTGCTGTACCTGCATGTCAACTTTCAATGACTGATGTACCATGACACCCAGGTCACGTTGCACCTCCCCTTTTCCTAATCTGCCGCCATTCAAATAATATTCTGCCTTTGTGTTTTTGCCCCCAAAGTGGATAACCTCACATTTATCCACATTATACTGCATCTGCCATGCATTTGCCCACTCACCTAACCTGTCCAAGTCACCCTGCAGCCTCTTAGCATCCTCCTCACAGTTCACACCGCCACCCAGTTTAGTGTCATCTGCAAACTTGGAGATATTACACTCAATTCTTTCATCTAAATCATTAATGTATATTGTAAATAGCTGGGGTCACAGCACTGAGCCCTGTGGCACCCCTTTAGTCACTGCCTGCCATTCTGAAAAGGACCCGACTCTCTGCTTCCTGTCTGCCAACCAGTTCTCTATGCACGTCAGCACAATACCCCCAATACCATGTGCTTTAATTTTGCACAACAATCTCTTGTGTGGGAGCTTGTCAAAAGCCTTTTGAAAGTCCAAATACACCACATCCACAGGTTCTCCCTTGTCCACTCTATTAGTTACATCCTCAAAATATTCCAGAAGATTTGTCAAGCATGATTTCCCTTTCATAAATCCATGTTGACTTGGACCGATCCTGTCACTGCTTTCCAAATGCTGTGTTATTTCATCTTTAATAATTGATTTCAACATTTTCCCCACTACTGATGTCAGGCTAATAGGTCTATAATTACCCATTTTCTCTCTCCCTCCTTTTAAAAAAAATGGTGTTACATTAGCTACCCACCAGTCCATAGGAACTGATCCAGAGTCAATAGACTGTTGGAAAATGATCAACAATGCATCCACTATTTCTAGGGCCTCTGGGATGCAGACTATCAGGCCCCGGGGATTTAACGCCCTTCAATCCCATCAATTTTGCTAACACAATTTCCTGCCTAATAAAGATATCCTTCAGTTCCTCCTTCTCACTAGACCCTCGGTCCCCTCGTACTTCCAGGAGGTTATTTGTGTCTTCCTTCATGAAGACAGAATCAAAGTATTTGTTCAACTGGCCTGCCATTTCTTTGTTCGCCATTATAAATTCACCTAAATCTGACTGCAAGGGACCTACGTTTGTCTTCACTAATCTTTTTCTCTTCACATATCTATAGAAGCTTTTGCAGTCAGTTTTTATGTTCCCTGCAAGCTTACTCTCATACTCTATTTTCCCCCTCTTAATTAAACCCTTTGTCCTCCTCTGCTGAATTCTAAATTTCTCCCAGACCTCAGGTTTGCTGCTTTTTCTAGCCAATTTATATGCCCCTTCCTTGGATTTAACACTATCCTTAATATCCCTTGTTAGCCACGGTTGAGCCACCTTCCCCGTTTTATTTTTACTCCAGACAGGGATGTACAATTGTTGAAGTTCATCCATACGATCTTTAAATGTTTGCCATTGCCTATCCACTGTCAACCCTTTAAGTATCATTTGCCAGTCTATTCTAGTCAATTCACTTCTCATATCATCGAAGTTACCTTTTCTTAAGTTCAGCTCCCTAGTCTCTGAATTAACTGTGTCACTCTCCATCTTAATAAGGAATTCTACCATATTTATGGTCACTCTTCCCCAAGGGGCTTCGACAACAAGATTGCTAATTAGTCCTTTCTCATTACACATCACCCAGTCTAGGATGGCCAGTCCTCTAGTTGGTTCCTCGACATATTGGTCCAGAAAACTATCCCTAATATACTCCAGGAAATCCTTCTCCATCGTATTGCTACCAGTTTGGTTAGCCCAATCGATATGTAGATTAAAGTCGCTCATGATAACTGCTGTACCTTTATTGCATGCATCCCTAATTTCTTGTTTGATGCTGTCCCCAACCTCACTACTACTGTTTGGTGGTCTGTATACAATTCCCGTTAGCGTTTTTTCCGCTTTGGTTTTCTGCAGCTCCACCCATACAGATTCCACATCATCCAAGCTAATGTCCTTCCTCACTGTTGCGTTAATTTCTTCTTTAACCAGCAACACTACCCCACCTCCTTTTCCTTTTTGTCTATCCTTCCTGAATGTTGAATACCCCCGGATGTTGAGTTCCCAGCCTTGGTCACCCTGGACCCATGTCTCCGTAATCCCAATTATATCATGTTTGTTAATAGCTGCCTGTGCAGTTAATTCGTCCACCTTATTACGAAGTATGTGCATTAATCAGAGAGCAGTGGTGAACGGTTGTTTTTCAGACTGCAGGAAAGTGTACAGTGGTGTCCGCTGGTGGTCAGTATTAGGACCACTGCTCTCTTTGATACACATAAATGACCTGGACATGAGTATGCAGGGCATCATTTCAAAGTTTGAAGATGACACGAAACTCAGAAATTTAATAAACAATGAGGAGGATAGTAACAGACTTCAGGAGGACATAAGAACATAAGAAATGGAGCAGGAGTAGGCCAGCTAGACCCTCGAGCCAACTCTGCCATTTAATAAGATCTTGGCTGATCTGATCATGGACTCAGCTCCACTTTGCTGCCTGCTCCCCATAACCATTTATTCCCAAATTGCTCAAAAATCTGTTTATTTCAGCCTTAAATATATTCAATAACCCAGCCTCCACAGTTCTCTGGGGCAGAGAATTCCACAGATTTACAACCCTCTGAGAGAAGAAATTCCTCCTCATCTCAGTTTTAAATGGACGGCCCCTTATTCTGAGACTATGTCCCCTAGTTTTAGTTTCCCCTATGAGTGGAAATATCCTCTCTGCATCCACCTTGTCTAGCCCCCTCATTATTTTAAATGTTTCGATAAGATCACCTCTCATTCTTCTGAACTCCAATGAGTATAGGCCCAACCTACTCAACCTATCTTCATAAGTCAACTCCGGAATCAACCTAGTGAACCTTCTCTGAACAGCCTCCAATGCAAGTATATCCTTCCTTAAAGATGGAGACCAAAACTGTACGCAGTATTCCAGGTGTGCCCTCACCAATAACCTGTACAGTTCTAGCAGGACTTCTCTGCTTTTATACTCTATTTCCCTTGCAATAAAGGCCAACATTCCATTTGCCTTCCTGCTTACTTGCTGTACCTGCATACTAACTTTTTGTGTTTCATGCACAAGGTCTCTCTGTACTGCAAATTATAATTTGCTTTTCGATTTTTTTCTACCAAAGTGGATAACCTCACATTTTCCCACATTATACTCCATCTGCCAAATTTTTGCCCACTCACTTAGCCTGTCTATATCCCTTTGCAGATTTTTTGTGTCCTCACAATTTACTTTCCCCACCCATTTTTCTATCATTAGCAAACTTGGCTACATTACACTCGGTCCCTTCATCCAAGTTATTAATATAGTTTGTAAATAGTTGAGGCCCCAGCACCGATCCCTGCGGCACCCCACTAGTTACTGTTTGCCAACTGGAAAATGACCCATTTATCCCGACTCTCTGTTTTCTGTTAGTTAGCCAATCCTCTATTCATACTAATATATTACCCCCAACCCCGTGAACTTTTATCTTGTGCAGTAACTTTATATGTGTCACCTTATCGAATGCCTTGTGAAAATCCAAATACATCACATCCACTGGTTCCCCCTTAGCCACCCTTCTCGTTACATTCTCAAAGAACTCCCGCAAATTTATCAAACATGATTTCCCTTTCATAAAACCGTGCTGACTCTGCTTGATTGAGTCATGCTTTTCCAAATGTCCCACTACTGCTTCCTTAATAATGGACTCCAGCATTTTCCCAAAATCAGATGTTAGGCTAACTGGTTAGTTTTCTGCTTTTTGTCTGCCTCCTTTTTTAAATAGGGGCGTTACATTTACGGTTTTCCAATCCGCTTGGACCACCCACAGGGAATGTTGGTAGATTGCAACCAATGCATCCATTATCTCTGCAGGTACTTCTTTTAAGACCCTAGGATGCAGGCCATCAGGTCCAGGGGACTTGTCCGCCTTTAGTCCCATTATTTTACCAAGTACTACTTTTTTAATGATAGTGATTGTATTAAGTTCCTCCCTCCCTATAGCCCCTTGATTATCTACTATTGGGATGTTTTTAGTGTCTTTTACCATGAAGACCGATACAAAATATTTGTTCAATGTCTCTGCCATTTCCCTGTTCCCCATTATTAATTCCCCAGTCTCATCCTCTAGGGGACCAACATTTACTTTTCCTTTTTATACACCTGTAGAAACTCTTACTATCTGTTTTTATACTTCGTGCTAGTTTATTCTCATAATCTATCTGCCCTCTCTTTATCATTTTTTTAGTTGTTCTTTGCTGGCTTTTAAAAGTTTCCCAATCCTCTGGCCTCCCACTAGTCTTGGCCACATTGTATGTCCTTGTTTTGAATTTGATACCATCCCTTATCCCTTCTCTTACAGTCTTTCCTTCTCATTGGGATATATTTTTGTTGCGAGTTATGAAATATCTCTTTAAATGTCTGTCACTGCTCATCAACCATCCCATACTTTAATCTATTTTCCCAGTCCACTTTAGCCAACTCTGCCTTCATACCTTTGTAGTCACCTTTATTTAAGCTTAGGACACTGTTTTGAGATCCAACTTTCTCACCCTCCAACTAAATTTGAAATTCAACCATGTTATGGGTCACTCATTCCTAAAATGGGAGTATTTTTATTGTCAATCTGGTTTCCCTGAATCAACTTTGCGCTATGGGAGTGGAGTCATATATTGGTGGGGCAGGTTCCCTTTCCTGGAGAACATTAGTGAACCAGATGGGTTTTTATGACATTCCAGCATCTTTTTCTTTGTTGCTTTTAATGACTAGCCCACAGATTATCAGACTTTAGTCAACAATAATTTCACAACTAGCTATGAAAGGTCAAAATTCATGGGAACCCCCCCCCCCCCCCAGTGTTTGGGCTCATTGGAAAGCAAGTTTAATTTGGGACTATCTACCGGAAAGTTTGAAATCCTAAACTGCTTATGGAAGAAACTATGAACTTTAATCGAATTTTGGACTTTTACAAGACAAATTCAAGTCTGTGGGTGGGCCTAAAGAACAAAAGGAGCCAACTTGATTATTGGAACTGTCTAGGTGTTGGGACTAAGGTAAACCACAAGAGACATTAACATTACAACAATAACTCAGAGATGGCCAGCCATCGAACTGAACCGAGAAAAGCCATTTTCAGCATGAATAAGAACAAAGGGCCCACTACAGCCTGTATGCAAAAACCAAGCACAAAAAGACATTGCGATTACCAAGCTAATATTTCCATCAGGAAACAGATTTAGAAGAGCAACCCACCCAAGACATATTAACTTTTAATGAGCCCGCCAAAATATTACAAAGAAATGTCAAGCCCGCCAAATTTAAACCAAGAATTCTGAACTGATTTGGTGCGAAGATTAGGACAACTCAAAACCGTATAACTGGCCCCCTGTTTTAACAGAGGGTATGCCATACTACACCAGGGGCCATACCGCGACTAGGTCATCAGAAGGGAGAGAAACCAACACGACAGTTGTAAACTAACTTCTCCAGCCTCGAAGTCCTGAAGTCCAAATGGAAGGAAGAACATCACCATCACAGCAGCAACCAATCACAGCCAAATTGTACCGCCGAAAAATCACCGCGATGGACCAATTTCGAAACGATACTCCACAAGAAAGAAACCAAAGAATCGAAAGTTTCCACTCTACAATCTAAGTCCTGACTACCAACATGTAAAAACATCACCTAAAGAGATTTTGAACCTATTCCTAACGAAGGAAATCGGGTACTTACCCCATAGATCCAAAACGCGCCTTACTACATCAGCGGACTCAATCCAACTGAAGATTGCGCATCTAGAAGTCTTCTCCGACGTTTGGGGTACGGCAAGCAGAACCTACAGAATGCAACAAACCCCGAAATTGCGAACTATCGCTAACTGACCAGAAAGGATTGGTAAGCATAGTCCCTGCTTGCCCTGGAGTCTAACCCAGTTAAGATTAGGTATTTGGAGGTGGGAGATGTAATTTTTACTGTAACCCCCTTTGAAAGTGTAATGTATTATTCTTTATTAAAGTGATTATAAGTTTGACATTGTATTTTCTTGTCTGTAATAAAATCAAAGTTCTTTTGCATCAAACCAGTTGTCCTTTGCACTTTATCACATCCCCAAATAAATCCAGAGTCTAGAACCCAAGGGAATGGGAGTGAACCTGACCCCCAGGACCACCCCCTTACAGCTATGATGGTGTTTAAGCTCATGACCTCTCTGTTATTAGGCCAGCACCATAACGACTAGGCTACCATACCCTACATTAAACAGCCAGTTATTTTGTAATAATTCCTGTTTATATTCTAAGCATTTCTTAATGTCAAGAATATGTTTCTAAATCTCCTTCCTGTATTATGAAATGCTGGGGGCAATGTTACCTGGGTGATAATCTAACGGAATGGATTGCCCGCCCACTGTAAAACCTGTCTGACAACTGCCAGGTAGTGAAGGTGAAAGTGACCATCATGACTTTGCACAGTAGGAGTGTTGAGCGTTGAGTGTTTTTATTTTCGCAGTGCATTCCCACCTCTGGGAGCATACACATAATAAAGTACATCAAATTTACAGAACATGAACAGACCATTCGGCTCAACTGATCTACGCATTTATGCTCCACTCGAGCCTCCTCCCACCCTACCCCATCTCACCCTATCTGCATAGCTATCTATTCCTTTCTCCCTTATGTACTTATCGAGCTGCCTCCTAAATGCTTCTATAGTATTCGCCTCAACTACTCCATGGTTGTAGCAGGTTTCACAGTCACACCACTCTTTGAGTAAAGAGGTTTCTCCGGAATTCCTTATTGGATTTATTAATGCTACAGCCTGAATCTACAATCCACAATTTCTCTGTATTGTGCCCCAATTAAAAGTATGTGACCCATTCTTCCATAAGTAGCTTACATTTAATCAGTTGCATGTAAATATTGTGAAAATGAGAGGTCTGCTGATGTGCCCTTGTTCACAGTACAAAGTGCCATGAAGATAAGAACAAAAGAATATAAGAAATAGGAGCAGGAGTAGGCCACATGGCCCCTCGAGCCTGCTCTGCCATTCAATAAGATCATGGCTAATCTTATCCTGGCCTCAACTCAACATTCCTCCTGTTCTCCATAACCCTTGTCTCCCCTGTAGTTCAAGAATCTGTCTATCTCAGCCCTGAATATATTCAATGACCCAGCCTCCCCAGCTCTTTGGGATAGAGAATTCCAAAGATTCACCACCCTCTGAGAAAATAAATTCCTCCTCATCTCCATCTTAAATGAGCAACCCTTTATTCTGAAACTATGCCCCCCTAGTTCCAGATTCCACCATGAGGGGAAACATCCTCTCAGCAACTACCTTGTCAAGCCTCCTCGGAATCTTCTATGTTTCAATAAGAATACCTCTCATTCTTCTAAACTCCAATGAGTACAAGTCCAACCTGCTCAACCTTTCCTCATAAGACATCCCCTTCATCCCAGGAAACAACCTAGTGAACCTTCTCTGAACTGCCTCCAATGCAAATATATCCTTCCTTAAACAAGGAGACCAAAACTTTACGCAGTACTCCAGGTGTGGCCTCCACAGAGGGGTTGCCATTTTTTAAATTGGCCTTCATCAGGGGCGGAGCGGTGTAAGGGATTACTCCATTTTGCCGCCACAGCGTGCACGCGCCGACCCCTTACTGACCGGCGGTGAACCCTTCAAGAAATTGCCCCACGGGAAATATCCCTTTTGTGGAATTGTGGGAGTGGCGCCGCCACTAGCCTGTGTCCCCGACAGCTTTGGGGGGCGGCGGCGCGGCCGTCCTTAAAGGGGAGGTGGTGCTGCCGACGACGCCATTTTAATTTTTATTGTCAGCCGACTGCCAGGTCGGCTCAACAATTATGCCTCCAGGTTCGGCCAGGTCACCAACAGACAGCCTGACACCCCCTTTTGGATGCCAGGCCACTGGCCTGGCCAAAACCCTCCCTGGTGGCCCAGTGGACCAGAGCTTTTAGCGGCTCTCCCCTTTAACTGAAGGAGAGAGAGTTTGTGATGTGTCAGCAGCGTGCTGACGTCATTAGCGCAGCACTGATGAGTGACTGGGGTGGCTGACCCACTGCAAGCACATTTCCACCCCTCAGCCGCAACTACATCCGCTCCCAGCAAAGAAAACCTTCCAAGTGACGAATATCGACAGCACCTCTGCCGCAGCCCATGCGGTGGAGAAAAACTTCAAAAAACGAAGGTGCGCCCCGTTTCGGGCGGAGCTGTATTTCTACCCCCTTATCTTGTACAGTAATCTTTTATGTGGCACCTTATTGAATGCCTTTTGGAAAGCCAAATACTCTACATCTACTGGTTCCCCTTTATCCATCCTGCTCATTACTTTCTCAAAGAACTCTAATAAATTTGTCAAACATGATTTCCCTTTCATAAAACCATGTTGACTCTGCTTGATTGTATTATAATTTTATAAATGTCATGCTACTATATCCTTAATAATGTATTCCAGCATTTTCCCAACGACAGATGTTAGGCTTACTGGCCTATAATATCCTGCTTTCTGTCTCCCTCCTTTCTTGTACAGGGGCGTTACATTTGCGGTTTTCAAATCCACTGGGATCTTTCCAGAACCGAGGGAATTTTGGTATATTACAACTAATGCATCCATTATCTCTGCGACCACTTCTTTTAAGACCCTAGGATGCAGGCCATCAGGTCCAGGGAACTTGTCAACCTTTAGTTTGCCTAGTACTTTTCCTCTAGTGATAGTGGTTGTTTTAATTTCTGCCCCCCCTTTTTCCCCTTGATTTTCGACTGTTATTGGTATGCTTTTAGTATCTTCTACCATGAAGACTGATACAAAATATTTGTTCAAAGTTCCTGCCATTTCCTTGTTTCCCATTATTAATTCCTCAGTCTCATCCTCTGAGGGACCAACATTTACGTTAATTACTTTCTTCCTTTTTATATACTTGTAGGAGTTTTTACTGTCTGTTTTTATATTTCTTGTGAGTTTACTCTCATAATCTATTTTCTCTCTCTTTATTTTTTTTTTGGTCATCTTTTAGTCAAAGTTTTCCCAATCTTCTAGCCTACCACTAATCTTTGCAACAGTGTATGCCTTTTCTTTCAATTTGATACCATCCTTAACTTCCTTAGTTAGCCACGGATAATTCATCCTTCAAGTCACACACCATCCTAACTTGGAAATATATTGTTGTTCCTTCATTGTGGCTCGGTCAAAATCCTGGCACTCCCTCCATAACAGCACTGTGGGAGTACCTTCACCACATGGACTGCAGTGGTTCAGGAAGGCGGCTTCTTGCCAAGGGCAATTCGGGATGGATAATAAATGCTGGCATTGCCAGTGATGCCCACATCCCAGAATTCATAAAAAAGCATTTTTGAAAGTCCATATGAACAACATCAACTGCACCACCTTCATCAAGGAACTCGATCAAGTTCGTCAAACATCATTTTCCTTTAATAATCTCTGAATTACTATCTGAGCTATGCGCAAATTGGCACAGGGTCAAGCAGATCAGAGAGCTAAATGCTTGGCTCAAAGAGTGGTGTGGGAAGAAAGGGTTTCAATTCATGGGAGCACTGGCACCGGTACTGGGGAAAGAAGGAGCTGTTCCGTCGGTACGGGCTTCACTGAAACGGGGCTGGGACCCATGTTCTGGTGAATCGAATAACTCGGGCTGTAGATTGAGCTTTAAACTAAAACAGTGAAGGGAGGGGCAGGTGTGGGGAAATTTAAAGCGAAAGGTTAAAGCAATCGAGCAGTGTATTGATTTGAGTACAAATAAGCAGAGTGTGACAGAGAGTTTAACGGTAGCAGTGCAGCAGAGAATAAGGTCAAAGCAGAGAATAATGTAAAAAAATTTAACATTATCTGAATGCACGAAGTATTCGCAACAAAATAGACGAACTAGTGGCACAAATAGAGATAAATGGGTTTGATCTAACAGCGGTTGCAAGGTGACCAAGGTGGGGACGTGAAATTGCCCCTTTTTAAAACCCCATTAACGCCTCCGGGAGGCACTAACGGGGAAGAGGAGACTTTTCGCCTGGAGGAGGGCGGCGCTACTGCCTCCCGGGAAATTGCCCGATAATTTGCGGAGGCACTGCCGCCTCTGTGTCGCAGCCCACGGTTAATGCTCCGGGCCATCGCGCAACCAGCAATGATGTCATCGTCGTACGTGGCGACCTCTCACCTTCCCATGCCGACCTTTTAACGCCCCATGGGGTAAAATGTCCCGTGGACCACAAGGTTGGCCCGAACGGCTGTCAACGCCAGCTTCGCGGGTCACGGAGTTGGCCGACATCTGCTCTCGGGGCGCTCCTTGAAGGGTAGTGCACCAGATCCCTGGGCCACCATCTTTTTTTGCCTGCCGACTCTCGGGTCGGCTCTACGATAGTGACCCTAGCGTGGTCTGGGCTGCCATCGTGCAGCCCGTACTCCATTTTGGGTGCCAGACTGCAGGCTCGGTCGCACCCTGCCCTGCTGTCCCAGTGCAGGCCCTCAGAGGCCTTGCGGAGTGCGCAGTGGCCCTCCCCTTTAAAGGAAGGGGAGGGGCATTGAAGCATGTCAGCACCCCTGTCGCGCCCCAGTAGCCACCCCCAACGGAAGTGGAGCACGCGAGATTACACTCTGCTTCTTTTGAGGGGCGGTAAGCCGAATTCAACGGCGGGGGCGGGACTTCTGCGTCGGATGCAGAAAACCTTGGCCCCAGATGGTTACCGCCCCCAATCGGGGCGGAGGGCAATTTCGATCCCTAAATGTTCCAGGCTACTTGACGTTTCGAGAAGACAGGCAGAATGGAAAAGGAGAGGTGCAGCCCTGATACTAAAGGATGACATAAGGACTGCAGAGAGAAAGGATCTCGGCTCGGAAGATCAATAAGTAGAATCAGTATGGGTGGAGATAAGGAATAACAAGGGGCAGAAAACACTGGTGGGAGTGGTATATAGGCCCCCTAACGGTAACTATACCGGTGGACAGAATATTAATCAAGAAATAGTAGGAGCTTGTAACAAAGGCAATGCAATAATCGTGGGGGACTTTAATCTTTATGTAAACTGGACAAATCAAATTAGTAAAGGTAGTCTGGAGGACGAGTTCATGGAATGCATTTGCAACAGTCTCCTAGAACAATACATCATGGAACCAACCAGGGATCAGGTTTTTTAGATCTTGTATAGTGAAATGAGACAGAGTTAAATTAGCAATCTCATAGGAAAGGATCCTCTGGGGCAGAGTGATCATAATATGACAGAATTGTACATTAAGTTTGAAAGTGACTTGCCTAAGTCCGAAACTAGAGTCTTAAATTTAAATAAAGCCAATTACATAGGTACGAGGGGCGAGTTGGCTAAGGCAGATTGGAAAAATAGATTAAAAGGTATGACGGTGGATGAGCAATGGCTAGCAATTAAAGAAATATTTAATAATTCTCAACAAAGATACATTCCATTGAGAGACAAAAACTCCATGGGAATAGTGATCCATCCGTGGCTAACTAAAGAAGTTAAGGATAGCATTGGATTGAGAGAAGAAGCTTATAATAGAAACATAGAAACATAGAAAATAGGTGCAGGAGTAGGCCATTTGGCCCTTCTAGCCTGCACCGCCATTCAATGAGTTCATGGCTGAACATGCAACTTCAGTACCCCATTCCTGCTTTCTCGCCACACCCCTTGATCCCCCTAGTAGTAAGGACTTCATCTAACTCCCTTTTGAATATATTTAGTGAATTGGCCTCAACAACTTTCCGTGGTAGAGAATTCCACAGGTTCACCACTCTCTGGGTGAAGATGTTTCTTCTCATCTCGGTCCTAAATGGCTTACCCCTTATCCTTAGACTGTGTCCCCTGGTTCTGGACTTCCCCAACATTGGGAACATTCTTCCTGCATCTAACCTGTCTAACCCCGTCAGAATTTTAAACGTTTCTATGAGATCCCCTCTCATTCTTCTGAACTCCAGTGAATACAAGCCCAGTTGATCCAGTCTTTCTTGATAGGTCAGTCCCGCCATCCCGGGAATCAGTCTGGTGAACCTTCGCTGCACTCCCTCAATAACAAGAATGTCCTTCCTCAGGTTAGGAGACCAAAACTGTACACAATACTCCAGGTGTGGCTTCACCAAGGCACTGTACAACTGTAGCAACACCTCCCTGCCCCTGTACTCAAATCCCCTTGCTATGAAGGCCAACATGCCATTTGCTTTCTTAACCGCCTGCTGTACCTGCATGCCAACCTTCAATGACTGATGTACCATGACACCCAGGTCTCGTTGCACCTCCCCTTTTCCTAATCTGTCACCATTCAGATAATAGTCTGTCTCTTTGTTTTTACCACCAAAGTGGATAACCTCACATTTATCCACATTATACTTCATTTGACATGCATTTGCCCACTCACCTAACCTATCCAAGTCACTCTGCAGCCTCATAGCATCCTCCTCGCAGCTCACACTGCCACCCAACTTAGTGTCATCCGCAAATTTGGAGATACTATATTTAATCCCCTCGTCTAAATCATTAATGTACAGTGTAAACAGCTGAGGCCCCAGCACAGAACCTTGCGGTACCCCACTAGTCACTGCCTGCAATTCTGAAAAGTACCCATTTACTCCTACTCTTTGCTTCCTGTCTGACAACCAGTTCTCAATCCATGTCAGCACACTACCCCCAATCCCATGTGCTTTAACTTTGCACATTAATCTCTTGTGTGGGACCTTGTCGAAAGCCTTCTGAAAGTCCAAATATACCACATCAACTGGTTCTCCTTTGTCCACATAACTGGAAACATCCTCAAAAAATTCCAGAAGATTTGTCAAGCATGATCTCCCTTTCACAAATCCATGCTGACTTGGACCTATCATGTCACCATTTTCCAAATGCGCTGCTATGACATCCTTAATAATTGATTCCATCATTTTACCCACTACTGAGGTCAGGCTGACCGGTCTATAATTCCCTGTTTTCCCTCCTCCTCCTTTTTTAAAAAGTGGGGTTACATTGGCTACCCTCCACTCGATAGGAACTGATCCAGAGTCAATGGAATGTTAGAAAATGACTGTCAATGCATCCGCTATTTCCAAGGCCACCTCCTTAAGTACTCTGGGATGCAGTCCATCAGGCCCTGGGGATTTATTGGCCTTCAATCCCATAAATTTCCCCAACACAATTTCCCGACTAAGAAGGATTTCCCTTAGTTCCTCCTCCTTACTAGACCCTCTGACTCCTTTTATATCCGGAAGGTTGTTTGTGTCCTCCTTGGTGAATACCGAACCAAAGTACTTGTTCAATTGGTCTGCCATTTCTTTGTTCCCCGTTATGACTTCCCCTGATTCTGACTGCAGGGGACCTATGTTTGTCTTTACTAACCTTTTTCGCTTTACATATCCATAGAAACTTTTGCAATCCGTCTTAATGTTCCCTGCAAGCTTCTTTTCGTACTCCATTTTCCCTGCTCCAATTAAACCCTTTCTCCTCCTCTGCTGAGTTCTAAATTTCTCCCAGTCCCCGGGTTCGCTGCTATTTCTGGCCAATTTGTATGCCACTTCCTTGGCTTTAATACTATCCCTGATTTCCCTTGATAGCCACGGTTGAGCCACCTTCCCTTTTTTATTTTTACGCCAGACAGGAATATACAAATGTTGTATTTCATCCATGCGGTCTCTAAATGTCTGCCATTGCCCATCCACAGTCAACCCCTTCAGTATCATTCGCCAATCTATCCTAGCCAATTCACTCCTCATACCTTCAAAGTTACCCTTCTTTAGGTTCTGGACCATGGTCTCTGAATTAACTGTTTCATTCTCCATCCTAATGCAGAATTCCACCATATTATGGTCACTCTTCCCCAAGGGGCCTCGCACAACGAGATTGCTAATTAATCCTCTCTCATTACATAACACCCAGTCTAAGATGGCCTCCCCCCTAGTTGGTTCCTCGACATATTGGTTTAGAAAACCATCCCTTATGCACTCCAGGAAATCCTCCTCTACCATATTGCTTCCAGTTTGGCTAGCCCAATCTATGTGCATATTAAAGTCACCCATTATAACTGCTGCACCTTTATTGCATGCACCCCTAGTTTCCTGTTTGATGCCCTCCCCAACATCACTACTACTGTTTGGAGGTCTGTACACAACTCCCACTAACGTTTTTTGCCCTTTGGTGTTCTGCAGCTCTACCCATATAGATTCCACATCATCCAAGCTAATGTCCTTCCTAACTATTGCATTAATCTCCTCTTTAACCAGCAATGCTGCCCCACCTCCTTTTCATTTTATTCCATCTTTCCTGAATGTTGAATACCCCTGGATGTTGAGTTCCCAGCCCTGATCATCCTGGAGCCACGTCTCCGTAATCCCGATCACATCATATTTGTTAACATCTATTTGCACAGTTAATTCATCCACCTTATTACGGATACTCCTTGCATTGAGACACAAAGCCTTCAGGCTTGTTTTTTTAACACCCTTCGTCTTTTTAGAATTTTGCTGTACAGTGGCCCTTTTTGTTCTTTGCCTTGGGTTTCTCTGCCCTCCACTTTTCCTCATCTCCTTTCTGTCTTTTGCTTTTGTCTCCTTTTTGTTTCCCTCTGTCTCCCTGCATTGGTTCCCATCCCCCTGCAATATTAGTTTAACTCCTCCCCAACAGCACTAGCAAACACTCCCCCTAGGACACTGGTTCCGGCCCTGCCCAGCTGCAGACCGTCCGGTTTGTACTGGTCTCACCTCCCCCAGAACCGGTTCCAATGCCCCAGGAATTTGAATCCCTCCCTGCTGCACCACTGCTCAAGCCACGTATTCATCTGCGCTATCCTGCGATTCCTACTCTGACTTGCACGTGGCACTGGTAGCAAATCCGAGATTACTACTTTTGAGGTCTTACTTTTTAATTTAGCTCCTAGCTCCTTAAATTCGTTTTGTAGGACCTCATCCCTTTTTTTACCTATGTCGTTGGTACCAATGTGCACCACGACAACTGGCTGTTCTCCCTCCCTTTTTAGAATGTCCTGCACCCGCTCCGAGACATCCTTGACCCTTGCACCAGGGAGGCAACATACCATCCTGGAGTCTCGGTTGCGGCCGCAGAAACGCCTATCTATTCCCCTCACAATTGAATCCCCTATCACTATCGCTCTCCCACTCTTTTTCCTTCCCTCCTGTGCAACAGAGACAGCCACGGTGCCATGAACTTGGCTGCTGCTGCCCTCCCCTGATGAGTCATCCCCCTCAACAGTACTCAAAACGGTGTATCTGTTTTGCAGGAGGATGACTGCAGGGGACGACCGCAGGGGACCCCTGCACTACCTTCCTTGCACTGCTCTTCCTGCTGGTCTTCCATTCCCTATCTGGCTGTGGACCTTTCACCTGCGATAAGACCAACTCACTACACGTGCTACTCACGTCATTCTCAGCATCGTGGATGCTCCAGAGTGAATCCACCCTCAGCTCCAACTCCGCAACGCGGTCCGTCAGGAGCTGGAGGCGGATACACTTCCCGCAGATGTAGTCGTCAGGGACACCGGAAGTGTCCCTGAGTTCCCACATGGTACAGGAGGAGCATATCACGTGACCGTGAATGTTGTGAAGAATAGTAGTGAGCCTGAGGATTGGGAGAGTTTCAGAAATCAGCAAAGGACACAGACAGGCTAAGTGAGTGGCCAAAATATTGGTAGATGGAGTATAATGTTGGAAAGTGTGAGGTCATGCACTTTGGCAGAAAAAAATCAAAGAGCAAGTTAAATGGAGAAAGATTGCAAAGTGCGGCAGTACAGCGGGACCTGGGGGTACTTGTGCATGAAACACAAAAGGATAGTATGCAGGTACAGCAAGTGATCAGGAAGGCCAATGGAATCTTGGCCTTTATTGCAAAGGGAATGAAGTATAAAAGCAGGGAAGTCTTGCTACAGTTGTACAGGTATTGGTGAGGCCACACCTGGAATACTGCGTGCAGTTTTGGTTTCCGAATTTACAAAAGGATATTCTTGCATTGGAGGCAGTTCAGAGAAGGTTCACAAAGTTGATTCCGGAGATGAGAGGGTTGACTTATGAGGAAAGGTTGAGTAGGTTGGGCCCCTACTCATTGGAATTCGGAAGAATGGGAGGTGATCTTATCGAAATGTGTAAGATTATGAGGGGGCTTGACAAGGTGGATGCAGAGAGGATGTTTCCACTGATAGGGGAGACTAGAACTAGAGGGCAAAAACTTAGAATAAGGGGCCGTCTATTTAAAACTGAGATGAGGAGAAATTTCTTCTCTCAGAGGGTTGTGGATCTGTGGAATTCGCTGCCTCAGAGAGCTGTGGAAGCTGGGACATTGAATAAATTTAAGGCCGAAATAGACAGTTTCTTAAACGATAAGGGAATAAGGGCGGGAAAGTGGACCTGAGTCATGATCGGATCAGCCATGATCATATTAAATGGCGGAACAGGCTTGAGGGGCCGTACGGCCTACTCCTGCTCCTATTTTTTATGTTCTTATGTTTTTATAACGAAAAATTTGATAAAAAAGGGAAAAAATAGAATATGAGAGAAAACTAGCAAGAAATATAAAAACAGATTGTAAGAGCTTCTATAAGTATGTAAAAAGGAAGAGAGGAGCAAAAGTAAACATTGGTCCCTTAGAGGCTCAGATAGGAGAAATTATTATATGGAATAAGGAAATGGCAGAAAAGTTAAACAAATATTTTGTATCCGTCTTCACAGTAGAAGATACAAAGAGCATACCAAAAATGATGGTGAACCAATGGTCTAATGAGAAAAATGCTAGGGAACTAGTGGATGTAGTACATTTGGATTTCCAAAAGGCATTCGATATGGTACCACATAAAAAGTTATTACACAAAATGAGGGCTCATGGGATTGGAGGTAATATATTAGCATGGATAGAGGATTGGTTAACAGACAGAAAACAGAGAGTAGGATAAACGGGTCTTTTTCAGGTTGGCAGGCTGTAACTAGTGGGGTGCCACAAGGTTCAGTACTGAAGCCTCAGCTATTTATAATCTATATTAATGACCTAGATGAAGGGACCGAGTGTAATGTATCCAAGTTTGAAAATGATACAAAGCTAGGTGGGATAGTAAGCTGTGAGGAGAACACAAAGAGTCTGCAAAGGGATATAGACAGACTAAGTGAGTGGGCAGTAAAATGGCAGATGGAGTATAATGTTGGGAACTGTGAGGTTATTCACTTTGGTAGGAAGAATAGAAAAGCAGAATATTTTTTAAATGGTGAGAATCTTTTAAATGTTGGTGTTCAGAGAGATTTGGGTGTCCTCGTGCAAGAAACACAGAAAGCTAGCATGCAGGTACAGCAAACAATAAGGAAGGCAAATGGCATGTTATCCTTTATTGCAAGATGGTTGGAGTATAAGAGTAAGGAAGTCTTGCTACAATTGTACAGGGCCTTGGTGAGACCACACCTGGAGTACTGTGCACAATTGTGGTCTCCTTATCTGAGGAAGGATATACATGCCTTGGAGGCGGTACAACGGAGGTTCACCAGATTGATTCCTAGAATGAGAGGGCTATCTTATGATGAGAGATTGTGTAGAATGGGCGTATACTCTCTGGAGTTTAGAAGAATGAGAGGTGATGTAATTGAAACATACAAGATTCTGAAGGGGATTGACAGGGTAGATGCTGAGAGGTTGTTTCCCCTGACTGGAGTGTCTAGAACTAGGGGGCACAGTCTCAGGATAAGGGGAAGGCCATTTAAGACCGAGATGAGGAGGAATTTCTTCACTCAGAGGGTTATGAATCTTTGGAATTCTCTGCCCCAGAGGTCTATGAATTCTGAGTCTCTGAATATATTCAAAGCTGAAATCGATTGATCGGAGAAGCAAGGAATATGGAGATCGGGCGGGAAAGTGGAGTTGAGTTCGATGGTCAGCCATGATCTTATTAAACGGTGGAGCAGGCTCGAGGGGCCATATAGCCTACTCCCATTCCTATTTCTTATGTTCTTATGTAACAAATCTGTGCTGCCTTTCATTTATTTGCCCATACTTTACCAAATGCCAATGAATTTTGTCCCGGATTATTGTCTCCAAACATTTCCCCTGACTGGCCTGTAGTTGCCAGGTTTATCCTTCGTATCCCTTTTTTAAACAGGGATAGAGCAGTTGCAATCTGCCAGTCCTCTGGCACCACCCCATATCTTAGAAGGATTGGAAGGTTGTGGCCAGAGTTATTCTACATTTTGTTTTCAATCTGCAGCAGGGAATTCCACAGGTTAGCAACTCTCTGAGTGAAGAAGTTTCTCCTCATCTCAGTCCTAAATGGCCTATCCCTTATCCTAAGACTGTGTCCCCTGGTTCTGGACTTCCCCATCATTGGGAGCATTCTTCCCGCATCTAACCTGTCCAGTCCCGTCAGAATCTTATATGTTTCTATGAGATCCCCGCTCATCCTTCTAAACTCCAGTGTATAAAGGCCCAGTTGATCCAGTCTCTCCTCATAGGTCAGTCCCACCATCCCGGGAATCAGTCTGGTGAACCTTCGCTGCACTCCCTCAATAGCAAGAACGTCCTTCCTCAGATTAGGAGACCAAAACTGAACACAATATTCCAGGTGAGGCCTCACCAAGGACCTGTACAACTGCAGTAAGACCTCCCTGCACAGGGGATGGTTAGTGTTTCATAAAGGGCAGGCCAATTAGAACCTGAAATGGCCAGAATTCAGCAACATTTGCGTATTCTTACATTATCCCAAAATTCCCAGATTAATTGGACTGCATTTGGATCTCGCATGTGGTGAAGGATCTTCTGTAGGACAGTGAGTCATAAAAGAAAACACAGAGCAGAGAACAGATTTTCTGAAAAAGTCTTGCACTCAACTGGACTGTTGCCAGCGATATATCACCGTGCATGTTGCAACAGATTCGACAGTGGTGTTTATTCCCCTCTGGCCATCCTAATTAACTATTACTTGTGTTTGCATAGAAACAAAATTCTCCAAGTTCTTTTTCTGATTGTTTCCTCATGTCCAATGTAACTACCCGGTACCAAGATCTCATCTTAGCTTCGGGAAATTAGGGAGTAGCCACCTGTACAGATTTGCATGGATTCCATTCTTTGGTTGAGAGTGAAAATTTACAGGAACATGCCCATCGAAGATGGGAAATAACTATTTACCATCAGCCGGTATGTAGCTTAAGTGAGATGTCTGACAACATAACAGTTTGATGAGGAAGTAATTTCAGTGAATCAAAGCTATTCATCTATTGATCGGTTAGAGAACCATAAAATAATTTTACAAGTGTACTTTGGAGCAATTCCAGATGGCATTGCTTCCGTATACTTGTTAAAATATATATGTACCTATTTATGTTAGTGGGGGTGTGGGTGCTGGGTACAATGCCATGGAGGGATTTGTAAATGGGAATGAGGATTTTATAATAAATGTGGGAGAGTGAGCCTTGAGGTTGATGAGGGTTGGGGCGATGGATGAGTGGCTTTGTTAATGAAACTTTTGAGATGTTTTGACCCAAGGTTATACTTTTTCGGTAATCAATGCTACTAATATTTTGAATTGTGTAATGTGAAAATTGAGAATCAATAACACAACACTGACAGCACAGAAATGGATTCAAAGCTAAATAAGTCCAGTGCACACATCTTACATCTATTTATATGAAGGTTTTGAGAGCGCAATCACTCTCCAGATGCCACATTTGTTATAAAAACCAGAACAATCTTCAAAAAATGAATACAGAAAGAGTAAAACAATGAGGCAATCTGGAGAGGTTGCTAAGATAATAACAAGAGGAGCCAAACAATGGAAAGAAACACCCAACAACGTAATAATTCTCTAAATGATCTTAGGATCCATTCAGACCGCTTGACTACAAAGAGCAGTAGCTTAAAAGGGATAGGCCAAGTTAGCATCTAAACATTATGGGCTCAATTTTCCCCAAAGCTTTTTCTTGGCATACTTGAAGAGTTACGCCTGTTTTTTTGGGGCCCAAGTACGACAAAAACAAATGTTCTAAGTTTCCCTATTGGATTTCTTCATTTTGGCGCAGCCTAACCTGTCCTTTAGTTTTGGGGGTGGAGCCTTGATCTGCGGCAAAAAGATCGGGTTGTCACGGTAACCAGGGACACAATGTGAGCTGAGGCTGGAACGTGAAATATACAGCTAGCTTGCAACACATTCAAACACATTGCATCAACTTAAAACACGTACAAACACATTGCCTCAACTTAAAAACACGTAAAAACACATTGCATCAACTTACCTCCAATTATTAAAGTCCCCCCCTCCCGATGCCGGTGCCTATTCCCGCCCCTATCCCAGGTCTGCTTCCCGAGCTCGCCCCGAGCCTCGTGTGCCTTGCCTGTGCCGGTCCTGCTCTCCCGCCCCTAGCCCTGGCCGAAGGGCTTGACGGTCCCGCTCCTCCCCATGCACGCCCGAGCCCCTTGCTGGTGCCGGTCCAGCTACAGCTCTCCCCGCACCCCCTCCCAGCCCCGAGTGCCTTGCCAGTCCTGCCCCTAGCCCAGGCCGAATGGCCTCCTCCCTCCCGGTCCCCGCACCTAACTACACCCGGAAGGTTTCCCTCCCCACCCTCTCTCTTCACCCCCACCCTCTCTCTCTACCACGCCCCCCCCCCCCGCTCTCTCTTCCTCCCCCACCTCTCTCTCCCCCTCTCTCTTTCCAGCTGCTGCTGTCCGAGCATCTGCTGCACTTACCTGCGCCGATTTCCTTACCTGCGCCAATTTCTTTAACTCCTCAGAAGGTTTTTCTGCAGAGGCCACAGACGCTGGCCTAAGAAGAACTGGAGTAACTCTCAGCTGGCCAAACTTGCCTAAATGGCCAGAATTGGCGCGGGTGGCAGGTTACGCACCCTTTGGCTGAAAAAAAACGCCCTAAAAAAATCGTAACTAACTGAGTTACGCTGGTGCAAATTGATTGGGGAAACTATGGTTTTTCAACTTAGGCCAAAAAAAGCAGCCCGCTCAAAAAAACGGTGCAAATCACTGGAAAAAATGGAGCCGTTAAACTATGATCCAGACCCTGAACTCTCCATGAGCAACATCATGGGAGATCAGCTAGTATTGTAAAATGTAACCGATATCTCTGGAGTGATTCCAAGCCTCTGATCTAATCTTGTGGGTTCACTTGTAAGGTGCTTAAGATTTGATGATACATCTTGCAATAATTACTGCTGTATTTGCATGGAGTCCATTATATTTGTGGAGTTCTGAAGCTCTATAAAGTTGTGGGTTCCCACAATTTTTTCAAACTGTTTTCTGTAAATTTCAGACTTTTTTTCTCAGTAACTTAAATTTCTATGGAGCGTCGATTGACTCTGTGTCAGCCAATGAGTTACTCTCTGTCAGCCAATGAGTAACCATCATCATAGACAATCCTTCGAAGCGAGGATGACTTGCTTCCACGCCAAAAAAGGATGAGTTCACAGATGTTTCAATGAAGGACCTAATATTCCAGATCCCGAACTACATGTTGAAGGGTGGCCAATTTCTGTGCGTAGATTTTTTTAACGTGTGGTGGCCGTTGCACACCAGCCACCACACGGGCTTGACAGAGCTAGGTCTTGGTCCAGTGGCAAGGATTACTCAAGACGACTGGAGACCAGCTCTGCTGCACGGATCCAGTGTCCACACATATCGCAGTGTGGGCTGGCCTGTGCTGCCCCTGGGCCCCTCGTCCCTTCGGGCTCCGAACTCACGCCTCTCCTTGGCCCTGATCACGTCCCTCTACATTCTCTCGCCGCTCCTTCGTCCCGACCTCGCTGTTCCTGCTGTATCTGCCCACGCTCCAATCACCGACCTGGACCTTGATGACACTGTGTCAACCAATGAGTAAAACTGTGTCAGCCAATGAGTAACACTGTATCAGCCAATGAGTAACACTGTGTCAGCCAATGAGTAACACTGTGCCAGCCAATGAGTAACACTGTATCAGCCAACAAGGTGGAGGTGGGGCAGGTTCTACAGCCACGTATTTTAAAGTAAACAAAGCAAACAGCAAAACAAACGTTTATTTGCAGAGTCTATTTAAAAAGAGTCGCTACGAATTGCAACAAATGGAACTCAAGAATGACTGAAATTGCAGCAACTTCTCCCGATAAAAGCAGGGTGATTTCTCCATCAAAATACAGTGAGTGCAGGATAGTCACATACAAATGATGTGCTTAAAATCAAGCTCAGTCACTTACACAGTGATGTCTCTGGCCGTGATTGACAGGGGAATTATCCAATCATCTCCACTCTGGCCAGGAATAGTGGTGTCAATATGTGCAGCCCAATTTTGATTGTCCAAAATAAGGATTGAATCAAAATGTAAAAAATAAAAAAAATACATATTTCACAGTAATATGATTAAATGTATCCATTGAATCATAATTTGTTTCTTTTAATGCTTTCGTTAAAGTTTTTACTTGAGGACCTCAGCTAGTCCCAAAAGCCTAGCCTTGGAGTTGATATTTTTGCCGGCAGCTGTATCGTTGAGTTTGGATTGTGCAGCCTGAGTATATGCAGTGTGCCCAATTTTCCAGGATGTGCTACAAGATTCAGTCAGCATTCCCGAGAAATATTTTGCTTTAACTTCTAGCAATCTCTACTCAAAAGTTTGTCAAAATTATTCAAAGAAAAGTTGGAAGGTAAAACTTTAAAGGCTTTATTGAGTTAAATTTTTTATTGAACAGCTTTTTCTTTTAAAAACAAGAGGTTATGTGCATGGGAGAGAAAATGCCAGTGTTCTTTTCTATCTCGGGTCACTAACTCTGGGTGCACGTATTCCTGGAGATTTCATCACATGACCTCTGGCCTCCAACCGCCCCGCCGTCAACCATTCCCACTGCCACCCATGCATTGGTGCACCGCCTTCCCACACCAATTGCAAAGTTAACAGACTCTTCAGTATCTGATTGAATGATTCTTTACAAACAGTTAAACAGCCACTCCCCCGTCCCCATTTCCAATATTTTTATAACTAATAACTTAAAATTGTTCAAAGAAAATGAAAAACACCGACAATTTTTTTTTAAGCCCCTAAGTTTTTTTTCTTCTGCAATACTCACAGCAGTGACCTGGGGGCTAGATTTTCCACTTTTTTTGCATGCTTAACGCCCACTTAATGCCCATTTTACTGCTGAAATGACATATAATGCCCATATATCGCCCAGTTAGCCACAAAATGGAAACTGATGGGCATTTTTCAGAAACTTAGCAGAAACTTATCGGCGAGTGTTACTTTCCCCCTGTGCGCAATGCCGGGAAAAAATAATACCGCCTACCCACTTTTTTGGGGCGGAATCATCAGAATGGGCGAAATCAACAGCCATAATATCGTCCAGCGTTACTTTCCACACTGATTTAATGCCAAGATTCAATAATACCGACCGCCCATTTTTTTTTTGACGTAAAGATCATATTTGCTGAAACTAGTGGCCATGAGATCGCCCAGCGTCACTTTCACCACCTCGCACACATATCGGCCACAATATCGCTCACTCAAAAAACTGCCTGGAGAAAGTGGAACTAACCGGAACTAATCACAGCATTCTGGACGCAATGTTTTACATCACATGTCGCATCCTTTAAAAGGCGGCTCTGCTTCAACCTCAGGATGTACTCTGGAGGTCGTTGGAGTTGCTGTGAACATCTGTACAAACATCTTGACCATACTGTGAACCGATTGGAATTGAATAGGTGTCTTCGTCGGGACATTCATTGTTTGTGACCAATTGGTGGAAAACAGAGCTAATGCAATGGGGCCTGTCCTTTCTCACCCTCTCTTGATGACCAATTCCATGCTGCAGATGCGAGCTGGGCGAAGGTACGCTCCACAGCATTATGTGCCCAATGTAAGATGTGCCAGACTGATGAGGAGGGCCTGACGTTACACCCCCCGCAAGTACAGGGACAGGCAGTCTTACCTCGACTTTCCCGACACCACCTGCCTTCGGAGACGGCGCTTCCACAAAGAGGTTATCACTGAGGTATGCCAGCTCATAACAGGAGATCTGCAGCCTGACAGCACTGTCCGTCGAGATCAAAGTCACCACAGCACTGTTGTTCTACGTGTCGGGTTCTTTTCAGGCCACAGCTGGCGACATTTGCGGACTGTCTCAGCATGCCACACATTGCTGCATTAGACAGGTCACTGAAGCCCTGTACGCACGCAGGAGGGACTTGATCAGCTTCCCTATGACCAGGGAGGCTCAGGGTGAGAGGGCTCTAGAATTGCAAACTTCCTCAAGGTGCAGGGAGCAATGGACTGTACACACATCGCGATGCGGGCACCTTTTCAGGATGCTGAGATTTTCAGGAACCGCAAGGGATTCCACTCCCTGAATGTCCAACTCATTGTCGACCACCAGCAAATTATACTGGCAGTGAATGCTCAATATCCGGGCAGCATCCATGCTGCGTGAGAGCACTGTATCTGACTTGTTTAACAATCAGCCTCAAGGTCAATGCTGGATGCTTGGTGACAAAGGATATGGCCTCGCCACCTGGCTGATTATCCCTCTGCATGACACCTACACTGAAGCCGAGAGGCAATACAATGAGAAGCCACAGAGCCACTCGCAATATCGTGGAGAAAACCATTGGAGTGCTTAAGCAGCGCTTTAGATGCCTGGACCACTCAGGAGGTGACCAATACCACCCTGAGCAGGTATCTCAATTCGTGGTGGTGTGCTCCATGCTGCACAACTTGGCTTTCAGGAGGGGACAAGAATTACCTGATGAGCCTGACAGTTCACCTCAGGAGAGAGAGGAAGAGGAGGACGAGAAGGCGGACGCTGACATCGGCCCAGACAATCAGGCTGATGCTGAAGCCATGCCCCTGCCCCCCCTGTAGACCGCATGAAAGGGCCCGTGGTGGCATGATAGCTGCAAGAGCCTTATGTCAGGAGCTCATCAATGAGCGCTTTGCCTGAAAGAATGTTGGTGATATTTACAAGGCTGACACACTGCTGGACATCAATGGTGGGCATCACCTTGGTGAAAGTTAAAGTTTAAGTTCATTGAAGTTAAGTGTAATTATTCCCTTTGATGTTAAGGAATCATCAGCGTGTAACAGTGCAGCTATCTGAGCCAATGTGCAACAAGGTTTTGCTAAATAACAAACATTTAAACCGAACAGTTGTCTGAAATCATCAGTATTTCTGTAAAAACCAACCCTCCCACCCCCCACTTCTCCTCCCCACCTCTACCCCTTCACCTTCCCCTCCTGACTCCAAGCCGCCTGTCTGAGGAGCCCCTCACACGATGCTTCATTGGCGGGAGGGATGACGGCTGAGCCGCTGCTTGGACAGATACGGGAGAGGACAGTCCCGAGGTGGGAATGTACTCTGAGCTAGAAGCAAGATGTTGTTCCTGGCTCTCGTGTGGTTGGCAATGGGGATGCGGTGCCTTGGGGTGCAGTGCTGCGCTCCGGGACCACTGGGAGCCCTCTGTCACCAGTGTTCCTGGCTACCAGCTCCAGTGCCTCCTCCATCCCTTCCATGTTATATCTTATTTGTTGGGCAAAAACTCGGTGTCAACTATGTTCTTGGTACTTAGTAGGCTTTTTGCTGCTGGTGAATCTCCCTCCATGCCTCCCACAACAGCCAAACAAGCACACACCACATCCATACATGCCTTCAGTCCCTCTCCGCTCCTCTCTCTCTGCCTCCTCTTCTGCGCATGTCGTGATGACCCTTGACCTCCTGAATCGCGGGAATTGAGCGTTGCCATGCGTTGCTAAGGACAGCGAGACTTTACGGCAGAAGGTCAGCGAGATTTAACGCTACCGCCCATTTCATATCACTTGTGGTAACGCCCATTTTCAAAAATGCAGACTAGGTGCTTTGAGAATGGGCGAGAAGCCGGCGATCTGAAAATCACTTTTTACCGGCCACGCCGGAAATAACGGCCATTTTTGGGCGATATGCACAAAAGTGTAAAATCTAGCCCCTGGAGTTTAATTTTTAATCCTTGGAGACTCAAAGGGTTGTGAATCTTTGGCATTCTCTACCCCAGAGGGCTTTGGAATCAGTCGTTGAGTATCTTCAAGACAGAGATCGATAGATTTTTGGATATTAAGGGAATCAGCCCTGATCTTATTGAATGGCGGAGCAGGCTCGAGGAGCAGAATGGCCTACTCCTGCTCCTATTTCTTATGTAAATAGAAAGAGTGTCTGGAGTCAGAGAAATAGAGAAAGCAGGGCTGGTGTCTGGGAGTGTCAGAGCAGGGGTAAAGGGGAGAAAGAAAGTGGCAGATGAATTCCTGGAGTGTGTACGAGATGGTTTTTTAGACCAGTATGTTGAGGAGCCTACTAGGGAACAGGCTATCCTAGATTGGGTATTGTGTAATGAGAAGGGGTTAATTAACAGTCTTGTTGTGCGGGGTCCTTTAGGGAAGAGTCACCATAACATGATTGAAATCTTTATTAAGATGGAAAGTGAAGTAGTCCAATCCAAAACTAGGGCCCTAAATCTAAACAAAGGAAACTACGAAGGTATGTGAAATGATTGGCTATGATAGATTGGGACGATTCATTAAAAGGCATGATGCTGGATAGGCAATGGCTAATATTTAAGGAATGAATGCATGAATTGCAACAGTTATACATTCCTTTCTGGCATAAAAACACAAAAGGAAAAGTGACTCAACCATGACTAACAAAAGAAATTAAGAATAGTACTCGATCCAAAGAGGAGTTAAACAAAGTTGCCGGAAAAAGTAGCAAGCCTGAGGATTGGGAGCAGTTTAGAATTCAGCAAAAAAGGACTAAGAGTTTGATTAAGTGGGGAAAAATAGAGTATGAGAGTAAACTTGCAAGGAACATAAAAACGACTACAAAAGTTGACTACAAAAGTACATAAAAAGAAAAAGATTAATGAAGACAAATGTAGGTCCTTTACAGACAGAAATGGGAGAATGTGTAATGGGGAACAAGGAAATGGCAGAGCAATTAAATAAATACTTCAGTTCTGTCTTCACGGAAAAGAGCACAAATAATGTCCTAGAAATGCTAGGGAATCAAGGGTCTAGTGAGCAAGAGGAATTAAAGGAAATGATTATTAATAAGAAAATAGTGCTGGAGAAACTAATGGGACTGAAGGCCGATAAATCCCCAGGGCCTGATGATCTGCATCCCAGAATACTAAAAGAGGTAGTCATGGAAATAGTAGATGCATTGGTTGTCATCTTCCAAAATTCTATAGATTATGGAACAGTTCCTGCAGATTGGAGGGTGGCAAATGTAACCCCACTATTTTAAAAAAGGAGGGAGAGAGAAAATGGGGAACTACAGACCGGTTAGCCTGACATCAGTAGTAGGTAAAATGCTGGAGTCTATTATAAAGGATGTGATAATGGTACACTTAGATAAAATCAACGGGATTAAACAAAGTCAACATGGATTTATGAAAGGAAAATCATGTTTGAACAACCTACTGGAGTTTTTTGAGGATGTAACTGATAGAATAGATAAGGGAGAACCAGTAGATGTAGTGTATTTGGATTTTCAGAAGGCCTTTGATACAGTCCCACATAAGAGGTTAGTGTGCAAAATTAAAGCACTTACGATTGGGGGTAATGTATTGGCATGGATTGAAAATTGGTTAAATGACAGGAAACAGAGTAGGAATAAACAGGTCTTTTTTGGAGTGGTGGGCAGTGACTAGTGGGGTACCACAGGATCAGTGCTTGGGCCCTAGCTATTCACAATATATATAAATGATTTGGATGAGGGAACCAAATATAATATTTCCAAGTTTGCTGACGACACAAAACTAGGTGGGGTTGTGAGTTGTGAGGAGGATGCAAAGACGCTGCAAGACGATTTAGATAGGTTGAATGGGCAAACACATGGCAGATGCAGTATAATGTGGATAAATGTGAAGTTATCCATTTTGGTAGGATAAACATAAGGACAAAGTATTTTTTAAATGGTGATGACTTGGGAAGTGTCAATGTACAGAGGGACCTGAGTGTCCTTGTACACCAGTCATTGAAAGCAAACATGCAGGTGCGGCAAGCAGTTAGAAAGGCAAATAGTATGTTGGCCTTCATTGCAAGAGGATTTGAGTACAGGAGCAAGGCTGTCTTACTACAGTTATACAGGGCCTTGGTGAGACCGCAGCTGGAGTATTGTGTGCAGTTTTGGTCTCCTTCCCTAAGAAAGGATATACTTGTCATAGAGGGAGTGCAGCGAAAGTTCACCAGACTGATTCCTGGGATGGCAGGACTGTCGTATGAGGAGAGATTGGGTCGACTAGGCCTGTATTCACTAGAGTTTAGAAGAATGAGAGGGGATCTCATTGAAATGTATAAAATTCTGACTGGATTGGATAGACTGGATGCGGGGAGGATGTTTCCCCTGGCTGGGGAGTCTAGAACAAGGGATCACAGTCTCAGGATACAGGGTACGGAATTTAGGACTGAGATGAGGAGACATTTTTTCACTCAGAGGGTGGTGAACCTGTGGAATTCTCTACCACACAAGGCTGTGGAGGCCAAGTCACTGAATACACTTAAAAGGAGATAGATTTCTAGAAATATAGGAACATAGAAACATAGAAAATAGGTGCAGGAGTAGGCCATTCGGCCCTTCTAGCCTGCACCGCCATTCAATGAGTTCATGGCTGAACATGCAACTTCAGTACCCCATTCTTGCTTTCTCACCATACCCCTTGATTCCCCTAGTAGTAAGGACCTCATCTAACTCCTTTTTGAATATATTTAGTGAATTGGCCTCAACAACTTTCTGTGGTAGAGAATTCCACAGGTTCACCACTCTCTGGGTGAAGAAATTCCTCCTCATCTCGGTCCTAAATGGCTTCCCCCTTATCCTTAGACTGTGTCCCCTGGTTCTGGACTTCCCCAACATTGGGAACATTCTTCCTGCATCTAACCTGTCTAACCCCGTCAGAATTTTAAACGTTTCTATGAGGTCCCCTCTCATTCTTCTGAACTCCAGTGAATACAAGCCCAGTTGATCCAGTCTTTCTTGATAGGTCAGTCCCGCCATCCCGGGAATCAGCCTGGTGAACCTTCGCTGCACGCCCTCAATAGCAAGAATGTCCTTCCTCAGGTTAGGAGACCAAAACTGTACACAGTACTCCAGGTGTGGCCTCACCAAGGCCCTGTACAACTGTAGCAACACCTCCCTGCCCCTGTACTCAAATCCCCTCGCTATGAAGGCCAACATTCCATTTGCTTTCTTAACCGCCTGCTGTACCTGCATGCCAACCTTCAATGACTGATGTACCATGACACCCAGGTCTCTTTGCACCTCCCCTTTTCCTAATCTGTCACCATTCAGATAATAGTCTGTCTCTCTGTTTTTACCACCAAAGTGGATAACCTCACATTTATCCACATTATACTTCATCTGCCATGCATTTGCCCACTCAACTAACCTATCCAAGTCGCTCTGCAGCCTCATAGCATCCTCCTCGCAGCTCACACTGCCACCCAACTTAGTGTCATCCGCAAATTTGGAGATACTATATTTAATCCCCTCGTCTAAATCATTAATGTACAGTGTAAACAGCTGGGGCCCCAGCACAGAACCTTGCGGTATCCCACTAGTCACTGCCTGCCATTCTGAAAAGTCCCCATTTACTCCTACTCTTTGCTTCCTGTCTGCCAACCAGTTCTCGATCCATGTCAGCACACTACCCCCAATCCCATGTGCTTTAACTTTGCACATTAATCTCTTGTGTGGGACCTTGTCGAAAGCCTTCTGAAAGTCCAAATATACCACATCAACTGGTTCTCCCTTGTCCACTCTACTGGAAACATCCTCAAAAAATTCCAGAAGATTTGTCAAGCATGATTTCCCTTTCACAAATCCATGCTGATTTGGACCTATCATATCACCTCTTTCCAAATGCACTGCTATGAAATCCTTAATAATTGATTCCATCATTTTACCCACTACCGATGTCAGGCTGACCGGTCTATAATTCCCTGTTTTCTCTCTCCCTCCTTTTTTAAAAAGTGGGGTTACATTGGCTACCCTCCACTCCATAGGAACTGATCCTATGGCATCAAGGGGTATAGGGAAAAAGCGGGAATATGATGTTGAGATAGAGGATCAGCCATGATCATATTTAATGGCAGTGCAAACTCAAAGGGCCAGATGGCCTACTACTGCTCAAATCTTCTATGTTTCTATGTCTTTCATTATGTGATGTCACTTCAGTTTTCAAAAATGGGTGTTGAATTTTGAAACTAGCTCATTGCTCGAAGTGTTTTGTTGATAGGAAAGATTAAAACTAATGATAGACCTGTGGGGCAGGGATTGACATTTTTTACACCTGAGACACACAGAAAGAGTGACAGACAGGCAAACTGATAGATACTGAGACAAATATCGAGACTAAAACAGACAGTCCTTCTTACCCTATGACTTCTTTTTAAAGTCTCTTTTAGGGCAACAGATAGACAGGGAGAGTAGGAGAGGAACGAGGGAACTGATTGAGGGTGAGGGACCACTGGCTTCTCGTCACTTGCCTTTGGGGTGCGAGTGGGCAGAGTAGGTGGAGGGGTAAGGGTGAGGTGAGTGACAGTGGTGCAAGAAGGGAAGGTTAAGGGGATGAGTGGGCAGTTTAATGGGGAAGAGGTCGGAAAGTGATGGGGGGAGAAACTCATTTTAGCCCAGGAATGGGCAATAACTTTAGAAAAGTTTAAGATTTAGTGGCAGGCTCTAATGAATCACGTTGCATGCAAAATTATATCATCACTCAAAGAAAGTAATGGAACGCTAAATCAAACGCAAATGGCCTGGCTCAGTGGCATTAGACTCAAAGCACTAAATAATATCAGGTGCAGTCTAATTGCAAGTCATCATTGCCACAGGCTCTTTCCAGGGGAGGTTCATTGATGCTGCAGAACTTCATTCTAGTGCAGCAGTTTGATATGCTGTGAGAATAAAAATGTCAATACTTCTTAGTCGCCTCAACATTCCATAGAGAAAACAACCATTACATGACAGAATTCAACTGTTGCACAATGTCAAACTGACAACAAAGTAGTGAAACAGCACGAACCTGACTGTTATGATTCATTACTCATGATCCCTTTAAGTAGTGCCTACTTGATGCCTCCTACCCCGTCGCTGTTGGGGCGCAGTGCTAAGGCAGGGAGCGACAATGAATTTTGCAGCTTGGGTACTATTCCTAACACAGATGAGGCTGCACACAGGGAGGTTAAAGTAACAGTGACCTCAGTCTTTATTAAGACACTCCAGAGTGAGGCACAGGCCTTAGGGGCCGGCTTATATACAGTGCTCCCAAGGGATGCTGGGATCCCTTGGGACTTCAGGGGATGCGCTCCCTGGTGGCGGAACATGGGAGTGCATGCTTTACAGATACACAACATCACTCACTCCCCCCCAAAGTCAAAGTGAAAACTATTTACAAGGTGAGGCGGTCAGGAGCGTTTCTTTCCTTGGTGGACCGCCTCGGTACAAATGTCTGTTCTGGTGTGTTGGCTGTGCTCTCGCTGGGCTGGCGTGTTGTTGGCCCTGCAGGGCTGCTGGGTGAGCCTGGCCTTGCTGGGCTGTTGGGCGTGATGGGTTCAATTTCCTGGTCCAGGGTGGTGTCGTTGATCGTTTGGGTGCGTGTTGTGGACTCGAAAAAGGTGGTGTCTGCTGTGGGTTGTTCAGGGCAGTCTGTGAACCGCAGCCTCGTTTGGTCCAGGTGCTTTCTGCAAATTTGTCCATTGTCTAGTTTGACTACAAACACCCTACTCCCTTCTTTAGCTATCACCGTGCCTGCGATCCACTTGGGACCATGTCAATAGTTTAGCACATGCACAGGGTCATTCAGATCAATTTTCCGTGACACAGTGGCGCGACCATCGTTTACATTTTGTTGCTGCCGCCTGCTCTCTACGTGATCATGCAGGTTGGGGTGGACCAGCGAGAGTCTGGTTTTAAGTGTCCTTTTCATGAGTAGCTCAGCCGGGGGCACCCCTGTGAGCGAGTGGGGTCTCGTGCGGAAGCTGAGCAGTACTCGGGACAGGTGGGTTTGGAGTGAGCCTTTTGTGACTCGTTTAAGGATCTGTTTGATTGTTTGTGCTGCCCACTCTGCCTGCCCATTGGAGGCTGATTTAAACAGGGCCGAGGTGACATGTTTGATCCAATTGCGGGTCATGAATTCTTTAAATTCGGCACTGACCAGTATGTCAGGCAGGCCGTGGGTGGCAAACATGGCCCTCAGGCTTTCAATGGTGACGGTGGCGGTGCTTCCTGACATTATTTCACGTTCAATCCATTTTGAAAAAGCATCCACGACCACCAGGAACATTTTACCGAGAAACGGGCCCGCATAGTCGACATGGATCCTTGGCCATGTTCTGGAGGGCCGGACCACAAACTTAGTGGTGCCTCCCTGGGCGCGTTGCTCAACTGAGCACACACGCTGCATTGCTGTACACAGGATCTAAGTCAGAATCAATATGTGGGATCTGGCTATCGCTTTCATCATTACTATACCCGGGTGTGTGCTGTGGAGATCCGAGATGAACGTCTCCCTGCCCATTTTGGGTAGCACTACGTGGTTACCCCACAACAGGCAGTCTGCCTGAATGGACAGCTTGTCCTTTCGCCGCTGGAACAGATTGATTAGCTCTTGCATTTCAACGGGGATGATGGCCCAGCTCCCATGCAGTACACAGTTTTTAATAGGGACAGCAGAGGATCTTGGCTGGTCGAAGTCCTAATCTGGCGGGCCATGACAGGTGAGTTATCATTTTCAAACGCTTCCATGACCATCAACAAGTCTGCGGGCTGCGCCACCATCAACAAGTTTGCAGGCTGCGCCATTTCCACCCCTAGGTGGGCAATGGTAGCCGACTGAGAGCATCCGCACAGTTCTCGGTGTCTGGCCTGTGGCGGATGGTGTAGTTATACGCTGATAGTGTGAGTACCCACCTTTGTATGCGGGCTGAGGCATTAGTATTTATCCCCTTGTTTTCAGCGAACAGGGATATGAGGGGCTTGTGATCAAATTTGAGGCCAAACAGGTACTGATGCATTTTCTTTACCCCAAACGCACACGCTAATGTTTCTTTCTCAATCATGCTGTAGGCCCTCTTGGCCTTAGACAAGCTCCTGGAGGCATAGGCGACAGGTTGCAACTTCCCCGCAACGTTAGCTTGTTGTAATAAACACCCGACTCCATACGACGACGCATCACATGCTAGCACAAGTCTTTTACACGGGTTATACAATACAAGCAGCTTGTTGGAGCATAAAATGTTTCTGGCTTTCTCAAAAGCAATTACTTGGTTTTTTTCCCCATACCCAGTTCCCACCTTTACGCAATAACACATGTAGGAGCTCTAAGAGGGTGCTTAACTCCGGTCGGAAGTTACCAAAATAGTTGAGGAGTCCCAGGAATGACCGCAGCTCCATGACGTTCTGTGGCCAGGGCATGTTCCTGATAGCCTCTGTCTTGGCGTCTGTGGGCCGAATGCCGTCCGCCGCGATCTTTCTCTCCAAAAACTCCACTTCTGTTGCCATGAAGACGCATTTCGACCTCTTCAGCCGCAGCCCTACGCGATCCAGTCGCTGGAGGACCTCCTCCAGGTTTTGTAGGTGCTCGACGGTGTCCCGACCAATATGTCGTTCTGAAAAACCACCGTGCATGGTACCGACTTGAGTAGGATCTCCATGATTCTCTGGAAGATCGCTGCAGCCGATCGAATTCCAAATGGGCATCTGTTGTAGATGAACAGTCCCTTGTGCGTGTTGATGCAGGTGAGGCCCTTCGAAGACTCCTCCAGCTCCTGTGTCATGTAGGCCGAAGTCAGGTCGAGCTTGGTGAACGTCTTACCTCCTGCCAGCGTCGCAAATAGGTCGTCTGGCTTAGGTAGCAGGTATTGGTCCTGTAGCGAGGAATGATTAATCGTTACTTTATAATCACCTCAAATCCTGACCGTGCCATCACTTTTGAGTACTGGAACAATCGGGCTGGATTCGCTGAATTCCACTGGGGAAATGATGCCCTCGCGTTGCAGGATGTCCAGCTCGATTTCCACTCTCTCCCTCATCATGTGAGGTACCACTCACGCCTTGTGGTGAATGGGTCGTGCTTCTGGGACCAAGTGGATCCGCACCTTCGCCCCGGAAAAGTTTCCAATGCCTGACTCAAAAAGGGAAGGAAATTTGTTTAGAACCTGGGTACATGAGGCCTCATCGACATGTGATAGCGCTCGGATATCATCCCAGTTCCAGTGGATTTTGCCCAACCAGCTCCTTCCAAGCAGTGTGGGGCTATCGTCCGGGACATTCCAGAGTGGCAGTTCATACACCGTGCCCTCGTAGGTGACCTTGACTATGGTGCTGCCCAGGACAGTGATAAGCTCTTTGGTGTACGTTCTCAGTTTCGTGTGGATGGGACTCAGGGCTGGTCCGAGTGCCTTGTTGCACCACAGTCTCTCAAACATCTTTTTACTCATGGAGGATTGACTAGCGCCAGTGTCCAGTTCCATGGCTATGAGTAAGCCATTCAATTTTACATTTAGCATTATAGGTGAACATTTCGTTGAAAATGTGTGCACCCCGTGTACTTCAGCATCTGCCTCCTCTCTCTGAGGCTCAAAATTGTTTTGATCCACCATGGACTGATCTTCCTCTGCCACGTGGTGGTTAGCAGGTTTTGCAGAGCTTGCAGCTCGTCTGTAAGCTCGTTGGAGGTGCCCCATTGTTCCACAGCTCTTGCACACATACCCTTTGAAGCGGCATGAATAGGCTGAATGGAAGCCTCCACAATGCCAACAAGGTGTGAATTGCCTTGCATTCATCCTTTGTTGGGGACTCTGTGTTATCTGGGTCACCTGAGGCCTGCAGGCAGTTGCAGACTCGTGGTTTGTGCCCTGTACATTTCTGCTCGCAAACACAGTTCCAGTTAATTTATGAACATTGCTAGCATTTGTGTGCTGAGAGATTTGTTTGGTGTTATCACTGGTGGACATAAACACCTGTGCTATCGCAATGGCCTTACTGAGGGTCGGTGTCTCTACAGTCAAAAGTTTTCGTAGGATAGTCTCATGGCCAATGCCCAGTACAAAAAAGTGCAGAGGTAGCCATCAAACTCACATTGTCCTGCAAATCGCCTTAGCTAGGCAACGTAGCTTGCCACTTTCTGACCTTCAAATCGCTGGCACGTGTAGAACCGATACCTCGCCATCAGCACTCTCTCGCTCGGGTTAAGATGCTCCTGAAGCAGTGTACACAGTTCCTCATATGACTTATCTGTGGGTTTCACAGGGGCCGGAAGATTCTTCACGAGGCTGTAGGTCGGTGCCCCGCAGACCGTGAGGAGGACCGCTCTCCTTTTTGCAGCGCTTTCTTCTCCGTCCAGCTCTTTGGCTACAAAGTACTGGTCTAGCCGTTCGACATAGGCTTCCCAGTCCTCACCCTCCGAGAACTTCTCCAGAATGCCCACAGTTTGTTGCATCCTTGCGTTGGATTCATATACTCGTCGCCAGTTATTGTGTTCCTAACACAGATGGGACTGCACACAGGGAGGTTAAAGTAACATGGGAGTGCATGCTTTACAGATACACAACAGGCACCCCACTCACTGACTTCACGATCTGCCTGCCGCTGAAGTCTCCGGCGCCAACTCATAGTGGCGGCGCTACGGGGGACTCGGATTTGATGTGCATCGCTGGATTCGTTTTGCCGCTGCACTGTTGCGTAAGCACCCCCGCCAAGTGCTAACTGGAGGCACTCAGGTACTGAATTTTTCTCCCATGGTGTGGTGGTAATGGGAATGAGAACTGGGAAGGTGAAGAGGTAGGAGTCACGATGGCAGCAAGCAGATGGCGGGGGACGGGGGGCACGGTGGGTGGGGGGTGGCGGGATGGGAAGGGAGTTGCTCAGGCTGCATCTACTGGTAAATGCAGCATACAGCCATTGGTGGCTCCTCTCCCCACCAATGGGTGACACACCACTCTCCTCCACACTCTCCTATCAGAAAGGGAAGAACTAAAGAAGAAAAAGATAGAAAGACTTAAGGCAAAAAAAAGCAGAAAGGAAAAGAAAGGGAGAGACAGACTACAGAAGGAGACAGAGAAGGAAAGAGTAACACACACAAGACAAAGACAACAACAACAACAACTTTTATCTATATAGCACCATTAACATTTTTGGATGACCTCAAGTTTACGTAGGGTAGAATGTAGACAGGTAAAAGAGTGACTGTATTCTTTCACTTACCAGGGGTAACGTTGACTTAGGATGAAAATGTACAAGTGCACGATATGAGCTCGGCCACCCATTAAACATCTTTCCCTATTTTTGTTTCTACTGAAGTCAATGGAAAGCTGATATTGCACGATTTACACCATCAACCAGAGTTAAAATTACCCCCGTCATGCGCAACATCACAGGAGATCCACTACTACATATGTATTTCATATATACATTTGAAAGTGGTCACCTCTTTTCCTCCAGAAAAGATATATATATGTGTGTGCGCGCATGTGTATATTCATATATATTTTAAGTTTTTAAAATTTCTTCAAACCTAATTTGATTTCTTGAAGTAATCAGTTTGACAGGTATTGCTGCATTTTACAGTAATTCAGTCAATTCCTAATGACCTCGCCCCTTCCTATCCATGTCATCTCCTCCAACCCTATAGTCCCCAGTGACCTCTGTGCTCCATCTATGCTGGGCTTTTGAACATCCCTGATTTTAATCGTTCCACCATTGGTGGTTGTGCCTTCAGCTGCCGAGGTCCTAAGCTCTGGAATTCCCTCCCTAAACCTCTCCACTTCTCTATTTATCCTTCCTTCTTTAAGACGCTCCTAAAAACCTACCTCTTTGACAAAGCTTTTGGTCACCTGCATTAACATATCCTTCTAAGACTCGGTGTCAATTTTTTTTGTTGATAATACTCTTGTGAAGCACTGTGGGACATTTTTATTATGTTTTCAGTACGACCTCACAAACACACACAGGCTCTCGGATGGCTGATAACTTCAGGAACCCAGTCAGGTGACTCTCTCTTTATTGTTGTAAACAGCAATGGCTGCAATGTCACAGTAGTCCACTGGGTGGCGCTATGTATATTACACTTCTCCCTCCTTAGGAAGTAATTATAATAAATAATCATCATACATAACTTGCATGGTTATACATAACAAAAGATAAGGACTTATTTTGCCATATTTACAAATCAAGCTTAACCACTTGTTTTATGTTTCGAAGAGGATACCTTCACTCTCAGAACTTCGCAAATATGGTATCAAACTTAGACTCATTCGAGGCTGATCATGAGGAAAGTTTTCCTCCAAGGGATACCCTTGATTTACATTTGAACTCTCTATAACTTCAGACTGTTTGTGTGCCTGACTCGGACTCAGACTTAAATTCTGACTTTCTCTTGGACTTGTTTCCAGTACATTTGATGTAGGATATACTACTGGCACTTTACTTGTATCAAAACTATCTGATGAGTGAAATTTAATCATATCATTCCAACCTTCAAATCCTTCCACATCTGTAGATCAAATATGATCAATATGAACAAACCTAACCTGTTCGTGATCAAACATCTTGACCAAATATGTGCAAGGGCCACATAACTTCACCACTCTTCCTGATAACCACTTTAACAATTTATGTTGATGATTCTTCACTCTCACCTTCTGATTTAATTTCACACTTCCCTCTTTTACTCTATCTCTATTATGATTCTCTTTCTGTCTTAATTGTTTCTCTTCTACGGACTGTGCCAAGTTTGGTTTTAACCACGAGAATCTGCTTCATGGCTGTCGTTTGAGAAACAACTCTGCTGGTGTTCTATCAGTAGTTGTATGAGGAGTATTACGATACATAATTAGAAAATTAACCACTTTGTGGTCCAATGGCAATTGCCGTTTCTTTGGAATTGGATCCAACATCTGTTTGATGACGGTATGTTTTACAATTTGTAATGTGCGCTCTATTGCACCATTTGAAGCAGGGTGGTATGGTAGAACCTTGGTATATTTCACGCCATTTTTGCTCCTGAATTGTGCAACTTCTTCTGAACAAAATTGCGGTCCATTATCAGAAACAATTTCTTCTCGGAGGCCAAATGAAGAAACAAAGAAACATAGAAACATAGAAAATAGGTGCAGGAGCAGGTCATTCGGCCCTTCGAGCTTGCACCACCATTCAATATGATCATGGCTGATCATGCAACCTCAGTACCCCATTCCTGCTTTCTCTCCATACCCCTTGATCCCTTTAGGCATAAGGGCCATATCTAACTCTCTCTTGAATATATCCAACGAACTGGACTCAACAACTTTCTGTGGCAGAGAATTCCACAGGTTCGCAACTCTCTGGGTAAAAAAGTTTCTCCTCATCTCGGTCCTATATGGCTTACCCTTTTTCTTTAGACTGTGACCCCTGGTTCTGGACTTCCCCAACATTGGGAACATTCTTCCTGCATCTAACCTGTCCAGTTCCGTCAGAATTTTATAAGTTTCTATGAGATCCCCTCTCATTGTTCTAAATTCCAGTGAGTATAAGCCTAGCCGATCCAATCTTTCCTCATATGTCAGTCCTGCCAGCCCGGGAATCAGTCTGGTGAACCTTCGCTGCACTCCCTCAATAGCAAGCATGTCCTTCCTCAGATTAGGAGACCAAAACTGCACACAATACTCAAGGTGTGGTCCCACCAAGGCCCTGTACAACTGCATTAAGACCACCCTGCTTCTATACTCAAATCCCCTCGCTATGAAGGCCAGCATGCCATTAGCTTTCTTTACTGCGTGCTGTACCTGCATGCCTACCTTCAATGACTGTTGTACCATGACACCCAGGTCTCTTGCACCTCCCTTTTTACTAATCTGTCACCATTCAGATAATAATCTGCCTTCCTGTTTTTGCCACCAAAGTGGATAACCTCACATTTATCCACATTATACTGCATCTGCCATTCATTTGCCTATTCACCTAACCTGTCCAAGTCACCCTGCAGCCTCTTAGCGTCCTCTTCGCAGCTTGCACTGCCATCCAGCTTAGTGTCATCTGCAAACTTGGAGATATTACATTCAATTCCTTCGTCTAAATCATTAATGTGTATTGTAAATAGCTGGTATCCCAGCACTGAACCCTGCGGCACCCCACTAGTCACTGCCTGCCATTCTGAAAAGGATCCATTTATTCCCACTCTTTGCTTCCTGTCTGCCAACCAGTTCTCTATCCACGTCAATACATCACCCCCAATACCATGTGCTTTGATTTTGCACACCAATCTCTTGTGTGGGACCTTGTCAAAAGCCTTTTGAAAGACCAAACCACATCCACTGGTTCTCCCTTGTCCACTCTACTAGTTACATCCTCAAAAAACTCTAGAAGATTTGACAGGCTTGATTTCCCTTTCATAAATCCATGCTGACTTGGACCGATCCTGTCACTGCTTTCCAAATGCACTGCTATTACATCTTTAATAATTGATTCCAGAATTTTCCCCACCACCGATGTCAGGCTAACCGGTCTATAATTCCCTGTTTTCTCTCTCCCTCCTTTTTTAAAAAGTGGGGTTACATTAGCTACCCTCCAATTCATAGGAATTGAACCAGATTCCTTGGAATATTGGAAAATTACCACCAATGCATCTACTATTTCTAGGGCCAGTTCCTGAAGTACTCTGGGATGCAGACTACCAGGCTAATAAGGATTTCCCTCAGTTTCACCTTCTCTCTAGACCCTCGGTCCCCTAGTATTTTCGGGAGGTTATTCGTGTCTTCCTTAGTGAAGACAGAACCAAAGTATTTGTTCAATTGGTCTGCCATTTCCTTGTTCTCCATTATGAATTCACCTGATTCTGACTGCAAGGGACCTACATTAGTCTTCACTAATCTTTTTCTCTTCACATATCTATACAAGCCTTTGCAGTCAGTTTTTATGTTCCCTGCAAGCTTACTCTCATACTCTATATTCCCCCTCCTAATTAAACCTTTAGTCCTCCTCTGCTGAATTGTAATTTCTCCCAGTCCTCAGGTTTGCTGCTTTTTCTGGCCAATTTATATGCCTCTTCCTTGGATTTAACACTTTCCCTAATTTCCCTTGTTAGTCACGGTTGAGCCACCTTCCCTTTTTTATTCTTACGCCACACAGGGATATACAATTGTCGTAGTTCATCCATGTGATATTGCCTATCCACCGTCAACCCTTTAAGTATCATTCTCCAGTTTATCCTAGCCAATTCACGTCTCTTACCGTCGAAGTTTCCTTTCTTTAACTTCAGGACCCTAGTCTCTGAATTAACTGTGTCACTCTCCATCTTAATGAAGAATTCTACCATATTATGGTCACTCTTCCCCAAGGGGCCCTGCATGACCAGATTGCTAATTAATCCTCTCTCGTTACACAAGACCCAGTCTAGGATGAAAATAATCTTGGCATAATGTCTAATGTTTTACTTGTTATTTTCTGCTTTGCAACCACCACAACCCGCTTTGAATGGCTGTCAGTCACAATGAACAATTGTTGTCCTCCTAGCTCAGCAAAATCGATATGTAACCTTTGCCACACCCTGGGAGGCCATTTCCATGGCTGTAATGGTACTGATGGTGGTTTCTTGCTTACCGATTGACATGTTGTGCACTGACTAACGATATACTCTACATCTTTATCTAGACCTGGTCACCATAAATAACTGCGTGCAAAACTCTTGGTCAAGCACATTCCCAGGTGCTGTTTATGAAGATCTCCTAATAACTTGGACCTGAATTTATTTGGTATAACCACTCTTGCACCCCACATGATACAATCTTTGTCGACTGATAATTCAATCCTACGAATGAAGAATGGATGAATATCTTTGTCTGTTACCTGGTTTGGCCAGCCATTTGCGATGTAATCATACACCTTTGACATAACTGGGTCACATTTGGTTGCTCTACCAATCTCTTCAGCTGTGACTGGCAGTTCATCAATGTATGAAAAATAGAACACTTCTTCCCTATCGGGTGTAACTTGTGATGGGGAAGGAAATCTAAACATAGCGTCAGCATTACTGTGATCAGCTAATCATCTGTATTCAATATTATATGTATATGCTGACAAAATCAAAGCCCATCTCTGCATTTGGGATGCAGCTAATGTTGGAACCGGGGACTTTGGATGGAGGATTGCTGTCAGGAGCTTATGGTCCACAATGATGGTAAACTTATGACCATACAAGTATTTGTGGAACTTCTTGTCCCCAAAAATTAATGCCAAAGCTTCCCTTTTGATTTGCATATAATTACGCTCACTGGCACTGAGAGTGCGTGAAGCGAAAGCAATTGGTCTCTCCTCCCCACTATGTAGTACATGAGAGATCACTGCCCCAACTCCATACGGAGAGGCATCACATTCTCAACTTGATCTCCTTAGATAAGTCATGGTGAACTAAAATGTTGCTCTCTACCAATTGGCTTTTATACTATTGAATGCTGTGTCGCATTCTTCAGACCACTTCCAATGGACCTCTTTTTTTCAATAGTTCATTCAGTGAATGTAACACTGTAGCCAAATTTGGTAGGAACTTCCCATAATAGTTCAAAAGACCCAAAATTGATCGAAGTTCAGTGACATTCTTGGGAGTGGGTGCATTTCTGATTGCATAGATCTTTCCCTTGGTTGGAAGTAAACAATCTTTGTCGACTCTGTGCCCTAAGTGCTCCACGGAGTTTTGAACTCAGATAAACTCCCTCCTTTTCCACAACACTAATCCTCACACATGGTCTACCCCACTCGTCGTACCTGAGTGGACACAGGTACTCAGGCTGGGCGCGGCTCCTTCAGATCTGTTCCTCTGTCCCCCCCACCACCACTGCTTTTGGATGGTGGCACAGACCTTTCCTGCCTCGGCCAGTCGGGATAGTACCTTCATCAGGAGGTCAGCCAATGCCCTGTTGCCGTTAGCACTCGCCGAAGGTTCAGATGGTTGGGTCGCTTGTTCACCGTTACTCCTTTTCCTAGGCTTCATACAGTTCCCAGAGAAATGGCCCCTTCCCCCGCAGTTATAACACAGATCAGATTTCTCCTTCTGGCCCTCCTCTTTCCACCTTTGCTTTTCCTTCCCACTCATCTCACACACCTTACCCTCCTGCTTATTGGGAACCCCTGGGTCCTCTTTCTGCTCTTGCTGCACCTCAACATGGACGCTAACTTCCTCAGGAGACCCTCCTCAGTATTATCCTGACTCTCGGGATCATACGAATGCGTTACATGCGCTCACAAATACGGTAGGCTACACGGGATTAGGGTCCTTAGCCAATGGTTTAGGGCTGGCTCTTGGATTCTGTTCACACCTATCCTGTGCAATGCTTCCTCCATCGCGGTATTATAAGTGGGCCATAATCATTCAGCGAAAGCTATCAACTGCTCGACTGGCTCTTGTTTTACCTGTTTCAGGAGTTTAAACGGGCTTCCCATGTGCAACCCAATTGCCTTAACTCTTCTAGGGTTACCTTATGATGAGGGGGTTACCTTATGATAGATTGAGTAGACTGGGTCTTTACTCGTTGGAGTTCAGAAGGATGAGGGGTGATCTTATAGAAACATTTAAAATAATGAAAGGGATAGACAAGATAGAGGCAGAGAGGTTGTTTCCACTGGTCGGGGAGACTAGAACTAGGGGGCAGAGCCTCAAAATACGGGGGAGCCAATTTAAAACCGAGTTGAGAAGGAATTTCTTCTCCCAGAGGGTTGTGAATCTGTGGAATTCTCTGCCCAAGGAAGCAGTTGAGGCTAGCTCATTGAATGTATTCAAGTCACAGATGGATAGATTTTAAACCAATAAAGGAATTAAGGGTTACAGGGAGCGGGCGGGTAAGTGGAGCTAAGTCCACGGCCAGATCAGCCATGATCTTGTTGAATGGCGGAGCAGGCTTGAGGGGCTAGATGGCCTACTCCTGTTCCTAATTCTTATGTTTTTATGTTCTTATACTTCTTAACTCCTCCAGAGTGTTCCCGCCTTTCTTTCCCTCTTCTGGGAGACCCGCAGAGATCGCGGTGGGGAGTGAGAACAAATTAGCCATTTGTTCTACTGCCATGACATGTCCCCGTGGGTCCCCTCTGAGTTTCAATTTTAACCCTCCACACATTTCTTTCCGATCTTTTGAGAGTGGTGAACCTGTGGAATTCACTGCCGCAGAGAGTTGTTGATGCCAGTTTATTGGATATATTCAAGAGGGAGTTAAATATGGCCGTTACGGCTAAAGAGATCAAGGGGTATGGAGAGAAAGCAGGAAAGGGGTACTGAGGGAATGATCAGCCATGATCTTATTGAAGATCGAAGGACCGAATGGCCTACTCTTCACCCAGAGTCTAGTGTCTGAACTTCAATCATCACAAACTCATTCAACTTGTCTTGCGGTTTTACCACCTCCAGCCATTAACAAAACCTGTTCAACTTTATCACAAACTCTAAATGTCAACAAAAACTCATTCACCTTTAGCCAAGCTGCTAGTTTAAAACTGCAAAGTATTCTGTACGTCTTACAAAAGAGCCTTCCTCTCACGGGCCACCCGCACTTCCCTGTGAGTAAGGAGCTGGAGAGCACCTGCTTCACATCAGTGGGGCGATGAACGGCCAAGTCTAGGTTAATAACCTTCCGAGAGGTGAAGTCAACGTGCGTCTGCAACCTATTAGCCTGACATCAGTAGTGGGGAAAATGTTGGAATCAATTATTAAAGATGAAATAGCAGCGCATTTGGAAAGCAGTGACAGGATCGGTCCAAGTCAGCATGGATTTATGAAAGGGAAATCATGCTTGACAAATCTTCTGGAATTTTTTGAGGATGTAACTATTAGAGTGGACAAGGGAGAACCAGTGGATGTGGTGTATTTGGATTTTCAAAAGGCATTTGACAAGGTCCCACATAAGAGATTGGTGTGCAAAATCAAAGCACATGGTATTGGGGGTAATGTACTGGCAGGGATAGAGAATTGGTTGGCAGACAGAAAGCAGAGAGTCGGGATAAACGGGTCCTTTTCGGAATGGGAGGCAGTGACTAGTGGAGTGCCGCAGGGCTCAGTACTGGGACTCCAGCTCTTTACAATATACATTAATGATTTGGATGAAGGAATTGAGTGTAATATCTCCAAGTTTGCAGATGACAATAAGCTGGGTGGTGGTGTGAGCTGTGAGGAGAACACTAAGAGGCTGCAGGGTGATTTGGACAGTTTGGGTGAGTGGGCAAATGCATGGCAGATGCAGTATAATGTGGATAAATGTGAGGTTATCCACTTTGGTGGCAAAAACACAAAGGCAGAATATTATTTGAATGATGGCAGATTAGGAAAAGGGGAGGTGCAACGAGACATTGTTCATCGGTCATTGAAAGTTGGCATGCTTAGAAGGATGAGCAGGGACACAGAAACATAGAAACATAGAAAATAGGTGCAAGAGTAGGCCATTCGGCCCTTCCAGCCTGCACCGCCATTCAATGAGTTCATGGCTGAACATGCAACTTCAGTAGCCCATTCCTGCTTTCTCGCCATATCCCTTGATCCCCCTAGTAGTAAGGACTACATCTAACTCCTTTTTGAATATATTTAGTGAATTGGCCTCAACAACTTTCTGTGGTAGAGAATTCCACAGGTTCACCACTCTCTGGGTGAAGAAGTTTCTCCTCATCTCGGTCTTAAATGGCTTACCCCTTATCCTTAGACTGTGACCCCTGGTTCTGGACTTCCCCAACATTGGGAACATTCTTCCTGCATCTAACCTGTCTAAACCCGTCAGAATTTTAAACGTTTCTATGAAATCCCCTCTCATTATTCTGAACTCCAGTGAATACAAGCCCAGTTGAACCAATCTTTCTTGATATGTCAGTCCCGCCATCCCGGGAATCAGTCTGATGAACCTTTGTTGCACTCCGTCAATAGCAAGAATGTCCTTCCTCAAGTTAGGATACCAAAACTGTACACAATACTCCAGGTGTGGCCTCACCAAGGCCCTGTACAACTGTAGTTCCACCTCCCTGCCCCTGTTCTCAAATCGCTACACTATGAAGGCCAACATGCCATTTGCTTTCTTAACCGCCTGCTGTACCTGCATGCCAACCTTCAATGACTGATGTACCATGACACCCAGGTCTCGTTGCACCTCCCCTTTTCCTAATCTGTCACCATTGAGATAATAGTCTGTCTCTCTGTTTTTACCATCAAAGTGGATAACCTCACATTTATCCACATTATAATTCATCTGCCATGCATTTGCCCACTCACCTAACCTATCCAAGTCATTCTGCAGCCTCATAGCATCCTCCTCGCAGCTCACACTGCCACCCAACTTAGTGTCATCCGCAAATTTGGAGATGCTACATTTAATTCCCTCGTCTAAATCGTTAATGTACAATATAAACAGCTGGGGCCCCAGCACAGTACCTTGCGGTACCCCACTAGTCACTGCCTGCCATTCTGAAAAGTACCCATTTACTCCTACTCTTTGCTTCCTGTCTGCCAACCAGTTCTCAATCCACGTCAGCACACTACCCCCAAACCCATGTGCTTTAACTTTGCACATTAATCTCTTGTGTGGGACCTTGTCGAAAGCCTTCTGAAAGTCCAAATACACCACATCAACTGGTTCTCCCTTGTCCACTCTACTGGAAACATCCTCAAAAAATTCCAGAAGATTTGTCAATCATGATTGACAAATCCATGCTGACTTGGACCTATCATGTCACCTCTTTCCAAATGCGCTGCTATGACATCCTTAATAATTGATTCCATCATTTTACCCACTCCCGATGTCAGGCTGACCAGTCTATAATTCCCTGTTTTCTCTCTCCCTCCTTTTTTAAAAAGTGGGGTTACATTGGCTACCCTCCACTCCATAGGAACTGATCCAGAGTCAATGGAATGTTGGAAAATGACTGTCAATGCATCCGCTATTTCCAAGACCACCTCCTTAAGTACTCTGGGATGCAGACCATCAGGCCCTGGAGATTTATCGGCCTTCAATCCCATCAATTTCCCCAACACAATTTCCCGACTAATAAGGATTTCCCTCAGTTCCTCCTTCTTACTAGACCCTCTGACCCCTTTTATATCCGGAAGGTTGTTTGTGTCCTCCTTAGTGAATACCGAACCAGAGTACTTGTTCAATTGGTCTGACATTTCTTTGTTTCCAGTACAGCAGGCGGTGAAGAAGGCAAATGGCATGTTGGCCTTCATAGCTAGGGAATTTGAGTATAAGAGCAGGGAGGTCTTACTGCAGTTGTATAGGGCCTTGGTGAGGCCTCACCTGGAATATTGTGTTCAGTTTTGGTCTCCTAATCTGAGGAAGGAGGTTCTTGTTATTGAGGGAGTGCAGCGAAGGTTCACCAGACTGATTCCAGGGATGGCTGGACAGGCATATGAGGAGAGACTGGATCAACTGGGCCTTTATAGACTGGAGTTGAGAAGGATGAAAGGGGATCTCATAGAAACATATAAGATTCTGACGGGACTGGACAGGTTCGATGAAGGAAGAATGTTCCTGATGTTGGGGAAGTCCAGAACCAGGGGACACAGTCTTAGGATAAGGGGTAGGCCATTTAGGACTGAGATGAGGAGAAACTTCTTCACTCAGAGAGTTGTTAACCTGTGGAATTCCCTGCCGCAGAGAGTTGTTGATGCCAGTTCATTGGATATATTCAAGAGGGAGTTAAATATGGCCCTTACGGCTAAAGGGATCAAGGGGTATGGAGAGAAAGCAGGAAAGGGGTACTGAGGGAATGATCAGCCATGATCTTATTGAAGATTGAAGGACCGAATGGCCTACTCCTGCACCTATTTTCTATGTTTCTATGTTTCTATTGTTCACAGTAAGCATGTTCTTGTTCGACTGGTGCATTTGCTGCTCCATAACGGGTGTCCATCTTATCCATGGAACAACACATCGTTGCCATCGCCTGCGAAACGGTGGTGCTCATGCTGGAGATGGACTCCTGCATTCTCTGTACATTTGCAAAAGCTGACAGAGCCTCATGCAATTGTTGTCGACCCTCCAAGATCACCCTCTTTCTCGATGGCTCCCCGAGGCTCAGCGACTGCATGCAGCTCGCTAGCCCACAGTGTTCCGGGCTGGATCTCGGAGGCCAATCCAGCCCGCCTTTTTGACCGAGCTCACAGTCAGCCCCTCTTAATTCTCAAACCCTGGCTCTTTGTCTGGTTCTTTATTGCTTTTGTCATTCTGCCACCTGCCTGAAAAGCACACTGCAAATGTTTTAAATATTAAAGGTACTGTGCAAGGAGCTTTTTCACTGTTATGACATTATCACACATGCATTTAATTTCAGCAAGTATGTGACAAGATTGGAAGTTGTAAACAGTTCCTTGTCTCCTCAGGGAGGTTTTCAACACCATATCATTCATCCTGGTGACATAATTTCATAACATTTTTGTGCCGGGCTTTGAATTCTGATCTCACATGGCATTGCCTCACAATCAGCCCGCAGCCTCGAGTCATTCCAGCCAGGAAATAAAAAGAGAAAAAAAACAACCTCCATATTTTGTACTGAAACTCAAATTGCTTTTCAGTTCCTTTCTTGTAATCGACGTAGAACCAACGACATAAATGTCAGAAGTGCCCATCAGGAAGTGTCACCACTATTCACGGCAGCTTTTCTGGAGTTGGAGGAGGTTGCTTCTTTTGCATGCCACTAGAGATACATCTTTGGTGTTTGCCGGTCATCAGAGGCTACAAAATGCAGCATTCTGTGTCCCACTCTCCCCCCCCGCCCCGCCCTCTAAACCTCCTACCAACTATTTTAAATCTATGCCCCCTGGTTGTTGATCCCTCTGCTAAGGGAAATTGGTCCTTCCTGTCCACTCTATCTCGGCCACTCATAATTTTATATACCTCAATAAGGTCTCCCCTCAGCCTCCTCTGTTCCAAAGAATTCAACCCCAGCCTATCTAATCGTTATAGATGTACCGACCACAATTTCATGGGTCAGCCCAGCCACATGTTCATTGGCATAAATCCCATGTAAAATGAGAATAATGTGCTTGGAAAGGAGAGTGCAGCCTTTATAAAAGCCAGGTTTGGGTGAGCACTGCAGCAGCAGGTAAGCAGGATAGTGCTTGGATCACTCGGCTCGCTGTCGGGTAACTAGTCTGTGTCCGTGTACCTGTCCCACTTTCCAAGAATATCTTCCACTGGAGGAGCTAGCAGAGATAGCCAGAGGGGGCAAGAGCACAGCAGGGGGGAGCCGGAGAAGAGCTCACAATTTCAGTGAGGCTGACCTCCGACCTGCACACATGTGCCCTTCAAGGCACTCCCATCATCATCCAGGAGTGTTTGTGAACCACAAGGGCTTCCACTCCCTCAATGTGCAGCTGGTCTGCAAGCTTAAAAAGATCATCGTGCACGTGTGCACCAGATTCCTTGGCAGTTGTCAGGACTCTCTCGTGCTGCGGCAGTCCAACCTCCCTCAGCTCTTCACACCTCCAAACACACTTACCGGCTGGCTGCTTGGTGACCAGGGCTATCCACTGAAGACGTAGCTGATGACATCCTTGAGGAGGCCAAGTAATGAAGCCACGGAGCGCTGTAATGAAAGCTAGATGTCCACCAGATGTGTCATAGTGTCACACTTGTCATAGTGCAAGAAATTGGCATGACGAACATGTGCTTCAGATGCCTTGACAGATCCAGAGGAGCCCTTCGGCATGCACCAGCCATTGTCATCTGCTGCGTGCTGCACAGCATAGCGCAGCAGCAAGGTTCGGACCTGCAGGAGGAGGAAGGCGCACAGCACACAGCCTCTTCGGAGGAGGAGGAGGTGGAACAGGTGGAACACGAGGAGGAGGAATCTGAGGTGGAGATGGCACCAGCAGCGGCGCCCACTGCTGCCCGGGAGCCCCGGGAAGGCCTCAGCACGGCCAGATTTTACTTAACTTGCACCTGCAAGAAATAGCAGCGCATTTGGAAAGCAGTGACGGGATCGGACCAAGTCAGCATGGATTTATGAAGGGGAAATCATGCTTGACGAATCTTCTGGAATTTTTTGAGGATGTAGCTAGCAGAGTGGGCAAGGGAGAATCAGTGGAGGTGGTGTATTTGAACTTTCAAAAGGCTTTTGACAAGATCCCGCACAAGAGATTGGTGTGCAAAATCAAAGCGCATGGTATTGGGGGTAATGTACTGACGTGGATAGAGAACTGGTTGGCAGACAGGAAGCAGAGAGTCGGGATAAACGGGTCCTTTTCAGAATGGCAGGCAGTGACTAGTGGAGTGCCGTAGGGCTCAGTGCTGGGACCCCAGCTATTTACAGTATACATTAACGATTTAGATGAAGGAATTGAGTGTAATATCTCCAAGTTTGCAGATCTCACTAAACTGGGTGGCAGTGTGAGCTGTGAGGACGACGCTAAGAGGCTGCAGGGTGACTTGGACAGGTTAGGTGAGTGGGCAAATGCATGGCAGATGCAGTATAATGTGGATAAATGTGAGGTTATCCATTTTGAGGGCAAAAACACAAAGGCAGAATATTATCTGAATGGCGACAGATTAGGAAAAGGGGAGGTAATGTATGTAGCACTCAAATCACTGACTCCACACAGTATGGTGTCGTAGTAACTGCAGTGACCTTCGTCCTTTATTGGGTAACTCCAGGGTGCATCCCAGGTGTGGTGGGCAGCCTTTTATACTCTGTCTCGCAGGTACTTTCAGGTCTCCCACCACAGCGCCCTCTGTGGCGCACCATTGTACTTATACATTTAATATACCTGGACAATGCATAACACTAAGTGCATCTGGTTCACATGACATTGTTTCAGGATCAACCCACAGCCTCGAGCCATTCCAGAAGGAAATGCAAAGGGAAAATAAAACATCAGTATTTTCAACTGAAACTGAAATTGCTTTGCAGTTCCTGTCTTGCAATTGGTATCGAATCAACGGCATTACAACGGCACAAGCTTCCACATAACAGACCGGGCACACAATGCTGCATTTTGCAGCCTCTGATGACCGGCAAACACCACCAACAACAATGACAACTTATATTTATATAAGCGCCTTTAACATAGTGAAATGTCCCAAGGCACTTCACAGAAGTATTACTGTATGTCATAATGGCCCTGAAATTCCGGTCGAGCTCTTCCCGCAGGCAAAAGACAGAAAAAGAGAAAAAAGATGTGCACTTACCGGTTGCTGCTGCACCCGTTGGAACTTCCAAGCCTGAGGCCTCCCATGACTGCGTGTCGCAGCGTGTGCACGTGGGGATGTGCGCAGGCCGGGATCTGGTGACAGCAGCCAATCAGCTAAGTCCGGAACTCCTATTACTATGAATGAGAACCCCCCCCCACAAACACCCAAAACACAATAAAAAATAGAAAATAAATGACATATTTGAAATTAATTTAAATTAAAGTTGTTATAAAAAAAAATATTTTCCCGACTTTTTAAAAAGTTTTTTAAATTAAGCCTTAAAAGAAACTTACCATAGTGGGGAGGGTCTTTAACAATAAAATGTGTTTTTATAACTTTATTTTAAAATGTTTTTGTGTATTTTTAAACACTTGCGCCTGTAAAAGTAGGCCGTACGCCTGCTTTTTCAAGCGCAAGGTTTTAAAGGACATTTGCTGGGCAAGATATTCGTAAATATTGGAAATCTTGCCCTGCAAGTGTCCTCGATCCTGAGATACAAACGATCTGACAAGCCAGAAACTTGACAGATTGGAAAAGTTGGTTTTCATTGCGTGCTGAAAACCGACTTTTCCGATGCCTTCCTGGGTCCATAGAAACTTCGTATGGACCCGGGACATCAGAATTTCAGGGCCATTAAATTTGATACTGAGCTGCATAAGTAGAAATTAGCACAGGTGATCAAAAGCTTGGTCAAAGAGGTAGGTTTTAAGGAGCGTCTTGCAGAAGGAAAGAGATGAAAGATGGGCACGGATTTGGGAGGTGCCAACACGTACAAAGACTTTGGAGAGGAAAGGGATATTGGAGATTGCAAGGACGGAGGGGTTGAGGGTTGGTTTTTTGAGGAGAGGGATGATGACGGCAGATATGAGGGAGAGGGGGACAGTATCTGAGGAGAGAGAACCGTTACCAATGCCAGCTAACATGGGAGCCAGAAAAGGAAGTTGGGTGGTCAGCAGTTTGGTGGGAATAGGGTCAGGGGAGCAGGAAATGAGTCTCATGGACAGGATGAGCTCACAAAGGTCATGAGGGGAGATCGGAGAGAAGCTGGAGAAAGATGGGAGGTAAGGGCTCGGGCAGGGGGGGATCCTTAGAGGAAGTTTGGCCCGGTGGGCTAGGGGAAGGAAGGGAAGAGGCAGAGGCGGCCGAATGGATGGTCTCAAATTTAGAGACAAAGAAGACCATGAGCTCCTCACACTTGTTGTCAGAGGTGAGGGTGGAGACTGGGGAAAGGGGTTTAAAAAGACAGTTAGCAGTGGAGAATAGAATCTGGGGTTTATCTTTGCATTCCAGACGGATTCTGGAATAGTGATCGATTTTGACAGACGAAAGCAAGACCCGATAGTGCTTTACGTGGTCCAGCCAGATCTGGCAGTGAATGGCTAAACCAGTTGTCCACCATATCCGTTCAAGTCTGCGTCCCTTGGATTTAAAGGAGCATAGATCAGGGCTGTACTGGGAGAACAACCAGGGTGAGAGAGAGTCATTGTTTTAACAGGGACTAAGGCATCAAAGGTGGTGGTGAGGGTGTGGTTGAGCAGATCGGTAGCTGCAGAGATGTCATGGTGAATGGAGGGCCAAAGGCTGGCCAGTTGGGAGTTTCTAAGTGCAATTGTAAGAGAGTCCAGAGAGAGTTTTTTCCAGGGGTGGACACAGAAGGAGGTAGGGTTGGGGGGTGGGTGGAAGGGGGATGTGGGTGGAGAGCGATGTGAGGAAGTGGTCAGAGATGACCTTATCTGCGATTGACACGAATGGAGTAATGAGCGATTGAAGAAATATCAGTAATAATATTTGAATGGTACTTGGGTGGGTGGTAGAGGACGAGAATTTTAAATGAGAGTTGAGAGGGGTGGAATAAGGTGAGATACTCAGAGGAGGAAAGAATGCCGGAGGAGTGAGGGGGCAGACCAAGGTGTGATTTGCTGATGAGAGCTACATGTCACCACGGAGGTCTGAGCGGGGCAAGTGGTGGAAGGTGGTGGATGGTATAGACAGCAGAGAGGTTTCAGTTAAGAGTAAAGTGTCATCGCCCCCCCCCAACCAAGTATCTGTCAGGGCTACGAAATCAATGCCATCATCCACGATAAGCTCATGGATGGGAAGGGCCTTGTTCGCAAGTGAACCGGACGTTCTGGAGAGGGTCTGTGATGACTGCCCCACTGCCTGCGTCCACAGGGTCAGCGCTGGGGGCGGGTGAGTTGGACAGGGAGGAGATTGGCAAGACTAGCCCCCACTGGGTGCACTGGGCAGAAAGGTTGGCGAGAGAGTAGGATGGGACAGTTGGGGTTGCTGCTTGTCAGGAGGCAGCAATGATTGCCTCGATGGGCCCTCTGTAGGATGCCAAGAGAGACAGAGAGGGAAGCTGCAGGCTTGTCTAAGAGGGAGTCAAGCCTGGGATGGCGGCAGGAGAGTAGGAAGATGAGCCCCTCCCAACATTTTTGCCACATGCCACCACGCCTCCCCCCCTCCCCGGATTTCCGGTCGCATTGTAATGTACATTAACGCAACAGCCAAATTGTCCACATGTGTGATCCCACAAACAATAAATAATCTGGTTTGATATTGTAAAGTCCTGTCCCCTCAGTACAGATTCACATGAGGCATGTAGTGAAGTCAAGGTCACTCTGGACCTGCACCTTTATTTCACAGCTCAGGAATGCTGCACTTGCCTGAGACCTGTCCTTATATACCTGTCTCTTGCAAGTGCACCCCTGGTGGTAAGGTATGCTGGTGGTTACAGGTCATATCTTATTGCAGTCATGTATAGCATGTTAGGATACCGTTATATATAATAATGTAAGATACATGACAGATATCTCTCTAATTTCTCTCCAATCACCCCTCTTGCCCTTTCAAAGCTCATCTTGTCCATGAGACTGACGTCCAGTTCTCTAGACCCTATTCCAACTAAATTGCTGACAACCCAACTTTTCCTTTCTGGCTCCCATGTTAGCAGATATTGTTAGTGGTTCTCTCTCGCCCTTTCCTTCAAATCTCCAGTCATCGCTCCTCTTCTCAAAATACCAACCCTTGACCCCTCCGTCCGTGCAAACTACCGCTCCATCTCCATCCTCCCTTTCCTCTCCAAAGTTCTTGAACGTGGTGTCGCTTCCCAAATCCGTGCCCATCTTTCCCAGAACTCCTTGTTTGAATCCCTCCAATCAGACTTACGCCCCTGCCACAGTACCGAAACTGCTCGAACCGAGGTCACAAATAACATCCTAACTAACGGTGACAAATCTATCCCTTCTGGTCCTTCTGAACCTGACTGCAGCCTTTGACACGGTTGACCACAAAATTCTACTCCAATGCATCTCCACCGTCTCCAGCTGGATGGGATGGCACTCCCAACACCTGGATTCATTCCTACATTTCCAGTCATAACCATAGAATCACCTGCGATGGCTTCTCTTCCCGATCCCGGACTGTCACCTCTGGTGTCTGCCAAGGATCTATCCTTGGCCCCCTCATATATCTCATCCACATGCTTCCCCTTGATAACCTTATCCTGCAACACTATGTGAGTTTTCACATGTACGCTGATGATACCCAGCTCTACTTCTCCTCCACCTCTCTCGAACCCTCACCGTCTCTATACTATTAGACTGCTTGTCCGACATACAGCACTTGATGAGTAGAAATTTCTTTCAATTAAATATTGGTTCATGTCATAAACTCCATTCCCTTTCCACTGATTCGATCTTCACCCCCACCGGCAATTGCCTGAGGCTGACTAAGTCTGGTTGCAACCCAGGTGTCACCCGTCTCTGCCCTTACCTCAACTTATCTGCTGCTGAAACACTCAACCATGCCTTTGTCATCTCTAGACTTGACTATTCCAATGCACTCCTGGCCGGCCTCCCTGGTTCTACCCTCTATAAACTTGAGTTCATTCAAAACTCTACCGTCCGTGTGCTAACTCACACCAAGCCCGGCTCACCCAGCTCCCCTGTGCTCGCTGACCGACATTGGCTCCCAGTTAAGCAATGCCTCGATTTTAAAATTCTCATCCTTGTTTGCAAATCGCTCCATGGCCTCGCATCTCCTTATCGCTGTAATCTCCTCCAGCCCTAGAATCCCCCTGGAGCTCTATGGCCCCGGCTATCTGGCTTTTTGAATGTCCCCAATTTGAAATGCTCCAGCATTGGCAGTCGTGTCTTCAGCCGCCTAGGCCCTAAGCTCTGGAATTCCCTCCCTAAACCTCTCCGCCTCTTTACTTTCCTTTCCTCCTTTAAGACGTTTTTTAACCCCACCTCTTTGACCAAGCTTTTGAACATCTTCCCGAACATCTCCTTATATGGTTCGGTGCCAATTAAAAAAAACTATACCTGTGAAGCATCGTGGGACGTTTTATTATGTTACAGGCGCTAAATAAATACAAGTTGCTTTTTTTGTGCCGTTGGTTGAGGAAAAAGAGCAGTCTGCTCTGCTTCAAATTTCACAGCGGGTTCACGCAAACACTCCTTTAGACAAAGCATCATTCTTTCAGCACTGCACTGAGGTGTCGGACAAGGTTTTGTGGTCAAGTTTGTAGTGAGGCTTGAACCCATAAGTTTCTGATGCAGAAGAGAGAGTGCAATCAAATGGGCCAAGCTGACACTGTATACTGTGTTAACAGCATGGAGGTTTCCTGGATCAGCTTATTTGCATCAGTATCCACAGATCCAGATGCGGACTGGGACACGAGTAAGAAGCAGACTCGAGGTGGGAGCGGAGAATCATGGCCTGGAAAGTCCATGTGGTGAGTGCAACTGGGTTTGCGGCAGTCAGGTGACTAGTATGCCTGCTGATGCTCCACAGAGGAGTATCTATAACAGTTTCATGGGTCAGCCCAGCCACATGTTCATTGGCGTGAATCCCGTGTGAAATGGGAGTAATGTGTTTGGAAAGGAGAGTGCAGCCTTTAAAAAAGCCAGATTTGGGTGAGCACTGCAGCAGCAGGTAAGCAGGGAAGTGTTTGGATCATTCAGCTCGCTGTCGGGTAACTACACTGTGTCCGTGTGCCTGTCCCGCTCTCCAAGAACCCCTTCCACTGGAGGATCTGGCAGAGATAGCCAGGAGGGGCAAGGGGGGGAACCGAAGAAGAGCTCACAATTTCAGTGAGACTGACCTCCGAACCCTTCTTAATGAGTTATTTAGCATATAATTCCAGCCATCTCCGATCAAGCTCATCAGCATCATGCAAGGCCCGTAGGCCTACCTGGTAGTTTTGTTCGTGGGCATGATTCAATGACGTGGGACATAGTTTGTATTTGTCATCATCTCAAAGGCCTCACAGGTGAAAATTTGAAGCACACTGTCCCTGCCCCGTTCAAAGGAAGTTGAGAATTGGCCGCTTGAATCCTGATTGGTGGTCCGTAGGGTCGGAGATGACATGCTGATTGATAGGAACATCTGCTTTCTGCCGTTTACGCCAATGAGTTGGCAAAGAAAAGTCAAGTGAGTCAGGAAATGTTGAGATATTGGGTGTGTCGGGGAATGCAGCGTCGTTCGTGGATAGGACAATTCAGCATGAATTGGCAAAATGATTTTGTTCCAAACCAAGCAATCAGGAAAGCAAATGGTATGTTAGCCTTTATTGCAAGTGGACTGTAGTATAAAAAAAGGGAAAAAACACATTTATATAACACCTTTCACAATCACCGGACGTCTCAAAGCGCTTTACATCCAATGAAGTGCTTTTGGTGTGTAGTCACTGTTTCAATGTGAGAAATGTGGCAGCCAATTTGTGCACAAGCAAGCTCCCACAAACAGCAATGTGATAACGATCAGATAATCTGTTCTTTTGTTATGTTGATTGAAAGATAAATATTGGTTAGGATAACTCCCCTGCTCTTCTTAGGAATAGTGCCATAGGATCTTTTACATCCACTTCAGAGAGCAGACGGGGCCTCGGTTTAACATCTCATCCGAAAGACCCTGGAGTGCCAGCCTACAGTGGGACTTGAGCCCACAACCTTCTGACTCAGAAGCACATATGCTACCCACAGAACCACAGCTGACACTAAAAGAGTAAGGAAGTCTTGCTTCAATTATATAGGCTTTGGTTAGACCTCACCTGCAATACTGTGTACAGTGCTTGCCATAGAGGGGGTACAACAAAGGCTCACTAGATTGATCTCTGGGACGGAGGGATTGTCCTATGAGGAGAGATTGAGTAGAATGGATCTATATTCTCTGGAGTTTAGAAGAATAAGAAGTGATCTTATTGAAACTCTCTCTCCTGCGACAGTTGGAACTGGTGCTCTCCACTCTCTCTCTCCTGTGACAGTTGGAACTGGTGCTCTCCACTCTCTCTCCTGCGACAGTTGGAACTGGTGCTCTCCACTCTCTCTCCTGCGACAGTTGGAACTGGTGCTCTCCACTCTCTCTCCTGCGACAGTTGGAACTGGTGCTCACCACTCTCCCGTTCTGTGACAGTTGGAACTGGTGCTCTCCACTCTCTCTCCTTCGACAGTTGGAACTGGTGCTCGCCATTCTCTCTGTCCTGTGACAGTTGGAACTGGTGCTCTCCACTCTCTCTCTCCTGTGACAGTTGGAACTGGTGCTCTCCACTCTCTCTCTCCTGTGACAGTTGGAACTGGTGCTCTCCACTCTCTCTCCTGCGACAGTTGGAACTGGTGCTCACCACTCTCCCGTTCTGTGACAGTTGGAACTGGTGCTCTCCACTCTCTCTCCTGCGACAGTTGGAACTGGTGCTCACCACTCTCCCGTTCTGTGACAGTTGGAACTGGTGCTCTCCACTCTCTCTCCTGCGACAGTTGGAACTGGTGCTCACCACTCTCCCGTTCTGTGACAGTTGGAACTGGTGCTCTCCACTCTCTCTCCTGTGACAGTTGGAACTGGTGCTCTCCACTCTCCCGTTGGTGTAGGAGGGAGGTCTTTAGTTTCCTGAACAATTGAGACCGCTTCTGGGGAAGGTAGGACCTGTACGAGTCGGACAGGTTACACCTCAACAGAGACAGGACCAATGTTCTCGCAGGTGGTTTTGATAGTGCAGTTGGGAGGGCTTTAAACTAGCTTGGCAGGAGGATGGGAACCAGGAGAGGGCTCTGAGCTAGTTAGAGTGGGTGAGAGCTCAGATGAACAGAACCCCAAGAAAGAATGCAAAAGACAGGAGGCAACAGAGCAGAGTAGCACTGGAGTAAGTGTAAACCACAAGGTGATAGGAAGGGACAATATGTATGAATATAAAGGGGCTGCAGGAGGGGTCAAAACTAAAAATCATGGTTTAAAAACTAGTATTAAAACACTTTACCTAAACGCACGCAGCATTCGAAACAAAGTAAATGAGTTGACGGCACAAATCATTACAAATGGGTATGATTTGGTGGCCATTACAGAAACGTGGTTGCAGGGTGGCCAAGACTGGGAATTAAACATACAGGGGTATCTGACAATTCGGAAAGATAGACAAGAAGGGAAAGGAGGTGGGGTAGCTCTGTTAATAAAGGATGATATCAGGATTGTGAGAGACGATATTGGCTCCAATGAACAAAATGTTGAATCATTGTGGGTGGAGATTAGAGATAGTAAGAGGAAAAAGTCACTGGTGGGTGTAGTTTATAGGCCCCAAATAATAACTTCACGGTAGAGCGGACAATAATCAGGGGAATAATGGAGGCATGTGAAAAAGGAACGGCAGTAATCATGGGGGATTTTAACCTACATATCGATTGGTCAAATCAAATCGCATGGGGTAGCCTTGAGGAGGAATTCATAGAATGCATACGGGATTGTTTCTTAGAACAGTATGTTACAGAACCTACAAGGGAGCAAGCTATCTTAGATCTGGTCCTGTGTAATGAGACTAGAATAATAAACGATCTCCTAGTAAAAGATCCTCTTGGAATGAGTGATCACAGTACGGTTGAATTTGTAATACAGATTGAGGGTGAGAAAGTAGTGTCTCAAATGAGCGTACTATGCTTAAACAAAGGGGACTACAGTGGGATGAGGGCAGAATTGGCTAAAGTAGACTGGGAACACAGGTAAGAAAAGGGATAACCAGCCGTGGATAACCAAGGAAATAAAGGAGAGTATCAAATTAAAAACCCATGCGTATAAGGTGGCCAAGGTTAGTGGGAAACTAGAAGATTGGGAAAATTTTAAACGACAGCAAAGATTGACTAAGAAAGCAATAAAGAAGGGCAAGATAGATTACAAAAGTAAACTTGCGCAAAACATAAAAACAGATAGTAAAAGCTTTTACCGATATATAAAACGGAAAAGAGTGACTAAAGTAAATGTTGGTCCCTTAGAAGATGAGAAGGGGGATTTAATAATGGGAAATGTGGAAATGGCTGAGACCTTAAACAATTATTTTGCTTCGGTCTTCACAGTGGAAGACACAAAAACCATGCCAAAAATTGTTGGTCACGGGAATGTGGGAAGGGAGGACCTTGAGACAATCACTATCACTAGGGGGGTAGTGCTGGACAGGCTAATGGGACTCAAGGTAGACAAGTCCCCTGGTCCTAATGAAATGCATCCCAGGGTATTAAAAGAGATGGCGGAAGTTATAGCAGATGCATTCGTTATAATCTACCAAAATTCTCTGGACTCTGGGGAGGTGCCATTGGATTGGAAAGCAGCTAATGTATCACCTCTGTTTAAAAAAGGGGGCAGACAAATAGGCCGATTAGACTAACATCTGTAGTGGGGAAAATGCTTGAAGCTATCATTAAGGAAGAAATAGCGGGACATCCAGATAGGAATAGTGCAATCAAGCAGACGCAACATGGATTCAGGAAGGGGAAATCATATGTAATTAATTTACTGAAATTCTTTGAGGATATAACGAGCATGGTGGATAGAGGTATAGCGATGGATGTGGTGTATTTAGATTTCCAAAAGGCATTCGATAAGGTGCCACACAAAAGGTTACTGCAGAAGATAAAGGTACGTGGAGTCAGAGGAAATGTATTAGCATGGATAGAGAATTGGCTGGCTAACAGAAAGCAGAGAGTCGGGATAAATGGGTCCTTTTCGGGTTGGAAATCGGTGGTTAGTGGTGTGCCACAGGGATCGGTGATGGGACCACAACTGTTTACAATATACATAGATGACCTAGAAGAGGGGACAGAGTTTAGTGTAACAAAATTTGCAGATGACACAAAGATTAGTGGGAAAGCAGGTTGTGCAGAGGACACAGAGAGGCTGCAAAGAGATTTAGATAGGTTAAGCGAATGGGCTAAGGTTTGGCAAATGGAATACAATGTCGGAAAATGTGAGGCCATCCACCTTGGAAAAAAAACAGTAAAAGGGAATATTATTTGAATGGGGAGAAATTACAACATGCTGCGGTGCAGAGGGACCTGGGGGTCCTTGTGCATGAATTCCAAAAAGTTAGTTTGCAGGTGCAGCAGGTAATCAGGAAGGCGAATGGAATGTTGGCCTTCATTGCGAGAGGGATGGAGTACAAAAGCAAGGTGGTCCTGCTACAACTGTACAGGGTATTGGTGAGGCCGCACCTGGAGTACTGTGTGCAGTTTTGGTCACCTTACTTAAGGAAGGATATACTAGCTTTGGAAGGGGCACAGAGACGATTCACTAGGCTGATTCCGGAGATGAGGGGGTTACCTTATGATGATAGATTGAGTAGACTGGGTCTTTACTCGTTGGAGTTCAGAAGGATGAGGGGTGATCTTATAGAAACATTTAAAATAATGAAGGGGATAGACAGGATAGAGGCAGAGAGGTTGTTACCACTGATCGGGGAGACTAGAACTAGGGGGCACAGCCTCAAAATACAGGGGAGCCAATTTAAAACCGAGTTGAGAAGGAATTTCTTCTCCCAGAGGTTTGTGAATCTGTGGAATTCTCTGCCCAAGGAAGCAGTTGAGGCTAGCTCATTGAATATATTCAAATCACAGATAGATAGATTTTTAACCAATAAGGGAATTAAGGGTTATGGGGAGCAGGCGGGTAAGTAGAGCTGAGTCCACGGCCAGATCAGCCATGATCTTTTGAATGGCGGAGCAGGCTCGAGGGGCTAGATGGCCTACTCCTGTTCCTAATTCTTATGTTCTTATGTTCTTATAAATGTACAAAACTCTTAGAGGGCTTGGCAGGGTAAATGCTGAGAGGTTGTTTCCCCTGTCTGGAGAGTCTATATCTAAAGATCATAGTCTCAGGATAAGGGGTCGGCCATTCAGGACCGTGATGATGAAAAGTTTCTTTACTCAGAAGGTTGTCAATCTTTGGAATATTCTACCCCAAAGTGTTGTGGATGCTCAGTCGTTGAGTATATTCAAGACTGAAATTGAGAGACCTTTGGGCATTAAGGGAATCAAGGGACATAAGATAGGGCGGTAAAGTGGAGTCGAGGTCGAAGAACATAAGAACATAAGCATATGAGAAATAGGAGTAGGCCATTTGGCCCCTCGAACCTGCTCTGCCATGCAATAAGATCATGGCTGATCTGATCCCGTCCTCAACTCCACTTCCCGCCTGCTCCCCATAACCCTTAACTCCCTTATCATTCAAAAATCTGTCTATCTCCACCGTAAATATACTCAAAGACCCAGCCTCCACAGCTCTCTGGGATAGAGAATGGCATGGGGTAAGATCTTATTGAATGGCGGCGCAGGTTCTTGGATCTATTTCTTATGTTCAAAGTCTTTTTGCCAATTTTGCTGCTGCATCTGAATGAAGAAGATGTGGGGACATAAAATGGCAGAGGACTGCTGATCATGGAAGGAGGGGGCAATGTAACTGACATAAGACACACAGTAGCATGCAGTTGAGTATCTGCCAGCTCAATGTGTGGTGGACATGCCCAGACGGGAATGCAATATTCCACAACTGCTTAGCAAAGCATGAGAGCAGATGCACGTACAGTGGAGGCACTGGCGATGTGTTCGTTTCAGGTTTTGACTTGCTCAGCTTTTTTCAGTCGATAGTGATTGGTCGAGGGTGATGTTCCAGTAGTTATCCTGCAGCCACGATGGAAACCAGCTTGATCTGGGCTAAGCACTGCATCGATTCGTGGTGCCTTGTACAATCTTAAAACCTTCCTTTCGAAGATTGAACCTTGCTTGGAATTTGTGAGAGGAAACCTAAAAAAAAAAAATGCCTCCCAGCCCTTCTGGAAGTGGGTGGCACTGGTGCTGAGTGCCACCTTTCTTACGCCCAGATTCCAGACCAATGTTGCAAGAAGTTCAATGACCTGGTCAGAGCAGGCAAGGTAATATATCAATTATTCTCCCTTTTGTTCATCGGAGCACTCTTCCCCCTCAATGATCTTCTGCGCAAATAACCCTTCACAATATACTCTGGTTAAAGAGGCATTAACTCAGGATCTTACAGTATGTGTCAGCATCTCCCCTAATTTGCAGGTAGAATCTTAAGCCGCCTTTCTCTGCTTTACCAGAATCATACCACCACATCTCTTACTTCAGGTGTCTGATGCTACTAGTCTACGATCAATTGCTAGCCTTCACCTATAATTTGCTCCATCTTGTTGCAGACAAACTTGTGCATGATGCCTGTGAGAGGTAGACCACCATAGAGGTTATCTTGACCTTAAGGAGCTCTTGATATACGAGGAGCAGGCCAAGGTGCTGATGGGGAGGACACTGCTGCTGCCACTACAACCCTCCGCGATCTTGGCGCTCCTCCAATTCTGGCCTCTGGCACATTCCCAGCAGGGTCCTGATGGATATGACCTTCAGCCTGGACTTGGTCTGGTGGTACAGGCCTGAGAAGGGGCAATTTCTCGTTGTTCTTCAATGGCAGCAAAGTCAGGTTAATCCTGTAGCATATTAGATGTGTGTCTAAACAGTTCCCTTCATGGTTTAGAATTTCTAATAATACAACGGAAAAGCTTCCTCCAATTCATATGAAGGATCCAGGACCAAGCTTTGGGATGCATTGTAACAAGAGGGGCAAGTGATGGAGGGTTCTGATCTAAAATGATCTATCTTGGAGGAGGAGGTCAGTCTTACACTGGGTCCATTGCTTTGAAAGATTCCCTCATATGGGAAGAGCTGAATTAGATAGTTGATGAGGTGTACGCCTGCTATGTGGCACTGCACTTGGGCATCTAGAACACAGGTGGCTGGCATGTCAAGCTGCCCTATGTACATTGTTCCACTATATTGGGGGTAGCTGATGGGACAAGGCTAACACTTGCATGATGTCATTACCCGGAGAGCGGGTATGAGAATACAGTCTCATATATCAAGGGTTTTGGACCTACCATGACAGGGTTGCAGAGGTGCAGCTGAAGAATCAGACCTTCCAGTGGTGGAACCACCAATTATAGGGTACGGTGTGTGACTATGCTGTGGTCAAGAGGGTTGGTGACAATGCACTTGCACATTTTATGTTGAGTCGTGCCACCCAGTCATCATGTCATTCACAAGGAGCTCCTGCTCAGCCTTTTGTCCACCTGACTTTGGCTTTTCAGTTGTCTAACATCTCACCAGTGGTGATTCTCCTGAGGTGGGGAATGGGTGGTAAGTAGAGTCTCTTTGATGTATCTGTGGCTAGAAAATGACACGCCTGGTGATGGATGCTCAGAACCAAGGTAACCTTCTGTGGCAGACTCTGTAATCGAACTACCTGAGCCAGACAGGTAGGCAGTACTGTAGGGCACATTGTCTGCGTGCTGGACACAAGACTCCCAAAGCAAGAGCTCTACTCGGAACTCCTACATGGCAAGCGAGCCCCAGGTGGGTAGAGGAAATGTTTCAAGGACACCCTCAAAGCCTCCTTAATAATATACAATATCCCCACCGGCATCTGGGATTCCCTGGCCAAAGACCGCCCTAAGTGGAGGAAGAGTATCCGGGAGGGCGCTGAGCACCTTGAGTCTCATCGCCGAGAGCATGCAGAAATCAAGTGCAGGCAGCGGAAGGAGCGTGCAGCAAACCAGATTCCCCACCCACCCTTTCCTTCACCCATTGTCTGTTCCACCTGCGACAGAGACTGTAATTCCTGTATTGGACTGTTTAATCACCTAAGAACTCATTTTTGGAGTGGAAACAAGTCTTCCTCGATTTCGAGGGACTGCCTATGATGATGACTGTAGGACACTGTTGATGATTGACCTGTCAGCCTGGCTTAGCAGGGGAACCCAGAAGGGAAGACTGTTACTGGGGACTGTAGCCGTTTCACTCAGATCCAGATAACCCTGTAAACCAATGCCCCAACAGGTAGGGTGGTTCTGGCTAGACCAGCAGCAGGAAGCTTCTCAATGCTCCATTACTTGTAGACTGCACCAGTAGCCCGACACACTCTCAGGAGCCTTGTCTGCATTCGACTTGTACTAGATTTCTGGATTTAAGTATGTGGGGTGCAAAAACGGTGGAGTTTGTCATGATTGGTATTTAGCACAAGGTCTTCAGTGAAAAATTATTTGCTGTCGAGTAATATTTTTCGTAAACCATTTTGAATGGGAGCAATCCACGAAACACCAATAAATACTCTATTCGCACTTCCTAATGCACCACTTTACCTGTATCAACTTGTTCTGTAAAATTAGCAGTAAATAGGGCTTTTCTGTCATCGGTATTTGACTATATCTTTTCCACCATTTCAGTGATTTAGGGGTTTTCCTCCCTTACCTGAGGAGGAAATATTATTACTGCGATCAAACGAACCAGCCACAAGCTGGTTTTACACCACCCTTTTTTCTAAGGTAAGAACTCATCTGGTTGGCATGTGCGAGATACATTATAGATGTGGTGATGTACTCTGGTCCGTAATCCCAGCAGAATTTTAAACAGGTTCTTTATGAAGTTGATGAACTAGTCAGTGCAGGTGAATAAGCAATGTCATCTCCACCACTTATTGAAAATATCATGTGGATGATTTCCAATTTGTAATTATGTTTCAATTAGATGAATTATACATAAAGCGTGCAACCCGGAAGGGTATAGAGTAAAGCTAAAAATAGAAAAACCTTAATATAGCACATCAAAAGTGAATCAGCTTAAATACATAAAACTCATTTGTAAGAGCAATTTTGAAATATTAGTAGTCATGGCTATTCCTTCTAACTCTTTTATATTAATTTTCCATTAGGATGACTGATGTCATCATCTTTAAGAGTTCGTATGTGCAATCTTTTAAAAGGCCGCAAACAATCAACTATAAACTGCAAATAAGTGAAGGGAACTTTATCAAATTAATGGAAAATGTTGCCCCTGGTGCCGATGGTGCCAGTACCCATTGGTCACGGAAGGCCTCAAGCATACCGGTGGACACTGCCTGGATGTTACTCTCCAGGGACATCCAGGCGCAGGAGAGATGCAGGCAGTTGGGCCGAATGACCCCCTCGACAGTGCGCTGCCTGGACCTCTGGATGGTCACTTTGGCCAGGTTCAGCAGCAGTTGCACGAGGAGGCCCTCCGACTAACCCACTCTCCCTGCAAAGGATCAAAGGATCAGCAGCTTGGGACTGAAGTGCAGCTAGAGATTAATCAAATAGAGGAAGAGGGGCTGCAGCCTCTTGCACGCCACATATACGTGAAACACGGACTCATCCAAGCCGCCAAAAATTGCAGGCACCCTGCAGGGAGTCCGTGAACCTGTTTAATAACCTATTGGATGGGACTGCTCCGTGTAACACAATCCACCCCAGATCCCCAATGTAAGCAAATTCCTTCATAGAGAATGCTTCACTAAGGTTCCCCGGCACAACTGGACGTCAAGATGGAACGCTGTGGCTTGTTCAGATGTAAGAAGAGGGTGATGGAATGGAGAGTGTGCTGGAGCAATCTATACAGGTAACCCCTTCCATATAGAATGCAAAGGCACGGAGCGAATTGGCTTCTTCATCTAATGTTAGAGTTTGGGTAAGTGAGTGTGTTAAGTCTGTAATGCACTTATGAATGACTCCACAAGGCAATGTGTTGTACTCAAACTGTAGTGACCTTGGTCCTTTATTCATAACTCCAGGGTGAGGCACCCTTTTATACAGCCCCTACCACCAGGGCAGGAAACTCCGGTCTCCACCAGTTGTACCCTCTAGTGGTGCCAGCAATGTATATAGTAAACCTTATTGATAATACATCAGATAAATAAGTCTCCATCTTATGCAACTATACAGTGACTACACAGAGAGTATATCTATAGTCTGCATATATAACAGAGTGGGTGCAGTGCAATATGCCAAAACAAATACTGTAACTTTCTACACTTACTTTGTTTTCTCGCTGAGTACCACAATTGTGCAATAAAAATAGAAACATAGAAACATAGAAAATAGGTGCAGGAGTAGGCCATTCGGCCCTTCCAGCCTGCACCGCCATTCAATGAGTTCATGGCTGAACATGCAACTTCAGTACCCCATTCCTGCTTTCTCACCATAGCCCTTGATCCCCCAAGTAGTTAGGACTACATCTAACTCCTTTTTGAATATATTTAGTGAATTGGCCTCAACAACTTTCTGTGGTAGAGAATTCCACAGGTTCACCACTCTCTGGGTGAAGAAGTTTCTCCTCATCTCGGTCCTAAATGGCTTAGCCCTTATCCTTAGACTGTGTCCCCTGGTTCTGGACTTCCCCAACATTGGGAACATTCTTCCTGCATCCAGCCTGTCTAAACCCATCAGAATTTTAAACGTTTCTATGAGGTCCCCTCTCATTCTTCTGAACTCCAGTGAATACAAGCCCAGTTGATCCAGTCTTTCTTGATAGGTCAGTCCCGCCATCCCGGGAATCAGTCTGGTGAACCTTCGCTGCACTCCCTCAATAGCAAGAATGTCCTTCCTCAAGTTAGGAGACCAAAACTGTACACAATACTCCAGGTGTGGCCTCACCAATGCCCTGTACAACTGTAGCAACACCTCCCTGCCCCTGTACTCAAATCTCCTCGCTATGAAGGCCAACATGCCATTTGCTTTCTTAACCGCCTGCTGTACCTGCATGCCAACCTTCAATGACTGATGTACCATGACACCCAGGTCTCGTTGCACCTCCCCTTTTCCTAATCTGTCACCATTCAGATAATAGTCTGTCTCTCTGTTTTTATCACCAAAGTGGATAACCTCACATTTATCCACATTATACTTCATCTGCCATGCATTTGCCCACTCACCTAACCTATCCAAGTCGCTCTGCAGCTCATAGCATCCTCCTCGCAGCTCACACTGCCACCTAACTTAGTGTCATCCGCAAATTTGGAGATACTACATTTAATCCCCTCGTCTAAATCATTAATGTACAGTGTAAACAGCTGGGGCCCCAGCACAGAACCTTGCGGTACCCCACTAGTCACCGCCTACCATTCTGAAAAGTACCCATTTACTCCTACTCTTTGCTTCCTGTCTGACAACCAGTTCTCAATCCATGTCAGCACACTACCCCCAATCCCATGTGCTTTAACTTTGCACATTAATCTCTTGTGTGGGACCTTGTCGAAAGCCTTCTGAAAGTCCAAATATACCACATCAACTGGTTCTCCCTTGTCCACTCTACTGGAAACATCCTCAAAAAATTCTAGAAGATTTGTCAAGCATAATTTCCCTTTCACAAATCCATGCTGACTTGGACCTATCATGTCGCCTCTTTCCAAATGCGCTGCTATGACATCCTTAATAATTGATTCCATCATCTTACCCACTACCGATGTCAGGCTGACCGGTCTATAATTCCCTGTTTTCTCTCTCCCTCCTTTTTTAAAAAGTGGGGTTACATTGGCTACCCTCCACTCGATAGGAACTGATCCAGAGTCAATGGAATATTGGAAAATGACTGTCAATGCATCCGCTATTTCCAAGGCCACCTCCTTAAGTACTCTGGGATGCAGTCCATCAGGCCCTGGGGATTTATCGGCCTTCAATCCCATTAATTTCCCAACACAATTTCCTGACTAATAAGGATTTCCCTCAGTTCCTCCTCCTTACTAGACCCTCTGACCCTTCTTATATCCGGAAGGTTGTTAATGTCCTCCTTAGTGAATACCGAACCAAAGTACTTGTTTAATTGGTCCGTCATTTCTTTGTTCCCCGTTATGACTTCCCCTGATTCTGATTGCAGGGGACCTACGTTTGTTTTTACTAACCTTTTTCTCTTTACATATCTATAGAAACTTTTGCAGTCCGTCTTAATGTTCCCTGCAAGCTTCTTCTCGTACTCCATTTTCCCTGCCCTAATCAAACCCTTTGTCCTCCTCTGCTGAGTTCTAAATTTCTCCCAGTCAATGTAGGAGGTAGTGATAGAGTCCGTCTCTGAAAGGATCTGAACATCAACACTTAAGAACATAAGAAACATAAGAATTACGAGCAGGAGTAGGCCATTTGGCCCCTTGAGTCTGCTCTGCCATTCAATGAGATCATGGCTGATCTTCTACCTCAACTACACTTTCGTACAATATCCCCATATCCCTTGATTTCCTTAATATCCAAAAATCTGTCAATCTCTGTCTTGAATATACTGAGCCTCTACAGATCTCTGGGGTAGAGAATTCCAAAGATTCACCACCCTCTGAGTGAAGAAATTTCTCCTCATCTCAGTCCTAAATGGCCGATCACTTATTCTGAGACTGTGACCCCTGGTTCTAGACTCCCCAGCCAGGGGAAACATCCTCCCTGTATCCACCCTGTCAAGCCCTGTAAGAATTTTGTATGTTTCAATGAGATCACCTCTCATTGTTCTAAACTCTAGAGAATATAGACCTAGTCTACTCAATCTCTCCTCATAGGAAAGTGCCCCCCATCCCAGGAATCAGTCTGGTGAACCTTTGTTGCACTTTCTCTATGGCAAGTATATCCTTCCTTAGGTAAGAAGACCAAAACTGTACACAATACTCCCGGTGCGATCTCACAAGGGCTCTATATAATTACAGTAAGATGTCTTTACTCATATTCAAATCCTCTTGTAAGAAAGCTCAACATACCATTTGCTTTCATAACTAGAGTGGCGTTCATCCATTAGTCCAGTTCAGAGGAAATTTAGGCTTACCGTTACTATGTTATAACAGATGGCCCTGCAGGATTTTATAAAACCATTTGTAACATTTATTTATGATGGGAGTGAGATCAACTTTAAACTAGTCCAGACACCAGTGTGCAGTAAAAGTTCCGGTATCAGGTTATCCCTCAGTTACACTGTGGAACTGCCTCATTCTGCAACAGTTCCGGTTGCACCAATCTGAAAGAAAGAAAAAACTTGCATTTATATAGCGCCTTTCATGATCTCAGGACATCCCAAAGCGCTTTACAGCCAGTTAAGTATTTTTGACATGTAGTCACTGTTGCAATATCGGCAGCCAATTTGCTCACAGCAAGATCCCACAATCGGCAGTGTGATTTTTCTTTTGACTGATGTTGTTTGGGGGATAAATGGTGGCTAGGGCACTGGGAAGAACTCTCCTTTGCTCTTGTTGAAATAGTGCCATGGGATCATTTAACTTCATTTTTAAAAACTTACATGGGACATTTTATGAGCAGCTCCAGCGGTCCGCTTTGCATTAAGATCTAGTGGGCGGAGCTTGTGCAGCATGCACGCCATACTTTGTGGGATTAGAATGAAATCACAGATCCCTGATTTGCATAAATGAAGGAGTCTCCGGCCTGTTTCGGGCAGGAGCGCTGGCTGTATATTTCTAAAATCGCACCGGCCCAGATATCACCAGGAGCAGGCAATAAACACCGCACTGCGATTTGCGTTTCACTAGCCCCCCTTTTGCCGCTGAAAAACAGGGGCGGTACAGGATCAAAGCCCTCTCTCTAAACAAAAAAGCTTGAAAACTACAGTCCTTGCACTAGGTGCACAGTTAACTCCCCCACACACAATGCTACAGGCAGCTACACAGCAGCTGAAACACAATGTGCTGCAACCATTAAAAGGGGAAAGGAATGGCATGTCAAAAAAAAAGGAAAGATGTGCATTTATATAGCACCTTTCACAACCTCTGTCAGGCCAAGACCTGGCTCTGTCAAGCCCGTGTGGTGGATGATGTGCAACAGCCATCACCCATTAAAAATATCCATGCAGAGGCATCTTCTACCCTTCAGGATGTAGTTCAGGACCTGGAATATTAGGTCCTTCATTGAAACACCTGTGAACTCATCGTTTTTTTGGCGTGGAAGTAAGTCATCCTCGTTTCGAAGGACTGCCTATGATGATGATGATTCATAACCTTGGGACGCTCCACAGTGCATTATATCCAATGAAGTACTTTCGAAATGTAGTCACTGTTGAGAATTTTTCTAACTATGGTTGAAGATAAAAGGGGATTAATGGAATGTTGACTGCAAAGGTCAATGGCCCATCCTGAAACACAGAGGAACAACTGTATAACTGACAGATTTAAACAGGTTGATTCCCCGTGCACAGAGAAATATGTAATTGCATTTATATAACGTAAATTGGCTGCCACATTTACCTGCATCATCTTAGGCAGTCCCTCGAAATCGAGGAAGACTTGCTTCCACTCTAAAAGTGAGTTCTCAGGTGACTGAACGGTCCAATACTGGAATTACAGTCTCTGTCACAGGCGGGACAGACAGTGGTCGGAGGAAAGGGTGGGTGGGTGAGTCTGGTTTGCCGCACTCTCCTTCCGCTGCCTGCGCTTGGTTTCTGCATGCTCTCGGCGACGAGACTCGAGGTGCTCAGCGACCTCCCGGATGCGCTTCCTCCACTTAGGGCGGTCTTTGGCCAGGGACCCCCAGGTGTCAGTGGGGATGTTGCATTTTATCAGGGAGGCTTTGAGGGTGTCCTTGTAACGTTTCCTCTGCCCACCTACATTACAACTGTGACTACACTTCAAAATACTTCAGGGGCTGTGAAGCGCTTTGGGTTGTCATAATAAGATAAGAAATAGGAACAGGAGTAGACCATGTGGCCCCTCGAGCCTGCTCCGCCATTTAATACGATCATGGCTGATCCGATCATGGACTCAGGTCCACTTCCCTGCCAGCTCTCCATAACCCTGATGCGCTATATAAATGCAAGTCTATAATTACAACCTCCTGCCAATGGTGCTGCTGGAAGTTTGTTCTGAAGCGCTGACATTTCTTTTAATTTGCTTGTTTGGACAGGGATTGTGCACTGTTTATGGGTAGCCTCAGTCAAACTCTTCAGGGGAGGGTCAGCTCTTCAGTGAAATGACTCCCGAGCAGCATCCAGCCAAAATGTAACTACAAGATATCACATGATAGATCATAAGATAAATACAGATGAGCAAAGCCTTTTAGCATCCATCTAAAAGAAAAATCTATAGTGCTCCCATCACAGCATTTAACCATCTCTTAAATGTCTTAAAAGAATTTCACTCAATCCGCCCCACATATTAATCACTCTTTGCAAGAAGATCTTGTTGACATCAGTCTTAAATTTGCAGTTAGCCAGTTTAACCTTTGCCCCTTGAAAGGTTGATACAGATAGTTGATACAAGAGAAAAAAAGACTCTTATTGTTATAGCACATTTCACAACCCCAGGACGTCTCAATGCACTTAATAGCCAATTAAGTACTTTTGAAGTGTAGTCACTGTTGTAATTTGTCCCAAAGCCTCCTTGATAAAGTGCAACATCCCCACCTGCACCTGCGAGTCCCTGCCCAAAGACCTCCCTCAGTGGAGGAAGTGCATCTGGGAGGGCGCTGAGCACCTCGAGTCTCGTCGTCGAGAGCATACAGAAAACAAGCGCAGGCAGCGGAAGGAATGTGCGGCAAACCAGTCCAACCCACCCTTTCCTTCAACCACTGTCAGTCCCACCTGTGACAGAGACTGTAATTCCCGTATTGGACTGTACAGCCACCTGAGAACTCACTTTTAGAGTGGAAGCAAGTCTTTCTTGATTTCGAGGGAATGCCAATGATGATGATGATGATCCCAAAGAATGGTGCTACAGGTTGATGGGTTAGTTGCTGGACTGTGTGCTTAGACATGTCCGTTAATAGTCTGTTAATATGGCAGGGGGATGGGAACATATGCAGCGAGATAGGGCGAAGTAATATGGAGTCAGAAACAGATGGTAGAAAGATAAAAAGCAATATTGGAAGGCCGAGTAAACAAAGGCAAGAAACAAAAAGGGCCACACTACATCATAATTCTAAAAGGACAAAGGGTGTTAAAAAAATAAGCCTGAAGGCTTTGTGTCTTAATGCAAGGGGTATCCGTAATAAGATGGATGAATTAACTGTGCAAATAGATGTTAACGGATATGATGTGATTGGGATTACAGAGACGTGGCTCCAGGATGATCAGGGCTGGGAACTCATCATCCATGGGTATTCAACATTCAGGAAGGATAGAATAAAAGGAAAAGGAGGTGGGGTAGCATTGCTGGTTAAAGAGGAGATTAATGCAATAGTTAGGAAGGACATTAGCTTGGATGATGTGGAATCTATATGGGTAGAGCTGCAGAACACCAAAGGGCAAAAAACATTAATGGGAGTTGTGTACAGATCTCCAAACAGTAGTTGTGATGTTGGGGAGGGCATCAAACAGGAAATTAGGGGTGCATGCAATAAAGGTGCAGCAGTTATCATGGGTGACTTTAGTATGCATATAGATTGGGCTAACGAAACTGGAAGCAATACGGTGGAGGAGGATTTCCTGAAGTGCATAAGGGATGGTTTTCTCGACCAATATGTCGAGGAACCAACTAGGGGGGAGGCCATCTTAGACTGGGTGTTGTGTAATGAGAGAGGATTAATTAGCAATCTCGTTGTGCGAGGCCCCTTGTGGAAGAGTGACCATAATATGGTGGAATTCTACATTAGGATGGAGAATGAAACAGTTAATTCAGAGACCATGGTCCAGAACCTAAAGAAGGGTAACTTTGAAGGTATGAGGCGTGAATTGGCTAGGATAGATTGGCGAATGATACTTAAGGGGTTGACTGTGGATGGGCAATGGCAGACATTTAGAGACCGCATGGATGAACTACAACAATTGTACATCCCTGTCTGGCGTAAAAATAAAAAAGGGAAGGTGGCTCAACCGTGGCTATCAAGGGAAATCAGGGATAGTATTAAAGCCAAGGAAGTGGCATAGAAATTGACCAGAAATAGCAGTGAACCTGGGGACTGGGAGAAATTTAGAACTCAGCAGAGGAGGACAAAGGGTTTAATTAGGGCAGGGAAAATAGAGTACGAGAGGAAGCTTGCAGGGAACATTAAGACGGACTGCAAAAGTTTCTAGAGATATGTAAAGAGAAAAAGGTTAGTAAAGACAAACGTACGTCCCCTGCAGTCAGAATCAGGGGAAGTCATAACGGGGAACAAAGAAATGGCAGACCAATTGAACAAGTACTTTGGTTCGGTATTCACCAAGGAGGACACAAACAACCTTCCGGATATAAAAGGGGTCAGAGGGTCTAGTAAGAAGGAGGAACTGAGGGAAATCCTTATTAGTCGGGAAATTGTATTGGGGAAATTGATGGGATTGAAGGCCGATAAATCCCCAGGGCCTGATGGACTGCATCCCAGAGTACTTAAGGAGGTGGCCTTGGAAATAGCGGATGCATTGACAGTCATTTTCCAACATTCCATAGACTCTGGATCAGTTCCTAAGGAGTGGAGGGTAACCAATGTAACCCCACTTTTTAAAAAAGGAGGGAGAGAGAAAACAGGGAATTATAGACCGGTCAGCCTGACATCAGTAGTGGGTAAAATGATAGAATCAATTATTAAGGATGTCATAGCAGCGCATTTGGAAAGAGGTGACATGATAGGTCCAAGTCAGCATGGATCTGTGAAAGGGAAATCATGCTTGACAAATCCTCTGGAATTTTTTGAGGATTTTTCCAGCAGAGTGGACAAAGGAGAACCAGTTGATGTGGTGTATTTGGACTTTCAGAAGGCTTTCGACAAGGTTCCACACAAGAGATTAATGTGCAAAGTTAAAGCACATGGGATTGGGGGTAGTGTGCTGACATGGATTGAGAACTGGTTGTCAGACAGGAAGCAAAGAGTAGGAGTAAATGGGGACTTTTCAGAATGGCAGGCAGTGACTAGTGGGGTACCGCAAGGTTCTGTGCTGGGGCCCCAGCTGTTTACACTGTACATTAATGATTTAGACGAGGGGATTAAATGTAGTATCTCCAAATTTGCGGATGACACTAAGTTGGGTGGCAGTGTGAGCTGCGAGGAGGATGCTATGAGGCTGCAGAGTGACTTGGATAGATTAGGTGAGTGGGCAAATGCATGGCAGATGAAGTATAATGTGGATAAATGTGAGGTTATCCACTCTGGTTGTAAAAACAGAAAGACAGACTATTATCTGAATGGTGACAGATTAGGAAAAGGGGAGGTGCAACGAGACTTGGGTGTCATGGTACATCAGTCATTGAAGGTTGGCATGCAGGTACAGCAGGTGGTTAAGAAAGCAAATGGCATGTTGGCCTTCATAGCGAGGGGATTTGAGTACAGGGGCAGGGAGGTGTTGCTACAGTTGTACAGGGCCTTGGTGAGGCCACACCTGGAGTATTGTGTACAGTTTTGGTCTCCTAACTTGAGGAAGGACATTCTTGCTATTGAGGAAGTACAGCGAAGGTTCACCAGACTGATTCCCGGGTTGGCGGGACTGACATATCAAGAAAGACTGGATCAACTGGGCTTGTATTCACTGGAGTTCAGAAGAATGAGAGGGGATCTCATAGAAACGTTTACAATTCTGACAGGTTTAGACAGGTTAGATGCAGGACGAATGTTCCCAATGTTAGGGAAGTCCAGAACCAGGGGTCACAGTCTAAGGATAAGGGGTAAGCCATTTAGGACCGAGATGAGGAGAAACTTCTTCACCCAAAGAGTGGTGAACCTGTGGAATTCTCTACCACAGAAAGTTGTTGAGGCCAATTCACTAAATATATTCAAAAAGGAGTTAGATGTAGTCCTTACTACTGGGGGGATCAAGGGTTATGGTGAGAAAGCAGGAATGGGGTACTGAAGTTGCATATTCAACCATGAACTAATTGAATGGCGGTGCAGGCTCGAAGGGCCGAATGGCCTACTCCTGCACCTATTTTCTATGTTTCTATGTTTCACAAGAAGTAAACATATTGATACAGAATCTGTGCCGAAAGTGACGGGTGCTGCTCAACTTCCTTCTGAGGTTAGGCAACTCATAAAGTGCTGGAGGAAATTCTCTTGGAGTGTGAAGCGGAACACATTTCTCAGTGATTCATTTGACATATTATCCAATTATGCTGTCTCACATGCCCTTGCTCAATTCGTTTTATTACAGTGCCAGTGTGAAACTGTCCATGTCACACACGTTTCGATACATGCAGAGATACACTGAGACTTCGTTAGCATGAATTTTATTTCGTACACATCGACTGAATTATGCATAGCTTTTTTCTGTTTTCATTTGTTTTAGTACAAACTTTCCCTGACTTTTCTGCGTTTTTCTCCCCTGCGCTATTCAAGCTTTGCACCAAGTTCAACTGAGAGTTATTGAGCGTGACCTTTTTGGAAGGTGGGAGATTATAAATCCATTTAAACTTATGGGAACTGTGTTTCAACCTGACACATTGAAGTGCGATACATTGTTAACTGTGAATTACACCAATGAGTGACACCTTTAGCAACGGTGATTTGGAGACCTGAGCTCACCAGACAACCTGCTCTGAATCGGACGTGAGTGTTTGGAGATGACTCTTCTGATTTTCCCTCCCTCCGTTCTTGTGACTCAAACCACACACATCATCCTGTAACTCGAGATAGTCGTGTTCCACTGCCCCTTCCCCACCCCTCCACGCTGCCCCTCCCCCCATCACATTGCCCCTCCACATTGCAGCATTTTGTGGATTTTTTAATTTTTCAAATAAAAGCATTTGTTAAATGAATTGTATTCTCATATTAAAGGATGAAACTGAGTACTGTAAAGTCTTTACTCTACAGTATGAAACCACACAAGGCACATTCTGGGGACAAGGTCACTCTGTGACCTTAACTCTTTATTCACAGGACTCCAAAGATGATGACCCTGTGTGGGACCTCCCTTTTTATACCTGTGTGATCAGGTAAGGAGTGTCTCCCACAAGTTCACCCCTAGTGCTCAAGGTGTGCATCTAGGTTGAGTGTATCCAGTAATACAGTGGTGTTGCATTGTGGTTACACACATGACAAGTACTGTATGCAATGAGTGAGTGTGACCTTAGCTCCTTTAATTAGACTCCAGAGTGCGGGTACAGCGTGGTAGGCCTGCTTATATACCATGCTCCCAAGGGATGCTGGGATCCCTTGGGACTCCAACAGGTAGGCCCTCTGGTGGTGGTGTGATACAGGTTGCCAAGGATTAAATAAATAACATCACTCCCTCGTAAAGTCAATAGTACACTTATTTACAGGATGAGACGATCTGGGGCTTTTCGCTCCCTTGTCGATCATCTCGGTACAAATGCAGGTGTGGGTGAGTTGGTTGGTTCTTCACTGGGCTGCTGGACAGCTGGCCTTGCCGGGCTGCTGGGGATGGTGAGTTCGGCTTCGTGGTCAACCGTGATGTCGGTTGCCACTTGCGTGTGTGTTGGAGGGTCAAAGTTGGTGGTGTCCTCTTCGGGTTGCTCGTAGCTGAATTGCAATTTGGTTTGGTCCAAATGCTTTCTGCACATTCGTCCATTGGCCAATTTGATCTGAAACACCTACTCTCTTTGGCTATGACCGTGCCAGCAAGCCTTTTGGGACCATGTCCATAATTGAATACAAACACAGGGTCATTGACCTCAATATCGCGTGACAAGTTTGCCCGATCATGGTACATGCTTTGTTGATGCCGCCTGCTCTCCATGTGATCATGGAGTTCAGGGTGGACAAGAGAGAGCCTTGTTTTGAGCATCCTTTTCATGAGCAGCTCAGCTGGGGGAATCCTGGTGAGCGAGTGGGGTCTGGTGCGGTAGCTGAGCAGAACTCTGGACAGTCGGGTCTGCAGGGAGCCTTCCGTCACTCGTTTCAAGCTTTGCTTGATGGTTTGTGATATGTCCTTGCTTACAGTATAAATGCACACGAGGCCCATACTTGAGAGAAGGTCACTCTGTGACCAGTTACCTTTATTACCAAGACCTCAAGTGATGGAGGTGGGTGGAGCTTCCCCTTTTATACCTGACAGTCCAGGTTAGGAGTATCTCTCACAAGTTCACCCCTTTGTGGTCAATGTTCTCAAGGTGTACAACTTAGGTCAGCTTATACATGGGTTATAATGATAGTTGAATACATGACATCACCTCCCCCCCAAAGTCTTATTGGGATCACAGGTTGAGTCTCTCTGGTGGTTTACGCTCCCTTGTAGAGCGCCTGAGTTGGGCTCCGGTTGTTGGGCGCTGGCCTGAGTGTCTGCTGTTTGCAGTGCCTCAGGCCTGTCCGGACTGCCCACAGTGACTGGGCTCTCCTCCACTTGGTTCCGGTGTTCGGTCACATGTGGTGGAGTAAACTCTACATCGTGTTCTTCCTCTGTTTCTTCCATGGGGTTGCTGAACCTCCTTTTAGTTTGATCCATGTGTTTACGGCAGATTTGTCCATTGGTAAGTTTAACTACCAAAACCCTATTCCCCTCTTTGGCAATCACAGTGCCTGCGAGCCATTTGGGCCCTGCAGTGTAATTAAGGACAAAAACAGATTCATTGACATCAATACATCACGCCCTCGCATTCCTGTCATGTTAGTCACATTGTGACTGACGCCTGCTCTCAACAATTTCTTTCATAGTAGGGTGTCTAATGGGTAACCTGGTTTTGAGCGTCCTTTTCAGTAGCAGCTCTGCGGGTGGAACCCCTGTGAGCGAGTGTGATCGGGATCTATTGGCCAACAGGAGATGTGATAAGTGGCTTTGTAGGGAACCCCCTTGGATTCTGAGCATCACCTGTTTGATTATCTGCATTGCTCGTTCCGCCGGGCCGTTTGAGGCTGGCTTGAATGGTGCTGTTCTGACATGGTTGATTCCATTATCTGCCTTGAAGTCCTGGAATTCAGTGCTTGTGAAGCACGGGCCATTGTCGCTGACCAAGACGTCTGGTCGACCATGGGCGGCGAACATTGCCCTTAGACTATCTATCGTGGCAGAGGATGTGTTTGAATTTAAAATGACACACTCAATCCATTTTGAGTAGGCGTCTACTACAACCAAAAACATTTTTCCCATGAAAGGGCCTGTATAGTCCACATGGATGCGTGACCTTGGCTTGGCGGGCCAGGACCAGGGGCTAAGGGGGGGCTTCCCTGGGTGCGTTGCCCAGCTGAGCACACGTGTTGCACCTGCGAACACACAGTTCCAGGTCTGCATCTATCCCTGGCCACCAATCGTGTGACCTGGCAATTGCCTTCATCATGACAATGCCCGGGTGCTCATTGTGAAGTTCTCTGATAAACACCTCTCTGCCCATCCGGGACATGACTACTTGGTTTTCCCACAGTAGGCAATCGGCCTGAATCGAGAGTTCATCCTTGCGCCTATGAAACGGTTTAAATTCCTCAGGGCATGCCCCGTACGTGGCTGCCCAGTCCCCATTCAGGACACATTTCTTAACTAAAGACAGTAGCGGGTCTTTATTTGTCCAGACTTTAATCTGACAGGCTTTCACAGGTGAGCCTTCGCTTTCGAAAGCTTTAACAGCCATGACCATCTCAGCATCATGCTCAGTTGCCCCCTCAGTGGTGGCTAGTGGGAGTCTGCTGAGTGCATCAGCGCAGTTTTCAGTGCCCGGTTTGTGCCGAATTGTGTAGTCATAGGCGGCTAACGTAAGTGCCCACCGCTGTATGCGGGCTGATGCATTCACATTTATGGCCTTGATGTCGGCCAAAAGGGACTTTAGGGGTTTGTGATCTGTCTCCAGCTCAAATTCCCTGCCAAATAGGTACTGATGCATTTTCTTTTACAGCATATACACATATCAGCGCTTCCTTTTCTACCATCCCGTAGCCCCTTTCTGCCTGGGACAGACTTCTGGAGGCATAAGCTACCGGCTGTAACTGACCATTGGCATTCATATGCTGCAACACACACCCGACCCCATAGGACGACGCATCGCACATTAAAACAAGTTTCATATACAGGTCATATAACGTTAACAGTTTGTTGGAGCATAACAAGTTGTGTGCTCTATCAAAAGCCCTTTCCTGGCTGTGCCCCCGACCCAATCACGACTGTGTAGGAGCACGTGTAGTGGCTCTAACAGCGTGCTCAATTTGGGAAAAAAGTTACCAAAATAGTTCAGGAGCCCCAGGAACGAATGCAGCTCCGTCGTGTTACAGGGTCTGGGTGCTCTCTGGATCGCCTCTGTTTTGGACACAGTGGGTCTGATCCCGTCTGCTGCTACCCTCCTTCCCAGGAATTCTACCTCTGGAGCTAAGAAGACGCACTTCGCCTTTTTCAGTCGCAGCCCTACCCAGTCCAGTCTGCGTAGCACCTCATCCAGGTTGTGGAGGTGTTCTTTAGTATCGCGACCCGTGATGAGGATGTCGTCTTGAAAAACCACTGTCCTTGGAATCGACTTGAGGAGGCTTTCCATATTTCGCTGAAAGATCGCGGCGACCGAACAAATCCCGAACGGACATCTGTTATACTCAAACAGCCCCTTGCGTGTCGTGATGGTGGTCAGCTTCTTTGACTCACTTGCCAGCTCCTGGGTCATGTAAGCTGAGGTCAGGTCCAATTTTGAAAAAGGTTTGCCACCGAATAGCGTCACAAAGAGGTCCTCCGCTCTCGGTAGCGGGTACTGGTCTTGGAGTGACACCCAATTGATGGTGGCCTTGTAATCGCCACATATCCTGACCGACCCATCCACCTTGAGCATCGGCACAATCGGGCTCTCCCGGTCACTGAATTCGACTGGCGAGATGATGCCTTCCCTCAGCAGGTGGTCCAATTCACATTCTATCTTTTACCGCATCACGTACAGCACTGCTCTGGGTTTATTTGAATCACTACCTTGGCCCCCATGAAAGTTCCAATGCCGGGATGAAATAATGAGTCAAATTTGTCCAGGATCTGTGAGCATGATACTCGCTCCACAAAAGAAATTGCATTGACATCGCCCCATTTCCAGTTCATGACAGCAAGCCAACTCCTCCCCAGTAGTGCGGGACCGTCCCCCGGGACAATCCAGAGTGGCAACCTGTTCTCCGAATCTTTGTGTGTCATGACTACCGTGGCGTTGCCTAGCACCAGAATGATCTCCTTTGTATATGTCCGTAGTTGTGCGTCAATCAGCAATAATTTTGGCCTCCTGGCCTTGGACACCCACAACCTTTCGAACTGTTTGATACTCATCAGGGACTGGCTGGCCGCTGTGTCTAGCTCCATTGATACTGGGATGCCATTGAGGAGCACTTTCATCATTATCGCTGGCATCCTGATATATGAACTATATATGTGCTCCACATGAACTCGCTGAACTTCAGCTTCCAGCCATTTCCCCCAGTATTCATTTGGCCTCGTAGGGCTTACATCGGGCCCGTCCTCCTCGTACATCAACCTGGCTGCAGGCTTCCTGCATATACGCGCCAAGTGACCGCTGACGTTGCAGTTTCTGCACGTATATTGCTGATACCTGCAAGCTCTGGCTGCGTGTTTGCCTCCACACCTCCAGCTTGAGCTGGAGGCCCCGTTGTTGGAAACAAAAGGTCCATTACCAGTCGATCGTCTCTGACTGTCTCTGTAACTGTCCTTAAGCGCACCATTAACAGGTGTTGATGGCAATCTGAGTCGATGCCAGGCCACCACACATGGGATCTGGCTATGGCTTTCAACATTACAATGCCTGGGTGGGTGCTGTGTAGGCACGTACGAACGTTTCTCTGCCTTTCTTGGCCAAGACCATGTGATTACCCCACAAAAGACAGTCCGCCTGTAAGGACATTTTGTCTTTGCGCCTGTGGAATGGCTTAATCTCTTCCTGCATCTCCGCTGGGACTCTGGACCAGCTCCCATGGAGGACACAGTTTTTTACCAGGGCCAGTAAAGGATCCTGGCTGGTCCAGGTCCTGATCTGGTGGGCCGTAACGGGTGACTTTTCATTTTTGAATGCATCCATCACCATGAGCAAGTCCGCAGGCTGTGCCATTTCCACCCCGGTGGTGGGCAATGGTAGCCGACTGCGAGCATCAGCGCAGTTCTCTGTGCCCGGTCTGTGGCAGATTACATAGTTGTATGCCGACAGCGTGAGCGCCCATCTTTGGATGCGGGCAGAGGCTTTGGTGTTAATCGCTTTGCTCTCTGAGAATAGCGATATGAGCGGCTTATGGTCAGTTTCTAGCTCAAACTTGAGACCAAACAAATACTGGTGCATTTATTTCACCCCGTAAACACACGCCAGAGCTTCTTTTTCAATCATGCTGTAGGCCCTTTCGGCCTTGGACAGATTCCTGGGTGCATAAGCGACCTGTTGCAAAATCCGATTTGTTAGCCTGTTGTAACACACACCCGACCCCGTATGACGACGCATCGCAAGTTAGCACTAATCGTTTACATGGGTTATACAGAACAAGCAGTTTGTTTGAACACAAGAGATTTCTGGCTTTCTCAAAGGCAGTCTCTTGTGAATTCCCCCATACCCGGTCGTTTCTCTTGCGCAGTAACACATGTAGGGGTTTTAGCAAGGTGCTTAACCTGGGTAGGAAATTACCGAAATAGTTGAGGAGTCCCAGGAACGACCGCAGCTCCGTCATGTTCTGTGGTCTCGGCACATTCTTGATGGCCTCCGTCTTGGTGTCGGTAGGTTTGATGCCGTCTGCTGCGATTCTTCTTCCCAAGAACTCGACCTCTGGCGCCAGGAAAACACACTTTGAGCATTTCAACCTGAGTCCCACGCGATCTAGCCGACTTAGAACCTCTTCCAGATTCTTCAAGTGTTCGATGGTGTCCCGACCTGTGACCAGTATGTCGTCCTGGAAAACCACGGTGCACGGAACCGACTTTAGCAGGCTCTCCATGTTCCGTTGGAAAATTGCCGCGGCCGAACGAATCCCGAACGGACATCTGTTACAGATGAACAGACCTTTGTGCGTGTTGATGCAGGTGAGGCCTTTCGAAGATTCTTCCAGCTTCTGCATCATGTAGGCCGAGGACAGGTCCAACTTGGTGAACGTCTTTCCTCCTGCCAGGGTCGCAAATAGGTCACCTGCCTTGGTTCTGTAGCAAAAAACGGTTAATCATTACTTTATTGTCCCCACAAATTCTGATCGTGCTGTCACCTTTGAGCACCGGGACAATCGGACTGGCCCACTCGTTGAATTCCACTGGCGCGATGATGCCTTCTCGTTGTAGCCTGTCCAGCTCAATTTCCACTTTCTCTCGCATCATATACGGTACCGCCCGTGCCTTGTGGTGGATGGGTCGTGTACCGGGAACCAAGTGGGTCTGTATTTTCACCCCCGAGAAACTTCCAATGCTGGGCTCGAACAACGATGGAAATCTGCTCAGAACCTGGGCACATGAAGCGTCATCGACAGACAAAAGCGCTCGGATGTCATCCCAGTTCCAGCGGATTTTTCCCAGCCAGCTTCTGCCGAACAGTGTGGGGCCATCCCCTGGCACGATCCATAGTGGGAATTCGTGCACAGCTCCATCATAGGAGACTTTGACTTCTGCGCTGCTAATTACAGGGATCAGTTCTTTGGTGTAAGTTCTCAGCTTGGTGTGAATGGGTCTGAGCTTAGGCCTGTGTGCCTTGTTGCTCCACAGCTTGTCGAAGGCCTTTTTGCTCATTATGAAGGGTGTCCAGTTCCATGGATACTGGAATTCCGTTCAGTTCAACTTTTAACATTATTGGTGGACATTTCGTGGTGAGGGTGTGTATCCCGTACACTTCTGTCTCCTTGGTTCGAGTCTCTAGTTCAGCCTGATCCACCATGGATTGATCTTCCTCTGCAACGTGATGGTTTGCAGGGTTTGCAGGGTTTGCAGCTCACCTGCACATTTGCTGGAGGTGTCCCATTGTTCAGCAGCTGTTGCATGCATAGTGCTTGAAGCGGCATTGATGGGCCCGATGATCATCTCCACAACGCCAACAAAGTGTTAATGCGAGGCAGTTAACAATTGATGGTGCACTCTGGGTCATCTGAGGTCGTGCAGCAGCCGGCTTGTACGTTCTGCAATGTATATTCCTGCTTGAAAACGATGTTACTTTGTGCACAGTACTGGCCGAAACCTCTTTTTATGCTGCAAAATTTGTTTGGTGTTATCGCTGGTGGACATAAATGCCTGGGCTATCGATATGGCTTTGCTCAGGTTCGGTGTTTCAACAGTCAATAGTTTGCGAAGGATTACCTCATGGCCAATGCCAAGCACAAAAAAGTCTATTAGCATTTGTTCAAGGAACCCATCAAATTCGCAATGTCCTGCAAGGCGCCTTAGTTCGGCGACGTAGCTCGCCACTTCCTGGCCCTCCGTTGACACGTGTAGAACATACCTCGCCATCAAAACGCTTTCCTTCGGATTTAGGTGCTCCTGGACCAGCGTACACAATTCTTCATACGATTTAGTTGTTGGTTTTACCGGAGTTAGAAGATTCTTCTTGAGGCCATAGGTTGTTGCCCCACAGACGGTAAGGAGGATCGCCCTTCGTTTGGCAGCGTTCTCGTCCCCTTCCAGATGGTTGGCCATGAAGTATTGGTCGAGTCTCTCCATGAAGGCCTCCCAATCATCCCCTTCTGGGAACCTCTCCAGGATACCAACAGTTCTTTGCATTTGTTCGTTACCTCGTCGCCAATTATTATGTTCATAATAAAGAATGAAACTGAGTACTGTATGCAATGCATGAAGTGTGACCTTAGCTCCTTTAATTAGACTCCAGAGTGCAGGTACAGCGTGGGAGGCCTGCTTATATACAGTGCTCCCAAGGGATGCTGGGATCCCTTGGCACTCCAACAGGTAGGCCCTCTGGTGGTGGTGTGATATGGGTCGCCAAGGGTTAAATACATAACAAATTGTACCTAGAGAGAAAAGGTCACATCGAACATTTTAAGACTCAGCACTCCCATCAATGTTGTTTATCTGTGCAGCACAGCCCTGGGCTGTGCAAAACCAATAGGAATATATTTGAGCTCAACCCTCAGGGTTGTCATATCAGTTTTTATATTACAGAGCAATTATACTGCCAATCTTATACTAACTTCTTCACAATACCACTTTTGCAAAGTTGCATCTAAATGAAAAGAACATAGAAGTTTACAGCACAGATGGAGGCCATTTAGCCCTGTGCAAGCTCTTTGCTGGTGCAATTGAAAAATAATCCCATTGTCCTGTGTTCTCCTCATTGCTTTGTATCTCCCTTTGCTTCAAGTATTTATCCATGTTTTTCCCCTTAAAAGATGCAGTGGTCTCTGTCTCAGTCATTGCCTGTGGCAAAGCATTTCATGATCCAGCAACTCTCTGCATCCCACTGGGACCCGCAGCCTCGGACTGTGGGAAACCATAGAATGTCCCAGCAACGCTCATACCAATCAGGAAATGGGCTGGCACCTCAATGGGCGGCACCTGCATCTCCTTCAAAGTGAGTATAACAGTGGGGGCTTCATCCATCCCCTCCACCTCCCCCGCCCCCTCACCCTCATGCTCTTGGTCTGGAAGGTGGGATTGGAAGATGTTCTCCTCTTCAGGCTCATCCACGTCTGAATCTTCTTCTGCATCGTCGAGGTTGGCCTCAAGTTCTGCAAAATATTAACAGAACAGACAAATGGTTAGCAGCAGAGGAGGGGGCAGGGTGGCATGAGTAGGCTCACACAGTGCGGGCAGCCGGCTCATTTGAAGAACCACGATGAATGTTAGCACACTGCATCAACTGAAGCGTAGCTGACGGAGACATCCCCATGAACCGAAGCACGGCTAGCCCGCGCAGTACTTAACATTTAGCAAAGCCAGACTGTGGAATTTGCGGGGCTTACCCTCTCCCTTGAGTGTGGGCCCAGCTTGTGCAGTGGTGGTTGCTTTTCTCCAGGCAGGGCCCATCAAAGCAGCGACCCTGTCTTCCAAGGGTGTCAGTGGGTGCAGATTTGCCGGGCCGCCTCCTGTTCGAGTTCTTTCCCGTTTGTTGTGGGCCACCTTCCTCTGCAGAGGTGAAACATAACTTTTTAGGGAGGGTGTCTTTCTGCTGGGTGGGACATATACAGATGGTCACATTTACAATTGCAATTCCATTGAGTAAATGAAAATCTTACTTACACTAACTACTTGACCAAGGTCCTGCCACTTCTCTTTCACTGGCCTCCAGACCTCGGGGTGGTCACCATTGCACAGTAATCTTCTGCAAGTTGGTTCCAGCGTTTCTTCATTTCTTTTGGCGAAACTTTTATGTGACCTCTGCTGGTGTCCAGCTCGTGCCATCTGGTCTCAATCACAGTAACCAGTGCCTCCACTGCATCCTGTGAAAAACTCTTGGTCCTTGTGCCGCGTTGCATCTTGTATTGCAGCTCCGATCTTTCCACTCAGAATTAAAGTTCTCACACACAACTGGCTCTTTAAAATGACCGAATGCAGACCAGGAGCTCTACTGGGCAATCACGTTAAAAATGGCCTTTTTTCCCCACGCGTGCGCAGAAGGGCGCGGGGGGCGGTGGGGGGGGGGGGGTATTGTTTTTTTTGGCGCAGACATCAGGCTCCACCCCCTGAAGCTACAGGAAACGCTGCGTGGCACCAATTTCAAAAAATAGAACGGGGAAATTGGTACATGTTTTTTGGAATAGTTGGGACCAGAAAAAACGGTCATAACTCTGGCAATATGCCGAGAAATGGCATTGGGGAAAATTGAGCCGATAATTTTGTTGAATCTATGTTGTCGCTCTCTATGGCTTTAATGTCCCTTCTATAACGATGCATCCAAGACAGCACACATTGGCCTAACCCAATGCTTTGTACAAATTTATTGTTACCTCTTTGCTCTTGTACTTTATGTCCCTACTTATAAAACCCAAAAGGGTATTGCCCTTTTTTTATGGTTTTATCTATCTGCATTCACACTTTTAGGGAATTAAGGGGTTGAAATTGGGTTTAGTACGCCGCCCGTTACCGCGCGCGGCAAGCGGCTAACGGGCAGCAAAGGCTTACCGTCGTCGGTAAGCGGCGGCGACGACTCGATCTAAATGGAGTCGGCTCTTTGGCAGCGGCAGCAAGAGGCAACACTGCGCGGCTAACGTCACCCGCCTGGTGACATCATCGAGCGTACAACGCCTCAATGATGCTTCTGTCGCGATATTTGCTTTGTACGGCTGCCGCACAAACAGCCGGCTACACAGCCTGAAAAAGTGGTCATAACAGAGCGGATCTCAGGCGGAAACGCCCAGAAAGGAAGGTAAGTTTTTCTCTTTATTTATTTCTGCATGTTTTCATTAGTTTTAAGCGTGGGGAAGCGTGTGTGTGGACCGGAGAAATTTTTTTTCTAGCGAGGCGGCAGCCTCTCGTCGGGAAATTCAGTCGGCCCCCTGAGCTCCCGCCCAAGGACGAGTGTGCAACCCCACTTTAGCGCTGATCTCTCATCTCCGGGTGTAAAAACTGAATTTAGGACTTTGAAGCTGTGCCTAACGCCCGGCGCTAAAATCAGCTGTCAGACAGTGACACCGCCTCAAAAACGGCGAGACGGAATTTTGACCCCAAAGTATTTAAATAACTAGATCTCTCTGTTCACCACATCATTCAACAAGTGTATGCTCACATTCTTTGCTTTTCCTCCCAAAGTTTGTTACTTCACACTTATCCACCTGAAGTTGCAGCTGCCAGCAACCTACCATCTCTGCCAGCCTGGCTATGGCCCTGAATTTCCTGGGGCTTTCTGCCGCTGCACTGCCATATCTTATCCGGAAGAATTGCGCACAAACGGGGGTTCCACCACACGTCTGCCAGTGCCTTAAGGAAGTTCAGAGTTTACGTTTTCCTGAGGTCTTTCAAGCCCTTGCTTTTTGAGAAAACTCCTTGTCCTTGTGTCATCAACAAGTTTTGAGATTGTGCTCTCAAGTTGAAATCAGTTACATACGTACCGAAAATAAAAGTGAACCCACTTGTACACACCACTTTCTTTCTCAACTCACTCCCACCCCATTTCTTGATCACCCAACTTTAACTCTTCAGTTCCACCATCACTGACATCATCAACTACCCCCACACCTTAAGAACTTAAGAAATCGGAACAGGAGTAGGCCATACGGCCCCTCGAGCCTGCTCCGCCATTCAATAAGATCATGGCTGATCCGATCATGGACTCAGCTCCACTTCCCCGCCCGCTCCCCATAACCCCTTATCCCCTTTTCGTTTAAGAAACTGTCTATTTCTGTCTTAAATTTATTCAATGTCCCAGCTTCCACAGCTCTCTGAGGCAGCAAATTCCATAGATTTACAATCCTCAGAGAAGAAATTTCTCCTCATTTCTGTTTTAAATGGGCGACCCCTTATTCTAAGATCATGCCCTCTAGTTCTAGTCTCCCCCATCAGTGGAAACATCCTCTCTGCATCCACCTTGTCAAGCCCCCTCATAATCTTATATGTTTCTATAAGATCACCTCTCATTCTTCTGAATTCCAATGAGTAGAAGCCCAACCTACTCAACCTTTCCTCATAAATCAACCCCCTCATCCCCGGGATCAACCTAGTGAACCTTCTCTGAAATGCTTTCAAAGCAAGTATATCCTTTCGTAAACATGGAAACCAAAACTGCATGCAGTATTCCAGGTGTGCCCTCACCAATACATTATAGAGCTGTAGCAAGACTTCCCTGCTTTTATACTCCATCCCCTTTGCAATAAAGGCCAAGGTACCATTGGCCTTCCTGATCACTTGCTGTACTTGCATACGATCCTTTTGTGTTTCATGCACAAGTACCCCCAGGTCCCACTGTATTGCAGCACTTTGCAATCTTTCTCCATTTAAATAATAACTTTCTCTTTGATTTTTTTTCTGCCAAAGTGCATGACCTCACACTTTCCAACATTATACTCCATCTGCCAAATTTTTGCCCACTCACTTAGCCTGTTTATGTCCTTTTGCAGATTTTGTGTATCCTCCTCACACATTGCTTTTCCTCCCATCTTTGTGTCGTCAGCAAACTTGGATACGTTACACTCAATCCCTTCTTCCAAGTCGTTAATATAGATTGTAAATAGTTGGGGTCCCAACACTGATCCCTGCGGCACCTCACTAGTTACTGGTTGCCAACCCGAGAATGAACCATTTATCCCGACTCTCTGTTCTCTGTTAGTTAGCCAATCCTCTATCCATGTTAATATATTACCCCCAACTTTGGTTTGGGTCCTACATCATTCTAACTGCTGTTACTGTCGTGCTTCAAGAAAGCTACTCTGCACCTCTCCAACTTCCACCCTATTTCTCACCATCTGCCTCAATGCTTGGAATGCATCATTGCCTTAAAATTATGCTGCCACCGATCCCTGTTGCAAACCCTGTAATCAGGTTGCCACTCCGACGAGATCATATCTAATATGTCCTTACTATACAGTATAAATGCACACGGGACCTATACTTGAGAGAAGGTCACTCTGTGACCAGTTACCTTTATTCCGGCACTGAAGTGATGAAGGTAGGTGGAGTTTCTCCTTTTATACCTGAGAGTCCAGGTTAGGAGTGTCTCCCACAAGTTCACCACCTTGTGGTCAGTGTTCTCAAGGTGTACAACTTAGGTCAGTTTATACATGGGTTACAATGACAGTAGAATACATGACATCACCTCCCCCCCAAAGTATTATTGGGATCACAGGTTAAGTCTCTCTGGTGGAGCGCCTGAGTTGGGGCTCCGGTTGTTGGACGCTGGCCTGAGTGTTTGCTGTTTGCGGTGCTTCAGGCCTGTCCGGACTGCCCACAGTAACTGGTTCCCTCCTCCGCTTGGTTCCGGTGTTCGGTCACCTGTGGAAGAGTGAATTCTACATCGTGTTCTTCCTCTGCTTCTTCTGTGGGTTTGCTGAACCTCCTTTTTGTTTGATCCACGTGTTTGCGGCAGATTTGTCCATTGGTAAGTTTAACTACCAAAACCCTATTCCCCTCTTTGGCAATCACAGTGCCAGCGAGCCATTTAGGCCCTGCAGCTGAGGACAAAGACAGGGTGATTGACATCAATACATCGCGCCCTCGCATTACCGTCATGGTAGTCACATTGTGACTGGCGCCTGCTCTCAACAATTTCTTTCATGATGTGGTGTATAAGGGATAACCTGGTTTTGAGTGTCCTTTTCATTCGCAGCTCTGTGGGTGGGACCCCTGTGAGCGAATGTGGTCGGGATCTATTGGCCAACAGGAGGCGTGATAAGTGGCTTTGTAGGGAACCCCCTTGGATTCTGAGCATCCCCTGTTTGATTATCTGCACTGCTCATTCCGCCTGGCCGTTTGAGGCTGGCATAAACGGTGCCGTTCTGACATGGTTGATACCATTTCCAGCCATGGAGTCCTGGAATTTAATGCTTGTAAAGCACGGGCTATTGTCGCTGACCAAGACGTCCAGTAGACCATGGGCGGCGAACATTGCCATAGACGTTCTACCATGGCAGAGGATGTGCTTGAATTAAGAATGTCACATTCGGTCCATTTGGAGTAGGCATCTACTACAACCAAAAACATTTTTCCCATGAAAGGACCTGCGTAGTCCACATGGATGCGTGACCATGGCTTGGCGGGCCAGGACGAGGGGCAAAGGGGGGCTTCCCTGGGTGCGTTGCCCAGCTGAGCACACGTGTTGCACCTGCGAACACAAAGTTCCAGGTCTGCATCTATCCCTGGCCACCAAACGTGTGACCTGGCAATTGCCTTCACCATGACAATGCCCGGGTGTTCATTGTGGAGTTCTCTGATGAACGCCTCTCTGCCCATCTGGGGCATGACTACTCGGTTTTCCCATAGTAGGCAATCGGCCTGAATCGAGGGTTCATCCTTGTGCCTGTGAAATGGTTTGAATTCCTCAGAGTATGCCCCGTACGTGGCTGCCCAGTCCCCATTCAGGACATATTTCTTGACTAAGACAGTAGCAGGTCTCTATTTGTCCAGACTTTAATCTGACGGGCTGTCACGGGTGAGCCTTCACTTTCGAAAGCTTCAACAGCCATTACCATCTCCGCAGCATGCTCGGTTGCCCCCTCGGTGGTGGCTAGTATGAACCTGCTGAGTGCATCGCCGCAGTTTTCAGTGCCCGGTCTGTGCCGAATTGTATAGTCATAGGCGGCTAACCTGAGTGGCCACCTCTTTATGCGGGCCGACGCATTTGCATTTATGGCCTTGTTGTCGGCCAAAAGGGACGTTAGGGGTTTGTGATCTGTCTCCACTCAAATTTCCTGCCAAACAGGTACTGGTGCATTTTTTTTACAGCATATACACATGCGAGCGCTTCCTTTTCTACCATCCCGTAGCCCCGTTCTGCCTGGGACAGACTTCTGGAGGCATAAGCTACCGGCTGTAACTGACCCTTGGTATTAACATGCTGCAACACACACCCGACCCCATAGGACGACGCGTCGCACGTTAAAACAAGTTTCTTACACGGGTCATATAACGTTAACAGATTGTTGGAGCATAACAAATTGCGTGCTTTATCAAAAGCCCTTTCCTGGCTGTCCCCCCAGACCCAATCGCGACCTTTGCGTAGGAGCACGTGTAGCGGCTCTAACAGCGTACTCAATTTGGGAAGAAAGTTACCAAAATAGTTCAGGAGCCCCAGGAACAAACACATCTCCGTCGTGTTACGGGGTCTGGGTGCTCTCTGGATCGCCTCTGTTTTGGACGCAGTAGGTCTGATCCTGTCTGCTGCTACCCTCATCCCCAGGAATTTTACCTCTGGAGCTAGGAAGACGCACTTCGTCTTTTTCAGTCGCAGACCTACCTGGTCCAGTCTACGTAGCACCTCCTCCAGATTGTGGAGATGTTCTTCAGTATCACAACCCATGATGAGGATGTTGTCTTGAAAAACCACTGTCCTTGGAATCGACTTGAGGAGGCTTTCCATATTTCATTGAAAGATCGCGGCGGCCGAGCGACTCCCAACCCCTTGTGTGTCGTGATGGTGGTCAGCTTCTTCGACTCACTCGCCAGCTCCTGGGTCATGTAAGCTGAGGCCAGGTCCAATTTTGAAAAAAGTTTGCCACTGGATAGCATCACAAAGAGGTCCTCTGCTCTTGGTAGAGTGACACACGATTGATGGTGGCCTTGTAATCACCACATATCCTGACCGACCCATCCGCCTTGAGCACCGGCACAATCGGGTTCGCCCAGTCACTGAATTCGACTGGCGAGATGACTTTCCTTAGCAGGCGATCCAATTCACATTCTATCTTTTCCTGCATCACGTACGGCACCGCTCTGGCCTTGTGGTGTATTGGCCTGGCGTCCGGGTTTAAGTGAATCACTACCTTGGTCCCCATGAAAGTGCCAATGCCGGGTTGAAATAGTGAGCCAAATTTGTCCAGGATCTGTGAGCATGATAGTCGCTCCACAGAAGAAATTGCATTGACATCGCCCCATTTGCAGTTCATGACAGCCAGCCAACTCCTCCCCAGTAATGCGGGACCGTCCCCTGAGACAATCCAGAGTAGCAACCTGTTCTCCGAATCTTTGTGGGTCACGACTATCGTGGCACTGCCTAGCACCGGAATGATCTCCTTTGCATATTCTGTAGCTGTGCATCAATTGGCAATAATTTTGGCCTCCTGGCCGCCTACAACTTGTCCATCTGTTTGATACTCATCAGGGACTGGCTGGCCCCTGTGTCTAGCTCCATTGATACTGAGATGCCATTGAGGAGCACTTTCATCATTAACGGTGGCGTCCTGGTGTATGAACTGTATATGTGCTCCACGTGAACTCGCTGAACTTCAGCTTCCAGCGATTTCCCCCAGTGTCCATTTGGCCTTGTAAGGCTTACATCGTCCCCGTCCTCCTCGTACATCAACCTGGCTGCAGGATTCCTGCACATACGCGCCAAGTGACCGCTGACGTTGCAGTTTCTGCAGGTATATTGCTGATACCTGCAAGCTCTGGCTGGGTGTTTGCCTCCACACCTCCAACATGAGCCGTTGTTGGAAACAAAAGTTCCATTACCAGTTGATCGTCTCTGACTGTCTCTGTAGCTGTCCTTAAGCGCACCATTAACAGGTATTGATAGCCCCAATACTGGCCGCATTGTCCCTTGCGATGGCATGAATCGTCGTTCAGCTAGCCATTGTCTCTGTTGAATTCCCCCTTTGGATTCGACTACATGCTCGGGCATGTCCGATTGCCCCTGTCTGCCTGGAGAACTGTGTGCCGCGATAACAATGTTGACTCCCTGTCCATTTGCTGCATTTAAACCAAGATTTTTGTCAAACATCATTCTGGTCTCTTCTTCCCCTGAGATAAATGTCTGGGCCATCAAAGCTGCCATTTCCAGCGTCAAGTCTTTGGTCTCAATCAGTTTCCTGAAAACACCAGCGTGCCCGATGCCCTCAATAAAAAAGTCTTGCAGCATCTCCGCTCTGCATGCATCTGGGAACTTACATAGGCTCGCCAGTCGACGGAGGTCTGCCACGAAGTCTGGAACGCTTTGCCCTTCTCGCCGCCGGTGCGTGTAAAACCGGTGTCTCGCCATGTGCATGCTGCTCGCCGGTTTAAAGTGTTCCCCGATCAACTTACTGAGCTCTTCAAAAGTCTTGTCTGCCGGCTTCTCTGGCGCTAGAAGGTCCTTCATCAGGGAGTACGTTCTGGATCCACAAACCGTCAGGAGATGAGCCCTGCGTTTGTCGGCCGAATCCTGTCCCAACCATTCCTTAGTGACGAAACTTTGCTGTTGTCTCTCAATAAAATCGTCCCAATCATCACCAACACAGTACCTCTCATCTGTGCTGCTAGTGGCCATGCTCGCATGGTTTAAATCCCAGTGTCTCGTCGCCAATAATATGTCCTTACTATACAGTATAAATGCACACGAGGCCCATACTTGAGAGAAGGTCACTCTGTGACCAGTGACCTTTATTCCAGCACTGAAGTGATGAAGGTGGGTGGAGCTTCCCCTTTTATCCCTGGAAGTCCAGGTTAGGTGTGTCTCCCACAAGTTCACCACTTAGTGGTCAATGTTCTCACGGTGTGCAACTTAGGTCAGTTTATACATGGGTTACAATGACAGTAGAATACATGACAATAGCAAAGTCGTAAACAACATCCTGTGTGACCTCAATTGCGTTCACTCTCCCTGCAAATCCTCCTTAACCTCTGCACTGCCTTGACACCATCGACCATTCCTTCCTTCTTGAGCATCTTTGTCCATAGTCCACCTCTATTGCTTTGCTGTCTCTTGGTTCCATTCTTAGCTGTCACATCATTGACACTATGATTAAATATTTGTCAGTGTTGGATTATTGATTTTGATTGTTGAACACCAGTAGCAGCACATGAGAGGTTATAACCTAAGTCTGGTCATCGATATGGACAGCATTTTTGATATAGAGCAGCTCATAACCTAGAAGAGATGTCCATTTGGGCATCAATAGGCCATGCACATGTAATTAGTTCATCTGTAGTTACTAGCCCACTTACTATATCCTAACTGTAATTACAGATAGCTGACAATTGCATTATTACAGCAGCAATCAGATCGTTCAATTTAATCTACGGCTAGTATTTTGTATATCTTATTAAAGCGTTGTGCAGATGATTATGAGAGCTGCAATGTGCCAAGTGCCAGGAATTTCCTCGGAACTGCCATAGCTTCGCCAAAATCCCGTTTGTGTTTAAACAGCGTTTCCACCGTACTTCTAGCAAAGTTATGACGGCGGAGTGGGAGTAGCTCTTAAGAAGAACCCGGCCAATGTCTTCTGCTCCGACAGGTTCATGAACCAGTAGTTCAAGTTATCCGACACAGATTAACGTATCAGGCAAATCCTGGGTAGTGGATTTGATTGACACCTGTGTCTTGGGCGAGGACATGGGCCCGACCCGTGAGTCGGGGCAGGGCGTTGATTTTTGAAGGCTCTTTGATAGACAACTCTGTGGCCTGAAACCCCTCCAATTGTAGCTGTAGCTAGAGCTGCCTGAGCTCAGAGTCTGTCTGAATCCAGCAGGGAGAAGGAGTTATTCCAACTCCATGGTAGTGTTTCACCACATTAGAAATAAGCAATGTTTTTTCATAGTTCAATTTTATATTGTTACATGGTTAGAGGAGATTTAATAGAGGTGTTCAAAATTCTGAGGGGTTTTAATAGCGGAGATAAGGAGAAACTGTTTCCACTGGCAGGACGGTCAGTAGCCAGAGGACACCAATTTAAGATTATTGGCAAAAAATCCAGGGGGGAAATGAAGAGACATGTTTTTTACTCAGCGAGTTATTTAGATCTGGAATGCATTACCTGAAAGGGTGATGGAGGCAGATTCAATACATAGAATTACCTAGGATAGAAACATAGAAACATAGAAAATAGGTGCAGGAGTAGGCCATTCTGCCCTTCGAACCTGCACCGCCATTCAATGAGTTCATGGCTGAACACGCAACTTCAATAGATACCACAGAAACAGGCCATTCGGCCCAACCAGTCCATGCCGGCGTTTATGCTCCACTCGAGCCTCCTCCCGTCTTTCCTCATCTAAATCAATCAGCATAACCCTCTATTCCCTTCTCCCTCATATGCTTGTCTAACCTCCCCTTAACTGCATCGATACTATTCACCTCAACCACTCCCTGTGGTAGCGAGTTCCACATTCTCACCGCTCTTTTGGTAAAGAAGTTTCTTCTGAATTCCCTATTGGATTTCTTGGTGACTATCTTATATTGATGGCCTCTAGTTTTGCTCTTCCCCACAAGTGGATACAGTCTCTCTGGGCTGGGTTTTCCGGGTCCCACCCACACGGTGCGGGGAGACCCAGGAGACAGCGGGAAGATCGGCGTGCGACATCAGGGGTGGGTTCCCTGCCCGGAAGTCCGCCTGATTGACAGGCTGGCTTCCAGTCGAGCGGGAAACTTGGAGAAGGAGGCCACAGCAATGGGTACGTGCTGGGCTTGGGGTGGTGGCTCCCATGCCCCATTGTAGGGGGGGGGGGGGGGGGCAGTTCCTAGGACCAGGGGGGAGTCCGATCCCCGACCCCGGGGTGGGCCACACTGATGGTGGGAGAGCTTGGGGGGCCGAGAGGAAGCACTCCTGGTCCTCCCGGCCCACAAGTATTGCTCCCTGAGGACGAGCTCCGGGATCCCCGGCCCACCTGCAGTAAAACCTGCAAAGCAGGTTAAAGTAGAGGTTTCATGATCATATCATATTTAAATTGCCAACCCACTTCCTGGCAGCGTGTTGGCAGCCCGGCCCCTGTCCTGGGTGAAAGGTGAAAGTGGGCAGGTTGGGGGTCGGGTTGGGGTTGGGGTTCACATTTTTCCAACTTTCACTTCCCTCCACGTCTCCAACCCACCTGCTCTTACCTCTGAAAATTCCGGCCTCTGTATCTACTCTATCATAAACTTTCATCATTTTAAAGACCTCTACTCGGTCACCCCGTCAGCCGTCTCTTTTCAAGAGAAATCGGGACCCAGCCTGTTCATCCTTTCCTGATAGGTGTACCCTTGCATTTCTGGTACCATCCTTGTAAATCGTTTTGTCACCATCTACCGTGCCTCAATATCATTTTTGTCATATGGCGACCAGAATTGTACGCAGCACTCCAAGTGTGGTGCAACTGAGGTTCGATACAAGTTTAGCATAACTTCTCCAAGTAAATTTCAAAAGGGAATTTGAAATATACTTAAAAGGAAGATATTTTCAGGGCTATGGGGAAATAGCAGGAGACTAATTCGATAGCTCTTTCAAAGAGCCGGCACAAACACGATAAATCAACTGGCCTCCTTCTGTGCGGTATGATTCTATAAGACAGCTCAGCAGAAGTGTCTGTTGTTTTTGATATATTAATGAGAACAGCAAAGTTAGTAAACTGCTCTGCACTGTATAATGATCATTTATCTGTTCTTTTTAAATTTGAATGTAATCAAGCAGATAAAGCCATATTATGCAATTTCTCAGATCATTTCTCTGTTACTCCATTTCCTCCTTTACAACGGTGGTTTACAATGAACAATACAACCTCCTGATAAGTATGTTATCATTGGATTGATTGTCATGCATCCTTCTATAATCACAAGGTGTGGTTTGTTAGCACAGAGTGAAAAGCTCCAGTAAACATTTACCACTCAATGAGAAAAATTAATAGCTTCTATAAACTCTGCCAATAAACATTCTTCAATAGTGTTTCACCAGGGAGTGGTGGTTGCATTAACTCCATGTTAAAGAAAAAAACAGAACACGCTAGTCTTCTTGATCTGACAGTTACCATTTGAGATGGCTATCTAACATGTCAGCTGTGGCTCAGTGGGTAGCACACTCACCTCTGAGTCAGAAGGTTGTGGGTTAAGGTCTCACTTGAGCACATAAATCTAAGCTGACACTCCAGTGCAGTGCTGAGGGAGTGCTGCACTGTTGGAGGTGCAGTCTTTTAGATGAGACGTTAAACCGAGGCCCCACCTGCCTTCTCAGATGGACATAAAAATATCCCACTGCACTATTTCGAAGAAGAGCAGGGGTGCTATCCCTGATGTCCTGGCCAATATTTATCCCTCAAACAACATAACAAAAATAGATTATTTGGTTATTATTATATTGCTGTTTGCCATGCGCAAATTGGCTGCCGCGTTTCCCACATTACAACAGTGACTATACTCCAAATGTACTTCATTGGCTGTAAAGTGCTTTGAGACATCCGATGGTAGTGAAAGGCGCTATATAAATGCAAGTCTTTTTATTATGGATCCCTATAAGTCGAGCATACAGCGGCTTTTGAACGCAAAGCAGGAATGGGGTACTGAAGTTGCATGTTCAGCCATGAACTCATTAAATGGCGGTGCAGGCTCGAAGGGCTGAATGGCCTACTCCTGCACCTATTTTCTATGTTTCTATGTTTCTATGTTTCTATGTTTCTATGTTTCTATGTCCGCCGTTTGCACATTTTATTTTGGCTTCACTACTACGTGTCCATTATTTGCCACAACTTATTGGCAATAAATATTGAATTCTACTTGCAATGGCAAGAGTAATTAGAGCAATCCTGACTGTATTGCAGATGATTTGAGATAAAAAAAAGGTGCCGCAGACAGAAAATGCTGTCTGTTAAATATTTTAATGTTTTTTTGGGGGTTTTCCTGATGCGTTAACTAAAGAGGCCCTATGAAAAAGTTGTCACCTTTCATTTGGAATCTACTAAGACTGCGAAGAGATGTGGAGATAAAGGGGTTGACTTCCCTTTGCACTGTGCCCCATGTTCACCTATTTCTGGGGCGTAACACAGAGACAAAGAGGTGGACGCCCTGGACCTGGCTCGCTGTCCCGTGTGTGCCCCGCGAGCAGTTTTGGTTGGGAGTTGGGCGCCTGAAACAGGCGCTACCAGACAAAATTAATATCAAAGGGTTGGCAGTGACATCTATCTCCTGCAGCTTGACTGCGCGGAGGTTCTGACGCCCGAGCAACAAGTGAACATGCGGTGCGATGCGGAGGAAAGGCCTGTACATACTGGGCATGCGGACTTGCAGCGCAGCATTTCAAATGTACAGCATCTTAAAAAGACTCAGATTGAAAGTGACGATAGATTTTGGGGCAGCGAGGGAAAAAAAAACATTCAGTTTGCAGTTCAGTAGAGCTGCACGGTGGGGAGGAGCTCTCAAGGAGTGATCAGGGTTCTCTGCTTCCATCATCCCCCTTAATGTCCTATTGAGAACTTCAGTGCACGGGGGTGGGGGGTGATTTTCAATTGGCAGTCACCTGTGGGGGGCGGGGGGGGGGGTGGGTGGCATGGGGGGCACCTCAGCCGTCCCATTGAAGCCCAAGGCCCCCTTTGATGCAATTGTCAGGCGGGCCTGTAAATGGGCGAGTAGCACACCCGCCTGTTTCCAGTGGGGTGTGGCTTAAATAGGTGAATCCTATGCTCAGGGTTGGATTAAAGGCATGATGGGCCTGGGGCAAACTGATCCAAATGGGCCTATAGTCATGTCTGTTCATGTTCATTACATTATGTATATAATGATTCTGAGTATGAAAACATAGGCCAGCATATTCAACAATGAAAGCATATATTCTGTATCAAGTAGGTGTATATTCTGGTTCTGGTAACATTGCAATACTATGGGTTCAATTTTCCCCAGTTATCTGCGTCGTATTTTTGATCTAATTTAAAATATCCAAGTTTCCCCAAAGTTTCTGCGCCAGTGTAACTCAGTTAGTTACGATTTTTTTAGGTTAGTATTTTTTTGCGTCATTGGGGGCGTAACCTGATGTCTGTGCCAGTTTTTCACAGTTGAGCAAGTTTGGCCAACTTACATTTTTCTGAGGACAGCGTATGTGACCACTCCCAAAAAACCTTAAGAAAAACCAGCGCGCATTAAAAAATCGACGCAGAAAGACGTCATTGTTTTTAGGCGAAATTTTGGAGGAAGTCAAGAAGACAACTCATCACGAAGCTTCATTATTTCAAAGTCAAAAGGGAGAAAATGGAAGTTTTGCAATGCTGGAATTTTTGATTTTTTCAAAGTGCCACGCCACCACCCAGCGTCTCCTCACCAGGCTCGAGGGTCGGAGCGTCGGCCGGCAGAATCGCTCCCACGCCCGGACACAGGGGCTTGGGGGCTCGGCTTCAAAAGAAGCCCAGTGGGGGAGGGGGGGGGGTGGTGGAAGCCGAACTGAAGGGATGAGAACCCTTATACATACAACAGCTTCAAAAGAATCCTGGGTGGGGGCAGGGGCAGGGGGTGGTGGATGTCGAGTGCTGTATCCGGGCAAGGGAGCGATTCTGCCAGCCGACCCTCGAGCCTGGTGAGGAGGCATTTGGTCAGTGGTCGGGTACTTTGAAATCAAAAATTAAAGAATTGCATTAGACTTCATTGCCCCAGATGTCTTAGTTGAATGTCTAGCATCCCATTCTAAGCAAGCCAATGCGCATGCTCAACCCAGGGTGTAGTCCGGACTAGGGCGTCGGCCTTGTGGAGAGAGAGAGAGGAAAGAAGGTTTAAGTCCTTTGTCCTGCTGTTTTGAGCTTCTTACAAAGCTACAATTTACTTATGAAGGGCAATATTAACAATGCCATACCTCGTGCATGCCTTCTGCATGATGGTGCTGCAGAGGAGACGATTGATTAGACGTCATCACATGAGAAACCTCAGAGCACGTAGGATGATGGGCAGGAAGCCTTAGCCACATTGGGGATATCGAGATAGGTGTTCATACCTGCACCTGAGTGATGCAAACTGTGTGAGAAGGCTGCGTTTCCACAACGAAGTTGTAACCGGGATCTGTGAGTTAGTAAAAGCAGACCTGCAACCTAGAAGTGTCAGCAGGACTGCTTTGTCAGTTGAAGTAAAGGTTACAGCTGCACTTTCATTCTATGCATCTGGATCGTTCCAGGCCACAACTGGGGATGTGTGCACCATTTCTCAACATGTAACACCTATTTGCTTTCAGCAGATAACTGCTGCACTTCATGCCCAGAGGAATGACAACATAAAGTTCCCCATGACCACCCAGGCAATGTGTGACGGGGCTGTGGGCTTCTCCAGGATTGTTGGCTTTCCAACGGTACAAGGCTGCATTGATTGTACCCACATCGCCTTGCGAGCACCTTTGGAGGATTCCGAGATGCACAGGAACAGAAAAAGGTTTCCACTCCATTAATGTGCAGCTCGTCTGTGACGACATGCATCACATCACGTCAGTTGATGCGAGACACCCTGACATCACCCATGATGCGTTCATCCTACGCTGTTTCAGCAGCAGCCAGAAGGACAGCGCTGGCTGCTGGGAGACAAAGGGTACGGCATCGCCACTTCGCTCATGACGTCCCTACGCGTAACCCGGACGGAAACTGACCAGGAATACAACATGTCGCACATTGCGACGCGCAGCATAATAGAGAGGACCATTGGCATCTTGAAGCAGCGTTTCTGATGCCTGGACCATTCAAGAGCCTACCTGTAATACTCCCCTGAGATTGTCGGTCAGTTCACTGTTGTGTGCTGCATGCTGCCTAACTTAGCCATCATGACGCAGCAGCAGCTGGTAGTAGAAGACCCACCTGAGGTGAGAGTGGCTGATGATGAGGAGGAAGATGCAGATGAGGAGCAGGAAGAGGAGGAAGCCATGCAACTACCTGAACCCGGAGCACAATGGCGGAGGAGGGCGGACCATCATCCCCTTTAACGATTGCTCGAGCCTTGTTCCAGCAGCTCATCCATGAACGCTTTGCTGCCTGAAGGCTCAGCGGCAACTATTCCAAATGGAGCATGTTTACTGTTTGGAGCTGTTCCGTAATGTTGTGTTGTGTTAATGGAACAAATAATGGAAATGATTCAGTTATAATTTAAAATATATTTTATTCAAAAGTTTAATAAACACTTATTTGTACCTAACTTAACTTTAATAAAAATATTCTTCTATCAAACTTTAAACTTTTCACTTATGAGCACTTACAAACTTTTAAACTTGTAAATTTACATCATTTACAAAAAACTTTTAATTTGAGAACAGTTACAACAACAACAACAACAACAACAACAACAGCAAAAAAAGGCTGCACCCATCTCTCCTCCACCTTATTCTAAAACCGCCCGCTGTGCTTGGTGTTGGTGACTCCACCCCTGCCCACAGGTGGTGGAGCAGCGTTTCTCGGGTTGCTACCAAGCTTATTCTTTCAAACATCTCGGGTAATGTGCATTTCTTGATGGGGGACGTGGGCAGGCAATGTGGTAGGTGCCATGTATGTAACTACAATGTAACACCACTGTATTACTGTATACACTCAACTTGGATGCACGCCTTGACCACAGGGGGTGAACTTGTGGGAGACACTCCTTACCTGATCACACAGATATATAAAGGGAGGGCCCACACAGGGTCATCACTTCTGGAGTCCGGTAATAAAGAGTTAAGGTCACAGAGTGGCCTTGCCCCTGGAATGTGCCTCGTGTGGTTTCATGCTATAGAGTAAGGACTTTACAGTAGGCCCGGTTTGGGCCTCTTTAGAGGCTGGTCTGGGGATTGGAGCATGAGTGGCAGTTGCTTCTGTCAATGGCCCGAGGTCTAGGAGTGTTCCCTGATTACAATAGCTAACTCTTGGTCCTTAAGCCACGTTGCATATTGCAGCTCCGATTTTTCCACTGAGACTTAAGGTTCTCATACACAACTGGCTCTTTAAAAATGGCTGAATGCAGACCTGAAGGTGTACTGGGCATGTGCACCCATTGCAATCATGTAAAAAACGCACATGCGCAAAAGGGGGGCGGGGGGCGGGGGGGTATCATTTTTTCGGCGCAGACATTAGGCTCCAGCCCCCGAAACTAAAGGACAGGTTGCGCTGCGCCAATTTTAAAAATTAGAACGGGGAAACTTGCTAGTTATTTTTTGAAGTAGGCGGGGCCAAAAAAAACTGGCGGAACTCTTGAAATACGCCAGTAAAACGGCATTGTGGAAAATTGAGCCCACGTTCCTATACATATTTGCAAATTTCTCTCTATAACATGTGAAATAAAACAGGTTAGTACATATTCTGTTCTGTATTTAGGTATATTAGTGTATATAGGTACTTCTGTATATAAGTATAAACAAGTGAATCTATTTTCCTCGATCTTGTTTTTCCACTCTTATTGTCTATTCTATTCAGCCTGTTTTTCTTCCTATATTTATTTGGTGGGCCTATGTTCTTTGATGGGCCTGGGGCCGCAGCTCTATTTACCCCATGGTTAATCCTCCTCACGGTTAATCCTCCCCTGCCTATGCTGGTTGTAGGACCCCGATGGCAATTTTTAAGTACAATTGGACAGAACGCCATTCCACCCATTTGTACCAGGCGTTGGCCAGCCCAACCAATGGTCATTTAAAGATACCATTGGAAGGAGCTCATAAAATGGCCAAGGACATTTATATTTTTGTGGGTGCAGAAGTATCACTCCTGGACCTACAAAAAACTCCAGCCCGCGGCTGACCGTGCAAAGCACCCCCCACCCCCCTCCCCCTCCGCCCACTGTGAGATCATCTTCCAGGCCCGGCCTGCCCTCCTGCAACCAGTGAGCTGTAACCGAGACAACCTGCCAAATTGCTTATTGTTTACAGTCTTTGGGGAAACAACATCTAAGCCCAGCTCATTAATTTTATCCACCTGTCACCTCTAACCATTTTTTAATAACTTGCATGGATACATTCTGCTTAAAACACAATTCTTTATGGAAAAATGGTCAAGATATCTTGAAACGTGACAGAGTCCGGTGGGGTGGGTGGGAGGGGGAGGGAAGAGAACCTGAGGGGTGGGTCCAGGGGGAGGGGGAGGGGAGAGAACTTGAGGGGAGAGTCCAGGGGAAGGGGAGAGAACCCGAGGGGAGAGTCCAGGGGGAGAGGCGGGGGGAACCCGAGGGGAGAGTCCAGGGGGAGAGGCGGGGGGGGGGGGGAACCCAAGGGGAGAGTCCAGGGTGAGGGGGGGAGGGGAGAGGACCCAAGGGGAGAGTCCATGGGCGGGGGGGGGGTGGAGGTGGGGGAGGGGAGAGAACCCGAGGAGAGAGTCCAGGGTGAGGGCCGGGGAGGGGAGAGAACCCGAGGGGAGAGTCCAGGGTGAGGGCCGGGGAGGGGAGAGAACCCGAGGGGAGAATCCGGGAAGCTGGGGAGGGAACCTGAGGGGAGAGTTGAGGGGGAGGGGAGAGAACCCGAGGGGAGAGTCCAGGGGGAGGCGGGGAGGGGAGAGAACCCGAGCGGAGAGTCCGGGAAGCTGGGGAGGGAACCTGAGGGGAGAGTTGAGGGGGAGAGGGGGAGAACCCGAGGGGAGAGTCTGGGGCGAGGGGAGAGAACACGAGGGGAGAGTTGAGGGGGAGGGGAGAGAACCCGAGGGGAGAGTCTGGGGCGAGGGGAGAGAACACGAGGGGAGAGTCCGGGGCAAGGGAAGAGAACCTGAGGGTAGAATGTTTCAGTTTAGGGGGTGTCGCAGTTGTGTGGGGCGGACTGGTTGGGCTGGGTGCTCTTTACCTTTCCGCCATTGTTCATTTTTCATAGGTTTATATGTAACCTTCAGGGCTGCTGACCGAGGGCCGCGTGGCTCTTTGTCGGCCGGCGCGGACACAATGGGCCGAAATGGCCTCCTTCTGTGCTGTAGATTTCTATGTTTCTAAGTTTCTATCTTGCCCCCATGGCTGGTCCTACATATGGGAGCTCTTCAAACGAGGTCCATGCCGAAAATGGTCAAGACCGCCCGATGCCAGCTTTGGGCGGGTGGTATGGCCACTTCACCGATGTAGCGCCCATTTCAGGAGTAAGAGGCTGATCAGGCACTACTTGGACAAAGAGGAGGAGGAGGAAGAAGAAAATGTTTGGATGCCAGGGTAGTGAGGCATAATCACAGGAAGAGTACTTCAGATCACCACTTTCCTGACACCCAAATGAGTCAGCCACGTAGGCATGCTCTGGACCTCACAGAGGAACAATGCCGTTGAAAGTTTTGATTCATCAGGGAGGAAATGAACGAGCCTTGCGGCATGTTGCCCGAGGACATGCCGCCCACTCCTAGAGCAGGCTGTGGGCCCACAAATTCCCCACTTACACTGCCAGAGTGAAAGTGCTCCTTCCCGGGAATGCCCAACTGACGACTGGTTCAATGAGAAGCAGCTCAACAAACACACAATGGATATTAACCATTATGTCCTGGGTCAATATTTATGTCTCATTCAACATCGCTAATAAAGATTATCAGGTCATTATCACATTGCTGTTTATGGGAGCTTGCTGTGCGCAAGTTGGCAGCCACCTTTCCTACATTACAACAGTGACTACACATCAAAAGTACTTCATTGGCTGTAAAGTGCTTCGGGACTCGGGTGGTCGTGAAAGGTGCTATATAAATGCAAGTCTTTCTTTATTAGTTATCAAGTTTATTTTCTCTCTCTCTTTTGTTAATTACACTGTACACCAGTATTTCAGAAACGAGAGGAACTTATGAAAACAAAAAGATTTCATCACCAGTTTACCTACTGACAAGGGTTTACATTACCAAGAGAATTCAGGCCATACTGTTGCAGTGTGTTATAAATATTACAAGTGTAATTGTTTAATGAAAAGCAGAGCTTTAAAAATGGTCAGCTGCAGAGAGTACTGAATCTCCATAAATCGCTGTTTTTGTTCCTCTCTGACCCCATGCACATACATCCTCTATGTTGGCGCCTTTTCAAGATCAATACTGATTTTGATGTTTGCTTTGCAACATTGCCTGGTTTCCCTGCGACCCTTCAGGGAAATCTGCGACTGAAAGTTGAGTTTTCAACGTGGAAATAGTATAATCCTCACATATTTACATTTTAAATCCAATTGTAACAACATGATGAACACTCATGTTTTTAAAAGGGAGACAGAAGAGTAACATTTCCCAAATATTGTACATTTCATCTGTAGGACAATGGTTTCATCCCGGATTCATTTGTTGCGGGCATTAACCCAACCAGCTACTTCTCAGAGTTCGACTCTGGAATATAATGACAGGACACCAATAAGTATAGTTCTCACTTTGCATGGCAATCTTTACTGAGTAAGAAAGGGCTAATGAATGAAAGATTTGTTAAAGGCAAATCGTGTTTGACTAACTTGATTTATTTCTTTGATGAAGAAAGGGAGAGGTTTGATGAGGTTAGTGCGGTTAATGTTGTGTATGTGACTTATTGGTCGGGGCCCAGCAGAGGCGAGGGCCCAGGGGCAACACGGGCCAGCCCACACTGCGATATGTGTGTGCACTAGGTCCGTGCAGCAGAGCTGGTCTCCAATTGTCTTGGTTAATTCTTGCCACTGGACCAACTAGCTCTGTCAAGCCCGCATGGTGGCTGGTGTGCAATGGCCACCACACATTAAAAGCATCTACGCACTGGCATCTTCCACCCTTCAGCATGTAGTTCGAGACCTGGAATATTAGGTCCTTCATTGAAACACCTGTGAACTCATCCCTTTTTGGCATGGAAGCAAGTCATCCTCGATAAGAGGGGCCGCCTATGATGATGACTGATCAACCTATTATCAGTCTGTCCCTTGAGCTGCTAAGCTACATTAACGTTACCAGTTCCTCAGTTCCCTGCGTGCTCACAATCGTCCCAGTGGTCCACTGATGTGTCGTGATGCATGTCTTCTGATAACTGACCAGGTCACCCTTCCTTGATGGCAGCCGTGTTCCCACTTGTCTTTGCTGAGTCTCTGTCTCAGTTTCCCTGCGCACTCACGATCGACCCGGTGGTCTGACGGGTTCGTGGAGCGCAACATCTGATGACTGACCATGCCACCATTCTCTGATTACTGCCGTCTGCTTGCCCCGTCCTCTGTGAGATTTGTCCCTGCCTTTTTTCATGTGTTATTTCCATGGCAACCTGCCACACCATCGATCCTTCTTTTGATCCATCGATGATCTGTATCTTCCTTGAGCACACATTAGCACTTCAGAAACTGGTCTCTATTGTCTATAGTCTAGCACTATCATGGACCTCACTGCATCTCATTGATTATAGTTCTCGCAATTTATATAGTCAGTATCTTCTGATCTGATCATGGACTCAGCTCCACTTCTCCGCCCGTTCCCCATAACCCCTTATCCTCTTATTGTTTAAGAAACTGTCTATTTCTGTCTCAAATGTATTCAATGTCCCAGCTTCCAGAGCTCTCTGAGGCAGCAAATTCCACAGATTTACAACCTTCTGAGAGAAGAAATTCCTCCTCATCTCTGTTTTAAATGGCCGGTGCCTTATTCTAAGATCATGCCCTCTAGTTCTAGTCGCCCCCATCAGTTTCAATAAGATCACCTCTCATTCTTCTGAATACTAATGAGTAGCGGCCCAACCTACTCAACCTTTCCTCATAAGTCAACCCCTTCATCCCCGGAATCAACCTAGTGAACCTTCTCTGAACTGCCTCCAAAGCAAGTATATCCTTTTGTAAATATGGAAATCAAAATTGCATGCAATATTCCAGGTGTGGTCTCACCAATACCATGTACAACTGTAGCAAGACTTCCCTGCTTTTATACTCCATCCCCTTTGCAATAAAGGCCAAGACATCATTGGCCTTCCTGATCACTTGCTGTGCCTGCATACTATCCTTTTGTGTTTCATGCACAAGTACCCCCAGGTCCTGCTGTACTGCGGTACTTTGCAATCTTTCTCCATTTAAATAATAACTTGCTGTTTCTGCCAAAATGCATAACCTCACACTTTCCAACATTGTACTCCATCTGCCAAATTTTTGCCCACTCACTTCGCCTGTCTATGTCCTTTTGTTGGTGCTGATTACAGTTCTACACAAAAGGCTTCTTACAGTCTATTGTGTTGGGGTATCTCTACAGGGGTTTCTCATCGTTACCACAGATTCATAGCCTTTCATGCTTCACAGTAAGCATTTTAAACAGAAGTCTCCAGAAATTCTTACAGATTACAGAAAGTCAGTATTTACATGTGCATTTTATACAGAATGTTTAAAAATGTTAATCACAGAGTTTGTTTTCCTGGGCCTTACACTGGGTGCTTTATACAGAAGTTTTCTTTTGAAAGTTATTATTGATTTTGAAAAGTGAGGTTTTCAAGCCCTACACATCCACAGATTGTGTGCCATATTATTGGGCAAGGGGGGGTTGAAACCTTTATAAGTTTGTACCTTTGTTTATAATAACGTCAATAAAGTTTTTTTTACTGGATCGATGATAACTGTAATTTATCTCTCCATGTATGTTCATCGGACATTTAAATGTTAAAGATTGAAGCAATCAGTTACTTTACATGGAAGTGTCTCCTGCCACTATAATGAGAGAGAGAAGGGACTGCGCTAACTGCAGGTAACTAAATGTGGTCCCATCAGATGTTGCATACTGTTACAACTCGGCAGAACTCAGAAGCCTAGCGTGCAGTTATGGAGACGGGATTAACTCAGCCATCTTGCACCAGATGTTGGAGCACAGAGTTCCCCTTTGAATGCAAAACTACCAAAGAATGATGGATCTGTTTAATCGTCGTAGGTCGCTCTGATACAAGCTCGTATTTCCCTATTCATTTTCAGAAGATCAAAAACATCATTTTCCTCCGGCAAGGCCGTCTGTGCTGAAAAATGACACATTTTCTTCATACGTCAACACCTGAAATTACATTTCCAGCTGCTGATTAAACCCCCAAGAATACCATTTGTACTTGATGACTGCCTGTTGAATAACTTCAAATGGCCAAATGAAAGGAGCGCTTTCTGGATATTGAATGCTGGAATGTTCCTTTCATGCTTAATGTGAACGTTTGGTCTTTGAGGTGGCAGGAATCTGGGGGCAATATAAAAGCAAATGGGCCGATGGGGCCAGTTCTGGGCTTGGTGGCTGCCCCTCCCCCAAGAAAGGGGACGCAGAAGTCAATTTAGCCCCCTTTGTCAGGGGGTCGATGTAAAAAAAAATGTGGTTCTCTATCTTCAGGGATCCAGACTACTGTCTTTTGTCTGGACATTTTACTATGTTAAAGGCACTATATAATTGCGAGTTGTTGTTGTTGCCAAGGTAGGCCTCTCGAGCTGCCATTGGGCATGATTCTATGCCTTTCTTCGCCTGCTGTACCACCTCTGGTCTTGCTGTGATCTCCTCTTAGGCCAGGGAGGTGGAACCCAGTACTCAGCCCTAGCCATGCCCATCACTTCTGTGACAATGGCCTTGTTTTGGACAGTCGCTCCACCCTAAATCAAAACCTATTGAAATCTCCAGCTTATTTAGGTGCCAGACTATTTTGTGTCTCAAACATCCCCTCCCCCCCCCCCGTCCACAATGTACTCCTGACCTAACAGGCTGCCCTAATGTTAAAACTGGGCAAATGGTTTGGCAGGGTCTGTGTTGCTTCATTTTAATCCATTTTGTGTACATCCACTCACATATGGATCGCTTTGCTTTACCGGCCCTCCAGATAAGAGGGGAGGTGAGGATGTGGCAGATCTCACGCACCCCCCCCCCCCCCAAACTGTCTCCGTCAGTCCCAGGTCGATTGGAGTGAGAGTGAGCCACAAAGCCTAGGTCGTAACCTCTACTATCTTCTACTGGATATTGTGGGCCGAACTTTCCAAGGGCCCACACCACCAGTGAGGCATCACAGGTAACGGACAGCTTATCAGAAGATCTTGGCTATAATGCCCGTAACTTTCTGTCTATTAATGTCTTGCAAATGGCAATTTTATTAATAAATATTTCAGAAATCTCTGATAAATCACAGTAAAAGTGTTGCAGAAAAAAGCCATTCAAAGCCTGTGGCATTTTTCAAAATATATTCATTCCCGGGATATAGGACTCGCTGACAAGGCTGGCATTTATTGCCCTTCCCTAATCTTAAGAGCTCCTTTTCCAACTGAGTTTATGGGCTCACAGCCTCTCCCCCCCCCACCCCCCACCCACCACACGCACACATACCAATTCTTAATCTATCTTCAGGGATCCAGACTATTGTCCTTAGTCTGAGCATTTTACCATGTTCAAGGCACTATATAACTGTAAGAAATGCCTCGATTTCAAAATTGTTATCCTTGTTTTCAAACCCCTCCATGGCCTCACCCCTCCCTATCTCTGTAATCTCCTCCAGCCCCACAACCCCCCTGTGATGTCTGTGCTTCTCTAATTCTGCCCTCTTGAGCATCCCTGATTATAATCGCTCAACCATTGGTGGCCATGCGTTCTGTTGCCTAGGTCCCAAGCTCTGGAACTCCCTCCCTAAACCCCTCCGCCTCTCTATGTTGTGTATAGAAGAAATCCACGAGGCTGAGTACTGTGAGCTAAACTTAGTGTGACCTTAGTCTTCTTTATTACAACTCCAGAGTGCCTAAACAACATGGCAGCCAACCTTTTATACTGGCCCTGCACATGTGTGCAGGTGACCATTAGGATTCCAACAGTTGCACCCTCTGGCAAGTATTAGTTACATACATAACACTCTACCTCTCTTTCCTCCTTTAAGACGCTCCTTAAAACCTACCTCTTTGACCGAGCTTTTGGCTCGGTGTCAAATGTATTTGTTTTGTCTTGTAACACTGCTGTGAAGCGCCTTGGGACATTTTACCGAGTTAAAGGTGCTATATAAATACAAGTTGTTGTTGTTGCCAAGGTGGGCCACTCAGCTGCCATTGGGCATGAATTTATGTCTTTCCTCACTGGCTGGACCGCTACTGGTCTTGCTGCGATCTCCTCTTAGCCTGGGGAGATGAAAGCCAGTCTCCAGCCCTGGCCAGGCCCATCACCTCCGTGACAATGCCCTTGTTTGGGATAGGTTGAAGCTCTACCCTAAACAAAAGCTTCGTAAATGGAACGGCAAACCATCATTTGCAGTGCACCCTGCTTTAATGGCTCTCCAACTTTTCCAAGTGCAGTCTGTAGTTGGAGCTCTCCTCACTAATTGTACTTGCCCGCTGTCCCGTTACAAGTCCTTCCTCTCCTGTGACAGGCTCCTTCCAAAGCTGACACAAAGCACCAGAGCTGTCTTTATCTCACCACTGGCATGAGTGAGGGGCTCGCTAGCCTGCAGGTTGGTATCTGTGACCTGGTGAATGCCGGCCTGGACAGCACCCTGAGTAACAAGTCGGAAAACAGGGAGTAAGTTCGAAAAGGAACCAGCTGTCGGTTGCAGTGTGTCTCTCTGATTCCTTCAATCTTTGCCAGTGCTGCCTTCAAAAAAGGGTTGTAAATCTGTCGAATTCTCTGCCCCAGAGAGCTGTGGAGGCTGGGTCATTGAATATATTTAAGGCGGAGGTAGACAGATTTTTGAGCGATATGGGAGTAAAGGGTTATGGGGAGCGGGCAGGGAAGTGGAGCTGAGTCCATGATCAGATTAGCCATGATCTTATTAAAAGGCGGAGCAAACTCGAGGGGCCAAATGGCCCACTCCTGCTCCTATTTCGAATGCTCTTATATTCCAAACAACATTGCCCTTGATAAAAATCTAGAATGGGAGCCCTTGTCAATTTTTTTTCATCTTCCCGGCCAACTAACCGGGAGTCATGCTTAAATGCTTTGAAGTCTAAATAACGAAAATGCCCTTTATTTTAAAGACAAGCTAATGAAATACAATCCAGGTATATTTTCCTGCTGTCTCCACTGGGTTAAAAGCTCTGTGGCGATGTATTTGGGTTCGGGCATTCCTTGTTGACAGGTCCAGTTTGAGATGAATGGTGACTCTGTGCATCACCTCTTGTTTCATGGAAAGTTTCATGCAATCTGATGGCTCCGTTAGTTCAGACAAACAGAGAAGAGACGAATGTTTTTAATCTTCCACCTGCTCTGTAATAAAAATAAACAATTGTGAGCTGAATGGATTGAATAGCAATATCTACACAATTAACCACTGCACGGATGCATTGTCGCAAACAGCTGGCTCTCTGTCATACCAACCTATAATCTTCCATTTAATCTGTCCAATGCTGAGTACAAACACTTCAATATAAGGGTAACATTCTCTGTGTGTACGTGACCTGCACCTCTTGAGAGTTTTCATTCTAAAAAATTAGAATAATTTCCTTTTCGACTTAATTCTACCGGACAGAAATAATGTTATTTTCATTCATTTTTTTTCCCCTCTGATTTTCTCCCCGTAGGTCTCGAAGATGATGATTAACACGGTTAGTCCTTTCCCGAGGTTGAAGTGGTTCTTCAGGACTTTGATCAAGTGCCCATTCTTCCTCTATAGTGGCAGAAGGTATTCACACTGGCTGTAGCCACAGGGCGGGTTCGCTCAGTTGGTTCAAGCGCGGTGTTAATAACGCCAAGATCGTGGGTTTGTTTCATCTCGAGTCTCAACGCCGAGAGCATGCAGAAATCAAGCGCGGGCCGCGGAAAGAGCGTGCGGCAAACCAGTCCCACCCACCCCTCCCCTCAACGACTATCTGTCCCACCTGTGACAGAGCCTGTGGCTCTCGTATTGGACAGTTCAGCCACCAAAGAACTCACTTCAGGAGTGGAAGCAACTCTTCCTCGATTCCGAGGGACTGCCTATGATGATGAGCCATGGCAGTGGTAGGGATGCTACACTTGCCTTCATTGCCCCTGAGTTAGAGAGGGAAATTGGCTCTGGGCTCCCATGGCCGAGAAATCCCGGTCGGCTGCTTCCCGCGGGCGATCGACTGAAATAGGGAGAAAAGATGCGCACTCACCTGAAGCTGCTGCACTCACTCGTGATCCCGGTCCTGAGGCCTCCACTGACTGCGCGTCGGAGGGCGTGCTTGTCGGGACTTCCGCAGAGCTGGAGCTGCTGTCACATGACTCTGGGCAGCCAATCCAGGTAGAGTATTTTCTCATTCATAATAATGGGGACTCTGTAAGTTGGAGTTCCCATTATTATGATTGAGAAACGCCCCCCAAATACCCAAAACTCGAATAAAAAAAATATAAAAAATACACCACATATTTAACATTAATTTAAATTAAAGTTATTTATGTCTTATAAAAAAAATATATTTTCCCGATTTTTTAAAAAGTTAAAAAAATTATGGTTTAAAATAAACTTACCATAGTGGGGAGGGTTTTTAACAATAAAATGTGTTTTACAAATGTAATTATATGATGTTTTTGTGTCTTTTAAAACTCTTACACCTGTAAAAGTAGGCTATGCAAGAGTTTTCAGGACATTTGCTGGGCAAGATATGGGTAAATACTGCAATAACCCTAACCCTAACCCTAACCCTAACCCTAACCCTAACCCTTGCAAATGTCCTCACTCCCGAGATACGGAGGATCTAAGGCTGAAGCTTGACAGATCGGAAAAGCCGGTTTTCAGCACATGCGCATTGTGCGCTGTAACCCGGCTTTTGCGATGCCTTCCCAGATCCGTACACATTCCGTACGGTCCCGGGGAGGCTGGGATTTCTGGGCCACTATCCAGCATCTCCTGTGTGCGTGTGTGGAGAGACATGGAGTGATGATAGGATCAGGCTCGCCTGTGATGACCCCCCCCACAAGGTCCAACTGCCTGCTAATACCTATCATCAAAGCCCATGCGCGAACAGTAGCCACTGGCGCAAGAGGCCATAAAAACAACGTCAGCCACAGAACCATGCTGAGATTATGCTGAGAGGTTGCGCTGAAGCGGAGTGGAAGGAGGCTTGTGCGGAGGATAAATGCCTGAGAGAAGGTGCAGAAAAGATTTACAAGAATGATTCCAGGAATGAGGGACTTCAGTTACGTTGATAGGCTGGAGAAGCTGGGGTTGGTGTCCTCGGAGCAGAGAAGGTTGAGGGGGGATTTGATAGCGGTGTTCAAAATCATGGGGGGTCTGGAAAGGGTGGATAGAGGGCAACAGTTCCCATTGGCAGAAGGGTCGAGAACCAGAGGACACAGATTTAAATTGATTGGCAAAAGAACCAAAAGCGACGTAAGAAAAAACCTTTTTATGCAGTGAGTGGTTAAGATCTGGAACGCACTGCCTGAAAGGGTAGTGGAGGCAGACTCAATTTTATCTTTCAAAAGGGAGTTGGATAAGTATCTGAAGGAAAATAAATTGTCGGGCTACGGGAAAGAGCAGGGGAGTGGGACTAGCTGAGAGCTGGCACGGTACATCTGTGCTGTAACCATTCTATGATTCTGATAGAAACCAGTTACTTACTTACTTCGCTTCACAGAATGCTATTATTAATTGTAATAAGACCCCGATATAAATAGTACCTCTGAGAAAAATTGTATTGCTCTTGATACGTCCTTACTATACAGCATAAATGCACACAAGGCCCATGCTTGAGAGAAGGTCAGTCTGTGACCTGTCCTTTATTCCTTAGCACTCAAGTGATGAAGGTGGGTGGAGCTTCCCCTTTTATACCTGAAGGTCCAGGTTAGGATTGTTCTCACAGTATACAACTTAGGTCAGATTATACATGGGTTACAATGCTGGTTGAATACATGACATCACCTCCCCCACAAAGCCTTATTGGGATCACAGGTTGAGTCTCTCTGGTGGTTTACGCTCCCTTGTAGAGCGTCTGAGTTGGGGCTCCGGTTGTTGGGCGCTGGCCTGAGTGTCTGCTGTTTGCGGTGCCTCAGGCCTATCCGGACTGCTCACAGTGACTGGGCTCTCCTCCCTTTGGTTCCTGTGTTCGGTCACCTGTGGTGGAGTGAACTCTACATTGTGTTCTTCCTCTGCTTCTTCTATGGGGTTGCTGAACCTCCTTTTTGTTTGATCCATGTGTTTGCGGCAGATTTGTCCATTGGTAAGTTTAACTACCAGAATCCTATTTCCCTCTTTGGCAATCAGTGCCTGCGAGCCATTTGGGCCCTGCAGCATAGTTGAGGACAAAAACAGGATCATTTACATCAATACATCGCGCCCTCGCATTCCTGTCATGGTAGTCATATTGTGGCTGGCGCCTGCTCTCGACAATTTCTTTCATGGTGGGGTGTATAAGGGATAGCCGGGTTTTGAGCGTCCTTTTCATTAGCTGCTCTGCGGGTGGAACCCCTGTGAGCGAGTGTGGTCGGGATCTAAAGGCCAACAGGAGGCGTGATAAGCACCTTTGTAGGGAACCCCCTTGGATTCTGAGCATCCCCTGTTTGATTATCTACACTGCTCGTTCTGCCTGGCCGTTTGAGGCTGGCTTGAATGGTGCCGTTCTAACATGGTTAATTCCATTGCCTGCCATGAAGTCCTGGAATTCAGTGCTTGTGAAGCATGGGCCATTATCGCTGACCAAGACGTCTGGTAGACCGTTGGCGGTGAACATTGCCCGAAGACTTTCTACCGTGGCAGAGGATGTGCTTGAATTTAAAATGTCACACTCGATCCATTTGGAGTAGGCATCTACTACAACCAAAAACATTTTTCCCATGAAAGAACCTGCATAGTCCACATGGATGCGTGACCAAGGCTTGGCGGGCCATGGCCAGGAGCTAAGGGGGGCTTCCCTGGGCGCATTGCCGGGCTGGGAACACGTGTTGCACCTGCGAACACAAAGTTCCAGATCTGCGTCTATCCCTGGCCACCAAACGTGTGACCTGGCAATTGCCTTCATCATGACAATGCCCGGGTGCTCATTGTGGAGTTCTCTGATGAACACCTCTCTGCCCATCTGCGGCATGACTACTCGGTTTCCCCACAGTAGGCAATCGGCCTGAATCGAGAGTTCATCCCTGCGCCTGTGAAATGGTTTAAATTCCTCAGGGCATGCCCTGTACGTGGCTGCCCAGTCCCCATTCAGGACACATTTCTTGACTAGAGACAATAGCGGGTCTCTATTTGTCCAGACTTTAATCTGACGGTCTGTCACGGGTGAGCCTTCGCTTCCGAAAGCTTCAACAGCCATGACCATCTCAGCAGCATGCTCGGTAGCCCCCTCAGTGGTGGCTAGTGGGAGCTTGCTGAGTGCATCGGCGCAGTTTTTAGTGCCCGGTCTGTGCCGAATTGTATAGTCATAGGCGGCTAACGTGAGTGTCCACCTCTGTATGCGGGCCGATGCGTTTGCATTTATGGCCTTGTTGTCGGCCAAAAGGGACGTTAGGGGTTTGTGATCTGTCTCCAGCTCAAATTTCCTGCCAAACAGATACTGGTGCATTTTCTTTACCGCATATACACATGCGAGCGCCTCCTTTTCTACCATCCCGTAACTCCTTTCTGCCTGGGACAGACTCCTGGAGGCATAAGCTACCGGCTGTAACGGACCCTTGACATTGACATGCTGCAACACACACCCGGCACCATAGGACAACGCATCGCACGTTAACACAAGTTTCTTACATGGGTCGTATAGTGTTAACAGAGTGTTGGAACATAACAAATTGCGTGCTCTATTAAAAGCCCTTTCCTGGCTGTCCCCCCAGACCCATTCGCGACCTTTGCATAGGAGCACGTGTAGCGGCTCTAGCAGTGAGCTCAATTTGGGAAGAAAGTTACCAAAATAGTTCAGGAGCCCCAGGAATGATCGCAGCTCTGTCGTGTTACGGGGTCTGGGTGCTCTCTGGATCGCTTCTGTCTTGGATGCAGTAGGGCTGATCCCGTCTGCTGCTACCCTCATCCCCAGGAATTCTACCTCTGGAGCTAGGAAGACACACTTCGCCTTTTTCAGTCGCAGCCCTACCCAGTCCAGTCTGCGTAGCACCTCCTCCAGGTTGTGGAGGTGTTCTTCAGTATCGTAACCCTTGATGAGGATGTCGTACTGAAAAACCACCGTCCCTGGAATCGACTTGAGGAGGCTTTTCATATTTCGTTGGAAGATCGTGGCGGCCGAGCGAATCCCGAACGGACATCTGTTGTACTCAAACAATCACTTGTGTGTTGTGATGGTGGTCAGCTTCTTCGACTCACTCGCCAGCTCCTGGGTCATGTAAGCTGAGGTCAGGTCCAATTTTGAAAAAAGTTTGCCACCGGATAGCGTCGCAAAGAGGTCCTCCGCTCTCGGTAGCGGGCACTGGTCTTGGAGTGACACCCGATTGATGGTGGCCTTGTAATCACCACATATCCTGACCGACCCATCCTCCTTGAGCACCGGCACAATCGGGCTCGCCCAGTCACTGAATTCGGCTGGCGAGATGATGCCTTCCCTCAGCAGGCGGTCCAATTCGCCTTCTATCTTTTCCCGCATCATGTACGGCACCGCTCTGGCCTTGTGGTGTACTAGCCTGGCGTCCGGGTTTATGTGAATCACTACCTTGGCCCCCATGAAAGTGCCGATGCCGGGTTGAAATAATGAGTCAAATTTGTCCAGGATCTGTGAGCATGATACTCGCTCCACAGAGGAAATTGCATTGACATCGCCCCATTTCCAGTTCATGACAGCAAGCCAACTCCTCCCCAGTAGTGCGGGACCGTCCCCTGGGACAATCCAGAGTGGCAACCTGTTCTCCGAATCTTTGTGGGTCACGTCTACCGTGGCGCTGCCTTGCACCAGAATGATCTGCTTTGTGTAAGTCCGTAGCTCTGCGTCAATCGGCGATAATTTTGGCCTCCTGGCCTTGGACGCCCACAACTTTTCGAACTGTTTGATACCCATCAGGGACTGGCTGGCCCCCGTATCTAGCTCCATTGATACTGGGATGCCATTGAGGAGCACTTTCAACATTATCGGTGGCATCTTGGTGTATGAACTGTATACGTGCTCCACATGAACTCGCTGAACTTCAGCTTCCAGTGATTTCCCCCAGCGTTCATTTCTGCAATTTCTGCAGGTATTTTGCTCATCTCTGCAAACTCCGGCTGAGTGTGTGCCTCCACGCCTCCAACATGAGCTGCTGTTGGAAACAAAAGGTCCCTTGCCAGTCGATCATCCCTGACTGCCCCTGTGACTGTCCTTGAGTGCGCCATTAACAGGTGTTGATGGCCCCATTACTGGCCATATTGTCCCTTGTAATGGCGTGAATCGCTGTTCAACTTGCCATTGTCTCTGTCGAACTCCCCTCTATTGGGGCATGCCTGACTGCCCTTGTCTGCCTGGAGAACTGTGTGCTGCTTTAACAATGTTGAATCTCTGTCCCAACCATTCCTTAACGCAGTACTTCTCGCCTGTTCTGCTAGTAGCCATGCTCGCGTGGTTTAAATCCCAGTTTCTCGTCGCCATTGATACGTCCTTACTATACAGTATAAATGCACACGAGGCCCATGCTTGAGAGAAGGTCAGTCTGTGACCTGTCCTTTATTCCTTAGCACTCAAGCTTCCCCTTTTTGCTCTGAAGGTCCAGGTTAGGATTGTTCTCACAGTGTACAACTTAGGTCAGATTATACATGGGTTACAATGCTGGTTGAATACATGACAGCTCTGTACAAATTTCCCAAGCTGTCAAAATCAGCGAGTTTGCCAGTCCTACAGAAAGCAATATCTCCACACTCACACTGAACCAGGTTTTACCCTTCAACACATTCCAGGTCGAGGGGATAAGCTCGCCTTTTACTTCCTTTATCATCCCTTCATTCTCTTTATTCAATCTAGTTATCTTATTTTGGTATTCAAATGTGTTCCCTTCCACAGAGAGCACGGCGAGCAGGGTCACCTCCCCCAAAGCAGCATGAGTGAGGAATTCTGCCACCTTGGCGTAGAAAGAACACTCTGTCCAATTTATAAAGATCACAGGATCATGGATAATGTTATTATTTGCCATAAACAACGGCAAGTTCTACAGACATTGGAAAAGTGTGTTGATGTGTGCGTGGGCGGAGTTCTGGATCCTATACTGCTGTAACCTCCAATCTATTCACGCACAATCGGTCTTTTTAATATTTGAAGCTGCAACGTTATCAGATTTTTGACCTTTAAAAGATAAGAATCTGTTTAAACCTATTAGCCAACGTCTCAGGGTTTCCTAAGTGACAATGAACAATTAAAGACTTCATATTGTGTGCGTAAGGTGTGCACGCACTAAAAAGTTCTTAGCCCCAAAACAGGGAGGACCCCTGGATGAGCCAGGGCTGGTCTTCTACAATAAAAGCAGTCTGAGCCTCCTTGCTTTCTGAAGCTCCTGTCAATGTTACACCGAAGTGGAGCCAAGGCAGCCTGGAGCGATTCTCCTCCCTGTCCAACTATGCTCAGCACCTCCCAACTGCAGCACGGCAGTAACTCAACTGAAACGTGTGCTTTGTGCTGGTTGCATTTGCCTTGTTTGGGATCCTAGATGGCGCCTAAATAAACAAAGACCCATGGCTGCAAAACAGCCGATGAAGCCCTGCAAAATTCTCCGTTGAAACAAGCGCTTTAATGCCCAAAGATGGAGCATAGGACCAGAAATGGAGCATTCAGTGTCTCGAGCCTGTTCTGCCATTCAATTAGATCATGGCTGATAGTTTCTTTCCATCTACCCGGCCAAATCCTGTAATTATCTCAATTAGTTCACCCCCTTAAACTTCTATACTGTGGGGACTGTAAGCTTAGGCTATGTAAAGGAATACATTTGAGCATTGAAACTTAAACCTCTTCTGGCTGACATGCTGGAATAACTATACATCATTGTTCAGTATTACACTATTCATAATGTAATAATTGTTTCTGAGGAGTGCTCACTGGAAGAATAATACACTGTTTATATATCAAGGACAAAAATCTGATAACATTTCAGCTTCCAAATATCAAAAGTAATTATCATTCATGGATAGATTGGAGTTCAGAGCGGCAGCTTGTTTATGCCAGATATTGCGCAGTCCCTGAGAATGATTGGCAATCTTTTAATTATTGTGCTGACTTGGCTTTTGATGTAGCCTAATCTAATATAATTGCAGAATATTTTGCAAAATTCTTCTTTTTTCCCCCATCACGCTAAGTGCCGACAATCAGACTTCCAGCTAAACCATGATAATATACAGTAAAATATCGGGAATTGCAAAGTAGGAGCAGAACAAAAGTCAGAATGAACATTCACAGAAACAGACTGGACTATTGGTCAATGTGATCGCTCGGACTGGTATCAATCACCTGAGGAGGTCGGAGAGGAATTTTCCTGTTTTGCATTTGCCTCTCGTAGGTGATTAGCATAGCTGCTGATGGTAGGAAGTGTCGAGTCATGAAGCTCCAGTCATCATGGGTGTGGGGCAGGCTAGATGATTCAGCTAGTCTTTTTCTGTCCGTCATTTACATATGCTCATATTTTTTTTCTTTATTCATTCACGGGATGTGGACGTCGCCAGCAAGGCCAGCATTCATTGCCCTCGAGAAGGTAGTAGTTCCCCCATCCTCCGCCACTCTCCATTAGGTGAGTGTTCCAAGGTTTTGAAAGCTATGGCCGCTAACCAGATGGTCCCTGGAACTAAAGTGCCATCGCGGGAGCTTCTGGATATATATTTTTTTTAACTCGTCCATGGGATGTGGGCATCACTGGCAAGACCAGCATTTATTGCCCTCGAGAAGGTGGTGGTGAGCTGTCTGCTTGACTACAACTGAGTGGTCATTTCTGAGGGCAGTTAAGAGTCAATCACATTGCTGTGGGTCTGGAGTCACATATAGGCCAGGCTGTAAGGACAGCAGAGTTCCTTCCCTAAAGGGCATTAGCGGGTTTTTACGACAATCCAACAGTTTCATGGTCACTATTACTTTCACCAGCTTTCCGCCCCCCCCCCCCAGATTTATTTAATTAACTGAATTTAAATTCCCCAACTGCGGTGGTGGGATTTGAACTCACGTCCCATGGATCATTCATCCAGGCCTGTGGATTGCTAGGCCAGTAATAGGAGGTGGGTGGGGTGGATTGACCCATCCACCTCCACGGAGGTGTGTGGGGGGCCTGACCCATCCACCTCCATGGCACGAACCTGGTATTGCAGTACTTCCAGGAACGGTGCAGTGGCTCTCGGCCTTTTGGCTAAGAACATTGGCGCAGAGTGATCCTTGATATGTGCAAGGTGACCTCTGGCGTTTGTGATTTGACAAAGAATTGGAAAGATTGGCTACGAATAATAAAAAAAAACATAACAACTATGCAAACGTTCCCAATGCCAATAAGTGATTTGGTACCGTACCACTTTCCCATGACAAATCCTGCACGTTAGTGCAATTTTCTTGTCAAGTGCCACAATTTTTCAATGAGCTGGTTGAAAAACTGGTTACTGAGCAGACCTGGGGTACAACAGGTCACATGCCCCAATCGCATCGGTTGCTATCCAAACTCAGCGGGTGCCATTTTAACGTTTATCGCCCGACGAAAAATACCTGATAACGAACTGACCGCCCATTTTCCCCCTCTCTCAATTTTCTTTTACATTGATTTCAATCTAAAATCGAGAGAAGCGGCAAATGGCTGGCCAATTCACTCTTGCCTGCTTTTCACCCGCTGATGGAAGTTAAAATGACCCCAGCAAGTTCAGAGAACAGCCTTGTCCCCATCAAGAGGGAAGTATCCAAAGGTGAGGATCTTCCAAACCACAAGAAGCAAGGACAGAGGCCGAGGCTGAACACCCACCATGGACCGAGGAAGAATGTGCCAAGAAAATAGGCAACATGCCTGCCTGGAAAACCACCAGCGTAAACAGTCTCTGGAAGATAGGGTTTGCAAGAAGGGAGAGGGAAAAAGCGAAAGAAGTGGCATGGGCAGAAAAATAGCTGGGGAATGGAGAAGGAACAGTTGGAATCTGAGCCAAAGAGCAACAAATGAAGCTGGATTTTCCTTCTAATTACTGTCTATTTTGGGGCAGATTTCGGGTGCTCAAAGAAGTAAAATGGGCAGGTGATGGGGGAGCTACTGCCTCAATTCTGGCAAAAAAAACTGTACCCGATTTACCTTCTAATAATTCCCCCATTTACCCTTTGGTATCCGCCCAGAATTCACCCTGGCATAAATAATAGGGGCAGTTGAGCCACTTTATTGCCTTCCTTTGTGTGGAAGCTTGAAAAGCGACATTAAATGACGATGCCCAAGCTCGTCATCCAATCTATGCCCTCTGGCGATACAGAGTGAATAGAAGCTATTCCTCCAGGGAAGGATCTTAGCGAGCAATGGCTCACAAGGTGCTCCATGGATTGGGTAGGCCCTCCAGAGTCGCATGTCGGACCATTCCTCATCTTCCAATTACGTAGCAGATGGTTGCAGCGCCCGTATGAAGCGACCCAGAATTTACGTGACAGGGTGAAGTCGGGTAGTTGTGGTCCACGTGGTCATTGTCCATGATCGGGTCCTGATTCCTGACCCTACTGGTCTCCCCCATCCACCGCCACTCTCCATTAGGTGAGAGTTTCAAGGCTTTGAGAGCTACGGCCGCTAACCAGATGGTCCCCTGGAACTAATGTGCCATCTCAGGAGCTTCTGGATATTTCTTTTTTAATTCGTTCATGGGACGTGGGTGTCGCTGGCAAGACCGGCATTTATTGCCCTCGAGAAGGTGATGGTGAGCTGTCCGCTTGAATACAACTAAATCGCCATTTCAGAGTCAACCACAATGCTATGTGTCCGGAATCACATATCGGCCAGACTGGGTAAGGACGGTGTCATGTATCCAGACATGTTTACTGCTTGTACTATTACACATGATGTGCCGCCAGAGGGCACTACTATGGGAAACTTGTACACCAGTTGTATGGTCACTAAGGTGTGTCACCAGAGGGCACTGCAGTGGGAGACTTGTAGGTTACCTGTACACGTGTGCCAGGCCTAGTATAAAAACCAGGCCACCATGTGTGAGCATCACTTTGGAGTTATATTAAATGGACTAAGGTCACTACAGTTCAAGTACAATACTTTGCCTCATGGAGTCATTATGAGAGCATCTAAAGACATAACAGACAGCAGAGTTCCCTCCCTGAAGGACATTAGTGAACCAGATGGGTTCACTAACCTAATTGCCCTTGAGAAGATGGTGGTAAGCCACCTTCTTGAATCACTGCAGTCATTGTAGTGAAGGTACTCCCATAGTGCTGTTAGGGAAGGTGTTCCAGGACTTTGACCCGGTGACGATGAAGGAACAGCGATATATTTCCAAGTCAGGAGGGCATGTGACTTGGAGGGGAATTTGCAGGTGATGGTGTTCCCATGCACCTGCTGCCCTTGTCCTTCTAGGCGGTAAAGGTCGGTGATTTGGGAGGTGCTGCCGAAGAAGCCTGGGCGAGTTGTTGCAGTGCATCTTCATTAATAGGCAGATTTGAGCTTGCTAGGGCACTGTTGTGTTCTCTGATTATTGCTGCTTCTCTTCTGAGTGGTGGTGGCAAGATGGTAAACCATAGAATCAAAGGGAACCTACGTCGCCTTCAGGCTAGATCCAAGGTCGTCCCATTCTCTGTCATACACGGACGACGCTTGCGTCTGCGCACACTCAGACATCGAACTCCGAGCCATCGCCAACACCTTCACCGAGGCGTATGAAAGCATGAGCTTTATGCTAAACATCCGTAAGACAAAGGTCCTCCACCAACCTGACCCAGCCTCACAGCACTGCCCCCGGTCATCAAAATCCACGGCTCGGTCTTGGACAACGTGGACCATTTTCCATACCTCAGGAATCTACTATCAGCAAGGGCAGACATTGATGATGAGGTCCAACACCGCCTCCAGTGTGCTGGCACAGTCTTTGGTCACCTTGGGAAGAGAGTGTGTGAAGACCAGGACCTCAAATCTGGCACCAAGCTTATGGTCTACAGGGCTGTAGTGATACCTGCCCTCCTAATGGCTCAGAGATGTAGACCATATACCACCAGCGCTGCCTCCGCAAAAAATCCACTGGGAGGATAGACACACCAACACAGTGTTCTCGCTCAGGCCAACGTCCCCAGCATCGAAGCACTGATCACACTCGACCAGCTTTGTTGGGCGGGCCACATCGTCCACATGCCTGACACGAGAATCCCAAAGCAAGCGCTCTACTCGGAACTCCTACACGGCAAGTGAGCCCCAGGTGGGCAGAGGAAATGTTTCAAGGACACCCTCAAAGCCTCCTTGATAAAGTGTAACATCCCCATCGGCACTTGGGTATTCGTGGCCCAAGACCCTCCTAAGTGGAGGAAGAGTATCTGGGAGGGATGCAGAAACCAAACGCAGACAGTGGAAGGAGCGTGCGGCAAACCAGACTCCCCACCCACCCTTTCCTTCAACCACTGTCTGTCCCACCTGTGACAGAGACTGTAATTCCCGCATTGGACTGTACTGCCACCTGAGAACTCACTTTTAGAGTGGAAGCAAGTCTTCCTCGACTTCGAGGGTGTTATGTATGCAATAAACGTTCAAACTGAGTACTGTTTAACTAAGCAAGGTTGCTTCTGCTTTATTTAGGCCCAAAGTGCTTGACTCACAAAATGGCTGGCTTTTTATACACCGAGCAGCACCATGGGCTCCAACAATGACACCATCTGGTGGCTACAAGAAGCATGTACATATATGACAATACCATCCTCCGAGATCTTATCACAGTCTTTCGCAGACTGTGCTTTACGCTCCCGGGTTGACCGTCTCAGTTCGATTCCGGCCTTGGGTGAATGTGCAGAGCCTGTTGTGGCTGGTGGCTGGATGACTGACTTGTTGGGGGTGGCAGGGGCCATGTCAGGAATTGCAAGTCCATTTTTATTGAATAAGTCTGTGATGGAAATTCCGGGTTCACTGATGACCCTTGAGTTTACTGAAGGCTTCTGATAGGTTGGTTGGTCGTCGACCGTTTCTTTATCCGATTGCTCTGGCTCATCTGTGTGCCTCAGCTTTGTTTGATCCATGTGTTTCCTGCAAAGTTTCCCCATTCTTGAGCTTAATAACAAATACTCTGTTGCCCTCCTTGGCCATGACCGTACCAGCGATCCATTTGGGACCCTGACCATAATTCAACACATATACAGGATCATTCACAGAAATCTCGCGTGACACAGTTGCACGATCGAGGTACCCTTGTTGACTCTGTCTTCTGTATTCAACATGATTACTTAAATTGGGTGTACAAGAGATAACTTGGTCTTAAGGCCTCTTTTCATCAGGAGTTCAGCAGCCGAGAACCCTGTGAGTGTGTGGGGTCTTGTCCTGTAACTCAGCAGTATGCAGGACAAACGGGTCTGCAGTGACCCTTGGGTTACTCTCCTCATGCTTTGCTTGATCATTTGTACTGCACGTTCTGCTTGCCCGTTGGATGCAGGCTTGAACAGTGCTGACCTTACATGTTTTATGCCATTAAGTTTTACAAACTCCTGAAACTCCTGACTGGTGAAGCACAACCCATTGTCGCTCACCACTATGTCAGGCAGACCATGTGTTGCAAACATGACATTGAGATTCTCTATGGTTGCCGTGGACGTACTGGATGACATGATTCTGCATTCTATCCACTTCGAATGAGCATCCACCACCCCTAAAAATATCTTGCTCAGGAAGCGACCTGCAAAATCTACATGGATCCTGGACCAAGGTTTGGATGGCCATGACCACAGACTCAGCGGCGATTCCGCTGGTGCTTTGCTGAGCTGCATACATGTGTTGCACTGATGCACGCATGCTTCCAGTTCAGAATCAATTCCTGGCCATCATAAGTGGGACCTGGCGATGGCCTTCATCATCACTATACCCAGATGTGTGCTGTGTAACTCACGCACAAACTTCTCTCTCCCTTTCTTAGGCATTACAACTTGATTGGCCCACAATATGCAATCTGCTTGAGTAGACAGTTCGTCCTTGCGACGAATGTACGGTTTGGCCTCCTTGCACATTTGCCTAGGTATGGTAGACCAATCCCCTTTGAGGATGCAACCCTTTACCACCGATAATATTGGGTCCTGGCTGGTCCAGGTCTTAACTTGTTGAGCAGTGACAGGGGTACCTTCACTCTCAAAAGCATCCATGATTAACATTAAATCTGCTGGTTGTGTTGTTTCCATCTCCGGTGTTGGCAACGGCAACCGGCTCAAAGCATCGGCATAAATCTCTGTGTCAGGTCTGTGGCGAATGACATAATCATAGGCAGATAATGTCAGCGCCCACCTTTGGATGCGGGATGAAGCGTTGGTATTGATACCTTTGCTCTCGGAAAACAACGAAATGAGCGGCTTGTATTGGTCCCGAATTCGAACCGTAGACCGAACAGGTATTGATGCATCTTTTTAACAACACACACACCGTACTGTAGGCTCTTTCTGCTTTAGACAAACTTTTGGATGCACACGCGACAGGTTGAGGTTTCCCTGACTCATTGGCTTGTTGTAACACGCAACCAATTCCATATGACGATGCATCACAGGCCAAAACTAAACAATTACATGGGTCATAATATACCAGCAGCTTGTTCGAGTCAAGCAGATTGGTGGCTTTCTCGAAAACTCTGTCTTGCAATGTGCCACACACACACAGTTGTTGCCTTTTCTCAATAGCATGTGCAGTGGTTCAAGTGAGGTGCTCAATTTAGGTAGGAAGTTACCAAAGTAGTTGAGTAGACCCAGGAATGAACGCTGATGGCTTTGGTTTTCACATCAGTAGGTCTCTTGCCATCAGCAGCAATTTTCCTCCTGAGGAATTCGACCTCCGGTGCCATGAAGACGCACTTCGAGCATTTAAGTCTGAGTCCCACTCTGTCCAAACATAGTAGAACCTCTTCCACGTTGTTTAGATGTTCCTTGGAGTTACGACCGGTGATCAGGATGTCATCTTGGAACACGACGCTTCTGGGAAAGGACTTCAGTAGACTTTCCATATTCCTCTGGAATATTGCTGCAGCCGAGCGAATTCCAAACGGGCACTGTGGTAAATAAACAATCCTTTGTGTGAGTTAATGCACGTAAGTCTTTTTGACGTCTCGACCAACTCCTGCGTCATATAGGCCGACGTCAAGTCCAGTTTTGTGAACGACTTTTCTCCGGCTAGCGTCGCAAACAAGTCATCAGCTTTCGGTAATGGGTACTGATTTTGTTTCGAAGCCCTGTTGGTCGTAGCCTTGTAGTCTCCACAGATTCTGACTGTGCTATCACTTTTCAGCACAGGAACAATGGGGCTGGCCCATTCATTAAATTCGACCGGTGATATGATCCCTTCACGCTAGAGTCTGTCCAGTTCAATCGCGACCTTCTCCCTCATCATATACGGAACTGCCCGAGCTTTATGATGGATGGGTCTTGCATCTGAGTCCACGTGGATCTGCACCTTGACTCCCATGAAGTTGCCGATACCCGGTTCGAACAGCGAGGGGAACTTGCTCAATACTTGGGCACATGTATCTTCCTACGACGACAACGCCTTTATGTCATTCCAGTCGCATCTGATTTTCTCCAACCAGCTCCTGCCGAGCAGCGTTGGGCCATTGACTGGAACAATCCACAGCAGTAACTTGTGAACCGCACCGTTATACGACACATTAATTTGTTGCACTGCCAATCCCCTTTATCAGTTCTTTGGTGTACGTGCACAGCTTGGTGTTAACAGGGCTCAGCCTGGGCCTCACAGTCTTAGTATCCCACAGCTTATTAAATGCCCTCTCATTCATGATAGATTGACTCGCCCCTGTGTCCAGTTCCATCGATACCGATATCCCGTTAAACTTCACTTTAATCAAAATCGGTTTATTTTTTGTTATGAAAGAGTACAGTCCATACACTTCCTCCTCTGGCATCTCGGATTGCGTATCCGGATCCGCACTAGTCTGACTCTCATCCTCCACGTGGTGTGTCGCAGCTCCCTTGCTCATCTGCAGACACTTGCGCTGGAGATGCCCCACTCTCAGACAGCCTTTGCAACTATATTTCTTAAATCGGCACTGCTGGTGCCGGTGATTTCCCCCACAACGCCAACACGGAGAAGTCGGATACATTCCCGCTGGCAGACTTTGGGCAGCCACAGGTTTCGCGAACACAGCCGGATAGGCCCTGCCATGTGCCGCTCTGCCGAACACCGAATCAATCGCATTTACAGTACTTGCCGAGATTCGGTTCTTCACTGCTATTGGCTTTAAACTCCTGTCCGTCGTCATACATGATTGAGCGATCTGGATGGCCCTTTTTAAATCCAACTCCTCCACCGCCAGAAGTTTGCACAGGATCACCTCGTGGTTGATACCGATAACAAAGAAGTCCCGCAGCATGTCTGCCAACACCGTCCCGAACTTGCACGGTCCCGCTAGACGTCTCAGGTCAGCAACGAATTCCGCCGCGCTCTGGCCCTCCGATCGAACGTGTGTATAAAACCTGTATCTCGAGATGATGATGCTGACATCTGGCTTGAGGTGCTCCTCGTATGTTTTCTCTGTTGGATCACTCGGCATGAGTAGATTCTTTATCAGACCGCAGATCTTTGAACCGCACACAGTGAGGAACACGGCCCGGCACCGGTCTGCATCGTCGACTCCCTTCATTTTGTTAGCCACGAAGTACTGGTTCAAACGGCTCACAAAGTCTGCCCAATCTTCTCCCTCCTTGAATCGCTCTTAAAATCCAATCGTGCTCATTTTGCAAACAAAGGTTCTTGTATTCTCGTCGCCAAATGTTATGTATGCAATAAATGTTCAAACTGAGTACTATTTAACTAAGCAAGGTACAACCTTGCTCCTGCTTTATTTAGGCCCAAAGTGCCTGACTCTCAAAATGGCTGGCCTTTTATACCAGAGCAGCACCATGTGCGTGCTGCTCAGTGGCCTCCAACAATGACACCATCTGGTGGCTACAAACAGCATGTACTTACATGACAGCGGGACTGCCTATGATGATGATGATGGTGGCAAGATATGTGTGAGGACAGGGAGCCAGACTGGGGTGTTGGTCTTCAACACTCCTGTGATGATTCTCAGTTGCATGTCCACAAGATTTGTATGCGCTCTTCCTGTGTGACAATCAGCTACTCAGAAAACAATGGCCAAGGTGGTTTCCCGCAGGCTGTGAGCAATTCGGTCCCCAACTAATCTCAGTTAATTTGCGGATTAATTTGATCTTAGTCTTAGTCGGGCAGGAGGTGGAGCTGAGGCCAGGATCAGATCAGCCATGATCTTATTGAATGGCGGAGCAGGCTCGAGAGGCCAAATGACCTACTCCTGTTCCTATTTCTTATGTTCTTGAGCTAGAATTTCTCCTGGGATCGCCCAGTTACTGGCCACTTACCGTGCAGTTACCGCCTGTTTTTGCCAAAAAGGCAAATTACCGGCCTGTTTTACGCCTGTTTCACGCCCGTTTTACTCCCGATTATTGTCGGCGGTAATTTCGGCCTACGATTACCACTGACGTTGCTGAAAATCACCCGCCCACGTTTCCCGCCCAAAAACCACTCAAAATTCCCCAGCAGCACAAATTTTCACAAAAGTTTTGTTTGTACCGCCCGTTATCGCTCAGGATCGAAACTGCCAATTTTTTAGGTACTTACTTTACTTGGGCCCAGCGTTACACCTCCAATTTGTTTTGTTTTTCTCTGTGGGGGAAACGGCTGCATTTTTTGTTTATCTTTCACTCCCAATGTATATTGAAGGAGGACAAGAAGAAAGAGGAGCATTTGATGAGAAACGATAATCAGTCAGCCCGGCAATCTCGCGGCCTCATAGAAAATATTGCAACTGAAGTTTACATTTCTGGCTTCTTGAAATTGTTTTCTGTCTCTTGTTTTATTTTGCAGTGCTTTCAAACAAGTATTATCACCCTGAAATCTTACCGAAACCCTCCCTTGCTTTTGCAGGGTTCCCAACTGTTGCCATTCACTCACAATTCAGAGAACATCAGCGTCTCAATCAGTAAAATTCTATTGCTTCAAAATATTTCTCCCGAATTTGCAGGGGTTCGGCTGACTAAATTTTATTCCATTTTTAAAATCTGCCCCTAATAAAGATGAGTTACGACCATACACTCCTCTCCCACCGCCCCCCCCAATCCCCTGTTATGTTCTGAAAATGTTGAATCTTGTTGGAGTATGACCCCGTGGGTACAGTGAACCATCTACTGCCTCAGCCAGGAGGACTTTCTGATGTACAAGCCTCGGTAGTCAGTGTTGACGGGCTATTTGAGCATTGGTGGGTGGGGGTAGTTACTGGACACGAGTTGAAGCCTTGACAAACTGTTAAATCACTGCAGATTTAACAAATGGCAACCTGCAGATGATTACCAGAAAATACTACACCTTATGAAAGAGAGAAAGATTTTTGTAACTTATTTTTCAGTTTTTAGTTCCAGTGAAGGGGACACATCCAAAGCATAATTAACTATTATTTTCTCGTTGCAAATTTTCACTGATGATTGCGTTTTCCCCACATTTTCTGTTGTAGTTTGGGTTGTTTTCCCCCACTGCTGGGTTGGTTTCTAATAGATACATTAAAAACTTACGGTGTGGCAAAACAGTAAAATCTAAACAGTACAGTTACCAGGGACACTGGCAATCACACATTTAAAGTTGTGTTTCCTAAAAGTTGCCGTATGGGACATATTTCCCAGAAGTGAGTGAGACACAGTACAAGAATGGTTTTGTTGAATACATTTATTCAAATAAAAGTTGTAATTTCTATTAAACTTTAACAATGTAACAAAATAACATAATTCTTCTGAATGAAAATTTTACAAAACAAAACATCATCAACAACAACCAGCAACAACATCAACAATAGTATAAACACCCCTGAAAACACCCTGCACCCTCCCACGATTCAACCTGCAGCCACCTTTCGCAACGCCTTTCCTTCCCACTCCCCCGCTGATCCTTGGCCCTGACCCCCTTCTCCTCCTGCTAACAGTACCCCTGGCCCTGACCACATTGGGACCAGTACGTCGTGCAGCAGAGCACCTCGAGCGTGGCTGCTGAGGGGGCGACAATGGCAGTGCTATGTGAAACATAGAAACATAGAAAATAGGTGCAGGAGCAGGCCATTCAGCCATTCTAGCCTGCACCGCCATTCAATGAGTTCATGGCTGAACATGAATCTTCAGTACCCCCTTCCTGCTTTCTCGCCATACCCCTTGATCCCCCGAGTAGTAAGGACTTCATCTAACTCCCTTTTGAATATATTTAGTGAATTGGCCTCAACTACTTCCTGTGGTAGAGAATTCCACAGGTTCACCACTCTCTGGGTGAAGAAATTTCTCCTCATCTCAGTCCTAAATGGCTTACCCCTTATCCTCAGACTGTGACCCCTGGTTCTGGACTTCCCCAACATTGGGAACATTCTTTCTGCATCTAACCTGTCTAAACCCGTCAGAATTTTAAACGTTTCTATGAGGTCCCCTCTCATTCTTCTGAACTCCAGTGAATACAAGCCCAGTTGATCCAGTCTTTCTTGATAGGTCAGTCCCACCATCCCGGGAATCAGTCTGGTGAATCTTCGCTGCACTCCCTCAATAGCAAGAATGTCCTTCCTCAAGTTAGGAGACCAAAACTGTACACAATACTCCAGGTGTGGCCTCACCAAGGCCCTGTACAACTGTAGCAACACCTCCCTGCACCTGTACTCAAATCCCCTCGCTATGAAGGCCAACATGCCATTTGCTTTCTTAACCGCCTGCTGTACCTGCATGCCAACCTTCAATGACTGATGTACCATGATACCCAGGTCTCATTGCACCTTTCCTTTTCCTAATCTGTCACCATTCAGATAATAGTCTGTCTCTCTGTTTTTACCACCAAAGTGGATAACCTCACATTTATCCACATTATACTTCATCTGCCATGCATTTGCCCACTCACCTAATCTATCCAAGTCACTCTGCAGCCTCATAGCATCCTCCTCGCAGCTCACACTGCCACCCAACTTAGTGTCATCCGCAAATTTGGAGATACTACATTTAATCCCCTCGTCTAAATCATTAATGTACAATGTAAACAGTTGGGGCCCCAGCACAGAACCTTGTGGTACCCCACTAGTCACTGCCTGCCATTCTGAAAAGTACCCATTTACTCCTACTCTTTGCTTCCTGTCTGACAACCAGTTCTCAATCCACATCAGCACACTACCCCCAATCCCATGTGCTTTAACTTTGCACATTAATCTCTTGTGTGGGACCTTGTCGAAAGCCTTCTGAAAGTCCAAATATACAACATCAACTGGTTCTCCTTTGTCTACTTTACTGGAAACATCCTCAAAAAATTCCAGAAGATTTGTCAAGCATGATTTCCCTTTCACAAATCCATGCTGACTTGGACCTATCATGTCACCATTTTCCAAATGCGCTGCTATGACATCCTTAATAATTGATTCCATCATTTTACCCACTACTGAGGTCAGGCTGACCGGTCTATAATTCCCTGTTTTCTCTCTCCCTCCTTTTTTAAAAAGTGGGGTTACATTGGCTACCCTCCACTCGATAGGAACTGATCCAGAGTCAATGGAATGTTGGAAAATGACTGTCAATGCATCCGCTATTTCCAAGGCCACCTCCTTAAGTACTCTGGGATGCAGTCCATCAGGCCCTGGGGATTTATCGGCCTTCAATCCCATCAATTTCCCCAACACAATTTCCCGACTAATAAAGATTTCCCTCAGTTCCTCCTCCTTACTAGACCCTCTGACCCCTTTTATATTCGGAAGGTTGTTTGTGTCCTCCTTAGTGAATACTGAACCAAAGTACTTGTTCAATTGGTCTGCCATTTCTTTGTTCCCCGTTATGACTTCCCCTGATTCTGACTGCAGGGGACCTACGTTTGTCTTTACTAACCTTTTTCTCTTTACATATCTATAGAAACTTTTGCAATCCGTCTTAATGTTCCCTGCAAGCTTCTTCTCGTACTCCATTTTCCCTGCCCTAATCAAACCATTTGTCCTCCTCTGCTGAGTTCTAAATTTCTCCCAGTCCCCGGTGGTTCTGTAAGGGGTTTTAACAGGGTTGTTGTTGTGCCTTGGGTGTCTCTCTCTGGGCTTCTGCCCTCACAGCTTCTGCCTGGCCTGTGAGGTACCCTGAGTGCTGCAAGAGCACCCCTGGAGAGACTGTGTCCACAGTTTATGAAGGGGGTTTTGAGACTCGTGCGTCCCCACAGCTTATGCCTAGCCTGTGAGGCACCTGTGAGTGTCAAACACTCCTAACCCCTTCTTCCCTAGCTTGTGACACACAGTTGAGCATTTTCGAGGCGCTCCTAGCTTCCCTTACACGGTTCTGACATAAGACTCACGATCAGGAGATGTAATACAATAGAACTGAGACAAGGTGATTCCAAGAGGAACTTTAGGCTTCCAATTTATTTGGCAAGGTGTAACTCAACAAACAGCAATACACCAACAAAACAATCCCCCTGAATCCCACTAAACGGACACAACGAAAATCTTTACACCAGTTTAGCAGTACAATGCCCAACCTCCCACCTTTCCTGGCCTAACTGAGTTGGGAGTTCTGGGGACCAGAGGTTATACTCACTACTGTGCCTTCCGCAGTCTGGTGGTTTGTTTCTTCTATCTTTGGTGTCTTCGGACACTGGTTTTCCTTCAGTGTCGAGAGGCCTGTGGTTGTGGTTGTTGAATCACGAGGGCAGGGAAAATCATGAACTGGAGCCATCAACGTAGATCTCGCGGCCTGTGGGGTGTATCCCTGCCCGAAATCCAAAGTTAATGTCCCATACTCCCTCCACAGAGCATCGATGCGGCTGCCCTGGATAGATTAAATTTGCTGCGAGCCTGGGCTCGCAGAGGCCCTTGACCTTTAAAGTCATTTGGGAGAGGAGGAGGGTCCAGCGAGTGATTCTAGCACTGCTCACTGTCCCGTTCTTAATTCTCCAGTTCCCAAATTTTCTGGGTGTACCGAGAGTTCTGTTCCCGGAGGCACCCCACACTACCCTTGGCCTCAGTGACCTGACACTGAAGATAGTCCCGGCTATTTCGGAAGGTCTCCTCCAACTGCCAGTTCCTTTGCTGCTCCTCAGCTAATTCGGCCAGCAGGTTGTCCCCAACCGCAGCCCGGATAGCAGAGAGCTCCTCTGATTTCTGAAGACTCTGTTCCAAGTCCTTCACCCGCTGGTCGAGCTTTCGGACTTGGCGGGTGAAGCAGATAAGCCAGATGGCCTTTTCCACCCTGTGGTTGTGGTCCTTCCCTGCTGTCCACTGAGCAGCAGCATCCACTGGACGCTCTGCCCGAGTGAGGGCTTGCACCCAAGGTTTGGTGAGGTTCACCTTGCCAAAAATGTATGAGGAAATTCTCTCCTCCATTTTAGTTTCCTCTCTTATCACCTCATCTGTTATATTAACATCTCCTGTTTGCTTAAGTCCCTTCGTGGTCGCCATGTGGGGTGGGTCTGGAGAAGATGAGGACCCATCTTTAAAGTCGGAGGAAACTAGTTCCTCTCTACGATCAGGTGCTGTCACCATTGGTGGCATGGCACCTTGGGGTGCAGTGCCATATCCCACGACCGTCGCATGGCATTGGCGGTCCGGGTGTTCTCCCTCACCGCCGCAATCAGCTCCGCCATGTCCTCCGATTGACGGGCTGCTAAAGCGGCGATGTTGGCGGACAACTCACCAATGGCCTGGAGGAGCTCTCGACTCACGTCGATGCTCATCCTGGACAGTCCCACCGTGTCCAGGTTCGCATCTGCCTGTCTCGCTGCGTTCCCACCTTGCCGGATCAGCCGCCGCGGATTCAGCACGGGGGTCGGTGTGCGCCGCTGCATGACGCTTGGTCCCGCTTCCTCGGACCGGAATCCAGGAAAGTTGGATTCTGACGAGGAACCGGTGGCCGCAGATAGCAAGGACCCTTCGAGTCCCGCCACCCCTCCCTCCTCCTGCACCACCACCGTCACAAAGTTTTGAGGAGTGGTCTCCTCCTGCTCCTGCAGCACCACCTCTTCCGTCTCTTCCACCACCATCTCTTCATTCCTTATTCCCTCCAATGACTCCTCTCTGGGAGGGGCAGGCAGCTCCACCTGTGCAACTGTAAAACCATAACATTAATGGTTGGTGACAAGGGAGGGGAGAGGTTAGAGGTAACATGAGAGCAATTCACTTTGCGCAGGCTTATGTCGAGAACAAACATATATTACCGATAATCATTACATGAAACAATCGTAAGCAAAATAGACAGAAACTACATGACATAACGAAACTTGAGTGCCGAACAGTTTGTTTTCCAAGCGACAGAGTGTGAGCAACCAAAAAATCATATCAGAACTAACAACATTTCGTGCTCCCAGCATTACATTACATTCTACATTATATTTCCATAAGATTGAATTACATGATTGCAGTACAGGCCAGGGATTATGCAGACTTATCCTCCGGCAGAACTGGTTTGGCACCAACAGACGTGGTGATGCGATCAGACGCTCCCGTCAGGGCTGCAGCACATTCCTTGAGGTCTGTCAGAGGAATATTCTTGGGCGGACCACCGCCTGTTTTGCAGAGCTCTGCCCTATTGCCGGCTAATTTATTCTGCAAAGGTGACAAAAAATATGTGTCAACTAATTTCACAGCTACGAACATAAGAACATAAGAACATAAGAATTAGGAACAGGAGTAGGCCATCTAACCCCTCGAGCCTGCTCTGCCATTCAATAAGATCATGGCTGATCTGGCCGTGGACTCAGCTCCACTTACCCGCCCGCTCCCCAGAACCCTTAATTCTCTTATTGATTAAAAATCTATCTATCTTTGACTTGAATACATTCAATGAGCTAGCCTCAACTGCTTCCTTGGGCAGAGAATTCCACAGATTCACAACCCTCTGGGAGAAGAAATTCCTTCTCAATTCAGTTTTAAATTGGCTCCTCCGTATTTTGAGGCTGTGCCCCCTAGTTCTAGTCTCCCCGACCAGTGGAAACAACCTCTCTGCCTCTATCTTGTCTATCCCTTTCATTATTTTAAATTTTAAATGTTTCTATAAGATTGAATTACATGATCACACTCTGCCGCTTGGAAAACAAACTGTTTGGGACTCAAGTTTCGTTATGTCATGTAGGTTCTGTCTATTTTGCTTACGATAGCTTCATGTAATGATTATCGGTAATATATGTTTGTTCTCGACATAAGCCTGCGCAAAGTGAATTGCTCTCATGTTACCTCTAACCTCTCCCCTCCCCTGTCACCAACCATTAATGTTATGGTTTTACAGTTGCACAGGTGGAGCCGCCTGCCCCTCCCAGAGAGGAGTCATTGGAGGGAATAAGGAATGAAGAATGTTACTAATACAGAATACACACATACATACTGTTGTGTATCTGCAAAGCATGCACTCCCATATACCGCCACCAGGGAGCGCATCCCCTGAAGTCCCAAGGGATCCCAGCATCCCTTGAGAGCACTGTATATAAGCCGGCCCCTAAGGCCTGTTCCTCACTCTGGAGTGTCTTAATAAAGACTGAGGTGTATTACAACAGGCTAACGTTGCGGGGAAGTTGCAACCTGTCGCCTATGCCTCCAGGAGCTTGTCTAAGGCTGAGAGTGCCTACAGCATGATTGAGAAAGAGGCATTAGCGTGTGTGTTCAGGGTAAAGAAAATGCATCAGTACCTGTTTGGCCTCAAATTTGAGCTGGAAACCGATCATAAGCCTCTCATATCCATGTTCGCTGAAAACAAGGGGATAAATACTAATGCCTCAGCCCGCATACAAAGGTGGGCACTCGCACTATGAGTGTATAACTATACCATCCGCCACAGGCCAGACACCGAGAACTGTGTGGATGCTTTCAGTCGGCCACCATTGCCCACCAAGGTGTGGAAATGGCGCAGCCTGCAAACTTGTTGATGGTGGCGCAGCCCGCAGACTTGTTGATGGTCATGGAAGCATTTGAAATGATAAGTCACCTGTCACGGCCCGCCAGATTAGGACTTGGACCTTTGCTGTCCCTAGTAAAAAACTGTGTACTGCATGGGAGCTGGGCCAACATCCCCATTGAAATGCAAGAGCTAATCAAGCCGTTCCAGCGACGAAAGGATGAGCTGTCCATTCAGGCAGACTGCCTGTTGTGGGGTAACCGCATAGTGCTACCCAAAAAGGGCAGGGAGACATTCATCTCGGATCTCCACAGCACACACCCGGGTATAATAATGATGAAAGCGATAGCCAGATCCCACGTGTGGTGGTCCGGTATTGACTCTGACTTAGAGTCCTGTGTATGGCAATGCAGCATGTGTGCTCAGTTGAGCAATGCGCCCAGAGAGGCACCACTAAGTTTGTGGTCCTGGCCCTCCAGACCATGGTCGAGGATCCATGTCGACTATGTGGGCCCGTTTCTCGGTAATATGTTCCTGGTGGTGGTGGATGCTTTTTCAAAATGGGTTGAATGAGAAATAATGTTGGGAAGCACCGCCACCACCACCATTGAAAGCCTGAGGGCCATGTTTGCCACCCGAATATACTGGTCAGTGACAGCGAGCCATGTTTCACCAGTGCTGAATTTAACCCGCAATGGGATCAAACATGTCACCTCGGCCCCATTTGAACCAACCTCTAATGGGCAGGCAGAGCGGGCAGTACAAACAATCAAACAGAGCCTTAAACGAGTCACAGAAGGCTCACTTCAAACCCGCCAGTCCCGAGTACTGCTCAGCTACCGCACGAGACCCCACTCACTCACAGGAGTGCCCCCAGCTGAGCTACTCATGAAAAGGACACTTAAAACCAGACTCTCACTGGTTCACCCCAACCTGCATGATCAGGTAGAGAGCAGGCGGCAGCAACAAAATGTAAACGATGGTCGCGCCACTGTGTCACAGGATATTGATCTGAATGACCCTGTGTATGTGCTAAACTATGGACATGGTCCCAAGTGGATCGCGGGCACGGTGATAGCTAAAGAAGGGAGTAGGGTGTTTGTAGTCAAACTCGACAATGGACAAATTTGCAGAAAGCACCTGGACCAAACGAGGCTGCAGTTCACAGACTGCCCTGAACAACCCACAGCAGACACCACCTTTTTCGAGCCCACAACACACACCCAAAGGATCAACGACACCACCCCGGACCAGGAAATTGAACCCATCACGCCCAACAGCCCAGCAAGGCCAGGCTCACCCAGCAGCCCTGCAGGGCCAACAACACGCCAGCCCAGCGAGAGCACAGCCAACACCCCAGAACAGACATTTGTACCAAGGCGGTCCACCAGGGAAAGAAAGGCTCCCGACCGCCTCACCTTGTAAATAGTTTGCACTTTGATTTTGGTGGGGAGTGATGTTGTGTATCTGTAAAGCATGCACTCCCATATTCCGCCACCAGGGAGCGCATCCCCTGAAGGGATCCCAGCATCCCTTGGGAGCACTGTATATAAGCCGGTCCCTGAGGTCTGTTCCTCACTCTGGAGTGTCTTAATAAAGACTGAGGTCACTGTTACTTTAACCTCCCTATATATATATATCTCTCCAATTAACCGTCCCTAGTCTTTTCATCAATGAGTGCACCATTTAAGTTCTGTTAGCATGCAAGTATTGTATGATGAACACATGAAAATACAGAGGACTAACACAATGCGATCGATGATGGGTAATAAAAAATGTCACCAAGCTTTACAACATAATAAAACTCGGCACTACTTAAGAGTAATTAGTCAGTGCACGATAAAAATTATTACTTACTCTCTCAGACCCAATGATGTTATTCCACCGTTTGCGGCACTGATTCGGCCCCCACATCACGGGCGCGATGGACAACACCGCCTCAGCGATCTCTCACCATAACTGCTGAGACACGGACGTTGCTGGTTTTCCTCGTCCACCCCGTGTTAGTTGATCCCAGCCGGCCTCCACTCCGTGGACCGATTCCTGGGTTTCTTCGGAGAAACGAATGGCCCTCCTCCTCCCACCTACATCCCTCTCCACTTCCATAGCTTGATTTTCCATCTTATTTATACTGATTTATATATTTAAATTTAAACATTTATTTATTATTAGCATTATTTTTTATGATGTACTATTATTACTATTATTATTAAATGTTATATTATATTGTCAATTAATAGCTAAATCAGTTGATACACAGATCTTATTCAACAGCTCCTCTCTCTCTCTCAGATTGACCCACCTCTGCACTCTCAAAATGTCCAGCACTCTCTCAGTGTTCTCTGCACATGCGCAAGGTCACCTTTGACCCTGAAATCAGGGAGGGAGGGTGGGGGGGGGGGGGGAAGAGAAGAAAAAACGTGTGTTTTCCAGAGATGTTGCTTGCCTTTAGTAAGGCAGGCAGATCGCCGACTTTTAGGCCCTTCATCACCGCCCGCTCCGGCCCACTACCGCCACGCATCGCCACCGCCGAGACTCAACCACCGAAAATCGCGGGAGCGCGCAGCAGCGGTATTCCGGTGGTCCAAAAGACGCAGCCGCCGGAATACCATTAAGAATCCGGCAGCAGCGATCTCAGGGGAAATTCTAGCCCACATGTCTTTATCTTGGCTGCTCTTTTCCTGAGATATTCAAGGTATGTGGGGCTGCGATCCAAGGAAATTTGGGATATCCTCGTGCCTGAGCTCTGTACCGCAGAAGGGAACACTCGGGCGCGTCTTTGCACGCCGGTTGCCCAAATAAAATGAAGAGACGAGCGCTTCCTGAGGCTTCGGATGAAGCTTATAATAGTCCTCAAGTACTTTCAAGTCTTCTGCGGGCATGCGTTCAGCTTGGGCAAGTGTCCTCACTTGGACGCCGATCACATAGTCATCTGTCGTGGGACTTGAACCTACAACCGCTGACGGGAATGCTACCACCTGAGCCACAGTTGACACTTTACTAAGGTCGTTTTCCGGATCATCGTCTGCTTTCCCTGGTTTCAGGATGGCGATGACCATTGCTGTTGTTTGGGCATCTGGTCCAATGAGACGCAGCGGCATTACTGCTCCTAAGCGCATCCCCCACCCACATATACCTAATTAGGGACCCCAGAGACGAAACAAGCAGGCTAGTGGAAGAGTCGCATTGGTGTGCGGAAGTCCTCCTCTACCACTAATCTGTCTCACAATATTTTTATTGATGTGTTCCTTAGCAGTAATTAGTTGGTGCAAGTAGGAGGTGGAATAAGCCTATTGGCCTGAGGAAATTATAGTTAATTACCTATTTTTACTGAAATCTGTCTGAACTAGCTGTGTTCTGAGAATATACCCTGAGGTAGGCCTGACTTGTACCTGTGCCAATTCAGAACTCATCGTTCTGGAATTTAACAGTGACAAATTTGTTGGAATTCAGCCACCATCATTTGCCACCACAGATGAGGTGCTAATGTCTAATTTTAATTAAAATTAGCAAACATGGAAGTATTTGAGATGACGCAATGCAAGTCGGCAGTCTGATTCATTCACTTATACTTCGAATAAGTTAAGTCACAGGGAGGGAATAACCCACCCAAGCCACAACTGAGGAGATCAGGTGAGCACAAACCTCAAGAATAAAATGGTTACACAGACTTTGGATCGCAATACTGTCCTGTAACTCATTCCCACTTAACTATAATTCATTTGATTTGGTTCACTAGAGTGCAGAGCTTCCCGAAGTTCAAGAAGGAGCGTAGAGTGATTTTAGATGACTAATAGTTATAAATGTTACGTAAGCAAGTGCAAGATTCTGATCTCAGCCAGACAATAAAGGGGGTACTAAAGGTGTTCTCCTTCAAGGAGCTGAAGGAAAATCAGTGGAGGAAGCAAACCCAGATTGTGAATTACCACTCATTTATAGAGTGGCCTCCCATCTCCCCTCACGGATGGAGTTTGGTGCATATTTAAGGGTAGAGCCTATTGGGATGAAAATAGAAAACAAAATAACTTGCTTACAAAAATGGGTAGCAAATCTAAATCCTTTATTTATAGGACAGGGAACGGTAGCATAATGGTTATGTTACTGGACCTAGTAATCCAGAGACCCCAAGGACATGAGTTCAAATCTCACCATGGTAGCTGGGGAATTTAATTTCAGTTAATTAAATAAATCAGGAATTTAAAAACTAGCATCAGTAATGGTGACTATAAACTATTGGATTGTTGTTATGTCCTTTAGGGAAGGAAACCTGCTGTCCTTACTTGGTCTGGCCTATATGTGACTCCAGGCCCACAGCAATGTGGTTAACTCTTAACAGCTCTAACAAACCACAAAGAACAGTAGTTCAAGAAGGCAGCTCACCACCACCTTCTCAAGGGCAGTTAAGGATTGGCAATAAATGCTGGCCTTGCCAACGATGCCCATGAATAAATATATATATATTTAAATTATGCTTTGACCTCTTATGTATAGAAACAATGGTGCACAGGTTCTGGATTTGGACCAAGATGTGTTAAATAACACCTGAACACTTGGCTACAGAAAATGCCAATTTTCCATTAATATAGTGAAACATTTAAATAAAAGTGAATAAACAGCCAACTGGGGAAAAAATCTTTAATTGTGTAATGTGTTTGCCTGGGAACTAAAACAGTTCAGCATATTAATTGCTGATCACAAAATATAAAACCAAACATTACATAAGAACATAAGAAATGGGAGCAGGAGTAGGCCATTTGGCCCCTCAAGCCTGCTCCGCCATTCAATAAGATCATGGCTGATCTGATCATGGACTCAACTCCACTTCCCTGCTCCCCATAACCCTTTTCTCCCATATTGCTCAAAATTCTGTCTGTCTCCACCTTAAATATATTCAATGACCCAGCCTCCACAGCTCTCTGGGTCAGAGAATTCCACAGGTTTACAACCCTCTGAGAGAAGAAATTTCTCCTCATCTCAATTTTAAATGGGCGGCCCCTTATTTTAAGATTATGTCCCTAATTTTAATTTCCCCTATTCCCCTATGAGTGGAAATATCCTCTCTGATCCACCTTGTTGCGCCCCCTCATTATCTTATAAGTTTCAATAAGATCACCTCTCATTCTTCTGAATTCCAATGTGTATAGGCCCAAACTACTAAACCTATCCTCATAAGTCAACCCCTCATCTCTGGAATCAATCTAGTGAACCTTCTCTGAACAGCCTCCAATGTAAGTATATCCTTCCTTAAATACAGAGACCAAAACTGTACGCAGTACTCCAGGTGTGGCCTCACCAAGACCCTGTACAGGTATAGCAGGACTTCTCTGCTTTTATACTCCATCCCCCTTGCAACATTCCATTTGCCTTCCTGATTACTTGCTGTACCTGCATACTAACATTTTGTGTTTCATGCACAAGGACCCCCAGGTCCCTCTGTACTGCAGCACTTCGCAATTTTTCTCCATTTACATTATACTCTGCTTGATTGAATTATACTTTTCCAAATGTCCCACTACTGCTTCCTTAATAATGGACTCATTGTTCGACAGCGCCTGTGAAAACGTATAATTATTTAATTACAGCACTTCAAATCTCCCACATATAGCATCTCACATTTCCGTATCCTTATAAGCACTTGCAATAATTAGTGTTATATGAGTCTTACACAGCAGTGAGTTTTCAAAGAAAAAAATCATTGTAAGCTAATATTATCAATCTATTTTTAAGCTGACATTAATCTATAAATGGTTTGGGTGGAGTGCACAGGAAAAATGAATAAGGGTTGAGCGAACTACCCTTCAGAAATTAACCTGTCATGAATGAATCAGTTCTGCAATATCAAGCTCGTGCAATATCAGAAACAAGTATTTTCATTTTTTTTCTAACCCGCTTCCTTTGCTCTTTTGATCATCCTGGGCAACACATCAGAGGAGATTTTCCAATGGAGGATCTTTCAGTACGAGGGCTTAAGTCACTCGCAAGCAAAAGAGCACCTTCCCCCATTCCACGGTGTCCTTCTCTGACAGTATCTTCAGAAAGAAAGAAAGATTTGGATTTATATAAGCACCTTTCATGACCATCGGACCTCTCAAAGCGCTTTACAGGTACTGAAGGACTTTTTGGAGTGTAGTCACTCTTGGAATATGGGAAACGCGGCAGCCAATTTGCACACAGCAAGCTCCCACAAACGGCAATGTGATAATGACCAGATAATCTACTTTTTGCGATGTTGATTGAGGGCTAAATATTGGCCAGGCAAGAAAGGGAAATGAATTAACCCAGGGAAACTGTAGATCAGTTAGCTTAATGTCAGTGGTAGGAACAATTGTAGAATCTTTGCTCAAAGATCGAAAAATAAAATGTCCAAAGATGGAATATATAATTAAAAAAATAGTCAACACAGATTTCTAAATTGGGGCGAAATTACCCCGCGCCCCGATTGGGAGCGGTAACCTTCTGAGGCTGGGACTTTATCGACCGGCCCAAAAATCTCACCCCCGATGTGGAATTGGGCCATGTGCCCCTCCAAGGAAAGGGAACGCCATCCCTGGCACTCTGCCTCTGTGGAGGGGTGCAGCTGGGGCGTTACCACGACGCTGAGGACACCAGCGCTATGCAGACGCTGATGTGCTGCAACGCGGCGCCCCTTCATTTAAAGGGGAGGGCCGCTGCACACACTGCAGGCCCTTTAGTGGCCAGCCACTGGGCCACCTGGCACGTGATCGACCAGGCCAGCGGCCCAGCACCGAAAGCAAAGTGCCAGGCTGCACGATGGCGGCCTGGTTGACGCGAGGACGCAAGAGCAAAATTAAATGGCGGCCCGGGGTGCCAAAGGGCTTCCCCTTTAAGGGGTGACCCGGCGACGGATGTCCACCAGTTTCGTGCCCCCCGAAGCTGGCGTTGACATCGACCTGCTCCAGCCTCGCGGCCCACGGGGCAATCTCCCCCATGGGCCGCAAAGGGGTTGGTGCAGGGCGCTAAGGGGTCAGCGCGCATGCCGATGACGTAATTGCCGGGTGTGCGACAGCCCAGGGCGTGACGCTACCGGCACAGAGCACCGCCCCCCCCCCCCCAAACCTCTCTAGATGCGCCCCTCCCCCGGGCGAAAACACCATTGCTCCTATTAGCGCCCCCCCCAGAGGTACTAACGGGACTATAAAAGGGGGCAATTTTGGCCCCTTAACCAACCTTATTAAATTCTTTGCAGAAATAACAAAGAGTGGACTAAGGCAATGCAGTGGATGTGGTACACGTAGACGGTTAGAAGGTGTCACATAATGTGTCACATGAGAAACTCGTGACAAAGGTCAGGACATGTGGAGTTCGGGGTTCGGTAGTAGAATAGATTGAAAGGTTACTACAAAACAGACAAGAGAGGCTAGGAGTTAAAGGAGGACTGTTGGACAGGCAGAAGTAGGAAGTGGGGTCCTGCAGGGATCCATGCTGGGATCACTGTTGTTCACAGTAATTTATATGTAAGTGATTTGGACTCAGAAAGTGGAGGAATGGTGTTGACATTTGCAGATGATACTGAATTGGGAAGTATAGCAAATAACAAAAATACAGGAAGACATAAACAGGCTTGCAGAGTGTGTGGATAAATAGCAAATTAAATTCAATATAGGAAGTGTGAGGTTGTTTATTATGGTAAGAGAAATTAGGAGGCCACTAATTCCTTGGAAGATAAGAAACGAAACAGGGTAGAGGAGCAAAGTAATCTGAGAATACAGATGCATAAATCATTAAAAATAGCGCCACAATTTGATAAGGCCATAAAGATTGCAAAGTGTTGGGGATTTAGAGGAAGAGCATACAAAAGCAGGAAGGTAATGTGAAATTTATCTAAAACCTTGGGTCAACCACACTTGGAGCACTGTGTGCAGTTCTGGTCTCCATACTGCTACAAGGACATTGAAGCACTGGAGAATTGAGAGGATTCGAATATCAGGAAAGATTGAACGGGCTGGGGCGCTTTTCTCCGTGAAAGAGAAGACTAAGAGGAGGTCTTTAAAATGAAGAAGGGGTTTGATAGCGTGGATGTGGAGAAGCTGTTTCCACTTGAGGGTGAGCTCAGAACAAGAGCGCATAAATATAAGAAAGCACCGACAGATCAAATGAAGAATTTAGGAGGAATGTCTTTACATCGAGAGTGGTGAGAATGTGAAACTCGCTGTTACATGGAGCAGCTGAAGCAGAGAGCAATAATGCATTTAAGGGGGAGCTTGATGCATACATGGGGGAGAAGGGAATAGAGAGAGATTGGGGCAGGGTAAGAGGAGGTAATCAGAAGGAGAGGAGGCTTGTATGGTGTAGAAACACTGGCATTTTTTATCAGTTGGCCTGTTACAGTGCTGTAAATTCTATGTATTTCATGTTCGACAATGCATACATGTTTGACAATGCTGTCCCTCTGATCATGACTTCCTCTAACTTTTATTCTACTGTATTGGCTATATGGTTAAACACTCTATTGGCTTTAACCAGCAAGCAATGCATGAAGTCTGACTCGATCACCCACTTTACACTCTCAGAAGATGCCGATTCTCGCATCCAGTGCTTATCATGAAAGCAATTAAATGGCTATAAAATCATGCCGATTAAAATTAATTCAGCTTGTCATTGTCTGGATTGTATATGCGTCATGTATGTACATGCTGTTTGTAGCCACCAGATGGTGTCATTGTTGGAGGCCACTAAGCAGCACGCACATGGTGCTGCTCTGGTATAAAAGGCCAGCCATTTTGTGAATCATGCACTTTGGGCCATAATAAAGCAGAGCCAAGGTCGTACCTTGTTCAGTTAAACAGTACTCAGTTTGTACCTTTATTGCATACATAACATTTGGTGACGAGAATACCTTTGTTTGCAAAATGAGCACGATTGGATTTTTAGAGCAATTCGTGGAGGGAGATGATTGGGCAGACTTTGTGAGCCGTTTGAACCAGTAATTCGTGGCCAACAAAATGAAGGGGGTCGACGATGCAGATCGGTGCCGGGCCGTGTTCCTCACGGTGAGCGGTTCAAAGATCTACGGTCTGATAAAGAATCTACTCATGCCTAGTGATCCAACAGAGAAAACGTACGAGGAATTGTGTACATTGGTACGGGAGCACCTCAAGGCAGACGATGGCATCATCATTTCGAGATACAGGTTTTATACAAACATTCGATTGGAGGGCCAGAGTGCAGCATTAAGGAAGACATAAATAACCTTCCGGAAATACTAGGGGATGGAGGAGGAGTGAGTGAGTGGACAAATGTATGGCAGATGCAGTATAATGTGGATAAATGTGAGGTTATCCATTTTGGTGGCAAAAACAGGAAGGCAGAATATTATCTGAATGGCGACAGATTAGGAAAAGGGGAGGTGCAACGAGACCTGGGTGTCATGGTACATCAGTCATTGAAAGTTGGCTTACAGGTACAGCAAGCGATGAAGAAGGCAAATGGCATTTTGGCCTTCATAGCGCGAGGATTTGAGTATAGGAGCAGGGAGGTCTTACTGCAGTTGTACAGGGCCTTGGTGAGGCCACACCTTGAATATTATGTACAGTTTTGGTCTCCTAATCTGAGGAAGGACATTCTTGCTATTGAGGGAGTGCAGCGAAGGTTCACCAGACTGATTCCCGGAATGGCAGGACTGACATATGAAGAAAGACTGGATCGACTAGGCTTATATTCACTGGAATTTAGAAAATTGAGAGGGGATCTCATAGAAAGATATAAAATTCTGACAGGATTGGACAGGTTAGATGCAGGAAAAATGTTCCCGATGTTGGGGAAGTCCAGAACCAGGGGTCACAGTGTAAAGATAAAGGGTAAGCCATTTAGGACCGAGATGAGGAGAAACTTCTTCACTCAGAGAATTGTGAACCTGTGGAATTCTCTGCCACAGAAAGTTGTTGAGGCCAGTTCGTTAGATATATTCAAAAAGGAGTTAGATGTGGCCCTTACAGCTAATGGGATCAAGGGGTATGGAGAGAAAACAGGAATGGGGTACTAAAATTGCAGGCTCGAAGGGCCGAATAGCCTACTCCTGCACCTATTTTCTATGTCTATGTCTATGTCTAATTCGTAGCCGACCTGAGACGTCTAGTGGGACCGTGCAAGTTCGGGACGGTGTTGGCAGACATGCTGCGGGTCTTTTTTGTTATTGGTACCAACCATGAGGTGATCCTGCAAAACTTCTGGCAGTGGAGGAGTTGGACTTAAAAAGGGCCATCCAGATCGCTCAATCATGTACGGCGACAGACAGGAGTCTAAAGCAAATAGCGGTGAAGAACCGAACCTCGGCAAGTACTGTAAATGCAAATGATCGGTGTTCGGCAGAGCGGCACATGGCAGGGCCTATCCGGCTGTGTTCGCGAAACCTGTGGCTGCCCAAAGTCCGCCAGCGGGAATGTATCCGACTTCTCCGTGTTGGCGTTGTGGGGGAAATCACCGGCACCAGCAGTGCTGATTTAAGCAATATAGTTGCAAAGGCTGTCTGAGAGTGGGGTATCTCTAGTGCAAGTGTCCGCAAATGAGCAAGGGAGCTGCGACACACCACGTTGAGGATAAGAGTCAGACTAGCGCAGATCCAGATATGCAATCCAAGATGCCAGAGGAAGGAAGTGTATGGACTGTACTCTTTCATAACCAAGAGTAAACCAATTTTGATTAACGTGAAGTTTAACGGGATACCGGTATCGATGGAACTGGACACAGAGGCGAGTCAATCGATCATGAACGAGAGGGCATTTTATAAACTGTGGGGTACTAAGATTGTGAGGCCCAGGCTGAGCCCTGTTAACGACAAGCTGCACACATACACCAAAGAACTGATAAAGGTGATTGGCAGTGCACAAATTAATGTGTCGTATAACGGTGCGGTTCATGAGTTACCACTATGGATTGTTTCAGGCAATGGCCCAAAGCTGCTTGGCAGGAGCTGGTTGGAGAAAATCAGATGTGACTGGAACAACATAAAGATGTTGTCGGAGGAAGAAGATACATGTGCTCAAGTATTGAGCAAGTTCCCCTCACTGTTCGAACCGGGTATTGGCAAATTCACGGGAGTCAAGGTGCAGATCCACGTGGACTCAAATGCAAGACCCATCCATCATAAAGCTCGGGCAGTGTCGTATATGATGAGGGAGAAGGTTGAAATTGAACTGGACAGAATCCAGCGTGAAGGGATCATATCACCGATCGAATTTAATGAATGGGCCAGCCCCATTGTTCCTGTGCTGAAAAGTGATGGCACAGTCAGAATCTGTGGAGACTACAAGGCTACGATCAACAGGGTTTCGAAACAAGATCAGTACCCTTACTGAAGGCTGCTGACTTGTTTACGACGCTAGCAGGAGGGAAGTCGTCACAAAACTGGTCTGTATGACGCAGGAGTTGGTCGATACGTCAAAGAGACTTACGTGCCTTAACACACACAAAGGACTGTTTATTTACAACAGGTGCCTGTTTGGAATTCGCACAGCTGCAGCAATATTCCAGAGGAATATGGAAAGTCTACTGAAGTCCGTTCCCAGAACCGTCGTGTTCCAAGATGACATTCTGATCACCGGTCGTGATCTAAGGAACATCTGAACAACCTGGAAGAGGTTCTACTGCGTTTGGACAGAGTGGGATTCAGACTTAAACGCTTGAAGTGCGTCTTCACATCACCGGAAGTCGAATTCCTCGGGAGGAAAATCGCCGCTGATGGCATCAGACCTACTGACGTGAAAACCAAGGCCATCAAGTACGCACCCAAGCCGCAGAACATGATGGAGCTGGGTTCATTCCTGGGTCTACTCAACTACTTTGGTAACTTCCTACCTAAATTGAGCACCTTACTTGAACCACTGCACATGCTATTGAGAAAAGGCAACAACTGGATGTGGGGCGCATTGCAAGACAGAGCTTTCGAGAAAGCCACCAACCTGCTTTGCTCGAACAAGCTGCTGGTACATTATGACCCATGTAAACATTTAGTTTTGGCCTGTGATGCATCGTCATATGGAATTGATTGCATGTTACAACAAGCCAATGAGTCAGGGAAACTTCAACTTGTCGCCTATGCATCCAAAAGTTTGTCTAAAGCAGAAAGAGCCTATAGCATGGTAGAAAAAAAAGCTTTAGCGTGTGCGTACGGTGTTAAAAAGATGCATCAATACCTGTTTGGTCTGAGATTCGAATTAGAGACCGATCACAAGCCGCTCATTTCGTTGTTTTCCGAGAGTAAAAGTACAAATACCAATGCTTCATCCCGCATCCAAAGGTGGGCGCTGACATTATCTGCCTATGATTATATCATTCGCCACAGACCTGGCACAGAGAATTGTGCCGATGCTTTGAGCCGGTTGCCGTTGCCTACACCGGAGGTGGAAACGCCACAACCGGCAGATTTAATGTTAATCATGGATGCTTTTGAGAGTGAAGGTACCCCTGTCACTGCTCAACAAGTTAAGACCTGGACCAGACAATATTATCGGTGGTAAAGGGTTGCATCCTCAAAGGGGATTGGTCTGCCATAGCTAAGCAAATGTGCGAGGAGGCCAAACCGTACATTCGTCGCAAGGACGAACTGTCTACTCAAGCAGATTGCAATCGAGTGTAATGCCTAAGAAAGGGAAAGTTTGTGTGTGAGTTACATAACACACACCTGGGTATAGTGATGATGAAGGCCATTGTCAGGTCCCACGTATGGTGGCCAGGAATTGATTCTGAGCTGGAAGCATGCATGCATCAGTACAACACATGTATGCAGCTCAGCAAAGCACCAGCGGAATCACCGTTGAGTCTGTGGTCATGGCCATCCAAACCTTGGTCCATTTCCATGTAGATTTTGCAGGTCCCTTCCTGGGCAAGATGTTTTTAGTGGTGGTGGATGCTTATTCAAAGTGGATAGAATGCATAATCATGTCATCCAGTACGTCCACGGCAACCATAGAGAATCTCAATGTCATGTTCGTGACACATGGTCTGCCTGACATAGTGGTGAGCGATAATGGGTTGTGCTTCACCAATCTGGAGTTTCAGGAGTTTGCAAAACTTAACGGCATAAAACATGTAAGGTCAGCATTATTCAAGCCTGCGTCCAATGGACAAGCAAAACGTGTAGTACAAACTATCAAGCAAAGCATGAGGAGAGTAACCCAAGGGTCACTGCAGACCCGCTTGTCTTGCATACTGCTGAGTTACAGGACAAGATCCCACGCACTCACAGGGGAACTCACAGGCCTGCTGAACTCATGATGAAAAGAGGTCTTAAAACCAAGTTAGCTCTTGTACGCCCAGATTTAAGTAATCATGTTGAATACAGAAGACAGAGTCAACAAGGGTACCATGATCGCGCAAGTGTGTCACATGAGATTTCTGTTAATAATCCTGTATATGTGTTGAATTATGGTCAGGGTCCCAAATGGATCGCTGGTATGGTCATGGCCAAGGAGGGCAACAGAGTATTTGTTATTAAGCGCAAGAATGGGAAAAGTTGCAGGAAACACATGGATCAAACAAAGCTGAGGCACACAAATGAGCCAGAGCATTCGGATGAAGAAACGGTCGACGACCAACCAACCTACCAGAAGCCTTCAGTAAACTCAAGGGTCATCAGTGAACCCGGAATTTCCATCACGGACTTGTTCAATAAAAATGGACTTGCAATTCCTGACATGGCCCCTGCCACCCCCAACAAGTCAGTCATCCAGCCACCAGCCACAACAGACTCCGCACATTCACCCAAGGCCGGAATCGAACTGAGACGGTCAACCCGGGAGTGTAAAGCACCAGACCGTCTCAACCTGTGAAAGACTGTGATAAGATCTCAGAGGAGGTTATTGTCATGTATATACATGCTATTTGTAGCCACCAGATGGTGTCATTGTTGGAGGCCACTAAGCAGCACCCACATGGTATAAAAGGCCAGCCATTTTGTGAGTCATGCACTTTGGGCTGTAATAAAGCAGAGCCAAGGTCGTACCTTGTTCAGTTAAACAGTACTCAGTTTGTACCTTTATTGCATACTTAACAATATGTACAATGAATGGGGAGTCTTTCTACTGTATTTATTGGCAAAGCTGAGCGTGTTAGAACAATAAAACCAGCTTTTATCATTTCAAAAAATAAACTAAAATGTATTCGTAATATGTTCACTTAATTAGTTGGATGATATTCTCGTGAAGCATTTCTAAACATGAATGTGCACAGTTCAACAGCACCATGTTTGGTCTGCTTTTTTATCCAGTGAATGGTTCCTTGGGGCCGAAATTAATCAACTTACCACCAACATTCCTCTGCAACATCCGCCCAGTGCCACTTTCGATGTGGCTTGGAGCGGGCGGGAGTGGAGAACCGCCGGGAGGCACTCGCCGACATCAGCGGACGGCCGAGTGGTGTAAGTAGGCTCCCGCCGAGATACCAGATTGGTGCGGGCGGGCGTCGGCGGCAGAACGGGGGGTGGGCCGCTGGCTGGAGGCTGGTCTGTCCCCGACGGTAAGTAGGAAGTTCGTGGAAAAAAGGTTAGTGTACATTTTTTATTTGTTTTTCCCCACAGCGATTACCTTGATGGGGGTTCCCTGAAGGTCTTCCGATAGTTTTTTTATTTTTTGTTAATGATTTTTATTTTCAGGTCTTCGACCCTCCGTGGGCCCGACTCCATCCTCGGCGGCACTTGGGCGGCAAGCCCCTCTGCCGCCGAGAATGAGACCCCCCGCCTGCTGCAGCCCAGATTGGCGGCATAAGTCCCTCACCCACCGACCTTCAAGGGGCCTTGGTGAAGAAAACACCGCCGAAAGTACCGTCCGGTATCTCAGTGCCAATGGCGGCACTTTGGGCACGACTTGGGCAGGTGGAGGCCTTGACCAAATTCAGCCCCCTTGTTTTTTTCATATAAACTGCAAAATAATGCTGTCTTAAATTTAACTTGCAATACTTTATGGAAAACTCCAAACATTTCTTTGTCGAAAAGGAATGGTGCAGATAGCCATAAATTCTTGTTTAAATTCTGGAAAGAAAATATTCCCTTACCATATGTTACCTCGCTACCTCTCTTTCCGCCTTTAAGATGCTCCTTAAAACCTACCTCTTTGACCAAGCTTTGGTCACCTGCGCTAATATCTTCTTATGTGGCTCGGTGTCAATTTTATATGATTACGTGTCTGTGAAGTACCATGGGACGTTTTACTGTGTTAAAGGTGCTATATAAATCCATATTGTTGTTTTTGTCATTACAGGTAAAAAAACAGTTTCAATTAGCCATGTTGTGTTTTGACATTTTCTGCGCGCCAGGATGAAGGAAATACAATGTGCCAAGACCCAAGCTCACATCTGTCATTTCTCACACAGCATATGCTCTATGTCCGCCAGCCTGTCAGAGGGGAATGGAATGTAACTATCTCTTTTATCACCCAGTGTTAACATCCAGCTCTCCCGGATCAAATTCAGAGTGCAACTGCATTTGCCATCTGTCAGTAATGTGCCTCAACCGCAACTTATAAACAGCACCCCAACTGCACCAGTATAAACATTGCCTCATGGTCTCATCAATTGAGATTACCAAGTTACCATAGAATCATAGAATGGTTACAGTACAGAAGGAGGCCATTCAGCCCATCAAGCCCGTGCCGGCTCTCTGCAAGAGCACTTCAACCCATCCCACTCCCCCGCCCTTGCCTTGTTGCCTCCTCTTTATCAAATTTTATCCCATCAATTATCTCAACTACCTCCTCTTTCACTGTGACTTTGGCAGCATCTGCTTCCTTGGTGAAGACAGATGCAAAGTACTCATTTCCTACCTTAGCCATGCCCTCTGCCTCAATGCATAGGTCTCCTTTTTGTCCCAAATTGGCCCCACCCCTTCTTTACTACCTGTTTATTATTTATATGCCGATGGAAGGCGTTTGGATTCCCTTTTATGTTGACCGTCAGTCTCTCTTTGCCCCACTTATTTACTTTTTCACTTTCCCTCTGAACTTTCTATATTCAGCCTGGTTCTCACATGTTCTCGACCTGACATTGGTCATACACTCCCTTTATCTCTATTTCTTCCATTATCCAGAGAGCTCTGGCTTTGGTTGCCCTACCTTTCCCCTTTGTGGGCATGCACCTTGACTGATCCCGAACCATCTCCCCTTTAAAAGCAGCCCATTGTTCGATTACAGTTTTGCCTGCCAATCTTTGATTCCAATTTACTCGGGCCAGATCCGTTCTCAACCCACTGAAATTGGCCCTCCTCCAATTAAGTATTTTTAGTCTAGATTGCTCCTTGTCCTTTTCCATAGCTAATCTAAACCTTATGAGACTATGATCACTGTTCCCTAGATGTTCCCCTACTGACTTCCTCCACTTGACCACCTCATTCCCCAGAACCAGACCCAGCAATGCCTCCTTCCTCGTTGGGCCAGAAAAAACTGATGAAGAAAGTTCTCCTGAACACACTTCAGAAATTCTTCCCCTTCTCTGCCCTTTACACTATTACAATCCCCATCTATATTAGGATAATTGAATTCCCCATTATCACTACACTATAGTTCTTGCATCTCTCTGTAATTTCCCTGCAAATTTGCTCCTCTAGATCCTTCCCACTAGTTGATGGCCTATAGAATACACCTAGTAGTATAATGGCACCTCTATTGTTTCTTAACTCTAACAAAATAGATTCTGTCCTTGACCCCTCCAGGACATCCTTTCTCTCCAGCATGGTAATATTCTCCTTAATCAGTACTGCCACCCCACCTCCTTTCTTTCCTTCCCTATCTTTCCTGAACACCTAATATCCAGGAATATTTAAAACCCAATCCTGCCCTTTTTTGAACCAGGTCTCCATTATCGCCATAATATCATATCCTCATGTGGCTATTTGCACCTGCAACTCACCAACCATATTTACCACACTTTGTGCGTTTACACACATGCACTGTAAACCTCTCTTAGACCTCCTTGAATTCTCTCTTGGTCTGACCCCACCTAATACCATACTATTTCTTACTCTAGAGCTATCTGTCTCTCCCAATCCTTTGTGCACCTTGTTTCTCCTTTATAATGCTACATCCTGGTGCCCATCCCCCTGCCAAATTAGTTTGAACCCTCCCCACCAGCACCAGCAAACCCAAATCCCGTGAGGATATTGGTCCCAGCTCTGTTGAGGTGCAACCCATCTGGCCCACCTCCCCCAGATCCAGTCCCAATGTCCTAGGTATCTAAAGTCTTACCTCCTGCACCATCTCTACAGCCACGCATTCATCTGTTCTAGCCTCCTATTTCTATACTCACTAGCTCGAGGCACTGGGAGTAATCCGGAAATTACTACCTTTGAGGTTCTGCTTTTTAATCTTTTCTCTAACTCCCTAAAATCTGCTTGCAGGACCTCATTCCTCTTTCTATCTATGTCGTTGATACCGATATGGACCACAACCTCTGGCTGTTCATCCTCCCCCCTCAGAATGTCTTGCAGCCGCACAGTGGCATCCTTGACCCTGGCACCAGGGAGGCAACATACCAACCTGGAATCACATCTGCGGCTGCAGTAACACATGTCTGTTCCACGAACTATTGAATCTCCTATCACTGTTGCTTTCCTGATCTGTTTTGCTATTTGTAGTGAAATCGTAAACACGCGTGTAAAGAACATGTTTATGGTCAACAGAAAACCAAACAGAGCAAATCTTCCACTGTTGTTTTTAAACTGAACACGACAATTGAAGGTGGTGGCTCGCCCACTCAGACCCAGGGGAAAGGGGAGATTTTTAATCCCACCAGTCTGGATTTGAACCCAGATCCCAGAGGTGAAAGGATAGAGGTGCCACGTGCAGCAAAATCATAGATGCATTCTTAATAAAGCAAGTTTACAATTTCATTAAACATACCACACAAAAAGCAATCTTCTTTTCGGGTTTCATAAGACAAATTTCATAAATCAAAATTAGGAATTGAAGTGTCAAGCCATCATGGTTCAAAGGAATTTTACAAGCACAAAATCACCAGTATACAAGAGAGCAGAGAATGCCTTTATTGTTTACTACTGAAAGAAAGCCCATGAATGTCTTGTTAGACTACATTTAGGTTGATACAATTAGGTCAGACAATTTAGTTTTATGGAAGCAGTATTTCTCGCTATGAATAGATCATTGTTGTAGTTTTATACATTAATGATCATCTTCTAAACTGATAGCAAAAAATCAGGTGGTCACTAATTTCTATTTGAAAGCCAATGGAATGCTTTTTATTCACTTTTACATTACATTTTGAGTAGTATGGGAAAAAAAAACAATTACCTCCACTCAAGGAATTTGACCTCGGTGAGCTGTGCTATTTAGTCAGAAACTGAACGTACTCATTAAGTTCTTTGAAGAGCTTCAGAAAATCGCTGGCTTTTTTTTACAGATGGATGAGATCATACTTGTCATGTCCCACACGTCGAACTGGGATCAAATGTAATTCCTTCTCAGATTTAACTGGTTCATAGCAAACACCAGTGTGGAAACTTATTTGGCAGGACTGTAGACTTAAGAAGACAAATAAATCATCGAATCATAGAATAGTACAGCACAAAAGGAGACCATTCAGCCCATCGAGTCTGCGCTGACTCTTTCGAAGACCAATCCAGTCAGTCCCACTCCCCCCACTCTTTCCCCATATTGCTGCAATTTTGTCTCCTTCAAGTATTTATCCAATTCTCTTTTGAAGGCTAGTATTGAATTTTTATCCACCACCCTATCAGGCAGTGTATTCCAAATGCTAACCACTCTGCGTAAAAAGGTTTTTCCTCATGTCCCTTCTTTTGCCGATCAACTTAAATCTGTGCCCTCTTGTTATCGACCCTTCAGCCATTGGAAGCCAAGTTTCTCTTTATTTACTTTATCTAAACCCTTCATGATTTTAAACACGTCCTACCAAATCTCCTCTTAGCCTTCTCTGCTCCAAGGAAAACTACCGCAGTTTCTCTAGTCTATCTACATAACTGTAATCCCTCATCCCCGGGACCATTCCAGTAAATCTCTTCTGTACCCTCTTCAAAGCCCTCACGTCCTTTCAAAAGTGTGGTGCCCAGAATTCAACACAAAACACCAGCTGGGACCAGACTAGTGTTTTATTTCGGTTTAGCATTAACTTTCTGGCTTTTGTACTCTATGAGGCCGAAATTCATCAACTCACCACCCGCTGCCGCCCACTGCCACCGACATTGCTCTTGCAGATCCGCCCCGTGCCACTGTCGGGGTGGCCTGGAGCGGGCGGGAGGGGAGAGCCGCCGGAAACCGCCGGCTGACGTCAGTGGACGGCCGAGTGGCACAACTGACCTCCTGCCCACCGAGCTCCCATATTGACGTGGGCGGGAGTCGGCGCCAGAACAGGGGTGGACCGCTGTGAGGAGGCTGGTCTGTCCCCAACGGTAAGTATGAAGAACCTGAAAAAAAAGTTAGTGGACAGTTAAAAAAAAAATGGTCACAACGACGTATCTGGATGGAGTCCCCTGAGGGTCTTACGATAGTTTTTAAAAATTTTTACGGATGATTTTTTTTTTTTCAGGTCTCCGTGGGCCTGACTCCATCCTCAGCGGCACTTGGGCGGAAAATGTCTCTGCCGTCGAGAATGAGACCTCCCGCCCACTGCAGCCTAGATTGACAGCGTACGTCGTCCATTTGCCCCCTCCCCGCCGACCTTCGAGGGACCTCGTCGATGAATATCCCGCCCAAAGTACCGTCCGGTACCTCGGCGGCCATTGGCGGCACTTTAGGTGGCACTTGGGCGGGCGGAGGCCTTGATCATAATCGGCCCCTACGCCTCTATTTATAAATGTGGTGCTCCACCTACTTAGATCCAGTCGAAAGGAGACATTTTTAATCCCATCAGTCTTGATTTGAACCCAGATCCCAGAGCTCAAAGGATACTGTTCTGGAACCCAGTGCTGATATATCACAGTCTGTCAAGGCGGGATTCCTCCTCTTCCCAACAATTTGCTTAAACATCTGTGCTAACTTGTTTTGCCTGTTGTTTCAATACCTGGTATTGTTTTCTTTACAAAGCTACAATTATCTACTCTGGGAAACATAGACAAAATTGGGCATAGTCATTTCTACGGTGATTCAGCAAAGTTGATGCTATGGTGGGTTGCATGATACACTGAAGCGCTATTTCACAGAGGATCTCAGTCAGAGGGAGATAGAAGAGCAACTATGTAGGCAAATTTCTGAGAAGTGCTAAAGCTATAGGGTAGTAATAGTAGAGGATTTCAACTACCCTAATATTAACTGGGATAGAATTGGTGTGAAAGGTATAGAGGGTGCAGAATTCCTAAAATGCATTCAGGAGAACTTTTTTAGCCAGTATGTAGCAAGCCCAACAAGGGAGATGGCGGTTCTAGATTTAGCTTTAGGGAATGAAGCTAGGCAGGTGGAAGGAGTATCAGTGGGAGAGCATTTTGGTGCTAGTGATCATAATTTAGTTAGATTTAGGGTAGTTATGGAAAAGGACAAAGATAGACCAGGAATAAAAGTTCTCAATTGGGGAAAAGCCAATTTTATTAGCTGAGATGGGATTTAGCCAAAGTGGACTGGAAACAGCTACTTGAAGGTAAATCGATGTCAGAGCAGTGGGAGGCATTCAAGGAGGAGTTCCTGAGGGTTGAGAGCAAGTATGTTCCCTTAGAGAAAAAGGGTGGGACTCACAAATCTAGAGACCCCTGGATGTCAAGGGGCGTATAGGGTAGGATAAAGAAAAAAAGGGAAGCTTATGACAGATACCGAGGGCTCAATATTGTAGAAATCCTAGAGGAGTATAAAAAGTGCGGGGATGAAATTAAAAAGGAAATTAGGAAAGCAAAGAGAGAGCATGAAAAAAATTTGGCAAGTAAAATCAAGGAAAACCCAAAGATGTTTTATAAATACATTAAGAGCAAGAGGATAACTAGAGAAAGAGTAAGGTCTATTAGAGACTATAAAGGTTATCATCATCATCATCATCATAGGCAGTCCCTCGAAATTGAGGAAAACTTGCTTCCATTCCAAAAGTAAGTTCTCAGGTGACTCCAATTCGGGAATTACAGTCTCTGTCGCAAATTGGACAGACAGTCATTGGAGGAAAGGGTGGGGGGAGAGTCTGGTTTGCCGCAGGCTCCTTCCGCTGCCTGCGCTTGTTTTCTGCATGTTCTCGGCGGTGAGATTCGAGGTGCTCAGCGCCCTCCCGGATGCTCTTCCTCCACTTAGGGCGGTCTTTGGCCAGGGACTCCCAGGTGTTGGTGGGGATGTTGCACTTTATCAAGCAGGCTTTGAGGGTGTCCTTGAAACATTTCCTCTGCCCACCTGGGGCTCGCTTGCCATGTAGGAGTTCCAAGTAGAGCGCTTGCTTTGGGAGTCTTGTGTCCGGCATGCAGACAATTTGGCCATAAAGTTAATCTGTGTGTGGAGGTGGAAGACGTGAGTATGGTTCTTAATGAAGACTTTGCGTTTGTTTTCACAAAAGAGAGGGGCGATGCAGACATTGCAATCAAGGAGGAGGAGTGCAAAATATTAGATAAAATAAACATAGTGAGAGAGGAAGTATTAGGGGTTTAGCAGCTTTGAAAGTGGAAAAATCCCCAGGCCCACATGAAATGTATCCCAGGTTGTTAAGAGAAGCGAGAGAGGAACTAGCAGAGGCTCTGATCATTATTTTCCAATCCTCTCTGGAGGTACGGTGCCGGAGGACTGCTAACGTTGTACCGTTGTTTAAAAAGGGAGAAAGGGATAGACCAAGTAATTACAGACAAGTCAGCCTAACCTCGGTGATGGGAAAATTATTGGAGAAAATTATGAGGAACAGGATAAATCTTCATTAAGAAATACAAGGGAAAGTCCTGTCTGACAAAATGATTGAATTTTTTGAGGAGGTAACAAGGAGAGTCGATGAGGGTAGTGCATTTGATGTAATATATATGGATTTTAGCAAGGCTTTTGATAAGGTCCCACATGGCAGACTGGTCACGAAAGTAAAAGTCCATGGGATCCAGGGCAAAGTGGCAAGTTGGATCCAAAATTGGCTCAGAGGCAGGAAGCAAAGGGTAATGGTTGGTGGGTGTTTTTGTGACTGGAAGGCTGTTTCCAGTGGGGTTCTGCAGGGCTCAATACTGGGTCTCTTGCTTTTTGTGTTATATATGAATGATTTAGACTTGAATGTAGAGGGTATGATGAAGAAGTTTGCAGACGATACAAAAATTGGTTGTGTGGTTGATAGTGAAGAAGAAAGCTGCAGACTGCAGGAAGATATCAAGGAACTGGTCAGGTGGACAGACCAGTGACAAATGGAATTCAATTTGGAGAAGTGTGAGGTAACGCATTTGGGGAGGGCTAACAAGGCAAGGGAATACACATTAAATGGTGGGACACTGAGAAGTGTAGATGAACAAAAGGACCTTGGAGTGCATGTCCACAGATCCCTGAAGGTAGCAGGCCAGGTAGATAAGATGGTTAAGAAGGCATACGGAACACTTGCCTTTATTAACTGAGGCATAGAATACAAGAACAGGAAAGTTATGCTTGAACTGTATAAAACACAAGTTAGGCCACAGCTAGAGTACTGTGTGCAGTTCTGGTCACCTCATTACAGGAAAGATGTGATTACACTAGAGAGGGTACAGAGGAGATTTACGAGAATGTTTCCTGGACTGGAGAATTTTAGCTATGAGGAAAGATTGGATAGATCGGGGTTGTTTTCTTTGGAACAGAGGAGTCTGAGGGGGGACCTTATTGAGGTGTATAAAATTATGAGGGGCCCAGATAGAGTGGATAGGAAGGACCTATTTCCCTTAGCAGAGGGGTCAACAATCAGGGGCCATACATTTAAAATAATTGGTAGGAGGTTTAGAGTGGATTTGAGGGGAATTCTTTTCACCCAGATGGTGGTGGGGATCTGGAACTCGCTGCCTGAAAGGGTGATAGAGGCAGAAACCCTCACCACATTTAAGAAGTACTTTGATGTGCACTTGAAGTGCCGTAACCTACAGGGCTATGGAGCAAGAGCTGGAAAGTGGGATTAGGCTGGATAGCTCTTTGTCGGATAGCGCGGACACAATGGGCCGAAATGGCCTCCTTCCGTGTTGTAAATTTCTATGATTCTATGATCTTTGTTTACATCTAACATTTGTGCTGATGTTCATATCTGTTCCTTATCAGAAGGAAGCAGCGATGAAAGCAGGGAATTGTTCAAACTGGGCTTCTCTTTTCACAACAGACCCAAGTCCAATAATAACTAAGAACTATTTTATACTTGGGATGCTGACTAGCAGTGCATTGCAGAATAGTATCTGGGTTTATAGCAAGAGATTAAAAATCTGTTTCTGCTAGTGCTACACGCCTGACTTAGGGCTCAATTTTCCCCAGTGATTTGCGCCGCTTTTTTTGAGCAGGCTGCTTTTTTTGGCCTAAGTTAAAAAATCCACAGTTTCCCCAATCAATTTGCACCAACGTAACTCAGTTAGTTACGATTTTTTTAGGTAAGTTTTTTTTTAGCCAAAGGGGGCGTAACCTGCCATCCGCGCCAATTCTGGCCATTTAGGGAAGTTTGGCCAGCTGCGAGTTACTCCAGTTCTGCTTAGGCCAGCGTATGTGGCCTCTGCAGAAAAACCTTCGGGTAAATTAAAGAAATTGGCGCAGGTAAGGAAATCGCGCAGGTAAGGAAATCGGCGCAGGTAAGTGCAGCAGATGCCCGGACAGCAGCAGCTGGAAAGGTAAGAGAGAGGGGGAGAGATGGGCGGTGGGGTGATGGAGAGAGAGAGAGAGGGGGAATTAGAGAGCGGGGGGGGGGAGGAGAGAGAGTGGGGGTGGGGGGAAGCCTTTTGGGTGTAGTTAGGTCCGGGGACCGGAAGGGAGGAGGCCACTCGGCCTGGGATAGGGGTGGGACCGGCAAGACGCTTGGGGCTGGTGGGGGGGGGGGGGGGGCACGGGCATTGGCACCAGCAAAGCACTCGGGGGTGGGGGCGGGGGGTGGGACCGGTAAGCCCTTTGGCGAGAGATGGGGAGGGACCAGCACCAGCAAGGCACTTGAGGCTCAGGGCGGGCTAGGGAAGCAGACTGGGAGATCCTTCGGGATAGGGATGGGAATCGGCACCGGCATCGGGAGGTAGATCATAATAAATGGCTGAGTGGGCTCGAGCGGCCGTATGGCCTACTCCTGCTCCTATTTCTTATGTTCTTATGTAAGTTGCTGCAATATATATTAATGTATTTTTAAGTTGATGCAATATGTTTTAATATGTTTTTAAGTTGATGCAATGTGTTTTAATATGTTTTTAAGTTGATGCAATGTGTTTTAATGTGTTTTTAAGTTGATGCAATGTGTTTTAATGTGTTTTTAAGTTGATGCAATGTGTTTTAATATGTTTTTAAGTTGATGCAATGTGTTTTAATGTGTTGCAAGCTGGCTGAATGTTTCACATTCCAGCCTCAGCTCGCATTGTGTCCCCGGTTACCGTGGCAACCCGATCTTTTTGGCACAGATCAAGGCTCCACCCCCAAAACTAAAGGACAGGTTAGGCTGCGCCAAAATGAAGAAATCCAATGGGGAAACATAGAACATTTTTTGGGGCGTACTTGGCGCCCAGAAAACGGGTGTAACTCTTCAATTACGGCAAAAAAAAAGCTTTGGGGAAAATTGAGCCCTTCGAGAGGGAAATCGAGAAACAAAATAAAGCAAATGTTAATAGTTTCAAGAAAAGGAATAAAAGTATTTCAAAAGAGCAGAGAGATGTTCAAACTGGGGAAAAAAATTTCCAAGTAGCTACTTACTAATGAAGTAACGTTACAGAAGGACGTTCTGGCTATTGAGGGAGTGCAGCGAAGGTTCACCAGACTGACTCCAGGGATGGCGGGATTGACATATGAGAAGAGACTGGATCAACTGGGCCTTTATTCACTGGAGTTTAGAAGGGTGAGAGGGGATCTCATAGAAACATATAAGATTCTGACTGGACTAGACAGGCTAGATGAGGGAAGAATGTTCCTGATGTTGGGGAAGTCCAGAACCAGGGGACACAGTCTTAGGATAAGGGGTAGGCCGTTTAGGACTGAGATGAGGAGAAACTCCTTCACTCAGGGAGTTGTTAACCTGTGGAATTCCCTGCCGCAGAGAGTTGTTGATGCCAGTTCATTGGATATATTCAAGAGGGAGTTAGATATGGCTCTTACGGCTAAGGGGATCAAGGGGTATGGAGAGAAAGCAGGAAAGGGGTACTGAAGGAATGATCAGCCATGATCTTATCGAATGATGGTGCAGGCTCGAAGGGCCGAATGGCCTACTCCTGCACTTATTTTCTATATTTCTATGTTTCTAATAAGGTATTAAGACATTAGTAAGCACACAGAGAAAGCAGACATCTGGCTGTTCACAAAAGCACAAAGAAGTCCGTTGTAGACACATAGATGCAGGAATGTCAGCTGTGGCTCAGTGGGCAGTACACTCATCATCATCACCATCATCATCATCATAGGCGGTCCCTCGGAATCGAGGAAGACTTGCTTCTACTCTAAAAATGAGTCCTTGGGCGACTGAACAGTCCAATACGGGAATTACAGCCTCTGTCACAGGTGGGACAGACAGTGGTTGAAGGAAAGGGTGGGTGGGGAGTCTGGTTTGCCATATGCTCCTTCCGCTGCCTGCACTTTTTTTCTGCATGCTCTCGGCAATGAGACTCGAGGTGCTCAGTGTCCTCCCGGATGCACCTCCTCCACCTAGGGCGATCTTTGGCCAGGGACTCCCAGGTGTCGGTGGGGATGTTTCATTTTATCAAGGAGGCTTTGAGGGTGTCCTTGAAACGTTTCCTATGCCCACCTGGGGCTCGCTTGCCGTGTAGGAGTTCCGAGTTGAGCGCTTGCTTTGGAAGTCTTGTGTCAGACATGTGAACAATGTGGCTCACCCAACGGAGCTGGATGAGTGTGGTCAGTGCTTTGATGCTGGGGATGTTGGCCTGATTGAGAACGCCAACGTTGGTGCGTCTGTCCTCCCAAGGGATTTGCAGAATCTTGCGAAGACATCGTTGGTGGTATTTCTCCAGCGATTTGAGGTGTCTACTCTATATGGTCCATGTTTCTGAGTCATACAGGAGGGCGGGTATCACTACAGTCCTGTAGGCCATGAGCTTGGTGCCAGATTTGAGGGCCTGATCTTCAAACACTCTTTTCCTCAAGCGGCCGAAGGCTGCGCTGGCATACTGGAGGCGGTGTTGAACAATATGCGCAAACCCCACATATACCTTCTCAACACATTCTCACTAACTCTCACCCTCTCTTTCTGGAGGAGAAGACTAGGTGTAATGTCAGAGCGAGGACCAAGACAGGAAGAGGAGTCACCAACGTCATCGCCCTCACCCGGCAGAGCAAGAAGCCCTGGAGACCACTGGTAAAGGCAGAGTCATGAATATTGGGGAAGGAGAGGCTGATGGGGCACCTAAGCCAGGTATCTGCATATTACATGTAGCCCTTCATCCAACTCAGAAAATATCCAGCATTCTGAAGATTGTTGCCAACTAATGTCCAGCGGTATTTGAGTAGCTCTGCAAGAAGAAGGTTAGTAATTGGTTTTTTACTCATTATTTTAAAATTCTGTTGTGGTGATTTGTGTTAAAAGGGCCTGGAGAATGTTTTAATTATTTTTTATGTGATGTTTTTTTAAAAAATATATTTATTGTTTTTCTGTGGCTAGGCCCGACCCGCAGCCTCGGGGTAAATTATTAATTATTTTTTTATTTATCGCCCATTTTCTTTAGGAACCGCCCAATCCACCCTAAATGCCACTTTTTTGGCCAGAATCGGGGCGCAACACCCATTTTTTTCGCTGAGCGCATTTTTTTCTTTTTTGGGGAGAAGTTTTCGCCGGCGATGATCTTGGGAATCTTAACGATCTTTTGGGTGGCAATCGGGTGCTGGCGAGTTGTCAGGAAATTCTAGCCCTCAAGAACAGGAGTAGGCCATTCAGCCCCTTGAGCCTGTTCTACCATTTAATTAGATCATGGCTGATATCTATCTCAACTTCATATCCCTTGATACCCATATCTAACAAAAATCTATCGATCTCAGTCTTCAACATTTATCAGGGAACAAAGATATGAAGAAAGGTGCAAGTCATAGCCTATTTTCAACCTTGAGAAACTGGTGGCTGGGAGTGTGAAATCGAGTGACGGTAGTTTTTTTGCCTCCTTCCTTCTCCCTCCTTCCTCCTCCCTCCTCCTTCCTCCTCCCTCCTTCCTCCTCCTTCCTCCTTCCTTCTTCCTCCTTCCTCCTCCCTCCTTCCTCCTCCCTCCTCCTTCCTCCTTCCTCCTCCCTCCTCCTTCCTCCTTCCTCAGTTGTGGTGAGGGGAGGAGGGAAAGCACGAGGTGGATGCGAGAAGGAGGATACTGTATGAGGACACCAGCATCTTGTATCCTTTCAGTCCCAGCACTGGCCAAGGGCTCAGCCATGCCCCTGCCAAGAATGGCCAGCACCATCTCCTCTAAGGGGGTGAGGTGTGGCTCGGAATGGGAGATGTGCCTCGAGTTTGGTACAGATTGTTGGTAGGTGAGGAATCATGCATTGTGAAGTGAGCGAGGCTAGTGGTGCATTTGGTAGGAGACGGTTTTTGAAGCTGCATTCACTGACCTTGACCACTGGTCTGAGGTCATGAAGCTTCTTTGGGCACTGGAGCCAGGTGGTGCGGGCGACGTTGCTGCCAGTGACGGCCTTGGTGATGCAGTCCCACATCCTTCTCTCTGGAGGGCCTCCTGGCCCCTGTGTGTAGAGGACCTCTCTTGAATTGTTGACCCCCTGCAAAAAGCTGGAGTGCTGGAGTGCCCCCTTCTCTGACTTGCTGAGCCATTTGTGTTAGTGCTAAAGAATCATTTAGGTGCAGAAGGAAATTCAGCTTTACGACCAGAAGACACCCATTTGGAAATTCTTCTTAATGTAAATTTTTTTTTCAGAAGGCATTTGAAATATAAGGGCTAAAAACTGCCTATTTTTAGGTGATTTTTTTTCATTTTCGAAGGCAGTTCCCCTTTAAGGAGCTGAACTGCTTTCTGAAATGACAGACTGGCTTTAGCAGAAGGCTATTCTAATTGCAACAACACTATGGCCATGCTACATTGGGGCCTACTGACGTTACGAACGCCACCAGGATGGTGTTGCACAATGAGTTTAGCTCTGGGCTAATGTTAATTAGTCTACAGCACCAAGGTTTTGGTCCTGCCAGCACCGCCATTTTTGACGGCCGTTAACACCCATCCCCGGTGACACCGGCAGCTTTTGTGGCGTTCACAAATTTCTAGGCCAGCATCTCCTTCGATCCTGACTGACGTATGAGAACACATTATGTGCTGACGACCTGGACTGGGGCTGGAAACTGGCCTATTTGATGCAAAGGGACACCTCTGCCAAGTGATTGCTGTGGTCGCATGTTTTCCAAGGGCTGATGGCTCCAGATCGTTTCCCAGACTGGTTTGAACTTCTGGTTCCGTTTGTGATTTCTGGATTTCTCTGGGACACAGAGAGTTCCTCCCAGTCAGTTGATATGACCAGAGTAACGTTACATAAGGAGACCTTGTCATGGTGTCTCTGCTGCGATAAGAAATGTGATATTTTTTAAAAATGTCAAAGCGTTGTCATACATTGAACTGTATAAGGGCTGGCGCTGTTCCCTGCATTTTTCCTGCAGCTGACGCGCTGCAAAAATCATGTCCGTTGTGCTCCGTAGGGAACGAAATCCGCACTGTGACTCCGGGAGGAGCTCCTCGGCCACAGGGAGAAGACGGTTGAGGAGGACTCTAGCGACGGCTTTCCCAGTGGCTGATAACAGGGAGATTCCTCTGTAGTTGCCGCAGTCGGACATGTCCCCTTATTTAAAGATGGTCACGATCACTGCATCTCTGAGATCTCCCAGCATGCTCTCCTTCCTCCAGATGAGAGAGATGAGGTCATGTATTCGTGCCAGCAGTGCCTCTCCGCCATACTTTAGTGCCGCTCCAGTAACCTTGTGGTTTTTAAGCTGGTTTATGGCTTTTTTTACTTCGTGCAGTGTTGGGGTCTCACTGAGGTGGTGGCGGGTAGCATGCTGCGGGATGGTGTCGAGAACACTGGAATCAAAGGCAGAATCTCGATTGAGGAGATGTTCGAAGTGCTCCTTCCAGCGGGCCTTGACTGCCTCGGTGTCCTTGATGAGTGTTTCCCCGTTCGTGGCCAGGAGTGGGGTGGGGCCTTGGGTGTTTGGACCGTAGGTGGCCTTGACTGCGATGAAGAATCTGCGCACATCATGGCTGTCGGCCAGCTGTTGTATTTGCTGTACTTTCTCCATCCACCACCTGTTCTTTAGGTCTGTTATAGAAACATAGAAACATAGAAACATAGAAAATAGGTGCAGGAGTAGGCCATTCGGCCCTTCTAGCCTGCACCGCCATTCAATGAGTTCATGGCTGAACATTCAACTTCAGTACCCCATTCCTGCTTTCTCGCCATACCCCTTGATCCCCCTAGCAGTAAGGACCTCATCTAACTCCTTTTTGAATATATTTAGTGAATTGGCCTCAACAACTTTCTGTGGTAGAGAATTCCACAGGTTCACCACTCTCTGGGTGAAGAAGTTCCTCCGCATCTCGGTCCTAAATGGCTTACCCCTTATCCTGAGACTGTGACCCCTGGTTCTGGACTTCCCCAACATTGGGAACATTCTTCCTGCATCTAACCTGTCCAACCCCGTCAGAATTTTATATGTTTCTATGAGGTCCCCTCTCATTCTTCTGAACTCCAGTGAATACAAGCCCAGTTGATCCAGTCTTTCTTGATAGGTCAGTCCCGCCATCCCGGGAATCAGTCTGGTGAACCTTCGCTGCACTCCCTCAATAGCAAGAATGCCCTTCCTCAGGTTAGGAGACCAAAACTGTACACAATACTCCAGGTGTGGCCTCACCAATGCCCTGTACAACTGTAGCAACACCTCCCTGCCCCTGTACTCAAATCCCCTTGCTATGAAGGCCAACATGCCATTTGCTTTCTTAACCGCCTGCTGCACCTGCATGCCAACCTTCAATGACTGATGTACCATGACACCCAGGTCTCTTTGCACCTCCCCTTTTCCTAATCTGTCACCATTCAGATAATAGTCTGTCTCTCTGTTTTTACCACCAAAGTGGATAACCTCACATTTATCCACATTATACTTCATCTGCCATGCATTTGCCCACTCACCTAACCTATCCAAGTCGCTCTGCAGCCTCACAGCATCCTCCTCGCAGCTCACACTGCCACCCAACTTAGTGTCATCCGCAAATTTGGAGATACTACATTTAATCCCCTCATCTAAATCATTAATGTACAGTGTAAACAGCTGGGGCCCCAGCACAGAACCTTGCGGTACCCCACTAGTCACTGCCTGCCATTCTGAAAAGTCCCCATTTACTCCTACTCTTTGCTTCCTGTCTGACAACCAGTTCTCAATCCATGTCAGTACACTACCCCCAATCCCATGTGCTCTAACTTTGCACATCAATCTCTTGTGTGGGACCTTGTCGAACGCCTTCTGAAAGTCCAAATATACCACATCAACTGGTTCTCCCTTATCCACTCTACTGGAAACATCCTCAAAAAATTCCAGAAGATTTGTCAAGCATGATTTCCCTTTCACAAATCCATGCTGACTTGGACCTATCATGTCACCTCTTTCCAAATGCACTGCTATGACATCCTTAATAATTGATTCCATCATTTTACCCACTACCGATGTCAGGCTGACCGGTCTATAATTCCCTGTTTTCTCTCTCCCTCCTTTTTTAAAAAGTGGGGTTGCATTGGCTACCCTCCACTCCATAGGAACTGATCCAGAGTCAATGGAATGTTGGAAAATGACTGTCAACGCATCCGCTATTTCCAAGGCCACCTCCTTAAGTACTCTGGGATGCAGTCCATCAGGCCCTGGGGATTTATCGGCCTTCAATCCCATCAATTTCCCCAACACAATTTCCCGGCTAATAAGGATTTCCCTCAGTTCCTCCTCCTTACTAGACCCCCCGACCCCTTTTATAACCGGAAGGTTGTTCGTGTCCTCCTTCGTGAATACCGAACCAAAGTACTTGTTCAATTGGTCCGCCATTTCTTTGTTCCCCGTTATGACTTCCCCTGATTCTGACTGCAGGGGACCTACATTTGTCTTTACTAACCTTTTTCTCTTTACATATCTATAGAAACTTTTGCAATCCGTCTTAATGTTCCCTGCAAGCTTCTTCTCATACTCCATTTTCCCTGCCCTAATCAAACCCTTTGTCCTCCTCTGCTGAGTTCTAAATTTCTCCCAGTCCCCAGGTTCGCTGCTATTTCTGGCCAATTTGTATGCCACTTCCTTGGCTTTAATACTATCCCTGATTTCCCTTGATAGCCACGGTTGAGCCACCTTCCCTTTTTTATTTCTATGCCAGACAGGAATGTACAATTGTTGTAGTTCATCCATGCGGTCTCTAAATGTCTGCCATTGCCCATCCACAGTCAACCCCTTAAGTATCATTCGCCAATCCATCTCAGCCAATTCACGCCTCATACCTTCAAAGTTAGCCTTCTTTAAGTTCTGGACCATGGTCTCTGAATTAACTGTTTCATTCTCCATCCTAATGCAGAATTCCACCATATTATGGTCGCTCTTCCCCAAGGGGCCTCGCACAACGAGATTGCTAATTAATCCTTTCTCATTACATAACACCCAGTCTAAGATGGCCTCCCCCCTAGTTGGTTCCTCGACATATTGGTCTAAAAAACCATCCCTTATGCACTCCAGAAAATCCTCCTCCACCGTATTGCTTCCAGTTTGGTTAGCCCAATCTATGTGCATATTAAAGTCACCCATTATAACTGCTGCACCTTTATTGCACGCACCCCTAATTTCCTGTTTGATGCCCTCCCCAACATCACTACTACTGTTTGGAGGTCTGTACACAACTCCCACTAACGTTTTTTGCCCTTTGGTGTTCTGCAGCTCTACCCATATAGATTCCACATCATCCAAGCTAATGTCCTTCCTAACTATTGCCTTAATCTCCTCCTTAACCAGCAATGCTACCCCACCTCCTTTTCCTTTTATTCTATCCTTCCTGAATGTTGAATACCCCTGGATGTTGAGTTCCCAGCCCTGCTCATCCTGGAGCCACGTCTCCGTAATCCCATGTATGTAACTATGTAATACTTGCCACTAGAGGGCACAACTGTTTGAGTCCTAATGGTCACCTGCACATAGAAACATAGAAACAGAGAAATTAGGTGCAGTAGTAGGCCATTTGTCTCTTCAAGCCTGCACCGCCATTCAATAAGATCATGGCTGATCATTCCCTCAGTACCCCTTTCCTGCTTTCTCTCCATACCCCTTGATCCCCTTAACCATAAGGGCCATATCTAACTCCCTCTTGAATATATCCAATGAACTGGCATCAACAACTCTCTGCGGCAGGGAATTCCACAGGTTAACAACTCTCTGAGCGAAGAAGTTTCTCCTCATCTCAGTCCTAAGTGGCCTACCCCTTATCCTAAGACTGTGTCCCCTGATACTGGACTTCCCCAACATCGGGAACATTCTTCCCACATCTAACCTGTCCAGTCCCATCAGAATCTTATACGTTTCTATGAGATCCCCTCTCATCCTTCTAAACTCCAGTGAATAAAGGCCCATTGATCCAGTCTCTCCTCATATGTCAGTCCTGCCATCCCGGGATTCAAGGCTGGTGAACCTTCGCTGCACTCCCTCAATAGCAAGAACGTCCTTCCTCAGATTAGGAGACCAAAACTGAACACAATATTCCAGGTGAGGCTTCACTAAGGCCCTGTACAACTGCAGTAAGACCTCCCTGCTCCTATACTCAAATCCCCTAGCTATGAAGACCAGTATACCATTTGCCTTCTTCACCGCCTGCTGTACCTGCATGCTAACCTTCAATGACTGATGAACCATGACACCCAGGTCTCATTGCACCTCCCCTTTTCCTAATCTGCCGCCATTCAGGTAATATTCTGCCTTCGTGTTTTTGCCCCAAAAATGGATAACCTCACATTTATCCACATTATACTGCATTTGCCATGCATTTGCCCACTCATCTAACCTGTCCAAGTCACCCTGCAGCCTCTTAGCGTCCCCCTCACAGCTCACACCACCACCCAGTTTAGTGTCATCTGCAAACTTGGAGATATTACACTCAATTCCTTCATCCAAATCGGTAATGTATATTGTAAAGAGCTGGGGTCCCAGCACTGAGCCCTGCGGCACTCCACTAGTCACTGCCTGCCATTCTGAAAAGGATCCTTTTATCCTGACTCTCTGCTTCCTGTCTGCCAACCAGTTCTCTATCCACGTCAGTACATTACCCCCAATACCATGTGCTTTTATTTTGCACACCAATCTCTTGTGCGGGACCTTGTCAAAAGCCTTTTGAAAGTCCAAATACACCACATCCACTGGTTCTCCCTTGTCCACTCTGCTAGTTACATCCTCAAAAAATTCCAGAAGATTTGTCAAGCATGATTTCCCTTTCATAAATTCATGCTGACTTGGACCAATCTTGTCACTGCTTTCCAAATGCACTGCTATTTCATCTTTAATAATTGATTCCAACATTTTCCCCACTACTGATGTCAGGCTAACCGATCTATAATTACCTGTTTTCTCTCTCCCTCCTTTTTTAAAAAGTGGTGTTACATTAACTACCCTCCAGTCCATAGGAACTGATCCAGAGTCGGAAAATGATCACCAATGCATCCACTATTTCTAGGGCCATTTCCTTAAGTACTCTGGGATGCAGACTATCAGGCCCCGGGGATTTATCGGCCTTCAATCCCATCAATTTCCCTAACACAATTTCCCACCTAATAAGGATATCCTTCAGTTCCTCCTTCTCACTAGTGTTGGGGAGGACGAAAACCCTCTCATTTTGCCCAGAAGGAAAAGAGCTGTGGGATCTGTCTGTGCTGCAATGTGAATTGAAACCGAGACGGTTTGACCTTGGCAGAGTAGTGATTGGACGGGGGAGGACACCGGAGGGCCAATGGTGGGACAGAGTCAGCCCGAAGCATGGGGCTTTCAAGTCAATGGGAGAGCACTTGCTCGAAAACTGTGGGACTGACTCATCGCCATTATCGAGCTATTGTCTTCCCCATGTTTACACTATGGAGGGAAATTATGCAGACCTTCAGAAAACTAGGGAACCCAAAACAACCCAAGGGCCTACACAATGGCTACAGGAGGCCAAAGCAATCAACACCTACTCAAACCTTGAGTAGGTTAACATCAGTGGAAAAAATCTAAAACTGCTGCATTTTTCAAAATCACAAAGCCCACCAATGGGAAGGATTGATTTCAGCACGAGAGGCGGATTGGATATCTGGCTATAAAAAGAGGTTTCTGACCCAGTGTGTGTGTGTCCTGCTCTCGTGATCCAACAACCACCAAGTCTCTCGACACTGAAGGAAAACTAGTGTCCGAAGACACCAAAGATAGAAGAAACAAACCACCAGACTGCAGAAGGCACAGTAGTGAGTATAACCTCTGGTCCCCAGAACTCCCAACTCAGTTAGGCCAGGAAAGGTGGGAGGTTGGGCATTGTACTGCTAAACTTGTGTAAAAATTTTCCTTGAGTCCGTTTAGTGAGATTTAGGGGGATTGTTTTGTTGGTGTATTGCTGTTTGTTGAGATACACCTTGTCAAATAAATTGTAAGCCTAAGTTCCTCTTGGAATCACCTTGTCTCAGTTCTATTGTATTACATCTCCTGATCGTGAGTCTTATGTCAGAACAGTGTAAGGGAAGCTAGGAGCACCTCGAAAATGCTCAACTGTGTGTCACAGGCTAGGGAAGAAGGAGTTAGGAGTGTTTGACACTCACAGGTGCCTCACAGGCTAGGCATAAGCTGTGGGGACACACGAGTCTCAAAACCCCCTTCATAAGCTGTGGACACAGTCTCTCCAGGGGTGCTCTTGCAACACTCAGGGTACCTCACAGGCCAGGCAGAAGCTGTGAGGGCAGAAGCCCAGAGAGAGACACCCAAGGCACAACAACACTCCCCGAGAACCCCTTACAGAACACGGTGACCGTGGCAGGACATAAGCAAACAGGAGATGTTAATATAACAGATGAGGTGATAAGAGAGGAAACTAAAATGGAGGAGAGAATTTCCTCATACATTTTTGGCAAGGTGAACCTCACCAAACCTTGGGTGCAAGCCCTCACACGGGCAGAGCGCCCAGTGGATGCTGCTGCCCAGTGGACAGCAGGGAAGGACCACAACCGCAGGGTGGAAAAGGCCATCTGGCTTATCTGCTTCACCCGCCAAGTCCGAAAGCTCGACCAGCGGGTGAAGGACTTGGAACAGAGTCTTCAGAAATCAAAGGAGCTCTCTGCTATCTGGGCTGCGGTTGGGGACAACTTGCTGGCCGAATTAGCTGAGGAGCAGCAAGGGAAGAGGCAGTTGGAGGAGACCTTCCGAAATAGCCGGGACTATCTTCAGTGTCAGGTCACTGAGGCCAAGGGTAGTGAGGAGTCCCTCCGGGAGCAGAACTCTCGGTACACCCAGAAAATTTGGGAACTAGAGAATAAATTAAAAGACGTACAGGCAGCCTATAAAGTGGCCAGTAGCAGTGAGTTTGCAGATCACGGTCATTGCCAGGAGAGGATTAAATCGGTACACCCAGAAAATTTGGGAACTAGAGAATAAATTAAAAGACGTACAGGCAGCCTATAAAGTGGCCAGTAGCAGTGAGTTTGCAGATCACGGTCATTGCCAGGAGAGGATTAAAACTCTCACCCACGCTCTATCCCAGGCAAAGGGAATGGTCGCCCTGATAGGACCTGGAGGGTCCACAGGGGACAAAGGAGAGTATTGGGGGGTAGAGGAGAATCCAAAGGCAAGAGACGCCCGACCACCTCCTGAGGCACCGGTGGTTTGTCCGGTGGGGTACCAGGAGGAGCGGGGCGCGCAGGTAGTAGCAGGGCTGGGGGCAGGACCAATGTGTCTCGCTCGGCAGCAGGGATGCGAGGCTCCCGCCGAGGATCAGTTAAGGGCTGGATCAGGCGACCAGGCACTGTCTGCTGCACCGGGTATGGTGGGACAGCCGGAGGTAGAGGGACCAGCGCAGAAATATCCTGAACCAGGGCGGATGTGCCCGGTAAGGCAGCGCAAGTACGGTCCTCCACAGGGAGGTGGCCAAGGTCAGGGAGCGCTGGAGAGTGACTTTATTATTCCCCATGGAGTTCAATCACTCAGGGCCATGTTGGCCCATTTGGCCAAACTCACTCGCAGCGGGGACCCGTCTATCTACTTCATGGAGGTGATGCAGGCAGAGGAAATTAATGGGTGCGACGAGGAAGAGACAGCCAAGCAGAATGCCGGAGGGGGCAGCGCACATTTACTGAGGTCCAGAGGGCCGTCCTTGAGGCTATGGGCTTCGATGACGGCAGTCCTTTCGAACGGGTCGAAAGAACAAGGCAGCTCGCAGGGGAAACCCCACAGGTGTTTGCGGATAGGCTGTGGGTGGTGTACCACGCAGCCTATGGCAAGCTCCTCGACCGGGCGAATCTTTCTGCGGTACAGACTGGCCGCTGGCTGAGGATGCTGGTGGCAAACTGCTTGCCCCGGCTCAAGGCCAGGGCAGAACTGTGGTTCGATTCCCAGGACCCCAACCTCACCGAGGAAGCAGTGGTCAGGCAACTGGCACTGGTCCAACGAAATGGAGGAGGGGAGGAGGAGAAAACCTCCAAAGGTCGGGTAAATGAAGTAAAACCCAACTCGATTCCCAAAAGGGAATGGCACCAGGAGGGTGGCCACTCGATTGATAAGGCGGGAGTGTGCTACGGGTGCGGGAAAGCTGGGCATTTTAAAAGGGATTGCAGGAGCCCAGTAAAGAGATATGGGGGGAGAAGTCCTTCAGGAGCCGCCCAGAGTGGGGGAAGTGGAGGGAGCTCCTCAGCATCCCTTGATGAGATAGTAGCTGCAGTGAGGACAGCGCTGGAGGGGACTGGGAAGGTAGCCACGGCAACAGGCAGGGAAGCACCAGCAACCCTGCCAGTACAGAGGCCCAGACCCAGCCTGCATACCTGTGCCCACTAGAATACGACCCCTGGGGACGACCCTGGGTCAAGATGGAGGTTGAGGGGTATTGGGTACTTACCTTTTGGACACTGATGCTTCCAGCACGACAGTCCATTCGGAGGACCCTGCAACCTCACCTCTATCAAACGGGGTGCCATATCAACTAGGTTGAGAAGGCTGGGTTTTTCTCAGTCCCGCTCGCAGTTCGTTTAGGAGTACTCCAAACACAATGGAAGTGCGTCCTGATGAACTGGGAGCAGGTGGGAAAAGGGATCTTGGCGGCTGATTTCATCATCGCTCGCCAGATCCTAGTAGACTTGAGGAATCACTGTCTATGGGGCACAGTGGGCACGGGAGCAGAGGGAGAAGTCATGGTTATTGATAAGAAACAGGGAAAAGGGACTCTGTGTACAATGAAGCCAAAAGGTAGTTACGACCTGGAGGTTCTGGTCGGTAACACCCCGGCCGAGTACCAGGCCTATGTGCAAGCAAATCTTGCAGCATTTGCCACCCATAAACACGATTGTGGGAGAGTCACTGGAGTGGAGGTTAGAATAGATGGGGATCCCATGTCCCGCCCGCAAAAGCAGTATGGCTTTCCCCGAGAGGCAGAAGCAGACTTGGAGACAGCTTTAAGCTCGCTTGTCGAGCAGGGTGTTTTGAGACCATAGCCACCCATGTCAACTCCTCGCTTTGGCCGGTTAGGAAACCAGACAATTCTTGGAGGGCTATGGTGGATTATAGGGTGCTCAATAAAAACATCCCAGCTTGTGCCCCCACAGTAGCGGCAGTTGCGGGTCTGATAGGGGAAATCCCTGCATCCGCAACCACGTTCACAGTGTTGGACATATCCAACGGGTTCTGGTCTATCCCTGTACGGAGGGAAGACCAGTACAAGTTTGCCTTCACCTTCCGGGAACAGCAGTATACATGGAGCTGCCTCCCACAGGGCTTTCATAACAGTCCCAGCATCTTTCACCAATGCATGGCAAACTGCTTAAAAGGCTTCAGCCAACCACACCAGCTGGTCCAGTATGTGGACGACCTGTTGTTGTTTACAGACAGCAGTGAGGAACATGGTCCACAGGTCGCCCATGGGACCCATACGAGGCAGGCAGGATAGCAGCAGCAAGAAGCAAGCCAGGGACACAAGGGAGCGTAGGGGCGGCTGCGGCCCCGGACCTTAAAGTAGTCCAGATGCAGGATCCAGTCCTGAAGGCTGCCTTGGCTGCTATCAAAAAGGGGGGAAAGGCGGAGGGCCCATACAGTGCTGTAGATATTCCTGTGTGGGAAGGCATGTTGTTTAAAGGGGACAAATAGGTAGTGCCGCCACAACACCGGAGGGAATTCCTTCAGCTGGCCCATGAGGGTCCAGGTGTGGGACACCCCGGGCCGAATCTACCTGGCACCGGGTAGAAAAGGCAGGGTGGTGGCCAGACCTCCGGGAAGACGTCTGCGACTTCTGTGTGGGCTGTCTGGTTTGCGCTACAACAACCCAGACCCTCAGAAAAGGAAGGTGTCTATGGGACACGTCAGGCGGGTAGAAGGACCATGGCAGTCGATCCAGATCGACTACATCGGACCCTTTCCGGCCGCCCAGGGAGATTATAAATACTGCCTCGTCCTGGTGGGTGTGTTTTCCAAATGGGTGGAAGCCTTCCCTTGCCGAACAGCTACCGCGGTGGGGACTGCAAAAATCCTGGTGAGGGAGGTGTTCTCTCGGTGGGGTCTACCTCAAATTGTGGAGTCCGACCGGGGAAGCCACTTCACCGGCCAGGTGATGCAGGCCACCCTAAAGGTGCTGGGGATAAGAGCCAAATGGCATGTCGCCTACAACCCTCAGTCCTCGGGCCCCGTAGAACGCCTGAACAGGATCCTAAAGGAAAGGCTGTGCCAGGAGACGGGAGACTCACCGAACAAGTGGGTGGAGGTCTTGCCGTTGGTCCTCATGGGAATCCGGGCCAGTCAGTCAAAGAGCACAGGGTACTCACCCCATGAGCTGATGACTGGCCGGATCATGAGAACCCCAGTGCATGTGTTGGCGCCGGTTCTCACCGAAGGGCAGCTTCGAGGTGTGAACCGGGACCGCTTTGTCAGGAATCTGTTTGAACAGCTTCAACAGATTCACTGGCAGGCGGCCAACAACATGGGTAAACAGCACGGTGCCAATCGGCTGCTGCTGGAACCCCGCAGTCACCATGATTGGGAGGTGGGCGACCAGGTGATGGTGAGAAGCTTCGCCCGGGTCGGGGTATTTGAACCACTATATATGGGACCATACAGCATAGTCGACAAGGCTAGCCCTATGGTCTATGCGGTTCAATTGCCTCGCCGGGTGAAGTGGTATCACATTAATCAGTGTAAATTGTTTGACTCCAAAAGAGGTAAAAAACAGAGGGGATGAGCAAGGGAAGGGAATCAGGCACTGGGGGAAGAACAGGCCCCGGTGGATTTGGAGGCTCCGGAGGAGGCAGCGGGCCCCGAAGCTCTACAGCCAGGGATGGTTCACTGCTCCAGTAAGGCTATCCCACCACTGGGTAGAGGTTCCTAGCCCACTAACAGAAGTAGGGAGAAAGGCTCTACCATTAGCAAGGTCCAAGGGGAAGCTGAACCTCCCATGGTGGATCAGCTGGGGCTAGCCCAAGAGGTGGAGGAGATAGCATTGCAGCCCATAACGTGGGACTCTGCACCAACAGTAAGGAGGAGTGCTAGAGTGCCACGGCCCAGGACGCCGTGGTCCCCTGTTTACTTAGCTCCCCGCCCCAGACCGAGAAGGCGAAAGACAACAGGGAGGGTGCTCTGTTGCGCTAGCAAGGGTCTCCCACCGATTATCCGGGGCTCGGGAGGGCCTTGGAGTGCAGCACAAGACTCATTAAGGGGGACTATACTAGCCCCTCTGCGGAGGGCATCCTGGTCCCCAGGGTACGGTCAGCCGAGTGGTCGATGATGCCGGTACAGTGACAGGATGTAGCCTGGCCACCCGGGGACGGGTGGCGGTGTATATATTTTCCCTTCCTGTTTTGTTACTTTGTGTTGTGTGCATATGTGTTTAGGTAAGGCAGTGACGGTTGGGTACAGCATTTTTGTGTTCGGAACATGTTACGCAGGCCGAGCCTGGAGAGGTCTCTCAAGGCAAGGCCATGTTCTTCTTGCCTTTCAGATGTCAACACCTCCCTACTGGACGGTAATGATGCTGGTATCGCTAAAGATCTGCACCGGGCACCTAGGGGACACCGAGGACTCCCTGGTTTTCGGATGCTCCGGGGGCAGAGCGCCGACAGTGACCACAGGAGAAGGGACTCTGGCGGCGGATGGCCGGGTCACCTACTCCCATGAGGGGAGATGGCCTGGGTGGTTGGGATCGAACTCCACCAAGTACTCCAACAATAAGGACTTTACCTACGGAGTGGCCTCCATCCCCTGCCCGGAGATCACTGTGGCCACTTCCAGAGTGAGAGTGACAGAAGGCAGGAAGGTGTGCCTAACTTGCCAAGGGGACATACCTCTGGGACGGTGGTGGTGGCTCAGAAAGTTCAAGAGGGACGTGGGAGACCGACACTCGGACTGGGAACGTCTGGATAATGATACCTACCGAACCATCATGGAGTCATCTGGCGGGGTCACGGTGTGCTGGGAGAAATGGTGGGTGTACGACCAAGGAATTTATTTGTGTATGTGGGGATCCACTCATGTGTATTCAGAGGGGGCCTCCATTGCTTTCTATAGGTGGCGGCAGGATGTCGGGGATGGGGTGGTATGGGATCACAACGGGGAGACGTGTGTGACCTCCAATCCCCGGGTACCAGTAAACGCCACCGAACTTGTAGTTCGGGAAAGAAAACCCCCACCCACGGCCAAGCCCACCGTCCCACACGAGTGCCCGACAACAACCAGGGGGCCGGGGAATGGTTTAGTGTTGGTCCCTACCGAGAAACTATTTTATCAGGGGGTACACTACGCGGTGGCATCAGTGGTGCTAAATCTGACAGAAGTCCGCCTACCTACGTGGTGTCCCCGGGAAACCGAGCTGTTATACCAGGCTCTGCTGCGGGAGATGTTACGGAAGTTCTATGAACTGGACTTCGGGGATGTCAAAGTGATAGACTTGTATAAACAGTAGGATAGGGCCGAACCGGGCAGGCAGAGGCGTGGCACTTTAACACCGGGGCGTCCGCCATAAACAGTTTGGATAACATGCAGCTGGCCCTCCAGATAAATGGGTTAAAGAATCAGCTGCGCAAAATCCTGGGGGACGAGAATACCATAGTGGGATCCGCGCTCCACGAAGAGGTGGCAATGACAGTTCACTTAAAGTAGATTATCTCTCAATTGGAGGCACAGGCCAGGGCTGTAAACGCCTTGATTCGGGAGGATAGAAACGCCTCCGATCAAGTTGCCCAAAATGAGGTGTGCGTGCTCTATGGGGCCTGGTTGCTGGGTGAGGGACGGAGTAACCTTGAGGATCTGAGACAGGGACAGGTCCCCTCCTGGATCAGCAACCAGCACTTAGCAGCACTGCACCCTTATGATTATGTTTTGAGTCCTTGCCAACTTCGTGTAGCGTCGGAAGCCTACCCGGTACTGGTGGACTGTGGAAAGTCAAACCATACCATCATGGGTGTAGTGGTCAGGATGCCCGTGATGGGGGCGTCCCCACGACCAGCACCCCTGTACCGAGTGGAGAATGTGGGAGTCATTCGTGGAGGGGTGCATGTTCGATTCCAAGAGGTCCCATCTTATGTCACAATGTGGGAGCACACTGTGACAGGTACAGACCTCTCAGGTTGTCGGAGCAGGGGAGCACAGGTAATCCTGTGCCCCCAGCACTTGAACGCTTTTGCAAGGCCACAATGCGGGTTCAGCACTGCTGGGGCAGAGCCCATCAATTGCACAATGGAAGTAATGGCCCCTAACCACATGCCTCCACAGGTAGCATATGTAGGCGGTGGGACATATTGTGTCACCACAAGTGCCCAACGGTATGAACACGGACCGGGAAGGTGGTGTCCAATACCGTACAGCAGCTTTTGCTTTAAACCCAGGGCAGAGGTTCAAGTGGCACACACCAGAATCACATCCATCCCTGAACCTTCCATGATTCACCTCACGGTACAAAACAACCTCAGCCACCTACAACAATATGTCGCCCATTTTGGCTATCCCATTGCCCCACTACCTGAGAAACTTATAGCCCTCCTCCAGGCAGTGGATTTGTCTCAAAAACATTTTTACACCATGGAGCAGAAAACTGAAATTCTAGCAGGGGAGATTGCCCAGATTAAACCCCCAGTATGGTGGGATTTGGGGATACGGGCAGACATACCTGCGTGGATCCGGGTGGGATCGCATGCCTTAGTAATCAGCCAACTCCTGATTGTAGCATATCTGCTAGTTACAAGCTGTAAGCTCAGGCGAAAAAGAAAAAGAAAGCAGTTCCTCAGTCTACTACACAGACAGGAGAGCCGTTGCTAAACACTCAAGGCGTGTAAACAAAGCTTGACAGCGACACTTAGGCGGTTTTGTTATTCCCAGGGATGACTGCATTTTCATACATGGCCCCTGGGGAGTTTGCAGGGCAGGTTTCTTTGTTTTATGGTTAAGACTGAAATGAGACTCAATGTACAATTACTGCTGTAACCTTTAGTACATATATGTATATTGCTGTCGTATATTGTAACCTGTTGAATTCTGTGTTTTGTACTGCGTTAGAAGGAATTATGATATATATCAACGGGATCAGTTTAGAGTTAAACTGGGGAAAGTTGGGCAATTTGGGAGATCTAGGGTTTTCTCACCACCCTGAACTTTGACACACTCGAGTGGTGTCTGACTGTGTCAGATGGGGGATTATGTAGGGGAGGACGAAAACCCCCTCATTTTGCCCAGAAGGAAAAGAGCTGTGGGATCTGTCTGTGCTGCAATGTGAATTGAAACCGAGACGGTTTGACCTTGGCAGAGCAGTGATTGGACGGGGGAGGACACCGGAGGGCCAATGGTGGGACAGAGTCAGCCCGAAGCATGGGGCTTTCAAGCCAATGGGAGAGCACTTGCTCGAAAACTGTGGGACTGACTCATCGCCATTATCGGGCTATTGTCTTCCCCATGTTTACACTATGGAGGGAAATTATGCAGACCTTCAGAAAACTAGGGAACCCAAAACAACCCAAGGGCCTACACAATGGCTACAGGAGGCCAACGCAATCAACACCTACTCAAACCTTGAGTAGGTTAACATCAGTGGCAAAAAAACCCGCAATAATCTAAAACTGCTGCATTTTTCAAAATCACAAAGCCCACCAATGGGAAGGATCGATTTCAGCATGAGAGGCGGATTGGATATCTGGCTATAAAAAGGGGTTTCTGACATAGTGTGTGTGTGTTCTGCTCTCGTGATCCAACAACCAGCAAGACTCTCGACACTGAAGGAAAACCAGTGTCCGAAGATACCGAAGATAGAAGAAACAAACCACCAGACTGCAGAAGGTACAGTATTGAGTATAACCTCTGGTCCCCAGAACTCCCAACTCAGTTAGGCCAGGAAAGGTGGGAGGTTGGGCATTGTACTGCTAAACTTTTGTAAAAATTTTCCTTGTGTCCGTTTAGTGAGATTTAGGGGGATTGTTTTGTTGGTATATTGCTGTTTGTTGAGATACACCTTGTCAAATAAATTGTAAGCCTAAGTTCCTCTTGGAATCACCTTGTCTCAGTTCTATTGTATTACATCTCCTGATCGTGAGTCTTATGTCAGAACAGTGTAAGGGAAGCTAGAAGCGCCTCGAAAACGCTCAACTGTGTGTCACAGGCTAGGGAAGAAGGGGTTAGGAGTGTTTGACATTCACAGGTGCCTCACAGGCTAGGCATAAGCTGTGGGGACGCACGAGTCTCAAAACCCCCTTCATAAGCTGTGGTCACAGTCTCTCCAGGGGTGCTCTTGCAGCACTCAGGGTACCTCACAGGCCAGGCAGAAGCTGTGAGGGCAGAAGCCCAGAGAGAGACACCCAAGGCACAACAACACTCCCCGAGAATCCCTTACAGAAAATGGTGACCGCGGCTGGACATAAGCAAACAGGAGATGTTAATATAACAGATGAGGTGATAAGAGAGGAAACTAAAATGGAGGAGAGAATTTCCTCATGCATTTTTGGCAAGATGAACCTCACCAAACCTTGGGTGCAAGCCCTCACACGGGCAGAGTGCCCAGTGGATGCTGCTGCCCAGTGGACAGCAGGGAAGGACCACAACCGCAGGGTGGAAAAGGCCATCTGACTTATCTGCTTCACCCGCCAAGTCCGAAAGCTTGGGAGGGAGGGAGTGCAGCGAAGGTTCACCAGACTGATTCCCAGGATGGCAGGACTGACATATGAGGAGAGACTGGATCGACTGGGCTTGTATTCACTGGAGTTTAGAAGAATGAGAGGGGATCTCATTGAAAAATATAAAATTCTGATGGGATTGGACAAGTTAGAGGCAGAAAGAATGTTCCCAATGCTGGGGAAGTCCAGAAACAGGGGTCACAGTCTAAGGATAAGGGGTAAGCCATTTAGGACCGAGATGAGGAGAAACTTCTTCACTCAGAGAGTGGTGAACCTGTGGAATTCTCTATCGCAGAAAGTTGTTGATGCCAGTTCATTGGATATATTCAAAAGGGAGTTAGATATGGCCCTTACGGCTACAGGGATCAAGGGGTATGGAGAGAAAGCAGGTCAGGGGTACTCGGGTTGAATGATCAGCCATGATCTTATTGAATGGTGGTGCAGGCTCGAAAGGCCAAATGGCCTACTCCTGCACCTGATTTCTATGTTTCTATGTTCCGATTTTCTAAATTCACAATGCAGTTGAGGAATCACAAAAAAAATGGAATGTTTTTTAAAATGAAAAATAACAAAGTTGAGTTCAGGAGGTGCCAGAGGGACTTATAAATACATGATATTTAATCTCATTAATTAATGCCCACAGGTTGGCCTTGAAACATCAAACCAACAAAACATTTAATTATGTATCAACATACATCTTTGGAGAAGTACACTAAAGAATATCCTATTACAGGATCGCCCTGAAGTCTCCTGCAATTAAAGATTAATCACTAGGAAACTGTTGTGAGCAAGCCAGAAGAAAAATCATAGGGGCATTAAATTTTTTTTTTCATTTTCTTATAACACTTTTGTTTATTAGTTTTAAAAATATCAGACATGGGGAAAAATGGCTGTTTGACTGACAGCCAAGAATCATCCAAATAATAAAGCGTCTATTTGCTTTCCAGTTGGCTGTAGGAGGCGTGCATTGCCCATACTCACAATGCACCACCTTCCTACAGCCAATGGGGCTGGGATGATTGACCTCCAACCACCACAACCATCTTCCTTTGTGCTTGGTATGACTCCAGCCAGTAGAGAGTTGGTCCCCTAATTCTCATTGACTCCAGTTTTACTCGGGCTCCTTGCTGCCACGCTCGGTCAAATGCAGCCTTGATGTCGAGAGCAGTCATTCTCGCCTCAACCAGAGTTAGCAACCCCAATTAGAGGCTGAGTTCACACTTATGCATCATGCAGCATTGAAGGATGGCTACGTCCTGTGTGTGATCCTCCCCATCCTCCATCATTAATAAGTCAAGTGTGCTGAAAGTGGCCAAAAATGTAAAAGTGAAAAAGAAACTTGCTGTGCATTTGGTCTAGTTCGATTTATTGCTGTTTTCTTCCCTCCACATTATGATATTATTTGAAAGTTCACTGAGGTTCACAAGTTCTTGTGGGCACCTGTATCACTAGTGTTATGGTCAGAATAACTCCACAAGACTAGTGCTGTTAGGGAGGAGTTAAACTAATATGGCAGGGGGATGGGAACCTATGCAGGGAGACAGAGGGAAATAAAATGGAGGCAGAAGCAAAAGATAGAAAGGAAAATAGTAAAAGTGGAGGGCAGAGAAACCCAAGGTAAGAAACAAAAAGGGCCACATTATAGCAAAATTCTAAAGGGGCAAAGTATGTTAAAAAGACAAGCCTGAAGGCTCTGTGCCTCGAGGAGTATTCGGACTAAGGTGGACAAATTAACTGCGCAGATAGCAGTTAACGTATATGATGTAATTGGCATCATGGAGACATGGCTCCAGGGTGACCAAGGCTGGGAAATCAATATCCAGGGGTATTCAACATTTAGGAAGGATAGACAGAAAGGAAAAGGAGGCGGGGTGGTGTTGCTGGTTAAAGAGGAAATTAATGCAATAGTAAGAAGGGACATTAGCTTGGATGATGTGGAATCGGTATGGGTGGAGCTGCGGAATACCAAAGGGCAGAAAAAGGGAGTTGTGTACAGACCACCAAACAGTAGTAGTGAGGTTGGGGACAGCATCAAACAAGAAATTAGAGATGCGTGCAATAAAGGTACAGCAGTTATCATGGACGACTTTAATCTACATATAGATTGGGTTAACCAAACTGGTAGCAATACGATGGAGGAGAATTTCCTGGAGTGTACTAGGGATGGTTTTCTGGACCAATATGTCGAGGAACCAACTAGAGGGCTGGCCATCCTAGACTGGGTGACGTGTAATGAGAAAAGACTAATTAGCAATCTTGTTGTGCGAGGCCCCTTGGGGAAGAGTGACCATAATATGGTAGAATTCCTTATTAAGATGGAGAGTGACGCAGTTAATTCAGAAACGAGGGTCCTGAACTTAAGGAAAGGTAACTTCGATGGTATGAGATGTGAATTGGCTAGAGTAGACTGACAAATGATACTTAGAGGGTTGACGGTGGATAGGCAATGGCAAACATTTAAAGATCACATGAATGAACTTCAACAATTGTACATCCCTGTCTGGAGTAAAAATAAAACAGGGAAGGTGGCTCAACCGTAGCTAACAAGGGAAATTAGGGATAGTGTTAAATCCAAGGAAGAAGCATATAAATTGGCCAGAAAAAGCAGCAAACCTGAGGACTGGGAGAAATTTAGAACTCAGTAGAGGAGGACAAAGGGTTTAATTAGGAGGGGGAAAATAGAGTATGAGCAGAAGCTTGCAGGGAACATAAAAACTGACTGCAAAAGCTTCTATAGATATGTGAAGATAAAAAGATTAGTGAAGTCAAACATAGGTCCTTTGCAGTCAGATTCAGGTGAATTTATAATGGGGTACAAAGAAATGGCAGACCTGTTGAACAAATACGTTGGTTCTGTCTTCATGAAGGAAGACACAAATATCCTTCCGGAAGTACTAGGGGACCGAGGGTCTAGTGAGAAGGAGGAACTGAAGGATACCCTTATGGGCGGGAAGTTGTGTTAGCGAAATTGATGGGATTGAAGGCCGATAAATCCTGGGGCCTGATAGTCTGCATCCCAGAGTACTTAAGGAAATGGCCTGAGAAATAGTGGATGCATTGGTAATCATTTTCCAACAGTCTATCGACTCTGGATCAGTTCCTATGGACTGGAGAGTAGCTAATGTAACACCACTTTTTAAAAAAGGAGGGAGAGAAAAAGATGAATTATAGACCGGTTAGCCTGACATCAGTAGTGGGGAAAATATTGGAATCAATTATTAAAGATGAAATAACAGCGCATTTGGAAAGCAGCGACATGATTGGTCCAAGTCAACATGGATTTATGAAGGGGAAATCATGCTTGACAAATCTTCTAGAATTTTTTGAGGATGTAACAAGTAGAGTGGACAAGGGAGAACTAGTGGATGTGGTGTATTTGGACTTTCAAAAGGCTTTTAACAAGGTCCCACACAAGAGATTAGTGTGCAAAATTAAAGCACACAGTATTGGGGGTAATGTACTGACGTGGATAGAGAACTGGTTGGCAGACAGGAAGCAGAGAGTCGGGATTAATGGGTCCTTTTCAGAATGGAAGGCAGTGATTAGTGGAGTGCCGCAGAACTCAGTGCTGGGACACCAGCTATATATAATATACATCAATGATTTAGATGAAGGAATTGCGTGTAATATCTCCAAGTTTGCAGATGACACTAAGCTGGGTGGTGGTGTGAGCTGTGAGGAGGATGCTAAGAGGCCTCAGGGTGACTTGGACAGGTTAGATGAGTGGCCAAATGCATGGCAGATGCAGTATAATGTGAGGTTATCCACTTTGGTGGTAAAAACACGAAGGCAAAATATTATCTGAATGGCGACAGATTAGGAAAAGGGGAGGTGCAAAGAGACCTGGGTGTCATGGTACATCAGTCATTGAAAGTTGGCATGCAGGTACAGCAGGCGGTGAAGAAGGCAAATGGTATGTTGGCCTTCATAGCTAGGGGATTTGCGTATAGGAGCAGGGAGGTCTTACTGCAGTTGTACAGGGCCTTGGTGAGGCCTCACCTGGAATATTGTGTTCAGTTTTGATCTCCTCATCTGAGGAAGGACATTCTTGCTATTGAGGGAGTGCAGCAAAGGTTCACCAGACTGATTCCTGGGATGGCAGGACTGACATATGAGGAGAGATTGGATCGACTGGGCCTGTATTCACTGGAGTTTAGAAGGATGAGAGGGGATCTCATAGAAACATATAAAATTCTGACAGGATTGGACAGGTTAGATGCAGGAAAAATGTTCCCGATGTTGGGGAAGTCCAGAACCAGGGGTCACAGTGTAAAGATAAAGGGTAAGCCATTTAGGACCGAGATGAGGAGAAACTTCTTCTCAGAGAATTGTGAACCTGTGGAATTCTCTACCACAGGGAGTTGTTGATGCCAGTTCATTGGATATATTCAAGAGGAAGTTAGATATGGCCCTTATGGCTAAAGGGATCGACGGGTATGGAGAGAAAACAGGAAAGGGGTACTGAGGTGAATGATCAGTCATGATCTTATTGAATGACGGTGCAGGCTCGAAGGACGGAATGGCCTACTCCTGCACCTATTGTCTGTGTTTCTATGTTTCTATTACAGAAGGTGGCCGTGAGTATTGCAGAAATAGAAAACATCTGAGAAAGAGCGCTGAGACATTCATCGAAACTCCAGAGATCTCAATGACACCCACAGACGATCTGCTGCCAATATGGCCAACTATCTCACGAAACAGCACTTCAACGACAACATGTGAAAACAGGGATTATGTTACCTGATATTTCCCCTCAGAGCACTGATAAAGGGACTAAAGCCATCAGTGCACAGAACACCACTGAAACAACCAGTTTGAAGTGAAGCAACAGAATCCGCACAACACTAAATACCTGGAGCACTATGTCCAGAAATAAAAAATCATGGACACTTGACACTTCAATAAAGAATTAATAAGACAAGAATTTTGTTATTGTTTGTTAAACTTGTAGTTGTTTACTACATGTATTTATAAGAAGTTAACTACTCATTTATATTGAAGCTAATTTTAATTCATATTTGTTTCTTATGAAAGGAAAGGTGCAATGAGATAATGTATAATCACCCTCTAGCTAGGAGGTATCGATATACTGTATAGCGCCCTCTAGCTAGGAGGTATAGGGAGCTGTATTGAGAGAGAGGGTCTGTGAAGGAACACCATCTTAAAGCTTCACATGGCTGTCTGAGATCTCCCAAATAAATAGTTAAGTTGAACTAAGAGAGTTCAAGAGAATATAAAATACACAACCATTCTATGATTCTATGATTCTGAGTCAGACCGTGCGTGGCATCAAGCTGAGACTACATGAGAGCAGTCTGAGATTTGATGCCAGTACTCACTGACCGCCTGACAACACCAAGACATTGCATGGCCTCAAGCTGTCAGACATAACTTTGCATCTGTCCACACTAGAGATGAGAATGCTCCCAATGTAGCAGTAAAGGAGGAGGCAGTAGTGATATTGGATAGGATAAAAATAGATAAAGAGGAGGTACTTACAAGGTTGCCTGGCCTCAAAATAGAAAAAGTCACCTGGTCCAGGTGGAATGTATCCTAGGTTACCGATAAAGTACGGGTGGAAATTACTGAGGCTCTAGCCACAATCTTCCAATCTTCCTTAGATAAGGAGGTGATCCCAGAGGGCTGGAGGATTGCAAATGTTACACCCCTGTTAATAAAGGAGCGAGAGTTAAACCCAGCAATCACAGGGTGGGGAAACCTGTAGAGACAATAAACCAGGACAGAATTCATTGGCATTTGGAAAAGTATGGTATAATGGAAAGTCAGCACGAATTTGTTAAAGGCAAATTATATTTGATTAACTTAATCGAGTTCTTTGATGAAACTGGCTAAGGAACAGAAGGCAGACAATAGTGGTGAACGGTTGTTTTTCAGACTGGAGGGAAGTATACAGTGATGTTCCCCAGGGGTCAGTATTAGGACCACTGCTCTTTTTGATCTATATTAATGACCTGGACTTGGGTATTCAGGGCTTGATTTCAAAGTTTGAAGATAACACGAAACTCAAGTGCAGTCATCATCATAGGCGGTCCCTCGAGCGAGGATGACTTGCTTCCACATGAGTTCACAGATGTTTCAATGAAGGACCCGATATTCCAGTCCTGAACTCCAATTTAGGATGTGGAAGATGCCTGTGCGTGGGTTTTTTTAACGTGTGGTGACTGTTGCACATCAGCCACCACACGGGCTTGACAAAGCTAGGCCTTTATCCAGTGGCAAGGGTTAACCAGGACGACTGGAGACCTGCTCTGCTGCACGGACCTAGTGCGCACAAATATCGCAGTGTGGGCTGACCCTGGGCCCTCGGCTCTTCTGGGCTCCGTACCCTCATCTGCCGCACCCCCGCCACGATCTCTCGCCGCTCCTCCGTCATAAACATTCGCCGCTCCTCAGCCACGATCTCTCACCACTCTTCCGCCACAAAACACTCGCCGCACCTTTGCCACACTATCCCAAGTGTAGTAAACAATGGGTAACAAACTTTAGGAGGACATAGGCAGACTGATGAAATGGGAAGACACATTGCAGATGAAATGTAATGCAGAGAAGTGTGACGTGATACATTTTGGTGGGAAAAATGAGAAGAGGCAATATAACATAAAGGAGACAAATTTAAAGGGGGTTCTGGAACAAAGAGATCTGGGGGTGTTTGTACACAAATCTTCGAAGGTGCAGGAACAAGTTGAGAAGACTGTTAAAAAAGCACACGGGATCTTTGGTTTTATTAATAGAACACAGAGTGTAAAAGCAAGGAAGTTATGCTAAACATTTATAAATAACTGGTTAGGTTTCAGCTGGAGTATTGTGTTCAATTCTGGGCACCACACGTTAGGAAGAATGCCAATGCATAGAGAGTGTGCAGAGAAATTTACCACAATAGTTCCAGGGTCAGGGACTACAGTAATGTGGAGAGACTGAGGAAACTGGGGCTGTTCTCCTTGGAGCAGAGAAGTTTAAGAGGAGATTTTATAGAGGTGCTCAAAATCATGAAATATTTAGATAGAGTAAATAAGAATCTGTTTCCAGTGGCAGAAGGGTTGGTGACCAAAGAACACAGATTTAACGTGATTGGCAAAAGAACCAGAGGCGACATGAGAAAATATTTTTTTACACAGCGAGTTATTGTGATCTGTAATACGTTGCCTGAAAGGGTGGTGGAAGCAGGTTTGATTGTAACTTTCAAAAGGGAATTGGATAAATACCTGAAGAGAAAGATTTTGCAGGGCTACGGGGAAAGAGCAGGGCACTGGGACTAATTGGATAGCTCTGCCGAGAGCCGGCACAGGCACGATGGGCTGAATGGTCCCTTCTGTGTCAGCTGTGGCTCAGTGGGTAGCACTCTCGTTTCTAGCTCAGAAGGTTGTGAGTTCAAGTCCCACTCTTTTGGATGAGACGTGAAACCGCGGCCCTATCTACTCCCTCGCATGGATGTAAAAGATCCCATGGCACTATTTCGAAGAAGAGCAGGAGCGTTATCCCCAGTGTCCTGGCCAATATTTATCCCTCAATCAGCATCACTAAAACAGATTATCTGGTCATTATCACATTGCTGTTTGTGGGAGCTTGCTGTGCGCAAATTGCCTGCCGCGTTCCCCATATTACAACAGTGACTACACTCATGAAGTACTTCATTGGCTGTAAAACGCTTTGAGATGTCCAGTGGTCGTGAAAGGCGCTATATAAATTTAAGTCTTTCTTTCTTTATCATTCTCTGATTCTATATGGTCACATTGTCAGTCATTATGGACATTCCCTCAACAATGAAAATGAGAAAATCCTAAATGTGACGTTATATTAATTGTACAATGTGCATATTTTGAGCTTGCATAGTTTATCCGTTGCTGCTGAATTCCCAGGGAATATAACTGGTGTGAATTACTGTTTGAGAGAAACTTAACACATGAGCAATAACTCTTAATTGTTATCACCAGACCCTCTTTTTCAGAGAGTTTGACCTCTCGAAGACCTCTACAATGATCGCCCCCCCACCATCCCCCCACAGACCCCATGCTGCTTAAAAGTGTATAATTAGGCAGAAATTCAAAACCAGATTTGAGTTTCAATGCTGTGAAACAACAGAATACCTCCCTGTCTCACTGCAGTAGGAGATTTTGAAATTGATAGTCTCTACTTATCAACCAGCATTTGGCACAAGTACACTTCAGCTTCTATCCAGAGGTATTACAAATAATCCTCCTCCTATACTGAATGCACCTGTACAAATCCACATAAATTGCATCAATAGTCTGGATCATTTGCCAAGTTATTTGTTTTTGCTTCTTGGTTTTCAGTTTTCTTTTTACCCTACATTCCCTTGAGAAGGTAGTGGTGAGCCGCTGCCTTCTTGAACCGTTGCAGTCCGTGTGGTGAAGGCGCTCCCACAGTGCTGTTAGGGAGGGAGTTTCAGAATTTTGACCCAGCGACGATGAAGGAACGGCGATACATTTCCAAGTCAGGATAGTGCGTGACTTGGAGGGGAATGTGGAGTTGGCAGTGTTCCCATGCACCCTTGTCCTTCTAAGTGGTAGAGGTCGCGGGTTTGGGAGGTGCTGTCGAAGAAGCCTTGGCGAGTTGCTGCAGGCATCTTGTTGAAGGTACACACTGCAGCCACGGTGCACCAGTGGTCGAGGGAGTGAATGTTAAGGCTGGTGTATGAGGTGCCAATCAAGCGGGCTGCTTTGTCCTGGACAATGTTGAACTTCTTGAGTGTTGCTGCAGCTGCAGGCACTCAGCCAAGTGGAGAGTAATCCATCACACTTCTGTCTTTACATTTTTTTTAATGCATTCCTGGGATGTCGCTGGAAAGGCCAGCTTTTATTGCCCATCCCTAATTGTCCTTGAGCAGGTGGTGATGAGCCGCCTTCTTAAACCGCTACAGTCCGTGTGGTGAAGGGTTCTCCTACAGTGCTGTTAGGGAGGGAGTTTGGCGATACATTTCCAAGTCAGGATGGTGTTTAACTTGGAGGTGATGGTGCTCCCGTGCGCCTGCTGCCCTTGTCCTTCTCGGTGGTAGAGGTTGACGGTTTGGGAGGTGCTGCCGAAGAAGCCTTGGTGAGTTGCTGCAGTGCATCTTGTTGAAGGTGCAGCCATTGTACGCCGGTGGTGGAGGGAGTGAATGCTTAAGGTGCTGGATGGAGGTGCCAATCAAGCGGCTGCTTTGTCCTGGATGGTGTCGAGCTTCTTGACTATTGTTGGTGCTGCACTCATCCAGGCAAGTGGAGATTATTCCACCACACTCCTGGCTTGTGCCTTGTAGATAGTGGCAAAGCTTTGGGGAGTCAGGAGGTGAGACACTTGCCGCAGAATACCCAGCCTCTGACCTGCTCTTGTAACCACAGTTTTTATGTGGCTGGTCCAGTCAAGTTTTTGGTCAATGGTGACCCCCAGGATGTTGATGATGAGGATTCGGCGATGGTAATGCCGTTGAATGTCAACGGATGGTGGTTAGACTCTCACTTGTTGGAGTGCAGCCAGAGCCAAGTCCAGGGCACCACGGGTGGCTCAGCTGCACAGGGGGAATGGACAAAGAATAACAGAGCTGTAGTGGTAGGGGATTCAATAGTTAGGGGAATAGAGAGGTGTTTCTGCAGTCATAGACATGACTCCAGGATGGTATGGTGCCTCCCTGGTGCCAGGGTCAAGGCTGTCACAGAGCGGACGCATTGCATTCTGGGAGGAGAGGGTGGACAGCCAGAGGTCGTGGTCCATATTGGGACCAATGACATAGGTAGAAAGGTTCTGCAGGCAGAATTTAGGGAACGAGGAAAAAAATTAAAGGGTAGGACCTCAAAGTTAATAATCTCTGGGTTAGTACTGGTGCCATGTGCTAATGAGTACAAGGATAGAGAGGATGAACACATGGCAGGAGAGTTGGTGCAGGAGGGAGGGCTTTAAATTCTTGAGGCATTGGGACCACTTCTCAGGGAGATGGGACCTGTACAAACCAGATGGGTTGCACCTCAAAAGCTCCAGGACTAATATCCTCACGGGGAGTTTTGCTAGTACTGTTGGGGATATTTAAACTAGCTTGGCAGGGGGATGGGAACCTGAAAACAAATTCAATAGGGAAGGAAGTTGTTATATATGCAGACTATAGTTATGCTCTCTGTGTAGTCACTGTGTACTTGCCTAAGATGGAGACTTGTTACCTGATGTACTATAAATAAGGGTTACACTGTGTATATACTATGCTGGCACCACTAGAGGGTGCAACTGGTGGAGACCGGGGTTTCCTGCCCCTGTGGCAGAGGCTGTCCACCAGGGGACACTGTGGTGGGAGACCTGAGGGTCACCTGCATAGGTGTGCAGAGCCCAGTATAAAAGGCTGCCCACCATGCTTGTGCCTAACTCTGGAGTTACGAATAAAGGACCAAGGTCACTACAGTTTAAGTACAACACATTGCCTCGTGGAGTCATTCATAAGTGCATTACAGACATAACAACTGGCAACGAGGATACGGACTTTCACGCGATTTTGGCTACCTTTGGCACACTAAAAGACTTCGCAGAGGGTGATGATTGGGATGCCTTCATGGAAAGGCTCGAGTAATATTTCGTGGCAAACGACCTGGCAGAGGAGACGGACACATTGACGGAGAAGCGCAAGGCTATACTGCTGACCAGTTGTGGGCCTGAGGTCCACTGCCTCGTCAGCGACTTACTGGCACCCACAAAGGCCAAGGATAAGACATACAATGAGCTGACTGAACTAATTCGCGACCAACTAAAACCAAAACAGAGCATTCTTACGGCCAGGCACAGATTCTACACTCACTGCAGAGCTGAGGGCCAGGAGATTGCAAACATAGAAACATAGAAAATAGGTGCAGGAGTAGACCATTCGGCCTTTCGAGCCTGCACCACCATTCAATATGATCATGGCTGATCATGCAACTTCAGTACCCCATTCCTGCTTTCTCTCCATACCCCTTGATCCCTTTAGCCGTAAGGGCCACATCCCTTTTGAATATATCTAACAAACTGGCCTCAACAACTGTCTGTGGTAGAGAATTCCACAGGTTCACAATTCTCTGAGTGAAGAAGTTTCTCCTCATCTCGGGCCGAAATGGCTTACCACTTACTCTTAGACTGTGTCCCCTGCTTCTGGACTTCCCCAACATCGGGAACATTCTTCCCACATCTAACCTGTCCAATCCCGTCAGAATTTTATATGTTTCTATGAGATCTCCTCTCATTCTTCTAAATTCCAGTGAATATAAGCCTAGTCAATCCAGTCTTTCTTCATATGTCAGTCCTGCCATCCCAGGAATCAGTCTGGTGAACCTTCGCTGCACTCCCTCAATAGCAAGAATGTCCTTCCTCAGGTTAGGAGACCAAAACTGCACACAATACTCAAGGTGTGGTTTCACCAAGGCCCTGTACAGCTTCAGTAAGACCTCCATGTTCCTATACTCAAATCCCCTCGCTTTGAAGGCCAGTATGCCATTAGCTTTCTTTACTGCCTGCTGTACCTGCATGCCTACCTTCAATGACTGATGTACCATGATACCCAGGTATCGTTGCACCTCCCCTTTTAATAACCTGTCATCATTCAGATAATAATCTGCCTTCCTGTTTTTGCCACCAAAGTGGATAACCTCACACTTATCCACATTATACTGCATCTGCCATGCATTTGTCCATTCACCTAACCTGTCCAAGTCCCCCTGCAGCCTCCTAACATCCTCCTCGCAGCTCGCAGTGCCACCCAGCTTAGTGTCATCTGCAAACTTGGAGATATTACATTCAATTCCTTCGTCTAAATCATTAATGTACATTATAAATAGCTGGTATCCCAGCACTGAACCCTGCGGCACCCCACTAGTCACTGCCTGCCATTCTAAAAAGGACCCATTTATTCCCACTCTTTGCTTCCTGTCTGCCAACCAGTTCTCTATCCACTTCAAACATTACCCCCAATACTATGTGCCTTAATTTTGCACACCAATCTCTTGTGTGGGACCTTGTCAAAAGCTTTTTGAAAGTCCAAATACACCACATCCACTGGTTCTCCCTTGTCCACTCTACTAGTTACATCCTCAAAAAATTCGAGAAAATTTGTCAAGCATGATTTCCCTTTCATAATTCCATGCTGACTTGGACCGATCCTCTCACTGCTTTCCAATTGCGCTGCAATTACATCTTTAATAACTGATTACAACATTTTCCCCACCACCGATGTCAGGCTAACCAGTCTATAATTCCTTGTTTTCTCTCTCCCTCCTTTTTTAAAAAGTGGAGTTACATTAGCTACCTTCCAATCCATAGGAACTGAACCAGAGCCCATGGAACGTTGGAAAATGCATCTACTATTTCTAGGGCCAGTTCCTTAATACTCTGGGTTGCAGACTATCAGGCCCTGGGGATTTATCGGTCTTCAGTCCCTTCAATTTCCTGACTAATAAGGATTTCCCTCAGCTCCCCCTTCTCGCTTGACTCTCGGTCCCCTAGGATTTTCGGGAGGTTATTTGTGTCTTCCTTAGTGAAGACAGAACCAAAGAATTTGTTCAATTGGTCTGCTATTTCCTTGTTCCCCATTATGAATTCACCTGATTCTGACTGCAAGAGACCTACATTAGTCTTCACTAAGCTTTTTCTCTTTACATATCTATAAATATGCTGCCAACCTCAGGAGACTTGCGGCACCGTGTGATTTCGGCACGCACCTCAACAAAGCATTGCGAAACATCTTCGTTATGGGAATTGACCACGAGGGCCTCCTTCACAAGCTATTATCTGCCGATACCACAGTCACCTGCAGAAGGCCATCAGCATCAGTCAGGCATTCATGACCTTGACCTGCAGCACCAAGCAAATTATTCATCCTGTGGACTCAAACCCAGCAAGTACTGTACATATAATGGTGCCTTTCACAGGCAAGACTCTAGAATGTGGCTCTGCCCAGGGCAAAGAGTACAGACCTCAGGGTTCCAGAACTCAGAGTCCGCCGAGGGGTGCTAATCGAGTAGCACCATGCTGGCATTACGGAGGAAACCATAGAGCGCACCAGTGTCGGTTTGCTGAGTACGTATGCAAAGCCTGTAACACGAAGGACCACCTCTAGCATATGTGTAAAGGAAATACGACTCACCGCCTAGCAGAGGAGTTGGTAGATGACTTGGAATCCAGCGGGGAGTATGATGATTTGGCCAGAGAGGCAGCTCAGTCCCAAGAAGAAGTGTATGGAGTATGTACCTGCACCACCGATTGTCCTCCAGTGAAGATGGAAGTCGAGATAAACGGCATTCCAGTCTTCATGGAAGTGAACACGGGAGTGAGCCAGTCAGTGATGAGCCAGGGTGCCTTTGAGAGGCTATGGAATGAAAAACGACTCAAGCTGGTTACAGTACAGGAAAAGTTGTGCACCTACACCAAGGAGCTGATCCCAGTCCTTGGTAGTGCAGATGTAAGTGTAATCCATAATGGCGTGGTGCACAAGTTACCTCTGTGGATTGTTGCAGGTGATGGTCCAATGCTACTCAGAAGAAGATGGATGGGGAAGATCCAGTGGAAATGGGAAGACCTCTTCTCTCCAGCAATCGATGTCCCCCATGCTCAGAGACAGAGCAAAACCTCACCTTCGCTTGGGCCAGGCACCAGAGAACAGACCAGTGCAGCACCTGAGGCACAGACCGTCCATCACGACTGCGTGGCAATGATCTGACCAGAATTATCTAAAAGTACCTTCCCGGCTCCAGTGGCAGGACTCCTGGGGAGGAAGATCGAATTCACAGGTACTCTTCCAGCTTTTGTGGCAGAATCACAGGAGAGAAGGATCAAGGCAATCAACCTCGAGGACAGAGGCACGATGGCGTCCCTGCTGCAGTGAGGTGCAGTGTGGCTGAAAAAAAAGATGGCCGCGGCCATATCACGAGGTGCAACGCTGAGGGACCAACACATGGTGTCTAACAAAGGATTTGAATGGGGTAAAGCCAACAGGGTTCTCTTAAAGGAGACCTGCAACCAACTGAACTTAAAGAGACATTGTATGCATGGCAATCAACGTAACAAACCGATTAAGATTGTGAACATAATGTTGATGCGAGATGTCGATACCAGTCCTAATGTAAAGAACAAAATGTTGTTGCGAGATGTCGGGAATAGATTGTCCCCAAAAGTAGCAAGCGAGCGAATTCGGGAGGGTAAAGGTGCAGATCCTGATGCCCTGCCCCAGGTGTCCCCACAAGTTAAAGGCCAGTGACCTCAGGAGGGTGAAGACACTGATCCTGATACTCTGTCCCAGGTCTATCCCACGCTGCAGGCACCCGATGGCACTATTCGTCATGGACCTGGAAACAAAAACAGCGCCAATACGCGCAGTCGGCCGCCGTTGCCCACCCCCCCGGGTGGAGACGGTGCAGCCCCCAGACCCAGTCGCTACCTCGGCCATGTCCGAGAGCGAAAGGTCAGAACCAACGAGTTCCCTAAACGGGACCTGGAACAGCCAGGTTCCCAACACTGTTAGAGAGCAGGCAGAAGATTCTGCAGCCCTCAAAGGAGGACAGGGAGGCCACTCACATCTGTGGCTCTGCCCACCACTCGGCAACGGCAAAGGCTCTGAGTCCTGGCAAGGTGAGCGAACCAAGCCCACCCCGCTAGCAGGGGGCGTAGCGCCGCCATCAGATGACTAGGACCCCATCCGGTTCCTCTGGAACCTGCGTCCTCGCATACCTGTACTGCTACCTCAGTACTTACCATCACTGAACCATGAATGCAATTTACCCAATCCTGGCGCACGACGGCAAAACGTAACGAATGTAAGTCACTGAACCAAGGTGTCACGATACAAACTGTAACTTCCTTTCTTTGTACTTGCACTGTGTCTGATCCTGTATGTTAATGTAACGGGCCTGCTGCATGATCTCTCTGTGGGGCGGGGGTGGGGGGAGGGGGAAAATGGATGTATGTAGCCATGGACACACACATGGATCACACCCAGAACCCACTGGAACCTCCACCGCATCATCGAACCATCCAAACTGGTAACCACTATCCAACGTTGTGGCAAAAGGTCTGGGGGTTTAACGGGGAGAGAGCCAAGCCAAAGCACAGCCAAGGTGCAAGGGTTATTGGCACTTAAGTCTGGGGAGAGCTAAGCCAGAGCACATAGTGCAAAGGTAATCGGCACAAAGGACTTGGGTGAGAGTGATGCAGACTATAGTTATACTCGCTGTGTAGTCACTGTATAGTTGCATAAGATGGAGACTTGTTACCTGATGTACTATCAATAAGGTTTACACTATGTATATACTATGCTGGCACCACTAGAGGGTGCAACTGGTGGAGACTGGGGTTTCCTGCCCCTGTGGCTGTATAAAAGGGTAGCCACCATGCGGCTGCCTCACTCTGGAGTTATGAATAAAGGACCAAGGTCACTACAGTTTGAATACAACACATTGCCTTGTGGAGTCATTCATAAGTGCATTACAGACTTAACAGAAGTAAAGCTGAAATTGGAAAGCAAGAATGTAGAAAGTGAACCTGTAAGACAGAGGAAACAAGGGTTAGTAAGTAGTAATCAAGGTGGTCTTCCTGTGCTGAATGGTATACACTTCAATGCAAGGTGTATAGCGAACAAGGAAGATGTGCTGAGAGCACAGGTAGACACATGGGAATACAATATTATAGCCATTACAGAGACATGGCTGAAAGAGGGGCAGGTTTGGCAGCTCAATATTCCTGGTTGCAGGATTTTTAGACGGGACAGAGAGGGGGATAAAAAGAGGGGGGGGGGTTTCATGGTATTGATTAAATAAACTATTACAGCGGTGAGGAGGGATGATATGTTAGAAGGATCATCAAATGAGGCCATATGGGTCGCACAGAAAAATAAAAAAGTGGTGATCACACTGCTGGGCGTCTATTATAGACCCCCAAACAGTGGAAGGGAGATAGAAGAGCAAATATGTAGGCAAATTTCTGTGAAGTCCAAAAACCATAGGGCAATAATAGTAAGGGGATTTCAACTATCCTAATATTGATTGGGACAAATATAGTGTAAAGGGTATAAAGAGTGCAAAATTCCTAAAATGCATTCAAGGGAACGTTTTTAGTCTGTATGAAACAAGCCCAACATGGCAGGTGTTATACATGTGGACTTGTATTTACTCTGTACAGCCACCAGAGGGCTCATTCCCCGGAGTCCCAAGGGATCCCATAATTCCTTGGGAGCATAGGTATTTAAGAAGGCTTCACAGGTTGGAGAGGCACTCTGGAGACCTGCAATAAAAGAGGACGGTCATACTTTACTTTGAGCTCACAGTGTTCAGTTTGACTCTTTCTCCATACTCAACAGGGGGGGGGCCGTTCAGGATTTAGTTTTGGGGAATGAACCTGGGCAGGTTGAAGGGATATCAGTGGGAGAGCATTTGGGTGCCAGTGACCATAATTGGGTCAGATCCAAGTTAGTTATGGATAAGGACAAAGATGGTCCAGGAATAAAGGTTCCAAATTGGAGAAAAGCTAACTTTGCTAAGTTGAGAAGTGATTTGGCCACAGTGGACTGGAAACAGCTACTTGAAGGTAAATCAGTGTCAGAACAGTGGGAGGCATTCAAGGAGGCGATCCGGAGGGCTCAGGCCAAACATGTGCCCTTAAAGAAAAAGGGTGGGAAGAGCATGCAAACTTCTTGGCAAATAAAATCAAGGAAAACCCAAAGATGTTCTATAAATATATTAAGAGTAAGAGGATAACTAAAGAATGAGTAGGGCCTATTAGAGATCATGAGGGTAATCTGCGTGTGGAGGCAGAAGATGTGGGTATGGTTCTTAATGAATACTAATATGTCCTTACTATACAGTACAAATGTACATGAGGCCCACACTAGAGCGAAGGTCACTCTGTGACCAGTCCTTTTATTAGCCAGCACTGAAGTGATGAAGGTGGATGGAGCTTCCCCTTTTATACATGAAAGTCCAGGTTAGGAGTGTCTCCCACAAGTTCACCACCTAGTGGTCAGTGTTCTCACGGTGTACAACTTAGGTCAGTTTATACATGGATTACAATGACAGTTGAAAACATGACATCACCTCCCTCCCCAAAGTCTTATTGGGATCACAGGTTAAGTCTCTCTGGTGGTTTATGCTCCCTTGTAGAGCGCCTGAGTTGGGGCTCCGGTTGTTGGGCACTGGCCTGAGTGTCTGCTGTTTACGGTGCCTCAGGCCTGTCCGGACTGCCCACAGTGATTGGGCTCTCCTCCACTTGGTTCCGGTGTTTGATCACCTGTGGAGGAGTGAACTCTACATCGTGTTCTTCCTCTGCTTCTTCTGTGCGATTGCTGAACCACCTTTTTGTTTGATCCACGTGTTTGCGGCAGATTTGTCCATTGGCAAGTTTAACTACCATAATCCTATTCCCCTCTTTGGCAATCACATTGCTTGCGAGCCATTTGGGCCCTGCAGCGTAGTTGAGGACAAAGACAGGGTCATTGACATCAATACATCGTGCCCTCGCATTCCCGTCATGGTAGTCACATTGTGACCGGCACCGGCTCTTAACAATTTCTTTCATGGTGGGGTGTATGAGCAATAACCTAGTTTTGAGCATCCTTTTCATTAGCAGCTCTGCAGGTGGAACTCCGGTGAGCGAGTATGGTCGGGATCTATTGGCCAACAGGAGGCGTGATTAGCGGCTTTGTAGGGCACCCCCTTGGATTCTGAGCATCCCCTGTTTGATTATCTGCACTGCTCGTTCCATTTGAGGCCGGCTTGAACGGTGCCGTTCTGACATGGTTGATACCATTTCCTGCCATGAAATCCTGGAACTCAATGCTTGTAAAGCACGGGCCATTGTCGCTGACCAAGACGTCCGGTAGACCATGGGCGGCGAACATTGCCCGTAGACATTCTACCGTGGCAGAGGATGTGCTTGAATTGAGAATGTCATATTCGATCCATTTGGAGTAGGCGTCTACCACAACCAATAACATTTTTCCCATGAAAGAACCTGCGTAGTCCACATGGATGAGTGACCATGGCTTGGCGGGCCAGGACCAGGGGCTAAGGGGGGCTTCCCTGGGCGCATTGCTCAGCTGGGCACACGTGTTGCACCTGCGAACACACAGTTCCAGGTCTGCATCTATACCTGGCCACCAAACGTGTGACCTGGCAATGCCCGGGTGCTCATTGTGGAGTTCTCGGATGAATGCCTCTCTGCCCATCTGTGGCATGACTACTCGGTTTCCCCATAGTAGGCAATCGGCCTGAATCGAGAGTTCATCCTTGCGCCTGTGAAATGGTTTAAATTCCTCAGGGCATGCCCCGTACGTGGCTGCCCAGTCCCCATTTAGGACACATTTCTTGACTAAAGACAGTAGCGGGTCTTATTTGTCCAGACTTTGATCTGGCGGGCTGTCATGGGTGAGCCTTCGCTTTCGAAAGCTTCAACAGCCATGACCATCTCAGCATCATGCTCGGTTGCCCCCTCGGTGGTGGCTAGTGGGAGCCTGCTGAGTGCATCAACGCAGTTTTCAGTGACCGATCTGTGCCAAATTGTATAGTCATAGGCGGCTAACGTGAGTGCCCACCTCTGTATGCGGGCTGACGCATTTGCATTTATGACCTTGTTGTCGGCCAAAAGGAGTTTGTGATCCGTCTCCAGCTCAAATTTCCTGCCAAACAGGTACTAATGCATTTTTTTTACTGCATATACACATGCAAGCGCTTCCTTTTCTACCATCCCGTAGCCCCTTTCTGCCTTCTGGAGGCATAAGCTACTGGCTGTAACTGACCCTTGGCATAGACATGCTGCAACACACACCCGACCCCATAGGACGACGCATCACACATTAAAACAAGTTTCTTACATGGGTCATATAGCATTAACAGATTGTTTGTTGGAGCATAACAAATTGCGTGCTCTATCAAAAGCCCTTTCCTGGCTGTCCCCCCAGACCCATTCGCGACTTTTGCGTAGGAGCACATGTAGCGGCTCTAACAGCGTGCTCAATTTGGGAAGAAAGTTACCAAGAGTTCAGGAGCCCCAGGAACAAACGCAGTTCCGTCATGTTACGGGGTCTGGGTGCTCTCTGGATCGCTTCCATTTTGGACGCAGTAGGTCTGATCCCGTCTGCTGCTACCCTCATCCCCAGGAATCCTATCTCTGGAGCTAGGAAGACACACTTCGCCTTTTTCAGTCGCAGCCCTACCCGGTCCAGTCTGCGTAGTGCCTCCTCCAGGTTGTGGAGATGTTCTTTAGTATCGCAACCCGTGATGAGGATGTCGTCTTGAAAAACCACCGTCCTTGGAATCGACTTGAGGAGACTTTCCATGTTTCGTTGAAAGATCGCGGCGGCTGAGCAAATCCCGAACGGACATCTGTTGTACTCAAACAATCCCTTGTGTGCCGTGATGGTGGTCAGCTTCTTCGACTCACTCGCCAGCTCCTGGGTCATGTAAGCTGAGGTCAGGTCTAATTTTGAAAAAAGTTTGCCACCGGATAGCGTCGCAAAGAGGTCCTCCGCTCTCGGTAGTGGATACTGGTCTTGGAGTGACACCCGATTGATGGTGGCCTTGTAATCACCACATATCCTGACCGACCCATTCGCCTTGAGCACCGGCACAATCAGGCTCGCCCAGTCACTGAATTCAGCTGGTGAAATTATGCTTTCCCTCAGCAGGCGGTCCCATTCGCCTTCTATCTTTTCCCGCATTACATACGGCACCACTCTGGCCTTGTGGTGTACTGGCCTGGCGTCCGGGTTTATGTGAATCACTACCTTTGGTCCCCATGAAAGTTCCAATGCCGGGTTGAAATAGTGAGTCAAATTTGTCCAGGACCTGTGAGCATGATAGTCGCTCCACAGAAGAAATTGCATTGACATCACCCCATTTCCAGTTCATGACAGCAAGCCAACTCCTCCCCAGCAGTGCGGGACCATCCCCCGGGACAATCCAGAGTGGCAACCTGTTCTCCGAATCTTTGTGGGTCACGACTACCATGGCAGTGCCTAGCACCGAAATTATCTCCCTTGTATATGTCCGTTACTGTGCATCAATCGGCAATTTTTGGCCTCCTGGCCTCGGACACCCACAACTTGTCGAACTGTTTGATACTCATCAGGGACTGGCTGGCCCCCGTGTCTAGCTCCATTGATACTGGGATGCCATTGAGGAGCACTTTCATCATTATCAGTGGCGTCCTGGTGTATGAACTGTATATGTGCTCCACATGAACTCGCTGAACTTCAGCTTCCAGCAATTTCCTCCAGTGTCCATTTTGGCCTCGTAGGGCTTACATCGGGCCCGTCCTCATCGTACATCAACCTGGCTGCAGGATTCCTGCACATACGTGCCAAGTGACCGCTGATGTTGCAGTTTCTGCAGGTATATTGCTGATACCTGCAAGCTCTGGCTGTGTGTTTGCCTCCACACCTCCAACATGAGCCGTTGTTGGAAACAAAACATCAATTACCAGTCGATCGTCTCTGACTGTCTTGGTAACTGTCCTTAAGCGCACCATTAACAGGTGTTTATGGCCCCATTACTGCCCGCATTGTCCATTGCGATGGCATGAATCACCGTTCAGCTAGCCATTGTCTCTGTTGAATTCCCGCTTTGGGTTAAACTACATGCTCGCCTGTCTGCCTGGAGAACTGTGTGCCGCGTTAACAATGTTGACTTCCTATCCATTTGCTGCATTTAAACCAAGATTTTTGTCAAACATCATTCTGGTCTCTTCCTCCCCTGAGATAAATGTCTGGGCCATCAAAGCCACCGTTTCCAGGGTCAAGTCTTTGGTCTCAATCAGTTTCCTGAAAATCCCAGTGTGCCCGATGCCCTCAATAAAAAAAGTCTCGCAGCATCTCCGCTCTGCATGCATCTGGGAACTTACATAGGCTCGCCAGTCGCTGGAGATCTGCCACGAAGTCTGGAACGCTTTGCCCTTCTCACCCCTGGTGCGTGTAAAACCGGTGTCTCACCATGTGCATGCTGCTCGCTGGTTTAAAGTGTTCCCCGATCAACTTACTGAGCTCTTCAAATGTCTTGTCCGTGGCTTCTCTGGCGCTAGAATGTCCTTCATCAGGGAGTAGGTTCTGAATTCACAAACCGTCAGGAGATGAGCCCTGCGTTTGTTGGCCGAATCCTGTCCCAGCCATTCCTCAGTGACGAAACTTTGCTGTAGTCTCTCAATAAAATCGTCCCAATCATCACCAACTCAGTACCTCTCTTTTTTACTACTAGTGGCCATGCTCGCATGGTTTAAATCCCAGTTTCTCGTCGCCAATAATATGTCCTTACTATACAGTACAAATGCACACGAGGCCCATAATAGAGAGAAGGTCACTCTGTGACCAGTCCTTTTATTAGCCAGCACTGAAGTGGGTGGAGCTTCCCCTTTTATACCTGAAAGTCCAGGTTAGGAGTGTCCCCCACAAGTTCACCACCTAATGGTCAGTGTTCTCACGCTGTACAACTTAGGTCAGTTTATACATGGGTTACAATGACAGTTGAATACATGACATCACCTCCCCCCCAAAGTCTTATTGGGTGCCTGTTTTCAGAAAGGAAATGGTCAATGCTATCAAGAAGGAGTGTGATATTCTGGATGAAATAAACATTGTGAGAGAGGAGGTATTTAGGGGTTTAGCAGCTTTGAAAATGAATAAGTCCCCAAGCCCAGATGAAATGCATCCCAGGCTGTTGAGCGAAGCAAAAGAGGAAATAGCAGAGGCCTTGACCATAATTTTCCAGTCCTCTTTGGATTCAGGCATGGTGCCGGAGGACTGCTAATGTGGTACCCTTGTTTAAGAGGGGAGAAAGGGATAGGCCGAGTAATTACAGGCCTGTCAGCCTAAACTCAGTGGTGGGAAAATTATTGGAAAAAATCCTGAAGGACAGGACAAATCTACATTTAGAAAGGCAAGGATTAATTAGGGACAGTCAGCAAGGATTTGTTAAGGGAAGATCGTGTTTGACTAACCTGATTGAATTTTTCGAGGAGGTAACCAGGAGGGTCGATGAGGGTAGTGCATACGATGTAGTGTATATGGACTTTAGCAAAGTTTTAATAAGGTCCCACATGATAGACTGTTCACGAAGGTAAAAGCTCATTGGATCCAGGGCAAAGTGGCAAGTTGGATCCAAAATTGGCTTATAGGTAGGAAGCAAAGGGTAATGGTTGAAGATGTTTTTGTGACTGGAAGGATATTTCCAGTGGGGTTCCGCAGGGCTCGGTACTAGGGCCCTTGCTTTTTGTAGTATACATCAATGATTTAGATTTGAATATATTGAGTATGATTAAAAAGTTTGCAGATGGCACTAAAATTGGCTGTGCGGTTGATAATGAAGAGGAAAGTCATGGGCTGCAGGAAGATATCAATCTACTGGTCAGGTGGGCAGAGCAGTGGCAAATGAATTTAATTTGGAGAAGTGGGAGGTAATGCACTTGGGGAGCGCTAATAAGGAAAGGGTATACACATTAAATGGTAGGCCACTTAGAAGTGTAGATGAACAAAGGGACCTTGGAATGCTTGTCCATAGATCCCTGAAAGTAGCAGGCCAGGTGGTTTAGGAAGGCATACGGATAAGGTGGTTAGGAAGGCATACGGAATGCTTGCCTTTATTGGCTGAGGCATAGAATACAAGAGCAGGGAGGTTATGCTTAAATTGTTTAACACTCTGGTTATGCCACAGCTGGAATACTACATGCAGTTCTGGTCGCTGTATTATAGGAAGGGGCTGTATGTACAGAACAGTGAAAGTGAGCTGACTATGATGCGAAATCAATATTTTACAAACGTGGCCCATTTTTCAATAGGCCGATTTCCGTACTGCAATCAATCGAGGGACTGCCTATGATGATGATGAATCGCTCTACGGTTGATTACAGTAATGAAAGTTGCCTTTGAAAGTTCAAATCCTCAACGCCATTGTCAACGCTCACCGCCAGGGGACTCACAGGTTTCCCTTCCACCGTTTCAGTGAGTGTCACTGGGGCAATAGATTGTGAGATCATCATAACCGAGTACTCACCTGACATTACAAAACCAGCAACTTTCAGTTATACAGCACCTGGAACGTAGCAAAACATCACAAGGCACTTCATTGGCGCGTAGTCAAACAAACATTGACACCGAGCCACATAAGGAGGTATTAGGACAGATGACTAAAAGCTCGGTCAAAGAGGTAGGTTTTAAGAGGCGTCTTAAAGGAGGGGGAGAGAGGCGGAGAGGTTTAGGGGGGGAATTCCAGAGCTTACTCTGACAGATTTTCATTAAGGCTCATTATATGGCCACCATAATTTCAAACCCTGGCCAACTAATCGCCTTTGTCCGAAGACACTAAGAATGTTCTGAGGCCTTGCACCACTTCGCTGCAAGGCGTTACAGGTTTGGCCCAACATTTGTACATAGCTCTGCACCATGAAAACAAAATGTGTGGCAGACCATAGGCAAAGAAATGGTGTGTGCGATGGTGAGGCAAAATGAGTTGACCTGTGCATGATGTGTCCCTGCTTTTATTTCCAATGTGGCAGGCACATCAAAACTAAAATGATACAAACACAGTTGAACTTTGTATATAAACCTCAAGAGGTTATGGGGAGCGGGCAGGGGAAGTGGACTTGAGTCCATGATCGGATCAGCCATGATTGTATTAAATGGCGGAACATGCTCGAGGGTTCGTATGGCCTACTCCTGCTCCTATTTCTTGTGTTCTTATTAAATAGTCCAATTTGAATCATTTTAGGTTCTCAGTTTGATTCACTCTTGTTATTCCGAATAACTACGTGACGGACAAAATCCAGACTTGTCATGTGCAAGGCTATCAACAGTGGACAAATCCGATGTGTGAGTTTGTCCATCGTGAGTTGTATAACTGAACATAAACATGGGGAAATTTGGAAGCTGTGCTGATCGTGTACATTGGCCCGGATTGTGTGGTCAGCGGTGAAGGTACAGTGCTCGCCATTCATTCCGCTTACAGCTGCCCACAGAGGTCTCGTGGGCTTTTGTTGCAGCAACTTATGGTAATTAAAGATCCTTTTCAGTGCTGTACCCTCTCCAGGGGATCGGTGGGATGTGTGAACAAGGCAAGCAACAGCATGTCTCCTCAACCAATCAGATTGAAGAACCCTCACTGAGACATGCAGAGTCTAAACCAGGAAGTATAAATTAGAATATTTAATTCAATGCAAAATCATGCACAAAAAGCAAAATAAAGAGAGGGAAAGAAAGATGGGATTAAGAAAGAGAAATAAAAGAAACAGAAAAAAAGATAAGAAAATTGTTTTATTTTCATTTTTAATTTAACAAAATCTCCAACAATAATTAATATCTGAAGGAATGAGACTCCACGCTTATAAAAATAAATTTTCAATGCCAGAGAGATTGTTTGGCAGTAATCAAGATTTCACTTACACCTGAATGTAACAGCCCTAATTTTTACTGGCATGTTTAAACATAGAAAGTAGGTGCAGGAGTAGGCCATTCGGCCCTTCGAGCCTGCACCACCATTCAATATCATCATGGCTGATCATGCATTTCAGTACCCCATTCCTGCTTTTTCTCCATAGCCCTTGATCCCTTTAGCCATGAGGGCCACATCTAACTCCTTTTTGAATATATCTAATGAACTGGCCCCAACAGCTTTCTGTGGTAGAGAATTCCACATGCCCACAACTCTCTGAGTGAAGAAGTTTCTCCTCATCTCGGTCCTAATTGGCTTACCCCTTATCCTTAGGCTGTGGCCCCTGGTTCTAGACTTCCCCAACATCGGGAACATTCTTCCTGCATCTAAGCTGTCCAATCCCGTCAGAATTTTATATGTTTCAATGAGAACCCCTCTCGTTCTTCTAAATTCCATTGAATACAAGTCTAGTTGGTCCAGTCTTTCTTCATATGTCTATCCTGTCATCCCGAGAATCAGTCTGGTGAACCTTCGCTGCACTCCCTCAATAGCAGGCATATCCCTCCTCAGATTAGGAGACCAAAACTGTACACAATATTCAAGGTGTGGCCTTACCAAGGCCCTGTACAACTGCAGAAAGACTTCCCTGCTCCTATACTCGAATCCTCTTGCTATGAAGGCCAACATGCTATTTGCTTTCTTTACTGCCTGCTGCACCTGTGTGCCAACCTTCAATGACTGATGTACCATGACATCCAGGTCTCGTTGCACCACCCCCTTTACCAATCTGTCATCATTCAGATAAGAATCAGCCCTCCTGTTTTTACCACCAAAGTGAATAACCTCACATTTATCCACATTATACCGCATCTGCCATGTATTTGCCCACTCACTTAACCTGTCCAAATCACCCTGCAGCCTCTTAGCATCCTCCTCACAGCTCACACTGCCACCCAGCTTAGTGTCATCTGCAAACTTGGAGATATAACATTCAATTCCTTCTTCTAAATCATTTATGTATATTGTAAATAGCTGGGGTCCTAGAGGGTAAGAATCGCAACTTGCCGGCATGGACTGGTTGGGCCAAATGGCCTGTTCCTGTGCCGTATATCCAATGTATATCCTATGTAAACTTCACATCCTTCATGTATTTTAATGCTGAGTCTCTCGGCGAGATACTGGTGTAGCGAAGCTTATGGAAGAGGAAGGCAAATTGGACAGCAACTTCCTGACTTCCGCGTTTAACTGCGTGTGTGCGGACGCCAGAAGCTGCTGTCCAATTTACTCCTCACTAACGGCGAGCTCAGATAGCCTCACTGTTATTCCTACCGCAAAATCCGCGCCAATGTCTAGTGGTATTAATGTACACTTTTCCACTTTCTTATAATAATTTCCCCTCAGTTGGTAATTCCATCTTCCTGTACTTCACTTTCCTTTTTCATAGTCAGTCAAAGGGTTTCCTGGCAAAAGTAGAAGTGCATGGTGGATGAGCTTCACTGATATGTCCTCCAGCAGTCAAGGGGGTGGCAAGGTACTTTGGATTTCAGATGAGGTTCATGCACAGCTTGGTGAAGTAAGTTGGGGAGAGAAGGGACAGCCTGTTCCCCTTGGAAGATCTGATCTGACAAAGAGTTGGACAACAGCCTCGATAGTAGATCACCATCACCAAATTAACTACAGAGAGAAATGTAATTTCCAATTGTGAGTAAAGCTGCTTACGTTCAGTCCTTCCCATTTATGATACAAACGGCTTTGGTTGCTATTACCAATATCACGCACTGTAATTAAATGTTGGGAAAGTTTAAGTACAACACTGAAGCTACATTCAGTAAACTGCCCAGTAAAGCTTAACTTAAGGTGGCTGAGCAAATAGCTATCCACAGTGTCAGCTTAGCCTTGCAGTCACGTTTTTTGTCTCTAAGTGATCAGGTTTTGGGTTCAAGCCTCACTCCAGGAACCTGAGCGCATAACCTAGACTGAAAAAGTATCAACTTTTGGATGAGACCTTACAGCATGCAATAGGCTGCCATGTTAGCCACATAATAGGCCAAATTTGCCCAGTTTGGAGCAACTTGATTTTTCTGGAGTATCTTAAAAATCCCCATTCTGCACATTTAATTTGCACCAGTGTAAGTGAGTTAGGATTTTTTTTTAGTTTAGTTTTTTTTCAAAAGGGGGCGTTACCAGCCACCTATGCCTGTTTTGGCCACTTAAGCCAGTTTGGACAGCTAATAATTGCTCCAAACTAACTTAGGCCAGTGTATGTGGCCACTTGTGGCCGCACAGAAAACCTTTGCGGAGAGTTAAGAAATCAGCGCAGGTAGCCAGAGATGGGGGGGGGGGGGGGGGGTAAGGGAAGCGCAGAGGACCTTGCAAAGCATAAACATCTTCACAACAACATTCAAGAAGCATAAAAACCATCAATAATAATTTTAAAATAAATAAATAAATAATAAAAAATAAAACTTAAGTCCTATGTTCATAACTCGGCCTGGGAAGTCAGCGAGCCTGCCGGTGCAAGAGGCCTCTCGGCCAGGGATGGGTGCGGGTGGGTGGGTCGCCCGGGTGGGAGAGAGCACAGGGAACTGGCCACACACAACACACAGCAGGCTGGGCTCACGGAATACAGAGGCTGCACGAGTGAACTCCGAGAGACTGCTGACTTCTCTCTCCAAGGACTGCTGACTCCCCCCCGCGCCCCCCCCGATCAAAACACTCCCCCCTCCCAATCAAAACACTCTCTCCCCCCACCAATCAAAATGCTTCACCCCCCCATCAAAACACTCCTTCCCCCGATCAAAACACTCTCTCCCCCCCCCCATCAAAACACTCTCCCCCCACCCCGATCAAAACATTCTCCCCCCCCCCATCAAAACACTCTCCCCCCACCCCGATCAAAACACTCTCCCTCCCCATCAAAACACTCTCCCCCCACCCCCGATCAAAACACTCTCCCTCCCCATCAAAACACTATCCCCCCCCCCCATCAAAACACTCTCCCCCCCAACCCCGATCAAAACACTCTACCCCCATCAAAACACTATCCCCACCCCCCATCAAAACACTCTCCCCCCACCCCCGATTAAAACACTCTCCCCCCCATCAAAACACTCTTCCCCCCCCCGATCAAAACACTCCCCCCTCCCAATCAAAACACTCTCTCCTCCCCGATCAAAACGCTTCCCCCCCCTCATCAAAACACTCCCCCCCACCCCCCCGATCAAAACTCTTCCTCCCCCCCTCCATCAAAACACTCTCCCCCCCGGATCAAAACTCTTTCCCCCCCCCCCTCCCAATCAAACCTCTCCTCCTCACCCCCCCCCATCAAAACTCTCCTCCTCCCCCCGCACCCCCTCCCCCCTCCCCACCCACCCCCGCCATCAAAACTCTCCTAACAAAGCACAACCATCAATAAGTAAAAAATAAAATTCAAGTCCTACCTCGGCCCAGGAAGTCAGCAGGCCGGCCGGCCGGTGTGGGAGGCCACTCAGCCGGGGATAGGTGCGGGACTCTCTCTATAACGTGCAGCAACCTGGCGTGCGTCGTGACGCCACTCGGCCTGGGATAGGGGTGGGACATCGGGTCCCACACTGCAGAGGAACTGCTGCGCATGCGCGAAACCTCCAGTGCGCATGCGTTGAGCTGCCGGCACTCTTTTGAGCGCAGGGCTCTAGCTCCGCCCCCCCCCCCAATGGATTTGCCATGCCGCGTCAAGCACAAGGACAGTCAACAGAGCAGGGAGAATACGGGGATATCTTTTCGGTACCGTTTTGAGCGTAGGAAGTCGGTGCACTTCACGTGAATGCACTGAGAAAACCAGAGGGCCAAATTTAGGCCCAATAACACTTCGAAAGCATTTCATTGACTGTAAAGTGCTTTGGGACATCCTCAAGGTGTGAAAGGTGCTGTAACAACCTTTCTTATTTGCTGGTGTCTATTCCAATGCTTAGTCTGGCAGGATGCATAATAGGCAAGTTGGTTACCTTGATATTTGAGGGGTGACATTTTACCCAGTGATCGAATCACAAATAATACAAATCACACAAAGTGCACTCAAGTGTTCAGAGAGTCACTGCTGATTTTGAATTGATTACCAGCAAGGCTTGCGGTATTATTATTTGTGCACGCACAAATGGTGCAATAAATTGGAAAATAATTTGAAATACTGACTATAAAATAGGGAGATAAGTTATAAAGTCAAAAAGACCTAAGTGTCAAAGGACGTAAGTCATGTTTTGGTTACTCAGTCGCCTCGGGTTCAGCACCGTGGAGTCTGGAAAGTCCATGTGATGGACCAGCATTGAATGTATTTAAGGCAGACATAGACAGATTTTTGAGCGATAAGGGAGTAAAGGGTTAAAGGGAGCAGGCAGGGCAGTGGAGCTGAGTCCATGATCAGATCAGCCATGATCTTATTGAATGGTGGAGCAGGCACGAGGGGCCAAATGACCTACTCCTGTTCCTATTTCTTATGTTCTTTTGACACGAGCAGCCATTCAATAGGTATGCAGCATCCTCAACTGCACCGAAGCTACACAGAGGCGCTGTTCCTGAGTCCCCAGGTGCATTAATTTGCTGCACATCTTTCCCCCACCCATCTAAAATGGTTGAACTTGCATCAGAGATGGTGTGGCAGCTAGAAACCCTGCATTCATTGTCAGGCTGGCCAATGAAGGAGTTTCTTACAGAAGGAGCAGCTGCTCCCCATAATGAGCCAACGACCGCTATGGATGTGGTTGGTGGCATCGTCCAGATTGGTCTTCTGCTGACGAGTCAGTGGTGAAAAGTGGTAGTTGTGGCATCTCCTGAATTTTCCCCAAGGAGATTCTTGGCTGCAATATGATGCCTGATGTTAGGAGGCCATATATTTGAGAGGACTAGTAGCCATTCGATGTCTGATGGTCTCGTAATATCTGTTATTATTCTTATCATTTGATTTCATTGTACATCAACTAGTGTTAAGAAGAGTTTCACCAGACATGAGCCCGATATTCTCCAAATGAGTCGCAGAGATTTAGCGCCAAGCTACGCAGCATTTTTCCATTAGCTCCACAAGTTGAACCCACAAGCTTACTTAAGGGTGCGATATATTCCTTACAACATCACTAAGCACACTACACACAAGATGGCTCCAAGAGTTGTCACATGACCCTTTGTTGTATTTACGTGAGTAGTTGTATTACCACAGTAGTCCACTAGGGGGAGTTCCATATTACAAAGAGGCCATTTCTGCTCTTGATCTTCTAAGGCGGTTCTTGCAGGTAAGTGTGCGATCTAGAGCGGCTCTTGAATGTACTGGCTTGGGATCATGTGCCAGCCATTCTCCATCTAAGAAGATTTTGAGCTTTAGTAAAGATGGAAGCATAAGAACAATGCTACCTAATCTGCTGGTTCAGGTAATTCATCATCCAAGGTTATGATTCATTCTTCTTTACTATTGAAGTGAAGTCTCTACAAAATGGCAAGGTAAATGCAATATGCAGCAGACCACAATACTTCAGCAGACTTTGGCTGGCCCATACTCTAAAGCTTCATTCCCTCACACCTCGCGGACACTGAATTAATTTCTTGAGGGGACCAAATATTTGCTTCATTGCAGAGTTCATTGTCTTATATATTTGGTCGTCCATTAACAAAGCCATAGGATACGGTGTTGGGCCCCTTCAATATACTAATCAGGTAGGTGTCAGCTGTGGCTGTGTGTTAGCACTTTCACCACTAAGACAGAATGTTGTAGATTCAAGTCCTACTGGAGCACAATATCTAGGCTGACACTCCAGTGCAGTACTGAAGGAGTGCTGCACTGTGGAAGGTGTCGTCTTTTGGATGAGGCATTAAACCGAGACCCCCTATACCCTGTTAGTTGGATGTAAAAGAACTCATGTCACTATTCCTAGAAAGGGCTGGGGAGTTCTCCCTGGTGCCCTGGCCAATATTTATCCCTCAGCCAACATCACTAAAAACAGATTAACCAGTCATTATCTCATTGATGTTTGTGGGATCGTGCTGTGTGCAAATTGACTGCCACATTTCCTATATTACAACAGTGACTAGACTTCAAAAGTACTTAATTGGCTATAAAGTGCTTTGGGACGTCCTGCGGTGGTGAAAGGTACTATTTAAAGGCTTTAGCATCCCACTCAGTATTAACAAGCTGGAGCATGCGCTGTGCGTACTCTGTTCAGTTGCTATGGCCAACCACAGCCTAACCAGCAGTCCTTGAAGGAGCACGCCGTTTCTCCTCCCCTCCAGCCCAGGATCTACATGCGAGGCAGTTCGGAGTCGGAGGCCGGCAGATTTTCCTGAGGCCCCAACTCTGCCTGCTGCCTGGGATTCTGGGGCTCACCGACTTCATGTAGATGAGGCCCGAGGCCCAAATGCCAGGGAGGCTTTGGCCGACCTCTTTGGGCGCACGTTCCTTTCGAAGGGCCCATTTCGTTTGGGTTCCCAGCGCTGTTCCAACTTCTCGGCCTATGACTTTAAAATGGGGACTGAATTATATCTGCACTACATGGTCAAATAACCACATTTGTTTGCAGACTGCACTTGGCCTTGACTCCCCAAGTAGCTTTGCCAACTCTGGTTGGATGCATTCCCGGAGGATTTATTACATGGTGTCCCGCCCCCAAGCTCCCGTCATTAGGAGCCCAACATGTCCATCATGAGTCACGGTGCACCGCCTTCTCACGCCAATTGGAAAGCCAACACTCTTCGTGACATAATTAGATGATTGTTGACAGCCTAGTAGCCTTTTTTTCCCCATCTCCATTACTTTTATATCTAATAAACCAAAAGTGTTTGAAGAAAATGAGAAAAAAAACACACCATTTTTTAAATGCTTCTGTGATTTTTCTCCTGGGTTGCTTGCAGCAGTGTCCAGGAGATGAATCTTCAATTCCTGAAGACTCCAGGACAATCCTACCCCACGTGCAATGCCACAGGAGCAACGTTCCCTATAAAGTGCACAACCGTGCAGCCGAGCACCTCTGTGTTGGTCCCGCGCAGCGCAAGACCGGCTTTTTCAACGTAAGAATGGGCCGCGCACCCACAAAAAAAGAAGGATCATTGCACAGGAGATCGACTAATAATATAAATATAAAGGTATTCATGTTTTTAATGTAAATTACACCAGCTAAAAAATAGCATTGCCAAAACTCTTGGCACAAACAGCATGCCAAGGAGACACAGGTTTAATCTACTAAAAGGTCAAATTAAGCCTGATATCAGGAAATTCATCTTCACACAAAGAATAATCAACACACAGAATGGAAAAAAGACAGAAAATGCTGGAAATACCCAGCAGGTCAGGCAGCATTTATGGACGCTCTCCATAAATCCCGCTTGAGCTGCGGAGTGTATCAAGCATATTCTGTTTATATTTTAAATTTCCAGCACCTGCAGTACTTTGCCTCATGGAATGGAAACGCCTGGAATAATTTAAGAAAAATAATTTGCTGCAGCGATGGTGGGAGTGTAGGATATTGGTGGATGGACGCATTAAGATGGGCTGTATTACCTTTCTGCGAGATCGTGATGAACTAAGGTTACCTTTGTCCGACTTTGAAAGGCAGGCATGACCCCTGGTGGTTCATACATAAAACAGCAGTGAAAGACCGTGTCACTGTCTTCAGGCGTCATAGTGATTGAACTCAAGAGTAAAACAGCTCGGGAATAAAACTCCTGTCTTCACTAATATTAGTTTAAAAAAAAAAGTAGGCAGAAATTTCACCCAGCAAGTGATACAAGTCTTAAGTTTTCGTGAGACAAGATGGGAAGGTATATTTGTGGTGATAGTTAATTTTACCACTGAATTTGATTAGAGCATCTTTGTGATAGAATTCTACTGCCCCCAGGGGCAGTATCAAGAACAAATTTTAGTAAAAATACAAATTCTTAAATTTGATATTATCTAAACTTCAAACCTGCTTCTTTTAAGGGTAAACAGGAGGCTGGTGCCAAAATGTGCTATTTCGATTTGCTCTTTTGAATATTTCGGTTGCTGTTTTATCATCAATATTAAACTACCTTCAGAAAGATGTTATTTTAGCTTTGTCTGTTTATTTTTTCCCACCTATCCCCATTTTCTTTTTAAAAAATTGTCCCTGGGATGTGAGTATCGCTGGCAAGGCCAGCATTTATTGCCCATCCCTAATTGCCCATGAGAAGATGGTGGAGAGCCACCTTCTTGAGCCGCTGCAGTCCGTGTGGTGAAGGTGCTCCCACAGTGCTGTTAGGGAGTTCCAGGATTTTGACCCAGCGACCATGAAGGAACGGCGATATATTTCCAAGTCAGGATGCTGTGTGACTTGGAGGGGAACTTGGAGGTGATGGTGTTCCCATGCGCCTGCTGCCCTTGTCCTTCTAGGTTGTAGAGGTTGTGGGTTTGAGAGATTCTGTAGAAGAAGCCTTGGCGAGTTGCTGCAGTGCATCTTGTAGATGGTACACACAGCAGCCACGGTGCGCCGGTGGTGGAGGGAGTGAATGTTTAAGGTGGTGGATGGGGTGCCGATCAAGTGGATGCTATGTCCTGGATGGTGTTGAGCTTCTTGAGTGTTGTTGGAGCTGCACTCATCCAGGCAAGTGGAAAACATTCCATCACACTCCTGACTTGTGCCTTGTTGATGTTGGAAAGGCTTTGGGGAGTCAGGAGGTGAGACACTCACTGCGGAATACCCAGCCTCTGACCTGCTCTGTAGCCGCAGTATTTATGTGTTGATGATCACACATATGTTTGATTATCTCTTACTTTTCGATTCTAAAGGGCACAAACCCAAAACATCGAGTGTTGGTTCTCTCTACAGATGCTGCCCAACAGTTGCATGTTTCCAGCTTTTTCTATTTTTGATTCAGATTTATAGCATTTGCAGTGTGCTGCTTTTTGGAACACTTTTAGCAGCTTTGTCCCACGTCATAATTTTCACCCGCAAGTTTGCCCTATAACAAATTTGCACTGGGAGCAGCAAGCTGCTCATTTAAATATTTCAGGGTTAAGAAATTGCTATTCATTTTGTCCATTTTGCGAGATTAAAAACGGGCGCAAAGCATATCAATTTAGCAGTTTGACTGCCTGCACCCAATCTGCAAGTTTGATTGCCCCAAATATGTTCACTTCCTGATTTGCATTGTACTGAGCTCAGCCACAGTATCCTCCAATGGTTCAGAAAGGAACATCTGACAGGAGTTTCCTTACTGGATCATTGCTGTACTCTTTCCATCAGCTGCTCCAGAGCCTTGAACACAAATCTATGCTAACACTCCAGCGCAGTACTTCACTATTGGAGATGGTGTCTTTCAGTTGAGATGTTAAGAAGAGCCTCTGTCTGCTCTCAGGTGGATGTAAAATGATCCTATGGTACTGTTTCAAAGAAGAGCAGGGGAGTTATCCCTGGTGTCCTGGCCGATATTTATCCATCAATTAACATCACTAAAACAGATTATCTAGTCATTATCACATTGCTGCTTGTGGGAGCTTACTGTGTGCAAATTGGCTGCTGTGTCTCCTTCATTAAAGCAGTTCATTGCCTGTAAAGTGTTTAGGGATGTCCTGAGGTTAAGAAAGGCGCTTATATGAATAAGTATTTCCTTCTTTTCATTTATATAGTGCCTTTCATGACCTCAGGACATCCCAAAGTACTTTCCAGCCAATTAAATAATTTTGAAGTGTAGTCACTGTTCATACAACAGCCAATTTGTGCACAGAAAGCTCCCACAAACAACAATGTGATAATGGCCAGATTTTAGTGATGTTGGTTGAGGGATAAATATTGGCCAGGACACCAGGTATAGCTTGCCTGTTCCTTGGATTAGTACCATGGGATCTTTTACATCCACCTCAGAGAGCAGACGGGGCCTCGGTTTAACATCTTCAAAATTCGGCACCTCCAACAGTGCAGCACTCAAGTGGTAGCTTGGATGTTGTGCCCTCATCTCTGGAGTGGGACTTGAACCCACAACCTTCTGACTCAGTGGTGAGCGTGCAACCCACTGAGGCACAGCTGACTCTTGGAAGAAAGGTTGCCACCTACTGGTAGCAAAAGCTCGTGAGCTATGAAGAGAATGCTGAAGCTGTTAAACCTTATTGCTAAACAAAAGGTTTATGCTGAAGCAGAAGTCGTGCTTGCTGCAGTGTGACTTTCTGTCAGCAGCCATTCCTGTCGGATCTTTTATTTGACACTGCCACTCCACGTAGCATTGCTTTCTTCTCGGTTTTTATTTGTTTCTATTTAGCTAAATTGTGTTTGTGGGTTGAATTACTTCGTGTCAACCGAATGATCTGAAGAGCACAATGGCTTCTTTTGGGTTTGAAACAAAATTCAATGGAAATAGAATGTCAAATAATAATTACGTGTATAGAGCTGGAAGCCGAGTGGAATTCTCTCGACTTGTACTACATATGAACCATCATATCCCACGATAGCCGTCATACTCCTGCATCAACTTTCTCCAGGTACTTATTTACCTCTCCCTTGAATTTGCTGACACAATCAGCTGCCTCTTTTGGCTTTCAAGCCTGTGGCTCTCTGCAAGAGCATTTCAGCTCCCCCGCCCTTTCCCGTAGCCCTGAAAATGTTTTTCCTTCGGGTACTTATTAAATTATCTTTTGAAAGCCACGATTAAGTCTGCCGCCACCGCCCTTTCAGGCAACGCATTCCAGATCCTAACTACTCGCTGCGTAAAAAGGTTTTTTCTTATGTCGCCTTTGGTTCTTCTGCCAATCACCTTAAATCTGCGCCCTCTGGTTCATGACCCTTCCGCCAATGGGAACAGTTTCTCTCTGTCTGGACCCCCTCAACTTTCTCTGTGAGGGGGGGAGGGGAAACAATCTCCTGTTTCTCAGCCAGGGGGAATCCACACTGCATGAAAAGTGGGGAACAATGTGTGGAGAGTGGCTGTCCTGGTGAGCTTGGGACACCTGTGGTGTCAGGTGGGGCTGCCCCACGTGACATCAGCTAGTCCCAGGGTGCCGTGCGGTTCAAACATGGCGGCGCCCAGGCCCAGCCCCAGCCCGTTCGCCGGCTTCCCGTTCCCCGCGGGAGGCGGCGGCACCGCCGAGCAGGGCGCGCCTCCGAGCGGCGGCGGGGAGCCGAAGAAACCGTGCCGGGCCTGCGTGGACTTCAAGACGTGGATTCGGGATCAAAAGAAGCAGGTGGTGCCTGCGGTAAGGGAGAGGCGGAGCGGCCGGCGGGCCAGCGGTGTGAGGGCCCCGGGGGCGGGGGAGCGAGAGAGAGACCACCTGATGGCAGCCGTCACGTGTCTGCAACGGTCAAAGGTCACTGCTTCAGGGGACTTCTGGGAGCAATTACCATCTGTTTTATTAAAAAGAAAAGACTTGCATTTATATAGCGCCTTTCACGATCACCGGACATCCTAGAGCACTTTAACAGCCAATGAAATACTTTGTTTTTTGGAAGAGTGTTGTCACTGTTGACATCATCATCGAGGAAGACTTGCTTCCACTCTAAAAGTGAGTTCTCAGGTGGTTGTACAGTCCAATATGGGAATTACAGTCTCTGTCACAGGCGGGACAGACAGTGGTTGAAGGAAAGGGTGGGTGGGGAGTCTGGTTTGCCACAAGCTCCTTCCGCTGCCTGCACTTGCTTTCTGCATGCTCTCGCCGATGAGACTCGAGGTGCTCAGTGTCCTCCCGGATGCTCTTCCTCCACTTAGGGCAGTCTTTGGCCAGGGACTCCCAGGTGTTGGTGGGGATGTTGCACTTTATCAAGGAGGCTTTGAGGATGTCCTTGAAATGTTTCCTCTGACCATCTGGGGTTCGTTTGCCATGTACGAGTTCCAAGTAGAGCGCTTGCTTTGGGAATCTTGTGCCGAACATGCGGACAATGTGGGCCGCCCAACGGAGCTGGTCAAGCGAGGCCAGTGCTTCGATGCTGGGAATGTTGGCCTCATCGAGAACTTCTGAACGGTGCTTCTATCCTCCCAGGGGATTTGCAGGATCTTGCAGAGACATCATTGGTGGTATTTCTTCAGCGATTTGAGGTGTATGTCTGCTGTATATGGTCCACGTCTCTGAACCATACAGGAGGTCTGTTGTAATGTGGGAAGCACGGCAAGCTCCCACAAACAGCAATGTGATGATGACCAGATCATCTGTTTTTTTTGGTTATATTGACTGAGGGATAAATATTGGCCCAGGACACCGGGCATAACTCCCCTGCTCCTCTTCAAAAAAGTTCGATGGAATCTTTCTCATCCAAGCGAGATAGCAGACGGGGCCTCGGTTTAACGTCTCATCTAAAAGACGCCACCTCCGACAGTGCAGCGCACCCTCAGTACTGCACCAGAGTGTCCACTTAGATTTTTGTGCTCAAGTCCCTGGAGTGGGACTTGAACCCAGGTGCGAGGATGCTACCAACTGAGCCACAGCCGACACACCAACAAACCTGTGGCTCCTCTGATGTCTCTTTTGCAGGCAGAACATAACATAAGAACATAAGAAATAGGAGCAGGAGTAGTTCATTTGGCCCCTCGAGCTGTTCCGCCATTCAATAAGATCATGACTGATCTGATCTTGGCCTCAACTCCACTTTCCTGCCTGCTCCCCATAACCCTTGGCTCCATTATCATTCAAAAATCTGCCTATCTCCACCTTTAAATATAGTCAGCCTCCACAGCTCTCTGGGGCAGAGAATTCCAAAGATTCACAACCCTCTGAGAAGAAATTTCTCCTCATCTCAGTTCTAAATGGGCGGCCCCTTATTCTAAGATCATAGTTGAGGCCTCAGTACCGATCCCTGTGGCACCCCACTAGTTACAGTTTTCCAACCTGAAAATGACCCATTTATCCCAACTCTCTGTTTTCTGTTAGTTAGCTAATTCTCTATCCACACTAATATCCAGCCCAGCCCTATGAGCTCTTGTGTAGTAACCTTTTATGTAGCACCTTATTGAATGCTCTCTGGAAATCCAAATACATGACATCTACTGGTTCCCCTTTATCCCACTCTGCTCATTACATCCTCAAAGAACTCTAGCAAATTTGTCAAACATGATTTCCCTTTCATAAAACCATGCTGACTCTGCTCGTCTGCATTATGATTTTCTAAATGTCCTGTTACTACTTCCTTAATGATGGACTCCAGCACTTCCCAATGACAGATGGTAGGCGAACTGGTTTATAGTTTCCTGCTTTCTGTCTCCCTCCTTTCTTAAATAAGGTGTTACATTTGTGGTTTTCCAATCTGCTGGGACCTCTCTAGAATTCAGGGAATTTTGGTAGATTATGACCAATGCATCTACTATCGCTGCAGCCACTTTTAAGACCCTAGGAGGATGCATGCCATTAGATCCAGGGGACCTGTCCATCTTTAGTCCCATTAGTTTGCCTAGAACTTTATCTCTAGTGATAGGGATTGTTTTAAGTCGTCTTCTGCCCCCCCCCCCCATAACTCCTTGATTATCAATTATTGGGATGTTTTTAGTGTCTTCTACCATGAAGACCGATACAAAATATTTGTTCAAAGTCTCTTCCATTTCCCTGTTTCCCATTATTAATTCTCCAGTCTCATTCTCTAAGGAACTTTAGCTACTTGCTTCCTTTTTATATACCTGTAGAAGCTCTTAATCGTGGCTTTCAAAAGGGAATTGGATAAGTACCTGAAGGAAACATTTATTGTGGGGCTACAGGGATAGGGCGGGGAAGTGGGACTAGCTGAAGTGCTCTTGCAGAGAGTGGGAACTCAGTCGACGGGCTGAATGACCTCCTTCTGTGCTGTACCCATTCTATGATTCTATGACTATCAGTTAGAATTGCTGATTGAATCATCTAATCGAATCGCTTAAACCATAAGTGTCTCCTTTCTAAAGAGGCACAAGCAATATAGAATCATTTAGAAATTCGTGGCTCAAAAGGAGGCCATTCAGCCCACCGTGTCCATGCCGGCCGAAAAAGAGCTATCCAGCCTAATCCTACTTTCCAGCTCTTAGTCTGTAGTCCTGTAGGTTACGGCACTTCAAGTGCATATCCAAATACTTTTTAAATGTATAAAAGCAAAACACTGCAGATGCTGGAAATCTGAAATAAAAACAGAAAGTGCTGGAAATACTCAGCGGGTCAGGCAGCGTCTGTGGAGAGAGAAAAATATTAACGTTTCAGGTCCATGACCTTTCATGTAATGTAATGAGGGTTTCTGCCTCTACCACCCTTTCAATCAGAGCGCTTCAGACCCTCACCACCCTCTGGGTGAAGAAATTTCTCCTCGGCTCCTCTCTAATCCTTCAGCCACTTATTTTAAATCTATGCCCCCCTGGTTATTGACCTCTCTGCGAATATGCTCCACATTATAACAAAACTAACAGGGGGAAAGTAATCAAATTATAATTTTGTTTCATGTTTCCACTATGCAGTCCAGCCTCTTGGGTGCCTACCGGTCGCGGAAAGCCTCAAGTGTACCGGCGCGTAGCGGCAGATACTTCATGCTCCCTCTCCAGGAACACCCGGGTGCAGACATAGTCGTGGCAGAGAGGCAGGCAGCCAGAGCAAACACCCCCATCGACCGCGTTCTGGCTGGATCTGTTAATGGCCAGCTTGGCTAGTCACAGGAGCAGACTGACAAGGCGGTCCTACGACTCGCCTGCTGCCCTCCGCACCGTTTGGCCAAAGCCTATGATATCTCTCGTGCAGTTGGCCTCATTCTTGCCTCCTAGTCACAAAGTTGTGGGTTCAAATCCCACTCCAGGGTTTGAGCACATAATTCAAGCGACCACTTCAGTGCAGTGCTGAGGGAGTGCTGCCTTGGCAGGTGTTATCCATCAGATTAGATGTTTTGCATACCAAACTCTGGTGTTTTCTCCAATTGAATATTGGGAAGACCGAAGCCATTGTTTTCGGTCCCCGTCACAAACTCCGTTCCCTAGCTACTGACTCTATCCCTCTCCCCAACTTCTGTCTGAGGCTGAACCACACTGTTAGCAACCTTGGTGTCATATTTGACCCTGAACTGAGCTTTCGACCACATATCCGCAACATAACTAAGGCTGCCTATTTCCACCTTGCCCGACTCTGCCCCTGCCTCAGCTCATCTGCTGCTGAAGCCCTCATCCATGCCTTTGTTACCTCTAGACTTCACTATTCCAATGCACTCCTGGCTGGCCCCCCCACATTCTACCCTACGTAAACTGAAGGTGATCCAAAACTTGGTTGCCCGTGTCCTAACTCGCACCAAGTCGCACTCACCCATCACCCACTGTGCTCGCTGACCTACATGGCTCCCGGTTAAGCAATGCCTCGATTTCAAAATTCTCATCCTTGTTTTCAAATCCCTCCATGGCCTCGCCCCTCCCTATCTCTGTAATCTCCTCCAGCCCCACAACCCCCCCCCCGTGATATCTGCGCTCCTCTAATTCTGCCCTTTTGAGCATCCCTGATTATAATCGCTCAACCATTGGTGGCCGTGCCTTCTGTTGCCTAGGCTCCTAAGCTCTGGAACTCCCTCCCTAAACCCCTCCGCCTCTCTATCTCTCTTTCCTCTTTCAAGACGCTCCTTAAAACATACCTTTTTGACCAAGCTTTTGGTCACCTGCCCTAATTCCTACTTCTGCGGCTCGGTGTCAAATTTTTAATCTCATAAAACTCCTGTGAAGCACTTTGGGACGTTTCACTACGTATATAAATACAAGTTGTTGCCAATTTTGATTGAATGTGTTCCTGGAGGTATGGTCAAGTGATTTTGGCCCATTTGATTTTATTTACCATTGTTGAGTGTCTCAGTTCTTTAGCAGGCTTAAAATAATATAAAATAATTATGTCATGGTACACCAGAATATTTTTAAAAACTAAGTGCACGATTTGAGCGGAAATGTTCTGTAGTCATGTTATGTAGTTATTTATTGTGTGTACCAGAATCCGAGTGGGCCTAGAATCCTACAGCATACTGGGGGCCTTTCGCCCCATCGTGCCTGTGCTCGCTCTCTGTAAGAGCTATCTAATTCATCTCACTCCCTGCTCTTTCCCCGTAACACTGCAAATCTTTGCTTTACAAGTATATCCTTTCTGAAAGTTACGATTGAATCTGCTTCTACCACCCTTTCAGGTAATGCATTCCAGGTCACAACAACAACTTATCGCGAACTAGACACATATATCAGCAACTGTGCATAGATTCCAGAGAGCTACTTTGTTGTAACTGGCTGGTTTACGTCATGTGCTATAAAATAAACTAGCTTTACTACATCAAAATGTACGAGAACATTTTGAGATGCCTTCAGCAGCCTCGGCCCTAAGCTCTGGAATTCCCTCCCTAAACCTCTCCACCTCTCTCTCAACTCTCCTTTTAGATGCTCTTTAAAACCTACCTCTTTGACCATGACCTGTCCTAATATCGAAGGTTCACCAGACTGATTCCTGGGACGGGGGGGACTGTCGTATGAGGAGAGATTGCGTAGACTGGGCCTATATTCTCCAGAGCTTAGAAGAATGAGAGGTGATCTCTTTGAAACATACAAAATTCTTACAGGGTTTGACGGTAGATGCAGGGAGGATGTTTCACCTGGCTGGGGAATCGAGAACCAGGGGTCACAGTCTAAGAATAAGGGGTTGGCTATTTATGACTAAGATGAAGAGAAATTTCTTCACTCAGAGGATGGTGAATCTTTGGAATTCTTAGAGGGCTGTGGAAGCTAAGTCATTTAGTATATTCAAGACAGAGATAGATGGTAACGATGGTAAGTACTACAGGGAATCTAATATGGCCAGAGTGATCACCTGGTCTAGTTTTGATCGCCTGGATGGGTTGGAGAGGAATTTTCTCAGATTTTTTTTTCCTCGGTTGGTCTGGGTTTTTATCTTTTTTTTTTGCCTCTCCCAGGAGATCACATGGCTCTGGTTGGGGTGGAGTGTAGAATGCTCGGCGGTGGGGCCCACCCAAACACTTACTCGAAGGCTTGGCCCCGCCCAACGACCTCATCGACGGGGCCGGCGACCCGAACAGCACCTCGGAGAGCCACCCCACCCACCACCCCCCAACCTTTCTGATGTTCTGAAATCTGGAAATACCCGAACCTGGGCTCGGGTATTTCCGGATTCGTGACGTCAGAAAGATGTTCCGTAGTCCGGAAAAACATGAAAACCGGCTCGGCCTTGATCCCAAGGTTGCCAGATTCGGGAGGTCGAACCTGTACTCGCTCTTCACAGTGACAACATTTGTTTGTCTCTCAACCAGTTTCTTTCCTTCAAGTTTTTATAGTAAGCAGAGCAGAAATCACAGAGTGGTGGCCATTTAAAACTGACCCTGACACACATTTGGAGCACAGAGCTCTGTGGCATATAGTGACAAAAGTTATGCCTATAATCAGATCAGAATACATGGGAAAAAAGACCCTTTCTCTCTCATTTTTAGTCAGAATAATAACTTTGCTTACTAGTTGCTCGATTAAGTCCCACAAACAGCAATGTGATAATGACCAGGTAATCTGTTTTTTAGTGGTGTTGATTGAAGTGGCCAGGACACCAGGGATAATTCCCCTGTTCTTCTTCGAAATAGTGCCATGGGATCTTTTACATCCACTTAGAGAGAGAGCAGACGGGGCCTCGGTTTAAAGTCTCATCCGAAAGACGGCACCTCCAATAGTGCTCCCTCAGCACTGCACTGGAGTGTCAGCCTAGAGTTTTGTGCTCGTCCCTGGAGAGGGACTCGAACCCACAACCTGCTGACTCAAAGGCGAGAGTGCTACCCACTGACCTCCAAACTCCGTGCCCACATACCTGCCGTCCCACACCAATTGGAAAGCGAATAAGTTCTTCATTACCCAACTGAATGATTCTTGACTGTCAGTGAAACAGCTTTTTTCCCCCATGCTCAATGTTTTTATAACTAGTAAACAAAAGTGTTCAAAGACAATTTATTTAATGTCTCTATGATTTTTCACCTGGGTAGCAGTGTCTAGGAAATTTGTCTTTAATTCCTAGAGACACCAGGGCAATCCTCGAGGGTTGGCATGTATGCAAACTAGTGACCGTGTGCAGCTTGTGGTATTTGTCTTATAGTGTTATGTTCAGAATAAATCCACAGGACCATATCGCAAGCTCAAACTGATGTGACCTCGGTCTCTTTATTTCAGACTCTAGAGTGAGGAAGCAGCATGGTGAGTCACCTATATACCTGCTTGCCCCAGGGTGCACAGGTGACCCTTCGGTCTCCCACAGTTGTGCCCCCTGGTGGCAAGTCTTACATTTGGGTAAGGTCTACATACATACATACATAACATATAAAATCATAGAATAATGCAGCACAGAGGAGGCCATTCGGCCCATTGTGCCTGTGCCAGCTCTCTGAAAGAGCTATCCAATTAGTCCTATTTCCCCCCCCTCTTCCTCTTTCCCCATAGCCCTGCAGATTTTCCCCCTCTGCGTATTGATCCAATTCCTTTTGAAAGTTATTATTGAGTGCATCCAGTACCTTTTCAGGCAGTGCATTCCAGCTCATAACTTGCTGCGAAGTGTTTCCTCATGTTGCCTCTGGTTCATCCCCGGAACAATTCTAGTAACTCGCCTCTGTTCCCCCTCGAAGACCTCGACACCCTTCCTAAAGTGTAGTGTCCTGCCTCCTGCAATTTTCCCCATGTGAGACTTTTACATTTGGTTTCACTTACATTGATTTGCATTTTCTAAACAGAAACCCCTCAACAGATCCTAATCCAATATAGCCTCTTGGAAAATGTGACTGTTATAATGCAGTGCTTTTTTAAAAAAAAGTCGTAGCTGAGGTATGGTAGGAATTGTTTTTCAATCAATTACTGACTGTAATATTTTTATTTCATTGAATGCTTCTTAGTATAATCTGCAAAAGAATGTTTGTGAAATTTTTCATGTCCAAGTCCAACATTTCTCATTAATTCCATTTAATGCTTTAAGATTTATTTATAGGTAGTTTTTAAATCCGCTATACTTGTTCTACAGGATGTTACAGAAGACCTGGATAGAGCGCGTCCTGTTGAATGTCCTTTAGACCGTGAAGAACTGGGGAGGAGCACCTGGTCTTTCCTTCATACAATGGCAGCGTATTATCCAGACAAGCCCACCAACACTCAACAGGCTGACATGAAGCAGTTTATCTCCTTGTTTTCCAAGTTCTTTCCCTGTGAGGAGTGTGCAGAGGACCTGAGAGACAGGTCGGTGTGGTATTGCTCATTTGTTTATTTTTTATTCTTTAGTTAGTTACTGTGAGAATCCTTTGGACTATTATTGCAGACTAATTTCTGTCTGCCTGGGCTAATCAATCTAGAGTAAAATCATGGTAAAGCTACTTAAATAGCAACTGTAAATCTGGTCATATCGCTTTAACCCCAACTTCAACAATAAACACTCAAAAACAGAATTTTAAGTACCTTAAACTACTACTTACTACTTTTGTATGATGGGAAAAACTTATATCCTGTAAGAGGCTGCAGGGTGACTTGGACAGGTTTGGTGAGTGGGCGAATGCATGTGGATAACCTCACATTTATCCACATATTTATCCACATATGTGGATAAATGTGAGGTTATCCATTTTGGGGGCAAAAACACGAAGGCAAAATATTATCTGAATGGCAGCAGATTAGGAAAAGGGGAGGTGCAACGAGACCTGGGTCTCATGGTTCATCAGTCGCTGAAAGTGGGCATGCAGGTACAGCAGGTGGTGAAGAAGGCAAATGGTATGTTGGCCTTCATAGCTAGGGGATTTGAGTATAGGAGCAGGGAGGTCTTACTGCAGTTGTACAGGGCCTTAGTGAGGCCTCACCTGGAATATTGTGTTCAGTTTTGGTCTCCTAATCTGAGAAAGGACGTTCTTGCTATTGAGGGAGTGCAGCGAAGGTTCACCAGACTGATTCCAGGGATGGCTGGACTGTCATATGAGGAGAGACTGGATCAACTGGGCCTTTATTCACTGGAGTTTAGAAGGATGAAAGGGGATCTCAGAGAAACATATAAGATTCTGACAGGACTGGACAGGTTAGATGTGGGAAGAATGTTCCCGATGTTGGGGAAGTCCAGAACCAGGGGACATAGTCTTAGGATAAGGGGTAGGCCATTTAGGACTGAGATGAGGAGAAACTTCTTCACTCAGAGTTGTTAACCTATGGAATTCCCTGCCGCAGAGAGTTGTTGATGCCAGTTCACTGGATATATTCAAGAGGGAGTTAGATATGGCCCTTACGGCTAAGGGGCTCAAGGGGTATGGAGAGAAAGCAGGAAAGGGGTACTGAGGGAATAATCAGCCATGATCTTATTGAATGGCGGTGCAGGCTCGAAGGGCCAAATGGCCTACTCCTGCACCTATTTTCTATGTTTCTATGTAACGGAATGTCTAGTTTGGCTCTCCATCCGACGGCCTCCTGAGATACCGAGTGGAGAAATTAGCTGCCTCCCGCATCAGACCTTAATAACTTGAGCAATCTCTGGTTTGTCCTGCTATCCGCAATTCACTTTATTCTCTTGCCCCCTTTTTAGATTTAACTGATGATTTTACTTTTTTTTAGAACCTTTTCTCTCCATCTCTTTCCCCCCGCCCTTTTCCTAAGTTTAAAATAGTTAAGTTGCCATCTATATTTTGTCTCCACGCTCCCACTGTCCAATTTGGAGGTGAAGACAACACTGGAAAAACACGTTTGACTAAAACCTGATCCAATTTTTCAGCTGATTAAGTGGGAAAACAACGATTGGCTTGATCATCATCGTACCCGTTCCACCAACCTAGTATTTCCACCCCCCCCCCATTCCAGTTTTCACTCATTCCCTCCTTTTCCTGAAGGGCATCTACTCCTTGCTGGAATATACTTCCATGGGTGCGCTCTTGTACCTCATCTTAGTGCTCATTGTTTATCCATCAGCAACAGGCTATTCCCAGCAGAGGGGTCATCGCAGCTGAGCTCGTTGCTGACCTCCCCGATGATGACGATTGCACACCCAGCAGGAGTTGCCAGACAGTGATCGAGAGTGGGAACCCTGGCTGCTTTCTGTTCTTTTTTCCTTTTCTTTCCCGCAACCAAGGGGCATTGAGCCCAATTGGTGCACTGCGACAGCCATGCCAGCTTGGCACGCACCGCGATGTGAGCCCAAGAGCCTTTCTGGTCCGGACGGCTCAGTTGCTCACCATGTAAACTTGCTAAGCGCATCAAATGCTTACAGGACATCAGCAAATATAAACGCCTGCTTTGAGGGCAGCATGCTGGGCCGGAGGCTGAAGCTCGGGGAGGGTCTAAGGGCGGAGGGGTGGTTGGACCACAGGTTGAGTCTGATGTAGCTGGACGAGTGACATTTGGTCAGGGGAGCCTGTCGGCTCGAGCTGAGTTTTAGGTCGGGACATGGGCTGGGCAGTATGTTGGGGTGGGTGTGATGTTTGTGTATGGGCACAAAGGGCTCGAATGGAGGAAGCATGCTGCGGCCAGGCCCTTAGTTGGTGTCTGGTGCAGTTGTGTGTGGACTGGTGAGAAAGAAAGAAAGACTTGGATTTATATAGCGCCTTTCACAACCACCGGACCTTTCAAGGCGCTTTACAACCAGTTAAGTACTTTTGAAGTGTTGTCACTGTTGTACATGTTGAACCTCGCTTATCTGGCACCCTCGGGACCTAGCCTGTGCTGAATAAGGGATTTTGCCGGACGAGGGGAGGTCAGTGGCCCGAGGGGGTGCGAGCCCCAGGTGGGCCTGAAGTGTTGGCGCGGCTCCAGCGGGCTGAGTGTCGCCACGGGCCTAAAGTCGGGGTGGAGGTCGGCCACGTGCTGCGCCTGCGCCCCCGGCCACCGGAATCATGCCGGACGAGGGGCAGTACCGGACAAGGGAGATCCAACCTGTAATGTAGGAAACACGGCAACCAATTTGCTCACAGCAGTTTCCCCACAAAGAGCAATGTGATAATGACCAGATAATCAGTTTTTTTTTGTTAGCTTGATTGAAGGATAAATATTAACTCCCCTGCTCCTCTTCGAAATAGTGCCGCGGGATCTTTTACGTCCACTTGAGAGGGCAAATGGGGGCCTCGGTTTAACGTCTCATCCAAAAGACGACACCTTCGACAGTGCAGCACTTCCTCAGCACTGCACTGGAGTGTCGGCTTAGATTTTTTTTTGTGCCGACGTCCCTGAAGTGGTACTTGAACTCACAACCTTCTGACTCAGAGGCTAGAGTGCTACCCACTGAGCCACGGCTGACACCTGACACTAGGTGAGTTGGGCATGAGGGCTGCAAGGTTAAGTTGGGAGTGGATGGGGAGGCTGGCATGGTGAGGCTGGATACAGCGTGACTGCTTTGTTTTGGATTGTCGACCTGATTGAACATTGCTCTCAGTATGTGATTTTCTGGCCTCATTAGTAAGCTCCTGTCCCCCCAGCGACGTAGCAATGTCAAGACTTAATAAGATAAGAAATAGATTTTGCACGGTGAAGAATTTGGGAAGCTTTATGTTGGAATCCCACTCCTGATGCTAACCCTGTGTATTTATTCCACTGTTGTAGACTGAAGGCAATCCCACCGGATACCAGCAACAGACATAAACTGTCGCAGTGGATGTGCCTTCTCCACAATGACATTAGCCGGCGTGTAGGAAAACCAGAGTTCGATTGCTCCAAGGTGGATGAGCGATGGAAGGATGGATGGAAGAATGGTTCCTGCGATTAATTTTTGAACCTCGTAACAGTTTAATTTTGACTCTGTCCGATTTTGTTTCCTGTCCGTGACAGTATGCTGTCACCTGCTTAGGTGATTATGGAAGTTACGATATGTGCTGCCTAATATCCCCCTCTCCTTTCTACCCCCTTGCCTCACAATTCACCACTGAAGATGGAGAGTTTCTCGACGTGCTCCTTCAGCTGGGAAAGTGAGGGACAGGTCATGGATTGATTTCACTTGAAACAATTGTTCTTCTGTCTTTATCCTGTAGAGGGAGCAGTTGTCTCAGGATAGTGATGTACTTGCGTGGAGGCCTCCACTGGTTCCTGATTGGGTTGAGGCAAAAGGGATGTTTGTTTTTTAAATCCACAAACAAAAGTTTGTTTGGGGGAGGGGGGGAACATTTTGGTTCTCCATTTCCCTCCTCTGTGGAATTGCATAAAATTGAGTATTTTTGCCAGGTTTCAATGATTTTCAAGATTGTCACCATCCAGAAGAACTGTCGATATTTTCAAACGTCTGGTAAACCATGCTCGAGATTCAGAATAGACCTTCCCCTGGCTGTGAACTAATAAACTGATCATATGGTAGTTAGCTTTCAGTGTATCCATCAGAGGGATTTCAAAATTTCAAATTAATCAGTGAATCCTTGAAAATGCTGGAGATAAAGTAATTTTGATCTCTGTGCAGTTACACTAGTTGTCGGCCAGACTGTTAGCAGGGTAACTTTGGGCCCAATTTGTTTTAGTTTGCCATCGAGAAGGGGCATGTCTTCCATGTTGAGGAATACAGTATCCAAAGAGGGACATTTATCACTTGGTGGTGTAGCACAAGTGCTGATTACAGCCGTGTTGATATATTTTCAAGTCTGGTGCTGGACTGAATGGATTATCTATGTATTGGGGTTAGTGTTGGCATGATACATTGTCAGTGTTGTACAGCAGTTTTGTGATGTTGCAATATGCATGTACGCTGCAATATATAAAATGTGCAATTCATGTACTGTCTGTGTTCCCCCCCCCCCCACCACCCCCATATTGATAGTTTACAAACTAATAATGGAATGGAAAACTGAGATATTTTCAGAAATAGTGCAAGCTCTTATAAGTAATTATGACACTTGAAGTATACATGTCTAAAATACGCCTTGTGTTAGAACTGTAGAAAGTTCTTAGTCTCTCACTGTGCTTCCAGAAGCCTTCAGCTGAATAACGTACCTGATCTTCCCGGCATCTAGGCTACTGGATGTGGAAATGAGACACTAAGAAATTTGAATTGGGGTGAAATTTGAACAAAGGAAGAAGGGAGGACTAAAATAATACTCAGAAAAACTGCAATAATATTTTTGCACGGAATTTGTACAAATGCAACCAGATTGGGCTGGTTGTAGAGTATTTGCTACTATTCAGAGTTTGAATATTAGGGTTTGAAGAACTTGAGTTGTCAATCATAATGGAAGCTTTATTTCCTTAAATGGGCTTATTTTATACCTGTCCTCTGGAGCTTTCGACTGCTGTAAAGTTTCAATTAAGGGAGGAAATGCAGACGGTTGTCACCCCACAAAAGGCTGATTCTCGGTGGCCAATTATGACCACCCAGAAGAAGATGTGGATGCAGGAGAGGAATACATTTTAAAATTAAATTTTTAAAAACTGCAAAAATATGATTACCTTTTGTGATATTTGAGAACAGAATTAAGTGTGATGTTTTGTCTTTCAACTGCTAAAAGGTTCAAATGTTTTGCAATTGTTTTGCTAATTTACTATGAGCTATGTTAGTAATTTACTATAAGCTGTATTAGTATTTTACTGTGAGCTATGTTGTGCTAACTCTAGGTATGTGCAGAGTATCCTAATGGCTTTAGCTGCAATTGCTCCTCTTTAAATCTTTAAGACTGAGCACCATTCTGAATCCGTACATGAAACCTTTAGTGAAACATAAATGTGCTGTTTGATGGATTGCAATCTGCCCACGTTTTGTGAATTGATTAACAGTAAGACGTACAGTGGGGATGGCCATTTATGATGCGACACAGACTCTGACCTGGACTATGCCACCTTCCCCTTAAGCGATTACTGTTGGAAGTAGTGGTAGAGAAGGAATTTAAATATTCTATGAAATCAGTTTAACCATGTGGGTGCTTAATAGCTATTACCATTATTAAAAGGACCTTATAACATGCAGCAAAATAAAACATGATGTCCCTTCATTTCAAATCAAGTGATTAGATCGTGGGAGCTTGCAGTCTATTGGTGATAGCCATGAAAAATCCAACTTAGGTCGGGAAAGATAATCGGCTACTCTCTCAAACTCCATTTATAAGGCTGGAACATTGTCTAAGGACATAATGTATCACTGGATTCAGAATTGCTAAAATACTGAAAGATTTGCCATCCCTGAAGGGCTCACTATGTCATGGTCTTGTAATCGTTGCCAGCCAGTGTATTATCCTGTCTTTACTGCATCGTCAACATCAAAATGATTTTCACCGTTGCCTATCTTGTGGACTACACGCTCGTGCGAGCATGTATTGATCTGCAACCTGCGATTGGAATTTATTACAAGATTTATGTTCACAGAGCAGTAAATGTGTTTAAGGAGGACCCAGGTAAAAGAAACCAGACTGCGTTAGTTTTGAAGAACAAAATCCAAATGATGGAAGTGAATGCTGAGGCAAACAACATTCCTGTTGCTACCACGTTACCCAAAATTTTTTAACATAAATATACAGCAGTGTGTGGATATGATCTAAACTGGCTTAATTTTTTTTTAAATGGTTCCTTGCGTACGCACCTTCTGTCTGGTGCCTTCTGGATTTGTCATTTTTGTAAAAATAATCAAGTGTAGTAGCACACCCGCAAATGGCTGACGTTAAGACTCCTTATTGTTCCTGGGAGCACATGCAATAATGAGTCCATCACATCTGACTCGACAGTGTAACAGCAGGGAAGCTCAGACTACAATGAGCAGACAAAAGTACATCCATAACTCCTTGTGTGGCCTCAGTTCTAAGATGTCAGTCTCAGCAAGTGGAAGATTTTTTTTTGTAAAATTATGGGGTTTTAATTGTTCTACTGACAAGCACTTAGAATCAAGTTGGATGCGACTACTTTTCCTAGAATTTGATTGGGAATGTAAATAACTGAAGTAACGGTGGGGGGGGAAGGGAGAGAGAGAGAAAGAGAGAGAGAGAGAGAGGATCGGGGTGGGTAAGAGAAGGTCGGGGCCAGCCTCAGCATCATCGTTGGGGGAGTGGATGGGGGGTGTGATCGGAGGCTTCGTGAGGGGGTCTCCAATCATGGGGGGTGTGGGTTAGGCAGAGACCCTAGATCCAGGGGGTAGGTATAAAGCCACTTACCGCCTGGATCCAGAGGTTCCCATATTGCCTTAGCTGCCACGTTTAACGAATTGCGTGAAACCTGTCCACATGCAGTTAAAAACAAAATGGAGGTTTACAAAAAAGAGATTTCCAGCCTCATCATAATATTTAAATTGACATCCCGCCCCCTGGGAGCGGATTGGTCACCCGCCTACGATAAAACCGGAGGTGGGCGGATTTAAGACGGTATCAGGTCGGGAATCTGATTTTTAACACTTTAGCTACCCCCATACTCCAAACCCACCTGTTTTTTTAGGTTAAAATTCTGGCCAATGGCTCAGCATCCAAAGCCCTTTGGGGTAGAGAATTCCAAAAATTCACAACTCTTGAGTGATATAATTTCTCCTGATCTCAGTCTTAAAACGCGTTATCCCTGAGACCATGCCCCCTAGTTGTAGACTCTCCAGCCAGGAGAAACAATCAGCATCTACCCTGTCAATGCTCCTCAAAATCTTACTCCTTTCAAAGAGATCATTTCTTGTCCTTCTAAACACCAGAGAATATCGGCCCAATCTACTCAATATATCTGAAAGTATTGTTTGGGGTTTATTATTTTCTCTGCCCTTTTAAGGACCTTGTATTCCTCCTAAGGCCTCCTCTGGGACTCCTTTTGAAGCTGAAGATCACCAGCTCTTCCCTCTGACTTAAAGAACATAAGAAATAGGAGCAGGAGTAGGCCATACGGCCTCTTGAGCCTGTTCCCCCATTTAATACGATCATAGCTGATCTGATCATGGACTCAGGTCCACTTCCCTGCCCGCTCTCCATAACCCCTTATTCCCTTAGGGGATCTGTCTCTTTTTCCCTCCTCTGGATTGCCCCCTATGTTGTGGCAATAAGAATTGTAACCGTGTACAATCTGACCAGGGTACGGTACAGCTTCAGCATGATTCAGGATTTGAACTGAAGGGACCCAGCAATATAACCCAGAATCCTATTGGTTTTGTTTACTGTCACCTCGCCTTGTTTGGACAAGATAAGCGAGGAGTTCACTAATTTCCCTAGGTACCTTGCAGCTTCTCCTTTGGTGAATTTTATGCCACTTGTAGAGTGCATGTGTCTCCTATTTTTCTGCCAATATGTGGCACTTTGTATTTGTCTGTATTGCACTTTCTGTCATTGAACAAGGGATATGGAGACAGTGCAGGAAAATGAAGTTGAGGTTGAAGACCAGCATGATCTTATTGAATGGCGGAGCAGGTTTGAGGGGCCGAATGGCCAACTCCTGCTCCTATTTCTTATGTTCTTATGATCAGCCCAAGTGCAAATCCTGCCAGGTTCTCTTGGTAAGACCTTGACTGCCTTCTGAGTTCACCAGTTAACCAGCTTGGTGCCTTCTGTGAACTTACCTGTCTTAGATTGGACTGCAAGAGGTCAGGAAGGGAATAGGTGCCAGCACAGACCCATGGGGTACCCCACACGAATGCTTGTGATCACTCCAGGCATACAATTCTGAAATCTCCTATTGTGCTATAAAAATGAGTTTAAAAATTCATACGGTGTTTTCTTTATTTGGTCAAGGGAAGGAGAATCCCATCCTCTATCTCTTTTACATTTGTTCTGTCTTCGAAGCTGGGAAATGAATTTGACTTTACAATAAATGTAATTTCTTGCCCAAAGACGGTAACAATCTCAGAATTATTTTTGTTTCCTGCTTCCTAAAGAAAACAGTTGCCATTGTGCTGGTGAACTTATCGTATGTCGCCTCAAAGATGTTGAAACAAATTTGATGCTTCTCTACACAGTGGCCATTTTTGATTTGATTTTGCCTTGGACAACTCCAGGTACATTTTCTCACATTTTCCCCTAGGGGCAGCATAACCTTGTGGAACAGAGCAGTGCAAAAGCGTCAAATGCACCTAACATTGGCTAACTGCAGAGGCTGACAGGAACATCCAAAATAAAGGCCTGCCATCCTTCAACAATAAAAGGATAAGATTCTGTAATTTTTTATTAAAGGAGCACTTTTAATCTTACTTGCAGTTAAATTATTAAAATTAGTTGCTTGAAATGTACCTTTTGTATTGTATTTCAAATGGTGGTCTCATGATTTTAACTGAAATTTAAATATAATTAAAATATGATCTGGGATCATGGTCTGTCTTTTTGTGAAGTATTTTTTAATTCATTCTTGGGGTATGGGCCTCACTGGAAGGCTAACATTTATTGTCTATTCCTAGTTTCCCTGGAGAAGGTGGTGGTGAGCCGCCTTGTTGAACCGCTGCAGTCCATGTGGTGAAGGTACTCCTACAGTGTTATTTAGGTCGGAAGTTCCACGATTTTGACCCAGTGATGATGCAAGAACTACGAAGCATGTCTAAGTCTGTGAATTTATTTCCTCTTGAATGGCAAGAGAATGTTTTGAGTTGACAGCTACTCATTTTTAGAGGAAAGCGAGAGACAGCTCACATAACCAGAAATAAAATCTCCTATGTGACAGACTTCATAATAAATAGATAATTAAACATAACTATTTTTTCTCAAATGGATATTTTATGTACATCTGTTAGGATCTATTTTTTCAGCATGTGGAACTCAGAATTCACTCACTGAGGCCTGGCAAAGATGATTGAAGTTACAATGGGAGAAGCCATGTTGGAAATTATATTATGGAGTCTATTCACTTGTGAAGTAACACCAATTAATTTTCTACAGAACCATTTCCATTCCATAAATGCACATGCAAAATGTGTTCCCATCATTAAGCTATAATAATTATTTTATTGTTGCCCACACACTAAGTAGCAAATGTTTGCTTCGCAACCATACCACCACCAATGGACAGAGGACCCAACTTAAACAATTAAAATGGATCTGCGATGACAGCCTTGGAAATAATGATGAAATGACTCCTATTCTTCTATAAAAACAGAAAATGCTGGAAATACTCAGCAGGTCAGGCAGCATCTGTGGAGAGAGAAACAGAGTTAACGTTTCAGGCTGATGACCCTTCGTCAGAACTGGGAAAAGTTAGAGATGTAACAGGATTTTAAGCAAGTGTAGGGGCAAGGAAAGAGGGGGGGGGGGAGAAAAGAACAAAAGGGAGGGTCTGTGATCGGGTGGAAGACAGGTGAGATTAAGAGACAAAAAGGATGATGGTGCGGGGTAAAAGGAGGTGCTGCCTAACCTGCTGAGTATTTCCAGCATTTTCTGTTTTTATTTCAGATTCCAGCATCCGCAGTGTTTTGCTTTTGCCCTATTTTTGTTACTTTTCCAACATGTCACAGTATGTCTTCTCACTTGTGTGTCTATGTTTTTAGACCTTCTGTTAGCTTTGAAAATAAATAAGGATATATCTTTATATTTATATCTCATGTTATAAACAGAAGCTATGTTGGAAATCCATTTACTGCGTCATGATTTTGTTGTTCATCATTATCTACTTGGGCCCATTGGATAAATATCCTATTTAGCAAGTCTTTGATACATGTATCATCGCTTAGTTGGAAGGGTTATATGCAATTCCAATTAACAGAGAGGGTTCATGAAGGTAGTGCAGCTGATGATGTTGATCTGGACTTTCAGAAGGTGTTTAATAAAGTGCCACATAATAGATCTGTTAGCAAAATTAGGATTAATGGGGCAGTAGCGGTGATGATACAAAATTGGCTAAGAGACAGAAAGCAGAAAGTAATGGTGAATGGTTGCTTATCAGACTGGAGGGAAGTGTGCTGTGGTGCCCCACCCCGGAGTAGCTATTAGGATCATTTCTTATTGATGTATGTTAATGACCTGGAATGGGTATAGGGGGCATAATTTCAAAGCTTGCAGAGGACACAAAGTTTGGAAATGTAGTTCAATAGTGAGGAGGATAGTAGCAGTCTTCAGGTGGACATAGACAAACTAGGCAGACACATGGCAGATGAAATTTAATGCTGGAAAGTGTGAAGTGATGCATTTTGGAAGGAAAAATGAGGAGAGGTATTAAAAATTAAATGTACAATATTAAAGGGAGTGCAGTAACAGAGACCTGGGGATCACATACACAAATCTTTGAAGATGGCAGGACAATTTGATAAGGCTGTTAAAAACGCATACAGATCCTATGCTCTACCTTCATAAATCGCTAATTAGGCTTGAGCTAAAGTATTCTGTCCAATTCTGAGCACCACACTTTAGGAAGGCAATGTCAAGGCCTTGAAGAGGTTGCAGAAGAGACTTACATTAGTGATTTACTGGGGATGTGGGACTTTGGTTATGTGGAGAGACTGGAGTAGCTGGGAGTGTTTCCCTTAGAGCAGGGAAGGTTAAAAGGAGATTTAATAATGGTGTTCAAAATCTGAGGAGTTTTGATAGAGTAGATAATCATCATCATAGCAGTCCCTCAAAGCGAGGATGACTTGCTTCCACACCAAAAAGGATGAGTTCACAGGTGTTTCAATGAAGGACCTAATATTCCTGATCCTGAACTACATGTTGAAGGGTGGAAGATGCCTGTGCGTGGATTTTTTTAACGTGTGATGATCGTTGCACAGCAGCCACCACACGGGCTTGACAGAGCTAGGTCGTGGTCCAGTGGCAAGGATTACCCAAGACGACTGGAGACCAGCTCTGCTGCACGGACCTAGTGCGCACATGTATCGCAATGTGGGCTGGCCCGTGCTGCCCCAGGGCCCTCGCCTCTCTGGGCCCCGAACTCATGCCTCTCCTGGGCCCCGATCAGGTCCCTCTACAATCTCTCGCCGCTCCTTTGCCCCGATCTCATCATTCCTGCTGTACCTGCTCCAATCACCGACCTGGACCTTGATGATGTCCCTCTTCGCTGCCATCGCCCTCCTGCACCAGCTTGCGCTATACCTTGCAGTGGTATGCCTCCACTGTAGATGGAGTAGATAGGGAGAAACTATCTACTCAGAATGAGCATCTGCAGATTGAACAGTGAATCCAGGATACACCAGGTTTAGAATCTTGAATTTTCAAGCGAGACTTCCTCAGCTAATGTTTACATTCAGCATCAACAACGTGACAGACCTCATAATAGGAGGTGCCTACAAGGATGGTTTTCTTATCTTGAGCAAGTTGTTCTCACTTATGGACATTTAATTTGCACTGTTTCAAAGTCGCTTCTAAATAGTTTTTATGTCTCTTTTGCTGACCACCACATAATCGATTCCCAGTTGTCAATGCACCATCCTTGGGATTCGTTCATCAGACATGTGCACCACATGATCTGACCATTGTAACCATGCCTTCATCATCAGAGCATCGATACCTGGCATGTCAGCTTTTTTAAGGTGTCAGAGATCTTGTCTTGTCATCTGATTTTTATTAGTCGTCTCAGGCAAATTAGGTGACAGAATTCAGTTTTTTTAATGTGGCCCGAGTATGTTGCACAAGTTTCACAGGCATAAAGCAGGGTCGTCAGAACAGCAGCCCTGTGTACTTTGACCTTGGGGGTAAGGTAACAACAATAACAACAACTTGAATTTATATAGCAGCTTTAATATAGTTAAATGAACCAAGACACTTCACAGGAGTATTATGCGATAAAAATTTGATACCGAGCTGCATAAGTAGAAATTACTGCAGGTAACCAAAAGCTTGGTCAAAGAGGTATGTTTCAAGGAGCGTCTTAAGGTAAGGTAAACAAATATGTTAGTAAGGCAGGCAAAAATAAAAAAATCTGATTAGATTTTAATACTTGCGTCTAACTGTGATTCTTGTTATTTTCCAGACATTACAAAGCGCAATGATTGCCAATATTACCAATAAAACAGTTGTTTCTATAATACGTGGGCATGTATCATTCAATCGATTATTACCAAGTGAGATGGAGCATTGCAGCGAGAAAGACCGAGAAAAGCATTGGCGCGATGACACAGCCCTGCTTGACCCTGGTCTGGGCGTTGATTGGGTCTGTGGTTGATCCGTTGGTCAGGATCACGGCCTGCATGTCGTCGTGGAGCAGGCGGAGGATGGTGACAAACTTTTGGGGTCAGCCGAAACGGAGGAGGACGCTCCATAGTCCCTCACGGTTGACAGTGTCAAAGGCCTTTGTGAGGTTAAAGAAGGCCATGTACAAGGATTGGTGCTGTTCCCTGCACTTCTCTTGTAGTTGTCGCGCTGTGAAGATCATGTCCCGTTGTACCCCGTAGTGGACGGAATCCGCATTGTGACTCTGGGGGGAGCTCTTCAGCCACAGGGAGAAAGTCATTCTAGCGATGACTTTCTCAATGGCCGACAGCAGGGAGATTCCTCTGCAGTTGCTGCAGTCGGACTTGTCCCCCTTTTGAAGATGGTCAGGATTACGGCATCTCTGAGAACTCCCGGCATGCTCTCCTCCTTCCAATTAACAGGGATGAGGTCATGCACGCGTGCCAATAGTGCTTCTCCGCCATACTTTAGCGCCTCGGCGGGTTTCCATCTGCTCCTGCTGCCTTGTTGTTCCAGAGCTGACGGATGGCCTTTTCTATCTTGTGCAGGGCTAGGGTTTTGCTGAGATGGTGGCAGGTAGCATGCTGCGGGGTGGAGTCGAGGACATTCGTGTCAAAGGTCGAGTCTTGGTTAAGGACCAACGTCAGTGTTCACGATCTGGCCAACATCCCCAGCATCGAAGCACTGACCACACTCGATCAGCTCCGTTGGATGGGCCACATCGTCCGCATGCCCGACACGAGACTCCCAAAGCAAGCGCTCTACTCGGAACACCTACACGGCAAGCGAGCCCCAGGTGGGGCAGAGGAAATGTTTCAAGGACACCCTCAAAGCCCCCATTGATAAAGTGCACCGGCACCTGGGAATCCCTGGCCAAAGACTGCCCCAAGTGGAGGAAGAGCATCCAGGAGGGCGCTGAGCACCTCGAGTCTCATCACCGAGAGCATGCAGAAACCAAACGCAGACAGCGGAAGGAACGTGCAGCAAACCAGACTACCCACCCACCCTTTCCTTCAACCACTGTCTGTCCCACCTGTGACAGAGACTGTAATTCCCGTATTGGACTGTACAGTCACCTGAGAACTCACTTTTAGAGTTTGAGGGACTGCCTATGATGGTGATATAAATGAATCCGAATGGAAAGCCCATTGTCTGCCTAAACCATTGTTTAGAAGAAGGCGGCGGCCCACTCTGTACTGAATACATCTAGTTGTTCACACCTCACTTATTGTATAATGTTCACCATGTTTACAGCCCAAATTACACTGGTTCCTCTTGAATGAGTTCTGTTTCTGCAATCTATCAAATTGCAGTACATTAATCTTAACCACATGAAACACTTTGCCTCAGGCAATTGTGGATTACGATTCAGGGCATGCAAGAAATTTCAGCACCACATTACAAATATGAGCACTGATGAGTCATCCTGATGCACCTCTGTCAAGGCCTTTTAGATGGTGCAGAGGAGATTTATCTTAATGATTTATCAGGGATGAGGAACTTCAGTTATGTAGCAGTACTAGAGAAGCTGGGATTGTTATCCTTAGAGCAGACAAGGCTAAGGGGAAATGTTATAAAAATATTATGAAGGGTTCTGGTGGAGTAAATAAGGAGAAACTGTTTCCACTGGTGGTGCATTAGCCAGAGGACACAGATTTAAGATCATTAGTGTAAAATCCAGAGGGAAAATGAGGAGAAATGTTTTTACGCAAAGCGTTGTCACGAACTCGAATGCGCTGTCTGAAAAGGTAGTGAAAACAGATTGAAAAGTAACTTTCAAAAGGGAATTGGATAAATACTTGAAAAGAAGAACTTTGCGGGGCTATGGGGAAAGAGCCGAGGGGTGGGACTAATTGGCAGCTCTTTCAAAGAGCCGATACAAACACTCCCTCTGTGCTGTGATATTGGGCCCAAGTTTCGGCCTCAGTTGCTCCTGATTTTTTGGAGCAACTGGTGTAGAACGGAGTATCTTAGAAATTCAAATTCTCGGCATTTAGTTTGCTCCAGTTCTAGTCAGTTAGAACAGTTTCACTTTGGAACAGAATTTTTTTTTCAAAAGTGGGCATGTCCGGCCACTTACGCCTGTTTTCAAAGTTTCGGCAGTGAAAACTTACTCCAAACTAACTTAGAATGGAGTAAGTGAAGATTTTTGTACGCTCGAAAAAACCTTGTCTACACTTTAGAAAATCAGGCGTAGGTTACAAATCAGGCGTAGGGAATGGGGGAGGGGGGGTTTAAAGGGAAGTTTACAAACATTAAACACTTCAGTTTTACAAATAAAGAGCCATCATCAATAATAAATGATAAAAACATCAATAAATCAACCAATAAATCAATCAAAAAAAATTAATAAGAAATCATTTTTTTTTAAATCAATAAATAAAACATTTTCTACTTACCGACTGCAGCACCGGGAGCCCTCCAACAGCGTGCTGGGATGCACCCCCCCCCCTTCCCCACCCAGTGTGTCTCTGTCAGTGCCTCTATCTCTCTTGTCTGTCTGTCTGTGTGTGTCTCTCACTCTCTGTCTGTCAGTGTCTGTGTTTCTGACAGCGAGGGGTGGAGGGGAGGGGGAGGATGGGGAGGGGTGGTGGAGTGGGGGAGGAGGAGTGGGGGAGAGGGGGTGGGGGGGAAGAGGGGGTGGGAGGCGAGAGGGGTGACAAGGGAGGGAGGGAAGGGGGGGTGAGAAGGGAGGGAGGGCAGGGGCGGGTGAGAAGGGAGGGGGGTGAGAAGGGAGGGAGGGGAGGGGGGGTGAGAAGGGAGGGGGGGTGAGAAGGGAGGGAGGGGAGGGGGGGTGAGAAGAGAGGGAGGGGAGGGGGGAGGAGAGGTAGGAGGAGGGAAGGGAGGGAGGGAGGGGGAGAGGAGGGAGGGGGAGAGAAGGGAGGGAGGGAGGGGAGGGGGAAAGAGAAGAGAGGGAGGGGAAGGGGGGAGAGAAGGGGGAAGAGAGAGAGAGAGAGAAAGGGGAGAGAGAGAGAGAGAGAGAGAAAGAAAGGAGAGGGAGGCTGAACTGGCCGGGCCCGGCCGGGCCCAAGACTTTGAGCTTAGACTTACTGGATTGACAGGTAGGTGGCGTCGGATCCGGGGTCCGGGAGGGTCGGGAGCGCAGATCGGGGGGACCGCGGGTCGGGGCGGAGGGGAGGGGGGGGTCAGTCGGTCGGGGGGGGGGCGGAGATCGGTCGGGGGGAGGTGGGAGATCGGTAGGGAGCGGAGGTCGGTCGGGGAGCGGGGGGAAGGTCGGGAGCGGGGGAAGCGGAGGTCGGGTCGGGGGGGGAGGGGGCGGTCCAGTGGGGGGGGCTGGGAGCAGGAGTTAAGTCGGGTTGGGTCCGGTCCGGAGGAAACAGGAGCTGGGCGTGGGAGGCAGCCTTATGCACGCAGCCCCAGTGAGGCCATTCGGCCAGGGCTAGGGGCTGCGTGCTTCGGGCCCCTCCCACACAGTTTTGGGTGCCTGGAGCTACTGCACATGCGCGCCCACTGTAGCGCGCATGTGCAGAGGTCCCGGCACTGTTTTCAGCGTGGGGCCTAGCTCCGCCCCCTACAGCTTTTGCTGCGCCGCGCTGAGGGCCAGAGGACCTGCCGGGAGCCGGAGAATCTGGAAGTTTTTTTTAGGCGCACTTTGTGGCGCGAAAAACGGCCGTCCAGGTCGGGGCTGCGCCGTTCTAGGCGCGGCCTGAAACTTGGGCCCCTTATGAGGGCGTTTGATAGAGTAAACAAGGAAAAACTTTCCACTGGTGGTTAGGTCGGTAACCGAATGGCGCAGATTTAAGTAATTGGCAAAAGAGCCAGATGGGAGCTGAGAAGAATGTTTTTGATACAGCGAGTTGTTCTGATCTGGACTTTTTAAGCTGGCCAATCAATGGGCTTTTACTGGCTGATATTTTCTTTTCTGTGCAGCATTTCAAAATTCTTCCCTGGCAAATGTTTTATGATTGCTTTGATCTTATAAAACTTTGTTATGCTTGATTGCACAAACCTTGGACACAAGGGTGTGAAATATGTACTTTTGAAAGAAACACCTTGGGACTTCTGTGGCTCAAATAGGGGAGCTGTCATGTAACGTTAGCTGCAGCCGCATTGTAATCAAATAATCATATAACATGTTTACAGAGGCACCCACAGGTACAGTATCTTTGGAATATTGCGGGCACTCACCATTTTTGGTATATAATTATGCAATCATACAGTATAGAAGGAAGCTATTTGGCCCATCGAGTCTGCACCTATTCTTTCGAAGAGCAATCCAGTTAGTCCCACGCCCCCTCGCTTTCCCGACATCCCTGCAATTTTTATCTTCAAATATTTATCCAATTCCCTTTTGAAAGCTACTATTGAATCTGTATCCACCACTCTATCAGGCAGTGTTTTCCAAAGCCCAAGCACTTGTGTAAAAAAGTTGAGATATTTCTATATAATTAAGGAAATAAATAAATCACTGAGCGACGTTCAGGAATTTATGATCATCAAAACAGTTGTTACATTTTTTTGCGCTGACTGCAAAAATCATCTGTCTATGAACTGAAGCTTGATCTTGTATGTGAAATATCTGGAATATCAGGCCGGACTGCCACCATATATTTCTGGTGGTTGTATTTGCCATGGAATTCTTCTGCTCTCCCACCTCCCTATGTAGGCTTGTTCACCATGTAACCCATTAAGTTTGCTGGCCAATGGACTTTTACTGGCTGATATTGGGATTCTCTTTGGTATTTTAGAATTCCTCAACAACAGATGCTTTACAATGAATGGAAATCCTGCAGAAACAGCGCAAATGGCCCTTTGTGCGATTTCTGCCACGGTTATGGTGGGAGACTAGGAGAACACCCATTGAAATTCCAGGCCCTGACCTCTCAGAATTGGCAAAAAAACATAACAGACTATATAGGGCCCTAAATTGGTGGACATACCGCCCGCAGACCGTCAAAAATCGCGAAATTGATCGAAAAATACCAACATACCGCCCACATACCGCCCGGCGGGAAATTCATCAGCGACATACCGCCAGCCGATATGCATGCCGTCTGCCCATGCACACCGCCGGCATACTGCCCAAAATTGTCAAATTGATGACTTACCACTGACATACCCCCGACCCTGCACACCGCCCTGGAAAAAATGGTTTTAAGTCAATTTTCAGTTGGCGGTATGTATCTTCACCTGTGAAAATGTTTTTATCTGTCACCCCCCCTCCCCCAGTCTCTTCCCCCCCCCCACCCCCACAGCGATCTGTTCCCACCCCCACAGCAATCTCCCCCAAGTAGCGATCTCCCCCAAATAGCAATCCCACCCCAAGAAGCAATCTACCCCAAGAAGAAATCTCCCCCCAAGAAGCAATCTCCGCCAAGAAACAATCCCCCCAAGAAGCAGTCCCCCCCCCACAAGAAGCGACCCTCCCCCCCCCCAAGAAGCGAAGAAGTGATTTCCCCCCCCCCAAGAAGCGAATAAGCGATTTCACCCCCCCCCCACCCAAGAAGTGACCCCCAACCCCGCCCCACTCACATACCTGCACAGTGCTCTCAGACCAGCAGTCTCTGTCGATTTTGGTCTGTGTCTCTCGGGAGGGCGGAGCTTAGCAGCAGCATGCACATGCACACAACTCGGGACCTAAAGATTCCCGAGTGAAAAGGACTCACCGCCCGCACACTGCCGCTGCACTCCGCTTGGCATACCGCCGAGAAAAAACTGGGGCACACTCCGCCCCAATGATACCTGGTGGTAAAAAATGACATACCACCAGCATACTGCCGAGAAATGGGCGGACGACTAATTTCGGCCCTTATATATTTCAGGCTGAGCTATTCATTTGAGTTTATTGTAAGAAGTAAAATATATAAAAGAAAAAAGTTAAATCAGATAAAAAGTCATAATAGATTTAAATTCTCATCGGAATCATAAGAACATAAGAACATAAGAATGAGGAACAGGAGTAGGCCATCTAGCCCCTCGAGCCTGCTCTGCCATTCAACAAGATCATGGCTGATCTGGCCGTGCACTCAGCTCCACTTACCCGCCTGCTCCCCATAACCCTTAATTCCCTTATTGGTTAAAAATCTATCTATCTGTGATTTGAATACATTCAATGAGCTAGCCTCAACTGCTTCCCTGAACAGAGAATTCCACAGATTCGCAACCCTCTGGGAGAAGAAATTCCTTCTCAACTCGGTTTTAAATTGGCTCCCCGGTATTTTGAGGCTGTGCCCCCTAGTTCTAGTCTCCCCGACCAGTGGAAACAACCTCACTGCCTCTATCTTGTCTATCCCTTTCATTACACCATCATCCCCCACCATCAAAATCCTGGGGGTCACCATTGACCAGAAATGTAACTGGACCAGCCTCATAAATACTGTGGCAACAAGAGCAGGTCAGAGGCTGGGTATTCTGTGGCGAGTGTCTCATCTCCAGACTTCCCAAAGCCTTTCCACCATCTACAAGGCACAAGTCAGGAGTGTGATGGAATACTCTCCACTTTCCTGGATGAGTGCAGCTCCAACAACACTCAAGAAGTTCGACACCATCCAGAACAAAGCAGCCCGCTTGATTGACACCCCATCCACCACCTTAAACATTCACTCCCTCCACCACTAACGTACCGTGGCTGCAGTGTGTACCATCTACAAGATGCACTGCAGCAGCGTACCAAGGCTTCTTCAGCAGCACCTCCCAAACCTGCACCCGCGATCTCTCACACCATCCTGACTTGGAAGTATATCGCCGTTCCTTCATTGTCACTGGGTTAAAATCCTGGAACTCCCTAACAGCGCTGTGGAAGTACCTTCACCACACGGACTGCAGCGGTTCAAGAAAGCGGCTCACCGCCACCTTCTCAAGGGGCAATTAGGGATGGGCAGTAAATGCCGGCCTTGCCAGCGATGCGCACATCCCAGGAACAAAAAAAAGGAAGATCTTGCATTCATATAGCATCTTTCATGTCTTCAGGATGTCCCAAAGCACTGAACAGCTAATTAATTAATTACTTTTGAAATGTTGTCACTTACTATATGAGCAAATGTGACAGCCAAATTATGCACAACAATGTCTCACAAACAGCAATGAGATACATGGCCAGTTGATCTAATTTTGATGGTGTTGATTGAGGATTGAGGGATAAATGGTAGCCAGGACACTGGAAACGTGGGATATTTGCATCCACCCGAGCACGCACATCATCATCACTGGTCGACAATTGTCGGAACTCCTGTGACACCTCTTTATTCATCTTGCAAAATGGTAATTCCTCTTTTGGTGATTTCTGTATCCTTTACAAGTTGAGTATTGTACTTAATTCTAGGCCTTCCTCTCTTTTGCAGGCACATATGGGGATAGAAATTCACCTCCGCCTGAAACGGGGCGCACCTACCGTTCTTTGCTGGTCATTACCGCCGCAATCATTGGATCGTAATTCAGCATTTTTGCTGGAAAAGTGGAGTGAAGCGGTATTGGTTGGCGGGAATCGGCAGTTTGCAGCGGTCTGGGTGTGGAGTGGCATTTGGACCGCGGAATTCACCGACTGCTGACTTGCTGCTAACAATCCAGCTGCTCCTTGGCCTTCTTAAAGGGCAGAATTTGCAGCTAGGCCCCAAGCAAAGAAGGCGTTTGAGTCACGGACATGACTAATGCACCAGTAGCAAGGAGAGCAGCCAGATTTCTCAGCCTCCACAATGAGGCCTCTGTGGAGTACAGATTGAGGCCCTCCACCACACAATAGCATTCAATGCCGCTATGAAAAGGGCGAGTGAGAAAGCGTGGAGAACTCTGAAAAATTTTCAGCCAAAAAATGGAGATGCACGCAACATGCCTTTGGAGTCCGCTGGCACAGTGCACCGACATAAAAAACTGTCGAGGGCACCGACAGGCAGCCGATTTAACTTTTGAAAATTAACTTAGGTTCCGGGGCAGAGAGGCTGCGATGCGCGCTCTGATGATGTCTGTTGTGTATTGATGCCTGGGGTCACCAGACACCAGAGGGTGCTACTGTCGGAGGTCATCGGGCTGTATGTGCGTCTGCGCGGTCACGGGTGTATATAAGCGCGGATACTATGTCACGCGGGTACTTTGGGCGTGAATAAAAATGGATCAGGTTTACACCTGACGCGTTTACAGTAACAAGGCTCTTGAGGCATTACATTTGGCGACGAGGTAAATTAAGAACCTTCGCATATATAATGGGCACTATTGGAATTCTTCATGAATTCGTGGATGGCGAGGATTGGGCGGATTTTGTTGACCGCCTGGATCAATATTTTGTGGCCAACAAAATGGAGGGAGAGGCTGACGCAGTTCGGCGCAGGGCGGTTTTCCTCACCGTTTGTGGTCAGAAAGTTTACGGCCTCATGAAGAACCTGTTCGCGCCTTTATGTCCAAAGGACAAAGAGTACCAGGATTTGTGTGCTTTGGTGCGTGACCATCTTAAGCCAAAAGAGGGGATCATCATCTCACGCTATCGCTTCTACACGCATGTTCGTGCTGAGGGCCAGGATGTGTCGGGACTCGTCTTGCTGAGTCGTGTAAGTTCAGGAACATGTTGGAAGACATGTTGAGAGATTTCTTCATAACAGGCATCAACCACGATGTGATTCTTTGGAAGTTATTGGCCGAAGAGAAGCTGGATTTGAGCAAGGCCATCGCAACTGCCCAGGCATGCATGACGACTGATGATAATTTGAGGCAGATGTCATCGAAGAGTCAGAGCTCCACGGCAGGTACTGTAAACAAGATTGTGTCGTCTTCTGGCAGAGCTGCTTATGGCAGGGCCTACTCGACTGTTTATGTGAAACCTGTAGCTGCTCAGTGTCCGCCAACTGGTACGAATCCAATTTCACCCTGTTGGTGTTGTGGGGGCAATCATCGGCCTCATCAGTGGCGGTTTAAACAGTACTCCTGCAATGGCTGTTCGAAAGTGGGGCATCTTCAAAAAATGTGCCCACAACTGAGCAAACTCATCACATTGTTGATAATGACCAGTCCAGTGCTAGCCCGGATACACAGCCCAAGGAGGAAGTGTATGGTCTGTATTCGTTCTTGGCAAAGAGCCAGCCGATAATTGTTAATGTGAAGCTGAATGGCGTGCCTGTCTCAATGGAGCTGGACATGGGTGTGAGTCAGTTGATAATGAGCTAAAGGACATTTGACAAGCTGTGGGACACTGAGGCTGTGAAGCCTAAGCTGAGTCCAGTCAATGCCAAGTTGAGTACTTACACTAAGGAACTCATACCGGTGATTGGCAGTGCAGTAGTCAAGGTGTCAGATGATGGTGTGGTTCAAGATCTACCATTATAGATCGTCCCAGGTAATGGTCCAACACTGTTCGGCAGGAATTGGCTCGAGAAAATCAAGCTGAACTGGAATGATGTCAAAGCGTTATCCTCGGTGGATGCTACTTCGTGTGCTCAAGTGTTGAAGAAGTTTCCTTCTTTGTTTGAACCGGGCATTGATACATTTACTGGAGCCAAGGTGCAGATTCACCTGGATTCTGATGCAAGGCCTGTCTATCATAAAGCTCGGTCTGTTCCCTACATGATGAGGGAGAAAGTTGAAATTGAGCTTGACAGACTCCAAAGTGAAGGAGTCATATCACCGGTCGAGTTTAACGAGTGGGCCAGTCCTATTGTTCCTGTGTTGAAGATTGATGGCACTGTCAGGATTTGTGGAGACTACAAGGTTGTGATAAACCGATTTTCGAAACAGGATCAGTATCCATTACCGAAGGCTATTCAACCACAAATCGGCGAACACAAGACTCTGCCGTGTGGCTGCTACTTTCCAACGGTAACAGGCCTCATCGAGAGTCCGAATTTCGGCCCCGTGGCCTCAGTTTTAAAAGTTAGTTGGGTAGAAATTCACCTCCGCTGGAAATGGGTCGCACCTCCCGATTTTCCTGTGTTTTCACCACCGCGATGGATGAGGTGGTCTCTTGCGCAAAATTCAGTTCTTTTGGCTTTTTTTTTTCGGGCAGAGCAGTAGTCGGTCATAATGGGGGCGGAAGTGGAGTCTATGCTGCTGCCATTCATCAGCGTAGTTCGGTCCACTGGGCCACCAGGGAAGGTTTTAGCTGGGCCAGCGGCCTGGCACCCAAGAGACAGTGCTAGGCTGCCTGTTGGCGGCCCGGCTGAACCCGGGAGCATAATTGCCATAATTGCTGACAAAAAAAATAAGATGGCGGCAGTGCGCCCTCGCCTTTGATGGCAGCCACAGCGCCATTTTATACACAGTGCACCCACAGAAAGAACTGCCAGGGGCACCACTCAGCGGCCGCAAGCATTTTTTCAGTGAATATAGCTTGCGCTTTGATGACGTACTTAGGAGGGTTCGGGAGCAGCGAGGCGGAAGTGGGGACTGCCGGAAAAACCACCGAGGAGAAGATTGCGAGCAGCGGCCATTCGATAGAAAATCGGCGACCACTCGACTCCGCCGCAAGACCGCTGCTTCCCGGCGGTAACAGGCCTTCATCATCACAGGCAGTTCCTCGGAATCAAGGAAGACTTGCTTCCACTCTTAAAATGAGTCCTTAGGTGGCTGTACAGTCCAATACAGGTGGGACAGACAGTGGTTGAGGGAAGGGGTGGGTGGGACTGGTTTGCCGCACGCTCCTTCCGCTGTCTGCGTTTGGTTTCTGCATGCTCTCGGGGTGCTCAGCGCCTTCCCGGATGCACTTCCTCCACTTAAGGCCAGGGACTCCCAGGTGTCAGTGGGGATGTCGCACTTTATCAGGGAGGCTTTGAGGGTGTCCTTGTAGCGTTTCCACTGCCCACCTTTGGCTCGTTTGCCGTGAAAGAGTTCCGAGTAGAGCGCTTGCTTTGGGAGTCTCGTCTCTGGCATGCGAACTATGTGGCCTGCACAGCGGAGCTGATCAAGTGTGGTCAGTGCTTCAATGCTGGGGATGTTGGCCTGGTCGACACCTCAAGATGCTGGAGAAATAACACCAACGATGTCTCCGCAAGATCCTACTGGCCTCATCAGGAGGCTGAATTTCGGCCCCGGCAACTCCAACAATGCAATACTCCCTCAGCATGGGCTGAAATGCCAGCCTGGAGTATGTGCTGAGATCCTGGCGTGGGCCTGAATCCATAACCTACTGACACAGAATTGCAAGTGCTACCACTGAGCCAGGATTGACAACTTGAGCTTCAGAATCTGAAGTTATATACTGTACATATTTTTTAGGCACCATGGAGTCTCAGGTCGCGACTGTGATAGGGAGCTTGTCATGTATTCAACTGTCATTGTAACCCATGTATAAACTGACCTACGATGTACACTGTAAGAACATTGACCACTAGGTGGTGAACTTATGGGAGACACTCCTAACCTGGACTTTCAGGTATAAAAGGGGAAGCTCCACTCACTTTCATCACTTCAGTGCTGACTAATAAAGGTTACTGGTCACAGAGTGACCTTCTCTCTAGTATGGGCCTCGTGTGCATTTATACTGTATCGTAAGAACATATTATTGGCGACGAGAAACGGAATTAAACCATGCGAGCATGGCCACTAGAAGCATAGACGAGAGGTTTGGGATGATTTTATTGAGAGACTACAGCAAAGTTTCATCACTGAGGAATGGCTGGGACAGGATTCGGCCGACAAACGCAGGGCTCATCTCCTGACGGTTTGTGGGTCCAGGATGTACTCCCTGATGAAGGACCTTCTAGCGCCACAGAAGCCGGCGGACAAGACTTTTGATGAGCTCAGTAAATTGATCGGGGAACACTTTAGACCGGCGAGCAGCGTGCACATGGCAAGACACCGGTTTTACACGCACCGGCGGCGAGAAGAGCAAAGCGTTCCAGATTTCGTGGCAGACCTCTGGCGACTGGCGAGCCTATGTAAGTTCCCAGATGCATGCAGAGCGGAGATGTTGCGAGACTTTTTTATTGAGGGCATCGGGCACGCTGGGGTTTTCAGGAAACCGATTGAAACCAAAGACTTGAACCTGGAAACGGCGGCCTTGATGGCCCAGACATTTATCTCAGGGGAGGAAGAGACCAGAATTATGTTTGACAAAAATCTTGGTTTAAATGCAGCAAATGGACAGGGAGTCAACATTGTTAACGCGGGACACAGTTCTCCAGGCAGGCAGGGGCAATCGGACATGCCCGAGCATGTAGTCGAAACCAAAGGGGGAATTTAACAGAGACAATGGCTAGCTGAACGGCGATTCATGCCGTCGCAAGGGACAATGCGGCCAGTAATGGGGCCATCAACACCTGTTAATGGTGCGCTTAAGGACAGTTACAGAGACAGTCAGAGACGATCGACTGGTAATGGACCTTTCGTTTCCAACAATGGCTCATGTTGGAGGTGTGGAGGCAAACACCCAGCCAGAGCTTGCAAGTGTCAGCAATATACCTGCAGAAATTGCAACATCAGCGGTCACTTGGCGCGTATGTGCAGGAATTTTTGGCTAAGATCATGCGTAACTGACCTGACAGGGGAGTAACCATGACCCAAAAGTGGTTCTCCCTGGATCAGGAAGGTGGTTCTCCTATGCTTTTTGGAAATAGGAGGTGGGTGGGGTGGATTGACCTATCCACCTCCACGGAGGTGTGTGGGGGGCCTGACCCATCCACCTCCATGGCACGAACCTGGTATTGCAGTACTTCCAGGAACGGTGCAGTGGCTCTAGGCCTTTTGGCTAAGAGCATTGGCGCAGAGTGATCCTTGATGTGTGCAAGGTGACCTCTGGCGTTTGTGATTTGACAAAGAATTGGAAAGATTGGCAACGAAAATTTTTTTTAAAAATTAAAAAAAATAAAAATAAAAAAAAGTATGTGCAGGAAGCCTGCAGCCAGGTTGATGTACAAGGAGGACGGGCCCGATGTAAGCCCTACGAGGCCAAATGAACACTGGGGGAAATCGCTGGAAGCTGAAGTTCAGCGAGTTCATGTGGAGCACGTATTCAGTTCATACACCAGGATGTCACCGAAAATGATGAAAGTGCTCCTCAATGGCATCCTAGTATCAATGGAGCTAGACACAGGGGCCAGCCAGTTGCTGATGAGTATCAAACAGTTCAAAAGGTTGTGGGTGTCCAAAGCCAGGAGGCCAAAATTATTGCCAATTGACGCAGAGCTACGGACATATACAAAGGAGATCATTCCGGTGCTAGGCAGCGCCATGGTAGTCGTGCCCCACAAAGATTCGGAGAACAGGTTGCCACTCTGGATTGTCCTGGGGGACGGTCCCGCACTACTGGGGAGGAGTTGGCTTGCTGTCATGAACTGGAAATGGGGCGATGTCAATGCAATTTCCTCTGTGGAGCGAGTATCATGCTCACAGATCCTGGACAAATTTGACTCATTATTTCAATCCAGCATTGGCACTTTCATGGGGACCAAAGTAGTGATTCACATAAACCAGGACGCCAGGCCAGTACACCACAAGGTCAGAGTGGTGCCGTACGTGATGCGTAAAAAGATAGAAGGCGAATTGGACCGCCTGCTGAGGGAAGGCATCATCTCGCCAGCTGAATTCAGTGACTGGGCGAGCCCGATTGTGCCGGTGCTCAAGGCGATGGGTCGGTCAGGCTATGTGGTGATTACAAGGCCACCATCAATCGTGTGTCACTCCAAGACCAGTTCCCGCTATCGAGAGCTATCTTGACAAACTTTTTTCAAAATTGGACCTGACCTCAGCTTACATGACCCAGGAGCTGGCGAGTGAGTCGAAGAAGCTGACCACCATCACAACGCACAAAGGGTTGTTTGAGTACAACAGATGTCTGTTCGGGATTCGCTCGGCCGCCGCGATCTTTCAACGCAATATGAAAAGCCTCCTCAAGTCGATTCCAAGGACGATGGTTTTTCAAGACGACATCCTCATCACGGGTTGCGATACTGAAGAACACCTCCACAACCTGGAGGATGTGCTACGCAGACTGGACCGGGTAGGGCTGCGACTGAAAAAGGCGAAGTGCGTCTTCCTAGCTCCAGAGGTAGAATTCCTGGGAATGAGGGTAGCAGCACACGGGATCATACGTACTGAGTCCAAAACGGAAGTGATCCAGAGAACACCCAGACCCCGCAACACGACAGAGCTGCGTTCGTTCCTGGGGCTCCCTAACTATTTTGGTAACTTTCTTCCCAAATTGAGTACGCTGTTAGAGCCGCTACATGTACTCCTACGCAAAGGTCATGATTGGGTCTGGGGGGACAGCCAGGAAAGGGCTTTTGATAGAGCACGCAATTTATTATGCTTCAGAAATCTGTTAACGCTATATGACCCATGTAAGAAACTTGTTTTAACGTGCGATGCGTCGTCCTATGGGGTCGGGTGTGTGTTGCAGCATGTTAATACCAAGGTTCAGTTACAGCCGGTAGCTTATGCCTCCAGAAGTCTGTCCCAGGCAGAAAGGGGCTATGGGATGATAGAAAAGGAAGCGCTTGCATGTGTATATGCAGTAAAAAAAATGCACCAGTACCTGTTTGGCAGGAAATTTGAGCTGGAGACAGATCACAAACCCCTAACATCCCTTTTGGCTGACAACAAGGCCATAAATGCAAATGCATCGGCCCGCATACAGAGGTGGGCATTCACGTTAGCCGCCTATGACTGTACTATTCGGCACAGACCGGACACTGAAAACTGTGCTGATGCACTCAGCAGGCTCCCACTAGCCACCACCGAGGGGGCAACCGAGCATGCTGCTGAGATGGTCATGGATATTGAAGCTTTCCAAAGCGAAGGCTCACCCGTGACAGCCCGTCAGATCAAAGTCTGAACAAATGGAGACCCGCTACTGTCTTTAGTCAAGAAATGTGACCTGAATGGGGACTGGGCAGCCACGTACAGGGCATGCCCTGAGGAATTTAAACCATTTCACAGGCGCAAGAATGAACTCTCGATTCAAGCCAATTGCCTACTATGGGGAAACCGAGTAGTCATGCCCCAGATGGACAGAGAGGCGTTCATCAGAGAACTCCACAATGAGCACCCGGGCATTGTCATGATGAAGGCAATTGCCAGGTCACACATTTGGTGGCCAGGGATAGATGCAAACCTGGAACTTTGTGTTTGCAGGTGCAACACGTGTGCCCAGCTGGGCAATGCACCCAGGGAAGCCCCTCTTAGCCCCTGGTCCTGGCCCGCCAAGCCATGGTCATGCATCCATGTGAACTACACAGGCCCTTTCATGGGAAAAATGTTTTTGGTTGTAGTAGACGCCTACTCCAAATGGATCGAGTGTGACATTTTTAATTCATGCACATCCTCTGCCACGATAGATAGTCTAAGGGCAATGTTCGCCGCCCATGGTCGACCGGACGTCTTGGTCAGCGACAATGGCCCGTGCTTTACAAGCATTGAATTTCAGGACTTCATGGCAGGAAATGGTATCAACCATGTCAGAACGGCACCGTTCAAGCCGGCCTCAAACGGCCAGGCGAAACAAGCAGTGCAGATAATCAAACAGAGGATGCTCAGAATCCAAGGGGGTTCCCTACAAAGCCGCTTATCACACCTCCTGTTGGCCAATAGATCCCGACCACACTCGCTCACAGGTGTTCCACCCGCAGAGCTGCTAATGAAAAGGATGCTCAAAACCAGGTTATCCCTTATACACCCCACCATGAAAGAAATTGTTGAGAGCAGGCGCCAGTCACAATGTGACTACCATGACAGGAATGTGAGGACGCGATGTATTGATGTCAATGACCCTGTCTTTGTCCTCAACTACGCTGCAGGCCTCAAATGGCTCGCAGGCACTGTGATTGCCAAAGAGGGGAATAGGATTCTGATAGTTAAACTTACCAATGGACAAATCTGCCACAAACACGTGGATCAAACAAAAGCAGGTTCAGCAACCCCATAAAAGAAGTAGAGGAAGAACACGACGTAGAGTTCACTCCACCACAGGTGACCGAACACTGGAACCAAGCGGAGGAGAGCCCAGTCACTGTGGGCAGTCCGGACAGTCCTGAGACACCGCAAACAGCAGACACTCAGGCCAGAGCCCAACAACTGGAGCCCCAACTCAGGCGCTCTACAAGGGAGCGTAAACCAGCAGAGAGACTTAACTTGTGATCCCAATAAGACTTTGGGGGGGAAGTGATGTCATGTATTCAACTGTCATTGTAACCTATGTATAAACTGACCTAAGTTGTACACTGTGAGAACATTGACCACTAGGTGGTGAACTTGTGGGAGACGCTCCTAACCTTGTCTTTCAGGTATAAAAGGGGAAGCTCCACCCACTTTCATCACTTCAGTGCTGGCTAATAAAGGTTACTGGTCACAGAGTGACCTTCTCTCAAGTATGGGCCTCGTGTGCATTTATACTGTATAGTAAGGACATATTAGAGCTAAATGGATGAATCGTGTAACTGAAGCCATGGCCAACAGCAGTCTTTAATCCTCAGACTGCATTGCCTCTGGATACAAAGATGTCAATCAAATTAGACTTAAAAGCCATAGGGGCAATCACCCAGATACTTGACTTCGAGCAGATTCTCACCACCCCTCCCTCCCCCCCCACCGAACTCAAAGCAAAGTGGGACAGCCATTACAGTTAATGGTCCTGACTCGTATTCAACACTAGCAAACTCACATACATTGTCCATGGAAACAAATACACTATTTTCTCTTGACAGGGGATTGGCCACAAGTAACAGTACAATCAGAGGTGAGTAATCTCCCTTTAAAGCTAGCACCTACTCCCGGTCTGTTTATTCCTCTCTTCCCTCTACATACAAAGACAAAATAATTATTTTCAGAAGCCCAGTTTGATACATGGCCTGGTTAAAAATTCAGATAAAAAGATAAAATATCTATATATTTATATGAATTGAAACAATATTTGTCACATTGGGAAATAATCACTAAAGGCTTACAACTTTATGTAACTGACAGAGGGGTGAATTTTCAAGATACCGCGTACCTATATATTTCATAAAACATATTGGGCTGTATTGCCCTCATCAATTATTTATTTGGCTGTAAAACGCTTTGGCACATCCTGAGGTTGTGAAAGGCCCTACATAAATTCAAGCTCGTTCTTTTATAAATCAGTTGAGATAATGGTCAAACTTTAGAGTACCCTAGTTAGACTGCACCTTGAATACTGCATCCAGTTCTGAATGCTAGGAATCAACAAGGACATTCCAGCACTGGCGGCAGTGCAGAGAAGAGTCAGGAGGCTAATCCTCAGTGTCAGGGATCTGAGTTATGAGGAAAGAATGGAGAAACTTTCCAGGAACCGACACAGAGGTATATAAGATTACGAAGGGTATAGAAAAGGTTAACCGGAACAGAACAAGGGGACACGGGTTCAAACTAGAGAAGGGTACTTTTAGGACAGACATCAGAAAATTCTTCTTCAAACAAAGAGTGGTCAGCATGTGGATTACATTTCCAGGCAGAGTAATGCAGGTAAAACATTGGGAGCAATTAAAACAACAACTGGATGCTGTAATAGGATGACATTAGGATCTCTCTGAGATGGATGAGTCAAGATGGACTGAAACAGTTCTCTTCATCTTGTAAACTAAAATGAGCAAAAGTAGGAATTTCTGCCTCAGAAATATTATTGTGATCTGTGTGTAGCCTCGAATCACCTTTATATGACATACAATCACAGAATGATATGACAGGAGTCAGCCATGGCTCAGTGGGTAGCACTCTTGCCTTCTGAGGCAGAAGGTTGTGGGTTCAAGTCCCAGAGACTGGAGCATATAAATCTAGGCTGGCACTCCAGTGCAGCACTGAGGGAGTGCTGCAATGTTGGAGATGCTGTCTTTCAAATTAGATGTTAAACTAAGGCCTCAATGTTTCCTCAGGTGGATGTAAAAGATCCCATGGCACTATTTTGAAGAAGAGCAGAGGAGTTATCCCCGGTGTTCTGGCTAATATTTATTCCTCAATCAATATAACAGAAACAGATTATCTGGTCATTGCTGTTTGTGGGAGCTTGCTGTGCGCAAATTGGCTGGCTTGTTTCCTACATTACAATAGCAACTACACTTCAAAGTACTTCACTGACTGTAAACCGCTTTGAGATGTCAGGTGGTCGTGAAAGGCGTTATATAAATGTAAATCTTTCAACAACAAGCAATATTTGTATATCATCATCATCATAGGCAGTCCCTCGGAATCGAGGAAGACTTGCTTCCACTCTTAACACGAGTTCTTAGGTGACTGTACAGTCCAATACGAGAACCACTGTCTCTGTCACAGGTAGGACAGATAGTTGTTGAAGGAAGGGGTGGGTGGGACTGGTTTGCCACACACTCTTTCCACTGCCTGCGCTTGATTTCTGCATGCTCTCGGTGATGAGATTCAAGGAGCTCAGCACCCTCCCAGATACACTTCCTCCACTTAGGGACCAAAGCACCTTTAATGTAGTAAATTGTCCCAATACACTTCACAGGAGTGTTATCAAAATTTGACACGAGCTACATAAGGAGATAATAGGGCAGTTGAGGCAGATTTTTTTTGGAGTGTTGTAAATGAGGAAAGCGAGGTAGCGAGGCGGAGAGGTTTAGGGAGAGAATTCCAGAGCTTAGGGCCTTGGTAGCTGAAGGCACGGCCACCAATGGTGGAGCGATTGAAATCAGGGATTCTCAAGAGGCCATAATTAGAGGAGCGCAGATATCTCAGAGGGTTGTGGGGCTGTAGGAGATTATAGAGATAGGGAGGGGTGAGGCCATGGAGGGATTTGAAAACAAAGATGAGAATATTAAAATCGAGCATTGCTTAACCAGGAGTCAATGTAGGTCAACGAGCACAGATGTGATGGATGAGCGGGACTTGGTGCGAGTTAGGACACGGGCAGCAGAGTTTTGGATGACCTCAAGATTAGAGTGTAGGAGGCCAGCCAGGAGTGTGTATGAATAGCAAAGTCTAGAGGTAACAAAGGCATGTGTGAGGGTTTCAGCAGTAGATGAGCTGAGGCAGGGATGGAGTCGTACGATGTTCCAGAGGTGGACATAGGCGATCTTAGTGATGGTGAGGTATAGCACAGAAGGAGGCCATTTGGCACATTCTGCATGTGCCGGCCCTTTGAGCTATCTGATTAGTCTCACTCCCCCGCTCTTTCCCCATAGGCTTGTAAAATTTTTCTCTTCAAGTATTTATCTAATTTTCTTTTGAAAGTTACTATTGAATCTGCTTCCACCACCCTTTCAGGCAGCGCATTCCAGATCACAACTCGCTTTGTAAAAAAATGATTCCTCATGTCGTCTCTGGTTCTTTTGTCAATCACCTTAAATCTGTGTCCTATGGTTACCAATCCTTCTGCCACTGGAAGTGGTTTCTCCTTATTTACTCTAACAAAATCGTTCATGATTTTGAACACCTCTATCAAATCTCCTCTTCACCTTCTCTGCTCTTAAGAGAGTAAACCCAGCTTCTCCAGACTCTCCACATAACTGAAGTCCCTCATCCCTGGTCCTATTTTAGTAAATCTCTTCTGCACGTCCTTCCTAAAGTGTGGTGCCCAGAATTGAACACAATACTCTATTCCTCTATTAATGAAGCCAAAGATCCCATATGCTTTGGTGACAGCCTTCTCAACTAGACCTGCCACCGAGAAAGATTTGTGTACGCACACCCCCAGGTATCTCTGTTCCTGCACCCCCTTTAAAATTGTACCATTCAGTTCATATTACCGTCGCTCACTCTTCCTGCCAAAATGTATCACTTCACACTTCTCTACATTAAATTTCATCTGCTATGTGTCTGCCCATTTTACCAGTCTGTCTATGTCCTCCTGAACCTTCATCAACCTTCTCCATTATTTCATCAACGAATTTGATCAAGTTAGTGAAACACGATTTGCCTTTAACAAATCCGTGCTGGCTTTCATTAGCCAGCTCATACTTTTCCAAATGCCAATTCATTTTGTCCTGGATTGTTGAGGAGAATTTTATCCCTCAAAACCGTGTGCATTTGGGTCTGGTGGGATGTTAAAAGGTTAAGAATTTCAAGCCTGAATCCAACCCACCACGAACCCACCCACTTCCGGTTTTAACAGAGGCAGCACAGGGGGCGGGAGACTAACCCGCTCCAGGAGGCGGGTGGTTCCATTCAATATTTTAATCAGGCCGTGTGCCTCACATTTTGTTCTCCATTTTAGGTTTAACCCTGGCCAGTCAGGTTTCCCAGGCCTCGGGAAACCCGGCAACTGAAGGGAGGGCAAGACTGCTGGATCCAGCAGGTAATTGCCTTTCCAGCACTGCTTGTGAGCCAGGAGGAGCAAATATCGCTACTGCCTCCTCCTTTGCTGTTACATTGGCAGCATCCTCTTCTCTAATAAAGACAGATGTAAAGTATTCATTTCGTACCTCATCCTACGCTCTGGCTCCTCAAGAAGATCTTCTTTTGATCCCTAATCGGCCCCACCCTTCCTTTGACTAAACCCCTTTAATATTCACTTGAAAATGCTTGAAACTATCATTAAGGAAGAAATAGCGGGACATCTTGATAGGAATAGTGCAATCAAGCAGACGCAGCATGGATTCATGAAAGGGAAATCATGTTTAACTAACTTACTGGAATTCTTTGAGGATATTACGAGCATGGTGGATAGAGGTGTACCGATGGATGTGGTGTATTTAGATTTCCAAAAGGCATTCGATAAGGTGCCACACAAAAGGTTACTGCCGAAGATAAAGGTACGCGGAGTCAGAGGAAATGTATTAGCATGGATAGAGAATTGGCTGGCGAACAGAAAGCAGAGAGTCGGGATAAATGGGTACTTTTCCGGTTGGAAATCAGTGGTTAGTGGTGTGCCACAGGGATCAGTGCTGGGACCACAACTGTTTACAATATACATAGATGACCTAGAAGAGAGGACAGAGTGTAGTGCAACAAAATTTGCAGATGACACTAAGATTAGTGGGAAAGCGGGTTGTGTAGAGGACTCAGAGAGGCTGCAAGGAGAGTTGGACAGGTTAAGTAAATGGGGTAAGGTTTGGCAGATGGAATACAATGTCGGAAAGTGTGAGGTCATCCACCTTGGGAAAAAAAACAGTAAAAGGGAATATTATTTGAATGGGGAGAAATTACAACATGCTGTGGTGCAGAGGGACTTGGGGGTCCTTGTGCATGAATCCCAAAAGGTTAGTTTGCAGGTGCAGCAGGTAATCAGGAAGGCAAATGGAATGTTGGCCTTCATTGCGAGAGGGATGGAGTACAAAAGCAGGGAGGTGTTGCTGCAACTGTATAAGGTATTAGTAAGGCCGCACCTGGAGTACTGCGTGCAGTTTTGGTCACCTTACTTAAGGAAGGATATACTAGCTTTGGAAGGGGTACAGAGACGATTCACTAGGCTGATTCCGGAAATGAGGGGGTTACCTTATGATGATAGGTTGAGTAGACTGGGTCTTTACTCCTTGGAGTTCAGAAGGATGAGGGGTGATCTTATAGAAACATTTAAAATCATGAAAGGGATAGACAAGATAGAGGCAGAGAGGTTGTTTCCATTGGTAGGGGAGACTAGAACTAGGGGGCACAGCCTCAAAATACGGAGGAGCCAATTTAAAACCGAGTTGAGAAAGAATTTCTTCTCCCAGAGGGTTGTGAATCTGTGGAATTCTCTGCCCAAGGAAGCAGTTGAGGCTGGCTCATTGAATGTATTCAAGTCAAAGATAGATAGATTTTTAACCATTAAGGGAATTAAGGGTTACGGGGAGAGGGCGGGTAAGTGGAGCTGAGTCCACAACCAGATCAGCCATGATCTTATTGAATGGCGGAGCAGGCTCGAGGGGCTAGATGGCCTACTCCTGTTCCTAATTCTTATGTTCTTATGTTCTTATGTTCACGTGTTTATAAAAGACTTTAGGGTTCCCTTTTATGTTGGCTGCTAATCTATTCTTATATCTTCTCTTTGCCCCTCTTAATGCCTTTTTTAGATCTTCTCTGTACTTTCCCTTTACAGCTTGGTTCTCTACTTTTTAAAAATTATTTGTATACAGGATGTGGGCGTCGTATGCAAAGCATTTATTGTCCTTCCCTTATAAGGTGGTGGTGAGCCGCCTACTTGAACCTTGTGGTGAAGTTACTAACACAGGGGATGTCCCACAGTGACTTAGTCGCAACGGTTTGGTACAACTGAGTGGCTCGCTGGGCTATTTCAGAGGGCAGTTAAGAGTCAACCACATTGCTGTGGGTCTGGAGTCACATATAGGCCAGACCGGGTAAGGACGGCAGGTTTCCTTCCCTAAAGGACATTAGTGAACCACATGGGTTTTTACCACAATCCGTTACTGATACTAGCTTGCATTATGAACCTTAAAATTGTCATAAGCCTGCTTGTTCTGTCTCATTTTAACCTCGATATCTTTAGTCAAGCCAATTCACCAAGTCTGGAAGCTTTGACACTCATTCACTCACTGCCAGCCACAGCAAGCTTGCCAAAGCTCACTCGTTTTGGCACTCATCTAAAACAAAAAACAAACACTAAATTATCTCATTCTTTCTTCCCCTAACCTTTCCCCCAGTGCTGACAGCCCAGCCCTGGGCAACTTTCGTTTTGGCCTTGCAGGGAGACGCCTCGCGGGGGCGCGCTCTGCGCGTGTGCGAGCGGGCGCGCCCCCGGGAATGTAGTGGCGAGCCGGGGGCGCGCTCCCCTGTATCAGTCGCGAGCCGGACGCCGAGCGAGAGACAGACAGAGAGAGACAGAGACAGAGAGAGAGAGAGAGAAAGGCTCAAGATGGAAGGAGGTGCGTACGGAGCAGGCAAGGCTGGCTCTGCTGTTGACCCCATCTCTTTCCTCAAACAACCCCAAACCATTCTCCGCATCTTCAGCTGGGTAAGGCAGAGGCGTTTCAGAAATGCAATAGTTTATTTTTAAATGGAAAATAAATTCAATATGTGACCTTTATAAAATTGTGGAATGAGAATTAGAGGCATCACCTGCCTGGTTAGAGATTTTTTGGGGGGAATCCAGGTACTGTCGTGATCCCCATTCAAAGGGGACACATCAGTAAAATGCATTTTGTCCCCTCCCGTCCTATTTTGTGTATCTATCTTTGTCGTTCTGGTAGCAGATACGTGAAATGTCGAGATAATTTAATCATTATTAAAACATAGCTGTGTAGATCGGAATAGAACGCCCAGGTATTGCTGTAATACTAATTATTTGTTCAATCATGTACAAATACGTCAATTTTTTTCATGCATTTTTATTTATCTCCGGCTTTATTTTCGCAGCTGCCAAACCCATTTATAAAAATTAAGATAACAGCTTTTATGTGTTTGAGATGCAGACGATTTCTCAGTCTTAAAAACGTCGATAATACGGTTCTTGCTATTTTAATTTTTTTTTGCAATATTGTGCTTATTCTCCTTATTTCCACCTGTGGGGGAAACCAGATTCACTTCCGTATTTTATCTGCACTCGGTGATACATAACCAGAAGCTGTCAAAATTCGTTCTTTTTCATTCCAGTTGCTTGAGCATAGCATTGTTAGTTTATGTTTCAACGGAAATGTGTTACAATTAAAATGTTGTCTAAAGTCAGATTGATCGGTTGGATATGTTGCCATTCCATAGCCCTTTTGTAGCAAGAAGTGTTTTTTCCCCTTCCTTTTTGGTATTTCTTCAAATTAACACATGTTGCTAACTATAACCTCTGCAATACTAGGGGAACGTTTGGGAAATTCCTTATTTACATTTATTACTCAGTGTTACAGAAAGTTATATGCCAGTTGATTCAAACACATGGGCTCACAGGAAGTGCTTTACAAGGTTGCTTTCTCAATAGGGGTTCAGACAGCTTCATGAGCTGTGAACATAACTGACCAGAGAGGTTAAGTTGCAGTCTTCATTTTCCTCCCTGTTGTCTCTTTTTTTTTGACAATGTATCGTTTTGGGTGCTTATACAGATTATATTCATTCATAGGAACTTTTGTGCTATCAATCTGATATTTGATGATGTTTCCAGGCCAGTGCTGTCAACAAAAAGCGATTATTGAGATGCATTGAACAGTAGTTAACCAGGATTTGGCGGGCATTTCCATTTATTCGATAGTGGATTATTCCAATGTTTTGTCATGGTTTGCATATTTTAATCGCATCTAGCATATTCTGTTTTTATTTGTGCACAGTTGCTTATATTTTCAAAAATGGAAAAGTGTTTCTCGAAAGAGATAGGCCACTGTCAAAAGCACAGGCGCTTCTGATACTCTATGTATCACAAATTGTGGCATTGCTTCAGTTGTTCACGAGTGGGAGTATGCCCAGCACATTCTTGGATAAGACTTCATGCATCATTTACCGAGTGTGTTCTTATTGGCTGAGGTGAAGTCACAATTTCTGACTGTAAAATACTAAATTGGATGCCCAGTTGGGCGAATCTAATGTATGCCTTGTAAATGTACTGGGTTATCATCCCAGACAATGTCTCACGCATAAACTCGTACCCTGTGCCTCGCATGCTCTTACAATCACTCATCTTCCAGTCACCACGGCAATGTAAATGCAATTGAGACACAGGTGGGATGCCTTTTTCGGTATGCTGAAATCGATCTATTATTCATATCTAAAAAGCAAAGGTGAATCCTCATTTTCATTTATTAGTTAAAGCAATGCAGGCAGTTGTAGAATAGTTAATTCAATCCAGAAAGTAATGGGTTTCTAATGAGTGGGGTGGGAGTTGAACAAATAATAGAATAGGAAATAAAGCCATTCCCTTAAATATACTGCTTCAAGATTTTGCACTTTTGCTAATTACTTGTAACCACCAGAGCAAACAGAACGTTGTACTAATGGTGGTTTGTTGCAAGTGAATTTCACTTTTCCCTGTTGCGATTGGTTCACACTTCAGAGAAAACACATTGCGGTAACTCGCATTGTTGGTGAGATATTCTGTACTGCCTCCATAACAATTAAAGTCAAAAGTAGCATGTAATATAAATTATTCGCAGTGTCTGCTTATTCGCTGATGTTTCCCACAGCTTCTGTGCATTAATTAAGTTCTACACACGAGGATTAATCTTGTTGTGAAATGTTGCTTACAGTCCCATGGTGGTGAACATTTTGTAACAATTGATACACTTAGCTGACATTGCCGGCGAATCTCGTCATAAGGCGTGTTCTGCAGGAGGAATGCGCTGATATAGCGCTCAATTTGGACTCAGATTTTGTTTTTAATAATACCCACATGACTAATGTCTGTTTTTGAATGACACCCAGATAGAAGAAATATGCCGCGCTCCCTGCTGTTCTGCGCGCACATTATGTTGGCAAGATCTGTAGGGTGATGTCATTTGAGCGTATTTGCTAATTTTGGTCTTCTAGCAGCCTTCCACTATAAAGTTAATCTCCCGGGTACGGAGATTTGTGGGAGATACGAGAGGTTAAATACTTTGCATTGAAAATAATCCTCCCCCGCCCCCATTGCGTAGTTCAATTATTTGAACTCGCATTAGTGGGAATAAAAACAATGCTGTACAGTGTGAGAGGATGTCATGTGTTAGTTACATGTTGGTGAAATAGAATCGAAACAAAAGTGAATGAAAACACAAGCTGCTGACTTGTCATATGCCTGAAACAACCGAAAGTTCAATAGACATACCTTTTATTTAAAAATATAAAATGATACTGGCCATAATCAAAACATCACTGGCACTCATGCTGGGACTATTCACGTGGTGAATTATTTATAGTTTGAAAACATAAACTGGAAGCATCCCAGTAGAGCATCACTGTTAGTCCAATATGCTGTGTTTGACACTTTGCTTTTTCCACTCCATCCTATCCTGCTATAGAAACATAGAAACATAGAAAATAGGTGCAGGAGTAGGCCATTCGGCCCTTCGAGCCTGCACCACCATTCAATGAGTTCATGGCTGAACATGCAACTTCAGTACCCCATTCCTGCTTTCTCGCCATACCCCTTCATTCCCCCTAGTAGTAAGGACTACTTCTAACTCCTTTTTGAATATATTTAGTGAATTGGCCTCAACAACTTTCTGTGGTAGAGAATTCCACAGGTTCACCACTCTCTGGGTGAAGAAGTTTCTCCTCAATCTCGGTCCTAAATGGCTTACCCCTTATCCTTAGACTGTGACCCCTGGTTCTGGACTTCCCCAACATTATTAAGAACATAAGAACATAAGAACATAAGAATTAGGAACAGGAGTAGGCCATCTAGCCCCTCGAGCCTGCTCCGCCACCCAACAAGATCATGGCTGATCTGGCCGTGGACTCAGCTCCACTTACCCGCTCGCTCCCCATAACCCTTAATTCCCTTATTGGTTAAAAATCTATCTATCTATCTGTGATTTGAATATATTCAATGAGCTAGCCTCAACTGCTTCCTTGGGCAGAGAATTCCACAGATTCACAACCCTCTGGGAGAAGAAATTCCATCTCAACTCGGTTTTAAATTGGCTCCCCCGTATTTTGAGGCTGTGCCCCTTAGTTCTAGTCTCCCCGACCAGTGGTAACAACCTCTCTGCCTCTATCCTGTCTATCCCCTTCATTATTTTAAATGTTTCTATAAGATCACCCCTCATCCTTCTGAACTCCAACGAGTAAAGACTCAGTCTACTCAATCTATCATCATAAGGTAACCCCCTCATCTCCGGAATCAGCCTAGTGAATCGTCTCTGTACCCCTTCCAAAGCTAGTATATCCTTCCTTAAGGAAGGTGACCAAAACTGCACGCAGTACTCCAGGTGCGGCCTTACCAATACCGTGTACAGTTGCAGCAGGACCTCCCTGCTTTTCTACTCCATCCCTCTCGCAATGAAGGCCAACATTCCATTTGCCTTCCTGATTACCTGCTGCACCTGCAAACTAACTTTTTGGGTTTCATGCACAAGGACCCCCAGGTCCCTCTGCACTGCAGCATGTTGTAATTTCTCCCCATTCAAATAATATACCCTTTTACTGTGTTTTTTCCCAAGGTGGATGACCTCACACTTTCCGACATTGTATTCCATCTGCCAAACCTTAGCCCATTTGCTTAACCTGTCCAAATCTCCTTGCAGCCTCTCTGTGTCCTCTATACAACCCGCTTTCCCACTAATCTTTATGTCATCTGCAACTTTTGTTACACTACACTCTGTCCCCTCTTCCAGGTCATCTATGTATATTGTAAACAGTTGTGGTCCCAGCACCGATCCCTGTGACACACCACTAACCACCGATTTCCAACCCGAAAAGTACCCATTTATCCCGACTCTCTGCTTTCTGTTAGCCAGCCAATTCTCTATCCATGTTAATACATTTCCTCTGACTCCGCGTACCTTTATCTTCTGCAGTAACTTTTGTGTGGCACCTTATCGAATGCCTTTTGGAAATCTAAATACACCACATCCATCAGTACACCTCTATCCACCATGCTTGTTATATCCTCAAAGAATTCCAGTAAATTAGTTAAACATGATTTCCCCTTCATGAATCCGTGTTGCGTCTGCTTGATTGCACTACTCCTATCTAGATGTCCCGCTATTTCTTCCTTAATGATAGCTTCAAGCATTTTCCCCACTCCAGATGTTAAACTAACCGGCCTATAGTTACCTGCCTTTTGTCTGCCCCCCCTTTTTAAAAAGTGGCGTTACATTAGCTGCTTTCCAATCCAATGGCATCTCCCCAGAGTCCAGAGAATTTTGGTAGATTATAACGAATGCATCTGTTATAACTTCCGCCATCTCTTTTAATACCCTGGGATGCATTTCATCAGGACCAGGGGACTTGTCTACCTTGAGTCCCATTAGCCTGTCCAGCACTACCTCCCTAGTGATAGTGATTGTCTCAAGGTCCTCCCGTCCCACATTCCCATGACCAGCAATTTTTGGCATGGTTTTTATGTCTTCTACTGTGAAGACCGAAGCAAAATAATTGTTTAAGGTCTCAGCCGTTTCCACATTTCCCATTATTAAATCCCCCTTCTCATCTTCTAAGGGACCAACATTTACTTTAGTCACTCTTTTCCATTTTATATATCAGTAAAAGCTTTTACTATCTGTTTTTATGTTTTGCGCAAGTTTACATTCGTAATCTATCTTCCCCTTCTTTATTGCTTTCTTAGTCATTCTTTGCTGTCGTTTAAAATTTTCCCAATCTTCTAGTTTCCCACAAACCTTGGCCACCTCTTACGCATTGGTTTTTAATTTGATACTCTCCTTTATTTCCTTGGTTATCCACGGCTGGTTATCCCTTCTCTTACCGCCCTTCTTTTTCACAGGAATATATTTTTGTTGAGCACTATGAAAGAGCTCCTTAAAAGTCCTCCACTGTTCCTCAATTGTGCCACCGTTTAGTCTGTGTTCCCAGTCGACTTTAGCCAACTCTGCCCTCATCCCACTGTAGTCCCCTTTGTTTAAGCATAGTACGCTCGTTTGAGACACTACTTCCTCATCCTCAATCTGTATTACAAATTCAACCATACTGTGATCACTCATTCCAAGAGGATCTTTTACTAGGAGATCGTTTATTATTCCTGTCTCTTTACACAGGATCAGATCTAAGAAAGCTTGCACCCTTGTAGGTTCTGTAACATACTGTTCTAAGAAACAATCCCGTATGCATTCTATGAATTCCTCCTCAAGGTTACCCCATGCGATTTGATTTGACCAATCGATATGTAGGCTAAAATCCCCCATGATTACTGCCATTCCTTTTTCACATGCCTCCATTATTCCCTTGATTATTGCCCGCCCCACCGTGAAGTTATTTTTTGGGGGCCTATAAACTACGCCCACCAGTGACTTTTCCCCCTTACTATCTCTAATCTCCACCCACAATGATTCAACATTTTGTTCATTAGAGCCAATATCATCTCTCACAACTGCCCTGATATCATCCTTTATTAACAGAGCTACCCCACCTCCTTTCCCTTCTTGTCTATCTTTCTGAATTGTCAGATACCCCTGTATGTTTAATTCCCAGTCTTGGCCACCCTGCAACCATGTTTCTATAATGGCCACTAAATCATACCCATTTGTAATGATTTGTGCCGTCAACTCATTTACTTTATTTCGAATGCTGCGTGCGTTTAGGTAGAGTTTTTAAATACTAGTTTTTAAACCATGATTTTTAGTTTTGACCCCTCCTGCAGCCCCTTTATATTCATACATATTGTCCCTTCCTATCACCTTGTGATTTACACTTACCCCAGTGCTACTCTGCTCTGTTGCCTCCTGCCTTTTGCATTCTTTCTTGGGGTTCAGTTCATCTGAGCTCTCATCCACTCTAACTAGCTCAGAGCCCTCTCCTGGGTTCCTATCCCCTTGTCAAGCTATGTCTCTCAATCTTTTTGTTTCAGTGATTTAGAAAATAAAATGTTTTTCAATGGTCTTCTTTCGTATGGTAGCAGCCAAGCAAATCGAATGACAATATCTAAGTCAGATATCCAGAGCAAAGCTTCCGCAGTAACAGCGTGGATATCTTGTAGGCTGCCTGCAAATGTTCTCAGAGAGCAGTGCTCAATGATAAATATTCCTTTTTGAATATTTTATAGTCTAGTTATTTTATACTGTCAGTTTAACCCCTTTGTCCTTGATGTGCCCCACCCCCACCCCCTGTTGAATTATTTGAAGTCTTTCTGTGATTCCAGTAACCACAAGGGTGTACACTCTGTTTTATACCCCCAAATATATCTAGTTTTAGGTAAATTCAATAAATCGACCTATCTAAGTTGATAAGGAGCTGTGAGCAGAGAATATTGGAACTCAGCCAATTCTCATTGGTGAAAAAAAAAATGCATGTTTTTGCTATAATGAAGAGAGTTGGCAAACTCGAGATGAAGAAGTGGCTTGTATGAAAGCAGACTAGGAGAACCAGAAGTTATAATTAGCTAAGTAATTCGCAACTGATCAGAACCTGAGGAATAATGTGGATGATTTTTCTCTGCTTTGCACCCTGGGGGGGGGGGGGGGTGCGGGGAGAAGTGTCAGCGACTCATGATGACAGATCTCTGCCCTCTTTGTGTTTAACATGCACTTGTGAGGGTTTCCCTATGAGGTGATGCAGAGCGCTGCTCTCTGGGATAGGCAGAAGCGTGGTTAATGAGGTGGGATTGATGCCACTGCACCTCATGCCTCACTATTTTATTTCTCCATTTGGCCGAGGCCCAAATACAGTGGCATCCACAACAATTCGGCCTTCCTGCTTGCCTGGCATGCTACAGGTTCCATCCCCACTTTAGTGCCAGCCTCTCCCTGTGCTGGGGAGTGTCGGTGCCATTGTAATGAGCTGAACCAGCAAACATGGGTGGGTTTGGGTCCCTTTGAGTTGAGAGAACTTTAGGTGCACTCAACCAACTTGGACTCAAAAGTAGCAAATTCCATAATATTGCCACTCCCTGGGTAAAGAAGTTTCTCCTGAATTCCCTATTGGATTTTTTAGTGACTATCTTATATTTATGGCCCCTAGTTTTAGTCTTCCCTGTAAAAGGAAACATTTTCTCTACATCAACAGTATTAAAACCTTTCCTAATTTTAAAGTTGAACGAGGGAGGGAGTAAAATCAGCCCCAGCTTCTTCACATTTATCTGTTAACCTATGGAACAGGCTGTCACCTAAAACAGTGAATGAGATGAAGAATGACCACTGTAGATACTGAAATAAACTTCTAACTTCTTCAGTTTGGACCTTTTGGTGGACCACAAGAGCTCCTCACTGTTTTTAGTTCTTGCATTGTTCTCTGTTCTCAGCCCCCAAATGATATTGTTGTTGATAATTATTGACCTGCTAACAGAAATCACATTTGAGGTGAATAAAAAAAAGTATATAAATACATTATAGAAATTTGAATTCAAATTTCTGAATTCAGAACTCATTGAAATTTGAATTCTGTTTTATTGTGTTAATCTACCAGTTATCCATGCAGGAGAGATATTATGGCTGTTACTTCTTTCTGTATTGGCGGAATGATATTCATACATAGAAAAGCAAAGACATTTGAAACCTCATTGAAAACCAACAAAATTCAAGTAATAACTTGATAGCTTAATTAATAAAAAGGAGTGCTCTGAAAGTATGTCAGTATAATTGTTACATAGAATTACATAGAACGTATAGCACAGAAACAGGCCATTCGGCCCAACATGTCTGTGCCGGTGTTTATGCTCCACACAAGCATCCTTCCACTCTATTTCATCATATTCTTCTTTTCCTTTCTCCCTCCTGTGTTTATCTAACTTTCCCTTAAATGTATGTCTGCTAGTCGCTTCAACTACTTCTTGTGATAGCGAATTCCATATTATTGGCACTTTCTGGGTAGAGAAGTTTCCCCTGAATTCCCTATTGGATATTTTAGTGACTATCTTATATTTATGGCTCCTAGTTTTAGTCCCTCCGCAAGAGGAAATATTTTCTCTACATCTACAGTATTAAAGCCTTTCCTAATGTTAAAGACCTCTATCAGGTCTCTCCTCAGCCTTCTCTTTTCCAGAGAAAAAAGCCCCAGCCTTTTCAATGTTTTCTGATAGGTATAACCTGTGGGTCTGGTATCATATTTCCAAATTTTATTTGCACCTTCTCCAATACTATATTTATATATGTTTTATAATATTATGTTTTATAATGTGGATTATTACTTTATGAATTAAAATTAAACTGGAAAGCTCCTATTCATTAAGTATAAATATTGATTTCAGTAAATTTATTTTCACTGCAGATGATTAACATATTTGTAGTAGTGAAAATAATGATAACCATACAATAAAGTGGCAGCTTTGGATCAGTCACTGAGTTCTGGGTCCTTCATATTCATTAATGTACTTTAATATTTCTATACAAATGATGTGACAACCTCTGAGTCAGAAAGTCATGATTTCAAGCCGCACTCCAGAAACTAGGGCATCTAATTTAGACTGACACTTCAGTGCATAACTAAGGGAGTACAGCACTTTCAGAGTTGTCTTCTTTCGAATGAGATGCTAAACAAAGATCCCATCTCTCCTCACGGGTGGATGTAAAAAATCTCATGCCATTATTCGAATAAGAGCAGAGGAGTTCTCCTGGAGTCCAGCATTTATCCCTCAACATTTCAAAAACAGATGTGGGACCTTGCTGTGCACAAATTTACTGCTGTGTTAGCCTGTATTTCCAGCAATGGCTACCTCGTTAACCGTGAAGTGCTTTGGGGGCATCCTGAGATTGTGAAAGGCGCTATATAAATATAAGTCTCTTCTTTCTGTCTAGGTTGTTACATCATCTGTACAGTAATATTAGATTAAGTAATATTACTGTTAGAGCTCAGTGAATGATCACTAACCAGATCTATAAGATACTTTTAGTGACTACTCCATTAGAGTATAAACAAGCACAGAACGAGGAAACTCACAGACCACGTACAATTTTCCCAAATCATGTCTAGATTCAATATATTTAATCTCTTAATGGATGATTGTGCCAAAGTTTCTCGCTGTCCTACCCAAAGGTTATTCATGATGATCTTTTACACTGAAAACAATTGCCCTTCCTGCTGCCTATTCTCCCTACTGTGTACTGAAGTGACTCGCCAATGTGAGCCTCACCGTGCTTTAAGTTGGACGGTTTGCTAATTCTATTTTATTGCACAGAAGCAACAAGATAAATTACACTTGAACATCAAAATATCCCTTGGCATTGTTTTTCACATAAAAAGAAAGAAAGACTTGGATTTATAGAACGCCTTTCATGACCACTGGATGTCTCAAAGCGCTTTACAGCCAATGAAGTACTTTTTGGAGTGTAGTCACTATTGAAATGTGGGAAACACGGCAGCCAATTTGCACACAGCAAACTCCCACAAACAGAAATGTGATAATGACCAGATAATCAGTTTTTGTTATGTTGATTGAGGGTTAAATATTGGCCAGGACACCAGGTCCCCTGCTCTTCTTCAAGATAGTGCTATGGGATCTTTCACATCCACCTGAGAGAGCAGACGGGGCCTCGGTTTAATGTCTATTCCGAAAGACAATGCAGCACTCCCTCAGCTCTGCACTGAAGCATTAGCCTAACTTTATGTGTTCAAGTTCCTGGAGTGGGGCTTGAACCCACAACCTACTAACTCCCTCAGCTTGGCACTGAAGCATCAGCCTAGATTTATGTGTTCAAGTTCCTGGAGTGGGGCTTGAACCCACAACCTACTAACTCAGAGGTGAGTGTGCTGTCCACTGAGCCACAGCTGAATCACATGGAATGCATATCCATTAGCAAATGTGCTGAGATTGATAACCTGCCATAAACCTCTGTCATTGACCCTGCCAAAGGATGTGAGATCATGGGGAACTTCCTGAATTTAAATATTCCTAGCAGGCACTCATGCCACTAGGGCACATCCCAGATACCTGCCAAAGGAGGGGTGGAGGATGGGGGCGGGGGGGAGGAAACAGCAAACGAGGCCCACAGCCTCAAGGGACACCGGCAGCCTTAGAACCCGAAAGCCGTGTGGTTCGGGCCTTTACATGCAAACCATTTTTGGGACGTTTGGCAGTCCGAGTACTTGGTGGGTCTCAGGCCACAAACAATGTTCTGCTCCAAAGAAAACCCCACAGAAACTGTCTGGCACCTGGCACACTCAGGTCTGACCTAATCCCCAGGCCCTCCGCCATACTCCCAGCCAACCTGCCAAAGGATTCCACCATAAGGTCCATGTAAATTCAAGGCCTTATGTGCATGAGTTGCCACTCTTCGTGATCGAAACTACTTGACAGAGGTTTGCTCTGCTTTTACAGTACTTTGTAAGCGTTTAGTCAAATTTGGATCATAAAAGTCAAAATAAATTGCAGTAATTGTTAATGATAAATTATAGTTGGGTTTTAATATTTGTGGGGGTCATTTTCTTGGCTGTTCTTTAAATTTCCAATTCATTTTTATGTGGTGTAGGTCATTTAAGATTAAATGTGCATTGAGGTGTTTATAGATGAATTTTATTAAATGTGTAAATAGTTTAATGAGCTATTTGGATCAGAATTTCCTAATGGCAACCAATGGGATGGTACCTCAGAAAACTAATGCTTGGATCAAGTATGTTTATACAGACTAAACTGCAGTAAACTCATGCACATAAGGCCTTGAATTTACATGGACCTTATGCTGGAATCCTTTGGCAGGTTGGCTGGGAGTATGGCGGAGGGCCTGGGGATTAGGTCAGACCTGAGTGTGCCAGGTGCCAGACAGTTTCTGTGGCGTTTTCTTTGGGACAGAACATTGTTTGTGACCTGAGACCCACCAAATACTCGGGCTGCGAAACTTCCCAAAAATGGTCCGAATGTAAAGGCCCCAACCACACGGCTTTCTGGTTCTATGGCTGCCGGGGTCCCTAGAGGCTGTGGGCCTCGTTTGCTGTTTCCTCCCCACCCCCCCACCCCCACTTTGGCAGGTATCTAAGATGTGCCCCTAGTGACATGAGTGTCTGCTAGGAATATTTAAATTCAGGAAGTTCTCCATGATATCAAATCCTCTGACAGGGTCAGAGTTGTCAATCTCAGCACATTCGGCGCGACTGGTGTCCCGCAAGAATTTGAGGTTGATAAGTTTAGCGCCCATGCAAAGTTGCACCATAGGTGCAATTTTAGAGTAAATACAGCCCAAATTTGGAGTTTGTGCCTACTTCAGCGTAGTTTTGAGCCCGTTTTGCACTGCACAATTTGCCATTGGTGCGAGATGCCAAACTTAATTGTAAATGCAATCTTGGTGGCATTTTATTGTAAACATAAGTAAACAACACAAAATGAGTTGTAGTCAATGCTAATGGTTACACAACCTATTCTAAGGGGCATAATGAAAATGGGAAAAGTTTTGAAAACAATGTACAAGAAACCCCGCTCCAAACAAGTCCTTGTTCAGCTGGAGTGTGTGGAAGTAGGATGCAGTATCATAGTGTGGTGTAACATTGCTTAACATTACTCATGCTTCAGTCGAATTCATGATAATACAATATGCTCGAATTGATAAAGCCTGCAGCTTACAGATGGGAGGCTCACAGCATTGACACCAAAATGCTTGTAACTCCCACCTCTTTAGTTCAGAGAGATCAAGCAGGTTTTTTGCAGCTGGCTTCATGCTGAAATCCTTTATTATTTTGCTTTCATCATTACAGTTAATTTCAGTATAAAGAAGATTCTATGAGGTCTGTAATAGCTTACAGTATTTTTACCCTTTCAATACTCCCAGAGGAGTCTTACCAGGATGTTGCCTGGACTGGAGAATTTTAGCTACGAAGAAAGATTGGATAGGCTGTTTTCTTTTTAACAGAGGAGGTTGAGGGGAGACCTAATTGAGGTATAAATTTATGAGGGGCTTGGATATAGATGATATGAAGGACTTATTTCCCTTAGCAGAGGGGTCAATAACCAGGGGGCATAGATTTCAAGTAATTGGTAGGAGGTTTAGAGGGGATTTGAGGAGAAATGTTTTCACTCAGAGGGTAGCTGGGGTCTGGAACTCACTGCCTGACAGGGTGGTAGAGGCAGAAACCCTCAGAGTATTTAAAAAGTACTTGGATGTGCACTTGAAGTGCCGTAACCTAAAAGGCTAGGCACCAAGAGCGCGATAGTGGGATTAGGCTGGATCACGTGAACACGATGGGCCGAATGGCCTCCTGTGCTGTAAATTTCTATGATTCTATGATCCCCTTTGCAGATTGAGTAAATTCTCCACAATGTTGTAAAATCTAGAGAAATAATGGCAAAACAGAATACTTTACAGGACAGTGAAATATTCTGAATGTATTTTTTTATTGTTTCTACTAAAAATTGTACTTCATGGGGACAGAATAATGACCGGTTATTGCAACATCATATTGTAATAGTAAGATGCTCTCAATCTCAACCATGCTGTTATGGGGAGATGAAGAATAGAGGCAGATAGTGATAGCATAAGAACATAAGAACATAAGAAATAGGAGCAGGAGTAGTCCATATGGCCCCTCGAGCCTGCTCCGCCATTTAATACGATCATGGCTGATCCGATCAGGGATACAGATCCACTTCCCTGCCCGCTCCCCATAACCCCTTATTCCCATATCGTTTAAGAAACTGTCTATTTCTGTCTTAAATTTGTTTAATGTCCCAGCTTCCACAGCTCTCAGAGGCAGTGAATTCCACAGATTTACAAGCCTCTGAGAGAAGAAATTTCTCCTCATCTCAGTTTTAAATGCAGATAGTTCATGATGTATGGAAACTTAAATGGGGAAGGGGAGAAAGTAATAACATTCATTCCTAGACAATAGTCCATGTATCTTCACTACAATTCAAAATCATTTACAAGAACCCTGTTGTAAGTAGCTAATCGTCTTAACTGATCAAAACTTAACAAATATGTAGTGGAACAAGTTATTGGAGTATGTTACAGATACTGCTGTAAATTGGTTTCCATCAGATTTATAAGGTGCATGAGGATCATTCGCATGCAGCTGAAGAATCAGTCACCTGTTCAGGGAATTTTCAAGTGAGCTCAGTTTCAGCAGGTTCCTGCTCTGAACTATCTGTTTATTGGTTGTCATGTTGCCTGTGGTGCTGTGTTGCTTGTGTTACAGTAATTGTGTGTTATACTTCACGTGCACTTTCGAGATGTGGTTTTGCAAGGCCATGCTCATTTTTCAAGCCTTGCTCAGCGATGTAAATAACTGATGTTATTCACATCGCATCAGCACTGACACCACTGAAGAGATTTGGCCAGCACTTTCTGTAAGTGACGGCAGTGCCTCTTGAAGTTAGTTTTGGAATATGTAACATTATCTTGTTTATGTCAACAAATGGAAAGCACAATTTACCTGAGAACATCCCTCTCATCCCCTACTCTTCACATTAAATGTGGAGACTTTTTAAATATTCTGCAGGAATCGTTTTTTATTATTCGTTCACAGGATGTGAGCATCGCTGGCAAGGCCAGCATTTATTGCCCATCCCTAATTGCCCTGGAGAAGGTGATGGTAAGCTGCTGCCTTGAACCACTGCAGTCCGTGCGGTGAAGGTACTCTCACAGTGTTGCTAGGGAGGGAGTTCCCTAATATAGATTTTGCCTCAGCTGATTTCCCATTTCAGTGCCCTGCTCTTGTGCATTGTTCACTTGGAGCTGTTCCTCTCACTGTAAAAGAACACAAAAGGGAGAATGATTTGGTATTTGGCCAACCAAACCTGTTTGTAAATGCTCCCAACAAAGTTGCCTGGGTATTAGTAGAGGATGACAATATTTCCGAATGCGTTGCAGTGATATCACCTTACAGTAAAGTTGCTGCTTTATTTTACTGACACTCTTACCAGTGGCGAAAAACGCACGTTGAATGTACAGTACATTCACACAGGTGACATAGTAAATTCTAATGGTCCAGGACAGCTGACAGATATGAATGTATACCCAACCATTTTGAGTTGTACATACTGTTGATCCCAGAGCCATGTGCTTTGGATTTGGTCAAAAGCTAGAATCCCCCATACAAACATGTTACTAAAGGATTTATCTCATTTTATAAAACAAAAATTCTCGAATTGCTGATTTACAAAATTGTAGTGCCCGGGGAGAACAGAATCATTTTTGTAAAGATATTCATCTAAAAAATAACATCATGCAAAACTACCATATGAATGTTGTTGTGTATCTGTATAGCATGCACTCCCATGTTTCGCCACCAGGGAGCGCATCCCCTGAATTCCCAAAGGATCCCAGCATCCCTTGGGAACACTGTATATAAGACGGCCCCTAAGGACTGTTATGCACTCTGGAGTGTCTTAATAAAGACTGAGGTCACTGTTACTTCAACCTCCCTGTGTGCAGTCTCATCTGTGTTAGGAACACAACAACTGGCGATGAGTATACGAATCCAACGCAAAGATGCAGCAAACTGTGGGCATCCTGGAGAAGTTCTCCGAGGGTGAGGACTGGGAAGCCTATGTCGAACGGCTAGACTAGTACTTTGTAGTCAACGAGCTGGACGGAGAAGGAAGCGCTGCAAAAAGGAGAGCGGTCCTCCTCACGGTCTGCGGGGCACCAACCTACAGCCTCATGAATAATCTTCTGGCTCCAGTGAAACCGTGTACTGCATGGGAGCTGGGCCAGCATCCCCGTTGAAATGCAAGAGCTAATCAAGCCGTTCCAGCGGCGAAAGGACGAGCTGTCCATTCAGGCAGACTGCCTGTTGTGGGGTAACCGCGTAGTGCTACCCAAAAAGGGCAGAGAGACATTCATCTCGGATCTCCACAGCATACACCCGGGTATAGTAATGATGAAAGCGATAGCCAGATCCCACGTGTGGTGGCCCAGTATCGACTCTGACTTAGAGTCCTGTGTACAGCAATGCAGCGTGTGTGCTCAGTTGAGCAACGTGCTCAGAGAGGCACCACTAAGTTTGTGGTCCTGGCCCTCCAGACCATGGTCAAGGATGCATGTCGACTATGTGGGCTCGTTTCTCAGTAAAATGTTCCTGGTGGTGGTGGAGGATGCTTTTTCAAAATGGATTGAATGTGAAATAATGTCAGGAAGCACTGCCACCGCCACAATTGAAAGCCTGAGGGCCATGTTTGCCACCCACGGCCTGCCTGACATACTGGTCAGTGACAACGAGCCATGTTTCACCAGTGCTGAATTTAAAGAATTCATGACCCGCAATGGGATCAAACATGTCACTTCAGCCTCGTTTAAACCACCCTCCAATGGGCAGGCAGAGCAGGCAGTACAAAAAATCAAACAGAGCCTTAAATGAGTCACAGAAGGTTCACTCCAAACCTGCCTGTCCCGAGTACTGCTCAGCTACTGCACGAGACCCCACTCGCTCACGGGGTGCCCATGGCTGAGCTACTCATGAAAAGGACACTTAAAACCAGACTCTCGCTGGTTCATCCCAACCTGCATGATCCAAATAGAGAGCAGGCGGCAGCAACAAAATGTAAACGATGGTCGCGCCACTGTGTCACAGGAAATTGATCTGAATGACCCTGTGTATGTGCTAAACTATGGACATGGTCCCAAGTGGATCGCGGGCACGGTGATAGCTAAAGAAGGGAGTAGGGTGTTTGTAGTCAAACTAGACAATGGACAAATTTGCAGAAAGCACCTGGACCAAACGAGGCTGCGGTTCACAGACTGCCCTGAACAACCCACAGCAGACACCACCTTTTTCGAGCCCACAACACACACCCAAAGGATCAACGACACCACCCCGGACCAGGAAATCGAACCCATCACGCCCAATAGCCCAGCAAGGCCAGGCTCACCCAGCAGCCCTGCAGGGCCAACAACACGCCAGCTCAGCGAGGGCACAGCCAACACACCAGAACAGACATTTGTACCGAAGCGGTCCACCAAGGAATGAAAGGCTCCCGACTGCCTCACCTTGTAAATAGTTTTCACTTTGACTTTGGGGGGGCGGGGGGGAGAGTGATGTTGTGTATCTGTTACTTTAACCTCCCTGTGTGCAGTCTCATCTGTGTTAGGAACACAACAAATGTTTGGTAAATTACTTTGCTATTTTAATGGGAGCATTAACCTACTTGTTATAAGTGAATTAACACATCAATTAAAGTAGCAAAATAATTTTGTATGAATACATTAAGCATTGTTGGGGTACAACATCATTTCTAGGCCAAAATATTAGGCCAAGAAAGTCTTGCCGTGCCATTGCTGGGCGCTCATCAACAGAGTGTATCAAAAAAATTGCAAACTCAATCCGGCTTCTCTGGCAGCACCTCCCAAACCCGCAACCTCTACCACCGAGAAGGACAAGGGCAGCAGGCGCATGGGAACACCATCACCTGCAAGTTCCCCTGCAAGTTACACACTATCCTGACTTGGAAATATATCACCGTTCCTTCATCGTCTCTGGGTCAAAATCCTGGAACTCACTCCCTAACAGCAAAATAACTTCACTACACGGACTACAGCGGTTCAAGAAGGCGGCTCACCACCACCTTCTCGAGGGCAATTAGGGAATGGGCAATAAATGCCGGCCTTGCCAGCAATGCTCACATCGGGAAACACATTTTAAAAAACCCAGCCCATGATTATCTGTCCATTGACAGTAATGAATGGAAAATGGCAGGTTGGGAATGTGCAATTTTGTGATGTGCCCTGCTGGAGTGGCGCATTGGAATTTTTACCCCATGATCTCAGCCGCCCTTCTGTTGGGGAAAAAAAAGAGAGAAAGCCAAATATTTCACACCAGAGAAGGAAGGGAAATTGAGAGAAAATCAGCCTTAAATCACTCTAAACACCTCTTAGCCGAAGATTTTAGAATAGCACTGATGAAGTGTAGGAAGCAAGAGACTTGTGTACCTTACTGGATGTGAAAGATGCAAGGTGTGAGGACAGAGGTTTTACCCTCAGCCCTCAGCAGAAGAAATGTTTATGAACATTCTTATAATTTTGGGTCTTTTCTATCCTTCTTTACTCTAGATTTTTGGCTGTTGTTATGTCTGTAATGTAGTTATGAATGACTCCACGAGACAATGTGGTGTACTCAAACTTAGTGACCTCGGTCCTTTATTCGTAACTCCAGATTGAGGCAGCCGCATGGTGGCTACCCTTTTATACAGCCCCTGCCACCAGGGCAGGAAACCCCGGTCTCCACCAGTTGCACCCTCTAATGGTGCCAGCATAGTATATACACAGTGTAAACCTTATTGACAGTACACTAGGTAAACAAGTCTCCACCTTCTGCAACTATACAATGACTACACAGAGAGTATATCTATAGTCTGCATATATAACAGCTGTCATATCTTAGATTGCTTTCATGGGTAAATCCCAACTCCCTGTAGCTTTCCGATCGAGGTGAAATGTCCAGCAGTGCACCCAGGACAACAAACACAATGCCCTAGTCTGTCACTTATAAACTTGAACTATTGTAATGCCTCCACAGCTAGTGCTCAATAGGTGATAGCCATCACATTATACCCTGTTCTAGTTTTAAGCTATTAAGCAGACTTTTAAAACTGTGAACAGTGAATGAATGAAAATATAATATGTTTTATATTTGTAGAAATTGTAACAATGTAACATGTTTTGTATATATAGAAATTCTATCACGTATCTCCTCAAAAGGGAAACAGCAAATTGTTGCAATCTCAACTGTTCCTTTATCAGCAGCTTTTATGGACACAGTTCCCCTCCTCTTAACTACTTTATTAGCTGATGCAGTTAGTTAACTCTTTCTGTGATGGTTGAAATTTGTTTGAATCCAGTCCATTCAATGGATGCTGCTCAATCCATCCTTTTCTGTACTCCTCGACAGGTTGCTCATTAGAAATTCATAATCGACAGCCTCATTCAAAAAATAACAAGCTGCCATATTTGTGACTGAACCAATCACAAAGGCTGTTTATATTTGAACCTATGTTTGACTTCTACTCAAGCCTGTTACCGGGGAGTTAATAACAACAACCTTTGTAACAACAACAACTTGTATTTATATAGTGCCTCTAACGTAGTGAAACGTCCCAACGAGCTTCACGGGCATTTTGTGCACTAACAATTTGACACCAAGCCGCATAAGTAGAAATTAGCACGGGTGACCAAAAGCTTGGTCAAAGAGGTAGGTTTTAAGGAGCGTTTGAAGGAGGAAAGAGAGGTGGAGAGACAGAGAGGTTTAGGCAGGGAGTTCCAGAGCTTGAGGCAACAGGAATGCTCAAGAGGACAGAATTAGAGGAGTACCGACATCTCAGGCGGTTGTAGGGCTGGAGGAGATTATAGAAATAGGGACGGGTGAGGCCACGGAGGGATTTGAATTTTGAAATCGAGGTATTGCTTAACCGGAAGCCAATGTAGGTCAGCGAGCACAGGTGTGATGGGTGAGCGGGTCTTGGTGTGAGTTAGGACACGGGCAGCCGAGTTTTGGATCACCTCTATTTTGCGTAGGGTAGAATGTAGGTGGCCAGCCAGGAGTGTGCTGGAATAGTCAAGTCTAGATACAGATACACATACACAATAGATATACATACACAATAATAAGGCTATAAGGTGCCTTATTAAACTTTCATGTATTCTGTCTGACTTAAAGGGACAGCCACCAGACAGAACAAGACAGAACTGCTTCATATTTGTCACAAGTAGTTTCAAAGATGGAATCAAAACTGCACCTGAGAAACAGTTTGCAATCATTGCAATTAAAATATTACAGTAGATCTCATTACTTTTGCCATTTTTAATACTGTCAGTTAGGCTATTTTATGTTGTGCTTATTACTTGGAATATTTATTCCTGATTTGGTTCCCGCACATATCAAGGCTCTGGAGAAGGTGAAACGGAGGATGACTAGCATATAGGCTCTTCATTATGAGGATAGGCTCCAAGAGTTAGAACTATTGGCCAGGAAATTCCATGGGAACGTGATCCACATTAGTTAATTAGTTAGTATAAAATGTAAAAAAATGTGCCCATTTTTCAGGGACCAGACTATGACCTTGGCCTAGACCTCTAGGTTGGGACTCCGTTCCGTCACTACAGTTCAGGTACACCTGGTGAGATCACGTGTTCCTGTGCTGATGGTACAGCAGGTCCTGACTGACGATCTAGCAGCACTAACTCCCAATTTAGGAAGTCTCGGGCCTTGTTGGAGTGCGACGGGCAAAGGCTCCATCAACACAAGACCATAAAGGAAACTTGCATTTAAGGCTGGGGAGCAGTGTTTGTGGTCGTTGTGGCAGATTCCTGACAGACTTGAGGCGGGCGCCTGCCGGAACACCTCCACAATATTGAGGCCAATTACCTTAGAAAAACAGCTTAGAGAGGATATGAAACAGGTTTTTAAAGTGATGAAGGGATTGAACTCATTCAAGTTAGATTAACTTTTTGAGGTTGATTGAGATATAAGGGCTAGAGGGCTTGCATATAAAATGCATAGACAAGGAGTTAGGTTAGATACCAAATAGCTTTTCTTTTCACAGAAAGCCTTGCTGGAACAGAATATATGTTCTGACGTAGTGATATCCAGCACATAAATGTACAACTGTTGTAGGGTAAATTATTAATTCACTTTAGTTGTTTAAAGGGGAATTTGACAGGACAGTTCCAGTTATAGAGAGTAGGTGGTTATGATTGTGAGGAGCCATTTTGCCCTCATTTCCCAAAGTGGAATTTCCCAAAGTTTTTGCTGAACTGGCCGCAGGTGTTTTCTCTGTTTTGTTTGCTTTTCACAAGTGTTTGCGTGGTTAGGGAGTGAGTCATTGATGTTAGTGGTTGTACCATGTCTGGATAAGGTGTTCGTGATGGGTCTGATGATTTTTTTTCCACCCTGCTTATTATATGTTCATATGTATATGCAGTGTATATATTCCTAATTCATTTGGAAAGCACATTTGCAAAGTTAGTTGAACATGATGCAGTAAGTGCCGCTGACGTACTGATACCCAGCACATAAATGTACAACTGTTGTACGATAAATGCTCCTTTTTTTGCTACTTAAGGAGAGTGGAAACTCGATGGGCCCAAATTTGGCCAGTACAGATTTCTGGCGCACTCACCAGAGGTACGCCACTTTTGTAGAACTCCAAGGGCGCCAAAAATCTTCGGGCCAAGTTTGGCCGCTCCCCAGCCCCTCCTCCATGGTGGCGTAGCGTGGCAACTGGATTCGGGGACGGAGCCAGGTCCTGGCACTGAAAACAGTGCCGGGACCTCTGCACCTGCGCGCTAGAGTGTGCGCGCATACGCAGTAGCCCCTCGCCCCCAGAATCTGAGAGTGCGTGATGCAGGCTGTGTGGGAGGGGCCGACGCTCGTCGTCCCTATCCCGGGCTGAGTGGCCTGCTGCACAGGCCGGCCGCAGCCTTCCCACGCTGAGGGTTACAAGAGACAGGTTGGTGGGGGGAAGAGTTTTGATGGGGGGGGGGAGGGGAAGAGTTTTGATCTGGGGGGTGGCGAGGGGGTGTGGAGAAAGGAATCTTCAAAGATTTTCCAGTACTTTAATATCTAGCTATCTTTACTAAAAATATACTCAGTTTAATCAGGCTAATAGCACCTACATCCTGTCCAGTCTTGCTGCTTGGGATTTTTTTTAAAACTAGCATTCCTATCATAACACTATCATTTGGAGGCTACCTGCGCTGATCTCTTAATTCACCGCAGGGTTTTTCAGAACGTACAAAAGCGGCCACTTACTCTGGCCTAACTTAGTTTGGAGTAACTTTTAGCTGGCTAAACTTGCTTAAATGGCCAAACCAGGCGTAAGTGGCTGGTAACACCCCCTTTTGAAAAAAAAACGGAATTAAAAAAAAACCTAACTAACTCACTTACACTGGAGCAACTTAAATGGGGAGAATTGCAATATTTTGTTACTCCAAAAAAATCTAGTTGTTCCAAAAAAAGCAGAGCAACTCCTGGGGAAACTTGGGACCATATAACTGGAACTGCCCTGTCAAATTCTCCTTTACACAATTAAAGTGAATTAATAACCATCAGAACATCTATTCTGTTCTAGAGGGACTTTCCGTGAAAAGAAAAGCCATTGGGTATCGAACCTAACTCTTTGCCAATGCATTTTATATGCAAGCCCTCTCGCCCTAATATCCAAATCAATCTCAAAAAGTGTCCTGACCAATATTTATCCCACAATCAACTTAACAAAAAAACATTATCTGGTCATTATCACATTGCTGTTTGTGGGAGCTTCCTGTGCGCAAATGGGCTGCCGCATTTCCCACATTACAACACTGCAAAAGTACTTCATTGGCTGTAAAGCACTTTGAGACGCCTGGTGGTCGTGAAAGGCACTATATAAATGCAAGTCTTTCTTAATGTCTTATTTTAAGCACTGTTTGCAATTTGTTATTGAATCATTTCAGTGTAAGCAGCGTGGAAACCTGGTCATATTTGTGGGTCAGAAATAGATCCACCGTGATAAAACAAAAAAGGCAAAAGAACAAAGGAAGCTCGGCACAAGAAAAGCCTTCCACATAACAATAGAGGTAGATTTTACTGTTCTTGAAGCTGGGGGTATCGGATCAGCTGGGTGTGGTGAATAAAGGATAATCACAATGGGGAGGAGGAGTACATTGTCAGTAAGGGAGCATGCCCAACTTTCTGTCCATTTAAATTAATGGATGCAAAACCAATCATGTTTTCTTATGGACCTGAGTTCTTCGCCACATGAGTTTTCTCTACGTCTTATGCCCAGACAATCCAGCGTGCCCAGGACCAGGAAAATCTGCCTCTATAATCATCGACTCTAGTCCACTCAGTTAGTCTCCTGAGGAAAATTCTGCTTGGGGGGAGAAATTGCCCCTTTATCAAAGGCACTAACGGGGTGGAAGACACTTTTCGCCCGGGGGGGGGGGGGGAGTTTGTGGAGGCGTTGCCATGGCAGCGCCGTGCCCCGCGAGTAGCACCCCGGGCCGGCGCGCAACCGGCGATGACATCATCACCATGTGCAACGACCCCTCAGCGGAACACGCAGTCCCCTTACCACCCTGCGGGGGAAAATTGCCTCGCGACCCGCGAGGCTGGCATGGGCAGATGTCAACGCCAGCCTCGTGGGTCACAAAGCTGGCCAACATCCGCTTGCGGGGCGGAGATTAAAGTGAAGGCAGCTGTAATGTCCTTACTCTACAGTATGAAACCACATGAGGCACATTCTGGGGACAAGGTCACTCTGTGAACTTAACTCTTTATTCACAGGGCTCCAAAGACGATGACCCTGCGTGGGAACTCCCTTTTTATACCTGTGTGATCAGGTAAGGAGTGTCTCCCACAAATTCACCCCCTGTGGTCAAGGTGTGCATCTAGGTTGAGTGTATACAGTGATACAGTGGTGTTACATTGTGGTTGCATACATGACAGCCGCCAGCGCCCTGCGCCATCATCTTAGTTGTTTAGCTGACTCTCGGATCGGCCCGAGGAACTGTTCCCTAGCGTGGTCCGGGCTGCCATCGTGCAGCCTGCCACTCTGTTTTGGGTGGCAGGCTGTAGGCCCGGTCCCACGCTGCCCTGGAGGCTGAGTGGAGGCCATCAGAGGCCTAGCCGAGTGCGCAGCGACCCTTCCCTTTAAGCAAAGGGGAGGGGCGTTGACGCGCATCAGCGCTATGCTGCAGCACGCGCCACAGCATCGCCCCGGGACCTGCCCCTAAAGGAAGTGGAGTGCGCGTGATTCCGCCCCACTTCCTTTGGGGGCGGTAAGCCCAATTCGTTGGCGGGGGCGGGACTTCTGTGCCGAACGCAGGAAGTCCCGGTGCCAGCAGGTTACCGTCCCCAATCAGGGCGCAAGGCAATTTTGCCCCCTTGGTGTCTGAAGGTAGCTGAGCAAAACTGTCAAATATTAATCCATCCTCTCATCTCCACAGTTCAATTCTAACTTCATTCCCCAGCCAACAGTTTCCTCGGTCCACTCTCCAAAGTAAAGCGACCATGTATCACATGGAATATTTCATCATCTCAACACCAATTCTGTTCCCCCAGCAGCCATTTGTCCAGCTGCTTTTTAAAAAGAAACTAACATTTTAATCATCATTAAAAGATAAAGGAGAAACACGTATGCAGATTTCTATTTTTATCTTATTTCACAAATCTGTGAGGCAAAAGTACATTGTGTTAGGCAGGACTATAATTTTTTTTCAAATGCAACAGGGGAGAATTTTTTAATTTTAGAACTTGAAAATGAAGAATTCTGGACTTAGATTAAGGAGCAGAGTGAGCTGTTGGCCAAATATGTAACTTTTGGTCCCACTGATGATTAATATTGAAAGCGATAATGCTAGAAAGTCTGCTCAGCAACCATATCCAAGTGGCCAGAGTAGACAAAGTGTTCATTGGGAAAGAATTTCAATCATGCACATGTTCCTTAGAGAATGTTGACACTAGTTTGTTGAAGGCATAGGGGCTTTGGCTGCAGATTCCATAGCAATTCCAAAGAGGGATGAGAATTAATTCAGTATTTGTGAAGGAACACAGCACAAATTAAATGAAAAACAAATTTGATGTACAGCAGTTGACATCAAGGTGTAAATTTAGCTCTCATTCGTTTCCTTGTGATTCAGTTGAGTGATAGGAAATAAGCAGTAACATTGGTTTTTCAGAATTGTATAAATTAGATTGACCAGCAGAATCGGTCTCTAATATTTACATTTCAGTACAGGTTGAAACTCCCTTATCCAGAACTCCCTTATCCAGAACTCCCTTATCCGGAACTCCCTTATCCGGAACCGCCTCTCGTTTGGAACCATCCCCGGCCGCCAGGTGGTGCATGCGCAGAATACGGTCGGTCAAAATCCTCCAAAAACAGCAATGAAAAAAAATTTGCCCATTTACACTTACAGACCCACAATAAATGTATCCAAAAATCCTCAAAATATCAATGTAAAATAAATTTACCCAACTTCGGAGCCGACACCTCGGGGCCCGCCGACACCTCGGGGCCCGACGGCCCGCTGACACCACACTGTTGGAAATTCCAATAAAAATTGTTCAGAAAATGTTTTCAAACTACTTACCTTTTTAATATTTTGGAGCAGCTAACCATTCCATAGATTTTGAGAATATGCAACTCTTGAACTCTCGAATAGTTTGGTCTCCAATGTGAGCTAAGACTGACTGACTATCTGACTGACAGTCGTTCCAGCCAATCGACGCACGCACGCACACACTGAAAACACGTGACCTCACCTTATCCGGAAATATCCCTCATTCAGAACAGGCCAGGTCCCCAAGGGTTCCGGATAAGGGAGGTTCAACCTGTTCTTGACTGTTCAAAAAAAATTATTTGACATAAGTGTAGATTTATAAAGCCAGACGTACTAATTCAATACATAAAGGCTATTTAAGGAAGCAGAATAAAATTACATAAGAACATAAGAAATAGGAGCAGGAGTAGGCCATTCGGCCCCTCGAGCCTGCTCCACCAGTCAATGAGATTATGGCTGATCTTCTACCTCAACTCCACTTGCCTGTACTATCCCCATATCCCTTGATTCCCTTAATATCCAAATATCTATCGATCTCCGTCTTGAATATACAACGACTGAGATTCCACAGCCCTCTGGGGTAGAGAATTCCAAAGACTGACCACCCTCTGAGTGAAGAAATTTCTCCTCGTCTCAGTCCTAAATGGCCGACCCCTTATTCTGAGACTGTGACCCCTGGTTCTAGACTCCCCAGCCAGGGGAAACATCCTCCCTGCATCTACCCTGTCAAGTCCTGTAAGAATTTTATATGTTTCAATGAGATCACTTCTCATTCTTCTAAACTCTGGAGAATATAGGCCTAGTCTACCCAATCTCTCCTCATAGGGCAATCCCCCCATCCCAGGAATCAGTCTGGTGAACCTTTGTTGCACTCTCTCTAGGTAAGGAGACCAAAACTGTACACAATACTCCCTGCAGATGAAGCACCGCGCAGATACACCTGGTCGAGACCAGACGGATCCATCCGTTCCAGAATAGACTTCCTATTTGTGCCCCACATACTCAAGGTCAGATCCACCGATGTCATGCCGGTGTTCTTCTCTGACCACTGCCTCCTACTGGCCGACTGCCTCCCACAGAAAGACCAGAGAGTTGGCAGGGGGATATGGAAGCTCAACGTGAAACTGTTGACCCCGGAAAACGTTGAGGAATTACAAAGAGGGATGACAAAGTTTGGAGAACCGTAAAACCCCTCTGTGATTCCCCGATGCACTGGTGGGAAACAATCAAGACAAACATCAAGAGGTTCTTCATCCTCAAAGGTGTTCAGGAGGCGAGAGGGAGACAGAGGGAATTGTCCCAACTCCAGAAGAGTATGCAAAACCTGCTCCTGCTGCAGTCGATGGGGTTCGCTGTCACGGAGGAACTCCAAGAGGTGAAGGGCCAGCAAGTCTTGCTCTTTGCCTCAGAGTCCTCCAAAATCATCTTCCGCTCCAGAGTCTGCTCCGTCGAGCAGGATGAGACGTGCTCGCGTTTCTTCTTCCAAAAGGTACATGGGGGAGCTCTGTGATCACTAGCCTAAAGGAAGAAGATGGTTCTGTGACATCTGCGCAGCCTGGCATGCTGAGGATCAGCAAATCCTTCTATGCCGGGCTGTACGACGTCAAGCCCACAGACCGCGCGGCCTCCCAGTCTTTCCTGTTATCTATCTCAGAGGTCTTAGACGAAAGTGAGCGGGAGAGTCTGGACCACCCGCTAACTCTGGACGAGCTGACAAAGGCCGTCCGGTCCCTCACGACGAGTAAAACTCCCGGAAGCGATGGCTTACCAGTCGAGTTGTATTCGGCTCTGTGGGACTGGATGGACCCAGACCTGCTGGAAGTGTACGAGGGTATGCTTCTGGCCTGCAGCATGTCAGAATCAATGAGGAAAGGCATCATCATCTTCATCTACAAGCAGAAGGGGGAGAGGGAGGAAATCAAAAACTGGCAGCCCATCCCGCTGCTCAATGTGGTCTACAAGATCCTGTCAAAGGTCATCGCAAACAGGGTCAAGTCTGCTCTGGAGCTGGTGATCCACCCGGACCAGACCCGCGCTGTCCCCGGCAGGAAGATCTCTGATAGCCTCGCGCTACTCAGGGATACAATTGCCTACGTGCGGGACAGGAGGGTGAACATCTGTTTAATCAGCCTGGACCAGGAGAAGGCCTTTGACAGGATATCGCACACGTACCTGATGGACATGCTCTCCAAGATGGGGTTTAGGGAGGGTATCCGCAATTGGATCCAACTGCTCTACACAGACATCAATAGCACAGTTCTAATCAACGGGTGGGAAGCTGAAAGCTTTCCGATCAGGTCTGGAGTCAGGCAAGGCTGTCCCCTCTCCTCTGCCTTGTTTGTGTGTTGTATTGAGCCCTTTGCCGAGTCCATTAGGAAGGATGTGAGCATTAGAGGGGTGACGATCCCAGGCAGCGGAGGCGCTCAGGTCAAGACCTCCCTGTACATGGACGATGTCACCGTCTTTTGCTCGGATCCGCAGTCGGTCCACGGATTGCTCACAATCTGTGACCAGTTTGAACTGGTCTCGGGAGCGAAGGTCAATCGCAGCAAGAGCGAGGCCATGTTCTTTGGCAACTGGGCCGACCGATCCTTTATTCCCTTCACCGTTAAGCCAGATTACCTGAAGGTGTTGGGAATATGGTTCGGAGCGGATAGGGCGTGCACCAAAAACTGGGAAGAGCGTATCGCCAAAGTGAAACAAAAACTGGGATGGTGGAAGCTGTGCTCCCTCTCCATTGCAGGAAAGAACCTGGTCATCAGGAGTGAGGTGCTCTCAGTGTTGTTGTACGTGGCGCAGATCTGGCCCATACCCCACTCCTGTGCCACGGCAGTCACCCGGGCCATCTTCCACTTTGTCTGGAGGTCCAAAATGAACCGTGTCCGCAGAGACACGATGTACAAATCTCTGGACAGTGGAGGAAAGGATGTTCCGAACGTGGCCCACATCCTGATGGCCACCTTTGTGTGCGGCTGTATCAAGCAGTGCACAGACTCCCGGTACGCAAACACCAAGTGTCACTACGTGCTGAGGTTCTACCTGTCCCCGGTGTTGCGAAGGATGGGTCTGGCCACGCTGCCGCGAAATGCCCCCACCAGCTGGACCACGCCTGTCCACCTGTCCTTCGTGGAAACATTTTTCAGAAAAAACCCCTTTGACCACAAGGCCATAAAGCAGTGGTCGGCACGTAAGGTCCTGGACGCCCTACGAAAGAAGGAGAGGGTGGACCCTGTCGGACTGTTCCCCGAGCAGACTGTCAAACTCGTCTGGCAGAATGTCTCATCGCCAGAGCTTTCACACAAGCACCAAGCCGTAGCTTGGTTGGCGGTGAGAAGGGCCCTACCCGTCAGATCCTTCATGCACAGCCGGGGTTTCAGAGACACGGCACTCTGCCCCCGAGTCGGCTGTGGTGCGGACGAGACTGTCATCCATCTCCTTCGGGATTGCAAGGCAGGTCTGGAAGGAGATGCAGTGGTTGCTGTCGAAGTTCATCCCAAGCAGCTCCGTAACACAGGACTCTGTGTGCTCTACGGGCTGTTCCCAGGGACACACACCGAGACAGACCTCACCTGCTGCTGGAGGGCCATCAACTCGGTGAAAGACGCACTTTGGTCTTGCCGAAACTTGCTGGTCTTCCAGAGCAAGGAGAAGTCCACGTCTGCGTATTGCAGACTGGCGCAATCCAAGATCCAGGAGCACGTGCTGAGGGACGCACTAAAAATTGGTGCAGTCGCCGCAAAGGCACGGTGGGGAAGAGCCACAGTCTAAGGCCCTTCCGCCACAATAAACCCAGGGGCTGGAATCAGTATAAAACTCCCCTCGGGCTGTATTTGTAAACTTTTTGTATACATAGAGCACCATGATCTGAATAAACCTATGCAGTGCCATGTATAATGCAAGTTCTGTTTAGTGATGTATGTTGCAAAGAAATGTAACTGTACCCTCACCCATTCCGTGTACCGTATAGTGTCACTAGTAAATTAATTTGATGATTGTATTACAATGTATCCTGGATTGTACTGAAATGTACCCCGAAATGTAAAACAAGCAAACGTATTGAACGGAACTGCCGTCAGCATCCAAATGTATTGTATGGAATTGCTGACTGCATCCAAATGTACTGAACTGCCTTCCAATGTATTGTGAAAATATTTATATGAATAAAGTATATTTTGAAATAAAAAAATACATTTCTGAACATTTTCCAGATTCCGGACGACCCCGCTACAAATCGACCCGGATTCCGGAACATTTCAAATTCCGGAACTCCGGATTTTAGACACTCAGCCTGTACTGCTTTAGCTCCATTGTGGGTGTGATTGCTATTGCCATTGGCACTAACACCAATATCAATATCAACAGTATCCTACCGTGAGCTTAGCCCCTTACCCCAGAATTATAGGCAACTTTTGCACCACTATTGAAAGAAATGTTGCATTATGTATCCTAAAGCCCGCAAAGATTTAAAGGTCACTCTTGGAGGTTTGCACCGATGACTGCAGACGCGTTGTGAAACTGTTGTGCTTTCACCCATTGACTGTTCAGTTTACAAAATAAATCCCAGAAAGCCAGATATCTTTCTATGTTTTGGGCTGACTAGAAAATTGCCAATCAGTCGGAATGCCTGTGTGAAACTAAGGCAGCAGAAACCTTTCGCCTGTCTTTCTAGACATGAAACCCAGCCTAATAAAATCTTATTGTCTTTTGTTTAAAATTCTGCAACGGTTTCATCTCTGTCATTATCATTATGCTACTTGAATTCATTCCACTCCTCATGTCATTTATATGAACTGGTGTCTTCCTCTTCAGGGAGTGGGGAGAGAGAAATCCTGTTTTTGGTTGGTTTCGACTAGAGCATATTCTTGATTGGGCTTAATTATAATTTTCAAGCTTACAATTCAGTTGCTATACGTTATTAGTTTATGTGATTTTTTTTTTCCCACACAGTTGATATTGCATCCCTATCTCTCTAATGGTTACTATGGAAACAAAGATCTAATATTGTGCCCCTCGAGACACTCCAGGAACTTCTTCTGAACCTTGTTCAGCAATATTATTTTTTAAATTGAATAATGTAGTAATGGGTATTGGATTAAGTACTATCCAAGCCCTCTAATTCTATACATAGTAACAAATATTTTTACCTTAAGAGGGTACAAATATAATTTTGATGCTTTTCTACATGCATCAATGATAGCCATTTAATTTGATCTTTGCATGCATTTTAACGCAATGCGCAAGATGGAATACAATTTTCAACAAGTGAAAATCAAATCAATAATGAAAAATAAAATACCAGGGGCTAAAAATTCCAGTACACTGGAAACCTGGCGGTGCCAGCAACAGCCAGGGAGCAGCCGCCCACCGAGAGAACGCAGGCAGCACCGGTATTTTGGTGCTAATTAACATCTGCAGAGCGGAGAGTTTGTGATGTAACGCGCTCTTTACGTCGCTAAGCTCAGTCGGAGGCCGAAGGTCGTGTCTGTCTCCCGCTTGCAGTGAAGGGGAACGGGGAAGAAAGGAACGAACATGCAGGCCATGTACGGAACAGTTGCCATATTTGCTACAAAAATATTACCTGCCACCCGGTTATTAACGATGTTTGCTGATTTTTTAATTACTCATGAAATGAATGCATCTGCGTTCTCTGTAACACTAATTTTTCCCCAATGGTGACTCTTGAACGTGTTTAAATGTGTAGTAATCGTGCCAGCTTTTAGTGGGTCTTGCATACTCGACAAAAAATATTTATTTGATAAATAATTGGTTATGACATTTTGAATGAATTAATTGTAATTCCTTAAAATCTTAAGCAATTGAGTCCAGATTTGCGGGGATAGCGAGAGAGATGACGTTCTGGTGAAGCTATCATAAAGATAAGCGATCTTATCACGGATAATAAGAACTTAAGAACATAAAAAATAGGAGCAGGAATAGGCCATACGGCCTCTCGAGCCTGCTCCGCCATTCAATAAGATCATGGCTGATCTATTCATGAACTCAGCTTCACTTCCCTGCCCGCTCCCCATAACTCCTTATTCCCTTATCGTTTAAGAAACTGTCTATTTCTGTCTTAAATTTATTCAATGTCCCAGCTTCCACAGTTCTTTGAGGCAGCAAATTCCACAGATCCACAACCCTCTGAGAAAAGAAATTTCTCCTCATCTCAGTTTTAAATGGGCGGCCCCTTATTCTACGATCGTGCCCTCTAGTTCTAGTCTCCCCCATCAGAGTGAACATTCTCTCTGCATCCACCTTGTCAAGCCCCCTCATAATCTTACATGTTTCGATAAAATCACCCCTCAATCTTCTGAATTCCAATGAGTAGAGGCCCAACCTACTCAACCTTTCCTCATAAGTCAAGCCCCTCATCTCCGGAATCAACCTAGTGAACCTTCTCTGAACTGCCTCCAAAGCAAATATATCCTTTCGTAAATATGGAAACCAAAACTGCACGCAGTATTCCAGGTGTAGCCTCACCAATACCCTGTAAAGCTGTAGCAAGATTTCCCTGCTTTTATACTCCATCCCCTTTGCAATAAAGGACAAGATTCCATTGGCCTTCCTGATCACTTGCTGTACCTGCATACTAATCTTTTGTGTTTCATACACAAGTACCCCCAGGTACCGCTGTACTGCAGCACTTTGCAATCTTTCTCCATTTAAATAATAACTTGCTGTTTGATTTTTTTCCGCCAAAGTGCATGACCTCACACTTTCCAACATTATACTCCATCTGCCAAATTTTTGCCCACTCACTTAGCCTGTCTATGTACTTTTGCAGATTTTTTTGTGTCCTCCTCACACATTGCTTTTCCTCCCATCTTTGTATCACCAGCAAACTTGGCTACGTTACACTCAGTCCCTTCTTCCAAGTCGTTAATATAGATTGTAAATAGTTGGGGTCCCAGCACTGATCCTGCGGCACTTCATTAGTTACTGGTTGCCAACCAGAGAATGAACCATTTATCCCGACTATCTGTTTTCTGTTAGTTAGCCAATCCTCTATCCATGCTACTATATTACCCCCAACCCCGTGAACTTTTATATTGTGCAGTAACCTTTTATGTGGTACCTTGTCAAATGCCTTAAGAGTGGATGCAAGTACATTTAAGATTGATATCGAGTAATTCTTCTTCACACAAAGAGTGATCAATAGATGAAATGGAGGTTTAAACCCTGAAATAATTCAAGAGCCAATTGGATGCTACAGTGCGGGTACTTTATAGTATTATTGGCTGGATGAATTAAGATGGACCAAACATGGTTCTGGGTGGGGTGGAGAGTATATATTGTGATACACAAAGTATCAAAATGGATTCTTCTGTATTTTAAATTACTCAACGGTACATTGTCCAGAAGAGTAATGTGCAATGCATATGTGGCAAGTTCATTGCTCCCCTTTAGCAGGTAGGAATTCAAATTTTTAAGTGAGCGATACCTTTATAACTGAAGTGATTTCTGAAGCAGATAAAAGTCGCGATTTTACGAACCTCGGTGGGTCTGTGGCGGGTGGCGTCGGTGGTGGGTCCTGACCCCGCTGCTGTCTCTATCCCTGCCTCAGAACTGAATTTTCCCCGAATGGGCCCACCCAGCGCGTTTCCCAGCCAGTTCGAGGAAGCGGGTCTGGTGACGTCATTTGATGACGCATCATCATCCGGTTTCCTTAAAGGGACCATGGCCAACTTTATTTTGACATTTGTGCTGTCAGTGTTCTACAGCATTGAGGTGCTGCAAACACTCACACACACTGCACAGAGGTGTAGGGCTGCACCAAGGGTCTCCCAGGACTTCCTCCATATGCTTATAGAGGGAGTCAGAGCACGCAAGGCATTTCTCTTTCCTTTCCATGGGCAGAAAGACCTCCCAGGAGATCAACACAGCTTGGTTGCACATTGGACAGGAGGGCACAAGCAGGGATGTGGTCAGGAGGACCTGGGTGCAGTGCTGCAAACCGTTCAATGATCTCAGTAGATCACAAAACATTAGTACAAAGCCACACTCAACCTCATCCTGCTGTGCATCTCATCACATCCCCATCACTCTGCCTTCCCTACCTTACCCCTGCACATCCTTACTCACACCAATTTACCTTGCATCTCCACCCATCCCTCTCTATCTACATAAATCACTTCCCCATCTCACTAACCAATCCTCACACTCACCCTCTTCCTAGTGCAATCATACCAACTAACACACAAGGGCAGCCACCTGGGTGTTTTATGCAATGTTCATGTAGTGTTTCTGTCAATGTGCTGTTGAACACTGAAACCTTTATTTTGAATACTTTGCATTCTAGGACAGATTTATGGGCACCTTTTGAAGTGGCTTAGTGAGTTACAGAGAATGGTGAGATATAAGGGCACCCCCGGCAATTGTGATGAGTGTGAAAGGAATGGCTTGGGCATTGTAGGGATGCTCTATGGTGTTGGTGTGGGGTGGTGCCAACCTGGTGCATCATGTAGTAGCCAGGGTGTACAGCATGAAATGAAGTAAATCTGTCCATGGTGAGGCCATCCCGGGCAGCAATGTGGTTGGGTGCTGATGCCCTATGTCCTGTTAAGCATCATGTGATTGTTGCTGGTGTTGTTGTTGACGCTGCTGTTGTGCCTGGTATTGCTGTTGTTGGGGCTGATTGTGGTGGGATACTGAGGATCAAGGTGAGAGAGTATAAAGGGCACCTGTGCTGATGGAATAGATGGCAGGTTAAGTGGAGATGACAGAAGTGATCTGTCAATGGTGAGAGAGGTAATGAGATTAGACTGGATGGAGACTTGTGTAAAGACTTGCAGCATGGTGAATCTGTTGTGGAAATGCAGTGAGGAAGAGCGTGTGGCTGAGGAAACATATCTCTGTAAGGTGGGAGCTTTTACTGTACATTTAACCTGTCAACTCAACAGCTGATGCAGTGTCCACTGAACTCCCACCTCAGCTTGACTGATGTGGTCCATGACCAGTGTGGACCCCGTGGGTGAGCTGCCAAATGCAGAAGATAAGATGAAATTAATTCTTATGTGGCTCTAAACAAGTCACTAATGACCTGAATTGGGTGCCCCGCTGTGAACCCACCACTGGTGTCGGGTTTGCTCAGCATTGACAGACCCAACATCGGGGAAAGGCGCGTGGAGGCAGGTTCACCGCTGGGTCCCGAGCCATTGTGGGATAAAAAATACTTTCCCACCCGACTCGCAACCGCTGACCTCCCCGAAAATCCAGCCCATAGATTTGGATTATTTGTCGGGATCCATTTGCTTTATATATAAGTAGACTGATAATCTTTAGTACAATTAACAATGTGCACTCCTCGTTTTAAGTAATGTTCCAAAAAGCCTTCCTTTAATTGCAATGTGTTTACCAGTGTTCTTATCTGCTGTAATATTTATTGATCTAAGGGATCCTGGCAAATGAGCTAAAGTGTGTAATAATTCCCATTTAATTGAATTTACTAAATCAGTATCAGATGTTAGCCCATAAAAACTCTTCAATTGTCTTTCCTATTTCACAGTGAATATTTATCATCATAATTTACCAACTATTTTTTTCCCAGAATGTAATAATTACAGATATACTATGAGCTAAAGCAACTGTACCAGTAAACCAGTTGGCAAAGCTAGGATTCTTTGGCTGTTTTCTAGAGCATAAACTTCATGTTTATTTTATTAAAGCAACATTGTTCAAGGTAAAGAAAATAAATAACGATTTGAATTTATATAGCGCCTTTCATGGCCTCAGGACGTCCCAAAGTGCTTTCCAGCCAATGAAGTACTTTTGAAGTGTAGTCACTGTGGTAATGTATGTCCTGGGAGCAGCGTGGAGGCAAGCCACTACAAAGTACGGCGCGGTGCAGAAGGGCAACGGCAGCGATGAGTGACGTCAGCAATGTCCAGGTCAGCGATTGGAGCGTGGGCTGGAGCGAGGGCAGGTGCAGCAGGAACGGTGAGGTTGGGGCGAAGGAGCTGTGCGAGACTGTGGAGGGATGTGATCGGGGCCCAGGGGTGGCGTGAGTTCGGGCCCAGGGGCAGCACGGGCCAGCCCACACTGCAATATGTGTGCGCACTATGTCCGTGCAGCAGAGCAGGTCTCCAGTTGTCTTGGGTAATCTTTGCCACTGGACCAAGACCTAGCTCTGTCAAGCCAGTGTGGTGGTTGGTGTGCAACGGCCACCACACATTAAAAAAATCCACGCACAGGCATCTTCCATCCTTGAGGATATATTCAGGTTCTTCTTTCGAAACACCTGTGAACTCATCCCTTTATTTTGGCGTGGAAGCAAGTCATCCTCGTTTCGAGGAACTGCCTATGAAGATGATGTCCCAAGTTTGTGATTGATTATGATACTCATTAGATTAGAGAGGGAATTCACAGCCCAGCATAAAAAAGGAAACTGCCAGTTTATGGTCAGTAATGGCAAATAGGAGAAAAAAGAAACATCAAGCAAAAGGAAATGAATGAAAATAAATTGTAACTTGTATTTCTTTGGGAGAGGAGCTGTTTTGCTATTGCTCATTGCCTGATTATATCCCTCTGCCACGCCGACAAGTTTGACAGACTTAACTTTTCCTGTAACATTAACGTTATATTTGTTGATTATGTGCCTGTATTTTTTTGCTTTCCGAATCAATATTTTATCATTAGAGGTGAAACTAAATGCGAAATGCTCACAAACTGAGAGATAACCTTATTCATCAGCTGAGTTCAAGCCATAAACTGGATACCCCAGTTTAGATTTTTATTAAACATCTAAATTGTTGTGTATTTGTAAAGCATGCACTCCCATGTTCCGCCACCAGGGAGCGCATCCCCTGAAGTCCCAAGGGATCCCAGCATCCCTTGGGAGCACTGTATATAAGCCGGACCCTAAAGCCTGTTCCTCACTCTGGAGTGTTTGAATAAAGACTGAGGTCACTGTTACTTTAATCTCCCTGTGTGCAGTCTCATCTGTGTTAGGAACACAATAACTGGCGACGAGTATACGAATCCAACGCAAAGATGCAGCAAACTATGGTCATCCTGGAGAAGTTCTCGGAAGGTGAGGACTGGGACGCTTATGTCGAACGGCTAGACCAGCACTTTGTAACCAACGAGCTGGACAGAGAAGGAAGCACTGCAAAAAGGAGAGCGGTCCTCCTCACAGTCTGCGGGACACCGGCATGCAGCCTCATGAAGAATCTTCTGACTCTGGTGAAACCCACAGATAAGTCATATGAGGAGCTGTGTACACTGGTTCGGGAGCATCTTAATCCGAGGGAGAGCATGCTGATGGCGAGGTATCGGTTCTACACGTGTCAGCGATCTGAAGGTCAGGAAGTGGCGAGCTACGTCGCCGAGCTAAGGCGACTTGCAGGACAATGTGAGTTTGATGGCTACCTGGACCAAATGCTCAGAGACTTTTTTGTACTGGGCATTGGCCACGAGACCATCCAAAGAAAACTTTTGACTGTAGAGACACCGACCCTCAGTAAGGCCATTGAGATAGCACAGGCATTTGTGTCCATCAGCGATAACACCAAATAAATCTCTCAGCACACAAGTGCTAGTAATGTTCATAAATTAACTGGTGCTTTCGAGCAGAAATGTACAGGGCAGAAACCACGAGTCTGCAACTGCCAGCAGGCTTCAGGTGACCCAGATGACTCAGAGTCCGCAACAAAGGATGAATGCAAGGCAATTCACACCTTGTTGGCATTGTGGAGGCTTCCATTCAGCCTATTCATGCCACTTCAAAGGGTATGTTTGCAAGAGCTGTGGAACAATGGGGCACCTCCAACGAGCTTGCAGACGAGCTGCAAGCTCTGCAAAACCTGCTAACCACCACATGGCAGAGGAAGATCGGTCCGTGGTAGACCAAAGCAATTTCGAGCCTCAGAGAGAGGAGGCAGATGATGAAGTACACGTTGTGCACACATTTTCGACGAAATATCCACCTATAATGCTAAACGTAAAATTGAATAGCTTACCCGTAGCCATGGAACTGGACACTGGCGCTAGCCAAGCCATCATGAGTAAAAAGATGTTTGAGAGACTGTGGTGCAACAAGGCACTCAGACCAGCCCTAAGCCCCATCCACACGAAATTGAGAACGTACACCAAAGAGCTTATCACTGTCCTGGGCAGCGCCATGGTCAAGGTCACCTACGAGGGCACAGTGCACGAACTGCCACTCTGGATTGTCCCGGGTGATGGCCCCACACTACTTGGAAGGAGCTGGCTGGGCAAAATCCGCTGGAACTGGGATGACATCCGAGCGCTATCACATGTCGATGAGGCCTCATGGACCCAGGTTCTTAACAAATTTCCTTTCCTTTTTGAACTGGCATTGGAAACTTTTCCGGGGCAAAGGTGCGGATCCACTTGGTCCCAGAGGCACGACCCATTCACCACAAGGCGCGAGCGGTACCTCACATGATGAGGGAGAGAGTGGAAATTGAGCTGGACAGGCTGCAAGGCGAGGGCATCATCTCCCCAGTGGAATTCAGCGAGTGGGCCAGCCCGATTGTTCCAGTACTCAAAAGTGATGGCACGGTCAGGATTTGCGGCAATTATAAAGTAACTATTAATCATTTCTCACTACAGGACTAATACCTGCTACCTAAGGCAGACGACCTATTTGCGACGCTGGCAGGAGGCAAGACGTTCACCAAGCTCGACCTGACTTCGGCGTACATGACGCAGGAGCTGGAGGAGTCTTCGAAGGGCCTCACCTGCATCAACACGCACAAGGGACTGTTCATCTACAACAGATGCCCGTTTGGAATTCAGTCAGCTGCAGCGATCTTCCAGAGAAACATGGAGAGCCTACTCAAGTCGGTACCACGCACGGTGGTTTTTCAGGACGATATATTGGTCACGGGTAGGGACACCGTCGAGCACCTACAAAACCTGGAGGAGGTCCTCCAGCGACTGGATCGCGTAGGGCTGCGGCTGAAGAGATCGAAATGCATCTTCATGGCATCAGAAGTGGAGTTTTTGTGGAGAAAGATCGCGGCGGACAGCATTCGGTCCACAGATGCCAAGACAGAAGCTATCAGGAACGCACCCAGGCCATAGAACGTCACGGAGCTGCGGTCGTTCCTGGAACTCCTCAACTATTTTGGTAACTTCCTACCGGGGTTAAACACCCGCTTAGATCACCTACCTGTCTTATTACGTAAAGGTGAGAACTGTGTATGGGGGAAAAAAACAAGTAATTGCTTTTGAGAAAGCCAGAAACATTTTATGCTCCAACAAGCTGCTTGTAAAAGACTTGTGCTAGCATGTGATGCGCCGTTGTACGGAGTTGGGTGTGTATTACAACAAGCTAACATTGCGGGGAAGTTGCAACCTGTTGCCTATGCCTCCAGGAGCTTGTCTAAGGCCGAGAGGGCCTACAGCATGATTGAGAAAGAGGCATTAGCGTGTGTGTTCAGGTTAAAGAAAATGCATCAGTACCTGTTTGGCCTCAAATTTGAGCTGGAAACTGATCACAAGCCCCTGAAAAGAAGGGGATAAATACTAATGCCTCAGTCCGCATACAAAGGTGGGCACCCGAGCTATCAGCGTATAACTATACCATCCGCCACAGGACAGGCACCGAGAACTGTGCAGATGATCTCAGTCGGTTACCATTGCCCACCACGGGGGTGGAAATGGCGCAGCCTGCAAACTTGTTGATAGTCATGGAAGCATGTGAAAAATCACCTGTCATGGCCCGCCAGATTAGGACTTGGACCAGCCTAGATCCTCTGCTGTCCATAGTAAAAAAACTGTGTACTGCGTGGGAGCTGGGCCAGCATCCCCGTTGAAATGCAAGAGCTAATCAAACCGTTCCAGCGGCGAAAGGATGAGCTGTCCATTCAGGCAGACTGCCTGTTGTGGGGCAACCACGTCGTGCTACCAAAAAGGGCAGGGAGACATTCATCTCTGATATCCATAGCACACACCCAGGTATAGTAATGATGAAAGCAATAGCCAGATCCCACGTGTGGTGGCCCGATATCAACTCTGACTTAGAGTCCTGTGTACGGCAATGCAGCATGTGTGCTCAGTTGAGCAACGCGCCCAGAGAGACACCACTAAGGTTGTGGTCCTGGCCCTTCAGACAATGGTCGAGGATCCATGTCGACTATGCGGGCCCATTTTTCGGTAAAATGTTCCTGGTGGTGGTGGATGCTTTTTAAAAATGGATTGAATGTGAAATAATGTCGGGAAGCACCGCCACCGCCACCATTGAAAGTCTGAGGGCCATGTTTGCCACCCACGGCCTGCCTGACATACTGGTCAGTGACAACGGGCCATGTTTCACCAGTGCCGAATTTAAAGAATTCATGACCCGCAATAGGATCAAACATGTCACCTCGGCCCCGTTTAAACCAGCCTCCAATGGGCAGGCAGAGTGGGCAGTACAAACAATCAAACAGAGCCTCAAACGAGTCACAGAAAGCTCACTCCAAACCCGCCTGTCCCGAGTACTGCTCAGCTACCACATGAGACCCCACTCGCTCACAGGGGTGCCCCCGGCTGAGCTACTCATGAAAAGGACACTTAAAACCAGACTCTCGCTGGTTCATCCCAACCTGCACGATCAGGTAGAGAGCAGACGGCAGCAGCAAAATGTAAATGATGGTTGCGCCACTGTGTCACGGGAAATTGATCTGAATGACTCTGTGTATGTGCTAAACTATGGACATGGTCCCAAGTGAATCGCGGACACGGTGATAGCTAAAGAAGGGAGTAGGATGTTTATAGTCAAACTAGACAATGGACAAATTTGTAGAAAGCACCTGGACCAAACGAGGCTGCGGTTCACAGACTGCCCTGAACAACCCACAACAGACACCACCTTTTTTGAGCCCACAACACATACCCAAAGAATCAACGACACCACCCTGGACCAGGAAATCAAACCCATCACGCCCAACAGCCCAGCAAAGCCAGGCTCACCCAGCAGCCCTGCAGGGCCAACAACACGCCAGCCCAGCGAGGGCACAGCCAACACCCCAGAACAGATATTTGTACCGAGGCGGTCCACCAGGGAAAGAAAGGCTCCCGACCACCTCATCTTGTAAATAGTTTTCACTTTGACTTTGGCGGGGAGTGATGTTGTGTATCTGTAAAGCATGCACTCCCATGTTCCGCCACCAGGGAGCGCATCCACTGAAGTCCCAAGGGATCCCAGCATCTCTTGGGAGCACTGTATATAAGCCGGCCCCTAAGGCCTGCTCCTCACTCTGGAGTGTCTTAATAAAGACTGAGGTCACTGTTACTTTAACTTCCCTGTATGCAGTCTCATCTGTGTTAGGAACACAATATAAATGGTACAATTTTAAAGGGGGTGCAGGAAGAGAATGACCTTGGGACATATGTGCACACATCTTTCAAGGTGGCAGGACAAGTTGAGAAGGCTGTTCAAAAAACATACGGGATCGTTGGCTTCATAAACAGAGGCATCGCGTACAAAGCTGAGGAAGTTGTGCTAAACCGTTATCAATCACTGGTGAGGCCCCAGCTGTAGTTTTGGGCCCATTTCTGTGCACCACACTTTAGGAAGGCAGAAGGGTCAGTAACCAAAGGACGTAGATTTAAAGTAATTGGCAAAAGAACCAAAGGTGAGATGAGAATTCATTTTACTCCGTGAATTTTTAGGATCTGGAATGCACTGTCTGAAATGGTGGTGGAAGCAGATTCAATAATAACTTTCGAAAGGGAATTGGATAAATACTTGAAGGAGAAGAGGATTGCAGGGCTATGGGGACAGAACGGGGGAGTGGGTTTAATTGGATCGCTCCTTCAAAGAGGTGGCACAGACACAGTGCAGTGAATGGCCTCCTTCTGTGCTGTGAGATTCTATGATCCTGTCTAGCTACCACTCCATTATTCTACCTTCTTGTTGGAACTTGCAATTGGATCTTAAGGGAATTCTTGATTCTATTTCCATCTGCTTCTTTATTAATAATCATTATAGAATTAGACTTTTATCGGAAACATAGTGTAGAGAATCATAGTACAGGTACACATGAAAATGCTTGAAAACGCCCCCCAAAAAGTGTCAAAAATCAAAATATCCTGGTGAGCAAGCCAGTAAAACACCGATGGAAATATATTTTTCACCACTAGAGCTCATTTCCCCCCTTCAGAAGTTTCTATATCCCCCTTTCTAAAATTGCACTTTTGTGTGTATGTGTTCATCCCCCCTCCCCCCCATAATACAACAGTTGGAATATTGGGTAGAGCTGCAACTTAAGTCATGACAAGTTCATGTTCTACTGTACTTTCCTTGTAACTAATTCTTTTCATATATCATTCATGACCCCATTGGGTTTTCAGTTTTCACAGTAAACCAAACCGAATTGCAGAATGTGATCCCAAAATATGAATATAAATCCTGAAATCCAATGCAAGAAAAAGGAATGTAACTTATTCAGTCACCTTGAATCATTGGCGTTGGCCATAAGCCTTGATTGAGGGCTAATGTTCATCTCTATGTTGATTTTTGAGTTCTCGGCTTTTTTGAAATCTGAGTATTGTAGATTGATATCTATAGCTCCACTTCACATCCGAAACTGTTCAAAAAAAGCTGCTGCCACAATGTGTGCCTCGAATTAGTGCCAATAAAGATGGTTCAACACTTTAACAATAGCAATAAGTAAACTATTACTGTTATCATAGTCACAGTTGGGACCATATGTTGAGTTGAATATTGACATTAAAAAATAATTACTTTTCTCAAAATCTTTATGATATTCCATTGACAATGCAAACATTACATATTACCAAAGTTAATTGTCCAAGCAAGATTTCTAATGATCAAAGGTTAGGTTTCTGAAGACGAAGTGGGACTGCCTATCATAAACTACCCAGCTGTGCCTCTGAAGACTATTTAGATATGCACGTTCGAATGTAAGAAACAAAAATAAAACTGCAGAATTTTATTTTTGTTTATTCTATCCCAGCTTAGCTCGGTGGTACAGGTGGTAGTGTTTCTGAGTTAGACAATGGCGTAGGACTTGAGCACATAATCTAGGCTAACACTTCAGTGCAGTACACAGGGAGTGTTGTATTACCGGAGGTGTGGTCTTTCAGGTGAAACATTGCACTGTGGGTCCTTCTGCCCTCTCGGGTGGACGCAAACAATTCCATGACACTATTCGAAGAACAGGGAAGCTCCCCCAGTGTCCTTACCAATATTTATCACTCGACCAATGCCATCAAAAATAGATAACTGGTGATTTATCTAATTGCTGTTTGTGGGACCTTACTGTGCACAAATTGGCTGCCACATTTGCCTACATAACACTTGAAAGAGCAATTAATTGAAACTTTTTGAATATCCTGAGGACAAGCAAACAACAACAACCTGTATTTATATAGCACCTTTAACATAGTAAAATGTCCCAAGGTGCTTCACAGGAGTATTATAAGTCAAACAAATTGACACCGAGCCACATAAGGAGAAATTAGGGCAGGTGACCAAAAGCTTGGTCAAAGAGGGAGGTTTTAAGGAGCGTCTTGAAAGAGGAAAGAGAGTAGAGAGGCGGAGAGGTTTAGGCAGGGAGTTCCAGAGCTTGGGGCCCAGGCAACAGAAGGCACGGCCACCAATGGTTGAGCAATTATAATCAGGGATGCTCAAGAGGGGAGAATTAGAGGAGCGCAGACATCTCAGGGGGGGGGGGGGGGCCGAAGGAGATTACAGAGATAGGGAGCGGCGAGACTATGGAGGGATTTGAAAACAAGGATGAGAATTTTAAAATCGAGGCGTTGCTTAACCGGGAACCACAGGGATGATGGATGAGTGGCACATGGTGCGAGTGAAAAGCACAATATAAATGCTAGCTTTTCTTTGCATATATATGGCATGCAAACATTTTAGTGTTCTGTGAATACTGCAGTTTGAGGAGGCTTACCTTTCACAGCTCTGAATGGCGGCTTCTGTAAGTTGACTTAATGCTGGTCTGAAGTAGGGTCCATGTAAAACTATTTACCATTCAGCATAGGCATGTCATTTGTAAAGTCAACACATCCATTGCTTGTAAATTGATTGTTTGAGGCTTAGTACTTCAGCTACACTAAGAAACAGCTACATAGAACAATCTGGTAGAATTCTCTTGTGATGAATACAATTCCAAATCATTTGATCCGCTGAAGTGCCCTTTAACACACACGAGAATAGTCAATCCTTTGCTCTTGGCTAGCTCAAAACAAGATATTTTATACGTCACTAACACTGTGCCTCATCACAGCTACATTTTCAAATGCCACTTATTTTATTTAATTATTTAGGTCAGTGACACACCTGCATCCTGCTCCTTCAGTCTCTAATGATTTAGAATATGTTTAGAAGAACCCGCCATACCTTGCTCTCAGCTCATTATCGCAATAACACCTAACATTTCTATGCCACGACAGATATTTTGTGTTTTATTGTGTACTGGGTCTTGAAATGGCCTTGAATTTACTTGCGTTTTGCAGCATAGGTACAGAATTGGCATTTTTGGGGCTGCCGTTTAGGGCAAGGCCCATTTCCACCCATAAAAGCAGTATTTCCATTTGATGTTTCCATTTGGTTCTGGGACCTTCGGTGTGTGCAAATGTCGACGCTGCTGGAGGAAGATCAGGCGGTGGCATTCCTGCCTCCGAGTCAGAAGGTTGTGGGTTCAAGCCCCACTTCAGGACTTCATAATCCAGGCTATCACTTAAGTGCAGTACTGTGGGAGTGCTGCAATGTTGGAACTGCTGACTTTCAGGTGAGATGTTAAACTGACATCCTGTTTGCCCACTCGGGTGGCCGTCAAACGTCCCACAGCATTACTTGAAGAAGAGCGGGAGAATTCTCCTGGTGTCCTGGCCAATATTTATCCCTCAAGCAGCATCACTTAAATCGTATTATCTGGCCATTATCTCATTGTTGTTTGTGGGACATTTTTGCGTGCAAATTGGCTACTGCATTTCGCTACATGACAACAGTCACTAAGGGGGAGAAATTCGATTGGATAGCACCCCTCGCGAGGGGCGCTAAAGAGTTTGCAGCCGCGAGTACCGGCATTCTCGCCGGTCGGCAAATTCAGTGTGCCAGTACCCTACCGGCAGTGCTGAGGAGTATCGCCCAGGAGTGTAGTGCCGGTGTGTCAACGCGCTACAAAATCTGGTTTTGCGCTCCACTCGTGGCGTCCTGTAGTGACACCGCCAGAGATAGCTGGTGTGCAGAGCTGTCCCAGGGCTCTAAGGGAAGGAATGACTGCATGAGGTAAGTGTGATTGATTTTTTTTGTTGCAATTTACCTTTATTTGGGGTGAGTAATGTATAGGGAATGGATTTTGTTTTTTAAAATCCGATTCTTTTTTTAGCAGGGAGACCTCTCTTCGGGCGCTACAAAGCCAACCCTTTAGCACGGGATCTTCAGTTGCTAACCCGGCCTAGCGCCCTAAGAGAAGTGTGGAACACCTCGCTTCGCACTCCACTCCACTGTCAGGGCGCAACCACTGACTTTTGTGGCTCCTGTCGCTAACCATTTTCCGGTGCTAAATTTAGCGACCACCCGACATTAGCGCCTTAAGAACCGAATTTCTTGCCCTCTATATATGCAGGAGTCCCACCACCCCATGTTCCCTCCCCCCCCCCCCCCCCGCCCCGGAGTCCATCTCGCTTTCCAACCAATATTCTCTTTTGAGTACCGGTGAAGGCGATGGTGTCGCTGGGAGGGTAACCAGAGCCAAGTCCAAGGCACCATGGGTGGCCCAGCTGCACAGGAGGAAGGGACAAAGAATAAAAGAGCTGTAGTAGTAGGGGATTCAATAGTTAAGGGAGCAGAGAGGTATTTCTGCGGCCGTAGACGTGACTCCAGAATGTATGGTGCCAGGGTCAAGGATGACACAGAACGGACGCATGGCATTCTGGGGGGAGAGGGTGACTAGCCAGAGGTCGTGGTCCATATCGGGACAAATGATATAGGTAGAAAGAGGGATGAGGTCCTGCAGGCAGAATTTAGGAAGCTAGGAGGAAAAGTAAAGGGTAGGATCTCAAAGGTAGTAATCTCCGGGTTACTGCCGGTGCCACGTGCTAATGAGTACAAGAATAGAAGGATAGAGAGGATGAACGTGTGGCTGGAGAGTTTGTGCCGGAGGGAGGGCTTTAAATTCCTGAGGCATTGGGACCGGTTCTAGGGGAGATGGAACCTGTAAAACGAACAGTATCCTTGCGGGAAGTTTTGCTGGTGCTGTTGGGAAGAGTTTAAACTAGCTTGGCAGGGGAATGGGAACCTGAGAACAAATTCAATAGGGAAGGAAGTAAAGCTGAAATTGGATAGCAGGAATGTAGAAAGTGAACCTGTAAGTCAGAGGAAACAGGCTTAGTAAGTAGTAATCAAGGAGGTCTTCCTGTGCTAAATGATATATACTTCAATGCAAGGAGTATAGCGAATAAGGCGGATGAGCTAAGAGCACATGTAGACACTTGGGAGCATGACATTATAGCCATTACACAGACATGGCTGAAAGAGGAGTATATTTGGCAGCTCAATATTCCTGGTTACAGGATTGTTAGACAAGACAGAGAGGGGGTAAAAAGGAGGGTGGGGAGGTGTTGCGGTATTGATTAAAGAAACCATTACAGCTGTGAGGGTTGATATGTTAGAGGGATCATCAAATGAGGCCATATGGGTCGAGTTGGAATATAAAAAAGTGGCGATTACAAGGGCGGGAGATAGAAGAGCAAATATGTAGGCAAATTTCTGTGAAGTCCAAAAATCATAGGGCAGTAATAGTAGGGGATTTTAACTATCCTAATATTGATTGGGACAAATATAGTGTGAAGGGTATAGAGGATGCGGAATTCTTAAAATGCATTCAAGAGAACTTTTTTAGTCAGCATGTGACAAGCCCAAAACGAGAGGGGGCGGTTTTGGATTTAGTTTTGGGGAATGGAAGGGGTATTAGTGGGAGAGCACTTGGGTGCTAGTGACCATAATTCAGTTAGATTCAAGTTAGTTATGGATAAGGACAAGGATAGACCAGGAATAAAAGTCCCAAATTGGGGAAAAGCTAACTTTGCAAAGTTGAGAAGTGATTTGGTCACAGTGGACTGGAAACAGCTACTTGTAGGTAAATCAGTGTCGGAACAGTGGGAGGCATTCAAGGAGGAGATCCGGAGGGCTCAGGCCAAACATGTGCCCTTAAAGAAAAAGGGTGGGAATAACAATTCTAGAGCCCTCTGGGTGTCTAGGGACTTACAAAGGAGGATAAAGGAAAAAAAAGGGAAGCATATGTCATATACTGACGGCTAAATACTGTAGAATCTTTGGAGGAATATAGAAAATTCAGAGGTAAAATTAAAAAGGATATTAGGAATGCTAAGAGAGAGCATGAAACATTCTTGGCAAGTAAAATTAAGGAAAACCCAAAGATTTTCTATAAATATATTAAGAGGATAACTAAAGAAAGGGTAGGGCCTATTAGAGACCATGAGGGTAATTTCTATGTGGAGGCGGAAGATGTTGGTATGGTTCTCAATGAATACTTTGCGTTTGTTTTCACAAAGGAAAGGGGCAATGCAGATACTGCTTTTGAGGAGGAATGTGAAATTCTGGATGAAATAAACATAGTGAGAGAGGAGGTATTAAGGGGTTTAGCAGTTTGAAAGTAGATAAGCCCCAGGCCAGAATGAAATACATCCCAGGCTGTTGAGCGAAGTAAAAGAGGAAATAGCAGAAACATTGACCATCATTTTCCAGTCCTCTTTGGATTTGGGCATGGTGCTGGAGGGCTGCTAATGTGCTACCCTTTTTTAAGAATGGAGAAAGGGATAGACCGAGTAATTGCAGGACTGTCAGCGGTGGGAAAATTATTGAAAAAAATCCTGAAAGACAGCATAAATCTACATTTGGAAAGGCAAGGATTAATTAGGGACAGTCAGCACGGATTTGTTAAGGGAAGATCGTGTTTGACTAACCTGATTGAATTTTTCGAGGAGGTAACCAGGAGGGTGAATGAGGGTAGTGCATACGATGTAGTGTATATAGAATTTAGCAAAGCTTTTGATAAGGTCCCACATGGTAGACTGGTCACAAAGGTTAAAGCCCATGGGATCCAGGGCAAAGTGGCAAGTTGGATCCAAAATTGGCTTAGAGGTAGGAAGCAAAGGGTAATGATTGATGGATGTTTTGGGGACTGGAAGGATGTTTCCAGTGATGTTCCACAGGGCTCAGGACTGGGTCCCTTGCTTTTTGTGCTATGCATCAATGATCTGGATTTGAATAAAGGGAGTATGATTAAGCAGTTTGCAGATGACACTAAAATTGGCTGTTTGGTTGATAATGAAGAGAAAAGTCATGGACTGCAGGAGGATATCAATGTACTGGTCAGGTGGGCAGAACAGTGGCAAATGGAATTTAATTCGGAGAAGTGTGAGGTAATGCACTTGGGGAGGGCTAATAAGGAAAGGGTATACACATTAAACGGTAGGCCACTTAAAGTGTAGATGAACAAAGGGACCTTGGAGTGCTTGTCCACAGATTCCTGAAAGTAGCAGGCTAGGTGAATAAGGTAGTTAAGAAGGCATATGGAATGCTTGCCTTAATTGGCCGAGGCATAGAATATAAGAGCAGGGAGGTTATGCTTACATTGTATAATACTCTAGTTAGGCCACAGCTGGAGTACTGCGTGCAGTTCTGGTCACCATATTATAGAAAGGACGTGATTGCACTGGAGAGGGTGCAGAGGAGATTTACTAGAATGCTGACTGGAATGGAGAATCTTAGCTATGAGACGAGATTGGATAGGCTGGGTTTGTTCTCATTGGAACAGAGGAGGCTGAGAGGAGACCTCATTGAGGTGTATAAAATTTTGAGAGGCCTGGATATAGTGGATAGCAAGGGCCTATTTCTCTTGGTGGAGGGGTCAATTATGAGGGGGCATAGTTTTAAGGTGGTTGATGGAAGGTTCAGAGGGGATTTGAGGGGAAGCTGCTTCACACAGAGGGTTGTGGGGGTCTGGAACTCGCTGCCTGGAAGGGTGGTGGATGCAGAAACCCTCACCACATTTAAAAGGTGCTTGGATGGGCACTTGAAGTACCGTAACCTGCAGGGTTACGGACCTAGAGCTAGTAAGTGGGATTAGACTGGATAACCTCTTGTTGGCTGGCGCAGATACGATGGTAAGTACTGCAGGGATTGGATACGGCCAGGGTGATCTCCTGGACTAGTTTCGATCGCCTGGATGGGTCGGAGAGGAATTTCCCAGATTTTTTTCCCCAATTGGCCTGGGTTTTTATCTGGTTTTTGCCTCTCCCAGGAGATCGTATGGGTCCGGTTGAGGTGGAGTGTAGAATGCTGCGGTGCAAGGGGTGTCGCAGTTGTGTGGGGCGGACTGGTTGGGCCAGATGCTCTTTCCGCCATTGTTCATTGTTCATGGGTTTGTATGTAACCTTCAGGGCTGATGACCAAGGGCCGTGTGGCTCTTTGTCTGCCGGCGGGGACACAATGGGCCAAAATGGCCTCCTTCTGTGCTGTAAGTTTCTATGTTTCTATATTTCAAAAATGCTTCATTGGCTGCGAAATGCTTTGCGGTGTCCTGAGGTCATGGAAGGTCGTTTGTTCTTTCTGTGCATTGAAAGTCTCCATTCTCTTTGCTGACTTAAAGATCCTACTTGAGTGAGCTAGCCAAGTGCCTTGTGACCACACTTGAGTATAAATTAGCAATAAATTGATAATCTTACTCAGATGGGTTCTTATGGACGGTTTGGAGTGGTAAAGTAGAGGGTGGGGTCAAAGTCAGTCACCATGTCATTGTCCCAGATTTCCAGGAGAGAGTTACCAGATGTTTTCTTCAGGGGGAAATTGCTCCCCACCGTTAACGGGGCAGTAAGGCCTTTCCGACCGGGGACAGGCAGCGGTGTCGACAGATCCGCAACTGCACCTAGGCCGCATCCCGACTACCCGCCCCGCCCGGCGCTCCGACCCACAGTCGGCCGCGCGCTGACCCCTTACAACCCAGCGGCGACCCCTTACGACCCGGCGGCGACCCCTTCTCTGCCCCGCGGGGGAAATTGCCCTGCAAGAGTGCAGCCACCGCCGGTCGGTGCCCCCAACAGCTTTGCGCGGTTGCCCTTAAAGGGGAAGGCGCACCGCCATGGCTGCTATTTTGTTTTCATTGTCTGCCGACTCCTGAGTCAGCCTGACAATGGTGGCCGCTGGTTGGGTCGGGCCGTAAACAGGCAGCCCGGCAACTCCTCCTGGGTGCCAGGCTGCTGGCCTGGCCGAACCCCTCCCTGGCGGCCCGATGGGCTCCTTGTAGGCTTCGTAGCGTCCCTCCCCTTTGAGTGAAGTGGGAGGGACGTTGTGACTCGTCAGTGTGACTTGGCACGTCTGCATCGCGCCGACGTCATCACCACCGCGCTGACATGGTCAATGCGGCAATGATGGACACCAACCCTATCCTGCCCCGATATCGCCTCAAACAACGTCCCAAAGTGCTGGGAGGCGGTGACAGAATTAAAGAGCCGAATTTTCCAGCTCTTCCCTTCGACTCCCGCCAGGCGGAAAATTTCCCAATTTCTCTGAGGACAATTTCGGCCCCTTCTTCTTTGCAACATTGAGTCATAAAAAGTCAGGATTATAAATAGAATCATTTTTCCTGTTTTTTTTTCAGTTTTGTTTTCTAATTAAATAGTGACTCATCAGATGACTTTTCTGAACATCATTGTGTTATAAAATGTTTTATTTTTATAATAAACTGACAAAGACTGCAGAAACATCTGATAAAACTTGTAGAGATATAAACATTCTGTCGACTACCGTCACATAACTAAACTCAAAACGGTCAGTTTATTCGTGCAGTTATACATTGTTGACCCCGATCATTTTTCTGTTCTCACAATACGCGCACATTTTTCTCTGACTGTATTTAATCTGTGGTTCAGTGGCTAGCACCCTCGCCTCTGAGTCAGAAGATTGTGGGTTCAAGCCCCACTTTAGAGGCTCAGCACAAAAATCTAGGCTGACACTCGGATGAGATGTTAAACTGAGGTCCCATCTGCTCTCTCTGGTAGACGTAAAAAAAGATCCCATAACACTATTTAGAATAATAGCAGAGGAGTTATCCCCGGTGTCCTGGCCAATATTTATCTCTCAATCAACATCACAAAAACAGATTATCTGGTTATTGTCACATTGCTGTTTGTGGGAGCTTACTGTGCGCAAATTGGCTGCCGTGTTTCCTACATTACAACAGTGACTACACTTCAGAAAGTACTTCATTGGCTGTAAAGTGCTTTGGGACGTCTGGCGGTTGTGAAAGGCGCTATATAAATGCAAGTCTTTTATTTCTTTTCTCAGAAAAATCACTTCTTGGATAATTTGTCTTTGCAAAGAATTAGCGATATCAGTAAAGCAATAGAATAATATACTTGGAAATAAACAAGGAAAATATACTTATTATTTTGTTGTGGAAGTAGGACTGCAGATAATTAGCTGAGCAGTGGTATTCCCAACATTACTCTAATGCATATAATGTTGATTAGAGGGAATTCTCTCTTACAGGGTAATGAGAATAGTGCAATTGAGACTTTAAACTGTAATTACTCTCAAATGTTCCTTTCCTTGCTGCTCTGTCCATTGCACAACATTGTTGTAATAACTATCATACAATTACCCTCTTTGTGCAGAATGCATTCCGAAGGGAAAGCATCTTATGGCCTATTAGCAGTGTATAAACAGGGCCAGGAAAATCGGGCAAGAAATTCTAACAGGGTTGGATAGACTGGATGCGGGGAGGATGTTTCCCCTGGCTAGGAAGTCTAGAACAAGGGGTCACAGTCTCAGGATACGGGGTAGGAAATGTAGGACCGAGATGAGACATTTTTTCACTCAGAGGATGGTGAACCTGTGGAATTCTCCACCACAGAAGGCTGTGGAGGCCAAGTCACTGAATATATTTAAGAAGGAGATAGATTTCTAGACACAAAAGGTATCAAGGGGTAGGGGGAAAAAGCGGGAATATGGTGTTGAGATAGAGGATCAGCCATGATCATATTGAATGGCGGTGCAGGCTCAAAGGGCCGAATGGCCTACTACTGCTCCTATTTTCTATGTTTCTATGAAATGTTTCTGCTCATTTTCCCCTATGTTCCCCCTAGTTCGCTTGTGCAACTTGTCCCTTCCCGTGTTTCACGCACCTTCACAAATGCTGCAGTATGGCGGGGCTGGGTGAAACCTCCAAGCTCCACTTTCTGTTGGCTGCAACAGCATTTGAGCCTCAACCAAGTGGAGGCTTTGGAAAATGGCATTGGAAGCGTGCTAACATCACCTGTCTATCATTTGTACATTGCTGCATATTTAAGGTAGGAATACTCTGCCCATGTGCTGGGATTACCCTGGGCATTTGAGTGAATCACCAAGCGGGCAGGGACCCCGGGGTAACCGGTCTCCATCCAATTTATATCGGAGAGATAAGCATTGCCCACACGCAAAGCAGGGTATATTTGGCCCCTTGAAGTTCAAGTAAAAGCAGTGATCAAAAATCATTTTTGTTACGTCTTTAATACTCTTATGAATGACTCCACGAGGTCTAGTATTGTACTTGAGCTGTTGTGACCTTAGTCCCATTTATTGTAACTCCAGAGTGAGGCACAAGCATGGTGGGCAGCCTTTTATACTGGGCCCTGCACACCTATGCAGGTGACCCTCAGGTCTCCCACCACAGTGCTCTCTGGTGGCACACCTTATGTGACTATACAGTTAGTATACATGGTCTACATACATGACATCACTTCCCCTCCCAAGTCTTTAATATAAATTGACTGGTACATTGACGGTGACCTGGGCTTTGCTCTTCCTGGTTGACCACTGGAGGGTTGCTTCTAGCTTGGGTGGGTTGGTAGTGAGATTTGTTGCCAGTGGAGGTCCCCGTGATTTCTGGTTGTGAGTCCATGACTACTCCATTCTCCTCCCACACAGAGATCATGCTAAAGGCCCGTTACATGCAAGTTGCATTCAAGTTCATCACATGGGTTTTACATTTATATCTTGGTACATTTGTTGGGTGGATTACAGTTGCGTTTCTTTTTGTGTGGTACATTTACATGATCAGTACAGGTATATCAGTACAGGTACACAAGGACAGTCCAGTTCCAATCCGGGTCGTCTGGTGGCGGTGCAGCGCCCCATGCTAGTGGGTCTGTGGGCGAGGTAAGCTCATTTTGCTCAAGTTGCCAGAGCTCAGGGCTCTTGCCGTTACTCCTAGTGTCGGGCAGGCCCAAAGACAGCTGATGTGTCTGTGACCTCCCTGTCCTTTTCGTTTGCACAGTGTCGCTGCTGCTCCCTGGGAAGCAGTCTGAGCGGGTGAGCGTTTTGTCTAAGCGATGGTGGGGCTGCCTCGTCTTGTCTAGCAGTTCACAGGGGACTGCTGACTCGCTTTCCTTGAGGGCACCATTGTGAGCACTCTCTAGTTTGGGATCCTGGCTGGTCCAGGTCATACGTTCGGAGGAGCCGTTGCGGGTGACCCTTCGCTCTTGGGCATTGCCGTGGTGACGAGTGGGTTTGTGGGCTGCGCCTTTTTCACCCGGATGATGGGCGACTGTAGCCGACTGCGAGCATAGGCGCAGTTTATTGTTTCTGGCCCGTGGCAGTTCATGCCATTGGGTGCTTGCAACGTTAAACCAATCTGAGGCAGGGTATCGCTACCGGTGCCTCTGCTCTCCGGGTATCGTTTACTCTGCGGCTTGTCTACTTCTGTCAGCTGTGGGGACACTTTATGATACATCGTTCTGATCCCGGGGACGCAGGCTACAGCATTGGGTAGCCCGCTGGACCTGTAAACGACCGTTAGGTGATTGCCCGCTACATTGGCTGATTGCAATTTGCAACCGACATCGCTCAACACCAATTTGCTCGTTGCAGCTGAACTTTTACATTGGTTACCAATTTCAAACAGTTCATTCAAAAATGGCGGGTTGCTGGCCTCCTTTAAAATAGCCTTACTTTTTTACCCCAATCATCTTCCTTGCGTGGAACCACGTGTCGTTGCTCCATTAGCGCTGCACCTCGTGGTTTGGACGCCATCTTTTCCCTGTCCATGATGTCGACTGCCGCGATCTTCTTTCCCAGGGATTCTGCCGCTGAAGCTGGGAAGGCGCCCTCGGATCCAATCTTCCTCCCCAGGAGTCCTGCCACTGAAACCGGGAAGGTGCGTTCGGGTCGTCTCGGCCGGATCATCGCCACGCAGTCGTGATGAGCGGTCTGTGCCTCGGGGGCTGCGCGGATCTGCTCTCCGGTGCCTGGTCCAACCGAAGGTGGGGGCTTGCTCTGCCTCTGAGTACGGGGGACGTCGATTGCTGGAGGCATGAAGTCTTCCCAGTTCCAATGAATCTTCCCCATCCATCTTCTTCCAAGTAACGTTGGTCCATCACCTGAAACAATCCACAATGGTAAATTGTGCACCGCACCATCATGGGACACACTTACATCCACACTACCAACAACTGATATCAGTTCCTTGGTGTAGTTGCGCAGCTTTGCCTGAACCGGGACCAGCTTGCGTTGTTCAGCTTGATCGTTCCATAGCCCCTCAAAGGCTTCCTGGCTCATTACTGACTGACTCACCCCCGTGTCCACTTCCATGAAGATTGTAACGCCACCCATCTCGACCTCCAGCATCACTGGAGGACCATACACTTTGTCCTGGGACTGAGCTGCCTCCCTAGCCATCTCCTCGTAATCCGCCCTGGATTCACAGCCATCTGCTGACTCCTCTTCCACGTGGTGAGTCACAGCTCTTTGCTGGAGGTGGCCCTTTGTGCTGCAGCCTTTGCACACATAGTCTCTGAACCAACACCAATGAGCCCCGCGATTACCTCTGCAACACCAGCATGGTGCTACTCGACTTATGTTTGTACCCCTCGGCGGACTGTGAGCTAAAGGACTCGGGGGGATTCTGCCTGTGAAAGGCACCATTCTATTTACAGTACTTGCCGGGTTTGAGTCCTGAGAGTGAGTCATCATCTGCTTGGAGCTGCAGCTTGAGATCATGAACGCCTGGCTGATGCTGATGGCCTTCTGCAGAGTGACGGTGGTTTCGGCAGACAGTAGCCTGTGAAGAAGGGCCTCATGACCGATGTCAATTATGAAGACGTCCCGCAATGCATCGGCGAGGGATGCGCCGAATTCACACGGTCCCGTCGGCCTCCTGAGGTCGGCAGCGTACTTCGCGATTTCCTGGCCTTCGGGGTGGTGGTGTGTATAAAATTGATGTCTGGCCGTGAGGATGCTCGCCTTCAGTTTGAGTTGGTCCAGAATTAGCACTTTCAGCTCCTCATATGACTTGGTCGTTGTTTTCTCTGGTGCAACCAAGTCCCTGACGAGGCCGTAGACCGCGGGCCCACAACTGGTCAACAAGATAGCTCTGCGCTTATCTGCCAGCGTGGCCGGATCATCGCCTACCAGGTCGTTTGCTACGAAATATTGGTCGAGCCGCTCCGTAAAGGCTTCCCAATCTTCACCCTCTGAGATCTTTTCTAATGCACCAATGTTAGTCATTTTTGCGTGAAAGTTCGTAATCTCGTCGCCAGTTGTTATGTCTTTAATACTCTTATGAATGACTCCATGAGGTCTAGTATTGCACTTGAGCTGTTGTGAACTTAGTCTCATTTATTGTAACTCCAGTGAGGCACAAGCATGGTGGGCAGCCTTTTATACTGGACCCTGCACACCAATGCAGGTGACCCTCAGGTCTCCCACCGCAGTGCCCTCTGGTGGCACACTTTATGTGACTATACAGTTAGTATACATGGTCTACATACATGACAATTTTGGATTTAAATGTGGAGGAAAAGGGCTTTTTATTACTCCCTTGTTTACCATACAAAGCTTGGTTACGAAACATGTTACCCCATTAGCAAATGTCTGTGCAATCACTATTGAGATTATAGGTTTCACAGAGATCTGTTTGCCTTGAGTGCTAATTAGACTGGACACAAGGGAGACACAGGAGTGATTTATAATTATAAGCTAAAGAACAATAACTTACAGAAAGTTATCTGTATATTTTAGAAGCTGCAAACAGCAATTAATGCTGAGAATTGCGGTTTTTCAAATTAGCACTATTTTCTGGGAAAATTGATTAATTGCTCAATGCCTGTTTGTTTTCTTGTGCAGAGGATCGCAAGGTTCAGTGTATGCTGACTTCTCCATTTCATTATGACTATGAGTCATCCCAGTTTCGGCAAGTGGGGAGTTTTAACACAACCTTTTGATACTGAAACCCACCAGCCACACATGACTGAGTTCCTAAACAAGCTTTATCCCTTACCCCACTGATCATTCCTTCAGCATTGCGTGGGGGAAGAATAGTGTGGGCTGTTGATTTATGAGCTTCAGGATGAGCAAGCTGACCCATCTAGCAACTTGAGAACTTACTAAAATACATTTGTATTTTAGAGTTTGGGAATGAATACAGTTGGTCATACTTTTCTCCATCTTGTCCCGACATCTGCTGGAGCGACAGAGGTGTCAGTGAGTTTATGACATTTGCCGTTGTATTATTGCCTGGTAAACGGGTCTGGATTATTTTAATTGGACTGAAAATGGTGGTGCTGGGTAACCCAGTGTCAACAGGACAGAAATTACACACATCCCCTCAATCTGAGGAGGCCACCACTAATAAAACTCATGCATCCAGAGAGTGCTTTGCAATGCAATATTAATGTTTATTTATTGAATTGATTTATTTATTTTGAGCTGTTGCGCTGCCTTTTTAACCCAACAGGATCTGGAACAGATGTCTTTGCTCACTATCACATTAGAAAATGTGCAGACCCCCACTTGATGTGATAGACAGTGAGCAAAGATTTCCTATAGACAACTCATGAAATGAGTTACAGGCAAACTAGAATGTGGAACTACAGGGGGCTCAGCCTGGTCTAGGGTTGCCAAGTCTGGTTGGCTTTCCTGGAAACATAGAAACATAGAAACTAAGTGCAGGAATAGGCCATTCGGTCCTTCGGGCTGACATCGCCATTCAATAAGATCATGGCTGATCATTCCCTCAGTACCCCTTTTCTGCTTTCTCTCCATACCCCTTGATCCCCTTAGCCATAAGGGCCATATCTAACTCCCTCTTGAATATATCCAATGAACTGGCATCAACAACTCTCTGCGGCAGGGAATGCCACAGGTTAACAACTCTCTGAGTGAAGAAGTTTCTCCTCATCTCAGTCCTAAATGGCCTACTCCTTATCCTAAGACTACATCCCCTGGTTCTGGACTTCCCCAACATCGGGAACATTCTTCTCGCATCTAACCTGTCCAGTCCCATCAGAATCTTATACGTTTCTATGAGATCCCCTCTCATCCTTCTAACTCCAGTGAATAAAGGCCCAGTTGATCCAGTCTCTCCTCATATGACAGTCTAGCCATTCCTGGAATCAGTTTGGTGAACCTTCGCTGCACTCCCTCAATAGCAAGAACGTCCTTCCTCAGATTAGGAGACCAAAACTGAACACAATATTCCAGGTGAGGCCTCACTAAGGCCCTGTACAACTGCAGTAAGACCTCCCTGCTCCTATACTCAAATCCCCTAGCTATGAAGGCCAACATACCATTTGCCTTCTGCTGTACCTGCATGCCCACTTTCAGTGACTGATGAACCATGACACCCAGGTCTCGTTGCACCTCCCCTTTTCCTAATCTGCCGCCATCCAAACAATATTCTGCCTTTGTGTTTGGAAGTTTGAACACGTGACATTCTAAACACATGACATCCGATCACGTGACATCCGACCACGAGACGTCTGCAAATATTATTGAATCTCTCATCCTGTCTCCTTGGACTGTGGTTTGGCCTCGGGTTCTGTGTGAAGGTAACGACTCTGAACAGGGAGCCTCAGTCAGAGACGATTTGTACTTCGACTTCACAGGTTAAAACTGACTGAACCAAAGCAAGAAATCGTCCAAAGGGCAGCGGGCTCCGTGTTTGGGGTCATAAGAACATAAGAACGTAAGAAATAGGAGCAGGAGTAGGCCATTTGGCCTCTTGAGCCTCTCCGCCATTCAATAAGATCATGGCTGATCTGATCCTGGCCTCAACTCCACTTCCCTGCCTGCTCCCCACAATCCTTGACTCCCTTATCGCTCAAAAATCTATCTCCACCTTAAATATATTCAATGACCCTGCCTCCACAGCTCTCTGGGATAGAAAATTCAAAAGATTTGCGACCTCTGAGAGAAGAAATTCCTCCTCATTTCCATTTTAAATGGGCGGTCCCTTATTCTGAAACTAAGCCCCCTAGTTCTAGATTCCCCCACGAGGGGAAACATCTTCTCTGCATCTACTCTGTCAGGCCCCCTCAGAATCTAATACGTTTCAATAAGATCACTTCTCATTCTTCTAAACCCCAATGAGCATAGGCCCAACCTGCTCCACCTTTCTTCTCACAGGGCACATCGTCCTAAACTCAACTCAGCACCAACACATTTAAAACACTCTCTGGGCTGGACTCAATAAGGGAGAGTCTTCATAGAATGATAGAAATTACAACATAGGAAGAGGCCATTCGGCCCCCAGTGCCTGTACTGGCACTCTCTCCTATAACCCCATTCCCCCGCAGATCCATTTATATTCCCCATTTTCAAATATTTATCCCATTCCCTTTCAAATCATGTCTACTCCCTACCTCAGTAGTCACTTGTGGCGAAGCATCCTGTGGTATAATAGCCCTGAGTTCCAGAACCTTCTTTCTCCCTTCGTCCTTGGTTCATCCTCAGTCTCTGGCCCCTAGAAACTAGGGAAGACCAGGCAGCCACTGCAGTATCAGATGTGACCAAACTTGATGCAAGGCAATCTCATAGGAACATAGGATGCTTTGTGGATGCACGATAATTGCTTTCCCCGTTTCTATTTTAACTTCTGTCATTCATCTGGTGGGCTGGATGGACCACGTGTGGCATGGCCCTCAGAGACAGCAACTGCACGACACAAGTTTCACAAAGCCATTGCGCAGGAATGTACGGATGCAGGAAGTGGTTTTAATGAGGGATTTTAACTTTCATCTAGATTGGAAAAAGCAGACGGGCACCCGTCAAAAAGGTAGTGAATTTCTTGAGTGTGTCCGGGATAGTTTTCTACAACAATATGTCCTAGAGGCAACAATGGGGCAAGCCTTCTTAGATTTAATAATGAGCTAGATTTAGTTAACAGCCTAACTGTGCATGAACATTTACCCATTAGCGATCCTAACATGATCGAGTTCAACGTAGTGGTGAAAGGGAGAAAGACAAAACAGCTACTGAGATTCTAGATTTGGGTAAGGCCGACTTCAACAGGATGAGACAGAGACTGTCCACAGTAAAGTGGGCAAATCTGTTAATGGGTAAAACATCAGAAGATCAGTGGGAAATGTTTAAAAAATAATTTAATGCGATACAGAAACAGTCTATACCCCTGAGGGGCAAGAGCCCTACTTGCCAAAATAACAGCCATGGCCGACTAAAGCGGTAAGGGGCAGCATACAACTAAAGGAAAGGGCAAACAAAATTGCAAAAATAGCACCGATCCTGGCGAATGGGTAAGATACAAAGAACAGTGAAGGGTCACAAAACAGATAGTAAGAGCTACAAAAAGGAAGTTACAAAAAGGGAGTATGAAAAGAAACGTGCAAGGGATATCAAAGAATTTTTAATTATATTAGGAAAAAGAAGATGGTCAGGAGCAATGTGGGTCCCTTAAAAAACAAAAGTGGTAATATTGTCAATGACAATAGGGAAATGGCAGATATGTCAAACAATAATTACTTTGCATCAGTATTTACAGTCGAAGAGGATAACATGCCGGAAATCTCAAAGAAACTAATATTGAATCAGGGACAGGGACTCAATAGAATTAACGTAAGTAAAATAACAGTAATGAAGAAAATAATGGCACTAAAGAGTGATAAATCTCCAGGGCCAGATGGCTTCCATCCCAGGGTTGATTCCGGAGATGAGGGGGTTACCTTATGATGATAGATTGAGTAGACTGGGTCTTTACTCGTTGGAGTTCAGAAGGATGAGGGGTGATCTTAACATTTAAAATAATGAAAGGGATAGACAAGATAGAGGCAGAGAGGTTGTTTCCACTGGTCGGGGAGACTAGAACTGGGGGCACAGCCTCAAAATATGGGGGAGCCAATTTAAAACCGAGTTGAGAAGGAATTTCTTCTCCCAGAGGGTTGTGAATCTGTGGAATTCTCTGCCCAAGGAAGCAGTTGAGGCTAGCTCATTGAATGTAATCAAGTCACAGATAGATAGATTTTTAACTAATAAAGGAATTAAGGGTTATGGGGAACGGGCGGGCAAGTGGAGCTGAGTCCATGGCCAGATCAGCCATGATCTTGTTGAATGGCGGAGCAGGCTCGAGGGGCTAGATGGCCTACTCCTGTTCCTAATTCTTATGTTCTTAAACTACGCCCACCAGTGACTTTTTCCCCTTACTATCTCCAATCTCCACCCACAATGATTCAACATTTTGTTCATTAGAGCCAATATCGTCTTTCACAACTGCCCTGATATCATCCTTTATTAACAGAGCTACCCACCTCCTTTGCTTTCTTGTCTATCTTTCCGAATTGTCAGATACCCCTGTATATTTAATTCCCAGTCTCATTTCTGTAATGGCCACCAAATCATACCCATTTGTAATGATTTGTGCCATCAACTCATTTACTTTATTTCGAATGCTGCGTGCGTTTATGTAGAGTGTTTTAATACTAGTTTTTAAACCATGATTTTTAGTTTTGACCCCTCCTGCAGCCCCTTTATATTCATACATATTGTCCCTTCCTATCCCCTTGTGGTTTACACTTACCCCAGTGCTACTCTGCTCTGTTGCCTCCTGCCTTTTGCATTCTTTCTTGGGGTCCTGTTCATCTGAGCTCTCACCCACTCTAACTAGCTCAGAGCCCTCTCCTGGATTCCGAATACTCCTTGCATTGAGGCGCCGAGCTTTCATGCTTGCCTTTTTATTACATGCATTTGCCCATTCACCTAACCTGTCCAAGTCACCCTGCAGTCTCTTAGCGTCCTCCTCACAGCTCACACTGCCACCCAGTTTAGTGTCATCTGCAAACTTGGAGATATTACACTCTATTCCTTCATCCAAATCGTTAATGTATATTGTAAAGAGCTGGGGTCCCAGCACTGAGCCCTGCGGCACTCCACTAGTCACTGCCTGCCATTCTGAAAAGGACCCGTTCATCCCGACTCTCTGCTTCCTATCTGCCAACCAGTTCTCTATTCACATCAGTATATTACCCCCAATACCATGTGCTTTGACTTTGCACAACAATCTCTTGTGTGGTACCTTGTCAAAAGCCTTTTGAAAGTCCAAATACACCACATCCACTGGTTCTCCCTTGTCCACTATGCTAGTTACATCCTCAAAAAGTTCCAGAAGATTCGTCAAGCATGATTTCCCTTTCATAAATCCATGCTGACTTGATCCGATCCTGTCACCGCTTTCCAAATACGCTGCTATTTCGTCCTTCAAGATCGATTCCAACATTTTCCCCACTACTGATGTCAGGCTAACCGGTCTATAATTACCCGTTTTCTCTCTCCCTCCTTTTTTAAAAAGTGGTGTTACATTAGCTACCCTCCATTCCATGGGAACTGATCCAGAGTCGATAGACTGTTGGAAAATGATCATCAATGCATCCACTATTTCTAGGGCCACTTCCTTGAGCACTCTGGGATGCAGACTACCAGGCCTCGGGGATTTATCAGCCTTCAATCCCATCAATTTCCCACCTAATAAGGATATCCTTCAGTTCCTCCTTCTCACTAGACCCACTGTCCTCTAGTACCTTCGGAAGGTTATTTGTATCTTCCTTCGTGAAGACAGAACCGAAGTATTGATTCAATTGGTCTGCCATTTCTTTGTTCCCCATTATAATTTCACCTGAATCCGACTGCAAGGGACCTACGTTTGTCTTTACTAATCTTTCTCTCTTCACATATTTATAGAAGCTTTTGCAGTCAGTTTATATATTCCCTGTAAGCTTCAGCTCATACTCTATTTTCCTCCTCTTAATTAAACCCTTAGTCCTCCTCTGTTGAATTCTAAATTTCTCCCAGTCCCCAGGTTTGTTGCTTTTTCTAGCCAATTTATATGCCTCTTCCTTGGCTTTAACACTATCCTTAATTTCCTTTGTTAGCCATGGTTGAGCCACCTTCCCAGTTTTATTTTTACTCCAGACAGGGATGTACATTTGCTGAAGTTCATCCATGTGATCTTTAAATGTTTGCCCACCATCAACCCTTTTAGTATCGTTTGCCTGTCTCTACTAGCCAATTCATGCCTCATACCGTGGAAGTTACCTTTCCTTAAGCTCAGGACCCTAGTTTCCGAATTAACTTTGTCACTCTCCATCTTAATAAGGAATTCTACCATATTATGGTCACTTTTCCCCAAGGGGCCTCGCACAACAAGGTTGCTAATTAGTCCCTTCTCATTACACAATACCCAGTCTAGGATGGCCAGCTCCCTGGTTGCTTCCTCGACATATTGGTCTAGAAAACCATCCCTAATACACTCCAGGAAATCCTCCTCCACCGCATTGCTACCAGTTAGGTTAGCCCAATCAATGTGTAGATTAAAGTCGCCCATGATTACTGCTGTACCTTTATTGCACACATCCCTTATTTCTTGCTTGATGCTGTCCCCAACCTCACTACAACTATTTGGTGGTCTATACAAAACACCCACTAGCGTTTTCTGCCCTTTGGTATTCCGCAGCTCCACCCATACCAATTCCACATCATCCAGGCTAATGTCCTTCCTTACAATTGCATTGATTTCATCTTTAACCAGCAACGCCACCCCGCCTCCTTTTCCTTTCTGTCTATCCTTCCTAAATGTTGAATACCCTTGGATGTTGAGTTCCCAGCCTTGGTCCCCCTGGAGCCATGTCTCCGTGATGCCAATCACATCGTATCCATTAACTGCTATCTGCGCAGTTAATTCATCCACCTTATTCTGAATACCCCTCGCATTGAGGCACAGAGCCTTCAGGCTTGTTTTTTTTTAACATACTTTGCCCCTTTAGAATTTTGCTGTAATGTGGCCCTTTTTTTTTTTGCCTTGGGTTTCTCTGTCCTCCACTTTTATTATTCTCCTTTCTATATTTTGCTTCTGCCTCCTTTTTATTTCCCTCCCTGCATAGGTTCCCATCCCCCTGCCATATTAGTTTAACTCCTCCCCAACAGCACTAGCAAACACTCCCCATAGGATATTGGTTCCGCTCCTGCCCAGGTGCAGACCGTCTGGTTTGTACTGGTTCCACCTCCCCCAGAACCGGTTCCAATGTCCCAGGAATTTGAATCGCTCCCTTCTGCACCACTCCTCAAGCCACGTATTCATCTGAGCTATCCTGCGATTCCTACTCTGACTAGCACATGGCACTGGAACTTGAGAATCCTGCCACCTGGTCAAATTGGCAATGTTCTTGGTGAAACTGATGAAATCGCTAGCTCTAGAAAATGATACAACCGTGACTTGATTGGTGTATCTGCGTATGGCCGTCTGACTTTGGTTACAGATATCACCTGTGTCTGCCTGGATTGATCCCATGGAATAGAAGGTAAGGGCGGTTGTGACTCTAACAAACATTGGCAGAATGGTGCACATGGGCTGCAGGTCTGCTTGCAGTATGTGACTTAGCTCTCTGACAGATTCCCTTCCAAAGCAAAGCTTGCACAGGTCAAACACACATAACAGAAAACGAATTTTGTTTATTGATCTTTATTACTATTACCATTATGATTATCACATCTTATTTCTGTGACGTGCTCAGTTCTATGATAGTCGTAAACCTGTTTGTCTGAATCCTTGTTAATGTCACTTTTTTGGATTGGAAACTATAGCCAGTTTTTATAATGATACTGATGTTGGTAACATGAAGCTGTAATTCTTTGCACTTACACATTTTCATTCCTTGCTCCACAGATTTTCTCCATCGTTGTATTTGGTTCTATTGTCAATGAAGGCTACGTCAATAAAGACAGCAACAACCTTTATTGTGTGTTCAATAAAAACAACAACGCCTGCAACTACGGCATTGCAATTGGCACCTTCGCATTCTTTGTCTGCATCCTGTTCCTCACCCTGGACCTCTACTTCCCACAGATCAGCAGTGTAAAGGACAGAAAATATGTTGTACTCGCAGATCTGGGATTTTCAGGTAGGCATGCTTGCAAGACACAAAGGGGAAAGATTTTCATTGTTTCCTATTTGTAAAGAATTGATAAGCAATTCCTTAAATGTCCAATTACTTTTCTTATACATGCAGTTTGTTCTTTATTTTGCAATTATGCAGTTGAGAGTGAACAGCAGAAATCTTCCCCCAAAATGATTACAATTAAAAATGTTTGTGGTGGGCAGTCAAACCAATTATGAATATTGGACTTGTTTATAAGAACATAATAAAACCTGGAATGGAGAAGGGACACTGGAATCGCAGTTCAAAGGTTGTGAGTTCCAATCCCACCATGGCAAGTTGTGAAGCTGAATTCAATAAATCTGGTACTTTATGGGTTAGCATCAGAGGGACAAACTGACAGATTGTCATAAAAATCCAACTGGTTCACTAATATCCTTCAGCAAAGGAAATGTGCCACCCCTACCTGGTCTGGACTACACGTGACTCCAATCCCACACTATCGGGTTCAATCTCCATACCCTCTAACGTGACCTAGTATCCCATTTCTGCAGTAAAACAATTGCTCACGAAGGCCTACCACAAGTTCTCAAGAGATGGGCAATAAATCTGATCTTACAAGCATCACCCACATTCAGCTTACCTATCAAACCTGCTCGATCCAGAGTTCATGATTATTCTATCGTGAAATTTAGAGAACAGTGAGACAATGAATTATGAAACTTTTCAGGTGATTCATTGAACCACCTTTAACATCAAATGTTTAATAATAAAAAAATAAATAGTGTTACTTGTCATCTTCCTCAATGGACAGCAACAGACTTTACAACTGCCATCTGGTGGCTGGTGTCCAACAAGAAGAATGTCCTGTTTGAGTGGGACATGTTAGAAACATAGAAAATAGGTGCAGGAGTAGGCCATTCGGCCCTTCTAGCCTGCACCGCCATTCAATGAGTTCATGGCTGAACATGCAACTTCAGTACCCCATTCCTGCTTTCTCACCATACCCCTTGATTCCCCTAGTAGTAAGGACTTCATCTAACTCCTTTTTGAATATATTTAGTGAATTGGCCTCAACAACTTTCTGTGGTAGAGAATTCCACAGGTTCACCACTCTCTGGGTGAAGAAATTCCTCCTCATCTCGGTCCTAAATGGCTTACCCCTTATCCTTAGACTGTGTCCCCTGGTTCTGGACTTCCCCAACATTGGGAACATTCTTCCTGCATCTAACCTGTCTAACCCCGTCAGAATTTTAAACGTTTCTATGAGGTCCCTTCTCATTCTTCTGAACTCCAGTGAATACAAGCCCAGTTGATCCAGTCTTTGTTGATAGGTCAGTCCCGCCATCCCGGGAATCAGTCTGGTGAACCTTCGCTGCACTCCCTCAATAGCAAGAATGTCCTTCCTCAGGTTAGGAGACCAAAACTGTACACAATACTCCAGGTGTGGCCTCACCAAGGCCCTGTACAACTGTAGCAACACCTCCCTGCCCCTGTACTCAAATCCCCTCGCTATGAAGGCCAACATGCCATTTGCTTTCTTAACCGCCTGCTGTACCTGCATGCCAACCTTCAATGACTGATGTACCATGACACCCAGGTCTCGTTGCACCTCCCCTTTTCCTAATCTGTCACCATTCAGATAATAGTCTGTCTCTCTGTTTTTACCACCAAAGTGTTGGACAATGATCTCTTCCCCTCTCTTCCCCTTAAAAGATGGAGTACATCACTTCTCTGTGGTCTGGCCGGGGGATGTTTAAAATGCATAATGACCAAGGCAAGTGAATCTGAGACTGACATTCTTGACCTCCTCAAGGGATCCAGTGCTCAACCACTTTCAGCTGCTTGCTAATTAGCAGTTTTAATCTGCCCAATTTTTTTCAAGTCAATTGTTGTCTTCATAATTGGTGAACATGTTTGAGAAATGGGGATTTAATATCAGAGGAGAAAGGCTGGGGCGTTTAACCTGTGAAACCCATTGGCCCCAAACATCTGCAGCCCTTATGAAAGAGCTGAAGTTTAGGCCGGGATACGTGGAGTCCCAGTCTTCCATGGGAATTCCTGGTTTGCCATGGAAGGGGCAAAGCCTCTGTTCACGCCTTTATAAGGCCAGTGACATAAAAAAATGAGTTGGGGACTCTGAACCAAAATTCCCACGTCTCCAAGCTCTCAATTAGCAGGCGTGGGATTGGTGGTCGGTATGTCTGGTGAGACCGGGTCATCAAATGGTGGAAGTTGGACAACATCTCAGAATCCAGGCTGGGGTCGTGCCTTGGACCCTAAAGATGATCTGCTTTTAAAAGTATTTTTGCATGTGGCCTACTTTGCATGAGGGGACTTTCCGATGTTTCTGGAGAGAACGCCGCTTTCCTCCCTTGCCCCAGTTAGTCACTCTTCAACTGGACTTTTGAGCCTTTTTGGCGGGTGGAGTGGGCACCTACCATGGAAATGAAAGGACCCTCACCTGACACAAACCTTCACAGGGTCAGCAGCAGCGATCGTAGCAGGGTGCACCCCAGCACTTATGCCAATATATTTATAGAGTAATAGCTACCTTGGAACTCGAGGCTGTAATATAACCAACCAGGAGCAGATCACAAAGAGCTTATGTAGTCACCAGAGCCTTGTGACTGTATTCCAGTCAGTCTATACTCATAGCCAAGGGTATAATACAAGATAGTTTAACATTTCAACAGTTGATTGACTTGTTCCTCTTTTCTTTTTATTCTGGCACCAGCCATTGCCATCTGGGTTTCATTACCATGTTCCTGCTATTAAATCTTGCCATTCAGTTGATGCCCCTCGGCTCCGTTTTACCATTCTGCACAAATATTCTGCTCATGCCACAATGGAGTGTTCTGGTTTGTATCTTCCAGCAGCTTGTATTTGCTGCCACCATGTCTTCACATTTGGATCAGGTGACGTAGGATGCAGACAGTTTGATATGAATGGAAGTCCTCTGTTGTAGCAAGGGCTTACGACAGAAAGCAGGGTGATGCATGGACTGCAGCGGTTCAAGAAGGTGGCTGCACACCATCTTCTCAAGGGCAATTAGGGACGGGCAATAAATGCCGGCTTTGCCAGTGACGCCCACATCCCAGGAATGAATAATTTAAAAAAATATATGTTTATGTTTAAAAACAAAGTCTGATCCATACAGACCAGGAGGGACTGAGCTTTGGTTCCTGCCTGTGCTGTGCTAGCTTACCATAGCTGACTGGCAGTACAGATATTACAATGCCCTTGGGTTAGGGAGTGGAAGGTTCGCCAATGTTTCCACCACAAATTCAATCCAGCAAGCCCTGCTGGAAGCGTGTGTGTGTAGATCACAGGTGAGCTTAGGATTGGGATTGGCTATGATGGCCTCCATTACCATACAATGTGAGAATACCCATCATAAAGGCTTATATCTGAATAGTGGTCACTTGAACAAGGTGCTGAAGAGCAATCTGAATGTGTGGAACTGTATCCCAACACGGGGTCAATGCCTTCAGGAGGGGAAAGGGAGAGAAGTAAGTTGGGGAGGGGGGAAATTCTGAAAGACCTCTGTCAGAGAATTACTGGAGAGGCTGTGGTCTGATGGGTGTGTTGCTCCATTCGTTGCACCTCATGCCCAAATCCAACTGGTCCAGCAGTAATATTGGTGCCACAAAGGCTTTGACTCGTACTTACCGGCACCAGCACCACCTATTCTCAGAGAACGCTTCCCCACTGCCTTGTATTCTATCATTGCCTTCTGAGCTAGAATAAAAAAGGACGGAGAGAGAAAACAGGGAATTATAGACCGGTCAGCCTGACATTGGTAGTGGGTAAAACGATGGAATCAATTATTAAGGATGTCATAGCAGCGCATTTGGAAAGAGGTGACATGATAGGTCCAAGTCAGCATGGATTTGTGAAAGGGAAATCATGCTTGACAAATCTTCTGGAATTTTTTGAGGATGTTTCCAGTAGAGTGGACGAGGGAGAACCAGTTGATGTGGTGTATTTGGACTTTCAGAAGGCTTTCGACAAGGTCCCACACAAGAGATTAATGTGCAAAGTTAAAGCACATGGGATTGGGGGTAGTGTGCTGACGTGGATTGAGAACTGGTTGGCAGACAGGAAGCAAAGAGTAGGAGTAAATGGGTACTTTTCAGAATGGCAGGCAGTGACTAGTGGGGTACCGCAAGGTTCTGTGCTGGAGCCCCAGCTGTTTACATTGTACATTAATGATTTAGACGAGGGGATTAAATGTAGTATCTCCAAATTTGCGGATGACACTAAGTTGGGTGGCAGTGTGAGCTGCGAGGAGGATGCTATGAGGCTGCAGAATGACTTGGATAGGTTAGATGAGTGGGCAAATGCATGGCAGATGGAGTATAATGTGGATAAATGTGAAGTTATTCACTTTGGTTGTAAAAACAGAGAGACAGACTATTATCTGAATGGTGACAGATTAGGAAAAGGGGAGATGCAACGAGACCTGGGTGTCATGGTACATCAGTCATTGAAGGTTGGTATGCAGGTACAGCAGGCGGTTAAGAAAGCAAATGGCATGTTGGCCTTCATAGCGAGGGGATTTGAGTACAGGGGCAGAGAGGTGTTACTACAGTTGTACAGGGCCTTGGTGAGGCCACACCTGGAGTATTGTGTACAGTTTTGGTCTCCTAACTTGAGGAAGGACATTCTTGCTATTGAGGGAGTGCAGCGAAGGTTCACCAGACTGATTCCTGGGATGGTGGGACTGACATATCAACAAAGACTGGATCAACTTGGCTTGTATTCACTGGAGTTCAGAAGAATGAGAAGGGATCTCATAGAAACGTTTAAAATTCTGACGGGTTTAGACAGGTTAGATGCAGGAAGAATGTTCCCAATGTTGGGCAAGTCCAGAACCAGGGGTCACAGTCTAAGGATAAGGGTAAGCCATTTAGGACTGCGATGAGGAGAAACTTCTTCACCCAGAGAGTGGTGAACCTGTGGAATTCTCTACCACAGAAAGTTGTTGAGGCCAATTCACTAAATATATTCAAAAAGGAGTTAGATGTAGTCCTTACTACTAGGGAGATCAAGGGGTATGGCGAGAAAGCAGGAATGGGGTACTGAAGTTGCATGTTCAGCCATGAACTCATTGAATGGCGGTGCAGGCTCGAAGGGCCGAATGGCCTACTCCTGCACCTATTTTCTATGTTTCTATGTTAATTGCTGATTATGGACAACTTTTAACGGAAAATTTCAACATCAACTTTTACAAATAGGTGTAAATGGCATCAACAAAGAATTACCAAATTCAGTTTAATACAGAGAATTGTTATTTAATGTGAACTACATAGAGAATAATGAATAGACGTGAATGACAAAGGTGGAAGCTATTTGAAAGGTTCCATTTCGAACAATGACATAAAAAAGTGAATTGAAACCAGTTTATGAATGTCATTTGAATATTAAGATTATACTATAGCTTTGAAATAATGCGTGATTTGTTATTAAAGCGTAAACTAGGCAATATATGAATATCAATCAGCTTGTACAATATTTTAACTGAGGTTTAACTGTTTTAATCCCTTTCTAGATTTTTGAAGTAAATTGACATCCGAATGTCGTATGACATTCTCTCTAACCCTATGAATACTGAAAATAATGAAACTTGCAATTGATTCATCTGTCATTCCTACCAGATCTATGGAACCAACAATACAACTTTCTAAAGATGTGAAGTCGCATAGTATGTGGCCTGTCATGTTCCTGATTGATGTATAATTGGGTTAGGCAGTGAGTAGATATCACATACTTGCCCTAGGGAAAGGGAGAAATTTGCTTAGGAGCTACCCTTCAGCTATTCCTATTTGTTGTCTCAGGAATGACATTTACTAGGATGCAATGTGGGCAGGTGGAATGAGTGAATCTATGTTGATGGGGTTAGATGAAGGGGACTGGGAGGAGGCTGGAGTGAAGCAAGGGCCTGTTGGGCCAAATGGCCTGTTTCTGTGCTGTAAATACTGTGTATTCAGTATAAATTGAATACATTGTTAAAAAATACACAAAATGTACATAATCGAAGAACATTTCTTAATTCATATTATTCCTTATTCATAAGTATAAAATTGAAATCTTGCTACATTGTAGCCCTCAAAATGGATCGACGGTGATGTGCTATCATTACTGCAGATTTATGCAGATGTAATTTTGAGCTAACTACAGGGAATTTCTATAATTTACATTTGATCAATTTGATAAATAATAAGATCTGAATGATCTTCCTGGTGTGTGCAGGAGTGTAACTACTAATACAAAGCAGTGGCCCTTGGGCACGTCCCCGGGGGTGGGGAGAGGGTGGTGGGAGGGGAGGGCGCGAGCACGGCTGGCAGTGGGGCAGTGGCCGACAGGGGTACTATTGAGCTTGGGGGGGCGCTCTGCTGCACCTCCTGGCTCCACATAAAAATAATTTTGGCCCCACCAATTGAGCAGTGGGACCAACACCTGTGTAGATTGGGTGCAGGCCGTCCCACTGCTAAATTGGTACGATTTGCACCCGTTTTACACCTGAAATGCATACACATTTCTACCCCATGATCTTATACATTTTCAGTTCCTTTTAAGTAAACTATAATTTAATGCACTTCCTTAATTTAGGTCCAGACAATTATAACGTGGAAAGTCCCCTTTTCAGATATCCACGCATAACAATCACTCCCATTTTGTTTAAACTGCTTTAACTAGAAATCTAAAAGCATCATTGCAATTAAGCACAATTTTATATTCAAAGTGTGAGAGGACTAATTCACCCATGGCTCTCAGATGGAACATGCCCTCCAAAGGAAGATGTCCTCTCCCCACCATAAATAGGGCTTCAAAATGGCTACCAGAAAAAATAGCAATAGATTGACTTTACTAAAATTGCCAATCCTTCTTTTTCAGTAACTTGTCTACCTTTCTATCCCTGCGCGACCCACCCCACCCACCCCCCAAACATCCAAGTTCGCTACACCATTCCCATTGGGACAGAGAAGTCAGTCACACCTGGTTCATGTTTTGCGGGGACTGTGAGGGATCGAATTGTGGAACAACTGGCTACACAGGATGTGGAAGAGATTCCCTTCCTATTGCATTCGGCAGCATTGTCTGCTCTGCGAGCTATTTGCAGCAGCACACACTGCTGTCAGGGTCTCGAACCCTTACTGCCACCAAGGGAACTTTTCTTATTTAATAATAATTGTAAAATTAACATATGCAGTTTTTGCACCCTTTTTCTGTTTATTAAAAAATGTAGGAAAAATACTTTTTCAAAAATAATATTTGTTATTCCAAAATAAATGAAAAGAAATAGATATAGGGAGCTTATATCAGACATCAATTCTCACGAGCTCTGAATTAGATTATTCGAGCTTGTGGAAGGAATTCCCAACAAAGCTATTGAACTCGATCGAAAGAACATAAATTTCAGACACGGTACAGTACATTGTGTGGAACTAGACTGCTGTCATATGTTGAGTGAGATCTAGACTGGTTAATCTTCACTTCCTGATAGAAACATGTGACGATGATGTTCGAGATAAATCCAAAAGCCTTTGCCTCCTGCTGCCTGTGTCACCACAGAATGCTGATGAGAAACAGCAAGAGTGGAACTTCAGAGCAAGTGAGGAGATTTTGGAGAGGAAGGTGCAATGCAAAAGCTGGGCACCATTGGAAGGGAAAGCAGAAGAGACTGGGAAGCATCAGGAAGGAGAGCAGATGGAGATGGGAAACATTGGAGATTTTCAGCAGATATCAGTGTGAACGTGGGTAGGATGCTTACACTAGAATAGATATAGGACCCAGATGGACTGTCTGGACACATCTATAGGGGAGAGTATACAGCACAATTCTCAACGACTGGAGCTCTCCTTCCCCACTGCTGACCTGGCCTCTTCCCCTCTAGCACATGGGGAGTACCATGGCTGTCAGCCCCCTGACCTCCCACTCTGAACCCCAGTGGGCCACTGACCCTCCCAATGCCTGCCCCCAACCAAGTCTCGGACCACTTACCATCAAGGGTGATACTCAGCGCCGACATCTCGCCATAGGCAACTAGACCCATATAGCAGTGCCTGGTCTCTAGTCGTCTTGGACCCCCTTGCCACTGGATCAAGACCTTGCTCAGCTAAGCCCGTGTGGTGGCCGGTGTGCAACGACCACCCCATGTTAAAAGAACTCACGCACAGGCATCTTCCACTCCTCCATTTCTACTCTTGCCTCTCTGGATGTAACATTTTGTGAGCGTATTTCTATTTTGACAGCTCAGTGGTAGCAGAGTCAGAAGTTCATTGTTTCAAGTCCCACTCCAGAGACTTGGGCACACAATCTAAGCAGACACTCCAGTGCAGTGCTGCGGGAGCGCTGCACTGTCGGAGGTGCCGTCTTTCGGATGAGTCGCTAAACCGAGGCCCCGTCTGCCCTCTCAGGTGGACGTAAAAGATCCCAGGGCACTATTTGATGGTGAGCAAAGGCATTCTCTGCCCTGGCCAACATTTATCTCTCCAGCAACCACAGATGAGAATTTCTGCGAGTGCGTTAGCTGGTGCTCTAAAATAATGCACAAAGGCAATTAAGCCAATTTGTGCTAGTTTCCTGGGCTCAGGGCTGTTATTTGGGCAGGTGGAGGGAGGGGAGATTTGGCGCGGGTCCCAGTTATGTTAGGTTTCCACCCTTTCCCTTCTTTCTAAATTCCATCAGAAATGGCGGCGTACACCTCTTGCATCAGCCCCCTTCTGTGTGGACATTGTAGAGAGAGATGATGATAATGTCACCTGCTAAAATTCCTGTTCGTTCTGCCTCATTTGCCCACCCCCCCCACATTCTGGGGTCGAAATTCGGGGTCCCAGAGACCTATTAATGCCCGTTTGCGGCGGTCATTCTTAAACATCGAATGACCGCCACTTTGGGGCCGACTGGCCGACCCGATCAAAATTCAGGTGGGGGATTTTCCAGCCTGGAGCCCATCCCACCCGATTCCAATGACCACCGAAAGTGAGTCATCAGGGGTTGCACCACCAATTATACTAAACAAAAATACTTACCTTCCGATAGTCAGCTCCATCCGTCGATCCCCCCCGCTGCGCGGTGCCCCCGACAGGTTTTTCTGTCGGTGCATCCTCCGCGGCCCTTAAAGCGGAGGGCCCATTGTCGCGGCCACAACTTCCCGATCGGCCGGCAAAATACTGCCCCGGGTTCGGCCGGGCCGCCAACGGGCAGCCTGGCACCCCCTCCCCCTCTTGGGCCGAAACCCTCCCTGGTGGCCCAGTGGCTGAAGATTTTAAACGACTGATTCTCGGAGAGAGAGAGTGTGTTGACGCACACGCACCGTGACGTCACCACGGCTCCACCGCTGATTGACAGCGGCAGTGTTCCTGTCTGACCGATTTTCAGCCAGTCAGCCTGGCTTTAAGTCAATAGCCCGCCCCCATTACGAGTCATTTCCTGTGGGACTTTGAAAAATGTTCATAGTCCTGAAAATGGCTCTTCCGACCGCATCGGAGCTCCCAGCGGTGAGTAGGTGAGTCAACTTTCTGGTGCACCTGAATTTCGGCCCCTGTATGTCTGCATGAAGTCAGGACCTGATCCAGGCAAGAGTGACGTTTACAAAGGCCGGATTTTATTGATTGCTGCAGCACATTCAAATTCAGAGGGTTTTGAACATTCTAGATCTTCAAACAGCACCTTCTTGCAAATTCTTGAAGTTTTAATCACCTACGGCAACGGCTGCGTGGCCTAATGGATAAGGCGCCTGATTTAATGTGACAGCTGTGGTTCAGTGGTTAACACGCTCGCCTCTGAGCCAGAGGTTGTGGGATCAAGTCTCGGGACTTGAGCACAAAAAAAATCTGGGCTGACACTCCAGTGCAGTGCTGAGGGAGCGCTTGCACTGTCGGAGCTGCCATCTTTTGGATGAGACGTTAAAATGAGGTCCCATTTGCTCTCTCAAGTGGACATAAAAGATCCCATGACACTATTTCGAAGAAGAGCAGGGGAGTTATCCCTGGTGTCCTGACCAATATTTATCCCTCAATCAACATAACAAAAAAAACAGATTATCTGGTCATTATCACATTGCCGTTTGTGGGAGCTTGCTGTGCGCAAATTGGCTGCCGCGTTTCCCACATTACAACAGTGACTACACTCCAAAAGTACTTCATTGGCTGTAAAGCGCTTTGAGTCATCCAGTGGTCATAAAAGGTGTTATATGTGTTAACTCGGTTTTGCCTGCCACCGGAGGGCGCGACTGTCGGAGTCCTAATGGTCACTGGCAAGCCATGTATATAATGTTGGCAGCCATGTTGAATCCTCACTTTGAGAATAAATAAACTGGAGTAAGGTCATGCCTGAACTAGCTCACCGTACTTAGCCTCGTGGAGTTATTCGATGCTTAACAAAAGACGCTATAGAAATGTAAGTCTTTCTTTTGTGAACAGATGAACAATGATAATCGTGTTCAAATAACGCAACTACTACAGACCATAAATCTTTTGCATATGTAAGTGGAGAGCGAGATAAAATTTTCACCATCTCACCAGGAGCACCCAGTTTTGTACCTGGAAGGATTCAGCCATTTCACATGTTTAACAGGCAAATGAGTCAGTTACAAAAGGTCATCGACCTGAAACATTAACTCTGTCTCTCTCTCTCTCCACAAATGCTACCTGATCTGCTGAGTGTTTCCAGCATTTTCTGTTTTTATTTCAGATTTCCAGCATCCTCAGTATTTTGTTCTTGTAAATGAGCCACTTCGCTAGAGTGTAACCAGACAATGTTAATGGACCCACCATTAGCTCATTGAGACTATGAGAAATGCTGATACAGGCACCAGCAATATAAATTAGGGAGCCAAGCTGAGTTAGCTTCAATAGATAACGGTAATTTATGATTGAAAAGAATGAAACAGTGCAAAATATTGATGTTGTGACAGAATGCTTAACACATAATGGCTAGAAATTACTTTTAATATTAACGGATCAATGCTTGGTGCGTGCTTATAACATTCCTCTCCCTTCTTTTTGGAGTAATTAAAGCTGCAACAATTGTTACGGAACAGACAATGCTGACTAGTTCTGACTTTCTCCAGCTTGGATTGCTCTCAGTCAATATCTAGTATCGATCTACATTACTCCTTTTAGGCCTGCTCAGTAACACGAAACAGCATCACAATCTTAGACCTTTTTAAGTGGGTCTTGTTTAGGACAGAGCCTCCACCTGCCCTAGTAACACTGCTGTGAAGCGCCTTGGGATGTTAAAGGCTCCATATAAATAAAAGTTGTTGTTGTTGTGGTTGCCCTGAACAAGGACACTGCCATAAAAGTTGGTGTGGCCGCGACTGGGAGTTTCCTTGGCCCTGGCTGGTGGGAGAGTTGGTGGAAAGTACACCGAGTGGATCCAGACACATCGACCTACCAAACTGGACACATTTGAGGTCCGGGCCTAGTCGAAGGTTTATTTTTTCCTAACATTGGCTTCTTTAGAAAAGGGGACAGATGGACACATACAGGGTATGGTATCTTGGTGGTTATGTTACTGGACAAGTAATCCAGAGGCCTGGACTAATGATCCGGAGATGTGAGGTCAAATCCCACCACGGCAGCTGGGGAACTTGAATTCAGTTTGTTAAATAAATCTGGAATGAAAAGGTTAGTCTCAGTAATGGTGACCATGAAACTACCAGATTATCGGAAAAACCCAACTGGTTCACTAATGTCCTTTTAGGGAAGGAAATCTGCTGTCCTTACCCAGTCTGGCCTATATGTGACTGGAGACCCACAGCAATGTGGTTGACTCTTAACTGCCCCTCTGAAATGGTTGAGCGAGTCACTCAGTTGTACCAAACCGCTATGACAAAGTCAGCACTGTGGGAGTACCTTCACCACATGGACTGCAGCGGTTCAAGAAGGCGGCTCACCACCACCTTCTCAAAGGCAATTAGTGATAGGCAATAATTGCTGGCCTTGCCAGCGACGCCCACATCCAAGAACCAATAAATAAAAGAAAACATTTCCTGGATCCTTCCTGGGCTTGTGTGGCTCAAATTGAATTTGGACTTTGGAGGTTGTGCTATTTATGTTAGCAGGTGCCGTGTGCCAGCCATCCATAGTAATCACTCAAAGTAGAAGTGCCTTATTTTCAGTCTGAGCAGAGCCTACCATTTTGTGTCTTCTCCCCACTTGCAGGGAGCTGCTTTGGTGAAATGAGCTATGGAAGTCTCGCCACATGAGACCGCAGGGAATCTCGTATGTTTGCATCCAGAGCAGATGCTTCTCCGAAGGTGTCTGAGCCAGAAAAGGTCAACAGACCTATTCACTGCTGTGTGCTCAGCTGCTACTGGCTTATCCTGGCTGGGGTGCCTTTCCACTCAACTTGTAGGATGGGACCAGCTGCTGGGATACCCGACAGATCTGCTCCCAGGGCACTCCTGTAACTGAGGCCGGGGGCCATCAGCAAAGTGCTCAGCAGCGACGGGAGCTTTAAACAGTGGGGTTCCGCAGGCTGAAAAGCAAATGAAAACAAAAATATCTCCTCCGAGGCAACAGACCATAATAGTACTTCGGCAGAAAATTACGTCATACTGGAAGTACTTCCTCATAATCTCCTTGGTTGTTACGGATGCCCTTGAATCCAGTAATATGTGTTTATAGCACCTTTAGATTAATATGAGATGTAAGTACTGAAGGGGAGGTTTTTGAACCAGTGGCTTAATGATGATTGCGACATGCATTCCCAGTGTTGCTGCCTTCAAGGTGAACCAACTTACTGGTCACGGAGGTAAATACTATGTCAAACAAAATCTTATTTCAGATCTTCTCTAGCCCGTCTTTTATTGTATTCATTCTCGAGATGTGAGGGTGATTGACAAGGCCCTCGCTGATCATTTATTGTCCATCGCTAATTGCCCTGAGAAGATGGTGATGGGCCGCTTTCTTGAAATCCTGAAGTTGGTTTGATACACGAGTGGCTCGCTAGGTCACTTCAGAGGGCAGTTAAGCCAACCACGATGGTATGGGACTGGAGTCACGTATAGACCAGAGCGGGTAAGGACGGCAGGTTCCCTTCCCTAAAGGACATTAGTGAACCAGTTGGGGGTTTACAACAATCCGACAGCTTCATGGTCACTTTTACTGATACCAGCTTTTACTTCCAAGGTCGAAAATTCCGCTGCGCCCCGTTTGGAGGCGGTAACCTCCACGAGACGGGACTTTTTGCGCCAGCCGCGGAAGTCCCGCCCCGCTCTAAAATTGAGGTTACCATCGGCCCCCCCCCCCCCCGAGAGGAAGTGGAGCACAAAAAAAGTTTGCGCTCCGTTAGTGACCCTGTGGGCGCTAACGGGAGGTGCAAACTACTCCAATTTCTCCCCCAAAGATTTTTTTTAAACTCAAATTCTCAAACTGCCATGGTGGGATTTGAACTCATGTTTTCCTGGATTATTAGTCCAGCCCTCTGGATTACTAATACAGTAACATAACCGTTACACTAACGTACCCCATAGTATGTGGCGGATTTACGACATTGCTGCAAACAGCATACAGAGAATCTCTTCCCCCAATACACAAAAGCAAAATACCACGGATGTTGGAATCTGAAATTAAAAACAGAAAATGCTGGAAATCTCAGCGGGTCAGGCAGCATCTGTGGAGAGAGAAACAGAGTTAACGTTTCGGGTCGATGACCCTTCGTCAGAACTGGCAAAGTTCGAGAACTCTTACCCCAAGGTATGTTTCTTCAGCCAAGTTTTGTCTTTCTGCTTTTTCGCAAACTGCGATACAGTTCCATGGGCACCAGTGACTCTTCACCTACCTTATCCAAGTGGCCAATCTTAATCAGTCGGCCTAGATAGTGCGAATCGGCAGATAATTAATGTGGGAGGAGGTCGGATCCTGTCTTCGCCCTATGTCCATGGGTGAATTTTCCAGCCAGGACCATCAACAGGCAATCTGGAGCGAGAACCCTGGCTCATAAAACTAAAGAAAAAAAAATGTTCCATACATGCCAACATTTAATATATTTATCACATAGCAAATCTATGAGAATCTTGCCTCACAGCAAAATCCATTCTGTTTGTTTAGGCGGTTTAAGAGTTGATGATATTTCCGTTTAACAGGTGCCTTTGGTTGTTAGTTTGAGCACAGCTGTTGTTACAGTAAGTTTCTGTTTATTCAAGAACATATATCTGAGAATGAATCTTTAACAGCAATTTGTCTTTGTTCATTTCCTGGCAGCACATTTGTGCAGTAATGAATCAGTCTGGGTTGACAAAAAAAAGCCGTCCTGAATGTATTACTGCGACACATATTGGCGAGTGATTCCAGAATTTTAAGCATGTGTTGATGACAATGCAGTGGCAATAATCAGTGACAAAAAACGTGCTTTTTACATTTTGGAACTTAATTGAGGTGGTCGCATTTCCTTTATATGAGGGTTCAGAAATTCCTTGCACAAAACCTTCCACTAACACTAATTCTAAGAGAAAGGAAGTCTGATTGGGGAAGGTGCAGGACTGTGGTTCGAGATGTCAGAGGAAGCTGCATGCTCATTGTATGCACCTGTGAGTATGCTCAGATTTGTAGAGCTATTGACTTGTGCCTCTTTAATAAGGGGGCACTTGATTTTATAGTTTTACATAAAATAGTTGTAGAGCTATTGAGTTGTGAGTGGCTTAGCCAGTCACGTGATGTTTACAAGACTCAATAAAACCCCAGCCAGTTGGGTTCGGGAGATCCACGATGAGGCAGGTGGTTGTGAGCCTGGTGGATGAACTGGTAATGTGTAGTGTGATTATTAAACCATTTGCTAATAAACCAACTAGTTCTCAATAGCAATGTGTTACTATGAATTCTTAAGTAAAGAACCCACGAAGTAAATATATTACGCTCATGAGGGGAGAGGTTCGACAGATCGTGAATGGAATAATAAAACCTGAAAACACAATCTATTGTACAAGATGCCTCAAAGCTGCAAATAACTGCAGTTCCTAAAGGACTAGCTCAAAGAGAAATTCTGCTATAAAAAGAAGGCAGGCAGCAGTTATTTTAATTGAGAATCTGGCAAATTGAGAAAGAAAATAAAGACTTGCATTTTAATAGCGCCTTTCACAATGTACCAAAGCACTTTATAGCCAATGACGTACTTTTAAAGTGTAGTCACTGTTGTAATGCGGCAGCCAAATTGTGCACAGCAAGCTCCCACAAACAGCAATGTGATCATGACCAGACATTCTGTTTCTTTCAGTGAGGTTGATTGAGGGATATATATTAGCCAGGACACCGGAGATAACTCCCCTACTCTTATTCGAAATAGGGCCAGGGATGTTTTACAATCAGCTGAGAGAGCAGACAGTTTAATGTCTCATCTGAAAAACAGCATCTCTGACAGTGTAGCACTCCCTCCGTACTGCAGCCTAGATTCTTGTGCTTAAGTCTCTGGAGTGGGACTTGAACCCACAACCTTCCGACTCAGGCAAGGGTGCTCCCCACTGAGCCACTGACTGACACATACACAAACTGCATGTTAGCGAATGAAATTTCTGTGGCTGCACTTAAGAAGAATGACCCAATAATCTGATACACAGAAAGTCATGTTCACACCACAACGCTAAAGCACTCCTGCAAGTTATTGAACTACTTATTCACTTTTTGTTCCTTTTAAATCTGTTTCAGGGCTATGGACATTCTTGTGGTTTGTAGGTTTCTGTTTTTTGGAAAATCAGTGGCAGATTACTCCATCAGATTATCTTCCTCTCAACCAAGGAGCTGATGCTGCTCGAGCTGCCATAGCCTTCTGCTTCTTTTCCATTCTGTCCTGGGTAAGTACCTCATAGTATTTCCAACATTCTGTGAGTGAACCTGAATCCTGAGATTGGGGCTCTTGCTCCTGCTAATCCTGTTCCCTCTCGTGGTGTAATGAGAACAATTCAAACATAAACAAAAATCTGAGTTTCCTATTACATTTTTATAGCACAAAATAAACATGCTCTTCTGATTTTTATGCCTCTTAAGTTCTACAATTGTTTTTAGAAACTTGTCAAAAATTGCTGTAATTATTAGATTTTGGTTTTGAAGTACTCTTCCGATGCAGAAAATACAGCGAATTAAAAATCTGGATCTGATCTAGGGTATAGTAGTACAACACAACATCTACAGCAATGTGCAATCGAATATGAGTCTTTCAAACACAAGGCTATTATTATCTGAATGGTGACAGATTAGGAAAAGGGGAGGTGCAACGAGACCTGGGTGTCATGATACATCAGTCATTGAAAATTGGCATGTAGGTACAGCAGGCGGTTAAGAAAGCAAATGGCATGTTTGCCTTCATAGCGAGAGGATTTGAGTATAGGAGCAGGGAGGTCTTACTGCAGTTGTACAGGGCCTTGGTGAGGCCACACCTTGAGTATTGTGTGCAGTTTTGGTCTCCTAATCTGAGGAAGGACATTCTTGCTATTGAAGGAGTGCAGCGAAGGTTCACCAGACTGATTCGCAGGATGGCAGGACTGACATATGAAGAAAGACTGGATCGACTGGGCCTGTAATCACTGGAATTTAGAAGAATGAGACGGGATCTCATAGAAGCATTTAAAATTCTGACGGGATTGGACAGGTTAGATTCAGGAAAAATGTTCCCGATGTTGGGGAAGTCCAGAACCAGGGGTCACAGTCTAAGGATAAGGGGTCAGCCATCTAGAACCGAGATGAAGAGAAACTTTTTCACCCAGAGAATTGTGAACCTGTGGAATTCTCTACCACAGAAAGTTGTTGAGGTCAGTTCGTTGGATATATTCAAAAGGGCACATTAGATGTGGCCCTTACGGCTAAAGGGATCAGGGGGTATAGAGAGAAGGCAGGAGTGGGGTACTGACGTTGCATGATCAGCCATGATCATATTGAATGGCGGTGCAGGCTCGAAGAGCCGATTTGGCCTGCTCCTGGACCTGTTTTCTATGTTTCTATGTTTCTAAGGCTGTGCTATGACGCCATTTAACTACACAACCATTTCCTTTTAAAATCATATTTCTACAGCTCGTTGAAAAGAAGTAATGGGGGAGAAATGTCCCCTTTCTTAGAGGCCCGTTAGCACCTCCGGGGGTTGCTAACGGGTCAGAAGAGATTTTTCACCTGGAGGGCTGTGCTACCAGCTCCCGTCCAAGAAATTGCCCGGGAGTTTGCAGAGGCGTTGCCACGGCAGTGCGTGGCCGCGGTTAACGCGCAGCGCCGTTGCGCAACCGGCAGTGCTGTCGTTGCCGTACACGGCGACCCCTCACGGCCCCACGCCAACCCATTCCCGGGTAAATTGCCCCGTGGCCCGCGAGGCTGCCCAACATCTGCTCTCTGAGGGTCTTAAAGGGGAGAGCGCCAGCGCCCTGCACCGCTATCTTAGTATGTTTGCCGACTCTCGGGTCAGTTAGTCTGCCTGTTTTTGTTCATGGTCCGGGCTGCCATTGTGCAGCCCGCACTCCGTCACGTTGCCCCCAGTGGCTCAGTGGAGGCCATCAGAGGCCTTGCAGAGCGCGCAGCGGCCCTCCCCATAAAAGCGGGAATATGGCGTTGAGATAGAGGATCAGCCATGATCATATTGAATGGTGGTGCAGAGTGGCCTTCTACTGCTCCTATTTTCTATGTTTCTATGTCAGCGCTACGCGGAGCATCTGCGTAGCACTGCACAACTTGCTCCGTAAGCGGCGCTGGAACAGTAAGCTCAATTCAGTGGCCGGGGCGTGACTTCCGCGCCGGGTGCCAGAAGTCCTGCCCTGAGCGGGTTACCGCCCCCAACCGGGACGCAGGGCACTTCGCCCCTTTTGTATCACTTTGTCAAACCTTTATCCCCACTTCTCTCCTCTTCACTCACTTGGGCTCATGCTGGCGATGGTTTTTTAAAATTGTTTTGTCTGTCTTTTTAAATTGAGCATTCGTTTTTCTTTCTTTCCTCCCAATTTTCTTCGTTCCTCTCCTGAAGGCATTGAGTCTTGCTGGTGTGCGGTTTCATGGACATTATCAGTCCATGGTTCAAACAGGCCCAAGCTGTGAATGTCTGTCGCTGATTCACCCATTGGGCATTACAGACAAATCCAGCCTGATCTTGATCTGACATCCACACTAGTGCAATTTCCAGCTGGGTTACTGGATAATGAGAGCACGGGCTGAATTTTGCTACCTTCCTAACCCAGGTTGCTGAAGCCGATTGCAGTGCCCCGACTGTGGCCCAGACAGGGATGAGATAACTTGGTGCAGGCTGGAAAACAAAACTGGGACTTTCCTAATACATGTAGCGAAGTAGCTGATTGGACAGTGCAGGCACCCACTGATCTACTGGGAGAGCTCATTGCACAATACTTAAAGCTGTATCAATTGGCCCAGCCTAGATTTCACTGTGTTATGTCAAAAGAATCAGATAAAATTCAGCGCTTTAAAACTGGCATATTCTCAGTCATTTTTCTTCGGAGCAGAGTTCATATACGGAAACTCAGCCATTCTGAGAACTGAAGGAAATGAAGCGTAAAGACCACCGATAACAAATTGAGGGTCTGTGAACATTTGTGGCACTCAAATCGGGTAGTAATATCCAACCTATCCGCTTATGTAATATCTAGATATGTTTTAAAAGAATGTATATGAACTGAAATCGCTACCTATTCTTCCATCACGTTTTGTTTTTTTCAGGGCTACTTGACTCTCTTTGCCTTCAACAAATTTAAAAATGTAGGATTTGCAGAAGATGCCCAAAGACTTGTCCCCCAGCCTTCATCATCTTCACAAGTATAGACTCGTGTTTGTACTTGTTAACAAACTGACTGCCTCACTGGCCCTGTCACTGTGCAGTTGTAATGTCATTAACACAGGAGATAATAATCATTAAATTATTCATAACTTTTTATTTCATTCAGTGCTCTAATGAGACCAGGTAATTAGCAGCTCGCTGCGTGATATCAGGCCTGACTCACACTTGAAGATGAATTGTCTCTACAGCCTGTTTTTTATCATATAATACAAACCAATTTCACAATATTCAACTGAATTTCCTGAGTGCAGAAACACAAAGTTAACCATATCAGGCTTTCACAGTACAGTTTGGAATTTGGAACTTTTGAGAAATATACTGCAAATTATTTTCAAATAACCTTCATAATTTTGTGCTAATATCGCCACAAAAACTGAAACAATGCCAGGCACGATGGGTGAGGAATCTTGAATGTAACTAAATCACATACAATAAAGATTCCCATAAGTTATAGAATTTATCCAGGTGGATTGAGAAAAACTCCTATCACCTTGTGCTGAAATTTGAAATATTCAAATCACTGTTTGCACCTTGGCAAAGTTAAAACTTGGCATCGCTCCTGGTTTCCAATGTTCACCGATTGGTTTTAAATAGTCTAAGCCTGAAACTGGAACAGCCTAGTTTAGCTTTGGCTCAGTATAGTTTATCTTAGTTTTGATTGCTTAGGTCTGGCTCAGTTCCACCAAGCTGCTCAAATTCCGACACTACATTGTCATAACCACCATTCCCCATAATCTAGAAATTGGATTGTGTACCCAATGCACTTAATAAAACAACCCCTCCCAGCAGATCTTTTTTTTCAGTTTAGCTCAGTTCAGATTTCATTTACCTTTAGTAACAATAGGAGCTGATGGGTGATGTTTAAGTGTCTCTTATCACACTTAAGTGATACAGTGGTGGTGTTTATTGAAACTGAGTTGCAGTAGACTACACCAATAAACCAGTACATTATTTTCAACATGTTCTTTAAAGTGCATTATTCATTCATTAGCTTTGCAGTAGTGGATACAAAATAGTATGTAATTTAACTTAGTAATTTCTGTACATCATTCCATGATTGGTGTCGATCTGACCTCCTTTATCCAGCTATGCTTGAATGATAACTAGTCAAATATCCCTCACGGAATAAATGTTTTATTCCACCATCTTTATATTGAGAAACAATGTTTAAAAATGAATTATTGATAAATTCTCACTGGTGTAACAACACATATTATAATAGCAATGTTTATGGCAATTGCATTACTGCTAATTGCAACACATGATTTGGAAATTATGATAATTTGAATATTCCATATTTATTAGGTCATAAAACATATTTGTTAAACAGTGCATTTTAATGTGGTACTAATTTCATGGTCAGAAATAATATATTGGGAATGGTAGCATAGTGGTTATGTTGTTGGACTAGTAATCCTGGGGCCTGGACTAATGATCCAGAGACATAAGTTCAAATCCCACCATGACAACTGGGGAATTTAAATTCAGTTTAAAAAAAAAAATCTGGAAGCTAGTATCAGTTATGGTGAAACTACCAGATTGTCATAAAAACCCAACTAAATGTCCCTTTAGGGAAGGAAATCTGCTGTCATTGCCTTGTCTGGCCTATATGTGACTCCAGATCTACAGCAATGTGGTTGCCTCTTAACTGCCCTCTGAAATAGTGGCTCACCACCATCTTCTCAGGAACAATTAGGGATGGGCAATAAATGCTGGCCTTGCCAGCGATGAACACATCCTGTGAACAAATACATTAAAAAAAAAGAAGACCCAAAATTCAGTTGTGTTTGTTAGTTATCAGATCACCTGATTTATAAATTTATTGCCTGCAATGACCTATCCTTAACATAAAATACAATTAATATCTCTGCAATTCACTGTATATACAAAGAAATTATAATGACTTCAACAAATGGCAGATCCTAAGTTACATATCCAATGTACCAATGTGATAAAATCAATGTACTTTCAGGTCATGCAGCATCTTCAAACCAAAATTGAATTGCACTGACACATCAATAAGTAAAGTAAGCTCTTAAGCAAGTAAATATAATATATAACAATGCATAGCTTTCAGTGAATTGAGCCAGTAGCCAAATCTTGGAGCATAGATGATGAAAATAAATTGCCAACTTTTGCTTTTTAAGGTTTCTGAAATTATCCAAACCTCATTTGGATCACTCGTTGATATTTTGTGAGAGTTATTCATCATTGCGTAGGAACTCAAACAAATTTACATGAGCAGTTATCACATGTATACCCAAATCATTGAATACCTAAAATGAACAAAAACACTGAAGGGATTTCTGAATACTATATTCGCCACAAAATCAGTGGCTGTGGAATAATGACGTAATGCAAAGAGAGCAGCATTACTTAGTTAACGTGAAGAAGGTGAGTTATCAGATCACCTGATTTATGAATTTATTGCAGGCAATGACCTATCCTTAACATAAAATACAATTAATATTTCTGCAATTCACTGTATATACAAAGAAATTATAATGACTTGACTCTATTTGCCTTCAACAAATGGCAGATCCTAAATTACATATCCAATGTACCTTGAGTGCTATGTGATAAAATCAATGTACTTTCAGGTCGTGCAGCATCTTCAAATCAAAATTGAATTGCACTGACAATTGTAACGCAATCATCTCTTTAAAATTAACTATGTAATGCCTGTTCATTTCTAGTTATAATACACTAACAAGCATAACTAAGTTCTAATGCATCTCGTTAAAGGCTGGTCTAACCCTGAAGGCATGGCAGAGGTATATGTTGGGAGCTGACTCATCCCTCTTCTCCCAAGATCCCTTGGACGCAGGCCAAGCTCCATTCAGTACTGGAATCGAGAACACGGAAACCTTTCAGAGCCCGCCGTTTGCCGAAAACCTGGACACAACCTCCAAGGGATATCAGATGCCCCCATATTAAAGGCCATCTTTTCATTTAGAAATACAGTTTCCCTTTTGTTGGCCTAGATAGTTTTCGAATCCAGCCTATCAAAAATCAAATCTGCTTCATTCTGTATATCCTGCCAGCCCTTCTACATGGCTCAAGATACTGGGTGTAAATTCGGTCAAAAAGTAACTACATCCAGATCAACCTGGAGCTTACAAACAACATACATGTTTGTCGGTGCTTGCAGCCAATTTTCACAGTCAAGTAAAACTTTTCAATGGCTGAAGGATTTAATAAAGGTGCGTTGGAGATTTGATATTTGACTTCATTAAACTGAAGCCTATGTGGGCCGATGGTAAAGGGATGCTGTAAAACAGATATTTTATCTGTGGTGCAGTGTAGTTCACTGGTTGGTTAGCTGCAAGAGTACTAAAGTGCTGTCTAAGATCATTAGGCTTTTCATGTGCTAAAACTGATGTTGGGTGATCTTTCTTTAGCTAATAGTGCAGTGTACTCACTATATATTAGTGGTATTGTCATTCCTGTATTAATATGTAGTATGCACGTTGGAAACGCAGCCCCTTCCAACATCAAAGCATCGATTTAGTGTTTTTAGGAACCCTCTTCTACTTGTTTGGGGTTTCTGTGAGCTCATGATTAACTGTACCACATGATGTGCCAGGTTTTCTAGTCTTGTGTAACTGTATAAAGCTTTAACTTGTTAATGTTCAGAACTAAGTGGGGATGTGAGTTTCGTCTGTATTTTTGCTGTCCAATTTAATTGCATAGCTGCAAAACATATAAACATGAATCGATCAACGAAGCAACAAGTCGACTGAACTTTTGAATTAGTACCATTGAAATATTTTAAAATACTGTTTTATACATGTGATTGAGGATGTCTTACGATATGATTGACTAGGATATTACTCAAAAGTGGTATTGGTTGTAACCTTAGTACAGCTTGGCTGTTTCTCTCGATGTAATCCAAGGTTATTGTGTGTTTTTTGTATAGTAACCTCATTCTTATTGTAGGTCAGTTAATTGGAATTGGATTATAAGCAAACTTAGACTAAATCACAAATAACCAGAAGGGGGGTGCGGGGGATCACTGCACACTCCAGAGGAGGGTTATTTCTAACCTTCCCAGCCCCGGGCACAACCAAACTGTTCATTGAGCCTACAGGTCCATGACATCAAAGTACAGTTGAACTCTTCTGACTAAGGACAGCAAAATGTAATTATACGCAGCTCAAAACGTTCAAAAGCATCCCACATCCTTCTGCAATGTATGTATGTGCTGCCAGTCAGGTAAGTGTAGGCTTACTATTCAAACCTTAACCTTTTCACCAGCATAAAACCCTTTGTAAAAGTTTCACAAAATGGTGCCAGGGCAACAGAACATGTAATTTTGTATTATTTCTATTTTGTAGGCAATCAGTTAAATTTCACAGACTTGTAAGGTTCATGCAAAATAGATAGATTCATACCAAATTACTTTATTTTACAATAGCTTTCGAACTTAATTTTGTATCACAAAGAGGTGTGCCAACCTTGTTTTTTAACAATAGGTAAATATACACATGGGCTGGTAAAGTGGAAATTATTTCCAGTTTGATCAACTAGAGCATTTACTCTGAGGAGAAATGGCTTGGAGTGGAAACGGAGATGATTTACAATTACCAAGCACGTTAGATAAATGTCTTGCATTTGAATTGGCCAGTTCCTTGAACCATACCTGACCTTGCCACCTTAAATATGTTTTGCCATAAAAATTGCTTATCCAAACTGGCTACATATCTAGAGAAAATCTGTGTGTCTTTTAGTAGATAAGATATGTGGGCTCCGATTGTATTTTTTAATTGTTTCAAGTAGAGAAAGTAATAGACGTGCTACATATTTTAACAAACTATCACACATTTCATGATGAGGTTTATTATAGCTTCCAAGTAATCCAATAAAAAAGACCTTTACAATGAATCAGAAAACTGTTGGCAACCTACACAGTATTAATGCAGAGAAGTTTAAGAACAAAATGACTTTGTACAGTTTTGTCCCTGAATATTCATCTGTAAGGTTAATTTTGTTCTTGGGTAAAGTTAATTGGACTGAGCTGACTTAGCTGACAGAAACCCCATTCCCAGACATACTGCAAAGTGTTTGTTGTTGATAAATAGTTCCATTTTTTTTTTAACTTTAACAAAGCCAAACTTAGTAAACGTCCTTTGACTACATGAATGTTTTATAAAGGGAAAAAAATCACCACTGAACTAGTGGATAAAGCTTGCTGGTTTTTAAGGAAATAGTGTTAAGAATATGGTTGGTATGTATTGTAGCTGCAGTTGTTAGCACATGTGATCCTTATCCATTAGAAGGTACAAGAAGGTATATCCATAAAGACCCTTATCCATTGGAAGGTACAAGCTGATGCACCACCCTCTCCAAGTCCAAATCCTGAAGGGGAATAAAACACAGGAATAAAATACGGTGCCAATTTCAGGAAAGATTCTAGGAGATTCTGCCCTGATTCCATAAGGCATTCAAGTATGGATAGCACGTCACTAACATACTTAAATTAACCATCTCCGTTCTCAGATAACCCAATTTATTTTGGAACATGGGGATGTAGAAAAGCATAAAAGCCCATTTCCATCCTTCCTGAAGGTTACAGACTTTTTATCTCCACTCTACCTCCAATACCCTTCAATGGCATTTTATGCCAAAAGTTTGTTCATCACGCTCTTAAAATTTATAACACCCTTTGTTTCCACTGTTGCGCTGGATATGCTATTCCACATGTTTACCACTCTCTGCATGAATCATTTATAATTTAACTGTGTTTACACCTTATCTTAACTGCATTCACTTTTTCTCATCTTACCTGAATCCATGTCCCCACATGGCAAGTTCGAGAGACCAAATGCCTACCTGCAGGGAGGGCAAACCTTTATAAATGTCGATGTTGCAAATTGGATTTTCAGTACACATCAATATGCACGCATTTTCCAGTTGCTGTTTCCACTTCTAAATTTACTAAACCTTCTGTTTGATTATATTCTTCTATTCTAATACTGCCAAATTGAAAAATAAGCAACACTCTAGCGGTGATACCATTTATTGATGAACTGTTTGTGTGAACATAAACAAAATAGTTCTGTTTGACGGGAAATGAGCAAGCGCCTGTAATTACCTTCGATTTTTGTAATTTCAGAAACGGGGGGAATAAAAATGGCCTTTAAAAATAGGAGTGGATAAGATTACTCTAACAGAATGTTAGTGGGTGAGAAGTGAGGGGAAATTTTGATAAGAAATCGACACTGAAACTGCTACTATATTGAACCATTTTTAGATTGCAGTTAGAAAGTGCCAGTAACAATTTGTAAGAGTTTATTTTAAACAAAGCAGCAAATTACCATCACAGTGAGATTTTTTGATTGCTTGAATGAATTGTGGTCATTATCATGCCATAGCTTGTATCCCTCAATTTCATTGCCTCAGTTAAATGTGTGTTTTTTGCACTGTTTTTTTACATATGGAGAGTAGCAGATTGGGCAGATGTCTCTGTCCGTCGAACGTGTTCCTGGAGAGATCTGTGACTTAACACTGTAAATTACGCTGTCTGGTGTCCCGATCTTCCTGTTCTGAACTTACTCCCAAATTCCCTGCGGCAAGTAATTTGAAGATGCTGCAGCGAGCGTAATGGCAATTCAGGGACCTCAGAAGCAGAACAGTCAATGTACCCACCCCGGCACCAATTAAGTAGATTAATATTGGCCTGGCACGGGTCATAGAATTCTGAATCTTAAATCCTTTCACTGTACTGAACTCGATCACTTGTAGAAAATTGATTGAGGTATGGACACACTCAGCCACTGTATTCAGTTTTCAGGAACATTCTAAGTTACAGTTTAACCATTTATTTAAAGGATGGAACTAGTGACTTAAGTTAACCTAAAAGTCTCCGATTAAGAGAATGGTGGCTAAAATTCAACATTGTTTTGCCCATTTCTCGGATGCAAAATGGGGGCAAAAAGGGTCCAATTTCTAGCGCTATGTCCCGCATCTCAAGGGTGCCCGATATACATTCAATGCCGCATTGGCTCGGGCAGTATCCAGGCACCCGTGTCGATCACCATAAACGGGTGTTAGAACAGAAGAACATAAGAAAAAGGAGCAGGCGTAAGCCATTTGGCCCATCGAGCCTGTTCCACCATTCAATAAGATCATGGCTGATCTGATCATGGACTCAGCTCCTCTTCCCCGCCCGCTCCCCAGGGCTCTTGCATATGCTAATGAGGGGCCCAATACCTCTTTAAAGACTCCTTTAAAAGTTCCTTCCACAGCCTCATCGGCTTCCTTACAGGGACTGCTGGAGGCCGTCAACATAAAGCCCAAGTTTTTATTTTTATTTTTAAGTTACCTTAATGTAAAGTCCGGATGAGCATGAGTGCTCCCTCTGGCTCCACAGTATGAACGTGGGCCAATAGCAGCCCACGCATGCCCGCCCCTCCCCCACTGCTGCCGCACCCCCACCGCCGCCCCTCCCCCCACTGCTGCCCCCCCTCACCACTGCTGCTCGAACCCCACGCTCACCCCTCCCCCACGGCTGCCCCTCCCCCCACTGCTGCCCTGCCTGAGGGCTGTTGCCATAACACAGCTGGTGCAGAGGACGGTTTTCATTGGGTTAAATTGGGTTATGAATTAAAAATATCAAGAAAGAGCGGAGATTTTATTTTAATTCAATTAATTATTTTGAACTCATATTTAAATACCTTCACCCGCACCATAATGTTTCAGTCTTAAATGATTACGTTTATGGTGTCAGGTAATTTGTAATCGCCACTGACTTAACTGCGTGTAGCGCTCTGATAATTACTTTAGTACGGTTTCGGCAAGGTATTGGTGGATCGGAGCGAAAGTCTCAGGAAATTATGATGCAGTGTAAATAAGGCGTATCTCACTTACACCATCATTTCCTGGGACTTCAACCCAACACCAGGAAATTCTGGGTCGTTTAGTGTGGTGAAATTAATTTGCTCCAGAGTCTGCCCACAGAGCCAAAATAAAACCGTCATCTCTGGTTTGGGCCACATTCGGGGAGAGTCACAGTTGGACTGATTTGCTGTAAAGATTCTTTTGGCTCACCTATCTCCATTGAGTCTCTGTCCCCTGGTTCATTTGATTTCAAAACCCTTACAAATCCCTCCACAAACTCACTCCATCTCTGCATCCCTCCTCCTTCTGCTCGTTCCACTCTGATTAGCTGTGTATTGTACTGTACCTTTCCTCTACTGCACCTTCAGTGGAACAACCATGGCCGATTACTGAACTCTGAAACACTCGCTGAGTTCCCCAGCTTGCCCCTTTCAGAAAACCCCATCTCAAAACCTAACTCTTGACCATCCTTTGGTGACTTACATTAGTACCCGACTACTGCCCGATGTCCTGTTTTCCCCCCCGTTCTGCTCGGTGAAACGCCTTTGAAGATTTACTACATAAGTGCACATTGTCGATACCTACTTGAAGTTTCTTTCGCTTAAATATCATGTAAGCGGTTTACAGTAGTGCCAAAAAAAAGGTTAATCTACCACCGGGCATCTTTGAGTGAACACTGACATAAAAACGATTGTTTTATCAAACCAATTCTTGTGGGTAAAAATTTCACTGTGTGTTACACTTATCCCATGGACAAATTCATTGTGGGTAAGGGATTGTCCATTGGATAATTGTGACCAAAGGAGAATTATTTTTTTTTCCTTGATGACTCTCGCCTGTACAGTTGTGCTTTTTTAGGGACAGACGAAGTGTTTTTGTACCGCGTTTTCTGAACTCTTTGTTATGTTTCTCAGGCTGACCCAGGCCAATTAACCACATGTTGTTGCCAAACTCATACACGTGTCAATATTTGACATTACAGTCCACCTCCGGATGAGAGCAAACTGCTTTGCGCACAATCGCTTTTCCAACAGCGATAATGTACAAAACGATTATATTGTCGTGAACAACTTTGTAGCTTCAACTTTTACTTGTCATTCTCGCTTTTTACAAAACATTGTTTTGGGTAAATTAAGGGGTTCTACTTTCAAAGGATGAAACTGAAGTTACAATATTGCAAAGTGCCATCGGTCTAATTGACAGTCTGTTCAAACTGTGCGATGAATATTCTTACTGAGAAGTCAGTTTAAAAATGTTAAATTACGGCCTTTTTGTTAAAAACACAATCAAATAGTGATTTCATAAATGCAAAAAATTTATTAAGCAACGACAACCCAAAAGGAGATTCCAATGAGGCAAAATGGTGCACTTTGAAGTAATTCCCTCTTCAGTAAAGTTCAGTCATAAAGTACGGTACAGTAACAGTGGTGTTTATACTGTGTTAAAATAGTGTACACAAAATGAGTGATGTATGGAAAAAGTCTAAAAAATTTAAAGTGAATCTACTGTATTTACATCTTTGTTTATTTGTTCTTAAAGAACAATGCTCTGTTGTTGTGATTCTCAGTAACCTTGTGCCTGTGTACAACAAATTCTCAATAAAGATGTGTCAGTGCACATAAACTATGGATGTTGGCCTCCATTTCTTGTACCAGCAGATCTCTTGTGATATTCCTCGTGTGTCGTCTCTGGTTTGGAGCGCCGTTGTAATGAGTTGCTAACCTGGCCCGTCCCTTTAAGGCATGGGTGGGCAATTATTTAGGTTGGAGAGCCACTGACCAAGTTTTGGCGAGCTGTTGAGAGCTGCCCACCAATGTTCCCCGAAGGTGCACCATTGTGCACCGATCGCGAGATCTCATGAAGGTCGCTCACCAGCTCCTGCTGCTGGAAGAGACACCAAGCAGCAAAAGGATCCGTGCAAGAAAAGCAATTAAGAGGGAACATTGCCGCACAAATAAAATGAACTGTGTTAACAGTTACTGTTAAAATTAGAAAACAGTGAATGCACTATCCAATATAGCCGAGTCCATTTAGTTCTGCCTCCACTAATTAAGTGGGATAGTATTAAAACAAGTGAATAATTGTACAAGAATTCATAATCCCACTAACAGTCATTGGTGAGAGCAAAGTGTTAAAATTAGTAAATTTGAAACAGGTCAACTCAAAGGGCTGGATTTTCGGTTCGTTGCCGCCTCTGTTTTTGCCCCGGGGGGGCAGTAATGGTGGCGGAAAGCATTTCCGGGCGGGTGACCAGCTTCCAGCGCCGCCGGGACATTCAGTGCTGGGTTTGCGGGGGGCGCGGAGCAGTACCGCCCAGGAGAGGCGAGCCAGTGTGCAATGCCTCTGGTTGCGACACTGGCTCGAAATTTGAAACTCGCTCGATCCGTAGTGCCCCGCAGCGCCCCCTAGTGGGATCGCCTGTGAAAGCTGGCGGTCCGCGCTGCCGCGTCCGCAACAGCCAGGGAGGGAAGGTGTACCTAAGGTTAGTGTGGCTGTTTATTATTTTTTTACTTTTGCAATTCATGTGGATGAGGCGTCAGGAAAGTATTGAGTATGTTATTGGTGGTTTTTTTTCTCAGATTTTATTTTTCCTTGGAAACCTCTCTTAGATCGCTCCGACGCCGGCAGTGAATTCGGGATTTTCATTTGCTCAGCCAGTGTAAGAAGTATGGAACGCCTTAGTGCTCCGCTCCAAACAGGGCCCAGCTGATGAATTTTGCAGCTGGAAACACAAACCATTTCCCGGCACAAAATTTACCGCCCCCCCCTGGAATAACGCCGCAACAGAGGAGCGATCGAATTTTCACCCCATAGTGTTGATAATCACTCCCACTTCTACCCTACCAATAATTTATATACATAAATTCAGATCGTAGTCAGATACTATCTTAAATACACAAAACATAGTGTCAAGTAGTAAAATCTTGCGTTATTAAATGAATGAAACGATCGATCAATCTATTATAGGTTGTATTGAAAGTCTACTTGGCTGTTTGGGAGAGCGGTTCGAGTCTGCGGGGCCTCTGACACGAGAGGTGTTCTCTTCCCAGTGTGCAGAGTACGGGAGCCCCAGGCTTCGCAAGGCCTGAACTACAATCAGTGCCATTACCTGGAGCCCTTGTGCTCTGGGATCCACTCCCGTGTCTAAGACGGCGATGAGAATTCCCCCACCCCTGCCGTCGTACTTTGGAGCGGTAAAAGCATCATCGAGATAACCAGCCATTCAGTCTAATGTGCAGCTCGAGCTCCGGCTCGCGTTCTATTTCTGTCCCGTCGAGCGGGCCGGAGGGAATGACTTGGTTTTCCCATCATTGCTTTAAGGTCACAGCTTGAAATAGCCAAATCCATGTAGGGTTGTAGCTACTTAAAGCCACTGAGCTCAACCAGAGGACAGTTGTAACTGTGTGTAAGTTGCAGGCTCTAGGTCAATGACTGAATTTCTTACCCACTTTTACTTTAGATTGTTTTGCATCTGTATCAACAACAACAACTTGTATTTATATAGCGCCTTGAACGTCCCAAGGCACTTCACAGGAGTGTTATAAGACCAAAAAATTAATTTGACAAGATGTAAGGCCAGCTTTGAGACAGATCCACATTGGACTTTTATTTATATGGATAGATGTATATGCTAAATGATAAAATAATTTACAAAAAAATTTCTGAGGGGGGTGGGTGGTTACATATGGTTCTCAGTTTCCAATCTGGTACTGGCCTCTCTCTGCTACCTTGGTAGCCGTTCTTCATTTGTGGCCCTGAACAGCAAACATCAGATAGCCACTCCACACGCAAGAACATCACAGCCAGCCTCTCATTCAACATCATGGTTGGGATCTTCCTGTGTGTGGGCAGTAAGGACTTAGCACCAACAGGAAACTGTTCCCACTTCCTATACCAGCTATTTTTCACTTCCAGGTGAATGGCCAGTATTTTACTGTTCAATTTTTCTTTGCTATTAGGTTAAAGTGGAATAGTTAACTTTGGGCCAGTAGTGCAATGCAGGACAGATGGAAAAAAAGTCACATTTTATACCTATTCGATTGTTGTGGAGATACAAGTCATTTTTTTTCCCAAAAAATATACTTTATTCATGTAAAATTTTCACAATACATTGGAAAATAGCTCAGTACCTTGCGGTCAGTAATTCCATACAATTCGTTTGGATGCTGACAACAGTTCCATACAATGCACTAGCGTTCATTTCATTTCAGGGTACAGTTTAGTACAATCCATAAATCACATTACATGTAGTACTGTGCAAATAAGGGTATTACATGGAGCAGATAAGAACAGGTTTACATTACATTCCAGGATACATTTCAATGCCGATCATGAATCACGTTACATGTAGCACTATGCAGCTGAAAGCAGTACACGGAACGGATGGAGACACAAGTCACATCTCACTGATGGCACAACTCCAGCTGCATCCACACAGAAATAAGGGCTGTGGCAGTGAGGCTTTCTCTTCAATTCACTATATGTGTTTAATGGTCAAAATCAGAGAGGACAGACCTGTCCTAATTAACATAGTCTGCCAGCATGGGTAGCCACGGCCTGTTGTTGTGACTTCATCTGGTGGGGGTTGGGCAGTTGGTTTGCAAAGCTGGCCAATAACATTCCTGTCTCAGTAGGAAGTCCTGCCATGGATTTAGTTCAGGCCAACGGTCAAGTCGATAAAGCAGGTAATATTGTACAGTTACCCAAGATCCTAGTGCTTGTCAGTTAAACTAGTTTATATTGCATACAAATTCAGCATTGTGGTATTTTGAAAATATTTCAAATCACACTTCTGCTATACAGCTGTTTGTGATTTTACTCAATCTGAATTTTTTTTCTCTCATTTCCAAGTACTAGAACAAAAAATTACAAGGTAGCTTTTTAAACTAGCAACATATCTGTAAACATTAGAAACTCCCCACTTTTATCTGGAGAGGGGATTCTAACTTTTTCTCCATGAACGCTTTTGATGTGATAAAATGCTACGGTGACTCATTCTGACATTTCATTTGAATAACTATACATTTAAGTAAAGAAATTATCTTTCTGATTTTAAAATAAGTGCAAATTAATAAGAAACAAATTAACAAGGCGAATCATGTTTCTCTGAGATTAACCTCGTCTAGCATTTGCTCATAAATCTGAGAATTTCGAATGGTATTTTTCAACCTACTGAGAGAAGTGGGTGTACAGAGCATAACCTCACTGTACAGGCTCCCAGTTTTATTGCTTACACAGCACATGAGGCATCTTAGGATGGATGCTAATTATAGATGTTACACTATGTATTTTGGTTTCAAATTAGATATTTTTTAAGTCATGTATTTGCCAAAACCTCAGCACACACCGCATCATCTACATAATACATTAAACATCTCATGTCTGGGTGCACTGCCTATGTTACCTTATTGCATTAAAAGTTCCAATGTCCATATTTATAATGTAATCTCTCTAAGTAAACCTGTCATGTCGTAACAACACCTCTGCTGGTGATGATGGTGACTGAGGTTGAAACAGAAAAATTGGGCTCATGGGATTGGAGGTAACATATTAGCACGGGTTGAGGATTTGTAAACAGGCAGAAAACAGAGAGTAAGAATAAACGGGTCATTTTCGGGATGGCAGGGTGTAACTAGTGGGTTACCGCAAGGATCAGTGCTTGAACCTCAGCTATTTACAATCTATATCAATGACTTAAATGAGGGGACTGAGTGTAATATATCCATGCTTGGTGAGAAAGTAAGTTGTGAGGAGGACACAAAGGGCTATAGACCGGTGAAGTGATTGGACAAGAAGGTGGCAGATGGAGTATAATGTGGGGCAATGTGAAATTATCCACTTTGATAGGAAGAATGGGTAAGTAGAATATCTTTTAAAAGGTGAGAGACTCGTAAATATTGGTATTCAGAGGGATTTGGGGGGTCACAGAAAGGTAACATGTAGGCACAGCAAGCAATTAGGAAGGCAAATGGTATGTTGGCCTTTATTGCGAGGGGGTGGGAGTATAAGAGTAAGCAGGTCTTACTGCAATTATATAGGGCTTTGGTGAGACCACACCTGGAGTACTTTATGCAGTTTTGGGGCAAGAACCTGCACTTTTTTTGCACTTAACGCCATTTTACCGCTGAAATTACATATAACGCCCATATATCCCCCATTTAGCCACAAAATGGAAACTGACGCCCATTTTTAGGAAACTTATCGCCGAGCGTTACTTTCCCCATGTGCTTAACGCTGGGAAAGAATATAACCACCCGCCCACTTTTTTGGGACGGAATCAGCAGAATGGGCGAAATCAACGGCCATAATATCGCCCAGCATTAATTTCCGCACTGATTTAACGCCGAGATTCAATAATACCATCCGCGCACTTTTTTTTGTCGTGAAGAGCATATTTACCGAAACTAACGCCCAACGTATCGCCCAGCGTCTAGTTCCCCACCTTGCACACATATCGCCCACAATATCGCTCGCCCAATAAAACGCCCACAAAAAGTGGAACTGTTCTGAACGAACACCAACGGTGTGGCTGGCATTTTTAAAATCCCACTCTTACATGAGGAGCTATATCTGAACGATTTGCCTGAAAGAGTGACAATGCTGACACACTGCTGTGTGTGTGCAGCTCAGACATCAATGGTGCCCATCACCTTGGTGCCATTTAAAGTTTACGTTGATTGATGTTAAGTTGTATTTAACCCTTTCATGTTAAGGAATCACCAGTGTGTAATGGTCCAGCTATCTGAGACAATGCGCAACAAGGTTATGTTCAATAAAAAAAAATTTATACCAACATTGGTCTGAAATCATAAGCATCACAGGCAATAACACCCAACCCCTGCCCACATCCCACTTTTTCCACCGTTGACATAAATCACATGTTCAACATGTCCAGCAACACAGAATACAAAAGCAAAGCAGGAGCGTGGTCCCCAGCCCCCATACATTGCAACAAATTGCATACACCCAGATGGAGATATAACATAGCCATCACCTGCGGACATGCACCTCACTTTTCTTCCCCCCCCCCCACTCCCCTTCTGCTCCCCACCTCTATCCCTTCCCCTCCTCACTCCACGGCACCTGGCCGAGGAGCTCCTCAGGCGGTGCCTCATTGGGGGGGATCAAGGCAGCTGCGGTCGTTGGATGGGTACGGGAGTGGGGGGGGGTGCCGAGGGGGCAACATTCTCTGATGCAGAAGCAGGATCTTGGTCCTTGCTCTCATCTGTCGTTCGCAGTGGTGGTGTGGAACCTAGGGATGGAGTGCCGCGCTCGGGAATCACTAGGAGGCCTGTGCCAGCAGTGTTCCTGGCTATCGCATCCAGGGATTCCGCCATACGCGGAATGTGCTCGGTCATGGTGCTGGAGATAGTGGCTAGCTGTCGGGATCTGCCCCCCAATGCTTCGATGAGCTGTTCACCAATGTCTACAGTCCTCCTGGACAACTGTACCATCTCTCTGCTGTTATGTGAAGCTCGTGGAACAGACCTGCCGCGTCCACAGGACCTCCGCGAGGTCGGCACTATCCTGGGGACAAATGGGATGCCCTGCAGCGAGGTGCTTGGGGCCGGTACCTCCAGAGTGGAGGCGGGAATGACCGGAGGAGCACGAGATGGCCTTGGGCTGGAATGGCTTCTGGAGCGTGGCGTTGTAGGTTCCTCGAAGTCCGCGCTCTCATCCGTGGAGAACAGACCCAGCGGAGCTCCTCAGCACCAGATGTAGGATCGTCTGCCGACTCCTGCCCCGCGCCCCCACCTCTGGCCTCTGTGGTCTTGCCTTGGGACGATCTGCTGGCTAAGCTGCAAAACACAAATGAGGTTATTAGAGGAGAAGGGAATGTTAGGGTGACAAGGTGAGTCTATGAGTCCAGCGCTACACACAGCATATGCACGACAAAAGCACCACCGCTCTCAAAATCATCGCAGACATCACATTTCATGACCATCAACACATTTGCATTCCGATGATTTTCATTAGGCCAACATTATTTCTATGACGATTTTAGAAATCGTCTATCATATATGATTGTTCAGATATGAGTGAGTGTGGCATCTATTGACTTTACATCACGCAATGGTGTAAGCTTTACTCATGTGACATCACATCAGGGTCTTCAGATGCGTCCGTGGCTCTCCGGGTGTGCTTTCCTATGAGTGCGAGTACCCGCTCCTCCATGTCAGCGATGTCGCTGGGGACTGGTGGCCCCCCCCCACCCGTTCGCCTCTGCACAAACCTCATCATCGATAGCTTCTTCTGTAAAAGGTGACAGGACAACATGGTATGAGATCATTGCTAGGTACTGTCACAGAAACTGATACAACACATAACCGACAGATGTAATCATGATTATTATGACAATTATCATTGTTTACTTAAAGACGTACACCGTGACTGCAGGCTTTGAGTAAAATATTCCCGGTAAAAGTGAAAGACCTCACGTCTGATGATAGTCACTCATGACTGTTACAAATCAAATTATATAAATACATAAGTACATGTAAATCAATGTAATACTTACTCTTGCGGATCCCACAAGGTCGTTCCATCGTTTGCGGCATTGGTTGCCCTCACGCACCTCGTTGTTCGCTGACGAGACCACCTCTGCTATCTTGGTCCATATCTCCTGGTATGCTTCCCATGCTCTCCTGTGTCAAATCACCCCAACGTAACTCAACCTCCTACAGGAGGGAGGCATTTGCCTCATCCGAGAACCTCCTGGCTCTTTTGCGCCCTCCAATGTGCTCCTCTCCCACCTCACTGCTCTCTCCAGTTGTCAGTCTCCACAGCGTGCTGTGATGCCTCCTCCTCTCTCTCCATTGTAGGCCAAATTCGGTCAAATATGTGGCTGGTAACAGCTACTTTTTGTTTGCCTACTTGCTGTGAAGCTCTAAAGTCTCCCTCCTTCCTCCCAAAGCAGCCACACTACACCCAGACATGCCTTCAGTCCCCCTGAGCTCTTTCTCTGTCTCCTCTTCTGCCCATATGATGACTCTTGACCTCCAGAATCGTGGGAATCGAGCGTTGCTATGTCATTGATAAAGATGGCCACACTTTATGGCAGAAGGTCAAAAAAATGTAACGCTCCCGCCCATTTTATATCGCTCGCGGTAACGCCCATCTTCAAAAGTGGAAACTAAGTGCTTTGAGAATGGGTGAGAAGCCGGCGATCTGAAAATCCTTTTTTAACACCCACACCGGAAGTATTGCCCAAAACCACAAAAGTGGAGAATCTAGCCCTTGGTCTCTTTACCTAAGGAAGAATATTAGAGGGGATGCATCAAAGGTTGATTCCTGGGATGAAAGGGCTGCCCTATGAGGAGAGATTGAGTACAATGGGTCTATATTCTCCGGAGTTTAGAAGAATGAGAAGTGATCTCATTGAAAGGTATAAAATTCTTAGCGGGCTTGACAGGGGAGATGCTGAGAGGCTGTTTCCTCTGGCTGCTGAGTCTAGTACTAGGACTCATATCTCAGGATAAGGGGTCGGCCATTTAGGTCTGAAATGAAGAGAAACTTCTTCTCTCAGAGGGTTGTGAATCTCTGGAATTCTCTGCCCCAGAGGGCTCAGTCGGTGAGTATATAAAAAACTGAGATTGATAAATTTTGGGCACTAAGGTATACAAGAGATAAAGGGATGGAGTGGGAAGTGGAGTTGATGTAGAAGTTCAGCCATGCTCTTATTGAATGGCGGAGCAGGCTCGAAGGGCCGAATGTCCTACTCCTGCTCCTAATTCTTCTGTTGTTAAATCCCAGATTTTTCAGAGGTAATGCCTCTTGACCCAACATTGGAATATTGCAGTATACATGGATTGTACCATGCATAAATGCGGCTCATTTCTATCATTACCAATGTCAAAGAGGTGGGTTTTAAGGAGCATCTTAAAGGAGGAAAGAGAGGCAGAAAGGCTTAGGGAGGGAATTCCAGACCTTAGGGCCTTGGCAGCTGAAGGTACGGCCACCAATGGTGGAGCGATTAAAATCGGGGATGCACAAGAGGCCAGAATTGGAAGAGTGCAGAGATCTCGAAGGGTTTTAGGCTGCAGGAGGTTACAGAGATAGGGAGGGCCACAAGCAGGAAAATGGACATCTGCCAATATAACTGGTTGCCTGGTCGTATCCTGTCGTATCTATCCTGTCGTAACCAGAGAATCACCTGCAATGGCTTCTGCTCCCACTCCCACATTGTTACCGCTGGTGTCCCCCAAGGATCTATCCTTGTCCCTCTCCTATCTCTCATCTGCATGCTACCCCTCGGCGACATCATCCAAAAGTACACCAGGTTCCACATATACGCTGATGACACCCAGCTCTACTTCACCACCACCTCTCCCGACCCCTCCACTGTCTCTAAATTGTCAGACTGCTTGTTCGACTTCCAGTTTTGGACGAGCAGAAATTTGCTCCAACTAAATATTGGAAAGACTGAAGCCATGGTCTTCGGTCCCCACCACAAACTACGTTCCCTAGCCACCAACTCCATCCCTCTCCCTAGCATCTATCTGAGGCTGAACCAGACTGTTCGCAACCTTGGTGTCATACTTAACCCTGAAATGAGCTTTCGACCACATATCCGGCTTCCCATCTTCCACCCTCCATAAAATTTAATTCCGCACGTGTCCTGACTTTCCCCCAAGTCCTGCTCACCCATCACCCCTGTGCTCGCTGACCTACATTGGCTCCCGGTTAAGCAACACCTCGATTTTAAAATTCTCATCCTTGTTTTCAAATCATTCCATGGCCTCGCCCCTCACTATTTCTGTAACCTCCTTCAGCCTACAACCCTTTGAGATGTCTGCACTCTTCCAATTCTGGCCTCTTGCACATCCCTGATTATAATCGCTCCGTCATTGGTGGCTGTGCCTTCTGTTGCCTAGGCCCTAAACTCTGGAATTTCCTCCCTAAACCTCTCTGCCTCCCTACCTCTCTTTCCTCCTTTAAGACACTCCTTAAAATCTACCTCATTGACCAAGCTTTTGCTCATCTGCCGTAATTTCTCCTTATATGGCTCAGTGTCAAATGTTGTTTGATATCTCTCCTGTGAAGTGCCTTGGGACTTTGGTGTTGTTTTTTTCATGGAAATCTTCTCCCCTGGCCTTCTACATGACCGATCAGGTTTGTTAGTGAGATTCTGTGCCTTTCTTGGTATCTAGTCTCCGGCCTTTGCATTGACCTGAAACTAACCTCTGACCACTCCACTGACCTTAGTCCTCCCACCACTCTTTCTGATGATCCTGGATTACTCTGACCCCCCCGATAGACCCCAGACTTTCCATTCTTCACAGAATCTGATCTATTTCAACCATGGACTGCTCTCCAAACCTCCTGTTTGGCGAATTACTTTTCTGACAAACTCTCAGGCAGGAACTCTTACCGTTGCTGTTAAGTGATACTGTTTTCAACTTCTGCTTAATTTCTTCACCTTTGTTGATCTGCTCTCCACTATGCACACAAAATGACCGTTTCCCTAGGCCACAGCAGGCCAGCTAACAAACTGGCCACTCTCTCGTTTCTTCCATGGACACCCTGGGCAGCGTGCACGTCACCTGTAAAGTAAGAGCTGTGCAACTTACAATTCACATTGCATTCTAGTTAACGGCAGCACAAACTAGGGAAAATAAAATATAAGAAATAGGAGCAGGAGTCGACAATTTTGCTCCTCGAGCCTGCTCCGTCATTCAGTAAGATGAACTCCAGAGAAGTGATACATGTGAGGGAGGCTTCAGGAAAGGGAAATAGGAGTTTAAGGTGACTACTGGGGCAGATTTGTCAACACCTAGGTTGGGGCTCAACTGATCCTGGCCTCAACTCCACTTCCCCGCCCACTCCCCATAACCCATGACTCCCTTATCATTCAGAAATCTGTCTATCTCCACCTTAAATATATTCAATGACCCAGCCTCCACAGCTCTCTGGGGTAGAGAATTCCAGAGATTCACGATCCTCTGAGAGAAGAAATTCCTCCTCATCTCCGTTTTAAATGGGCGACCCCTTATTCTGAAATTATGCCCCCTAGTTCTAGATTCCCTGACAAGAGGAAACATCCTCTCTGCATCTACCCTGCCAAGCCCCTTCAGAATCTTATATGTTTAAATAAGATCACCTCTCATTTTTCTAACTTCAATTGAGTATAGGCCCAACCTGCTCAACCTATCTTCATAAGACACCAATATGTCTTTGTATCTTCTCTAATAGCATTTACATGCATACACAATCTTTCAGAGGCCCCTATCTTCAACCCTCCCCCACTTGTTTCCTGACTCCATTTACTACTCCCCCATTAAACTCTTTCCCTCTCACACCCCAACTATTATCCCTTTTGGACAAAGGTGCTGCTTCTCTTTGCCCCAACCTAGTGCTGACAAACCTGCTGACCACTCTGACCCAGTAGTCACAAACTCCTATTTCCCTTTTCTAGGAGCCTCCCCCACATGTATCACTTCTCTGGAGTTCATCCATCAAACCTCTTCCCTATCTTCCCTTCTCCACCTGTCCCCTCGCTGACCACCCTGCATGACTCCTGTCCCTCATAACAGGTCTTCAGCCACCTGCTCCCTCTGCAATGCTTTTTAAGATGTCCACCTTGGTCTTGTCCCACTTCTGAACCAGCTCCTTCTCAACATTCCAACACTACGCCCTCTTCCACTCCTCCCTTTCTTTGAGGAACCTCTTCCTCTAATGCTCTCCTCCTACGCCTTTCTCATTGAAACATACAAGATGATAGGGTAGATGCTGAGAGGTTGTTTCCCCTGGCTGGAGTATCTAGAACTAGGGGGCCACAGTCTCGGGATAAGGATTGACCATTTAAGACGGAGATGAGGAGGAATTTCTTCACTTAGAGGGTTGTGAATCTTTGGAATTCACTGCCCCAGAGGGCTGTGGATGCTGAGTCTCTGAGTATGTCAAGGCTGAGATAGAAAGATTTTTGAAGTCTAGGGGAATCAAGGGATATGGAGACCAGGTAGGAAAATGGAGTTGAGGTCGATGATCAGCCATGACCTTATTGAATGGCGGAGCAGGCTCGAGGGGCCGTATGGCCCACTCCTGCTCCTGTTTCTTATGTTCTTACTGAATTCTCCAAGCTGCCATTCGTCTCTGAGCTGAGAGACTCATCTTCCTTAATGATGTCGACCTTCAATTGAATTCACCCTGTCCCTCCACAGCTGATTACCATTCCTTCCTCATCTCACCACTCACACACATGACCACACCCTGGACTTGGTCATCAATGGTGTTCCTCGTGCCAGCGTGGCTGTCCCTGCTCAGTTCCTTATCTCCGTTCTCTCTCATGAATCCCCTGCCATAACCTTGTGTCGCTGGAAAAAGAAACCCTCTAACTATTTCTCACACAAGACCTCACATGCTCCAACCCAAAATCAACGGAATGAAAATCAGACGGGTTGTATAAGGGGTGGGCAATATGTGCCACCAGATTAACGCTTGGGAGGTGAAGATAAAAATCACCCGCCCCCCCCGCCCCCCACCCCTCAGCGGGAACAGTAGCATTGTGGTTATGTTACTGGGCTATTAATCCAGAAACCTGGACGAATAATCCAGAGATATGAGTTCAAATCCACCACTGAATTTAACTTAATAAATCTGGATTTTTTTTTAAAGCACTAGTCTCAGTAATGGTGGCCATGAAACTACCGGATAGTCATAAAAACCCATCTGGTTCACTAATGTTCTTTAGGGAAGGGAATCTGCCGCCCTTTCCCGGTCTGGCCTATATGTGACTCCAGACCCACTGCAATGTGGTTGACTCTTAACTGCCCTCTGAAATGGCCCAGCGAGCCACTCAGTTGTAACAAACCACTGTGACTAAGTCAGCACAGAACTGCAGTGGTCCGTGGCTCAACATCATCTTCTCGAGGGCAATTGGGGATGGGCAATAAATGCCGGCCTTGCCAGCGACGCCCACATCCTGTGAACGAATAAATAATTAAAAACACAACCGCCATGCTTCAAAGAATTTAAATAACATGGTGTTTGTATTCTCATGCAATAAAACAATAAGATGCAATGGATGTGTATTTATAAAGTACTGTGGTGATTTAATTTGCATTAAGTATCAATGGTGGAACATTTTCTTATTGAAAAAGCATTACAGGCAAATAGAGTCATTAAGGACAATCAATTTTCTCTTGCATACTCATTGGAAAGTGAATGATTTCAATATAATGCTGTTGGTATATTCTCTAAATGATAGAGCCACGAGAAATAAAATAATGCATTAACTGGAATATAACCAATCAATCTTTGCAATTTTGATATCAATTTTGTGCCTGCATTTTGAACTTTCTAGGTTTCTATTTGAAGTAATTCAATTTAAAAATGTCTTCCAGCGCCTGGTTATCCCAAAGATGCAAGTGCCAAAGAATGTTCACACAACACACACACATAAACACAGTACAGTTTCTGGCTGATATAACACTCTCGTCAAAAATATTACACTCTAGTGCTGCTTCAGTTGAGGGTGATCCAGCAACTAAAATTAGAGACAGTGCATAACGCAATGAATAGATTAACACTATTAAGAATCATTCAAGAGGCATGCAATATGTAGAAGGCAAAACATTGCTTTATTAATAATGCTTTTTATTCATTTTCGGGACGTTGGCGTCGCTGGCAAGGCTGGCATTTATTGCCCATCCCTAGTTACCCCGAGAAGAGACTGGTCTTGTAGTGGTTTGATAAAACTGAGTGTGTTATTAGGCCACTGCGGGGGGCAGTTAAAAGTCAACTACGCGAGTGTGGGGCTGGAGTCACATACAGACCAGACCAGATAAAAAGAAGAGAGTTGCATTTATATAGCACCTTTCACGACCACTGGACATCCCAAAGCGCTTTACAGCCAGTGAAGTACTTTTGGAGTGTAGTCACTGTTGTAATGTGGGAAACACGGCAACCAATTTGCACACAGCAAGCTCCCACAAACAGCAACGTGATAATGACCAGATAATCTGTTTTTAGTGATGTTGATTGAGGAGTAAATATTGACCAGGACACCGGGGATAACTCCCCTGCTCTTCTTCGAAATAGTGCCATGGGATCTTTTACATCCATCTGAGAGAGAGCAGACAGGGCCCCGGTTTAACATCTCCTCCGAAAGACAGCACCTTCGACAGTGCAGCACTCCCTCCGCACTGCACAGCAGGTTTCCTTCCCGAAAGTACATTAGGGAACCAGTTGGGTTTTTACGACAATCCGACAGCCCCGCGGCCACGTTCATTGATACAAGCTTTCTATTCCAGAAGTTCTTTTCTAAACTGTATTCAAATTTTCAAACTAGCAGGGTGGGATTTGAACTGCCTCAAAGTGAAAAGAAAAAGTCCTCAGAGAATAGCTTCCTATATATGAATATAATTAATGGTTGAAATAATTTCAGCTGCCTAACGATAGCAATTATAAATTAGTGTTGTTAGCTTATTTTATGAGAGTTTTCCCATAACAGCGGTTTTGATCGGCACAACACTGACAATGAATCACAGAATCGTACAGGACAGAGGGAGGCTATTCAGCCCATCGTGTCCGTGCTGGCTCATTGGTAGAGATATCCAATTAATCCCACTGCCCTGCTCTTTCCCCAATGTTGTTTGGTTAAGAAAATCTGCCATGTATCAGTCTAATAATCCGAGGTATCAACTCTTCCAGGCAGGGCACATCACAAGAGTCTGGTTTTTCTGTGCTTCCCCCTTGCGCTGGGCGCTTTGACAGGCGTGATGTACCCAGACTGCACTGTGTGTGTCCTGGGCCCAGTATTTAGTGGGCCTGGATGGTTGGCATGGCCCAGCTGCATCTCTGGCACAGCGGTCCCCCACCCCCCCAGCAGGACATTGTGCCTGGAGAATGGGGATGGGAACATACGAGGTACTGCAAGCACTGGCTGCCAGTCTCAGGACCTGCTCACTGCTGTTCTTCCAATGGGAGTTTGAGAAGCTGTAAAATAAGATCGGCCTCCAATGCTTTTCTGCATGCCTCACCCCCTCTCCCTCAGATCCTCCAATCGCAAGGGGGTCCGGACGCAAGGTCTATCAAAAGGTATACCCCTGCATCTGGGTGTCCTTCTGGGGAATACGGGGGCTGCCCCCTCCCCTCACCTCCATGCCTGTTCTTATCCTGCACCTGTTGTAGGCATAGACACAGATCCACCTTATTGGGAAAGCCCTGAAAGCCTTAGTGCAATGTAAAGGAGACGGAGACCTATTGCAACAGACTGCCACCCTATCTCCTGTGGTTTGTGCCTTGACAATGTGCTCGCTGACCTACACTGGCTCCCGGTTAAGCAACGCCTCGATTTCAAAATTCTCATACTTGTTTACAAATCCCTCGCCCCTCCCTATCTCTGTAATCTCCTTCAGCCCCACAACCCCCCGAGATGTCTGCACTCCTCAAATTCTGCCCTCTTGAGCATCTCTGATTATAACTGCTCAACCATTGGTGGCCGTGCCTTCTGTTGCCTGGGCCCCAAGCTCTGGAACTCCCACCTTTCCGCCTCTCTACCTCTCTTTCCCCTTGAAGACGCTCCTTAAAACCTACCTCTTTGACCAAGCTTTTGGTCATCTGCCGTAATTTCTTCTTATGTGGCTCAGTGTCAAATTTATTTGTTTTGTCTTATAATACTCCTCTGAAGTGCTTTTGGATGTTTTAGGGTTAACCCTAAGTTAAAGGCGCTATAGAAATAAAAGTTGTTGTTGTTAGAAATAATTGTTCACCAGATATGAGCTTCAAGAGAATGGGCTCCCTTGTTATAGCCGAAGAATGAAGTCATAATAAGCACAAGATTAAAACCCCATGACTGGTCCCAGAACACCATTTATTGTGCCAATATTTGGAATTTGCCACACTGGTGTCACTGTGAGATACGATTTCAAACACATATGTGTCGCATATACTTCATAAATACTATAAATTCCGAGAGAAAGCAGCGGCTGGCTGGCTGAGGAAACAAAAAGTAATATCATGGCAGTCCAGGGTCTTGTAATGTTCAGTCACTGAACTAATACAGCCTTCAGAAATAACAGGATCAACATTTAAAATGACATATTTTTAAAATACAAAATGTGATCTTACTATATTGTTTAGAAGGTGGAACTTTTTTTCAAAAATAAAAGAAAGACTTGGATTTATATAGCGCCTTTCACGACCACCGGGCGTCCCAAAGCACTTTGCAGCCAATGAAGCCAATTTGCGCATAAGCAAGCTCCCACGATATTTTCACAGTTAGGAGTAACAACCACATTGCTGTGGGTCTGGAGTTACATACAGGCCAGACCGGGTAAGGACGGCAGATTGCCTTCCCTAAAGGACATTAGTGAACCAGGTGGGTTTTTAAAACAATCCCGTAGTTTCGTGGTCCCAAATATTTTCAATTCCATTCACTTTTGCCTCTGTTAATTTTTCTATGCTGACTACGGCCTGTGAAGCGGTCTGATGACACCGGTGTGATACAATCTTTTTACAGGATAACTCTGAATGATTTCAAGCTTCAGTGTGTGTGCAAGGTTCCCAGTGCTGCTAACCTAACCCTCCAAGGGTAAAACAGGAGTTCTGCTGTGTGAAGTGGATGACTGAGCTCCAGAGTTTGGAGCTAAGTATGACACCAGCACCTGCCCGCCACCCCCGGAATTTTTTTTTAAAATTCTATTCGTTCACGGGATGTGGACGTCGCTGGCAAGGCCGCCATTTATTGCCCATCCCTAATTGCCCTCGAGTGGCTTGCGAGGCCATTTCAAAGGGCAATTAAGAGTCAATCACATTGCTGTGGGTCTGGAGTCACATATCGGCCAGACCGGGTAAGGACGGCAGATTTCCTTCCCTAAAGTAAAAAAGAAAGACTTGGATTTATATAGCACTTTTCACGACCACCGGACATCTCAAAGTGCTTTACTGCCAATGAAACACCTTTTGGAGTGTAGTCCCTGTTGTAATGTAGGAAACGTGGCAGCCAATTTGTGCACAAGCAAGTTCCCACAAACAGCAATGTGATAATGACCAGATAATCTGTTTTTTTATCATGTTGATTGAGGGATACATATTGGCCAGGACACCGGGAATAACACCCCTGTTCTTCTTCGAAATAGTGCCATGGGATCTTTTATATCCACTTGAGAGAGCAGACTTGGCCTCAGTTTAATGTCTCATCTGAAAGACAGCACTCCCTCAGCACTGCACTGGAGTCTCAGCCTAGATTTTTTTGTGCTCAAGCCCCTGGAATGGACTTGAACCCACAACCTTCTGACTCAGAGGAGAGAGTGCTGTCCACTGATCCACGGCTGACATTAGTGAATCAGGTGCATTTTTATGACAATCCTGTAGTTTCATGGTCACCATTACTGATACTAGCTTTTTATTCCAGGTTTATTTAATTGAATTTAAATTCCCCAGCTGCCGTGGTGGGATTTGAACTCTTGTCACCGGATTATGAGTCCAGGCCTTTGGATTACTAGTCCCATTACATTACCACTATGCCACTGTGATGCACCATTGGGAATTAGAAGCCTGTCTGTCTGCTGGCATTCATAGAATCATAGAATGGTCACAGCACAGAAGGAGGCCATTTGGCCCATCGAGCCCGTGCTGGCCCTCTGCAAGAGCAGTTCAGCTAGTCCCATTCCCTCCTCTCACATACAGGATGTTTGAGAATTCCTTTCCCACAACATCCTGTGTGAGAGCCTCAGTACAGCCTTGGAAATTATGCAAATGAAGACCGAATTGACCTCTGAAGATAATGGTGCGCCATCTGCTGTACACACAGCACACTCACTGAAACTAGACGGTAAAGGCCGGATACTTTGGTGCAAGCTGGACTGTTTCAAGCTGGTGAACTTGCAATTGCTTCAAAGTTATGGGATCGGATTCAGTACTGCCCCCTTATTAGATCCAGTAGAAGAACATGAAGACTTTTGCACCAGAGGCACACTTCTTGCTCTCATCATTATCCAAACACCTTAGCTCTACAGGCCCAAGCATCTAAGCCTGCCAATGTTGGCGGAGAACTGGTTTGGCAGGCTTAGATTTAGCAAGTGGGCAGTTCAGCACAGTGAAAGAAGGATATTCAGAGGAATGAAAGGTGACCTTATCGAAACGTATAAGGTTATGAGGGGGTTTGACAAGGTGGATGCAGAGAGGATGTTTCCATTGATAGGGGAGACTAGAACTAGAGGGCATAATCTTAAAATAAGGGGCCGACCATTTAAAACTGAAATGAGGAGGAACTTCTTCTCTCAGAGGGTTGTAAATCTGTGGAATTCGCTGCTTCAGAAAGCTGTGGAAGCTGGGTCATTGAATAAATTTAAGACACAAATAGACAGTTTCTTAAACGATAAGGGGATAAGGGGTTATGGAGAGTGGGCAGGGAAGTAGATCTGAGTCCATGATCGGATCATAGAAACACAGAAACATAGAAAATAGGTGCAGGAGTAGGCCATTCGGCCCTTCGAGCCTGCACCGCCATTCAATGAGTTCATGGCTGAACATGCAACTTCAGTACCCAATTCCTGCTTTCTCGCCATACCCCTTGATCCCCCTAGTAGTAAGGACTACATCTAACTCCTTTTTGAATATATTTAGTGAATTGGCCTCAACAACTTTCAGAGGTAGAGAATTCCGTGGTTCACCACTCTCTGGGTGAAGAAATTTCTCATCATCTCGGTCCTAAATGGCTTACCCCTTATCCTTAGACTGTGACCCCTGGTTCTGGACTTGCCCAACATTGGGAACATTCTTTGTGCATCTAACCTGTCTAAACCCGTCAGAATTTTAAACGTTTCTATGAGATCCCCTCTCATTCTTCTGAACTCCAGTGAATAAAGGCCAACATGCCATTTGCTTTCTTAACCGCCTGCTGTACCTGCATGCTAACCTTCAATGACTGATGTACCATGACACCCAGGTCTCGTTGCACCTCCCCTTTTCCTAATCTGTCACCATTCAGATAATAGTCTGTCTCTCTGTTTTTACCACCGAAGTGGATAATCTCACATTTATCCACATTATACTTCATCTGCCATGCATTTGCCCACTCACCTAACCTATCCAAGTCGCTCTGCAGCCTCATAGCATCCTCCTCGCAGCTCACACTGCCACCCAACTTAATGTCATCCGCAAATTTGGAGATACTACATTTAATCCCCTCGTCTAAATCATTAATGTACAATGTATACAGCTGGGGCCCCAGCACGGAACCTTGCGGTACCCCACTAGTCACTGCCTGCCATTCTGAAAAGTACCCATTTACTCCTATTCTTTGCTTCCTGTCTGCCAACCAGTTCTCAATCCACGTCAGCACACTACCCCCAATCGCATGTGCTTTAACTTTGCACATTAATCTCTTGTGTGGGACCTTGTCGAAAGCCTTCTGAAAGTCCAAATATACCACATCAACTGGTTCTCCCTTGTCCACTCTACTGGAAACATCTTCAAAAAATTCCAGAAGATTTGTCAAGCATGATTTCCCTTTCACAAAACCATGCTGACTTGGACCTATCATGTTACCTCTTTCCAAATGCGCTGCTATGACATCCTTAATAATTGATTCCATCATTTTACCCACTATCCATGTCAGGCTGGCCGGTCTATAATTCCCTGTTTTCTCTCTCCCTCCTTTTTTAAAAAGTGGGGTTACATTGGCTACCCGCCACTCGATAGGAACTGATCCAGAGTCTATGGAATGTTGGAAAATGACTGTCAATGCATCGGTTATTTCCAAGGCCACCTCCTTAAGTACTCTGGGATGCAGTCCATCAGGCCCTGGGGAGTTATCGGCCTTCAATCCCATCAATTTCCCCAACACAATTTCCTGACTAATAAGGATTTCCCTCCGTTCCTCCTTCTTACTAAACCCTTTGACCCCTTTTATATCCGGAAGGTTGTTTGTGTCCTCCTTAGTGAATACAGAACCAAAGTACTTGTTCAATTGGTCTGCCATTTCTTTGTTCCCCGTTATGACTTCCCCTGATTCTGACTGCAGGGGACCTATGTTTGTCTTTACTAACCTTTTTCTCTTTACATATCTATAGAAGCTTTTGCAGTCTGTCTTAATGTTCCCTGCAAGCTTCCTCTCGTACTCTATTTTCCCTGCCCTAATCAAACCCTTTGTCCTCCTCTGCTGAGTTCTAAATTTCTCCCAGTCCCCGGGTTCGCTGCTATTTCTGGCCAAATTGTATGCCACGTCCTTGGCTTTAATACTATCCCTGATTTCCCTTGATAGCCACGGTTGAGCCACCTTCCCTTTTTTATTTTTACGCCAGACAGGGATGTACAATTGTTGTAATTCATCCATGCGGTCTCTAAATGTCTGCCATTGCCCATCCACTGTCAATCCCTTAAGTATCATTCGCCAATCTATCCTAGCCAATTCACGCCTCATACCTTCAAAGTTACCCTTCTTTAAGTTCTGGACCATGGTCTCTGAATTAACTGTTTCATTCTCCATCCTAATGTAGAATTCCACCATATTATGGTCACTCTTCCCCAAGGGGCCGTGCACAACGAGATTGCTAATTAATCCTCTCTCATTACACAACACCCAGTCTAAGATGGCCTCCCCCCTAGTTGGTTCCTCAACATATTGGTCTAAAAAACCATCCCTTATGCACTCTAGGAAATCCTCCTCCACCGTATTGCTTCCAGTTTGGCTAGCCCAATTTATATGCATATTAAAGTCACCCATGATAACTGCTGCACCTTTATTGCCTGTTTGATGCCCTCCCCAACATCACTACTACTGTTTGGAGGTCTGTACACAACTCCCACTAACGTTTTTTGCCCTTTGGTGTTCTGCAGCTCTACCCATATAGATTCCACATCATCCAAGCGAATGTCCTCCCTAACTATTGCATTAATCTCCTCTTTAACCAGCAATGCTACCTCACCTCCTTTTCCTTTTATTCTATCCTTCCTGAATGTTGAATACCCATGGATGTTGAGTTCCCAGCCCTGATCATCCTGGAGCCACATCTCTGTAATCCCAATCACATCATATCTGTTAACATCTATTTGCACAGTTAATTCATCCATCTTATTACGGATACTCTTTGCATTAAGACACAAAGCCTTCAGGCTTGTTTTTTTAACACACTTTGCCCTTTTAGAATTATGATGTAGTGTGGCCCTTTTTGGTTCTTGCCTTTGTTTACTCGGCCTTCCACTATTAACATAGAAACATAGAAAATAGGTGCAGGAGTAGGCCATTCAGCCCCTCTAGCCTGCACCGCCATTCAATGAGTTCATGGCTGAACATGCACTTCAGTACCCCCTTCCTGCTTTCTCGCCATACCCCTTGATCCCCCGAGTAGTAAGGACTTCATCTAACTCCCTTTTGAATATATTTAGTGAATTGGCCTCAACTACTTTCTGTGGTAGAGAATTCCACAGGTTCACCACTCTCTGGGTGAAGAAGTTTCTCCTCATCTCGGTCCTAAATGGCTTACCCCTTATCCTTAGACTGTGACCCCTGGTTCTGGACTTCCCCAACATTGGGAACATTCTTCCTGCATCTAACCTGTCTAAACCCGTCAGAATTTTAAACGTTTCTATGAGGTCCCCTCTCATTCTTCTGAACTCCAGTGAATACAAGCCCAGTTGATCCAGTCTTTCTTGATAGGTCAGTCCCACCATCCCGGGAATCAGTCTGGTGAATCTTCGCTGCACTCCCTCAATAACAAGAATGTCTTTCCTCAAGTTAGGAGACCAAAACTGTACACAATACTCCAGGTGTGGCCTCACCAAGGCCCTGTACAACTGTAGCAACACCTCCCTGCACCTGTACTCAAATCCCCTCGCTATGAAGGCCAACATGCCATTTGCTTTCTTAACCGCCTGCTGTACCTGCATGCCAACCTTCAATGACTGATGTACCATGATACCCAGGTCTCGTTGCACCTCCCCTTTTCCTAATCTGTCACCATTCAGATAATAGTCTGTCTCTCTGTTTTTACCACCAAAGTGGATAACCTCACATTTATCCACATTATACTTCATCTGCCATGCATTTGCCCACTCACCTAACCTATCCAAGTCACTCTGCAGCCTCATAGCATCCTCCTCGCAGCTCACACTGCCACCCAACTTAGTGTCATCCGCAAATTTGGAGATACTACATTTAATCCCCTCGTCTAAATCATTAATGTACAATGTAAACAGCTGGGGCCCCAGCACAGAACCTTGTGGTACCCCACTAGTCACCCCCTGCCATTCTGAAAAGTATCCATTTACTCCTACTCTTTGCTTCCTGTCTGACAACCAGTTCTCAATCCACATCAGCACACTACCCCCAATCCCATGTGCTTTAACTTTGCACATTAATCTCTTGTGTGGGACCTTGTCGAAAGCCTTCTGAAAGTTCAAATATACCACATCAACTGGTTCTCCCTTGTCCACTCTACTGGAAACATCCTCAAAAAATTCCAGAAGGTTTGTCAAGCATGATTTCCCTTTCACAAATCCATGCTGACTTGGACCTATCATGTCACCATTTTCCAAATGCACTGCTATGACATCCTTAATAATTGATTCCATCATTTTACCCACTACTGAGGTCAGGCTGACCGGTCTATAATTCCCTGTTTTCTCTCTCCCTCCTTTTTTAAAAAGTGGGATTGCTTTTTACCTTTCTACCATCTGTTTCTGACTCTATATTACTTCGCCCTGTCTTGCTGCATAGGTTCCCATCCCCCTGCCATATTAGTTTAGCCATGATCGTATTAAATGGTGGAGCAGGCTCGAGGGGCCGTATGGCCTACTCCTGCTCCTATTTCTTATATGCTGATAGGGTTGGATGAAGAGGGTGGGAGGAAGCTCTTATGGAGCATAAGCATAGGCATGGATGTATTGGGCCGAATGGCCTGTTTCTGTGCTGTACATTCTATGTAATACCATAGATGTCTTGAAGCGGTATTTCAGATGTCTCAGCAGTTCGGTGGCACAGTTAAATACTGCACTGCCAGGGTCTCTAAGGTCACTGCTGTTTGCTGTATGCTTTTTATTTCATCTGTTCACGGGATGTGAGCATCGCCAACATTTATTGCCCATCCCTAATTGCCCTCGAGAAGGTGGTGGTGAGCCGTCTTCTTGACTGTTGATGTAGCACTTTGGTACAACTGAGTGGCTGACTAGGCCTTTTCAGGGGGTGGTTAAGAGTCAACCACGTTGCTGTGGGTCTGGACTCACCTGTAGGACGGCACATTTCCTTCCTTAAAAGACATTAGTGAACCAGATGGGTTTTTCTGACAATCCGGCAGTTTCATGGTCACCATTACTGATACTAGCTTTTTATTTCAGATTTAGTTAATTAACTGAATTTAAATTCCCCAGCTGCCGTGGTGGGATTTGAACTCAAGTCTCTGGATCAGTAGTCCAGGCCTCTGGATTACTGGTTCAGTAACAAATCAAGGAAAACCCATAAATACAGTAAGAGCAAGAGGAATAACTCGAGAAAGCGTAGGGCCTATTAGAGACTATAAAGGTGATCTGCGTGTGGAGGTGGAAGACGTGGATATGGTTCTTAATGAATACTTTGCATCTGTTTTCATAAAAGAAAGGGGCGATGCAGATATTGCAATCAGGGAGGAGGAGTGTGAAATATTAGATGAAATAAACATAGTGAAAGAGGAAATATTAAGGGGTTTAGCAGCTTTGAAAGTGGATAAATCCCCAGGCCTGGGTGAAATGTATCCCAGGCTGATAAGAGAAGCAAGAGAGGAAATAGAAGAGGCTCTGACCATCATTTTCCAATCCTCTCTGACTACACGTATGGTCATCATCATAGGCAGTCCCTCGAAATCGAGGAAGATTTGCTTCCACTCTAAAAGTGAGTTCTTAGGTGACTGTACAGTCCAATGCGGGAATTACAGTCTCTGTCACAGGTGGGACAGACAGTGGTTGAAGGAAAGGGTGGGTGGGGAGCCTGGTTTGTCGCACGCTCCTTCCTCTGCCTGCGCTTGTTTTCTGCATGCTCTCGGCGATGAGACTCGAGGTGCTCAGCACCCTCCCAGATGCACTTCCTCCACTTAAGGCAGTCTCTGGCCATGGACTCCCAGGTGTCAGTGGGGATGTTGCATTTTATCAAGGAGGCTTTGAGGGTATCCTTGAAAAGTTTCCTCTGCCCACCTTGTGCTCACTTGCCGTGTAGGAGTTCCGAGTAGAGCGCTTGCTTTGGCAGTCTTGTGTCAGGCATGCGAACAATGTGGCCCGCCCAGCAGAGCTGGTCGAGTGTCATCAGTGCTTCAATGCTGGGGATGTTGGCCTGATCGAGAATGCTAACATTGGTGTGTCTGTCCTCCCCCGGAGGATTTGCAGGATCTTGCAAAGACATAATTGATGGTATTTCTCCAGCGATTTGAGGTGTCTACTGTATATGGTCCACGTTGTTCGCATGCCTGACACAGGACTTCCAAAGCAAGCGCTCTACTCGGAATTCCTACACGAGAGAGGAAATATTAAGGGGTTTAGCAGCTTTGAAAGGCCTGAGTGAAATATATCCCAGGTTGTGAAGAGAAGCAAGAGAGGAAATAGAAGAGGCTCTGACCATCATTTTCCAATCCTTTCTGACGACAGGTATGGTGCTGGAGGACTGAAGAACTGCTAACATCGTACCATTGTTTAAAAAGGGAGAAAGGGATAGACTGAATAATTACAGGCCGGCCAGCCTAACCTCGGTGGTGGGAAAATTATTGGAAAAAATTCTGAGGGACAGGATAAATCTTCATTTAGAAAGACACGGATTAATCAAGGACATCCAGCATGGATTTGTTAAGGGAAGATCGTGTCTGACTAACTTGAAGAGGTAACAAGGAGGTTCGATGAGGGTAGTGCGTTTGATATACTGTATATAGATGTTAGGAATGCTTTTTATAAGGTCCCACATGGCAGACTGATCACGAAAGTAAAAGTCCATGGGACACAAGGCAAAGAAGCACGTTAGATCCAAAATTGGCTCAGAGGCAGGAAGCAAAGGGTAATGGTTGATGGGTGTTTTTGTGACTGGAAAGCTGTATCCAGTGGGGTTCCGCAGGGCTCAGTGCTAGATCCCTTGCTTTTTGTGGTATAGAAACATAGAAACATAGAAACATAGAAAATAGGTGCAGGAGTAGGCCATTCGGCAAGATCGTGGCTGATCACCCACCCCAGCACCTCCTCCCCCCCCCCACGCCCCCGCCACACCCCCCCGACCCCCCCAGCCGCAAGGACCACATCCAACTCCCTCCCGAACACATCCAATGAACTGGCATCAACAACTCTCCGCGGCAGGGAACCCCACAGGCCAACAACTCCCTGAGTGAAGAGGTCTCTCCCAATCCCAGCTCCAAACAGCCCACCCCCCATCACAAGAGCGTGCCCCTCCCCCGGCTCCAGACCCACCTAACACCGGGAACATTCCCCCCGCACCCAACCCGCCCCGTCCCGTCAGAATCCTTCCCAAATGCCGAACACCCCCAGATGTCGAGCCCCCAGCCCCGGCCACCCCGGAGCCACGCCCCCACGATGCCAACCACACCACATCCATCAACCGCCATCTGCGCAGTCAACCCGTCCACCCCACTCTGAACACTCCCTGCACCGAGGCACAGAGCCCCCAGGCCTGCCCCTCCAACACACTTCGCCCCCCCCAGACCTCCGCTGCAATATGGCCCCTCCTGTCCCCCGCCCTGGGTTTCTCTGCCCCCCATCTCCACCACTCTCCCCTCCATCCCTCGCCCCCGTCTCCCATCATCTTCCCTCTGCCTCCCCGGACTGGCTCCCATCTTGGGGGCGGTAACCTTCTGGGGCAGGGAATTTTAGCGCGCAGCGTGGAAGTCCTGCTCCCGCCGCAGAATTAGCCTTACCACCCGTCAATGGAAGCGGAGTGTAAATTCCCACACTCCATTTCCTTTGGGAGCAGTTTCCGGGGCATGACTGGTTGCTCCTGTGACAGTTGGAACTGGTGCTCTCCACTCTCTGTCCTGTGACAGTTTGAACTGGTGCTCTCCACTCTCTGTCCTGTGACAGTGGGAACTGGTGCTCTCCACTCTCTGTCCTGTGACAGTTTGAACTGGTGCTCTCCACTCTCTGTCCTGTGACAGTTGGAACTGGTGCTCTCCACTCTCTGTCCTGTGACAGTTTGAACTGGTGCTCTCCACTCTCTGTCCTGTGACAGTTGTTACTGGTGCTCTCCACTCTCTGTCCTGCGACAGTGGGAAATGGTGCTCTCCAATCTCTGTCCTGTTACAGTGGGAACTGGTGCTCTCCACTCTCTGTCCTGTGACAGTGGGAACTGGTGCTCTCCACTCTCTGTCCTGTGACAGTGGGAACTGGTGCTCTCCACTCTCTGTCCTGCGACAGTGGGAACTGGTGCTCTCCACTCTCTGTCCTGTGACAGTTTGAACTGATGCTCTCCACTCTCTGTCCTGTGACAGTTTGAACTGGTGCTCTCCACTCTCTGTCCTGTGACAGTTTGAACTGGTGCTCTCCACTCTCCCGTCCTGTGACAGTTTGAACTGGTGCTCTCCACTCTCTGTCCTGTAACAGTTGGAACTGGTGCTCTCCACTCTCTGTCCTGTGACAGTGGGAACTGGTGCTCTCCACTCTCTGTCCTGTGACAGTGGGAACTGGTGCTCTCCACTCTCCCGTCCTGTGACAGTTGGAACTGGTGCTCTCCACTCTGTCCTGTGACAGTGGGAACTGGTGCTCTCCACTCTCTGTCCTGTGACAGTTGGAACTGGTGCTCTCCACTCTCCCGTCCTGTGACAGTTGGAACTGGTGCTCTCCACTCTGTCCTGTGACAGTGGGAACTGGTGCTCTCCACTCTCTGTCCTGTGACAGTTGGAACTGGTGCTCTCCACTCTCTGTCCTGTGACAGTGGGAACTGGTGCTCTCCACTCTCTGTCCTGCGACAGTGGGAACTGGTGCTCTCCAATCTCTGCCCTGTGACAGTGGGAACTGGTTCTCTCCACTCTCTGTCCTGTGACAGTGGGAACTGGTGCTCTCCACTCTCTGTCCTGCGACAGTGGGAACTGGTGCTCTCCAATCTCTGTCCTGTGACAGTGGGAACTGGTGCTCTCCACTCTCTGTGCTGTGACAGTTGGAACTGGTGCTCTCCACTCTCTGTCCTGCAACAGTGGGAACTGGTGCTCTCCACTCTCTGTCCTGTGACAGTGGGAACTGGTGCTCTCCACTCTCTGTCCTGTGACAGTTGGAACTGGTGCTCTCCACTCTCTGTCCTGTGACAGTGGGAACTGGTGCTCTCCACTCTCTTTCCTGTAACAGTGGGAACTGGTGCTCTCCACTCTCTGTCCTGTGACAGTTTGAACTGGTGCTCTCCACTCTCCCGTCCTGTGACAGTTTGAACTGGTGCTCTCCACTCTCTGTCCTGTGACAGTTGGAACTGATGCTCTCCACTCTCTGTCCTGCGACAGTGGGAACTGGTGCTCTCCAATCTCTGTCCTGTGACAATGGGAACTGGTGCTCTCCAATCTCTGTCCTGTGACAATGGGAACTGGTGCTCTCCACTCTCTGTCCTGTGACAGTTGGAACTGGTGCTCTCCACTCTCTGTCCTGTGACAGTGGGAACTGGTGCTCTCCACTCTCTGTCCTGCGACAGTGGGAACTGGTGCTCTCCAATCTCTGTCCTGTGACAGTGGGAACTGGTGCTCTCCACTCTCTGTCCTGTGACAGTTGGAACTGGTGCTCTCCACTCTCTGTCCTGCAACAGTGGGAACTGGTGCTCTCCAATCTCTGTCCTGTGACAGTGGGAACTGGTGCTCTCCACTCTCTGTCCTGTGACAGTTGGAACTGGTGCTCTCCACTCTCTGTCCTGTGACAGTGGGAACTGGTGCTCTCCACTCTCTGTCCTGTAACAGTGGGAACTGGTGCTCTCCACTCTCTGTCCTGTGACAGTTTGAACTGGTGCTCTCCACTCTCCCGTCCTGTGACAGTTTGAACTGGTGCTCTCCACTCTCCCATCCTGTGACAGTTGGAACTGATGCTCTCCACTCTCTGTCCTGCGACAGTGGGAACTGGTGCTCTCCAATCTCTGTCCTGTGACAATGGGAACTGGTGCTCTCCAATCTCTGTCCTGTGACAATGGGAACTGGTGCTCTCCACTCTCTGTCCTGTGACAGTTGGAACTGGTGCTCTCCACTCTCTGTCCTGTGACAGTGGGAACTGGTGCTCTCCAATCTCTGTCCTGTGACAGTGGGAACTGGTGCTCTCCAATCTCTGTCCTGTGACAGTGGGAACTGGTGCTCTCCACTCTCTGTCCTGCGACAGTGGGAACTGGTGCTCTCCAATCTCTGTCCTGTGACAGTGGGAACTGGTGCTCTCCACTCTCTGTCCTGTGACAGTTGGAACTGGTGCTCTCCACTCTCTGTGCTGTGACAGTGGGAACTGGTGCTCTCCACTCTCCCGTCCTGTGACAGTGGGAACTGGTGCTCTCCACTCTCTGTCCTGTGACAGTGGGAACTGATGCTCTCCACTCTCCCGTCCTTTGACAGTGGGAACTGGTGCTCTCCACTCTCTGTCCTATAACAGTTGGAACTGGTGCTCTCCACTCTCCCGTCCTGTGACAGTTTGAACTGGTGCTCTCCAGTCTCTGTCCTGTGACAGTTTGAACTGGTGCTCTCCACTCTCTGTCCTGTGACAGTGGGAACTGGTGCTCTCCACTCTCTGTCCTGTGACAGTTTGAACTGATGCTCTCCACTCTCTGTCCTGTGACAGTTTGAACTGATGCTCTCCACTCTCTGTCCTGTGACAGTTTGAACTGGTGCTCTCCACTCTCTGTCCTGTGACAGTGGGAACTGGTGCTCTCCACTCTCTGTCCTGTGACAGTGGGAACTGGTGCTCTCCACTCTCCCGTCCTGTGACAGTTGGAACTGGTGCTCTCCACTCTCTCTCCTGTGACAGTTGGAACTGGTGCTCTCCACTCTCTGTCCTGTGACAGTGGGAACTGGTGCTCTCCACTCTCTGTCCTGCAACAGTTTGAACTGGTGCTCTCCACTCTCTGTCCTGTGACAGTTGGAACTGGTGCTCTCCACTCTCTGTCCTGTGACAGTTTGAACTGGTGCTCTCCACTCTCCCGTCCTGTGACAGTTTGAACTGGTGCTCTCCAGTCTCTGTCCTGTAACAGTTGGAACTGGTGCTCTCCACTCTCTGTCCTGTGACAGTTGGAACTGGTGCTCTCCACTCTCTGTCCTGTAACAGTTGGAACTGGTGCTCTCCACTCTCTGTCCTGTGACAGTGGGAACTGGTGCTCTCCACTCTCTGTCCTGTAACAGTTGGAACTGGTGCTCTCTACTCTCTGTCCTGTGACAGTGGGAACTGGTGCTCTCCACTCTCCCGTCCTGTGACAGTTGGAACTGGTGTTCTCCACTCTCTGTCCTGTGACAGTTGGAACTGGTGCTCTCCAGTCTCTGTCCTGTAACAGTTGGAACTGGTGCTCTCCACTCTCTGTCCTGTGACAGTGGGAACTGGTGCTCTCCACTCTCTGTCCTGTAACAGTTGGAACTGGTGCTCTCTACTCTCTGTCCTGTGACAGTGGGAACTGGTGCTCTCCACTCTCTGTCCTGCGACAGTTGGAACTGGTGCTCTCCACTCTCTGTCCTGTGACAGTTGGAACTGGTGCTCTCCACTCTCACGTCCTTTGACAGTGGGAACTGGTGCTCTCCACTCTCTGTCCTGTGACAGTTGGAACTGATGCTCCCCACTGTCCCGTCCTGTGACTGTTGGAACTGATGCTCTCCACTCTCTCTCTCCTGTAACAGTATACATCAATGATTTAGACTTGAATGTAGGCGGTATGATTAAGAAGTTTGCAGACGATACAAAAATTGGCCATGTAGTTGATAATGAAGAAGAAAGCTGTAGACTGCAGGAAGATATCAATCAACTGGTCAGGTGGGCAGAACAGTGGCAAATGGAATTCAATCTGGAGAAGTGTGAGGTAATGCATTTGGGGAGAGCTAACGAGGCAAGGGAATACACAATAAATGGTAGGACACTGAGAAGTGTAGAGGAACAGAGGGACCTTGGAGTGCATGTCCACAGATATCTGAAGGTAGAATACGGATTACTTGCCTTTATTAACCAAGGCGCAGAAGACAAGAACAGGGAAATTATGCTTGAACTGTATAAAACACTAGTTAGACCACAGCTGGAGTACTGCATGCAGTTCTGTTCACCGCATTAGAGGAAAGATGTGATTGCACTAGAAAGGGTGCAGAGGAGATTTACTAGGATGTTGCCTGGACTGTAGAATTTTAGCTGCGAGGACAGATTGGATAGGCTGGGTTTGTTTTCTTTGGAACAGAGGAGGCTAAGGGGAGACCTGATTGAGGTGTATAAAATTATGAGGGGCCTGGATAGTGGATAGGAAGGACCTGTTTCCCTTAGCAGAGGGGTCAACAACAGAGGGGGCAGAGATTTAAAATAATTGGTAGGAGGTTTAGAGTGGGTTTGAGGGGATATTTTGGTGGGGGTCTGGAACTCACTGCCTGAAAGGGTGGCCGAGGCAGAAACCCTCACCACATTTAAAAGATACTTGGATGTGCACTTGAAGTGCTGTAACCGACAGGGCTACAGACCTAGAGCTGGAAAGTGGGATTAGGCTGCATAGCCCTTTGTCGGCTGGCGCAGACACGATGTGCTGTAAATTTTAGGGAATCTATGGTAACCATTATGCTACCGTATCCGATAGTTGGTAGGAGGCCTGACCATGGAGGAGGCAGCCAACTTTCAAATCAAGGCTGGAGCAGGATGCAGATATTGAGACATAAACCACTGGGACAAGCCAGATGCTCCTGAGATGACCAGATGGACTGCAGTGGCCTTCTCCGGCCTGACACACACCTATGTTCCTGTGTATAATTAGGGACTGAACCGTACGCTCAGGCAGAAATGGACACGTAATTAATCCCATCATGCTCTGTTCCTGCCCCTCGAACATCAACATTGGAATTTTTATCCTCCAGAATCAAATTTCAGTTTAAAAGCAGAGAATAAAATCACCCTGAAAGACGCCATACCAAAATAAAAATGAGCACTTTGCCCGAACCTGCATAATCCACGCAAAATCAGGGGCCGCGTTTCTGTGATAGCACTTCTCTGCCACTTGATGGCACTAGTGGCATTCGTGAGTTTGGTAATTGGGTGAGTTTTAAGGGTTATTCTCTTTAAACCATTTGGAGGCTGGAGTAAATTGTTAGTGGCAATTGCCAGTAGCTTCTAAGTAAGTAGCAGTTTAATTTAAAGAGGAAAAGTTAAATAGTTGGGAATCTTTCAGGTTTAGGCAGAGAAAAACAAGGTAACTCTCCAGTAGGAGGCAATTAGCAGCTAGTTAAAACCAGTTCTGTAAACAACTGACCAGTAGTGAGTCATCTACCTAGATATAGTTTAAAAAGAGGCAGCTCGTGCAGAGCACGGAGTACAGCAGCATGGAGTTGCATTCGTGAGTTTGATAAGTTGGTGAGTTTTAAGGGCAAGTAGGGGTGGCAGGTGCTGTTTTGTCTTGTTTTTCCTACTAGTGCTGACACTAGAGCAGCTGATAAGGAGTGCAAGAGTAGGAGACGGAGGCCCAGAGACCAGCCCAACCAGCTGCAGACAAAGATAGAGGGGTGCGAAATCGAGAGGTGACGTCACAGCCAAGCTGGTAAGTGGTTGGCAGTTCGACTGGTAAGTATAACTCTCTTTTAGACTGACTTTTAGATTGGTTTAATTGGCAGCGAACTACTACATAGCTGTTTGGTGTTTAAGTAAATTTTAGTAAGTAAATTAAGTTAAGGGTTAAGTCATGGCAGGAGAGCTCAGACCCATGTCATGCTCCTCCTGTGCTATGTGGGAAATCAGGGACACTTCCAGTGTCCCTGACTACTATGTGTGCGGGAAGAGTGTCCAGCTGCAGCTCCTGACAGACCGCATGACGGCACTGGAGCTGCGGATGGACTTACTTTGGAGCATGCGCGAAGCTGAGAATGTTGTGGATAGCACATTTAGTGAGTTGGTCACACCGCAGGCAAGGGTTAGGACAGATAGTGAATGGGTGACCAAGAGACAAGACAAGAGCAGGAAGGTAGTGCAGGAGTCCCCTGCGGTCGTCTCCCTCCAAAACAGATATACCGTTTTGGATACTGTTGGGGAGATGATTTACCAGGGGAAGGCACCAGCAGCCAGGTTCATGGCACCGTGGGTGGCTCTGCTGCACAGAAGGGTGGGAAAAAAATTGGGAGAGCTATAGCTATAGTGATAGGGGATTCTATTGTAAGGGGAATAGATAGGAGTTTCTGTGGTCGCAACCGAGACTCCAGGATGGTATGTTGCCTCCCTGGTGCAAGGGTCAAGGATGTCTCGGAGCGGCGGCAGAGCATTCTGGAGAGGGAGGGTGAACAGCCAGTTGTAGGTACATGTAGGTACCAATGATATAGTAAGAAGCAGAAAGAGGTCCTACAAGCTGAACTTAGGGAGCGAGGAGTTAAATTAAAAAGTAGGACCTCAAAGGTAGTAATCGCTGGATTGCTACCAGTGCCACGTGCTAATCAGAGTAGAGGGAGCAGGATAGTTAGAATAAATACGTGGCTTGAGCAGTGGTGCAAGAGTGAGGGATTCAAATTCCTGAGACATTGGAACAAGTTCTGGGGGAAGTGGGACCTGTACAAAAGGGACGGTCTGCACTTGGGCAGGACTGGAACTGATGTGCTGGGGTAACATTTGCTAATGCAGTTCGGAAGTATTTAAACTAATATGGCAGGGGGCTGGGAACCTATGCAGCGAGACAAGGCGAAGTAATATGGAGTCAGAAACAGATGGTAGAAAGGTAAAAAGCAAAAGTGGAAGGCCGAGTAAACAAAGGCAAGAAACAAAAAGGGCCACACTACATCATAATTCTAAAAGGACAAAGGGTGTTAAAAAAACAAGCCTGAAGGCTTTGTGTCTTAATGCAAGGAGTACCCGTAATAAGGTGGATGAATTAACTGTGCAAATAGATGTTAACAGATATCTAAGGGTATTCAACATTCAGGAAGGATAGAATGAAGGAAAAGGAGGTGGTGTGGCATTGCTGGTTAAAGATGAGATTAATGCAATAGTTAGGAAGGACATTAGCTTGGATGATGTGGAATCTATATGGGTAGAGCTACAGAACACCAAAGGGCAAAAAATGTTAGTGGGAGTTGTGTACAGACCTCCAAACAGTAGTAGTGATGTTGGGGAGGGCATCAAACAGGAAATTAGGGGTGCAGGCAATAAAGGTGCAGCAGTTATCATGGGTGACTTTAATATGCACATAGATTGGGCTAGCCAAACTGGAAGCTATACGGTGGAGGAGGATTTCCTGGAGTGCATAAGGGATGGTTTTCTAGACCAATATGTCGAGGAACCAACTAGGGGGGAGGCCATCTTAGACTGGGTGTTGTGTAATGAGAGAGGATTAATTAGCAATCTCGTTGTGCGAGGCCCCTTGGGGAAGAGTGACCATAATATGGTGGAATTCTACATTAGGATGGAGAATGAAACAGTTAATTCAGAGACCATGGTCCAGAACTTAAAGAAGGGTAACTTTGAAGGTATGAGACGTGAATTGGCTAGGATAGATTGGCGAATGATACTTAAGGGGTTGACAGTGGATGGGCAATGGCAGACATTTAGAGACTGCATGGATGAACTACAACAATTGTACATCCCTGTCTGGTGTAAAAATAAAAAAGGGAAGGTGGTTCAACCGTGGCTATCAAGGGAAATCAGGGATAGTATTAAAGCCAAGGAAGTGGCATACAAATTGGCCAGAAATAACAGCGAACCCGGGGACTGAGAGAAATTTAGAACTCAGCAGAGGAGGACAAAGGGTTTGATTAGGGCAGGGGAAATAGAGTACGAGAGGAAGCTTGCAGGGAACATTAAAATGGACTGCAAAAGCTTCTATAGATATGTAAAGAGAAAAAGGTTAGTAAAGACAAACGTAGGTCCCCTGCAGTCAGAATCAGAGGAAGTCATAACGGGGAACAAAGAAATGGCAGACCAATTGAACAAGTACTTTGGTTCGGTATTCACTAAGGAGGACACAAACAATCTTCCGGATATAAAAGGGGTCAGAGGGTCTAGTAAGAAGGAGGAACTGAGGGAAATCCTTATTAGTCGGGAAATTGTGTTGGGGAAATTGATGGGATCGAAGGTCGATAAATCCCCAGGGCCTGATGGATTGCATCCCAGAGTACTTAAGGAGGTGGCCTTGGAAATAGTGGATGCATTGACAGTCATTTTCCAACATTCCATTGACTCTGGATCAGTTCCTATGGAGTGAATGTAACCCCACTTTTTAAAAAAAGAGGGAGAGAGAAACCAGGGAATTATAGACCGGTCAGTGGGTAAAATGATAGAATCAATTATTAAGGATGTCATAGCAGCGCATTTGGAAAGAGGTGACATGATACGTCCAAGTCAGCATGGATTTGTGAAAGGGAAATCATGCTTGACAAATCTTCTGGAATTTTTTGAGGGTGTTTCCAGTAGAGTGGACAAGGGAGAACCAGTTGATGTTGTATATTTGGACTTTCAGAAGGCTTTCGACAAGGTCCCACACAAGAGATTAATGTGCAAAGTTAAAGCACATGGGATTGGGGGTAGTGTGCTGACGTGGATTGAGAACTGGTTGTCAGACAGGAAGCAAAGAGTAGGAGTAAATGGGTACTTTTCAGAATGGCAGGCAGTGACTAGTGAGGTACCGCAAGGTTCTGTGCTGGGGCCCCAGCTGTTTACATTGTACATTAATGATTTAGACAAGGGGATTAAATGTAGTATCTCCAAATTTGCGGATGACACTAAGTTGGGTGGCAGTGTGAGCTGCGAGGAGGATGCTATGAGGCTGCAGAGTGACTTGGATAGGTTAGGTGAGTGGACAAATGCATGGCAGATGAAGTATAATGTGGATAAATGTGAGGTTATCCACTTTGGTGGTAAAAACAGAGAGACAGACTATTATCTGAATGGTGACAGATTAGGAAAAGGGGAGGTGCAACGAGAGCTGGGTGTCATGGTACATGAGTCATTGAAGGTTGGCATGCAGGTGTGGCAGGTGGTTAAGAAAGCAAATGGCATGTTGGCCTTCATAGCGAGGGGATTTGAGTACAGGGGCAGGGAGGTGTTACTACAGTTGTACAAGGCCTTAGTGAATCCACAGCTGGAGTATTGTGTACAGTTTTGGTCTCCTAACTTGAGGAAGGACATTCTTGCTATTGAGGGAATGCAGCGAAGGTTCACCAGACTGATTCCCGGGATGGCGGGACTGACATATCAAGAAAGACTGGATCAACTGGGCTTGTATTCACTGAAGTTCAGAAGAATGAGAGGGGTATTTTCTATGTTTCTATAGATGAAGTCCTTACTACTAAGGAGATCAAGGGGTATGGTGAGAAAGCAGAAATGGGGTACTGAAGTTGCATGTTCAGCCATGAACTCATTGAATGGCGGTGCAGGCTCGAAGGGCCGAATGGCCTACTCCTGCACCTATTTTCTATGTTTCTATGTTTCTATCTCATAGAAACGTTTAAAATTCTGACGGGTTTAGACAGGTTAGATGCAGGAAGAATGTTCCCAATGTTGGGGAAGTCCAGAACCAGGGGTCACAGTCTAAGGATAAGGGATAAGCCATTTAGGACCGAGATGAGGAGAAACCTCTTCACCCAGAGAGTGGTGAACCTGTGGAATTCTCTACCACAGAAAGTTGTTGAGACCAATTCACTAAATATATTCAAAAAGGAGTTAGATGTAGTCCTTACTACTAGGGGGATCAAGGGGTATGGTGAGAAAGCAGGAATGGGGTACTAAAGTTGCATGTTCAGCCATGAACTTATTGAATGGCCGTGCAGGCTAGAAGGGCTGAATGGCCGACTCCTGATCCTATTTTCTATGTTTCTATGTTTCTGGTGCATCCTCAATAATATTTAGAAAGTGCACCACTGCCCCTTTGTGGCACATAATCAGTACTGCAGCTAATTGACAGCTTGACATTGAGTAACTGCACTGATATTTTTATGATCATAAACCTTAAGCAACCATGGATTACTTGCAATAACTAGAAATAATTGACAAATAACCTGATAAGTTGGGGGTCCAATCTGGAAAAGAGATTTCTCATTTCTCTTTGCATAAAGATGCTTAGCAGGGTAGAAAAAATAAACTCCAAACTACACTTTCCGATACACCAGGACAGTTGGGTAAGAGACTATGGTTCAGGATTGTGAAGAACAAATTTAGGAGATATTTCTCTGCAGGAAAGGAATGAACAGCTAGAGCAGATTGGTCGGAAGTGTGTCTGAGGTCAGAACACTGGACTCATTTAAGCAACAACAATCATCATCATAGGCAGTGCCTCGAAATTGAGGAAGACTTGCTTCCACTCTAAAAATGAGTTCTTAGGTGGCTGTACAGTCCAATGCGGGAATTACAGTCTCTGTCACAGGTGGGACAGACAGTGGTTGAAGGAAAGGGTGGGTGGGGAGCCTGGTTTGCCGCACGCTCCTTCCGCTGTCTGCGCTTGGTTTCTGCATGCTTTCGGCGATGAGAATCGAGGTGCTCAGTGCCCTCCCCAGATGCTCTTCCTCCACTTTGGGCAGTCTTGGGCCAGGGATTCCCAGGTGTCGGTGGAGATGTTGCACTTTATCAAGGAGGCTTTGAGGGTGTCCTTGAAACGTTTTCTCTGCCCACCTGGGGCTCGCTTACTGTGTAGGAGTTCCGAGTAGAGCGCTTGCTTTGGGAGTCTCGTGCCGGACATGCGAACAATGTGGCCCACCCAACAGAGCGCTTGCTTTGGCATTCTTGTGTCAGGCATGCGAACAATGTGGCCTGCCCAGCGGAGCTGGTCGAGGGTGGTCAGTGCTTCAATGCTGGGGATGTTGGCCTGATCGAGAACACTGATGTTGGTGCATCTATCCTCCCAGTGGATTTGCAGGATCTTGCGGAGGCAGCACTGGTGGTATTTCTCCAGCGCTTTGAGGTGTCTGCTGTATATAGACCACATCTCTGAGCCATGTAGAAGGGCAGGTATCACTGTAGACCATAAGTTTGGTGCCAGACTTGAGGTCCTGGTTTCAAACACTCTCTTCCTCAGGCGACCGAAGGCTGCGCTGGCGCACTGGAGGCTGTGTTGGACCTTGTCATCGATGTCTGCCCTTGCTGATAGTCGGCTCCCAAGGTATGGAAAATTATCCACCTTATCCAAGGCCACGCCATGGATTTTGATGACCAGGGGGGCAGTGCAGTGTGGCAGGGCCAGGTTGGTGGAGGACCTTTGCCTTACGGATGTTTAGCATAAGGCCCATGCTTTTGTAAGTGCTGTAAGTGCTGTAATGAGAGACAGGGTTCGCCTTCTGGAATAAGTTGAAGGACCTTCATTCAAATCTATTTTGTGATAATTAATCAATGTGGTTGCTGTAAAGTCCTGTCCCCTCAGTACAGATTCACACGAGGCATGTAGTGAAGTCAAGGTCACTCTGGACCTGCACCTTTATTTCACAGCTCTGGAATGCTGCACTTGCCTGAGACCTGTCCTTATATACCTGTCTCTTGCAAGTGCACCCCTGTTGGTAAGGTATGTTGGTCGTTACAGGTCATATCTTATTACAGTCATGTATAGCATGTTAGGATACAGTTATATATAATAATGTAAGATACATGACATCACCCTCCCCCAAGGTCTTATTGTCTTTATAGGTTCAGTCTCTCAGGCGGTCTACGCTCTCGTGTGGAGCGTCTGAGTTGTGGTTCAGTTGTTTGCCTTGGTGTCTGTTTTCTTTGGGTGTGGTTGCTGGTATCTTGCCTGGGCTGTCTGTTTCGATTGGTGTGATTGTTATTGACTCGCCTGGGCTGTCTGTTAGGATTGCCCTTTCCTCAGGTTGTTCCCTCTGTCTGTCCACCAGGTGTGGTGCGAGTTCCACATTGTAGTCTGCCTCTGGTTCCGCAGTGTTGTTGGTAAATGTGCTTTTGACTTGGTCTACATGCCTCCGGCAGGTTTTGCCATTGTCCATTTGTACTACCAATAGCCTTCCTTGCCCGTTACTGTCCCTGCAAGCCATTTGGGACCCCTGCCATAGTTTAGTACAAATACTTTGTCCCCCATCTCATTCCATTTCCCCCTCGAATTTCTGTCATGGTACTCAGTCAGCTTACGGCGCTTTGCCTCAACGATTTCGTGCATGTCTGGGAGGATTAATGAGAACCTTGTTTTTAAAGTCCTTTTCATCAACAGTTGCGCGGGGGGGATCCCAGTCAGTGAGTGCAGACGAGATCTGTATGCCAGCAGCAGTCGTGACAGGCGGCCCTGCAGCGTGGGACCTTGGATTTTAAGCATGCCTTGTTAATGATTTGCATTGCTCTCTCCACCTGGCCGTTGGAGGTCGGCTTGAACGGTGCCGTCTTGACGTGATTTATGCCGTGGTCAATTATAAAGTCTTGGAATTCTGTGCTGGTGAAGCACGGACCATTGTCACTGACCAATATGTCAGGAATTCCGTGCGTTGCAAACATGGTTGCGAGGCTCTCCACAGTGGTGGAGGTTGTGCTCGAGTTTAAAATGGTGCATTCGATCCACTTTGAAAATGCATCTACAACTACGAGGAATATTTTGCCCACGAATGGGCCCGCGTAGTCTACGTGCACCCGCGACCACGGTTTGGTAGGCCAGGGGCTCAGTGGAGCCTCCCTGGGGGCATTGCTGAGTTGGGCACAAATGGTGCACCTTCGGACGCAGAGCTCCAAGTCCGCGTCAATACCAGGCCACCAGACGTGGGATCGGGCTATGGCCTTCATGAGAACGATCCCCGGGTGCTCATGGTGGAGCTCCCGGACAAATGCCTCTCTGCCTCGCAGAGGCATGACTATTTGGCTGACCCCCATCAGACAGTCTTCTTGTAGTGATAGCTCATGCATGCGCCTGTGAAAGGGTTTTAATTCCTCGGGGCAGGCATCTCGAGCCTCTGCCCAGTCACCGGTTAGGACACATCTTCTTACTAAGGATAACGTGGGGTTGCTGGACCTCCAGGCTCTGATTTGGCGAGCCGTCATGGGCGAACCTGTGGACTCAAAGGCATTGATTGCCATGACTATCTCACAGTCCTGTTCGTCAGACCCTTCCGTGGTCGCCAGGGGTAGCCTGCTGAGCGCATCGGCACAGTTGTCTGTGCCTGGTCTGTGCCTTATGGTATAGTCGTAGGACGCCAGCAAGAGTGCCCACCGTTGAATTCGCGCCGAGGTGTTGGCGTTTATTGCCTTGCTCTCGGATAGGAGGGACGTGAGGAGCTTGTGGTCAGTTTCTAACGCGAACTTGGCCCCGAAAAGGTATTGGTGCATCTTTTTGACACCGTACAAGCACGCGAGCGCCTCCTTCTCTACCATTCCATACCCGCGCTCCGCCCGCGAAAGTGACCTGGAGGCATAAGCTATGGGTTGTAATTTGCCCACACTATTGACATGTTGCAAAATGCACCCGACCCCATACGCTGACGCATCGCATGTGAGAACTAGCTTTTTACCTGGGTCAAGAAAGTCAAAACACTATTGGAACATAGAAGGTTGTGTGCCTTATTGAAGGCGCGTTCCTGGGCGTCCCCCCCAAAACCAATCGCACCCCTTCCTGAGTAGCACGTGGAGAGGCTCCAGCAGCGTGCTTAAGTTCTGCATAAAGTTCCCAAAGTAATTGAGTAGCCCGAGAAAGGCGCGCAGTTCTGAGACATTCCGGGGCCTGGGTGCCAGGCGAATTGCTTCTTTTTTGGACTCTGTTGGGCGGATTCCATCAGCGGCAATCCTTCTGCCCAAAAATTCAACCTCGGGTGCAAGAAACAGGCACTTGGATTTCTTGACTCGTAGGCCTACCCAATCCAACCGCTTTAGTACTTCCTCCAAATTACGGAGATGGGAGTCGGTGTCCCTACCCGTGATAAGTATGTCGTCTTGAAATGCAACCGTCCCTGGGATGGACTTGAGCAGACTCTCCATGTTGCGCTGGAATATGGCAGCTACCGACCTGATGCCGAATGGGCATCGATTGTACATGAAAAGGCCTAGATGTGTGTTGATGGTGGTGAGTAGCTTGGATTCCTCAGTCAATTCTTGCGTCATATACGCAGATGTGAGATCTAGTTTTGAGAAAAGTTTACCTCCAGCCAATGTGGCAAATAAGTCCTCCGCTCTGGGCAGCGGGTACTGGTCCTGTAGGGAGACTCTGTTTATGGTAGATTTGTAGTCCCCACAGATTCGTACGGATCCATCAGTCTTCATGACTGGGACGATGGGACTTGCCCAGTCGCTAAAGTCCACACGTGATATAATGCCTTCCCGCAGAAGCCTGTCTAGTTCGTGTTCAATCTTTTCCCTCATCACATAGGGTACAGCTCTGGCCTTGTGATGGACCGGTCTAGCATCCTGTGTGATGTAGATTTTGACTTTGGCCCCTTTGAAAGTGCCCACATCTGGCTGAAAGAGATGTTCAAATCGCTTTATAACTGTTGAGCAGGAGGTCCGTTTCTCTAATGACATGGCATGGACATCATCCCATTTCCAGTTTAGTTTTGCCAGCCAGCTTCTCTCCAGCAGTGCTGGGGGGTCTCCGGGGACAATCCACAGGGGAAGTCGGTTCACTGTCCCTTTGTGCGTGACAGAGAGCATGGCGCTGCCGAGGACTGGTACGATTTCTTTGGTATAGGTCCTTAGTTTGGTGTCGACCGTTGTGAGTTTTGGTCTGTCCCTTTTATGCGGCCACAGTTGTTCAAATTGTTGAGCGCCCATGAGAGATTGACTTGCTCCCGTATCCAGCTCCATGTTGACAGATATCCCGTTGAGTAGGACCCTCATCATTATAGGAGGCATCCTGTCGTAGGAGCAGCAGCCATTGATCGTGTTGACCCGCTGTACATCGGTGTCCCGGGTACTGTCCCCATCATCTTCTGGTCCGCTTTCTGACCCATCCGATTCGTATACCAGTCGAGCTGCCGTTTATTTGCACATGCGGGCCAAATGCCCTGTATATTCACAATTTCTGCAAACAGCCTGCTGAAATCGACATCCCCTTGACGAGTGCCCACCCCCACACCCCCAGCACAGACCTGTTCCATTGTTCAAAGTGTTCCCAAAGAATGAGCTGCGTCTGGCTGATCTCTCTTGAACTTCTCTCAGTTTGTAGTTGATTGCTCGCATTGTGGGTTGATGAGGTGTAAACGGCCGTTCCTGTGGACCTTGATGGCTTCTGCCTGTTGTCGAGAGCCTGTTCTCCCGGTTTTGTCTGTGTGTGAGGGTAGTAGTTTGTTTAGTGCTGTGAACTTCGTGTTCCGATATTTCATTGGTTGTCGTACCTGCATTGTAAATCAACCTCGTTTCTTCTTCCCCTACCAAGAATGTCTGTGCAACCAGTGCTGCTGTCTCTAAGGTCAGGTTCTTGGTCTCTATGAGCTTTCGGAATATGTTTGCGTGGCTTACTCTTTCAATGAAAAAGTCTCTCAGCATTTCTCTCCTCAGTTCATCGGAGAACTCACATAAACTAGCCAACCTCCGAAGTTCCGCCACGAAGTCGGGTATGCTCTGGCCCACACAGCGTCTGTAGTTGTAGAACCTGTGTCTGGCCATGTGTAGGCTGCTCGCTGGCTTCAGGTGGTCTCTTACCTGTGTGCTCAACACTTCAAATGACTTGCTTGCTGGTTTCTTGGGTGCCAACAGATCCTTCATTAAAGCGTATGTTTTTGAGCCACAGCTGGTCAAGAGATGGGCTCTTCTCTTGTCTGCCTTATCGTTGCCTAACCGGTCTTTGGCTACAAAGCTTTGCTGGAGCCTTTCTATAAAGTCCTCCCAATTGTCTCCCGCATTGTACTTTTCATCTGATCCGTTGTTCGCCATTCTGTGGATTCTGTAATCCCGTAACTCCTCGCCACTGTAAAGTCCTGTCCCCTCAGTACAGATTCACACGAGGCATGTAGTGAAGTCAAGGTCACTCTGGACCTGCACCTTTTATTTCACAGCTCTGGAATGCTGCACTTGCCTGAGACCTGTCCTTATATACCTGTCTCTTGCAAGTGCACCCCTGGTGGTAAGGTATGCTGGTGGTTACAGGTCATATCTTATTACAGTCATGTATAGCATGTTAGGATACGGTTATATATAATAATGTAAGATACATGACAGTTGCATGTGAATTATAAACAAATGAAAAGACTAGAATTGCATTTAGAATATAACGGGGAGGTAAATGGTGCAAATACTTGGCCAAAAAGCCTGCAAATGCACAAAATACTTGCTCATTGGGCACAAATGTACTTCTATGCAGAGTAGATTTTCTTCTTGGCAAATATGCAAACAAAATTAATGCAATTTCTGCTAATAATCTCCTGATTTTGTTTTCAAGATATTTATGAATGTGGTTAGATGGAGACAGGTCACAATTGTTTTAACCGAGAAAAAGAAAACAATTAAAAAGAGACCCCTGTATACACCTCGACTGACTTGTCTGCAGTCATGCCTGCCAGGGAAAGCAGAATTGACATGTCCTCTCTCTTTGTCCATTTTTCTATCGCTTTCACCTTCTCAATTTTTGGATCTCTGAGGAGACGTTAAACCGAGGCTCCGTCTGCTCTCTCAGGTGGACATAAAAGATCCCATGGCACTATTTGAAGAATAGCAGGGGGGATATCTCTGGTGTCCTGACCAATATTTATCCTCAACCAACATCGGTAAAACAGATTATTTGGTCATAATCATACTACTGTTTGTGGGAGCTTGCTGTGCGCAACTTGGCTGCCGCGTTTCCCACATTACAACAGTGACTGCACTCCAAAAGTACTTCATTGGCTGTAAAGTGCTTTGAGACGTCCGGTGGTTGTGAAAGGCGCTATATAAATGCAAGTCCTTCCTTCCTTCTTCTTCTTCTCTGCCTTTTTGCTTTGTCATTCTTTATCAGATGGGCCATTTTCACTCTGCTCGCCCTCTTGCAATCTAGTCATGTCTTGCCACAGTCAAATTACTGTTCCAGCCTCTCACTGTCCCTGGGTCTCACACATCTTCTGGCCAATCCAAACTGCTGCACAAGACTGAGTCAAATTGCATACTTTATGACTTTGATAAGATGGCATCGGGAGCTGAGTTGGATACCAAGACCTCAGTGTTCATTTAATTTGCATATTTCTCCATCTCAGCTGTGATACGTCGCTGATGTCACCTCAAAACCAAAGGGTGGTGAGAAATTGAAAGTTCATTGCTGTGCCTTCCGTATATTTCTGGGAATTTAGAAGAAATAAATATGACAAGAGTTGCAAGAACCTGTGTCAGGCAACCAAAAGTCTACTAATTAAAATTATACAATTTAAAAGATAAACATTTTTAAATTAATTTCAATCTGCCTATCTGCCTGACTCCATTAAATAAATATTTCTAAATCCCAACATTTAAATGTTATTATTATTCATTCCGGGGTATGGCCATCGCTAGCAAGGCCAGCATTCATTGCCCTTGAGAAGGGGCTGGTTAGTCTTATTTTTGAACCACAGCAATCCATGTGTTGAAGGTACTCCCACAGTGCTATTAGATAGGGAGTTCGAGCATTGTGTCCCAGCAACCATGCAAGAACTATGAAACACTTTAAATTTAATGGAAAAGTATATCAGACCTTTAAATGTTTCTGTAGTACATCTCAACAACAACAACAACTTGTATTTATATAGCGCCTTTAACATAGTAAAACGTCCAAGGCGCTTCACAGGAGTATTATGAGATAAAAAGTAGAAATTAGTGCAGGTGACCAAAAGCTTGGTCAAAGAGGTAGGTTTTAAGGAGCGTCTTGAAGGAGGAAATAGGTAGAGAGGCAGAGAGGTTTAGGCAGGGAGGGTTCCAGAGCTTGGGACATAGGCCACAGAAGGCACGGCCACCAATGGTTGAGCGATTATAATCAGGGATGCTCAAGAGGGCAGAATTAGAGGAGCGCAGACATCTCGGGGGAGATTGTGGGGCTGGAGGAGATTACAGAGATAGGGAGATAAGGAGATAGGGAGATTAGACCGTGCTGGGACTAGGGACCTGGCGAATCGAATAACTCGGGCTGTAGAGAGGGCTTTAAACTAATTAGTGGGGAGGGAGGGTTCAGGTGAGCAAAAATTTAAAAAGTCAAAGAATAAGAAGAAGGCAATAGAGCAGGGTAACACTGGGGGAAATGAAACCCAGAGCGTGACAGGAACAGACAGAATGTATAAACATAAAGGGGAATCAGAAAGTGGGGTCAAAGCAGGAAGAAATGGTAAAAAAACAAATTTAAAATCTGAATGCATTTGAAACAAAATAGAGGAGTTGACGGCACAACTACATACAAATGGGTATAATCTGACAGCCAATACAGAGATGTGGTTGCAAGGTGACCAAGGCTGTGAACTAAATATTCAGGGATATTTGACAGTTAGGAAGGACAGACAGAAAGGAAAAGGAGGTGGGGTAGCTCTGTTAATAAAGGATGAGATCAGTGCGTTAGTGAGAAACGATATTGGCTCAGAAGATCAAGATATTGAATCAGTTTGGGGTGGAGATAAGGAATAATAAGTGGAAAAAATCGCTGGTGGGCATAGTCTATAGGCCCCCTAACAGTAGCTACATTGTTGGATGGAGTATAAATCAAGAAATAATGGAGGCTTGTAATAAAGGAACAGCAATAATCATGGGCAATTTTAACCTTCATATTGATTGGACAAAGCAAATTGGCCAGGGTAGCCTTGAGGAAGAGTGTATCCGGGATAGTTTCCTTGAACAGTATGTTGCGGAACTAACCAGGGAGCAGGCTATCTTAGATCTGGTACTGTGTAATGAGACAGGATTAATAAACGATCTCCTAGTAAAGGATCCTCTAGGAATGAGTGATCATAACATGGTTGAATTTCAAATTCAGTTGGCGGGTGAGAAAGTTGATTTCAAACCAGTGTCTTAAGCTTAACTAAAGGAGGCTACAAAGATATGAAGGCCGAGTTCGCTAAATTGGACTGGGAAAATAGATTAATGTGTGGGACGGTTGATGAGCAATGGCAGACATTTAAGGAGATATTTCGTAACTCGCAACAAAAATATATCCCAATGAGAAGGAAAGACTGTAAGAGAAGGGATAACCATCCGTGGCTAACTACGGAAATAAGGGATGGTAGCAAATTGAAAACAAGGGCATACAATGTGACCAAGACTAGTGGGAGGCTAGAGGATTGGGAAACTTTTAAAAGCCAGCAAAGAACAACTACAAAAATGATTGAGAGGGAAGAAAGATTATGAATGTTACCGATGTTGGGGAAGTCCAGAACCAGGGGACATTGTCTAAGGATAAGGGGTAAGCCATTTAGGACTGAGATGAGGAGAAACTTCTTCACTCAGAAAGTTGTTAACCTGTGGAATTCCCTACCGCAGAGAATTGTTGATGCCAGTTCATTGGATATGTTCAAGAAAGAGTTGGATATGGCCCTTACGGCTAAAGGGATCAAGGGGTATGGAGAGAAAGCAGGAAAGGGGTACTGAGGTGAATGATCAGCCATGATCTTATTGAATGGTGGTGCAGGCTCGAAGGGTCTACTCCTGCACCTATTTTCTATGTTTCTATGAAGTAAACCAGCACGAAATATAAAAACAGATAGTAAGAATTTCTACAGGTACATAAAAAGGAAAAGAGTGGCTTAAGTAAATGTTGGTCCCCTAGAGGATGAGACTGGGGAATTAATAATGGGGAACAGGGAAATGGCAGAGACTTTGACCAAATATTTTGTATCGGTCTTCATGATAGAAGACACTAAAAACATCCCAATAGTGGATAATCAAGGGGCTATAGGGAGGGAGAAACTTAATACAATCACTATCATAATCATCATCATAGGCAGTCCCTCGGGGTCGAGGATGACTTGCTTCCACACTAAAAATGAGTACTCAGGTGGCTGATGAACTCATTTTAAATGGTGGAAGATGCCTGTGCGTGAATTCTTTTAACGTGGGGTGGCCGTTGCACTGCATCCACCACACGAGCTTGACGGAGCAAGGTCGTGGTCCAGTGTCAAGGGGATCCAAGATGACTGGAGACCAGGCTCCGCCGCTTGTGCCAATACATACACACAAACTCAAACAAACTCCAAATAACTGAGACTTGACAGGTACATAATTAGGACCTTCCAATGAATTACACATTCGAACTGTACCATCTGCAGAAATCCCGTACCCACCAGTCAGTACTATGGCTCACTCACTGGTCAGCAGACCATGCCATTGCAAACACAATTTAAATGAGTTTCCCCTCTGTGTAACAATCCACGACAAAAATGTGATGTATGCAATAAAGGTTCAAACTGAGTACTGTTTAACTAAGCAAGGTACAACCTTGGCTCTGCTTTATTTAGGCCCAAAGTGCCTGACTCTCAAAATGGCTGGCCTTTTATACCTGAGCAGCACCATGTGCGTGTTGCTCAGTGGCCTCCAACAATGACGCCATCTGGTGGCTACAAACAGAATGTACATACATGGCAAAATTTCAACACATTATCGTTCAGACTATAGCAAACTAATGAAATAGTGTAAGGTAAAATAATGGGATTAAAGGCGAATAAGTCCCCTGGACCCGATTGCTTGCATCCTAGGGTCCTAAAGGAAGTGGCTGCAGAGATAGTGGATGCATTGGTTATAACCTACCAAAATTCCCTGGATTCTGGGGGGGTCCCAGCGGATTGAAAAACCGCAAATGTAACGCCCCTATTTAAAAAAGGAGGCAGACAGAAAGCTGGAAACTATAGACCAGTTAGCCTAACATCTGTCATTGGGAAAATGCTGGAGTCCATTATTAAGGAAGCAATATAAGGACATTTGGAAAAGCATAATTCAATCAAGCAGAGTCAGCATGGTTTTATGAAAGGGAAATCGTGTTTGACAAATCTACTGGAGTTCTTTGAGGATGTAATGAGCAGGGTGGATAAAGGGGATCCAGTGGATGTGGTGTATTTGGATTGTCAGAAGGCATTCGATAAGGTGCCACATAAAAGGTTACTGCACAAGATAAAAGTTCACGGGTTGGGGGTAATATATTAGCATGGATAGAGGATTGGCTACCTAACAGAAAACAGAGGGTTAGGATAAATGGGTCATTTTCCGGTTGGCAAACATTAACTAGTGGGATGCCGCAGTGATCGGTGCTGGGTCCTCAACTATTTACAATCTATATTAATGACTTGGATGAAGGGACCAAGTGTAATGTAACCAAGTTTGTTGATGATACAAGGATGGGCGGGAAAACAAATTGTGAGGAGGATACAAAAATCTGCAAAGGCATTTAGACAGGCTAAGTGAGTGGATAAAAATTTGGCAGAGGGAATACAAAATGGGAAAATGGGAGTTTATCCATTTTGGCAGAAAAAATAGAAAAGCAAAGTATAATTTAAATGGAGAAAAATTGCAAAGTGCTGCAGTACAGAGGGACCTGGGGGTCCTTGTGCATGAAACACAAAAAGTTAATATATGCAGGTACAGCAAGTAATCAGGAAGGTAAATGGAATGTTAGCCTTCATTGCAGGGGGGATAGAGTATAAAAGCAGAGAAGTCCTGCTACAACTGTACAGGGTATTGGTGAGGCCACACCTGGAATACTGCGTACAGTTTTGGTCTCCGTATTTAAGGAAGGATATACTTGCATTGGAGGCTGTTCAGAGATGGTTCACTAGGTTGATTCTGGAGATGAGGGGGTTGATTTATAAAGATACGTTTAGGTTGGGCCTATACACATTGGAGTTCAGAAGAATGAGAGGTGATCTTATCGAAACATATACGATAATGAGGGGGCTTGACAAGGTGGATGCAGAGAGGATATTTCCACTCATAGGGGAAACAATAACTAGGGGACATAATCTCAGAATAAGGGGCCGCCCATTTAAAACAGATAAAGAGGAATTTCTTCTCTCATAGGGTTTAAATCTGTGGAATTCTCTGCCCCAGAGAGTTGTGAAGACTGGGTCATTGAATATATTTAAGGCAGAGATAGACAGATTTTTGAGTGCTAAGGGAATAAAGGGCTATGGGGAGCGGGCAGGGAAGTGAATCTGAGTCTATGATCAGATCAGCTATGATCTTATTGAATGACAGAGCAGGCTCGAGGGGTCAAATGGCCTACTCCTGTTCCTATTTCTTATTTTGAATGTTCTCGGGATGAGGCCATGGAGGGATTTGAAAATAAGGATGAGAATTTTAAAATCGAAGCGTTGCTTAACCGGAGGCCAATGTGGGTCAGCGAGCACAGGGGTGATGGGTGAGCAGGAATTGGTACGAGTTAGGACACGGGCAGCCGAGTTTTGGATGACCTCAAGTTTATGTAGGGTAGAATGTGGGAGGCCAGCCAGGAGTGCATTGGAATGGTAAAGTCTAGAGGTAACAAAGGCATGGATGAGGGCTTCAGCAGCGGATGAGCTGAGACAGGGGCGGAGACGGGCAATGTTACGGAGGTGGAAATAGACAGTCTTAGTTATGCTGTGGATATATGATCGAAAGCTCATTTCAGGGACAAGTATGACACCAAGGTTGCGAAGGTCTGGTTCAGCCAATAAGGACATGCTTTTAATTTTTTTCAATCTCCATCTAGCATTAAAATTTTGCATCTAGCAGGCATCTGTGAAGTATGAGAAAGTATTTTTTACACATGCAAAGTGTTTGTGGGGCAAATGATTTCCTTACTGGCTCATAAAACAAATATAGATATTTTAGAAGTGACAGTTCACACTTAACTAAATGTTGCTACTTGCCTCAGGTATGGCCACTCTTTATCACCAATGGACAGCCAGCAAGCCCCAAGTTCATGAATCAAACGGCTCAAAATATTTTCGCAAAATGCTTTCAGTGGCCAGCTTGACTTCTCAAGGACATACTCCTAAAAACTAGAATTTATAACCTAACACATCCAGAATTAGATAATACCAGGGGATGAAAGTCATCAAACTGCTACCTGCGGGCACAGCTGGCTCTGCTGCAAACCCACTCAACCTCGGCATCGCTTCTTTACAAAAAACACGATCAGCCAGTACAAGTTACTGTTCAAGCACCTGAGAAAGGGGAAGATCTAGTCAAAGGGCCCGCAGTTAAGCCGTATCAGACCAATGAGGTGTTTGGCAAAGAACAATCAAAATTTATTACATAAGAACAGACCGGGCCAGCGGAGGCTGTAAGCGGGTGGAGGATAAATTGAACGGGAAGCCCGGAGAAAGTGCGGGCCGCAGCAGTGGCAGCAGCGAGCGGGCGGTGAGCCGGGAGCAACTCAACACAGGAGTGACGTCCGAAATCAAAAGTGTCATCGGCACAAGGGAAGGAGCTGATTGGTGAGTAGCCAGTGAGTGTTTCTTTTTTGTCTTATAGTGTTACATTTATTTCATTGTTTACTTTATAGTCAATTAACTAGAGGCATGGCAGGGCAGCTCAGCCTCGTGGAGTGAACATCCTGTGCCATGTGGGAAGTCCTGGACGCTTCGTGCAGCCTGGATGAGCACATGTACAGGAAGTGTCACCAGTTACAGCAAAAACTCAAGCTCCGGGTTTCGGAGCTTGAACAGCGGCTGGAGTCACTGCGGTGCATCCGCGAGACTGAGAGCTACGTGGATAGCACGTTTCTAGAGGTGGTCACCCCACAGCTAAAGAGTGTGCAGGCAGTGAGGGAGTGGGTGACCGCCAGACAGAAGAGGAGGTCTAGGCAGGTAGTGTAGGAGTCCCCTGAGTGCACCTCGTTCTCCAGCCAGTATTCTATTCTGAGTAATGGTGGGGGCGATGGTTCCTCTGGGGAGTGCAGCCAGAGCCAAGTCCACGGCACCACAGGTGGCTCAGCTGCACAGAGTGGGAGGAAGAAGAAGGGAAGAGCTATAGTGGTAGGGGATTCGATAGTCAGGGGAATAGATTTCTGCGGCCGCAGACGTGACTCCAGGATGGTATGTTGCCTCCCTGGTGCCAGGGTCAAGGATGTCACCGAACGGCTGAAGAGCATTCTGGGGGGAGAGGGTGAACAGCCAGAGGTCATGGTTCATATCGGAGAATAAATTCAGTCGGGAGAGAAGCAAAGGTGAAATTGAAAAGCAGAAAAGTAGAAAGTAAATTTCAAAGACGGAGGAAACAAGGGCTAGAAAATAGACAAGTAAGTTTGGCAGTGCTTCAATGCAAGGAATATGAGGAATAAGGCCGATGAACTGAGAGCACAGATAGACACTTGGGAGTATGATATAGCTATTACAGAGACATGGCTGAAAGAAGAGTAGCTACGGCAGCTCAACATTCCTGGTTACAGGGTTCTCAGGCGGGATAGAGAGGGGGGTAAAAAAAGAGGGATCGCAGTATTGTTTAAAGAAACAATTACAGCTGTGAGGAGGGATGATATATTAGAAGGATCATCAAATGAGGCTATATGGGTCGAATTGAAAAACAGAAAAGGGGTGAACACACTGCTGGGAGTGTACTATAGACCCCCAGATATTAAGGACAAGAAAGAAGAGCAAATATGTAGACAAATTTCTGAGAAGTGCAAAAATTATAGGGCAGTAATAGTAAGGGATTTCAACTACCCTGATAATAACAGGGATAAAATGAGTGTGAAAGGTATAGAGGGTGCAGAATACCTAAAATGCATTCAGGAGAACTTTTTTAGCCAGTATGTAGCAAGCGCAACAAGAGAGGGGGCGGTTCTGGACTTAGTTTTAGGGAATGAAGCTAGGCAGGTGGAAAGGGTAGCAGTGGGAGAGCATTTTGGTGCTAGTGATCACAATTCAGTTAGATTTCGGGTAGTTATAGAAAAGGACAAAGATAAACCAGGAATAAAAGTTCTCAATTGGGGAAAATTTTGCTAAGCTGAGTTACTTGAAGGTAAATCCGTGTCAGGGCAGTGGAAGGAATACAAGGAGGAGACCCTGAGGGTACAAAGCAAGTATGTTCCTTTTAAGAAAAAGGATGGGACTAACAAATCTGGAGCCCCCTGGATGTCAAGGGACATACCTGGTAGGATAAAGAAAAAATTGGAGACTTATTTTTATGTTAGATATGGCCCTTACAGCTAAAGGGATCAAGGCGTATGGAGAGAAAGCAGGAAAGGGGTACGGAGGTGAATGATCAGCCATGATCTTATTGAATGATGGTGCAGGCTCGAAGGTCCGAATGACCTACTCCTGCAACTATTTTCTATGTTTCTATGTTTCTATGACATATACCGAGGGCTCAATATGGCAGAAAATCTAGAGGAATATAGAAATTGCAGGGGTGCAATTAAAAAGGAAATTAGGAATGCAAAGAGAGAGCATGAAAAAATGTTGGCAAGTAACATCAATGAAAACCCAAAGATGTTTTATAAATACATTAAGAGCAAGAGGATAACTAGAGAAAGAGTGGGGCCTATTAGAGACCAAAAGGGTAATCTGTGTGTGGAGGGGGAAGACGTGGGTAGGATTCTGAAGGAATACTTTGCACCTGTTTTCACAAAAGTGAGGGGTGATGCAGACAATGCAATCAGGGAGGAGGGGTGTGAAATATTAGATGAAATAAACACAGTGAGAGAGGAAGTATTAAGGGGCTAAGCATCTTTGAAAGCGGATAAACCGCCAGACCCAGATGAAATGTATCTCAGGCTGTTAAGAGAAGCAATGGAGGAAATAGCAGAGGCTCTGACAATCACTTTCCAATCCTCTCTGGCTACAGATGTGGTACCAGAGGACTGGAGGACTACTAACATTGCACCTTTGTTTATAAAGGGAGAAAGGGATAGACCGAGTAATTACAGGCCAGTCAGCCTAACCTCGGTGGTGGGAAAATTATTGGAAAAAATTCTGAGGGACAGGATAAACCTTCATTTAGAAAGACACGGATTAATCAAGGACAGCCAGCATGGATTTATTAAGGGAAAATCATGTCTGACTAACTTGATTGAATTTTTTGAAGACGTAACATGGAGGGTCGATGAGGGTAGTGCGTTTGATGTGGTGTATATGGATTGTCGGAGCAGGCCAGGGAGCGGAAGGAGCAGCGTGGCAGTATACCACTCCAGGAAGCAGCACGTGCTGGAGCAGGAGAGCAACGGCAGTGAAGAGGGTGACTGGATTGAACGTCACCAAGATCCAGGTTGCTGATTGGAGCGTGAGCAGGTACTGCAGGAGCGGCGAGGTTGGGGCGAAGGAGCGGCGAGAGATTGTAGAGGGATGTGATTGGGGCCAAGGAGAGGCATGAGTTCGGGGCCCAGAAGAGGCGAGAGCCCAGGGGCAGCATGGGCCAGCCCACTCTGCGATATGTGTGTGGACTAGGTTCGTGCAATAGAGCTGGTCTCCAGTAGTCTTGGATAACCCCTGCCACTGGACCAAGCCCTAGCTCTGTCAAGCCCGTGTGGTGGCTGGTATGCAACGGCCACCCCACGTTAAAAAAATTCACGCACAGGCATCTTCCACCCTTCAAGATTTAGTTCGGGACCTGCAATATTAGGTCCTTCATTGAAACACCTGTGAACTTTTCGGCGTGGAAGCAAGTCATCCTCGACTCGAGGGAGTGCCTATGATGATAATGATATGGATTTTAGCAAGGCTTTTAACATAAGAACATAAGAAATAGGAGCAGGAGTAGGCCATTTGGTCCCTCGAGCCTGCTCTGCCATTCAATAAGTTCATGGCTGATCTGATCTTGGCCTGAACTCCACTTTCCTGTCTACTCCCCATCACACTTGACTGCCTTATCATTCAAAAATCTGTCTATCTCCACCTTAAGTATATTCAAAGACCCAGCCTCCATAGCTCTCTGGGGTAGGGAGTTCCAAAGATTCACGACCCTCTGAGAGAAGAAATTCCTCCTCATTTCTGTTTTAAATGGGCGACCCCTTATTCTGAAACAATGCCCCCTAGTTCTAGATTTCTCCCTTGAGGGGAAACATCCTCTCTGCATCTACCCTGTCAAGTTCCCTCAGAATCTTTGATAAGGTCCCACATGGCAGACTGGTCACGAAAGTCCATGGGATCGAGAGCAAAGCAGCAAGTTGAATCCAAAATTGGCTCAGAGGCAGGAAGCAAAGCATAATGGTTGATGGGTGTTTTTGTGACTGGAAGGCTGTTTCCAGTTGTGTTCTGCAGGGCTCAGTACTGGGTCCCTTGCTTTTTGTGGTATATATCAATGATTTGGACTTGAATGTAGGGGGTATGATTAAGAAGTTTGCAGATGTTACAAAAATCGGCCGTGTGGTTGATAATGAAGAAGAAAGCTGCAAAATGCAGGAGGATATCAAGGAACTGGTCAGGTGGGCAGAACAGTGGCAAATGCAATTCAATCCAGAGAAGTGTGAGGTAATGCATTTGGGGAGGGCTAACAAGGCAAGGGAATACACATTAAATGGTAGGACACTGAGAAGTGTAGAGGAACAAAGGGACGTTGGAGCGCAGGTCCACAGATCCCTTAAGGTAGCAAGCCAGGTAGATAAGGTGGTGAAGAAGGCATATGGAATACTTGCCTTTATTAGTCACGGCATAAAATACAAGAGTAGGAAGGTTATCCTTCAATTCTATAAAACACTGGTTAGGCCACAGCTAGAGTACTGTGTGCAGTTCTGGTCACCTCATTACAGGAAATATATGATTGCACTGGAGAGGATACAGAGGAGATTTACGAAGATGTTACCTGGTCTGGAAAATGTTAGCTATGAGGAAAGATTGAATAGGCTGGGTTTTCTTAGAACAGAGGAGGCTGAGTGTTGACCTTATTAAGGTGTATAAAATTATGAGGGGCCTAGATATAGCGGATAGGAAGAACCTATTTTCCTTGGCAGAATGGTCAACAACCAGGGGACATCCATTTAAAGTAATTAGTAAGAGGTTTAGAGGACATATGAGGTTAAATAACTTCACCCAGAGGGTGGTGTGGGTCTGGAACTCATTGCCTGAAAGGGTGGTAAAGGCAGAAACCCTCACCACAGTTAAGGGGTCTTGGAAGTGCACTTGAAGTGCTGTAAGCTGCAGGGCTACGGACAAAGAGCTGGAAAGTGGGATTAGGCTGGATAGCTGTTTGTCGGCCGGCACGGACACAATGGGCCAAAATGGCCTCCTTCCATACCGTAAATTTCTATGATTCTATGATTCCAACATAAGAACATAAGAAATAGCATAAGAAATATGGCCCCTCAAGCCTGTTCCGCCATTCAATAAGATCATGGCTGATCATCGACTCAACTCCACTTTCCCGCCCAATCTCCATAACCCTTGATTCCTCTAGACTCCAAAAATCTATCTATCTCAGCCTTGAATATATTCAGAGACTCAGCATCCACAGCCCTCTGGGGCAGAGAATTCCAAAGATTCACAACCCTCTGAGTGAAGACATTCCTCCTCATCTCTGTCTTAAATGGCCAAACCCTTATCCTGAGACTGTGCCCCCTAGTTCTAGACACTCCAGCCCAGGGGCAACAACCTCTCAGCCTCTACCCTACACGATAAAGAGCAGAGTCCAGTTTGAGAACTGAACTGATTTACTCAGTCATGATAATCCATCTGCCGATCACTAAGAATCTGAGAAAACCTACCAGCAGTTGGAATAAGCAGAAGTTGAGGAGGGGATCCATAGACAGGTCTAGACAATTACATTTCCTGAGTTGCAAACAAACTTCGGTACAAGTACAGGCAACATTCCTATTGTTTACCAGAACAAATTCAAGAAGATAGTCTGTTGAAGCCACTGTATCTCTGTTCCAGAACCAAGGTAATCACCTTCTTTCTGGACTTTGCTGTCCTGTTAATAAAGTCTTAAAGGACAATCTGTTGTTGTGAGGTTGGTTATCTGGTGCCCGAAGCCATATGACTCCTATCATTAGCGTCCACAGACAGAAGGACTATCCTTCAGAGCAGGTATTAAACTGGGCTTGTCTATACAATGGTTTAGGTGGATGTTAACGATCCCATTGCTCCATCAGGATTGGGTAACAGTGGGCTACGCAGGAGCCAGTGCAGCACCCACGGGTAGTGAGCACCAGTGGTGTTTGGGCTTGTGGTTGGAGCAAAGAGTGAGCGGGGAGGTCATTTGGAAAGCTTGGGTGGCCTGGGAGTGAACTGGGCAGGCTGGGGTCAGGCAGCATTCAGGTGACTGAAGCCTGGCAGTACGAGTGGTCACGGGGGTCTGGAGTCTGCGAACAGCTAGCGGAGGGAACTGGGGTTTGACAACAACAACAACAACTTGTATTTATATAGTGCCTTTAACGTAGTGAAATGTCCCAAGGCGCTTCACAGGAATATTGTACGATAAAAATTTGACACCAAGCCACATAAGTAGAAATTAGCACAGGTGACCAAAAACTTAGTCTAAGAGGTATGTTTTAAGGAGCGTCTTGAAGGACGAAAGCGAGGCGGAGAGGTTTAGAGAGGGAGTTCCAGAACTTGGGGCCTAGGCAGCTGAAGGCACAGCCACCAATAGTTGAGCGATTATAATCAGGAGGGCAGAATTAGAGGAGCGCAGACATCTTTGGGGGGTGGGCTGGAGGAGATTACAGAGATAGGGAGGGGTGAGGCCATGGAGGGATTTGAAAATAAAGATGATAATTTTGAAATCGAGGCATTGCTTAACTAGAAGCCAATGATGGTCAGTGAGCACAGGGATGATGGGTGATCGGAACTTGGTGCGAGTTAGGACAGTACGAGGAGAGGCCTGACCGCACTCAAGAGGGCACAGACTGGCGCCTTACAACGCTGGGGGTGGGGGTGGGGCTGGTGGTGGTGATAGGGGGGAGCTGGGGTCTGGCAGCACTGGGGAGGGGGGTGAGGAGAGCTGGCAGCAGCTCTGTGTTTTCGCTCCCATTTCAAAAAACGTTTCAGTCGGGTTCAAAGCACTTGCTCAATATTCACTGTTTTTTTTTCAAAATATACTTTATTCATATAAAAATTTGCACAATACATTCAAAAGCAGTTCAGTACATTTGGATGCGGTCAGCAATTCCACACATTACATTTGGATGCTGACCGCAGTTCCGTTCAATACATTTCTTTACTTTACATTTCAAAGTACAATTCATACAATCCTGGATACATTGTGGTACATTCATCAAGTTACATTACATGTGTCACTATACGGTTCACAGTGAGGGTACAGTTACATTTCTTTCCAACATGCATTACGCAACAGAACTTGCATTATACATGGCACTACATAGGTGTTTGCAGATCATGGTGCTCTATGTATACAAAAGGTTTACCATTGCAGCCCGAGGGGAGTTTTATACTGATTCCAGCTCCTGGGTTTATCGTGGCGGAAGGGCTTTAAACTGTGGCCCTTCCCCACCGTGCCTTTGCGGCGGCTGCACCAATTTTCAGTGCGTCCCTCAGCACGTACTCCTGGATCTTGGATTGCGCCAGTCTGCAACACGCAGACGTGGACATCTCCTTGCTCTGGAAGACCAGCAAGTTTCGGCAAGACCAAAGAGCGTCTTTGACCGAGTTGATGGCCCTCCAGCATCAGGTGAGGTCTGTCTCGGTGTGTGTCCCTGGGAACAGCCCGTAGAGCACACAGAGTCCTGTGTTACGGAGCTGCTCGGGATGAACCTCGACAGCAACCACTGCATCTCTTTCCAGACCTGCCTTGCAAAGGCGCAATCCTGAAGGAGGTGGGTGACAATCTCGTCCGCCCCGCAGCCGACTCGGGGGCACCGTGCCGTGCTGCTGAGACGCCGGCTGTGCTCAATATTCACTGGTACCTTTTCTGACATTTGGTGTGGTTATCTATTGATAATCTTTAGCTACTTGCCAGTTGTTCATTAGTAGTTTTCCTAACTGTTTAGTTATGGTGGAGGCCATCAGCATATTTCAGTTAACAATGGTCTGATGTGATTTGTCACTGTTATGAATATGTTGATATGTGAGCCAATCAGGATGTCAAGTTTGAAGGACAATTTGCTAATGCCCTCGGGACCTGCACTAAATGCAAAATGTTTAATTATATATTGACTATTTTTTGATATCATGCTCAATTATATTTTGGCTACCATTTGGTTTTATATTCTAAAATCAAAAATAACAAAGAAACTTTATTAATCAAGTTGATAAACAAAAATAGTTTCTTCTAAAGTGGAAATATAAATTCTATTCCCACGCACCCACCGTTTTAAAAATATTTTCTCCACCTGGCGTTTCAAGCGAAATTGAGCACTTTGGGGTTTTTTTGCCGTTGGTGCGGTGTTCCGGGTAGCTGCGGGGCGGAAGTGGCCTTCGGTCGGGTTGGCCGCCCCAGTGTGTCACCAGCGCCATGTTCAGTTAAAGGGGAGGGCCGCTGCGAGTTCTGCCGCCACTTTAGTAGCACCCACTGGGCCACCAGGGTGGGTTTCGGCCGGGCCAGCGGGGTGCCGAGCTGCCTGTTGGCGGCCCGGCCGAATTCGGCCGACAATTAAAATAAAAAGACGTCCGTGGCAGTGCGCCCTCCCCTTTAAGGGCGGACGCACCGCCCAGCCTCAAGAAACTTCCCGCCGGAGAAAGCTGTCAGCGGCTGATCCGCTTTCACGGGGCAATTTCTCATGCGGGGCAGAAGTGGTGCTGCGGCCTGTTGGTAATGGGTCGGCTCTTGCCCAAAGGGGCGGAAAGCAGGCCGGGGCGGTCCAGTACACTGCTCCAAAAATAAAGGAGGGCAGTTTAGAAAATGTCGGCCTCTCCGCACTGACAGAGCGATGATTGCGTTCCGTACCATTGCTGGCCCTTTGAGGTGGTAATGGCTCTTAAAAAAAGGGATAATTTCATCCCCCTGGAGGTGCACTGCTTAACCTGGATCACAGATTCTCTCCCCACATCTAATCAGTTACCAAGACTACTTTCTTTCAGCTCCACAAAACTGTCCACCCCCAACTCTGCCCCACTGCTGCTTAAAGCTTAAACCGCACCCTTATCACATTAAGGCTCAATGGCCTCCACCTCCACAATCTACAGCTCATTCAAAATGCCACAGCTGCACATAGACCCTCACTCCCAATCGTCCTTATCCTTACCAAGCTCCGCTATCTCCCTGTGTCCAGTGATTTGATTTTGAAAACCTCATCCTTCCAAATTCCCACAGGTCAACCCGCCCTATCTCAACGATCTACACCAGCTGTATCCTCCACTGCTCTGACACTGTGCTCCCTGCCCTTCTCCTTCAGCTTTCAAAATGTGTGAGCCACCTTTCTGTGTTTGAGGAATACTATAGAAATGGAAGTTGTTGATTGCACGAGAATGATCAAGGCCAGTCCTAATTCTTCAGAACTAATACAGGTTGAACCTCCCTTATCCGGAACCCTTGGGACCTGGCCTGTTCTGGATAAGGGATTTTTCTGGACGAGAGGTGGTCACGTTAAATTGGAAGGTACAGGTATTGAGCAAGGGGATTTCAGGGATGGCTGGCTTGGGGCTGGGAGTGCGGCAGAGAGACATGGGGGTGGTGGGGGCCATGGATCGCGGGGTCAGGCCAGCGATTGTGGGTGCCGGCAGTGAGGAAGGACTTCAATTTGTTCATGTTGGAGTTCTGCGCATGCAGGGAATGGTTCTGGATGAGGGTTCCAGATAAGGAAGTTCTGGATAAGGGAGATTCAACCTGTATGCACTTTATGGGGTCAATTTTATTTGGTTTCTGCCCTTAGATCAGGTCAACTGAGTTTGAAGATTATGGTTTCAGGTCTCACAGTACTTGACCATATAATCTAAACTGATACTCCTGTACTTAGGGAGTGCTACATTGTCGGTGGGGCCAGCCTTCAGATGAGTCTCTAAGCCAAGGTTCGATCAATGATGAAGAGTTAATAGAATCAAAGAAATTGACAGCACAGGAGACCATTCGGCCCATTGTGTCCAATTGGGAGTTGATTCCGAATTGCTTTAAATCAGAAACAATTGAAACGTTGTTGTCTGCCTGATCCCAGCTACCCAGCAGTCGGGATTCTAGTTTGCCTCAGCCCTCCCTGGATTACAAGAGGAAGAAAAAGGGTTCCAGCTGCTGATCACAATCCGATGACCCCCTTGCAGAAAGTATGTGTGTTTACGACATCCAGTACTGGATGAGCAGAAATTTCTTGTAATTAAATATCGACTGATACAGCACAGAAGGAGGACATTCGGTCCATCGAGCCTTTGCCGGCTCTTTCCAATTGGTCCACTCCCCTGCCCGTTCCCTATAGCCATGTATTTTTTTCCCATCAAGTATTAATCTAAATCCTTTTTGAAAGTTACTATTGAATCTGCTTCCATTAACCTTTCAGGCTGTACATACCAGATCACAATAAAAAAATGTTTCCTCATGTTGCTGCTGGTTCTTTTGCCAATCTCCTTCAATCTGTGACTTCTGGTTACCGACCCTTCAACCACTGGAAACAGAATCCTTATTTACTCTTATCAAAACCATTTATGATTTTGAGGAATTCGCCCCTAACATTCTTTGCTCTAAGGAGAACAACCCCAGCTTCTACAGTCTCTTCACATAACTGAAGTCCCTCATCCCTGGTTCTTCTTCTTCTTCTTAGGCAGTCCCTTGGACTCGAGGATGACTTGCTTCCACACTAATATGAGTTCTCAGGTGACTGAAGAGACCAATGTGGGACCTACAGTCTCTGTCACAGGTGGGACAGACGGTGGTTTAAATGGGTTGTCGTGCACTCCTTCTGCTGTTTACACTTGGCTTCAGCTTGCTCTCAGCGAAGAGACCCGAGGTGTTCGGCGCCTTCCCGGATGCTTCTCCTCAGCTTTGAGCGGTCGTGGATCAGGGATTCCCAGGTGTTGGTGGGGATGTTTCACTTCTTCAAGGCGGCTTGAGGGTGTTCTTGAAGCGTTTCCCCTGCCCCCCTGGGACTCGCTTGCCGTTCGGAGCTTTGAGTAGAGCGCTTGTTTTGGGAGTCTAGTATCAGGCATACGGATGATGTGGCCCATCCATCGAAGCTGATCGAGCGTGGTCAATGCTTCGATGCTGGGGATATTGGCTTGAGCGAGAACACTGACGTACCATACGAGTAAATCTCTTCTGCACCCTCGAGATGAGCTTCCGACCACATATCCACTCCATCACCACGACCGCCTACTTCCACCTGCATAACATCGCACATCTCCACCCTTGCCTCAGCTCGCCTGCTACTGAAACCATCAATACCTTTGTGACCTCTATGCTTGGCTATTGCAATGCTCTCCTGGCCATCCTTCTGTCTTGCACCCTCTGTAAACTTGAGCACATCCAAAACTCTGATGTCCGTATCCTAACTCACACCAAGTCAAGTTCTCCCACCACCTCTGTGCTCACTGACCTACATTCACTCCCAGTCCAGCAACTGGATTTGAAAATTCTGATCCTTGTTTTCAAATCCCTCCATGGCCTTGCCTCTCCCTACCTCTGTAACCTCCTCCAGCCCTACAACCCTCTGAGATCGCTGCGCTCCACAAATTCTGGCTTCTTGCGCATCCCCGATTTTAATTGCTCCATCATTGGCGGTCATGCCTTCAGCTGCCTCGGCCTTAAGGTCTGGAATTACCTCCTTTAACTTCCCCACCTCTCTATCAATTTCTCCTCCTTTAAGACACTCCTTAAAACCTGCCTCTTTGACCAAGCTTTTATATCACCTGTCCTACTATCTCCTTATGTGGCTCAGTGTCAAGTTTTGTTTGATAAAGCTCCTGTGAAGCACCTTGGCACGTTTTACTACGTTAAAGGCTCTATATAAATGCCATTTGTTGTTGTTGTGCACATGTGTGCAGCATCAAGACACTGAAAGTGGATGGAATTGGTCCTATCTGTAATGGCCTCCCACAGTCAGGTGGCCTAGTAATGCTCATTGTGTAAACTCACACATGAACAAAGTTCACCTAGTTGAGGCACAAAGGGCAACTGATGATGCAGAACCAGTTGCGACAGCAAGTCTTGAGCATATTGTACTTATTTACAACTATCAATAAACTTTAATGTGTTTTGGCTGGGGTCTGATTAGTTTATCTACTTGATAATATAGTATGTTTTATGGATTATTTGAAGCCTCTTGTATTTTATACTTGAAGTTATAGAAAAACACATTAGATAAATTAAATAGCCTTTTAGATGAATATTACTACTTTTAATACATTCAAATGTTTTAATCATTACAAGACACATTGCAAAACATTCATAGTAAGGCTTTTGATTACATAACTTCAAGTACAAATTGTTAATATTAAATACAGCGAATATCCAACAATATAGTTTATAGTGCCAATGGTATTTGTTGCTTTCTTTCACTGTGTGGAAGCCTCTCGAACATTACAGAAAGTTTCACTTTTGCTTTTGAGATATACTTTTTATTTTTCTGAATTGTCTATCATATTTCCTATTCCTATGAAGCAGTTTAACTGCTTTCTTTTATCTTGGCAGTTTAATTATTTTTATTAATGGAGTGACTATTGACACCACAGCCATTCTGTCATCACTCTGTATCACGCTGGCAACACCACAGCCCAGTTTAGAGTTCGTGATTAGGGTTGGCTTGGGAATGGTTTAGGGTGTTAGGGTTTTGGAGATATAGGGGATTGTTAGCGCTGTCCATTGTGTGAAGTCTGAGCTGATATTTGACAGCTACCTTTTCATTGCCTACGGAAACAACTATTGACTGGTCAATCATCAATAATACCTTGGAGTACCACAAACCTGCTTGGTCCAGGTGTCACATTATTTAGTTTGCCACAACTTCCGTCATCAGGTATGTCATGTGGCAGCCACCTCGGCCCCAAAAGGACTGCAATTGCCTCGCCCACAAAGAGGATCGTCACTAATTGGTCACTGACTGACAGGCACAGGTTTGAGACCTCACTTGGTGGACAGCAGGTACCAGGAGCTCTTCACAAGCATAATGAGCTGCACAACTCGTCATAAAGCTGCCATCATCATCTTGATTGCAGCATTGACACACCATACCCCATCTACTGGTGGTTCAGCACAAGTAGCTTGTCTCTGCAAACCTACCATGGTAGGCTCACATATGCAAGTAGATGTTCTCACACACAGCCTCTAGTTAATGCCTTCTACCAGCTGTATTCCCAAAGTCTCAGAGTTTCCTTAGCAACTATATGATGAAATTTGCTTTCAATATGATTGAAGGACCTGCACAGGGCTCCTTGCATCATGCCAGTCATCTTGATGTCCAGTGCTGCATACCACACTTACTCATCACTAACTCTTTACGTATGAGACTTCGGCAAAGAGGCATCCCACTCAGCAGTCTGATTCTCTCTCCAGGGTATTCAATGACTAGTTGGTGTAGACTAGAGTCTCCCCTCTCTGAAGTTGCTTGGCACAAATCCACCCCATAGTTCGGTTTGGATTACACACATGGGCCAGAGGAAGCCAATTTGCGGCCTAGGAGTTCCGAATCATGAAGGTTTGGACATGTCATATATGTCAACAAGCTTAACCTGCATTAGGACCCTGCTATCACTGAACAGAAAGATCAAAATACCTTTCACTCCATCTCTGTGTGGTCCCAAAGTACTGCACTCAGGCTGAACATGACATCCACTAGGACCTTCATGCACTGATATGAATCAATGGTTAGAACAGATGCCCCGCATGGTCCTATTAAGCTATGCGATGTAAAACATCTATTTATCTCACCGATCAGTCGATTGATCAAGATGGAGCGCCACAATACCTTTAGAAATGCCAATAATGAACACTATTAAGCTGCTCCTTATGATGCCTTTCAATGGATTATTGACAAAGACATCAAATAACATGGGAGACATTGCCTCACCTCTTTCAAGATAACATCAGTGAGTCTCTGGTCAGCAATATGCCCTTCCCAAGCAGAATTAACTCAGGAAAAGTTAATGACAGCAATATAAGTGATACTGAAGTCCTAGATAGGCTAAAAGAAAAAATACACCTCAACAGTTGGTTAGGAAATTGGCTGAGCGACAGGAGACAGAGACCAGGGATAATGGGCAGGTACTCAAATTTACAAGATGTGACTAGTGGTGTCCCACATTGATCTGTGTTGGAGCCTCAACTATTCACATTGGTGCTGAAATTCCGATGTCCCGGGTCCGTATGAAGTTTCTACGGACCCGGGAAGGCATTGGAAAAGCCGGTTTTCAGCGGCAATGTGCATGCGCTGAAAACTGGCTTTTCAGATCTGCCAAGTTTCTGGCTTGACAGATCTCGCGCATATCAGGAGCGAGGTCAATTGCAGGGCAAGATTTGCGATATTTACGCAAATCTTGCCCAGCAAATGTCCTCAAAAATCTTGTGCCTGAAAAAGCAGGCGTATAGCCTACTTTTACAGGTGCAAGTGTTTAAAAATACACAAAAATATTTTAAAATAAAGTTGTAGGAATAGAGTACAAAGGAGTAGAAGTTATGCTGCAGCTATACAAAACCCTGGTTAGATCACACCTGGAGTATTGTGAGCAGTTCTGGGTACCACACCTTAGGAAGGATATATTAGCCTTGGAAGGAGTGCAGCATAGATTTACCAGAATGATAACCGGACTTCAAGGGTTAAGTTATGAGGAGAGATTACAAAAATTAGGGTTTATTCCTTAGAATTTATACGGTTAAGATGTGATCGGATCGAAGTTTTCAAGATATGAAGGGAAACAGGTAGGGTAGATAGAGAAAAACTATTTCTGCTGGTTGGGAATTCTTGGACTAGGAGGCATGGTCTAAAAATTAGAGCCAGACCTTTCAGGAGTGAAATTAGGAAACACTTTTACACACAAAGAGCGGTAGAAGTTTGGAACTCTCTTCCGCAAAAGGCAATTGATGTTTGATCAACTGTTCATTTTAAATCGGAGATGGAAAGCTTTCTGTTAACCAAAGATATTAAGGGATATAGAGTTAAGTTGTAAATTAGCCATGATCTCATTGAATGGTGGAACAGGCTCGAGGGGCTGAACAGCCTACTCCTCTTCCTATATTCCTAAAAGATAGATGATATGTATTCCAAAATGCTAAAGGAGATTAGGGAGGAAAGTGGTGAGGCATTAGCAATCATTATGAGTGAGACACCTCATAATGAATTCCATGAATAAAGTGGACTTGGCGCTTATAGGAACAGGAGTAAACCATTTAGCTCCATGGGCCTGTTCTGCCATTTTAGTAGATCATGGCTGATCTGTATCTAAATTCTATTAACCCACCATTGCTCCATATCCCTTGATATGCATTTGGTAAGAAGAATGAGAGGCAATATATACTAAATAGTACCAGAAAATGCTGGAAATCTCAGCAGGTCAGGCATCTGTGGAGAGGAAGCAGAGTTAACGTTTCGGGTCGATGACCTTGGTGGCTGTGCTTTCAGCTGACGAAGCCCTAAGCTCTGGAATTCTCTCCCTAAACATACCTGCTTCTCTTTCCTTCTTTAAGACACTCCTTAAAACCCTTGACCAAGCTTTTCTCAGCTGTCCTAGTATCTCCTTATGTGGCTCGATGTCAAGTTTTGTTTAATAACGTGTTACTACGTTAAAAGGTGCTATATAAATCCCAAGTTGTTTTTATTGTATCATTCTAAGATTCTATAACGTAACCTCACAAAAATCTGTCGATCTCAGTCTTGAACATTTAAATTGACCCAGTAGTTATAGCCTTTTTGGGAGCGAGTTCCAGATTTCCACTACACTTCATGTGAAAGAGGGCTTCCTGATTTAACTGCAAAATGGCCTAGCTCTAATTGCAAGATTATGCTCCATATTTCAGAATTGGCCATCAGGGGAAATCAAGTTTCTCTGTGTCTACCCTACTGATTCCCTTTATCATTTTAAACACCTCGATTAGGTCCTCTTCAACTATTTAAATTTAAGGGAATACAAGTCAAGTTTATGAAGCCAGGCCTCATTATTTACCCCTTTAAGCCCTGGCATAATTCTGGTGAATCTTGCACACAGCCAACATATCCTTCCTGAGTTTCAATACCCAAAGCTGAACGGAGTATTCCAGATGAGGGTCTGGCCAAGGCTCTGTACAACTGAAGCATAACGTCTTCACTTTTGTATTCCAGCCCCTTGAGATAAAGGCCAACACATTTTGATGATTTTTTTGAACCTGTGCAGCATCTCTTAATGATTTATGTACAAAGACACCTAAAATCCCTCTGCTTCTCTACAGCTCCTAGTCTCTTACCATTAAGAATATATTCTATTTGTCTTTCTCAGTTGCAAAGTGGATGACTTCATACCTCCCCACACTGAACGCCGTATTCCAGTTTTGCCCACCCACTGAGGCCCCGATATTGATGAGCTGTAAGGCCTGCCCATTTTTCGGCGGTCCACGGGTGACACATACCTTTTTGGCACCCGCTGCCGCTGGGTCCAGACAGGAGCGAGTTTCGGCTCGGTATTGTTGGCGGCAGCAGCAGGCAGTAGCATCAGAGGGTGGGAGGTGCAGGCCTCTCGAATTGGAGAACTTTGGAGGCTCTGCAACGCGCATTCGCAAGATTTGGGTTTTTTTGTAGTTCTATCAGCACACTGACATTTTTTTTGCCGCGATTGAGGCTGCTGGGACATCTGCGCATGCACTTAAATGGTGAACCCTATTGCACCTGCCAGTTGTATAGGGGAGAGTGTAGGAGACACAGGGAGCGGGTAGGTCCGAGGGCCTCCTCGTAGGACTGCTCCTGGGCACGGCCAAGGGTGCCATCAGCCGGTCCAGGCAGCGGGCGGTCGAGGGGGTTGTTCAGCCTGACTGCCTGCCTCTCTTCCGCGCGTACATCCGCGCCAGGGTGTCCTTGGAGATGGAGCACGTGGTGTCCACTGGTACGCTCGCGGCCTTCCGCGAGAGGTGGGCGCCGGAGGGACTGGAGTGCATCGTTACCCCCGGCAACCAAATTTTAATTTGATTTTATTTATTTTACAGTTTGATTTGTTTTAATTGCCGGTTTTAGTGTCCCCCTCCCCTTTTATAGGGGGCACTTGTAGAATTTATGATTTTATGGCCCAAAAAAATCCCAAAGAAAAGTAAAAAAAAAACAAGTAAAAAAAAAAAACAAAAAAAGGGCAGTTTGAAAAATGTTTGGAGTGTCCCCCAGATTGGGGGGCATTTGATCTAATGTTTATTTTGTTATTCAACCAAAAAGAGTTGTAGGAGACACAGAGCTGCAAACTTTTCATAAGCCATTCCTTAAGTGATTTAACATGAGTGGGAAAAAAAGCATCAAAGACTGTCAGCACCAGGCCCACAGCTCCCTGGTTTAATGATAAGGAACTGGAGGAGCTTGTATCAGAGATGGTAAATCACTCGGGATGGTCGTGTCAAACCTCCACCACCCCAATACAGATGCATTTGGAGGGAGATTGGTGAGGCTGTGTCCTCAATGGGCAACATTGAGCGAGGTGACCAGTGTAGGAAACGTTGGAACTATGTGGTGGCGTCAGCAAGAGTGAGTAAACATTTATGGGACCCCTCCCATGCAACTGCAATTGATTATGCTCCAGTTGTGTGTGTGTGGGCATGAGCAAAGTAGGTAAAGGCTTCAACGTTTCTTTCTGCAGAAGAAAAATACTTCCAAGGCAGCAAGCCTCAGTGCCACGGGAGGGGGTCCAGCAGAGGTGATAAGAGTTGAGCAGCCTGGAGGAGCGTGCATGGTGGATGACCGCCGCCATGCAACCACAAAGGGTGATACAGATCCCGTGCTGGAGCATAGTAAGGGTATAATAATCTCCGGTGTGAGTAATGCTCATAGCATGAAAGGTCATGCAATGTCAAAGCAAATGCGTTTTAACGCAGTTTGTCGGCCATTATTGGTGTGCCCATGTGGAGATGGTAATCCTTGATGGCACAATGAGAGATGAGACAGCTCACGTCAGCTTTACCTACCACCTCTGCCCCCCACCCCCCCCCCCCCCCCCCCCCATGAAATGTTGTTCTCTACTTGCAGATGGTGAGTCGGACAGCACTGATCAATGCATACCATCCATCTCTGGCACTCAAAGGAGTATGATCCCAGCGTCTCCCACCCCAACGTTGTCCCCAGCCCAAAACATGGGCTTCTTCCTCCACCCTGCCAATCACTCATTTCCACCACACCCAACTCCGCCACTCAGAGTCACGAAGGAGGGAGAAGGGCCCGTGTTTGAGCCCCTTAAGGTCGAGGAGCTGGAAGAGGATGACACCAGCTTCCTGCCAGGTGTGCCACCTGTCCGGAGAACCTCGGCGTCCGGCTCAGAATTCACGTGCTTTGAACCAGATGCAGCACCTCCAAATGCTGCCAGGCGCAGAGGCCATGGAGCTGACCCAACCAAGGCGCGTCAAGCCACACCGACCCAACAAGCTGCTGAGGTTGCAGGATGGCTCACAGCAATTCATGAGATGGTCCAGCTATCGAGGATGAGCATCGACCTAGGTCACCAGCTGATGTAGACCGTGGCTGGGATAGGTGCCAGCATCGAATCCCTCGGGTCAGCATCATTCTGACCGAATGGACCAGCTCATTAATGCGGTGGAGCGCAACACCAGTCTGCTGAGGCGATGAGGCAGGCGATGGCTTCTGAGCAGGTTGTGCAAGCCCCCGACCCCACAGCCTCAAGCCACACAGATCCAGAGGAGCTGGAGATGCCAGTGCCTTCGGTGACGCCCCTTACCTTTGCTCCAAGGTGTACATGTCTGCTCAAGCAGAGGTGGGGAGTGGGAGAGGTGCGGGACGCCTTCTTGAAGGCGGGGCAAAGAAGAGGGCAATGGGACTCACATCAAGGTGGGGGGGGGGCGAAGAGAGATGGTGGTAGCGGGTAGAGGGGTGGGTGTTGGTAGTGGTGATGATGTTCCTGAATTGTATAAGGTTATGTCACTTTTGTAATTATGCACTTTTAAATACAGTCACAATGTTCACCCTGTCTTGGTCAGTTTCTCATTTCCAAGTAATGTGTGACCATGAGGGTAATCTTTGTGAGGAGGCGGAAGATGTTGGTAGGATTCTTAATGAATACTTTGCATCTGTTTTCACAAAGGAAAGAGGTAATGCAGATACTGCTATAGAGGAGGAGTGTGATATTCTGGATGAAATAAATATAGTGAGAGGGGAAGTATTAAGGGGTTTAGCAGCTTTGAAAGTAGATAAGTCCCCAGGCCCGGATGAAATGCATCCCAGGTTGTTGAGCGAAGTAAAAGAGGAAATAGAAGAGACCTTGACCATCATTTTCCAGTCCTCTTTGGATCTGGGCATGGTGTCGGAGGATTGGAGAACTGCTAATGTAGTACCCTTGTTTAAGAAGGGAAAAAGGGATAGGCCAAGTAATTACAGGCCTATCAGCCTAACGTCAGTGGTGGGACCTGAAAGACGGGATAAATCTGCATTTGGATAGGCAAGGATTAATTGGGGACAGTCAGCACGGATTTGTTAAGGGAAGATCATGTTTGACTAACCTGAATGAATTTTTTGAGGAGGTAACCATGAGGGTAGTGCGTACGATGTAGTAATATATGGACTTTAGCAAGGCTTTTGATAAGGTCCCACATGGTAGACTGGTCATGAAGGTTAAAGCCCATGGGATCCAGGGCAAAGTGGCAAGTTGGATCCAAAATTGGCTTGGAGGTAGGAAGCAAAGGGTAATGATTGATGGATGTTTTTGTGACTGGAAGGATGTTTCAAGTGGGGTTCCGCAGGGCTCAGTACTGGGCCCCTTGTTTTTTGTGGTGTATATATCAACGATTTAGATTTGAATATAGGAAGTATGATTAAGAAGTTTACAGACGACACTAAAATTGGATGTGTGGTTGATAATGAAGAGGAAAGTCATGGGCTGCAGGAGGATATCAGTGTACTGGTCAGGTGCGCAGAGCAGTGGCAAATGGAATCTAATTCAGAGAAGTGTGAGGTGATGCACTTTGGGAGGGCTAATAAGGAAAGGGTATACACATTAAGCGGTAGGCCACTTAATAGTGTAGATGAACAAAGGGACCTTGGAGTGCTTGTCCACAGATCCCTGAAAGTAGCAGGCCAGGTGGATCAGAATGCATACGGAATGCTTGCCTTTATTGGCTGAGGCATAGAATATAAGAGCATGGAAGTTATGCTTAATACTTTGGTTAGGCCACAGCTGGAGTACTGCGTGCAGTTCTGGTCACCATATTATAGGAAGGACGTGATTACACTAGAGAGAATGCAGAGGAGATTTACTCAGATGCTGCCTGGAATGGAGAATCTTAGTTATGACGACAGATTGGATAGGCTGGGTTTGTTCTCATTGGAACAGAGGAGGTTGAGAGGAGACCTCATCAAGGTGTACAAAATACTGACGGGACTGGACATAGTGGGGAGTCTATTTCCATTGGTGGAGGGGCCATTACGAGGGGGCCTAGTTTTAGGGTGGTTGGTGGAAGGTTTAGAGGGGATTTGAGGGGCGGGGGGGGGGGGCTTCTTTACGCAGAGGGTTGTGGGGATCTGGAACTCGCTGCCTGGAAGAGCGGTGGATGCAGAAACCCTCAGCACTTTTAAGAGATGGTTGGATAGGCACTTAAAGTGCCGTAACCTGCAGGGTTACAGACCTAGAGCTGGTAATTGGGATTAGACTAGATGACCTTTTGTTGGACGGCGCAGATATAATGGTAAGTACTGCAGGGAATAGAATACAGCCAGGGTGATCTCCTGGACTAGTTTCGATTGGCTGGATGGGTCGGAGAGGAATTTTCCCAGATTTTTTCTCCCTAAATTGGCCTGGGTTTTTTATTTGTTTTTTGCCTCTCCCAGGAGATCACATGGCTCCGGTTGGGATGGAGTGTAGATGTTTTTAAGTATAAGGGGTGTTGCAGTGGTGTGGGGTGGACTGGTTGGGCTGGGTGCTCTTTGCTTTTCCGTCATTGTTCATGGGTTTGTATGTGACCTTTAGGGCTGCTAACGAAGGGCCGTGCAGCTCTTGGTCGGCCGGCGCAGATACGATGGGCTGAAATAGCCTCCTGCGCTGTAATTTCTATGTTTCTAAACACACAGCTGTCCCTCAGGTGTTCTGGTACATGAGGAATATATTGCGCTTCACATATGATTCCACTGTATAATGGGTCCTGTCATCAGGCAATCGCGGCACGACAAGGGTGACCAATGCAGAAAGGCTGCCATTCAATCAGTCACTTGAACTACTTGTAGGATACACATTAATGCTTGCAGGTCAAGCCACTTTTTAAGATGCCAAACATGGCGGAGTGCACCCCTGTGATGACATGTTCATCAGCCACAATGCGTCCATTATATGTATTTTCCCCTCTTCCACACCTCATGTCATGATGTTCTCAGTATCAGTTGCAGCTATGTGCCATCGCTTGATATCTTATAACTTTCGCTTAATAACTCTGGCATATGCTCGTGCCATCTGCGCAGTCACATCAGTCACTAAATAGGTTCTGCATGAAATGGTCTTCAACTCTTGCAGGGAATCTCCATTGAGCCTTACCATCTTCCGCAACTCATTGCCATTTCCTCTATCACACATTCCCTTCAATGGAGTCATAGGGAGTAACATATCTGAACACGATCTGGGCAGGTTAGTGTCCATCACCTCACCATTTATGATAATGCTGCAGGATCTGAACGATATCCGGGAAGTGCAGCGCTGCAGCACTCTGAGCGATTCTCCCTGCCGCCCGACTCACAGCCAGCTCAGACCAGCTTTTCCCTAGCGGTCCTTCTGGCGGGCGGCAGGGTGATCTTACACGGTCTTCGATGAGGAAAATGCCAGATTTCCAGCATGGGCGGTGCAGCAGGTCGGTGCGCCGGTGGAACCTCCGCGGCTAATCTTGCGGCAGGCGGAACGTGGGCGGCACCGGAGGAATTGCCGAAAAAAACTTCATGGAACCTTGGCGGCTATGGGCGGGACTTGCATCAATTTCTACCCCTGAATCTTTCTCCCTTTCTAACTTCCTTCTCTCATCGGCACTGCTTACTGTGTGTCCTTAGTGTCATCTTCAAACTTGGATAGACAACTCACTATACCTTCATCCAAGTCATTGATATAAATGCTGAAAATGTGAGGCCCCAGTGCAGATCCCTGGGAAACATCATTTGCCACATCCCACCAGTCAGAGTACATTCTTTTTACCCTACTTCCTGTCTCTTACCCCTCAACCAATTACCAACCCACGTCACCTCCAATTCCATGCGTTTTCATTTTGCCAATAATCTCTTGTGTGGAACCTTACCAAATGCCTTTTGGAAGTCCATATAAGTAACATCCATAGAAACTCCCTTATCCACCAAGTTAGTGACCACTTCAAAAATTCAACTAGATTAGTCGAACATCACCTACCCGTGACAAATCCATGCTGACTCGCTTTCATCAGCTCAGATTTGTCCAAGTGCTCAGTCACTCTGTTCTTAATTTCAGTAACTACCCCACAACTAATGTTAAATTGATAAGTCAAATAGTTAATAAAAACAGAAAATGCTGGAAATACGCAACAGATCAGGAATCATCTGTGGAGAGAGAAATAGAGTTAATGTTTCAGGTCAATGACCTTTTATCAGAAGTCTCCAGTTTCCTGGTTTCTCCCTCCCTTGGTTCCCTCAGCTTCCTGATCAACATGCTGCTACTTGGCAACATCATCCACCAACATGGGGTCACCTTCCACAGTAATGCTTCACCCCGCCATCATCTCTTGCAACTCCTCCACTGGTTCTGTGTTGTCAGACTGCTGGTCCGACATCCAGTCTTGGATGAGCCACAAGTTCTTCCAGTTAAACACTGGGAAGACCGAAGCAATCATCTTTGGCCCCTGCCACAAAATCTGTACCTTTGCCACCAATTCCATCGCAATCCCCTGGAAACTGAAACAACTGAAAACATTGCAACACCTGGAAACTGAAACAACTGGAAACATTGCAACAGCTGGAAACTGAAACAACTAGGAGCTTGCTTGTACGCAAATTAGCTGCCACCTTTCCTACATTACAACAGTGACTACATTCCAAAAGTACTTAATTGGCTGTAAAGCACTTTGAGACGTCCGGTGGTCATGAAAGCCGCTATATAAATCCAAGTCTTTCTTTCCCCGGCCACTGTCTAAGTTGAACCAGACTGTTTGCAACGTCGGTGTTCTATTTGATCCTGAGCAGCGCATCCAATACCATATCCACTGCTTACGTCCACCTCTGTAACATCACCCACCTCTACCTCAGCCCATCTCCTGCTGCGACATTCATCCATGCCTTTGTCACCTCCAGGCTCAACTACTCCAATGCTCTCCTGGTTGGCATTCCATCCTGCACCCTCCATAAACTTCACCTCATTCTAAAACTCTGCTATCACACCAAATCCTGCTCACATCTGTCCCCGCTGACTTGCATTGGCTCCCAGCCCCCAAAATGTAAAATTTTCATCCTTGCATTTAAATCCCATCAAGGTTTTCCCCTTCCCTGTCTCTATTATCTCCAAACCCACCCCAAAACTGTCCATTCCTCTGATTCTGGCCTCTTGTGCAGCCCTCTCGCCCCATTCCTTCATATTACCACTGGAAACCATCAGCACATTCTGGAATTCCCCTTCTGTCTCAATCTCCTCCATTAAGACCCTTAAAAATCACCTCTTTGACCAAATTTTTGGTGACATCCCCCCAATGTCTCTATGTCCTTTTTCTTTGTTGCTTACACCTCTGAAGCGCCTTGGGATTTTTTTAATGTTAAAGTGGTCAAATCAATACAAGTTGTTCATTTAAGAACCAAATAAATGCTGCAATGTTAGGGTCATTCTGGATGGATGAATTAAGATGGAACAAATGACTTTCCTCACCCATTATTATAGCTCTTGGAACAGCAATTCACATCCTGGAAAAAATCCAAGATTTGGGCATGTACACCCTTCCCTTAGCTTCCAGCTTCTTTACGAGAGTTGCATCAGGCACTAGATCAAAGGTCTTTGGAAAAGCCTATGAAAATAATGCCAATGAGTTTCGCAAGCTTCTAATGCTCTTCCACCTTCCTGAGAGTGAAATCCAGTCTGGTTCTTTCTGATTTACACAGTATCTAATATAATACAGTGACAACTCAAAGAACCAGTTTAAGATTCTGAGAAGGATGAGGGGTGACCTGATAGAGGTCTTTAAGATTATGAAAGGTTTTGTTAGGGTAGATGTAGAGAAGATGTTTCCACTTGAGGAAGGAACCAAAACTAGGAGCCATAAATATAAGACAGCCACTAATAAATCAAATGGGGAATTCTGGAGAAACTTCTTTGCCCAGTGATTAGAATGTGGATCTCTGTAACACATGGGAGGGGTTGAGGCAAATAGCACACATGCATTTAAAGGGAAGAACATAGGAACATAAGAAATAGGAACAGGAGTAGGCCATACAGCCCCTCGAGCCTGCTCCGCCATTCAATAAGATCACGGCTGATCTGATCATGGATTCAACTCCACTTCCCCGCCCGCTCCCCATAACCCCTTATCGTTTAAGAAACTGTCTATTTCTGTCTTAAATTTATTCAATGTCCCAGCTTCCACAACTTTTTGAGGCAGTGAATTCCACAGTTTTATAACCCTCAGAGAAGAAATTTCTCATCTCTGTTTTAAATGGGCGGCCCCTTACTCTAAGATCATACCCTCTAGTTCTAGTCTCCCCCATCACTGGAAATATCCTCTCTGCATCCACCTTGTCAAGCCCCCTCATAATCTTATACGTTTCGATAAGATCACCTCTCATTCTTCTGAATTCCAATGAAGCCCAACCTACTCAACCTTTCCTCATAAGTCAATCCCCTCATCCCCAGAACCTTCTCTGAACTGGCTCCAAAGCAAGTATATCCTTTCGTAAATATGGAAACCAAAACTGCATGCAGTATTCCAGGTGTGGCCTCCCCAATACCTTATATAACTGCAGCAAGACTTCCCTGCTTTTATACTCCATCACGTTTGCAATAAAGGCCAAAATACCATTGACCTTCTTGATCACTTGATGTACCTGCATAGTATTCTTTTGTGTTTCATGCACAAGTACCCCCAGGTCCCGCTGTACTGCAGCACTTTGCAATCTTTCTCCATTTAAATAACTTGCTCTTTGATTTTATTCTGCCAAAGTGTATGACCTCACATTTTCCAATATTTACTCCATCTGCCAAGTTTTTGCCCACTCACTTAGCCTGTCTCTGTCCTTTTGCAGATTTTGTGTCCTCCGCACACATTGCCTTTCCTCCCATCTTTGTATCATCAGCAAACTTGGCTACGTTACACTCAGTCCCTTCTTCCAAGTCATTAATATAGATTGTAAATAGTTGGGGTCCCAGCACTGATCCTTGCGGCACCCCACTAGTTAGCTAGATAAAAGACTTGCATTTATATAGCTCCTTTCGTGACCTCAGGCCGCTCCAAAGCGCTTTACAACCAATGGAAATACTTTTGGCGTGTAGTCACTGTTGCAATGTAGACAATGCGGCAGCCAATTTGCGCACAGCAAGATCCCATAAACAGCAATGTGATCTTGACCAGATAAACTGTTTTCAGTGATGTTGATTGAGGGATAAATATTGGCCAGGATACCGGGGATAACTCCCCTGCTCTTTGAAATAGTGCCATGGGATCTTTTACATTCACTTTAGAAAGCAGACGGAGCCTTGGTTTAACGTCTCATCCGAAAGAATGCACTTCTGAAAACACTCCCTCAGTACTGCACTGGAGTGTCAGCCTAGATTTTTGTGCTTAAGTCTCTGGAGTGAGGAATGAAAATTCATGCTGATTGTGTGATGTGATGTAGGTTGTGAGGGGGCTCATGTGGAGCATAAATGCCAGCATAGACCAGTTGGGCTGAACCGCCTGTGCTATACATTCTATGTAAGATCCCTCGGCAGTTTGTCATCCTTCCACCTCGCCATTCCATGAAAACATAACAATTAGGAGCAGTCGGCCATACGACCCCTCGAGCCTGCTCTGCCATTCAATAAGATCATAGCTGATCTTCGACCTCAACTCCCCTTTCCCACCCGATCCCCATATCCCTCGATTCTTCTGGAGTCCAAAAATCTATCTCAGCCTTGAATATACTCAACGACTCCGCATCCACAGCACATTGGAACAAAGATTTCCAAAGATTCACAACCATCTGAATGAAGAAATTCCTCCTCATCTGTCTTAAATTATCTTGAGACTGCAACCCTTAGTTCCAGACTCTACAGCCAGGGAAACAACCTCTCAGAATCTTATTTGTGGCCACCTCATGTTAAAAGAATCCACGCACAGGCATCTTCCACCCTTCAGTATGCAGTTCGGGACCTAGAATGTCAGGTCCCTCATTGAAACACCTGTGAACTCATCCCTTTTTGGTGTGGAAGTGGGTCATCCTCAATAGGAGGGACTGCCTAATACTATAGTACTTATTCGTTTCATAAGAACATAAGAAATAGGAACAGGAGTAGGCCATACGGCCCCTTGAGCCTGCTCCGTCCGCCATTCAATAAGATCATGGACTCGGCTCCACTTCCCCGCCCGCTCCCCATAACCCCTTATTGTTTAAGAAACTGTCTATTTCTGACTTAAATTTATTCAATGTCCCAGCTTCCATAGCTCTCTGAGACAGTGAATTCCACAGATTAACAATCCTCAGAGAAGAAATTTCTCATCTCTGTTTTAAACGGGCGGCACCTTATTCTAAGATCATGCCCTCTGGTTCGAGTCTCCCCCATCAGTGGAAACATCCTCTCTGCATCCACCTTGTCAAGCCCCCTCATAATCTTATACATTTCGATAAGATCACTTCTCATTCTTCTGAACTCCAATGAGTAGAGGCCCAACCTACTCAACCTTTCCTCATAAGTCAACCCCCTCATCCCCGGAATCAACCTAGTGGACCTTCTCTGAACTGCCTCCAAAGCAAGTATGTCCTTTCGTAAACATGGAAACCAAAACTGCGCTCAGTATTCCAGGTGTGGTCTCACCAAAACCTTGTATAGCTGTAGCAAGACGTCCCTGTTTTTATACTCCATCCCCTTTGCAATAAAGCCCAAGATTCCATTGGCCTTCCTGATCACTTACTGTACCTGCATACTATCCTTCTGTGTTTCATGCACAGTACCCCCAGGTCCCGCTGTACTTTGCAATCTTTCGCCATTTAAATAATAACTTGCTCTTTGATATTTTCTGCCAAAGTGCATGACCTCACACTTTCCAACATTATACTCCATCTGCCAAATTTTTGCTCACTCACTTAGCCTGTCAATGTCCTTTTGCAGATTTTGTGTCCTCCTCACACGTTGCTTTTCCTCCCATCTTTGTATCGTCAACAAATTTGGCTACATTACACTCAGTCCCTTCTCCCAAGTCGTTAATATAGATTCATTCTTCTAAACTCTAGAGAGTGTAGACCCAATCTACTCAATCCCATAAGAACATAAGAGCAGGAGTAAGCCACGGCTGATCTGATCTTGGCCTCAACTCTACTTTCCTGCCTGTTACCCATCCCTCCTCATAGGACAACCCTCTCATCCCAGGGATCAATCTAGTGAATCAATCCCGCTTGCTTTCGGAACCCTTTGCCACAAGCCATGGCTTTGACAGCTCCACCATTCTCACTCCCCACCTCACACACACCCTGCCCCCCCACACACACCTCCGACCCCGCCCCACACACACCTCCGATACCCACCCACACACCTCCGACCCCTACCCACATACACACAGCACCGCCCCACACACACCTCTGACCCCCACACACACACACTCTGCCCACATACAGCACCGCCCCCACACACACACACAGCCTCTCCATACACCTTGCCCCCGCCCCCACACACATCCCGACCTCACCCCACCCCCTCCTCTGCCCCCCCACACAACACACCGGGAAACCCTCACGCGCCGTGACCGAACCCAACGGAATCTCGGTTTAAACTCGGAAACGTTGCGCTGCGTCACAGGTCCCGCGACGTCAGATCCTGCGCATGCCAGTGGGGGTGACGTCCGCGGCTGGGTCGGGGTTGAGCCGGTAAAGAGGCCTTCGGAGAGCGCGGCGGCGGCGGAGAGTGGAGCCCAAGCCGACACTGTCTGTCTGTCTACCTATCTATCTCTTTCTCTGTCTCTACACACACATAGCATGGCCACCAAGAGCAACACCGCTTCGAAGGAGGGTTTGAGCGGCCGCCCGGGCCCGCAGGGGGCCGACAAGAGCTGCGTGCTGTGCTGCCAGGAGCTGGAGATTTACGCGGTGGGCAAATGCGATCACCCGGTGTGCTACCGCTGCTCCACCAAGATGAGGGCCCTGTGCGGCCAGCGGTACTGCGCCGTGTGCCGGCTGGAGCTTGACAAGGTAAACGTGGGCCCCCGGGGGGTGGAGGGGAGGACAACATCAGCACCTGGGCCCGCACAGAGAGAGAGGGGGCGGGGGGGGACTGGGACTGAAAGGCAATGGTGGCCCCGATAGGGCTCGGATCGGACCGGGACTGGGGCCACAAAGGGGCCTCGCTCCGGGCGTTACAGCCAAATGTTTGCCGGCCATGTCCTCATGGGCCTGAGGCGGCTGAATGGGCGAAGCTGCTTGGAGCCGCAGAGAGAGCAGGCCCGGGCGCTTTAGGAATATACATCTTTATATTGGGTTTACATTCAGGTATCACCTCCCACAACGTGCATTGTGCTAGATGGGAGATCGCACGCTGCCTGTGCTGTCAATTGCCCGTGCATTCAAAGACGGTGATGTACATATAGGGAGAGGGCTGGGTGGGGGGGGAAGACCCTCCCTCCTCTCCCCAAGGGCAGTTCGAGCTCTCCAATGGTCAGGATCGTTAACTCTTGTTTTGATCTGATATTGCTCGGCACCGGGGTAGGATGTGGATCCTAAGCCCGTGTGTGACGTGTTTTACCTGTGACTTTTTGCCACTATGACCCCCACAGCTTTTGCAGGGCGTGTGGAAGTTGGCTAGCAGCGTTGCGACATGCCCAAGCGCCGTGTCATATTAACCAGTGTTCACGTAACTCGGAGCCCTTTGAGTTTCGAAATGCACTTTCTGTTTCTTATCGATCGAGTAACTGAAATCGAAAGCCTTGCTGTAGACTTTTAACCGTGAATGTTGTGCCACGATTTGAAATGACCGGATGTTGGAATTATTACAGCAGGACAATTGATTGGAAAAATATTGTCGTTTTGGGTGGGGCTCTTTATTAGAATTCAGTCAGAGAACATTTGCCCAAGTCTGCTGTGACTGTAGCCTTACACTGGTGCAGAAATCATAACTGTTCTCAAAGGTTTAATGGCCAAGGTGCCAACCAATAGTGAATGTTTGGATTGTTTTAATAATGAAACAATGTCTTATGAAAGAAACGATATTCCATGTTGGAAAGCAAAACTGCTCACCTATAGCCTGACTGTACCAAATACAGTTTAGAAACAGTTTGGTACATTAGCTACCTATCTTCACTGCATACCCAAGAGCAGAATAGCCAAGTTTATTTTGAAAATGAGTGTAGTAATCTCAGTTCAGTAATAATTTTTAAAATCTAGGTGGTAGATGAAAAGAATAGACTGTTGATGCCTTTCTACAACTGGCACAGCCTTCTGCCATAGGAACTTTTAACTAACCTGTTCAGCTTATTGACCATATAATCATTTAAAAAAAATATATATATATATTTTAATTTGAGAGGTTTAGGTGTCCTCGTACAAGAAATGCTGAAAGTTAGCATGCAGGTACAGCAAGCAATTAGGATGGTATGTTGGTCTTGATTGTGAAGGGGTAAGGAAGTCTTACTACAAGTATTCCCTATGCATTCTTAACTACCTAATCCACCTGGCCTGCTACCTTCAGGGATCTGTGGACATGCACTCCCAGGTCCCTTTGTTCCTCAACACTTCTCAATGTCCTATTGTTTACTGTGTATTTCCTTTTTTTATTAGCCCTCCCCAAATGCATTACCTCACACTTCTCTGGATTAAATTTCATTTGCCACTGTTCTGCCCACCTGACCAGTTGATTGATATCTTCCTACAGTCCGTAGCTTTCTTCTTCTTTATTATCAACCACATGGCCAATTTTTGTATCATCTGCAAACTTCTTAATTGTGCCCCCTATATTCAAATCTGGATCATTGATGTATACCACAAAAAGCAAGGGATCTAGCACTGAGCCCTGCGGAACCCCATTGGAAACATCCTTCCAGTCACAGAAACACCCATCAACCATTACCCTTTGCTTCCTGCCTCTGAGCCAATTTTGGATCCAACTTGCCACTTTGCCCTGGATCCCATGGGCTTTTACTTGCGTGTCCAGTCTGCCATGTGGGACCTTATCGAAAGCTTTGCTAAAATCCATATACACTACATCGTATGCACTCATAGACCGTCTTGGTTACCGCCTCTCAAAATTCAATCAAGTTAGTCAGACACGACCTTTCCTTAACAAATCCGTGCTGATTGTCCCTGATTAACCCGTGTCTTTCTAAATAGATTTATCCTGTCCTTCAGGACTTTTTCCAATAATTTTCCCACAACTGAGGTTAGGCTGACTGGCCTGTAATTACTCGGTCTATCCCTTTCTCCCTTCTTAAACAAAGGTATCACATTAGCAGTCCTCCATGATTTTAATGAAATGCGGAGCTGGTTTGACGGGTCATATGGCCTGCTCCTAATTCTTGTGTTATGTTCTAAAATCATGCCAAAAGTGCCCTTTTACTAGAAATTTTCGTAAGCTCTGAGGTTTGTTGGATCTTGCATGTAGACAAAGGAATAACTTCCATTGCAGCATGGGGGCTTGAACCATGGCGAACCGTTTGGATATTGGGATTTTGCTGTTATTGATGAGCGTCCTTTCCCAACTTAATATGGTTTTGAATGCCAGTGTTGAAGCTAAAGTTGGCATCTATTTATTAAAGCTCCCAGGTACTGATTTGAATTAACAATCTGATTGGCTTTTTTTTTCTAATAATACAAGTATCTTCATGATCCCTTCTGGAGCTGCGCATGACCAGTGCCATGCTTCAGAGTTTTCCCCATCATATTATGGTTTGAATTTTCCCCTTTGGATACAGTTCATTGTAGTTCAATAACCAAATTTGTCTATCCAGTTATCTCTCAATCAGAATCTCTTCCCTTTGTGCCCACCCTCGCCCCAAAACATTGATGCAGCATTTTACTAAACTAGCTGCTAGTACAGCTGTTTATTATACATTATGAAAGTGTAATACTGATAGGTTAATTGTTACATTTTGAAAATGGCTCTTAACACCTTTCATTTCACAATACATGCTTGACATTTTAAAGGGGCAAATAACTTTTAAAATCTACCAAGGAGTAATATTCTCAATTTGGCATACTCTTGCAATTCTGGTTAGGTTATTGGATTCTGTAATTTTTGGCTGACGTATCGTGGTTGTGGACTGGAGCACCATTTGGTTGCTGCATTGTGGCATCTTCATTGTGAAGAATTGATTGCTATAATGCTGTAGAAATATTAAATGAAGATGTGTAGTTACTGAAATACAAACTCATTGCAAAGTAAACTTAACTAGAAATATAACTTCTTTGTAACCAGTTGAAATTTAATACATTTTTAGTTAGTTCGCCATCTTTAATCTTGTACAGTATGTTATTCACTATATACTGGTGAGATTAGGCGCTCTGATTGTGGCATAGGAATGGTATTCCACTTAAATTAAAATTATGCCAGGGAGGTGTAACCTGGGCTACAATCTGATAAGATTTCAGATTGAGTTGGAATTGGATTACTACATTAATTATTCCAGAGTTTCATTATTTACATTGTTCTGGAAAATACTGCAGAGTAAAACAACATCTTGGTCCAGATTTTGCAGCGAGCAGAAAACGAGCAGCACCAGGCGTTCACACACTTGCATTTGCCCACAGACTTTCTATGGGGTTTGGCATGGAACTTGCAGCGATCCGAAATCTAAAACAGCGCAACGCCCCCTACAGGGGATCTGGAACCTGGTGTGAAGAAGAAAAACAACGGTGTATCTCCTTAACAATTGTTGAGACACTCAGAGTCTGAACCAAGAAGTGTACATTAGAATAGTTCAATGCCAAATCATGTACGATAAGCAAAAAAGAAAGGGAAAGGAAGATGAAATTAAGAGACAAAGAAAAAGTTTTTTGTTTTAAATTAAAATCTCTAACAATAATTCAGATTTGAAGAAATGAGACTCCACATTTGTAAAAGTTAATTTTCAGGGCCAGAGAAGTTGTTTGGCAGTAATTGACACTTATCACGTAACATTCATCATGCTGTTAAAATTCATTTATATTTGAATGGACAAGCCCTAACATTTTCTGACATGTTTAGTGGGTACTTATGGTGCAAGTACCCCAACTTTATGCCCTACCACTTGTGTGAATGCTGAGTCTCTCAGGTGAGATACCAGTGTAGCGAAGCTTCTGGAGGAGCAGTGCGACTCAGAAAGCAACCTCCTGATTTCTGTTTTTAACTGTGTGTGCAGTTGGTAGAAGTTGCTGTCCAATTTACTCTTTAATAACAGTGAATGCCGATAGCCTCGCCATTATTTTTATTGCAAAATCTTGGCCCTTGTGTGCTCCGTTGACTGTGAACTTTGCTAATATAAATGTTTAACTTGCTGTTTTTACCTTTGTGCCATACAGGTTGTGTTTGTGAAGAAAGTTGCTCCATTTTCAACAATAGCAACTCATCAGTTCCACCATGAAAAGAAATTTGACATTTATATTGCTGATGGGAGGATTCATGGCCAGTTTAGGTATTTTGTGTTTTTATTTTAAAATATAAAGTGGTAACATCAACGTCAGCACTCCAGCAGTTCAAATTCTAGTCCAGTTTTGTCGCTATAAAATCCTTGTTTTGCTAACACAGGAAAATTGAGTGAGGAAGGCATTTTTCCATCTGCTAATCAAAATGGACTGAAAATTGAGCAGGTTCTCTTAATGGTGTACAATCCTTACTGCCCAATTTTATTCTATGCACAATACCCAGACAATCCAGTATGGCCAAGAATAGGAAAGTGTGCCCTGTGAATTTTTAGGCAAACACTGATACTCATAATTTAACATTATTGACCAGTCAGGTTTTTTTGTAACACGCTAATCATTTTTCCGATTAAAAATGATAATTTCTCTCCCAAGAACTGACCAATTCTTTGAAGACTTGTGACAAAAAATATTTGATCACGTTTTTTTAAATCAAGAGAATAAGACAAAAGGAGGTGTTAAAGGCAATCGTGGATTCTACTTCCACCATTGTTTCTGGTAAGGCAAGAACACTAAAATCTCCTAACTTGTCATTTTGGTGGTGATCATTACATTTGAGAGTGCGTAACTCCAATATTTAATTAAACTTAAAATACTTCAGGTTCAAGTATGCTTGATTTTATGACTAAGATTTTTAAGACTTTAGATGCAAGAAAAATACATTGCAACTTGTAGGCATTCCTCCCAGAATTAGGAAATCAGTGCAGGATCTCCTGGATGATGCAGGCCTTTTAAAGAAAAAAAAACTTGCCCAAATTCAGTGAATCTTGTACATTCTTGTGTTTGTGATGCCTTGTGTCTCAATGCGTAAATGATCGAATATACTTTACAGATTTACTGGTTTGAGAACTTTGTGCTAAATAAATCCCAAAGTTCCCTGCATGCTTTTTCAGGATCCATAGTAAAGAGTATATTTCCCGAGAAAATATTATGGAGTATGTGTGCAGTGCTTATTTTTCAAAATAAGAATGTTACTTTCCCTGCCCGCCTGCCCCCGGCCACACACCATCCCTTCTCTTCTGAAGGATTGATGCTGGGGTGTGATTCCACGACTGTCGACAGCCCTCTGCTAGCTCTCCCAACTCTTTTTATAAAAGCTGAAAATACACATCAGTCATGGGCCCAAGTTTGCCCCCACGCTCAGAATAGCGCAACTCTGTGAGCTGCGCCGACTTTTTAGAACTAAAACCGCGCCTAAAACTTATCCCAGTATTCTCCTCGCTGCTGGAACGTTGCAGGTCCTTGGCACAGCGCAAGCTGTGGGGGGTGGTGATGGGGGGCGGGGGGGGGGGCGTGTGGAGCCAGGTCCCGTCACTGAAAACAGTGCCGGGACCTCTGCACATGCGCGCTAGAGTGTGCGCGCATGTGCAGTACTTCCAGGCCGCCGAGGCTGCGTGGGACAGGCCCGAAGCACGCCGCCAATACCCCTGGCCGAATTGGCTCACTGGGGCGGCGAAGATCGGATTTTGGCCGCCCTCCTCTTTATCTTCACCTCCTACTCCGGCTCCCCCTCTCCCTTCAGGATCGCTGCCGCCTCCTCCCTCTCCCCCTCCCTCTCCTCCCTCCTCCTCCTCCCCCTCCCTCTCCAAAAAAATAGGAGCAACTCAACTTGAGCCCATATGTGTTACGATGAAAAGTAGACACCTAAAATTTCAGAACCTGTATTTTCCCTTTATGGATGCTGACTGATCCGCTATTTATTTGCAGCACTTCCTGTTTGTATTTCAGATTTGCAGTTGTTCCCTTTTTTGTTGGCTATTTTTATGCTTGAGCTTAGATAGTCTAGCTAGCTGATTTTTACTGTTGCCACTCAACCCCACCCTGTCCTCCCAGTATCTACACTGTGCACTTTCTAGTAAGCATCACTGGCTGGCAACAAGCAGCTCAAATTCTGGGTAATTTGTTTCACTTTCTGGGCTGTCTGTGATGCCATGTATACTGTGCTTATTAGCCACCCAGCTGAGATCAGTTTATTCTGCTTAGCTTTATTTAATAAGGATATAAAATTGGTTACATCTGTATTGCTACTGTACAGTTCTTTTCCATAATGCTGAAGTTGTATATACGTTTTAGGAAACGGGTAATACTGTAATTATATTCTGAACACATTTTCAGTTATAATAGCTTGATTCTAACTTTATCTGTATAATTCCAATAGGAAACTTCTGCAACATGACTGTCCAGTATGTGTTGAGTCAAGACCATTTAATACTTTTGAGGACCTAGAGCATCACATGAGGAAGCAGCATGAGATGTTCAGCTGTAAGCTCTGTGTAAGACACCTCCAGGTAAGTTACCTGATTCTGGTTTTGAGATGTTAGTTATCTAGTGATGTCTGTCAGTTATGAGAGTCTGTCTGTCTCTTTCATCTCTTTTTATGTATATTATATTTTATTCACTTAAAACACAAAATACAGAGAGGCTGAAATTGGGTGCATTTGCGCCTCCTGTTACACAGGATGCAAATGACTTTGCGACCGACTTTTGCTAAATTCGGAGGGAGTTTAGGGGCAGTGCTATGGCGTTGTGTCCCGGTCTCCCACGCCCGGACATTGTAACATCTTCGCCGTGCGCATCGCCCCGTTTGCGCCCTGGCCCCTAAATTGGGTTTTGCCCCTGATGCTGTGCAGGGCGATAACAGCTTCAGGGGACACATACCGGGTGGCTGGCTGTTACCAGTGCCAAGTTTAAAGGGGGGTGGGCAGCTGCTGTGGAAAAAAAAAGTAGCGTTTTCATTGCCGCTCCGGTTGCAGTGTGTTGGCGGGGTCGGGGCTGTGATCGCTCAACCCGGCACTCTGCTTGAGTGCCGGGCTAATTGTGAAGCATTCCCTGGTGGTCCAGGTAGGTGGAGAGTATGCAGCTTGGACCCTTCCCTTTAATTGAGGGCAGAGCCCCTCGTATGCGCCAGCGTTCCACGGCCCAGCGCGTAGCGCTGCTGATGCATGTGCCCCGTTGCCGTCCATGGAAGGAAGTGGAGCACGAAATCAAGTGCTCCACTTCCTTCCGGGGTCAGTAACCCGAATTTAGCGAGCGAGGCGGGACTTCCGTGCCTGATGCAAAATGTCCTGCCTCCCGGACATTACCACCCCCAAACGGGACGATCATGAATTTCCAACCCATAGTTTTTAAAGTTAACTCTTGGACTGCTGGCAGGTCTGGGAAATTTCCACTTTCATACGGCAATGTTATAACAATTTTTTCAGTAATAAAGCTACTCAAGTGTCGGTCACAGCTTTAGTAGTGTCTTATTATCCAAATTTGCAAAACTAGATGTTTTTTTTCTATACAGTTATACTAATTCTGTCTTAAAACTTTGCTTATCTGTGCTCATCTTCCTTCTGATTCCCACAGTTCAATTTGAATATGAAAAAGTTTCAAAAATTTGTCTCGAGGTGAAAACTAGCTCGAAAGGCTTTATTTTCAGTCATCAAAAGTATAATTGCATTACAGCTGTATTAACTAATCAGGTTATGTTTCACAATCGAGCAACATGCTGAAATATACTCACAATGTTTTTATTTTTTAAATTGTCAAATCACAGTTTTCTTAATTGACATTTTTTAACAAGAAAAGTTATACATAGCTTTGATTGACTTTGTTGTGTTAGTAGCTTTCTTAAATGTTTTTTTCATCTTTATTGGCCTGATATTCAGTGATCAGTTGTAGATGTAGTTTTTGGCTTGTGCTGCAAATAAATTCTTACTGGAGTATAGAATTTATTATGGCACTTTCTTCACAAATGTTAAAATTAAACCATTTCCGAGTAAATCTGTGAAGTTGGAGAAATTACTTGGATATGTGTGGAAGAGTTCTGGCTCGGTAAGGAATCTCCCGACATAAGAACATAAGAAATAGGAGCAGGAGAAGGCCATACGGCCCCTCGAGTCTGCTCCGTCATTTAATACGATCATGGCTGATCCAGTCATGGACTCAGGTCCACTTCCCTGCCCGCTCTCCATAACCCCTGATTCCATTATCTTTTAAGAAACTGTATTTCTGTCTTAAATTTATTCAATGTCCCAGTTTCCACAGCTCTCTGAGGCAGTGAATTCCACAGATCCACAACCCTCAGAGAAGAAATTTCTCCTCATCTCAGTTTTAAATGGGCGGTCCCTTGTTCTAAGATTATGCCCTCTAGTTCTAGTCTCCCCCATCAGTGGCAACATCCTCTCTGCATCCATCTTGTCAAGCCCCCTCATAATCTTACATGTTTCGATAAGATTACCGCTCATTCTTCTGCATTCCAATGAGTAGAAGCCCAACCTACTCAACCTTTCCTCATAAGTCAATCCCCTCATCTCTGGAATCAACCTTGTGAACCTTCTCTGAACTGCCTCCAAAGCAAGTATATCCTTTCGTAATTATGGAAACCAAAACTGCACGCAGTATTCCAGGTGTGGCCTCACCAATGCCCTATACAACTATAGCAAGACTTCCCTGCTTTTATACTCCATCCACTTTGCAATAAAGGCCAAGATTTCATTGGCCTTCCTGATCACTTGCTGTACCTGCATACTATCCTTTTGTGTTTCATGCACCAGGACCTCCAGGTCCTGCTGTACTGCAGCACTTTACAATCTTTCTCCATTTAAATAATAACTTGCTCATTGATTTTTTTCTGCCAAAGTGCATGACCTCACACTTTCCAACATTGTACGCCAAGTGCCAAATTACTTAGCCTGTCTATGTCCTTTTGCAGATTTTGTGTGTCCTCCTCACACATTGCTTTTCCTCCCATCTTTGTATCATCGGCAAATTTGGCTACGTTACACTCAGTCCCTTCTTCCAAGTCATTAATATAGATTGTAAATAGTTGGGGTCCCAGCACTGATCCCTGTGACACCCCACTGGTTACTGATTGCCAACCCGGGAGTGAACCATTTATCCCTACTCTCTGTTCTGTTAGTTAGCTAATCCTCTATCCATGCTAATATACCCAACCCCGTGAACTTTTATCTTGTGCAGTAACCTTTTATGTGGCACCTTGTCAAATGCCTTCTGAAAGTCCAAATACACTACATCCACTGGTTCCCCTTTATCCACCCTGTTCGTTACATCCTCAAAGAATTCTAGCAAATTTGTCAAACATGACTTCCCCTTCATAAAGCCATGCTGACTCTGCCTGACCGAATTTTGCTTTTCCAAATGTCCTGCTACTGCTTCTTTAATAATGGACTCCCAACATCTTCCCAACCACAGATGTTAGGCTAACTGGTCTATAGTTTCTTGCTTTTTGTCTGCCTCTTCACTTTATTACCCAAACAAAATACTGCAGATGCTGGAATCTGAAATAAAAACAGAAATGCTGGAAATACTCAGCAGGTCAGGCAGCATCTGTGGAGAGAGAAACAGTTAATGTTTCAGGTCGATGACTCTTCGTCAGATTATTACTGTTTGGTTGTACACGATTATTACAACAGCTCACTGAATAGAGTAAAGGCCTTTACTTGGGTTGCCTCAATGTTAAACAAATTAGACTACTGCAATTAAACTGTAAAAGTGAATTTTTTTTTCCTTGTCAGATTTTTACCTATGAACGCAAATGGTACAGTCGGAAGGATCTTGCACGCCATCGAATACATGGTGACCCAGACGATACCTCACATCGTGGGCATCCTTTGTGCAAATTCTGTGATGACCGTTATTTGGATAATGATGAATTGCTAAAACATTTAAGAAGGGACCACTATTTCTGTCATTTCTGTGATTCAGATGGTGCTCAGGAATATTATAGGTGAGTAGGGAAAAGCTGTCTGGTTTTAGATGCTGTTCAATAACTACATATCAGAGGGTGACATTATGGCAGTTTAAAAACAAAGGCGCTGACAAAGCAACTTTACTGTAAATTGTGGAGGCAACAGTGGACTCTGGTGCAGTAGCTTAATACACTTTACCTTTTGAGATCTGGGCTAAACGCCAGTGCAGACTAAAGGGCTGTAATAAAACAAATTTGGATAGTTTTCATCCTGTTAATAGTGGATAGGCATTCACAGAGTAAAACTACCTGTAGTTCGGCAACCTAATTCAAAAACCACAAGGATGACTAGTGAGAAATAGAAATGTCATATTGGTAGAATATCGGGTGCTCATCCAAAGTTGCTGCTGAGCTGTGCAGAAGGATTTTACCCAGAATTGAATGTGTTTGATAACACTGGGTGCAGAAAGTTTTTAAAAAGTCCACTGATATCCTTCATGTTAAAGCCTAAGTTTACCAGGACATTGTAATCAAAAAGTAACCGCATCATGGCTATTACCATATATACTCGCGTATCCTACGATCTCACGTATCATGCGACCCCTAAATTTTCGTCCCCAAAACATGATTTTATCATGTATCTCATGTATCATGTGAGTCACTTTTTTGAGATACCAGATGCCACTAGGCTAGGCTTTCAAACAAGTTTAACAAGTACCCAACATGTAACAAGTACCCTAACACATAACAACGATCGAATACAGACCTTAACAACCGAATCATGAAACATCGAGTGGATTCTGTTGTGAAAGCTGTTCGCGAATCGAACACCGATAGAGCAATCATTCCAGCTGGCTTGACTAGCGTCGTTCAGCCACACCCTCTACTGTGTTTGCGGGTAAAAGAAGCATGGGCTGAGATAGATGGAGCCTCTAATAATGCAGCAAACTTCAGAGGGAGTTGTGGGTGGCGATCTCTAGACCACAGCAAAGATACAGTACAAGTGACAATAGAGGCTGCAATCCAGCCCAGGAGATACCTGCCGAGATTCAGCGTGGATACGGTCTGCTTAACAGCCTAACAGCCTAATCTTGGCCAGCACTTCACACCCGCAAATTTTGTATCTCGCGTATCATGCGACCCCTCAAATTTAGGTTACAATTTAGGTCTTCAAGAGTCGCATGATACGCGAGTATATACGGTAGATCTTTTGCGTTCCTTCACTTGTAGCAGACCCAATATCCTACTCTACTATTTACAATCTATATTAATGACTTGGATGAAGGGACCGAGTGTAATGTAGCCAAGTTTGCTGCTGATGGGTGGGAAAGCAAATTGTGAGGAGGACACAAAAAAATCTGCAAAGGGTATAGACAGGCTAAGTGAGTGGGGAAAAAAATTGGCAGGTGGGGTATAATGTGGGAAAATGTGAGGTTATCCACTTCGGCAGAAAAATAGAAAAAGCAAATTATAATTTAAATGGAGAAAAATTGCAACGTGCTGCAGTACAGAGGGACCTGGGGGTCCTTGTGCATGAAACACAAAAAGTTAGTATGCAAGTACAGCAAGTGATCAGGAAGGCAAATGGAATGTTGGCCTTTATTGCAAGAGTATAAAAGCAGAGAAGTCTTGCTACAACTGTACAGGGTATTGGTGAGACCTGGAGTACTGCGTACAGTTTTGGTCTCCGTATTTAAGAAGTGATATACTTGCATTGGAGGCTATTCAGAGAAGGTTCACTAGGTTGATTCCAGAGATGAGGGGGTTGACTTATGAAAATAGATTGAGTAGGTTGGGCCTATATTCATTGGAGTTCAGAAGAATGAGAGTGGATCTTATCAAAACATATAAGATAATGAGGGGGCTCGACAAGGTGGATGCAGAGAGGATAGTTCCACTTATAGGGGAAACTAAGACTAGGGAACATAGTCTCAGAATAATGGGCCGCCCATTTAAAACTGAGATGAGGAGGAATTTCTTCTGAGGGTTGTAAATCTGTGGAATTCTCTGCCCCAGAGAACCGTGGAGGCTGAGTTATTGATTATATTTAAGGCGGAGATAGACAGATTTTTGAGCGATAAGGGAATAAAGGGTTATGGGGAGTGGGCAGGGAGTGGAGCTGAGTCCATTATCAGATCAGCCATGATCTTATTAAATGGTGGAGCAGGCTCGAGGGGCCAAATGGCCTGCTCCTGCTCCTATGTCTTGGATTCTTGTGTTCTACTTCAAACCTTACAATTACAAATTTTAACTTTTTTTTTCTCATTTTCTCCCCTTTTTTCCTGAAAGCACCTTACTGTAAATTGTGGAGCCAACAGCGATGCAATAGCTTAATACACTTTACCTTTTGAGATCTGGGTTAATTCAAGTGTAAACCTAGATATTGAATGTTGTGGGGACATCGCAACTGAACTCAATATTGTCTTTCCTTCATGCACTTTCCAACAGGGGTCTCTGGTTAGTGGCAGGAACCCTGGCTAGGTTTTTTTCATTCCTTCTCCCCATGTTCCACTGTCATCATGCTGAGTAAAACTGGGACTTTTCTGATCTGTATGACTTTGTTGTACACTAAACGGTATTTACCAATTGAGCTATCGGCGGGGGGGGGGGGGGGGAGAAAAAATTGCTAAAATGTATTACTTGTGTTTTATTGCAGCGATTATGATTATCTCCGCGATCATTTCCGTGAGAAGCACTATCTGTGTGAGGAAGGCCGTTGTAGTACTGAGCAGTTTACTCATGCTTTTCGCTCGGAAATTGATTACAAAGCGCATAAAGCTGCCTATCACAGCAAAAGCAGAGCAGAGGCCCGACAGAACAGACAGATCGACCTGCAGTTTAATTATGCTCCTCGGCACCAAAGGCGGAATGAAGGTACTAATTTTGCAATAGCTGACTTCAGTATAAGCTGCACCTTGTGCTTTAATGCTTTCGTATAAGATGAAATTCTAATGATAGATGCGTAACGTGTAAGAATGGTGGTGCAGCTTTTACTCTCTCAGCAGTGCAGTTTATAGTCTGATGTTTGGAAAGAGCTGAGTCATCTCAACTTTCATGGCTGCTTCAGAAACTTAATTGCTTTATCTAACGTTATTTATCATTGAAAAAAGAGCTGAAGAATCCCAGAAATTCACAAAATTGGCGACATTTTGGTGCAAATGGAGGCATTTGGCCAATGTGTCTGTGCTGATGCTCGATTCACCACTGGAAACATCTCTTCTAATCCCATTTTTCTGCTCTTTCCAATCAGTATCTTTCAGTGTTCATCTAATTTCCTCTCGAATGGCATTGACTGACTTTTTAATAGCCATTTGTGGTCGTGTTTCATATCCTGGTAACCATTGTGTGAAAACATTCCTTCTAATCTTCCCGTTTATGCTTCCAGTACTAATCCTGTGTTTACGCCCCTTTGTTGCCAATTCATCAACCACTAGAAATAATTGTTCACTGCTCTCTCTGGACCCTTTCAGAATTTATATCAGTTAGCTCCCCACTTAACCTTCTCTCCTCCATTTAATGCAACTCTAGTTTTATTGAGTGTCTCATGATTATGTCCTTTCATTCCTGGTTATTGTCCAAGTGAATCTACATTACTTCTTTCCGTGCTCCAGTGATCTTCCTGTAATGGAGTGCCAAAAAGAGTACAAAGTACTCCAACTGCAGCTTACACAGTGCCTTGTATAGATTTATCATTTACCTCATGGATTTATATTCAGTACCCATTTATAGGATCCAGAATTGCACATTGCTGCTTTTTCCACTTACAATCCTGCATTCTACAGATCAAATCCTGCCCTTTGTTGTACAGATTGGACCTCTCTGGTCCGGAAACATCGGCATTAGTTGGGGCTGAAGGAGAGTTTTTTTTTTTTTTTTTTGATTGGCTGGAGCGGCTGTCAGTCAGTGAGTGTGCAGGGAATGGTTGGAGCGGCTTTCAATGTGCTCGGGTGCTGAGGGAGCCGCCCACAGTCTGCCTGCACACGGGAGCCCGGGCTCTGTCGACAGGTACCGATAAGTGTGACTTCCCGTGCTTTGGAAAATTCTCTGTTCCGGCACCGGTTAGGTCCTGACGGTGCTAGACCAGAGCGGTCCAACCTGTAGCTGTCTCCAGTTGCACCCCATTGTTTGGATCATGTAATTGTGGAGCATTGTATGAAATCTACAGGTCTCTTCTGAACAGTTCCTCTGATCATCTATCGCTTTCCTGATGAGTGATCCAATATGGGCCCAGAAATTGTTGGGAAAATAAAGACAAATTCACAGGCCCTGCCATTGTTGGTGTGTAAAAAAATCAGGTGGAGAGGAGAGGCACAATGAGCTCCCATTCTCCACAAATTGCTGGACGATTTACGCCACTCCATCATTAGCCTCACCAAAACCGAATAAATTACCATCTCACCGTGAGCCTCCCAATTGTGTGTTGTGAACTTGCTGGATTTGCACCATTAATACAAATGAATCTCATTGCTGCCATTTAGGGCTGGTAATTCATGTCATAAGGACCCTGCCAATAACGTGATTTAAGGTCCTGACATGCCACTCAACCTTGGAGGCCCAGAAAGGGAACAATGAAACTGGAGTATCACTCCCACAGGCAGTAAATTGTTCCTAGTTTTTTATAATGTAGTGTTTTTTTTCTTGCTTTTTCTATGTCTTTTCTTCCCTCTCTCAATCCAATCTTTTCCCCTGTATTTCTTAATCTGTATCTAATTTTGCTCTAGTTCACCCTATTTCCTTCTGTCATTACACTCTTTCTTTATCCTTAAATTTCATTGGTTAAGGAGGTAGATCTTTGAATCTGATCATGAGATCCCAGATATCCCGTTGATGTCGCTGCGCCATTATCACTTGGCATTTCTAGTAGTTTGTACTGCAAAAATAATACGACCTGCAGGGTAAGGTCTTAATTCATGGCGTTCGCTGCGAAATGCCCCACTCCAACAGTCTTTGGGCCATTAGTTTTATGCAACAGTTTAGTTTGACCTGAAGTAATTTTTTTTTTTGTTCAAGTAATAGAATAACACTTTGTTTGAAATAATGTATCTTTTTAGGATTTTGCCTTTTGTGTAAGAATGTTATATACATTTGTAAAGCAAATTACTTCTCGCTTTTCATTGCAGGTACGGTGAGTGGAGAGGATTATGAAGAAGTGGAAAGATTTAATAGACGAGGAGGCCAGAGCCGAGGAGGACAAAACCGTCGAGGAAGATGGAAATATAATAGGTAACGTGATGTAGAATAACTAGAAAGCATTTGTGATTTTAAAATCTCATCTTTTATGAAGATCTCAGTAACCACATAAGTTATTGCTCCCATTTTGAACAGCTTAGTATAGCCCTGAGTGCCTTCAGTGTCTTTGGGTCATTAAGACCTTTATGCTTCTGTGTGTGGGATTATTTGTTTACTTCCAATTTTCTATTTATATCGCAGTGAGGTTAGTATAGGAGTGCAGCCTTTAGTCACTTGTTCTTTTGTTGCTGATTACAAAATGCATGGCCAATTCTTCTGATTTTGCGCCAATCTTGCAATACTTGGCCATCTGTTTTTCAAATATCATACCTGGCATGCTGTGACTTTTGCATGCCATCATTCCCATCTCATTCTGACAATTATGTAGCTGCTCAATTTCCTGGGAGAGGGAAATAAACCCTAGAGTTAAGAAAAAAACCTCTGGTAAATTCTTCTCCAATCCCCAAAAGTACTCAAGCAAGCTCCAAGAGGCCACTGTGACTAGGTGACACAACTCTCGGTGATCCATTGACCTTCAAGATAGAGATGCTCTCTGTTCCTATGATATGTTAGCTACTCTCAGGAACTCGTCCAGCTCTGCTTTGAATACAATAAGCAAACGAAAATGTTGAACGGGAAAAGACCAATGGGATCATCTAGCCTGTCCCACACAGACACTCCCTACCCACCCAGAGCCATGTAATCTCCTGGGAGAGGTGAACACATTAAAAACACGGGCAAATTAGGGTGGAATATCGAAAGAATTCTTCTTCGCCCCTTTACACAATCAAACCTAGTCCAGGAGACCACATGACCATGACTTGTATTACAGGGTATGATGTGATCTCTGCCCCAGCCAGAAATAGGTATGTAGTGTATCAGCGTTCACCGCACAAGCCAGCAACCTGTTCCAAAGAACAGCTATTCACTGGAAAACCAGGCACCAACTATCATCCAATCTAGTTCTGCCCTTACATAACCTGTCAGTGTGACCCCCCCCCCCTAGTCCTCCCTAATCTATTCAGTTGAAATAATTTGTAAACACAAGTTAGTCCCTTCATTATTTTATAAACCGTGATAACATTTCCCCCATGTTTGTGCTTCTCTAAAGTATATAGATCCAGCTCTTTGAGCCTATCTGGGTAGCTAAATTGTTTTCAACTGGGAATCAGTCTAGTGGCTTTCCTCTCCACTGTTTCCAAAGGCTCAATATCCCCCACCATATGAGGGGACCAAAACTGGACACTATATTCTAAATGAGGCCTAGAAAAGGTTTTGTACAAGGACAAAATGGTATGTTTTATTTGGAGTGAATTGTCCTGGTAATTTAACCTGGTACCCTGTTTGCTGTGAACCTATATCGAAAGCATTGGGAGTGATGCATTATAACACCCCCACCGATCTTTTTCCTTCACCACTGATTTCATTTCTGCTCCCTGTAGTGTGTATGTATATTTAAATCAGGTAATCATCTAAATCAGCCAAAAAACACCGGATTTTCCAGTTCTATCGGTCAACTACAAAATTGCCACTTGCAGTGTGTATTTTGGGCAGAAATGGATGTTAACTCAATAGTTGACTGCTTCAATAAATAAGCTTGAGTAAGTGATACAAATCGATGAAGTGTAGACTGATTAATTTTTAATTTATCCAGTTATTGTTTGATAGTGTTCAATGTCTCGCCACAGATCTTTAACTTCTGGTTCTGAATCCTCATCAACTGGTTCAATTGTCCCCACTCTCCCAGAACAGCTGTGGCTTCCTTCACTCTACGGATGCTCCTCACCTCCAGATTCCCATTTATCTCACTTCCCATGCCGATTGTTCCTCTCGGCGGTCCAAATGCTTGTGGTCCTCTCCATCACAGCGGATGGTATCTCAGCTGCCAGACACCATGAGTGAGGTCCTTGCCGGGTGTAACCTTTAAAGGTTCTTGGACTAGACACCAATGGGCAGCAGTATGTTTGAGCAATAGATCAAGATTTATTAAGCTTACAGCGTAATATACTTATCAACGGGCGATAGTTCAACGAGTAGTTCGCAGCCCTTGGTCTCTGGAACCTCTCGGACACAGGTGATGTCGTCTTCAGTCTGATCTTTGTCCTCGCAGCAATCTCTGTGTAAAGCTATTCCTTGAGCATTTGGCCAGTGTCTATATATGATCTTTAACAAAATCACCTTTTTTAATTGGTTCTAATGGTCAAAATGTCACTGTCACTCAGACCAAAGGTAGCGTCTTGGCTACGCCCGCTTCCAGTAATTTTCCAAAAACCGTACTCTGTCTATGTTACCTCGTTTACAAATTCTTTCACCTCATTGGAATCCGCTTTATCTCTCTTACTCCTAACAAGCAATACACGGTCTGCTACCAAGGGGCCCATTTCAATGCTGTCTCCCTAGTTTTGATGGTGTCCAGACTATCTCACTTTACTCTATCAGATGGGTACCTTAACTCTCATGATCTGCCTTATGTTATGTTTCTTTATACCAACTATCCTTCACATATCTTTGTAATTAGTTTTGTTTTACAAACTATTATCTATTTTGCATTATAACAATTTGACCTTCACTAGCAGCCTGTGGCTGCTTGTTATCTGAGCTTAGTCACACACTGCAATACCCGTGCAGCAGAGCTGGGCTCCAGTTGTCTTGGAATACCCTTGTCACTGGGCCAAGACCTAGCTCTGTCAAGCCTGTGTGGTGGCTGGTGTGCAACGGTCACCACACGTTAAAAAAAATTCACGCACAGGCATCTTCCACCCTTCAAGATGTAGTTCGGAACCTGGAATATTAGGTCCTTCATTGAAACACCTGTGAACTCATCCTTTTTGGCGTGGAAGCAAGTTATCCTCGTTTCGAGGGACTGCCTATGATGGAGTTTAGTCAAAACTGCTTTTGACTGCCTTTGCATACATTCGAACAATCTCTAACATTTCCATGTCAGCAGGAAATCATGGGTAAGATTAGTTGGTCAATGACTACTATTGAATCTATACATGTATGATTTCCATCTACTACGAACCTCTAATACCAGTCTTTCGTACACGGGCCTGTGCAATGCTCCCGCTACAAAGTATAGGTGTATGAATGTCCGGTGAGAACACTGGGATATTCCCACACTCAACTACCCACTCTCGGCTCAGGCATCACTCGCTACTTGGTGGCCGTAGCATTTCCCTTTAAACCGTCCAATGTGCCCGCTGTAAATGGCGGGGACTGTAACTCGCAGCTTTGCATTCTTATTTATTGTCAACTGGGTGGTCCTTCCCAAGGTAAGGGTTGAAATAAGGTTGGTAATCAGAAATGGAAGGTATCGTTTCTGTGCCACTCTCATTCATGTATGCCCACTGGGGCATTAATTCAACCTACTATATGTTTGGGCAAACCAGTAGTAAACAGTTTTGAAGGGATACTGCTCTGAGGTGTGGGGAGGTGAAGCCATTCAAGTCTCGTTTCAGTGAAAAAAAACAGAAGGTGCGGGGGCGTGGAAATCTCAGTTCCTTGAAAAATACTTGGGAAGATGAGAACCAGATGCCTTTGCAAGAGATGAAAATTGAGTATACCAACTGTCTCAAAGGGGATAGATCAAGTCAGAACCACGAGGGTGATGTGCAAAATGCTAAGTAGTTGAATTGTTCCCCTTGAAATGCAAATGTGTTTTAAAACCCAGATGAAGAGGCTGGCTGTCACAATTCCTATTTTGGTATACTTACTACATCTGCTTTGTAACTGAATGCTTTGGCTTCTAGAGAGGAAGAAGATCGGGATGTTGCTGCTGCTGTTCGAGCATCTATAGCAGCACGAAGACAAGAGGAAAAGAAGCAGGTTGCTTCAAAAGAAGAAACTGATAATGGAAAAAATAACCAGGGTGAAAAGGAGATGGACGATGCATGCAATGCTAAGAATGTGGCTAGAACATCTAGTGAAACTACAAGTTTGTATTGACTCTACTCTTTAATGTAAAACATAGGCAGAAACAAGATGCATACTTGTTTTTAGTTTTGAGCAAGCAGTACCATGTACAGATTTTACTGCTGCTAGTGAGCCTGACAGTTATTACTAACAACAGGGGACTTCTGAAAGAAGGAATTCTGACTTCAATAATGACAGGGTCTCAAATCAACAGGATTTTATGGGAAGAAAGTCACGACTGACAAATCTGATGGAACTCTTTAAAGAAATAATAGTCTTCGTGGGCAGGGAACCTCATGAATGTTAGATTTAGATTTTATGAAAGACTTTGATTGTGTACTACATGTGAGGTTAGAAGGCATGGAACAATATGAGGACTTCTGAAGTAGGTTAGAAAGTGATTAACTTGTGGAACATCAAGGGTAACTTTTTATGAAACTACATTGGCATGGAAGATGTCATCTCTGGAATCAATGCTTGGTCATTGTTTAGTGTGCCAAAATGGTTTGGAGGTGGGAACAGGTGTAAGTTTGCTGATACGAATCTGGTTGGTGAAGTTACAAATAAAATGGAAGAAGGGGACAAAATACTTGGGGATTTTGATAGATAAAGAAGTTAGCTAGCAACTGGCAGGAAGATTGGGGAAAGGAAATAGATAGTTGGAATGTAAGCTTTAAAAAAACAAGGAGATGGGTACTTGCGGAAAACTGACTGATCCAATCAGTACGATGCAACAGCAGTCAAGAAAACGAATCATATCTTGGGCTGTATTGTCAAGAGTATATAAGCTCCAGAAGTGATGAGCTTGTATAAAATCGCCTGAAGTTCTCTGGTTGGCATACCACAATGGATGCATCCTGGGATTGACGGGGAACTAAATTGAATTAGACACCTGAGCTACAAAGAGAAGCAACAGAAATGTGGGAAAGTCAGCTGGACCACTGTGTTTTTTGCATGTGTTGCTATACAGTGGGGGGAGGGGAGGGAAGGGGGAGAAAGAGTTGTGTTCAGTGCAGCAGAGTGGCTGTGTGATCCAATGGAGATGGTCTGCAGCAGGGTGCCCTGGAGCTGAAATCTTAGACTTTTTCCGAAGGACAGGAGAAATTGGGTTTCTAGTTCTTCACAATACATTTCCCTTCAAACTCATGTTCATTGGTTTAATTGTTGTCTTCAACTAACCGCTTGTCTTCCCCCCCACCCTTCCTATAATAGTAGTCCAGTGGTTTACTGTATAGGGGCTCATCTGCAAATATTGAAATATTTCTGGACAGATCCCGTGTCATAAACTTGCAAAAGAATATTGGCTACCCAAAGGAAAAACTGTTCATTACATAGTAAATAGTAACATAAATGACTGGGTACTAATAAGGTGCTAGCTGGTCAACAATTGAGAAATCTGGTCAGATGGACAAATTTCAACTGGTGTGAAGAATGAGATGGGGTTTATGCCAATGTATTGTGTTTTTTGGTTACTTGCTATTTAAAGTGATTGGCATAATACTAATAGCACTCCTGGGGTGGGAAAAGAGAAGTCTGGCTTCATCTATAGATTTGTCATTCCTTACATTTAGTGGCAGTATTGCACACTCTCAGATTAGGCATATTCGATGGTGGAATAATTTTTTCCCCAAGAAACATTGGCCTGGAAATTCCGGCCTCCCGGGTCCGTACTGAGTGTCTACGGACCCGGGAAGGCATCGCAAAAGCCGGTTTTCAGCACACAATGCGCATGCGCTGAAAACCGGCTTTTCTGATCTGTCAAGTTGGAGCTTGACAGATCCAACACACATCAGGAGCGAGGACGCTTGCAAGGGCAAGATTGCGGGATTTACCCATTTGTCCAGCATACGTCCTCAAAACTCTTGCGTCTGATAAATGCAGGCGCATAACCTACTTTTACAGGCGTAAGAGTTTTAAAACATAGAAAAATATAATTAAATTAAATTTTAAAAACCCTGCCCACTACATTAAATTTATATTAAACCATAATTTTAAAAACTCGGAAAATGTTGTTTTCTCAAGATATTTATTAACTTTAATTTCAATTAATTTTAATTGAGGTGTTTTTTATTTTTTTATTGTATTTAATTAGTGTTTGCTATTTTTCTCATTAATAGCAACGAGAACTCGTAACTACGAAGTTCTCATTGCTATTAATGAGAAAGCTGTGGAATACTGTACCTCATTGGCTGAGCAGTCACATGTGACTGCATCTTCTGCGTGGGAACTTGGAGGACTGGAGCGTGTTTCGCAGCATGGGAAGAGAAGGCATCCCCACCGGAATCCGGGGTCACGAGGTAAATTCGTAGAAATTTTTCAGGTCAGAGGCATCTGCCCCCCGGGAAGCCTCCGACCACATGGGCCAAAGTCTATTTTCATATCACGTGGACCTACAATTAAATAAATTGTGGAAACCTGTGCAGATGGATTTATAAATAAAATGGACTGACATTAGGGGCCCAAGTTTCCACATGATTTGCGCCTGATTTTTAGGAGCAACTGGTGGAGAACGGACTATCTTAGAAATCGCAATTCTCCACATTTTCTTTTCTGCAGTTCTAGTCAGTTAGAACAATTCTACTTTGGAACAGAATTTTTTCTTCAAAAGGGGGCGTGTCCGGCCACTGACGCCTGATTTGAAAGTTTCCACAGTGAAAACGTACTCCAAACTAACTTAGAATGGAGCAAGTGAAGATTTTTGTAGAACTGAAAAAACCTGTTCTACACATTAAAAAATCAGGCGCAGGTCACAGAACGAGGTGGGGGGGGGAGAAGGGAAGTCATTAAATTCTATAATAAATCCTTATTTATACTTATACAAATATTATACAAATAAATCCAACATGAATAAAAATTTATAAGTAAAGAAAAGATTAAATAAACCATCTTCCTACCTGTCTGAAAGTGCTTCAGGCAGGGAGAATGCTGCAGGCGTTCGTTCCCGCGGGGGGGGGGGGGGGGGAATTAAACAGCCGCTTCGTTCCCGCGGGGGGGGGGGGGGGGAGGGGAGGGGGGGAATTAAACAGCCGTTTCGTTCCCGCGGGGGGGGGGGGGGAATTAAACAGCCGTTTCGTTCCCGCGGGGGATGGGGGAAGGAGACAGTGAGAAGGCTGCAAGTGCTAATGTGCTTTTATTAAAAAAATGTTCAAAAATTAAACAGCTACAAAGAACTACAAAAATGGGCGAGTGCCAATGTTTTTTTCACACTGAGCATGCGCGAACGCTCCAACGCGCACGCGCAGCGTTGCCGGCAGGAAAAAAAACTAATTTAAAATATACCCGCCCCCTCCCACTTACAAAATCGAGTGTAGGCTCCGCCCCCCTGGGCGCCGCGCCAGGCAGATAAGGAGCTGCAGAACGCTCCAGAATTGCGAGTTTTTTTAAGCGCAAAAAACGGGCGCCCAGCTCGGAGGGGCGCCTGTTTTTTATCCTGTGGAAACTTGGGCCCTAGGTGTTGCAGGATTGCTTTTACATGTCCAAGATTTGAATGTAAATGGAAGAATTGCCCTCTGATAGCTGTATAGTTCCTGGGTACAGTGAGTTTGCACAGTCTCCATATGTTTTCTGGTGAACGTGTGTCCATTTCACAGAATTGCCTATGATTTGACACACAGTCTTACTGTGGCTGTAATCGGTTGTTCCAGAAAGTGCTCACTGTAGCTGGATACATTATTGCAACATTGTGGAGGAAGTTAGACTTTGCTTCTGAAGTATTCTATACCTGACTTAGAATAAAATGTGGAACTAGGTACAGGAAAGTAAATGTTTTATTTCACCTGCTTTGAACTTCCCCACCTTGATGAGAAGTGCATTTATTTAAAGTAACCTGACTTTATAGTATTAAATAACATTATATAATCTTACCTGTGCGCAAAAACACGACTCATGAAACTGCTGAAAAGTATGACCAAGTGGCTTTTTCTTGAGTTTCAATCATTGTTGGATTTATTCCAAATAAAGGTTACTGTGTAACTGTCCAGGTGTGTGAATAAATTAAATTTCATTTGCCTTTATTTAAAGGTACCAAAGAGGCTGCTAAAGGTCCTTCAAAGCAAGAGAATTTCCAAGTACTGAGTACAACTGCTCCACCTAACCCAAGGTATAGAACTGAAGTTTTTCTGTACTTTGCAAAATTCACTTTTCTGATGGTGGTATATAATTCAAATTGTATCTTAGAAGATTCTCATAAAGATTTATTCAGATTTACATTTGTTCAAGTTAGATATTTAAATGCAGGTTTTTCAGTAACTATTTTGCTATAGCTTAGCAACAATGAGCCATGTGAGTTGTTTAGGCATATTGGGCCCAAGTATCGAGCCGCGCCTAGAACGGCGCAGTCCCGACCTGGACGGCCGTTTTTCGTGCCACAAAGTGCGCCTAAAAAAATCTTCCAGATTCTCCGGCTCCCTGCAGGTCGTTTGCAGCTCGGCGCAGCGCAGCACGAGCTGTAGGAGGCAGAGCCAGGTCCCTGTGCTGAAAACAGTGCCGGGACCTCTGCACATGCGCGCTACAGTGGGCACGCATGTGCAGTAGCTCCATGCGCCCAAAACTGTGTGGGAGGGCCCGAAGCACGCAGCCCCTAGCCTTGGCCGAATGGCCTCACTGGGGCTGGGTGAATAAGGCTCCTCCCACGGCCAGCTCCTGCTTTAGAAACATAGAAACATAGAAAATAGGTGCAGGAGCAGGCCATTCAGCCCTTCTAGCCTGCACCGCCATTCAATGAGTTCATGGCTGAACATGAAACTTCAGTACCCCCTTCCTGCTTTCTCGCCATAACCCTTGATCCCCCGAGTAGTAAGGACTTCATCTAACTCCCTTTTGAATATATTTAGTGAATTGGCCTCAACTACTTTCTGTGGTAGAGAATTCCACAGGTTCACCACTCTCTGGGTGAAGAAGTTTCTCCTCATCTCGGTCCTAAATGGCTTACCCCTTATCCTCAGACTGTGACCCCTGGTTCTGGACTTCCCCAACATTGGGAACATTCTTTCTGCATCTAACCTGTCTAAACCCGTCAGAATTTTAAACGTTTCTATGAGGTCCCCTCTCATTCTTCTGAACTCCAGTGAATACAAGCCCAATTGATCCAATCTTTCTTGATAGGTCAGTCCCGCCATCCCGGGAATCAGTCTGGTGAACCTTCGCTGCACTCCCTCAATAGCAAGAATGTCCTTCCTCAAGTTAGGAGACCAAAACTGTACACAATACTCCAGGTGTGGCCTCACCAAGGCCCTGTACAACTGTAGCAACACCTCCCTGCCCCTGTATTCAAATCCCCTCGCTATGAAGGCCAACATGCCATTTGCTTTCTTAACCGCCTGCTGTACCTGCATGCCGACCTTCAATGACTGATGTACCATGACACCCAGGTCTCGTTGCACCTTCCCTTTTCCTAATCTGTCACCATTCAGATAATAGTCTGTCTCTCTGTTTTTACCACCAAAGTGGATAACCTCACATTTATCCACATTATACTTCATCTGCCATGCATTTGCCCACTCACCTAACCTATCCAAGTCACTCTGCAGCCTAATAGCATCCTCCTCGCAGCTCACACTGCCACCCAACTTAGTATCATCCGCAAATTTGGAGATACTGCATTTAATCCCCTCGTCTAAATCATTAATGTACAATGTAAACAGCTGGGGCCCCAGCACAGAACCTTGCGGCACTCCACTAGTCACTGCCTGCCATTCTGAAAAGTACCCGTTTACTCCTACTCTTTGCTTCCTGTCTGACAACCAGTTCTCAATCCACGTCAGCACACTACCCCCAATCCCATGTGCTTTAACTTTGCACATTAATCTCTTGTGTGGGACCTTGTCGAAAGCCTTCTGAAAGTCCAAATATACCACATCAACTGGTTCTCCTTTGTCCACTTTACTGGAAACATCCTCAAAAAATTCCAGAAGATTTGTCAAGCATGATTTCCCTTTCACAAATCCATGCTGACTTGGACCTATCATGTCACCATTTTCCAGATGCACTGCTATGACATCCTTAATAATTGATTCCATCATTTTACCCACTACTGAGGTCAGGCTGACCGGTCTATAATTCCCTGTTTTCTCTCTCCCTCCTTTTTTAAAAAGTGGGGTTACATTGGCTACCCTCCACTCCATAGGAACTGATCCAGAGTCAATGGAATGTTGGAAAATGACTGTCAATGCATCCGCTATTTCCAAGGCCACCTCCTTAAGTACTCTAGGATGCAGGCCATCAGGCCCTGGGGATTTATCTGCCTTCAATCCCATCAATTTCCCCAACACAATTTCCCGACTAATAAAGATTTCCCTCAGTTCCTCTTCCTTACTAGACCCTCTGACCCCTTTTATATCCGGAAGGTTGTTTGTATCCTCCTTAGTGAATACCGAACCAAAGTACTTGTTCAATTGATCCGCCATTTCTTTGTTCCCCGTTATGACTTCCCCTGATTCTGACTGCAGGGGACCTACGTTTGTCTTCACCAACCTTTTTCTCTTTACATACCTATAGAAACTTTTGCAATCCGCCTTAATGTTCCCTGCAAGCTTCTTCTCGTACTCCATTTTCCCTGTCCTAATCAAACCCTTTGTCCTCCTCTGCTGAGTTCTAAATTTCTCCCAGTCCCCAGGTTCGCTGCTATTTCTGGCCAATTTGTATGCCACTTCCTTGGCTTTAATACTATCCCTGATTTCCCTAGATAGCCACGGTTGAGCCACCTTCCCCTTTTTATTTTTACGCCAGACAGGAATGTACAATTGTTGTACTTCATCCATGCGGTCTCTAAATGTCTGCCATTGCCCATCCACAGTCAACCCCCTAAGTATCATTCGCCAATCTATCCTAGCCAATTCTCGCCTCATACCTTCAAAGTTACCCTTCTTTAAGTTCTGGACCATGGTCTCTGAATTTACTGTTTCATTCTCCATCCTAATGCAGAATTCCACCATATTATGGTCACTCTTCCCCAAGGGGCCTCGCACAATGAGATTGCTAATTAATCCTCTCTCATTACACAACACCCAGTCTAAGATGGCCTCCCCCCTAGTTGGTTCCTCAACATATTGGTCTAGAAAACCATCCCTTATGCACTCCAGGAAATCCTCCTCCACCGTATTGCTTCCAGTTTGGCTAGCCCAATCTATGTGCATATTAAAGTCACCCATTATAACTGCTACACCTTTATTGCATGCACCCCTAATTTCCTGTTTGATGCCCTCCCCAACATCCCTATTACTGTTTGGAGGTCTGTACACAACTCCTACTAACGTTTTTTGCCCTTTGGTGTTCTGCAGCTCTACCCATATAGATTCCACATCATCCAAGCTAATGTCTTTCCTAACTATTGCATTAATCTCCTCTTTAACCAGCAATGCTACCCCACCTCCTTTTCCTTTTATTCTATCCTTCCTGAATGTTGAATACCCCTGAATGTTGAGTTCCCAGCCCTGATCATCCTGGAGCCACGTCTCCGTAATCCCAATCACATCATATTTGTTAACATCTATTTGCACAATTAATTCATCCACCTTATTGCGGATACTCCTTGCATTAAGACACAAAGCCTTCAGGCTTGTTTTATTAACACCCTTTGTCCTTTTAGAATTTTGCTGTACAGTGGCCCTTTTTGTTCTTTGCCTTGGGTTTCTCTGCCCTACACTTTTCCTCATCTCCTTTCTGTCTTTTGCTTTTGGCTCCTTTTTGTTTCCCTCTGTCTCCCTGCATTGGTTCCCATCCCCCTGCCATATTAGTTTAAATCCTCCCCAACAGCACTAGCAAACACTCCCCCGAGGACATTGGTTCCAGTCCTGCCCAGGTGCAGACCGTCCGGTTTGTACTGGTCCCACCTCCCCCAGAACCGGTCCCAATGCCCCAGGAATTTGAATCCCTCCCTGCTGCACCACTGCTCAAGCCACGTATTCATCTGCGCTATCCTGCGATTCCTACTCTGACTATCACGTGGCACTGGTAGCAATCCCGAGATTACTACTTTTGAGGTCCTACTTTTTAATTTAGCTCCTAGCTCCTTAAATTCGTTTCGTAGGACCTCATCCCTTTTTTTGCCTATGTCGTTGGTACCAATGTGCACCACGACAACTGGCTGTTCTCCCTCCCATTTCAGAATGTCCTGCACCCGCTCCGAGACATCCTTGACCCTTGCACCAGGGAGGCAACATACCATCCTGGAGTCTCGGTTGCGGCCGCAGAAACGCCTATCTATTCCCCTCACAATTGAATCCCCTATCACTATCGCTCTCTCACTCTTTTTCTTGCCCTCCTGTGCAGCAGAGCCAGCCACGGTGCCATGAACTTGGCTGCTGCTGCCCTCCCCTGATGAGTCATTCCCCTCAACAGTACCCAAAGCGGTGTATCTGTTTTGCAGGGGGATGACCGCAGGGGACCCCTGCACTACCTTCCTTGCTCTACTCTTCCTGCTGGTCTTCCATTCTCCCGACCCGACTCGACTTCTGCCTCCGGACCCGACACTGACCCGACCCCCGCCCCCCTCCACGGCCCCTGGACTGGGCCCGACACCGACCCGACTCCCGCTTCCCCCCGCCCCCCTGCCCGCGGACTGGACCCGACCTGACTCCCGCTCCCCCCACCGCCCCGGACTGGATCCGACCTGACCTCCCTCCCCCCGACCTGACCTCCCTCTCCCTCCCTCCCCCCGACCTGAACCGAACCGAACCGACCGACCTCCCACCACCGACCCGACCCAACGCCACCTACCTGTAAATCTGGTGCTGGGGACGGGCCTTACCCAAAGTCCCGGGCCCGGCCCGTTCAGCCTCCCTCTCCCATCTCCTTCCTTCCCCCCCCCCATCTACATCCTTCCCCCCCCCCCATCTCCCCTTCCTCTCCCCCCCCATCTCCCCTTCCTCTCCCCCCCCCATCTCCCCTTCCTCTCCCCCCCCCATCTCCCCTTCCTCTCCCCCCCCATCTCCCCTTCCTCTCCCCCCCCATCTCCCCTTCCTCTCCCCCCCCATCTCCCCTTCCTCTCCCCCCCCATCTCCCCTTCCTCTCCCCCCCCATCTCCCCTTCCTCTCCCCCCATCTCCCCTTCCTCTCCCCCCCCATCTCCCCTTCCTCTCCCCCACCCATCTCCCCTTCCTCTCTCCCCCCCCCCCCCATCTCCTTCCTCTCCCCCCCCCCATATCTCCTTCCTTCCTCCCCACCCCCATCTCCTTCCTTCCTCCCCACCCCCATCTCCTTCCTTCCTCCGCCCCCCCATCTCCTTCCTTCCTCCCCCCCCCCATCTCCTTCCTTCCTCCCCCCCCCCACCTCCGTCCCCCCCCCCCCGCCATCTCCTTCCTTCCTCCCCCTCCCCCCCCATCTCCTTCCTTCCTCCCCCCCCCATCACCTTCCTTCCTCCCCCGCCCCCATCTCCTTCCTTCCTTCCTTCCCCCCCCCCCATCTCCTTCCTTCCTTCCTTCCCCCCCCCCCCATCTCCTTCCTTCCTTCCTTCCTTCCTTCCTCCCCCCCCCATCTCCTTCCTTCCTCCCCCCCCCATCTCCTTCCTTCCTCCCCCCCCACCCATCTCCTTCCTTCCTCCCCCCCCCACCCATCTCCTTCCTTCCTCCCCCCCCACCCATCTCCTTCCTTCCTCCCCCCCCCACCCATCTCCTTCCTTCCTCCCCCCCCACCCATCTCCTTCCTTCCTCCCCCCCCCACCCATCTCCTTCCTTCCTCCCCCCCCACCCATCTCCTTCCTTCCTCCCCCCCCCACCCATCTCCTTCCTTTCTCCTCCCCCCCCCATCTCCTTCCTCCCCCCCCATCTCCTTCCTCCCCCCCCCATCTCCTTCCTCCCCCCCCCATCTCCTTCCTCCCCCCCCCATCTCCTTCCTCCCCCCCCATCTCCTTCCTCCCCCCCCCCATCTCCTTCCTCCCCCCCCCATCTCCTTCCTCCCCCCCCCATCTCCTTCCTCCCCCCCCCATCTCCTTCCTCCCCCCCCCTCTCCTTCCTCCCCCCCCGTCTCCTTCCTCCCCCCCCGTCTCCTTCCTCCCCCCCCGTCTCCTTCCTCCCCCCCCGTCTCCTTCCTCCCCCCCCGTCTCCTTCCTCCCCCCCCGTCTCCTTCCTCCCCCCCCGTCTCCTTCCTCCCCCCCCGTCTCCTTCCTCCCCCCCCGTCTCCTTCCTCCCCCCCCGTCTCCTTCCTCCCCCCCCGTCTCCTTCCTCCCCCCCCGTCTCCTTCCTCCCCCCCCGTCTCCTTCCTCCCCCCCCGTCTCCTTCCTCCCCCCCCGTCTCCTTCCTCCCCCCCCGTCTCCTTCCTCCCCCCCCGTCTCCTTCCTCCCCCCCCCGTCTCCTTCCTCCCCCCCCCGTCTCCTTCCTCCCCCCCCCGTCTCCTTCCTCCCCCCCCGTCTCCTTCCTCCCCCCCCGTCTCCTTCCTCCCCCCCCGTCTCCTTCCTCCCCCCCCGTCTCCTTCCTCCCCCCCCGTCTCCTTCCTCCCCCCCCGTCTCCTTCCTCCCCCCCCGTCTCCTTCCATATCCCTCCCCGTCTCCTTCCTCCCCCCCCGTCTCCTTCCTCCCCCCCCGTCTCCTTCCTCCCCCCCCGTCTCCTTCCTCCCCCCCGTCTCCTTCCTCCCCCCCCCGTCTCCTTCCTCCCCCCCCGTCTCCTTCCTCCCTCCCCGTCTCCTTCCACCCCCCCCGTCTCCTTCC